>NC_141695.1:614120011-615437511 GCF_964263255.1 Lissotriton vulgaris | reverse complement strand
CCCGTCCGTAACGTAGGAACTGCGCATCGTACTTGACTGGCCGGAAGTAGCAGTGTTTAGGTTGCCGTGCAGCGCAAATTGAGGGTTTCCAGGTCGGGCTCAGACGGAAATTGATGATGGAGTCTGAGCGTGTGGATCGGTCGGGAATTTGGCACTTTTCCGCATCGTACTTCCTCGGCCGTAAGGTAAGGCTACTGACACGTCTCGGAGGGCTGACCGACCGAGATCGGAATCAACCCCTAAGTGTAAGATAAAAAAACTTAACTTTGCATCATCCGGGAATCCTATCTATAACTAGAGTGGCATATTTTTTGTGCGTGTCCATCCGTGCGCTTGGGAACTATCACAGAGGATTATGGTAGTATGAAAGTAAGTTTAGGGCTGAGGTCAGTTAGTGCTTGAGCTTTCCCATAAACTAACTTCCAGATAGGTCTGATTCCTCAAAGTGATTTGTGAGGACTTTGTATCTGAGTGAACAGACCACACCATTTGGTGTAGCTAACTGTTGCCCAACATATCCCAAAACAACATTTAACAGACAGTCTTAATGGGAAGATCTGCCATTGACCGTGGGCAGGTAAAACCCGAGTTGGTATATCCTGGTCCACTTAAGTTCACCAGTCTGTGGTTCTGCTCTAAGCTAAAACAATTTGGCCCATTGATTCAAGAATTCACCATTGGAATCACCAGGGATTTCTTAAACTGGTTAAAAGTATGCAACAGCAGCAGGTTACACAAGTCTAGTTTGACATCGAAGCCTGGCATCTAAGCTGCAGGAGAAACTCAGAATGTCCTGGTGCTAGAATTCGGATGCACAGTGTGCTACCGTAAATCACACTTTTCTCTTGTGGTGACCAGGAGCCATAAAGATTAATTTAGGTTCTTCTGCATGGCACAGTAACTGTCCAGTGGGAAAACATACAGTTAGCGAACCCATCTCCATTGCCAGCTTCTTAAGCCAGCCAGCGCTGAGGCAATCAGTCGTGGCCCAAGTCAGGAAAACGCCCTGCTCAACAGCAAAAAGTCTGTGAATCCTGCTGGCTGCCAAAATTAGGGCCTTTATCTGAGTTAGTTTTAATCTTCCTAGAATAGCTGCTCTCGAAAGTCAAATGAAAACTGACTCCTGATGGCTTGGACCACAAGTTCTAGCATGAATGTGTAGGCACTCTGCAAAATCTGTTTTATCTTTATTTTTCTCACATTGTAACTGTTTTCCTTCCAGCTTCAGATTGAGCAGTTGTCTGGCCGAAACCCTGTTGCCAAATATCATGGAATCCTGCAAGCGACCAGTGTGATCCTGAAAGAGGAAGGTCTACCTGGATTTTGGAAAGGACACATCCCTGCTCAGCTTCTCTGGGTCAGCTTTGGAGCCGTCCAGGTGCGTCATGGCTACTTAAAGATGACTCCTAATTCCTACTACTCTTTGTCATTCTTAATGTGTGGGTACCTTGTCACCACGAGGCTAGACCATAAACTGTCTCCAAAAGCTACAATGTGTTCTTTGCTATGAAAAGACAAGCATTTGGAATGCAATAGGTCTCGCATTTACGCAAGTTTGAGCTATTGACATTGCAAATAACAATGCCTTTTATTTTTGTTTTCGTTTTTAAAACATAAATAAAAGGCAGTGTCAATGCCAATAGCTTAAACTTGCGTAAATGTGACACCTCTTGCATTGCAAATGCTTGTTGATTAATGTGTGTGGTGGGGGGGGGGGGGGGGGGGGGGGGGGGGGGCTGGCGTGGCTTTCCACAACCTTAACGGTTTTTAAGGCATAAAGTCGTTGATTTTGAAAGCATACTTCACCGAATAAACTTGGATATTGCCACATGTTGACAGTAAAGGCAGAGAGTAAAATTACCTAATCCCCGTTAGTCCCAGCACCCCCGATGCGGAGGTGGGGCATCCTGTTAAACCCAACAATCCCACAGTATACTTTTCACTTGCTAAAACGAGTCCCCTCTTCAATACAAAGCCAACAGACACAATACCTTGGCTGGATGTTTTCTAAACTCCCCTCTCTCTTATCTTCCCCCAAATATTGTCATGCACAGTACATGTTACACACATGAATTGTATAATCAGATCAACCAACGGTCCCACCTGCCAGCCACTGGAAAAGAAACAGGAGATAGGTGAAGAAATGGAAGCTGAAAGGTCCTAGATTGTTAACTGTTTCAGCAGTTTCCAAATAACCGCGTTCACCCAACACCCCCGCCTGCGCCCATTGCTCACTTTGGCGCGTGAACTGGGAAGAAATTGCACTTTTATTTGCCATGTATGGCATTGCTTTGAGACAGAAGGTGGCCTGTGGACATTAAAGCATTAATCCTACCTTTGTGCCTCTCCGGCAGGCAGATGATAAACATGGTACCCACTGCAGTGAGGAGTTTCGTGAGTGTGGACTTGGCGCCGGCCCTGCACATGTCACAGTGTATGCTGCGGCTACTGCCATAGCACAGGGATGCAGGGCTTCTTAAATAAATCAAAGTGCGCGCTGAGAATAAAACAAGTACTGGCAACGGCGGAAAACTAGGAAGTGTTGCTGGACGGCCTGCCGTCCTCTCCGCCGAAAGCGGGAGTAGCCCAGAGGTGTCAGCCAATGACTGAAGGAGGGCCCTGCGTGGGAGACCCCTAGCCCAGTGCCCATGTTATAGCAGTCTCAAGACTAACAAAACAAGGAACATCGCTCAGCAGCAGAATACGGAAGAAAAGCGTGCAGTTATATTTTCAAGTGAACACAGGGTTTATTATTAATGTAGCACAATAGCGCTCAAAGGACTCCCATAATTACGGCACTAACTGCTCACAGGGTTTATTATTAATGTAGCACAATAGTGCTCAAAGGACTTCCATAATTACGGCACTAACTGCTGATTAGATACAAAATATTTTGATCTGCAGCTTCAGTGGTCGGGATTTTTCCTGGAGAATGCGTCATTTATTTACTACAGAATGTTTACAGCGTAAAACAGGTTGCTTGGTTCCTTAGTTACACCAAACGCTATAGCCTCACCACCAATCCGACAGCCGGATTATAGTGTCCATTTTAGTCGCTTACGTCGCTGCCTGGGATAGGTTTAGGTACTCGTGAGAGGGCGGGCTGCAGAGATCTAATCAGATGTTTATTAGCTTCAAGCCTTTAGAGCCTGGCTTGGGATTGGCTAGATGCATCTCTGCAGGTTGTTCATTGGCTCAAGGGTCCGGCGCACTACCACGGGGTCTAGTACTGCATCTCAAGTGGGCGTTTAACAATGCTTACTCTTTTGAAGGCGCATGCCCGGGCCTACAAGCCTCGGTTGAACCTGACCCTTGCGCTACATGCAGCCTGAGCGCACGTTTAGCCCCGTGAATCCATGCGGCCAGTGGGCACACAGTGCAAGCTCTGCCCCGCAGCGCCTTCCCTGACGCTATCCACTGCCGTTGAGGAGGATCCTCTCCCCGCAGACTGGGTGAGTGGGGGATTCTCAATTTGTGCGGACCCGCTCCAACGATGGGCTGAAAGTTAAACTGCATGCTGGTTTGCCTGAGGGACAGGAGATCTGCGCGGGCCAAAAGTTAAATTGAATATTGGTTTGCCTTTTGGGACGGGAGATGTGCTCGGTCTGAAAGTGAAACTGCATGCTGATTTGCCTGCGGGACAGTAGATGTGCGCGTGCCTGTACGTGCGCGTCCACAGACCCCAATCGCCATGCGTGCCCCCGGTTTGTTGCCGCATCAGAGGCAAGTCGATAACAATAAGTCTCGCTGGCGACAGCGCTTTGCGCTGCGTCGCCAGATGCGAGACCTAAAAAACGGTGAAACTAACATGTCCTACTGATTATGCTAGCAGGAACACTGCTGTAGATATGAAACTATAGAGAAAATCTTTAGACTCCTAAATCTCTGAGTAGCTTACGTGACAAAAAGGGACTCTAGATCGATTAAATGATGACAGTGGAATTTAAAACCACCCTTCTGAAGGTTAAATTTAAGTTTCACACAAAAAGTGCTGTATGCACTATAGCCAGAATGAGCTGACTGTGCTACTGACTGTTGAAAAAAGAATAGTAAGTAGGCAACTGCTAAGTCTAATATTCAAGGTATCAGAAACTGAATGTAATGCCCCTCTACAAGCCTATTTATGAGGGGAAAAGATTTTTCCAGTCAACAAGAGTCCGAACAGAAATGTTTCTTGTGAGAAGTTGGTCTAGTATATGATGTTCACTGTTCTAGTGAGCACCTTGCACCAGTCCAAACAACCCTTATGGTGATGGGTGTAAAGTCAACCTTATAGACCACCTATCCTAGAGATAGCATGGACAAAGCAGTCTTAGGCTAAACTCAAGAGGGCATGTGAAGCCAGCTGTTTTACCATATGCAATCCCTTTAGTACCAAATGAAAGGACACCACACAGGATATATCTTCAAAATATATATGTATTTATTTCTAAAGAAATCCCCTGAACTCTTTATGAGCACAGAAGCACAAGCGCATAACAAGTAACTTAATATAACATACAAAAGTTGCACAATTATGGATAGGGCCGGGTGGCCCACTAAACCATATATTAAAAAAGTGGTATAAGTACCACTTCACGAACAATGGTAAGGCCTAGGGCCTTGGGAATCGCTGGGGCTACACTGGACTAACAAGGGTTAGGGAGCAGGAGGCCCACGGGATGCGTGTGCAGAGTCTAAAGGCACACAAGTGCACTCATAGAAGTCAATGGGTGCGTAAAAATAGAAAGTTAAAGGTTTGGGAGTCTTCCGACTGGACTAGAACTTAACCACTTGAAACTAGGACACTAGGAGTGTAAACCTTCACAGGAGCACCGTAGTACTCTCGTTACCTAACCCACAGGAAGAGGGTGCATAGGTCCCAAAGTGTGTCGGGTTTCGTCGTGGAGATCTATGGAACCTTAGAGAAAAGATGCTGCAGACGGCCAGAAGAGGAGAGTCCGGGTGGATCCAAGGGTGGATCGAAGATGTAGAGGACCTGAAAGCAGAGGGGACAGAGTCTGTGTCACTAGCCAGTGACCAGGATGGAACCAGGTGATGTCGCGTTGCAATCAGGTGCTGATGGGATGCTTGTCTCTGCAGCCACGTGGACCAGGAGGCCTCAACGACATCCAGGAGGCAGGCACGAACTGTCCCACGAAGGCTCTCGCTGTCGGCGGTGTCGGCTTAAAGATTGGAGTCAACAAGCTTTGGCAAAGGCAACCCACACAGGAATCGATGTAGGCTTCTTACCCAGACCAGCAAGGTCTGAGGGGCTGCTTCTTTTGAGGGAAGCAAGGGCCAGTCTGGAGCAACCAGACCAGTGGTGTAGTTTCACAGAATTGTCGCCAAGATGGCCACTAGCCAACGGGCATGTGACCGGGCAGATGCGTCGAGCAGGAAAATGCAAAAGTGCCCCACGCAGAACTCGTGGATGGTGCAGGGCTGATCTTTGGTGCACATGCTGCTCGAGTCTGTGGCTTCTCAATCCTCAATGCACAGCTTTGAGGAGGCCTCGGGGCTGCACAGTTAGCAGGTCGCAGACTTTTCAAGATGGCCGGTCCCACGTCTCTCATCGCTTCCACAGGTCTCAGCTTTGCAGGGACTGTGGATCCGGTTCTTGTCAGGCTCTGGGCTCGGGCTCTGGAGGGAGGCGGCGGCAAAGCAAGTCGTTGATCGCTGGATGGTGCCTGCTTGTGCAGGGTGGTCACTCCTTGACCACAAAGGAGGTTCTTCAGTCGTCTTCTTCCAAAGTAGAGTGATGAAGGTCCAGAGTTTTGTTTCAAAGTTTCAGTCAGGATAATCTAAAGTCCTGTGGCTCCTACCTATATACGAATCCTAGGGGCTGGATTACCTGCTAGGTCCCTCCTATGGGTGGGACCAGGGAAGGGGGTGGTTACACCCCTTTCCCTTTGTCCAGTTTCGCGCCAGAGCTGGGGCTGGAGTGCCCCAGCACCGGTTTGAACTGGCCTATGCTTGGGACACCTTGTGTGCCCCAGGGAGTGTCTCAATCCTTTCTGTCCTCCCTGTCCCAATACACAAAGTCCTGTCTGGGGTGGTGCTAGCACCTCCCAAGGCAGGAAACCTATTGTCCAAGCCTCCCTCGCTGGAAGGACTCCCAGCAGCAGGAGGTCAGTCTTGTGTCTGTGGCAGCAGCATCCATTTTGTGATGCTGAGGCTCTGGTTAACTTTAACCGGGAATAGTAGGAACAACATGTATTCTCCCTCTAGAAGGGTGGAATGCTACCTGCGTCGCCAGGACTGGCGAGGGGATAGTATTCCAATTCGTATGACACCTTACTCGACATGTTTTGATAAAGCCAAACCATAGTTAGCATTTAACCGGGAGGTTCATAATGCACTTAAGAGTATATGGTATGGCAATATCCTAGAACAGCTATAAGGACATGGTTCCCGAAAGCTGCAGACAGGCTCAGCTCTTGCTAGAGCACCATCTCACATAAAAGCAAGCACTCTGCCTCCAGAATTGCTAAGGCCTGCCATAGGAGTGACTTATAAGTGTATATGTGTCTAGATATAAGGTTAGATATAGGTATACTATATATAAAGCAAAGGGTGATTACACCACCTTGCCCCAGCTGAGTGATCAGCCAGTTGTGTCAATTTGGGTGGCCAGCCAGGGGTGGCATAATACATGCTGCAGCCTCCGGTAGGCCTTGGATGCACCTATGCCCTGGGTACCTATAGTACACTGTACAGGAACTCATAAGGTGACTCAGTATCCAATTGGAGGTGTACCTAGGGTACATGGAGTCCATTTTAAAGAGAGCAGATAGCCTGGGGCTCTGATAGCAGGATCCCATGCCAACTAAGTCGAAAACCAGCTAAACACTATGCAAAAAATCTGGGGTAACCATATGCAGGTATCCACCTTCCTACATTTCTTTTCTTATAGTTCTCATGCTTGTATCATGAAATTAGGCATCAAGCCAGGGCAATTCACATTGTTCGATATATAGGAGCACATTTGCAGACCTTACAACTTTTATTTGATCCAATCTAGAATGTGAAAAAATTGCACCATTTTCTTTATTTATTTTGTAAGTTTCAGCAGCTCTACTGTACAGGAATTGAGTAGCTATGGGAACATTCATCGAGTATTCATTTCATCAGGCTAAAACAGCATTATGTCCAATTTCTCTGAGCTTGAGGCTTACAAAGAGATGTGTTAATAGTTGTAAAAAAAGATGTCTGACAATCTCGATGGCAAAATTGTGCACTTGATGATGAATCTAAAGTAGTGATATTAGCACAAGCAGCAGAGCTTTACACTGAGTTATTCTATAACACAAGCAACCACCCTTTTGTGGATCATATATATAAGAATGCCAAGAAAAATCCTTTATGTTTAGGCCTCTGACTTCTTGACACCTCTTATAATGTATGGCTCAAGAATACAAAGTGCAGAATCTTATAGGTCACGGCCAAGTCTTACCGTAGAAACTAACCACTTTCAATACCTTTAATGAACTGTGTTATTCATTTAAATGTATTAGACACACTTATCACCATGAGACACCTCTTTATTTTTAGACAGTTACATCCACTCCAAAACACAATCTAGGGATTTCCCGTTTGGTTTCCGCTAATCAATGTAATACGACTGTCTTAAGGTCCATTGCTGAACCAGGAAACTCATCTGTGGCTCATTTTCATGATATTGGAGCTATAACCCAGCCAAACCAAAAATTACTCACACTCTGTGGCGTCAATAACATTGATCAAAACCAAGACTGCAACAAGTGCACATTGATCATACCACAGAACTGGAATGCCTCTCTTCCAGCAACCTGCCAAGGAGACCAGTCGTACAAGTCAAATGATCAAGGTTAATGTACAGGTAGGTATAGTATAAGTTCCTGCAGTTGCTGTTACCAAGCTGAAAGTCTCTTCTCTAAAACTCCTTTATCTTAAATAAGCTTCAAAAGAATTGGCAGTCGAAAAATGTTTTGATGAGCATACTTGGTGTAGGCATACTGCTGAGTTACATGAAAAGAAAGACAGTGATGACATGACAAACATTCAGGCAAGGTGGTCTGCTTTCCACTCTGATCGGAATGAAGGGAAGTCACCCAGGTCATCCACAAAAACACTCTTCTCCACTTATAGCAACAGAATTCCAGGTAACTTGCTATGGAATGTCATTCCATGGATGTTATTAGAAATTAAATATCTATTTTGAATTCAGGACATTTACTTGGAATTACAGGTGGTAAAACACTCTACACTTGTACTAATATAGGTAATATACGAACTAGATGTAGCAAGGAATGTGGATGAGTTCATGAGGCCAACCACAGCGGCTTAAAACAAATCATGCATTCACCATGATAATAATCCTAGCAACCTACAAAGGTATATGGATAAAGTCTATAACCTGGCAGCTGCCATAAATGAAGTGGGTAATTGACGTTCAGAGAGAGGTAAAGATCTAATGATTGTAAATATTGCTGAGATTATGGACGAGCCTTTTGTTCATTCCATGAAGTCAATAAAAAGAGTTGGGGAAACATTTGCACAACTTCTTGTTTGGGTGAAAGACTCTTAAAATTTGACAAGCCCACAGACCTGGCTATCTTGAGAAAAGGTTTTGTTGAATCGTAAATCAAAAACCTCAAGATCTCAATAGCAGTAAAATCACTTACATAGGACATAACTATTACAATAGTTTTTCACGGTCTTAATTTTCTACTCTCTTTGTTAGATAATGGTTCATTGAATTTTAAAGCATAGTCTGACCTACTTAATTGTCTTCAGAACTTGTTTTTTGTAGAAGACTTACATGGTAATATACATCATGATTCTGGTGTCGATATAAAGGTACTCTTTGGACCTGCCATTGTCCGTGTGATTACCTCAGACAACACCAATACATTTCTGGACTATTTAGTAGCTGCAGTGTGCACCAAACAGATGTCTTCTTTGATGTCTAGAAAGCAGATTGCCGACCACCTTCAGTTCAGTCTCAAAGTGGTAAAGAATCTTTTAGACGATTTACGCCAGCGAAAATACTGCCAAAAAATTGCATTAATTCCTATGAGAATATCAAAATGAAAATGAGGTTTTTGACCCACTGGCTATTTAGATATTAGCAGCAACATATGATAAAGTTGTAGTTACACCAAAGAGAAGAATACGATGTTCATAATCTGATACTGCAACCCCAACAATGTGACGGGAATCCTGCACCCGTTAAGAAGCTGAAAAAATTATTTATTCATGCTGCGAATGGCATTGCTGAAGATAGTAAGAGCATTCTCATACACAATCTAGATACTTATGTTTGTGTAGACATTACTTTTTGCAGAGAGTCTAATCCGAGAAAACACGGGTTGCATCCCATGCAGAAAAGTATTTTCTTAATCTAGACAATAGCGGTATGAATTAGGATTTAGGAATTAACTGATGCTTAGCCCTCTCTACACTCCCTAACACTACAATTTTCAGAAGGAGGCACAATAAGTTGTAGGGCAGTTTGGACAGAGAAACAGGGATTTGGATGATAGTCTCCCAACTTTGAATGTCCTCCAATAGCATGTTCTCTGAGAAGCCAACCAGGCATGACATATTTGACTTGGCCTTCAGACCTAGACAGCCTTAGCTATGGCAACCATGATGGATCATTTGGCCACCTGCAGGGTCACAAGAGTTAATTAGGGCAAGCGTAAAAGTGGATGTACTTTGCTATACAAAGCCTCCTTTGCAGTGATCTATGTTTATGAGGTGGCTATAAGTGTGACGATTTTTAATTTTATGAATATAATGTTTGGAGAAAAACCATATGTTGCAGTTTTAAAACCTTTAATTCTAACCAATTTCATCACTTTACCCAAAACTAAAGCTTACCAGAGACAGAAAGTAACTAGCATTGGCATAGCCAATAGGTCCCGATTTTGGGATCTCATAAGTATTTACTTATGCAGCACAATATCCTTGGTGCAACAACATTAACTGTTACATGGTTAAACACTATAAGGCCCCAAAGGCGAGCCCTCTTGGCTACGCTAATGCTTGTTGTTAATTAAAAGGACAAGCAGTGCTATCAGGCTCTGGTTGCCACTTAGAGGTAGAGAGAGGTGTGTAGAGCGAGGTGGGTAGAGCAAGGTGGGTAGAGCGAGGTGGGTAGAGCGAGGTGGGTTGGACGAGGTGGGTTGGGCGAGGAGGGTAGAGCGAGGTGGGTAGAGCGAGGTGGCGAGAGAGAGGTGTAGAGAGAGGAAGAGGTAGAGAAGTAGTGAGAGAGAGGTAAGCTACACATGTTCAAACTTCACATGGGGGTACATTATATCTCAAATGTCTGTGATGCATTTTGTGTCATACTTTGTTGATTTTTTCCAATTAAATGGTTCATTTTTTGATGCACTGAGTTAAGCTGAATGCAGTTTGGACTACATAATATGTGCCTGTGTACCTTCATGAACACAGACAGCCAACATTACACATTATTCATATATCTAACAATATCAACGGCGATTTCACTGTCTCTGTCCATAAGGATCGCACTTTTAAAGTTGCTAAAAATTGTAAGTAAGATCTTCTGGGAATTTATTCTGATTATGTAGTGGTAAACAGTGAAAATGTACAATAAATCGTTCTGAGCAGCCCCTCTGTAAATGGCCTTGGCCGTCTCCGGTCTAAAAAGCTCGTAAAAGGTGTTTTAATGGCGCTGTATCGAATGCACTCTTGGAGGCAGAGGAACTTGAGCGCCTGAGTGGTTTTAAAATAAACCTGTCCGGTGCCTGTTATGCACCGAGGTACCTTACAGCGTTTCTTGAGCTGGGGCCGGCGTCCATTGCGAACTGCTTCTACGATGTCAAGAGTGGTGCAGGAACGTTGTGGTTCTGTCTTAAATACAGCTTGGAAGAACAGTTTTGCTTTCTGGCCCAAGGTTGTGTATAATGAAGGCTGAGTTTCTAGTTTCGAACATGCGGCCAGCTCCCTGTTTTTGTAGTATTAACTGTTCATGGAGTTTGAAACAAGACTACCATCTCTAACAACCAATCTGCCCTGTGTGCGCTGTCTGTCCCTTAGAAGACATGCATAAAGGAGGGCGGTGTCGACAACCGGGTGAATATTTGCCAGAGGTGGGAAGGGTCAGACCCATTCCCCCAGGTTCCATGCCTATTGTAGCCCTGATATTGTGGAACAAACAGAGCTTTGTTATAAAAACACAGAGCGAGACACTGTGAATAGACACGGCAGGCCGCCACATTTCCTATGACAGATTGTAATGTAGGTAAAAGGTGAACGGTATTTAGCTATTTTATGTACAGGTGGATAGTCCACTAAAGATTCGAGGTAACCTGATGCTTTTCTTTTACCGCTATACTAAAGTGATTTATTAAAATGTTCATATCAATCAGTCATTCATTGGCATTTGTAAATCGCGAGTGCAGCTGCCTCCACAGAGGCCTCACGGTGCTCAAAGGCATAGAGCTCAAAGTAATTTCAAGTTTCGAGACAAAATGTTAGCCCCTGAGGCAAGAGCACATAGGATGAAACAGATTGGTGTTGTGTGAGGAGGGGTGGGGGGGAGTGCACGCGCGCTAAGCAGCAGCAGCTGATTGCTCTTTTTCAAAGAACAACCTTGTGCTTGTGGCGCGCCGCTGTGCACTCCCGCAAGATGTATGCCGCCAAAAGCATGAGTATGTGCTTGGAAAAAGAGCTGTACGACTGCTAAAGGTCTCCTATGCAGCGCATACGCACTTCGTAGGGGAGACCTAAAAAAGGAAGTGATATTAACTCTGTAGATAACATGGTGTCCATTTCGTGAAATGAACAATAAGATGTGTTTGAAAATTGAGCTTATGTCATTTCAGTGTGTAACACAGTAAGGTAATGGGCTTATCGTGTTAAATGTCTGTTTTTCAATTTCATTAAGAATTTACACGCTACATCGGAATTCTGTAAAATTAAATTGTGTTCTTCGTTTTTCACTGAGACTTGACTACTGAATACATTAAAATAGAAGTGAAATCTGTCCAGGTGAGTTATGAGTGGATAAACTAAATTGGGGAGCCATTTTCAAGATCAGCGGGTCTTGGTGATTTGGTCTAGTACCTACAATGTTTCAAATTGCAATTTGTAAAACATGTGCTCCCAATGAGTCATCAGTTGCATCCCCTATGGCACTCAAACAAGGTTCCTTCACATAAGGACTCCACAGTTCAATGAGTTTACAAAATAAAGTTTTGTTTTTATTCTTCAATATTCATTCGTGAAATTTTTCAATCATTTCATGTTTGTCGAGTGATTCATTTCATAATGACCCAACATTCATGTCCGCTCCAATGCATTTTGGGTTTAACATAGCCCTTCCTCAGGGAGCATCACTGCAAACATAAGATTTAACCATTGTAAATAACATAAAGTAACATGTCATCATAACAAGCATAATATCCCATGAACGGTGAATGGTAAAATAACACTGCATGGTGCCAAAGTGACAAGTGTTCCTGAAAAGTGCACAGGTGGTCGGCGCAATTCAAAAATTGGTGGGCACTTACGTCGGGTTAATAACGTGGAATTCTCGGGTACCTAAGAATACGAAAGCATGAAAAAAAACGAATCAAGAAAATGTTCAACCGCTATCAGAGCATAAGGTAAATACGGGCGGTCCGAGAAGTCTCTTACCGAATAAGTTAATCCATTTGGTTTCGAGTGCTGCAAGACCCCGGGTTGGCGATCGCGTGAATAGAAAGCGGACGCGTGTTCTGTATTAAGGTCTTCCGCATCACGTGGTGTCAACAGCATCACGTGGTACGGAGCTAGAAAGAAATCAACAAAAGACTATGCGAACGTCAAACGCAAAAGAAAATGAAACTCAGGGTGAAATGAAGCTAATAAAAATGATCACAACTGGATGAAGAGAAATATAAAATGTATACAGAATAGAGTGATGATAAAAATGATAAATAAATATAAACGGAAACGGAACCCGAAAAATGTAGGCTATAAAGGTGTGTAAGAAGGCAGATAAGGGATATTATATGTAGATGGACAAAATTAAATATGTAGATGGGCAAAATGTGCAGTCAGTTAGTGATGCGCTCAACCCACAGAGTCAAACCGCTATTAAGGACAGGGAACAAGGGCCCGTAGGGCTACCACAACTTAGTAAATATGTACATCAATACATGAATAAATCATAAATAACAGACAAGTTCAATCCGGTCATTGAGACCGTGTCGTTTGGTAGAGTTCAGTTTTTGTATCCAAAAGTTTTCTTTTTGAAGTAGAAGTTTATTATTGTCTCTTCCCTCCAGTCTTTCAATGTGTTCCAGTATGATGAATTTGAGTTGAGAGATGTTATGGTGTGCTTCAGTGAAGTGTAACGCCACTGATGATTTGACACTATGAGTTCTGATATTGAATTTGTGCTCTGTGATTCTGGGTTTTTATTTTTCTTTCGGTCTTGCCCACATACACTTTACCACAAGGACATTTAAGAGCGTAAATAACATTTGACGTGTCACATGTGGCCGTGACTTTCAATTTAATGTTGAAGCCCTTCATGGGATGTGATATAACAGTTCCACTGATAATGTTATTGCAATTACCACAGTTGTGGCATGGTCTGGTACCTTGATGTTTTTTGATTTCCGCTGTTATTTGGTTCAAGATTTCACCCAATTTTTTCCCCCTAGTATGAGCAAACAGTGGCGGTGATGTAAAGATCCCTTTAAAGTCTGGTTCTAAATTGAGAACTGTCCTGTGTTTCCTGATGATCTTTTTAAAACATGTGCTCATGGTAGAAAATTTGGATACAGCTACAACTCTAGTGTTGTCTGCTTTTTGTTGACTTCTCAACAAATCGGTTCTCCTTTTATTGAATGCTCGGTCCTTTGCGTCGTTCTTAATTTGCTCAGGATATCCTCTATCCAGAAATCTAAGACCCATTTCTTTCAATCTTTGTTCTACTTTCAAGCAATCAGATGTTATTCTTTTTACTCTGATCATCTGAGAGAATGGAAGGTGTTTCTTGAGAGACATTTGGTGAAAGCTGGAATAATGTAACATATTGTTACGATCCGTGGGTTTGCGATATACGTCTGTTGACAAGCCTTTATCTGTAAGTGTGACTTCCACATCCAAGAATGTTACTCTCTCAGCTGAGATTTCCCAAGTGAGTTGAATGCGATCTTCTTTCTCATTGAGAGCAATGAGTGCCATTTTTAATGAGTCTGCCAAATTTTTCCAAATAATGAAAATGTCATCAATATACCGAACAAAAAGTTTAATGTTGTCATGCCACTCCTTTTGTGAAAAGATGTACCGTTCTTCATATTCCTTCATGAAAATGTTGGCTTACGCCGGCGCCGCGCAATTGCCCATGGAAGTATTCACAAGCTGTTGATACCAATCTTCCTTGTACTTGAAATAACTTTGATACAGGGTGAATATCATAAGTTCCATGAGAAATGTTTGCATTGCTGGATCTTGGTTGGAGTTAACAAGTGCTTGCTCCACTGCTTCAATTCCAGAAGAATGTGGGATTGATGTATATAATGATTTTATATCCACTGTACACAGGATTAGATTTTCATTAGATTCCAAAGTTACTGTTTGAAGCTTTAGTAAAAAATCGGTAGTGTCCTTTATGGAAGTTTTCATGTTCTTCACTGTGGGTTGAAGGTATTTGTCAAGAAATTGGCCGACTGGTTTGTGTAAGCTGCCACATGTTGAGACAATTGGTCTCATGGGAGGGCCTACTGCATTTTTATGAATCTTCGGAATCATATAAAGGACCGGACTTCTTGGATTGGATTTTATGAGTAAATTTTTTGTCCGTTCATTGATAGTGCCTGCTTCATAAGCCTTGGTTATAATATTGTGTAATGCTGCTGCAAATCCTGATGTGGGATTCCCCTCCAACTTCATATAGGTATCCATGTCTGATAGATGTTCCTCAACTTTGCTTTCATCCATTGATCTATTCATGATAACTAGGGCTTCTCCCTTGTCCGCCTTTACGCATTTGATATGTTTGTTATTTGCCAATTTCTTCAACGTATCCATATCCTTTTGTGTAATGTTCTTTTCTACTTTTACGTTTGAAATTCAATTTGCCAATGTCCTGTTTTACTAATTTTTCAAACAAATCTAAAGTTTTGTGGCTAACAGGTGCTTGAAATGTACTGCCGGATCTCAATCCCCTTAGTTGGTCCGGGCCTGTGTCTTCTTTACTAGATAAAACAGGGGTCTCCAACCTTTTGTGTAGTGAGAGCTACTTCTGGTCAGTGAAAATCGTCGTGAGCTACTAAACCCCAAGCTACTCGTGCATTTTTCCGAGCGACCTCCCCCACCCAGTTTAATTGACGTTAAGTCTATTTCTTCAGAGCCCATGGGCCCCATACTGTAGTTTCAACACAATAACACTGAAAGAAATGACTTTTTTTCCCTTTTTACATGTGCACTGCCTTCTGCAGCACAGTGAGACAAAAAGCTAAAGCACAAGCCGCAACAGTGACACAACAAAAGCACAAGCCGTGCAAGCAGAGGCCAATGCTTGTCGGAATGGGAAAGAAAAGAGGCTATGGCACCAAATTAAAAGCAGCCCAATAAGCCGGGTCTGGTGGCTCACTGCACTAAATCAGCCACTGGTCACAGGTTTAAATCCCAGCAGGTCCACTCATCCTTTCATTCATTTGAGGTCGATATAATGAATAGCATTGAGTTGGGTAATAATAAACATCTGTTATTCAGCCCCAGGACACCTTTGGGTAATCGTGCGCTTTGCAACTAGACCTGTTATGTTATTAAATATAGGGCAGGCAAATCAAATAGCTAAACAAAGTGGGCCACATTTGCAAAATAAGTAAAACTTAGACATGTTGTAGGACGGTGTTTTTCAAGGTATGGAAGACTACTTGGCTATTTGTGCTACTATTAGAAAAATTAACAATAAAAATCAGCCCACCAGCCAATAAAATCGGCACACAAATAGCCAAAAACCCACAGACAAGCATTGGCACAGACCACCAACCAATAAAATCGTCACACAAACAGACCACAAAACAACCATACATAACATCCTGAGTGGCCACACGACACCATGGAACAATCAAGGCCTTACCGTGGAGAGGCCAGAGCTGCCTGTGTCCCTGAAGAGCACACAGAGGCCAGTGAAAAGGCACATTGTGGTCCAGCCCACCTCTGGTTCAGTCACCACATGCTCAGAATGGACCAGCTTGAGAGGTAGAAGCTTAAATGGGGCATGGCAGGGGAGGTTGGTGACAACTATTGGAAGTTATATTGAAGTGAAGGCAGAAGTCAGAAAACTAGCATCAGTGTAACAACAACCTTTTTTTGTCAAAGGCCTCCTGCACCTCTATCTGACTTGTTCCCACACACAGCTGTGTTGCACAGGTCCATCAAGCGAGCCTCTTTGCTAAGGGCGAACAGGGAGTCTTCAGTCAGAGGGGTCTCGACATTCAGAGCAGTCTTTCATATCCTCAGAGTAGTTCTCAATGTGGAATCTGGATTGTCGTGGTGTGGAAGTTAAATTTGCTCTGTAACTGGGTGCTGGCTTCTTTGAGCAATACCTGGGCATCAGCATCTTCATACAACTTGCACATTATTCCCCAAGTCCCCCCAAGCCCTACTTCATTGACCAGGGATAAAGAGATACCCATTTGGTGTCTGCATGCATAATACAAAACCAGAGAGCCTGGTATTAGTACTGGCTTCCCTCTTCAACAAATTGCGTGCTCTTGACCTCTGTAGTTACCAGCTAAGAAGACTACTATCATAACAAATCATACCGACCTGCAGTGCTGTTCAAACTGGTCAGCATACTAAAAACCATAAACGGCACATCTGTGTCTCACAGATTTTTATGCGTCACACTACTATGTTCCATAACTCTTTAATTGCACGTTGGTGGTGATCATGCACACCATGGAAAGACTTCCCACATAGAAACTCAAAATAAAAAAAAACACTGTTCCAACCACTCAGGATTAGCTTGCTGACCATGTAAGTGCTTCAGTGCACCACATAAGGGTTGTAAGCACTATAAGTGATATGTTAAGCCATATGTTCAGTGTACCATAAAATGAACACTTCATTTGAAATTTCTCCCATGATATCAGAAAATGAAAAGCATAGTTTTACAGATATTTATTTTTCAAATAAAGCACCTCTTGGAAGTTTTCTCTGGGCACCATCCGGAGTCAGGAACTTAATTTTACAATTCTCACATTATTTCATTAAACAGTAATGAAAAAAGATGCAAAATTATGTTCTTTTGTGGCCAGGAACAACGTGCAAGGTACGTTATTTAAAAGTAAAAGATGCCTGTGCAGCTCTGCTTTAATTTATCGAATAAATTAAAACAGTGTTTCAATGGATTTAAAAAAAAAAAAAACACTGCTCTCGTTTTAGATGCCTTGAATAACGCCATGCACAGACATCTTATAAAAAATATCCTCTTGACCACAATTCTGATGCTTGTGTGGTTGTGCCTAAGGTGGCAAGCGCTGCATCTCCTGTGCTGTGGGATGTAGAGCCAATTGTGCATTCAAGGATGTGGCTCCAGCGCGCCAAATCGCGCATTCTCATAGCCATTGCTGCCAAGGTTCCAGTTTGTTTATGGGTGATATTTATAGGTTTTAAGTGTGACATTTCAAAGTATTATGTCTGACACTGAGTTTGGAATGTCAGAAATTATCAATTTTTCCAAAAAATATTAGTGTTCTTTTAATTGTGGGAAGAAATGAAACACAAACAATTACAAAAAGGTTTGCACTTTTAAACTCGAGATTATCAGGATTATTCTGTTCACTGCTCCCTTACTCTTCATATCCCTTACTCTTTAAAAAGCATATTCTTCACATAATGTTTACCGAACATATGTGGTGTCTTATTTTAATGTAAAGCGATATCGGCAAGAGAAATGAATGAATGAAAAATATGTTGTTTACAGAATATTTGACTTTTAAATATGTTAATGAAGAAACACCATTGTGAAAGGGAAATATGTGTCTTTCCAAATAATGTCTGTGCACCTCGTAACAAAGCTCGCAGTTTTATAAAAGTTTATTATTAAAGCTCTGTGTTTGAGCACGTGTTTTATAAGCACATTGACAACAGGAGGAGTAAAGTGACGAGCGAACTTCCTACCTGTAGGGCTTTATGATTACTTCAGCGGCTGCTCCTATATAGTTCTGTGCCGAGGCTTTCAGCTTCAGGGGAGAAGGGATTTGCCCTGGAGCTTTAAATCACCAAAAATTAGTATTTAGCCGCCCAGGACAGGACTTCAGCATTCCTGTCTAGATAAAAGCCAGAGGTCAGGTTCCTTCAGTCTGTTTGGGGCAGTCTTGTGGAGCTTGTTCCATGCCTCTCCTCGGTGCTTTCTTGCTTCAGGACGAT
The DNA here is from genome assembly GCF_964263255.1 of Lissotriton vulgaris. NCBI lineage: Eukaryota > Metazoa > Chordata > Amphibia > Caudata > Salamandridae > Lissotriton > Lissotriton vulgaris. The sequence goes on along the minus strand of NC_141695.1, from coordinate 615,419,142 downwards.
CAGAGCCACTTCTGGGGAAGGCAACATAGAGTTTGCACAGCGCACGTGGGTGACAACAAATGACTTTTTTGCAAGCAAAGGGGGGTTGCTGGCCCAGTGCTCTCCAGTGGTCAGAGAGTCTGTCGGATTCATCCCAGCCGTAAGAAAAAGACCTCAGCCTGCCACTTGCAGGCGGCAGAAGAATAAAGGACTTTACCGGGAGAGTTTTATTTACTCAGCTTAGCCCTGCCAAGTGCCGCACACATGCTTGATATTGTCCAGTGACTCAGTCCTTGCAGGGATGTGCATATATCACTAATATGCGTGAGACGGTTAGAGGTTACACTAACAAGTTGTTTGGCATGTGGCATGGCTGTCATAGCGCGATTCCGGGCAGCAGAAGGCAGGCTTCGTGGTTCTCCGTAAGCAGGTTCAGGTGTCTCATGCTGGCCCAACGTCTGCCTCTTCGCCCCGCCCCGGATAGGCTCATATAGACAGTGTGAGCGGCTGGTTCGTTTGGCGGCAGAGAAGCATAGACAAAAGGCCTCAAAACCAAACAAAACGAGGACGATAGGGTACAAAAGTTGAACTTGGACCGCGAGCTACTAACAGGGTGTGAGAGAGCTACTGGTAGCTCGCGATCGACCGGTTGGCGACCCCTGAGATAAAACATTATCATATTCCTCATAAGTTTAAAAAAGCTTACTTCCAGTTCCAATGGATCGGTATCAGTGGTGGGAACAAACGAGGTTTCTCTCTGTAACAAAGACTTTTCAGCAGGTGTCAAATTATAGCTAGAAATGTTAATCACTAGTTGTCCTTCATTACTACTTTTTTCTTCTGATCCTTCTTCGGTACTGAGGCGGAAGCCGGGAGTAGGCTAAGCTTGCGACTAATTTTAAAATCTATCTGTTTTTAATCCTACCTGTTGCATCACCTTGCTCCTCTTGGGGTTACACGTTTTTGCCTTCACCGTGCAGCGGATCTAGCGCTGACACGGGACCCTGTGCAGAGGCCAACACCCCGCCGCCATCACCGGCGAGATCGCTGGCCACACCCCTTTTGAGTCCACGCCCCCCGCCCAATTTATTTAACGTCGCTGATTGCGAGCGCCGTTAGACATCATTCCTCCTGAGGCGGAAGCCGGGAGTAGGCTAAGCTTGCGACTAATTTTAAAATCTATCTGTTTTTAATGCTACCTGTTGCATCACCTTGCTCCTCTTGGGTTACACGCTTTTGCCTTCAACGTGCAGCGGATCTAGCGCTGACACGGGACCCTGTGCAGAGGCAAACACCCCGCCGCCATCACCGGCGAGATCGCTGGCCACGCCCCTTTTGAGGCCACGCCCCCCGCCCACCTTACTTAACGTCGCTGATTGCGAGCGCCGTTAGACATCATTCCTCCTGAGGCGGAAGCCGGGAGTAGGCTAAGCTTGCGACTCATTTTAAAATCTATCTGTTTTTAATCCTACCTGTTGCATCACGTTGCTCCTCTTGGGGTTACACGCTTTTGCCTTCACCGTGCAACGGATCTAGCGCTGACACGGGACCCTGTGCGGAGGCAAACACCATCACCGGCGAGATCATTGGCCATGCCCCTTTTGAGGCCACGCCCCCCCTGGTCGTCCTCCCGCACATATAAAAATGTGTAACTTCAGGAAGCGCAACGGACGAGCGCAGCGGGCTCGCCGTTTGCACGCCGAAGGCGCGTCTAAGGCAAGCCCGTCTGCGCCTGTCCGCGACAGGCCGGGACCAGGGGCCACAACCCCTATCTCTCCTATTAAAAATATCAGGAGATACACATCCACAGAATTACGAGTTATTAACTCACAGGTAAATCTGTCCTGCGTACATAAGTACCCTCCGCTTGACCTACCTATTCAGTGCAGGCACTGCAATACACATCTCATTCCTAACCCCCACACACACAAACAACAACTATTTAGAATGTTCCTCTTAAACTGTAGGTCACTGCCAAGACACTGTACAGAACTATCACTGCTACTCGATGAGAGAAAACCTGACGTTCTTTTTCTCACCGAGACATGGCTAACTCCGCAATCCGACCCTGAGTTGGTTCAAACCCTGGGGCAGGGTTACCAAATTGTGAGACAGGATCGCGTAAATGAAAGAGGGGGTGGTTTAGCAATCATTTTCAGAGACTGTTTTACCTGTCGCTGCACCCCTAACCCCTTCTCGGACTGCAAAAGCCTGTCCTTCTCCCTGGAATTTTCCCCCATACAAGTTTTTCTGGAGCACTTATATATCGCCCACCGGGCCCAGCCAAACAGTTTCACGAGTCTCTGCCCCCGCTGGTCACTGACCTGGCTTTTTCACCCTCCAACTTTACGTTATTGGGCGATCTCAATATTCATTTTGATGAACCTAATGACTCCATCGCAAATAAATTAATTGGAGATTTCTCTGCTTTACAGCTGCCCCAGCTGGTTTTATCCCCCACGCACACCAAAGGTCATTTGTTGGATCCGGTGTTTAGCAACTGCCCCAACTTGAAGGCATGCCCCCCTAAAATACTCCCCTGGACAGATCATGCATTAATCCCGTTACTATGGAAAACTGACAAGCCTTCGCCCCTCACACCTACAGTACGAGAAACACGCAATTGGTCTAAAATCCCGCTGGCTCAGTGGACTCAGGAGTTACAAAACTCAATTCCCTCAGTTGGTCAGACTCCCATCACTGGCCAATGAAATGTTTAATGAATGGATAAACAACTCTTTAAATGCCACGCTCCCTATGAAGAAAACTGTCTTAAAAAGATCTAGGATTTCTGCTCCCTGGTACTCGAATGAACTACGGGAGAAAAAGTGCTACTGTAACAGATTAGAACGCAAATGGCGACTAGGATATGCCGGAGCAGGCAAAATTATTTATATAGAGAGGCTATTAGAGCATATAAAAAAGACATAAAGAGCGCGCAATCCTTATATTACTCACATAAAATCGCAGAGGCCAGCTCCAGCTCCAAGGAGATTTACAAAATTGTAAAAAGTCTTTTCAACCTCCCAACGCCTCCACTTATTGACGAAAATCCTCGGCTCCGTTGTGAAGATCTGGCCAATTTCTTCTTCCAGAAAATTAATCTCATCTACTCCTCCTTTCCATCCTCAGAGCAGACTAGTTTGAAGGACACCTTTATGTCCCCCACAAGAAAACAAATCCAATTGCCCTCCAGTGTTGGCGGAATTTCCCCAGATGGATGCAGACCATCTCACCTCCCTCATGCGTCAGGTGAAATCAGGCTCCCCTAGGGACCCAGCACCTCCACATATTCTAGTCTCTGCTATACAGACCATCCTCCCTACACTGCTAGCAGTACTTAATACCTCGATCTCCACCAGCACAGTCCCAGTGGCTTGGAAACAGGCCATGGTGAGGGCCCTTGTTAAAAAAAACAACTTGGACACCAAGAATCCTAACAACTTTCCCCCGATCTCCTTGCTGCCTTGGGCAGCTAAAGTCTTGGAGAAATACATAAACGGTCTATTAACAACCTTTTTTGAACAAAACCAGCTGCTTGATCCCTCCCAGACAGGCTTTCGCCCCAAGCTTGGGACCGAGACTGCACTACTGGCTGTGACAGTCCAGGAGGATCTTAGATCGGGGAGGATCGGTGGCAGTCATCCTCCTCGATCATGCATTTGATACCGTTAACCACGACATCCTCTTGCAGTGTCTCCTGGACACCGGAATATCTGACAAAGCCCTGGAGTGGTTCAGGTCCTACCTGAATGATAGATCCTTCCAGGTATACGAGGGCAATGTCACCTCCACCAGTAAGCCTCTGGGATGTGGAGTCCCGCAGGGATCATCGTTGAGCCCAACGTTATTTAACGTCTACATGAGGCCACTGGCTGAGATCGTCTGTCCGTATGGCATTAAGATCATTACCTACGTGGACGATACTCAGCTAGTGGTCTCTCTGGCGCAGGAAGGGGGCTCCTTAGCGTGTGTGGATCGTGCAGGCTGCCTGGAGATGGTTAAGAGCTGGATGACCAAGTCTTGTTTCAACCTCAACGGAGACAAGACTGAGCTCATGCTCCTAGGTCGTCTCGCACCATCTTCTATCGATACTCTTTGGCCAGCTTAGGACCTGCCCCGGCACCTAAAGATACCATTAAGAGCCTTGGTGTCTGGCTGGATAGGTCCTTGTCATTTGACCAGCAGGCAATAAGACTATCTGCCATCTGTTTCGGCATCCTTAGAGTCATCAGAAAGATCCTCCCTCTACTCCCCTTCGAAGCAAGAAAGACCGTGGTTCTGGGCCTGATCCAATCACGGTTGGATTTCGGGAATGCTTTATATCTGGGAGCTCCTGACTTCACTCTGCGCAAACTGCAGTTGATACAGAATTGCGCCGCACGGACTCTTTTACAAATCCCCCGCAGATCATCAGTAAAGTCCGGCCTAAGGAGACTGCACTGGCTCCCCGTTAGGGAAAGAGTTAACTTTAAATCACTTTGTATTGCACATCAGGCATTTTGGTCTTTAGGCCCAGTAATTAATCTTCCCCTCATTACACCTTATCATCCTGCCAGACAGCTGCGCTCAACCACTGCCAACCTGGCCATTGTGCCGAAAATAAAGAAATCAAGATCGGGAGGCCGCTCTTTTTCCTATAATGTGGCCAAGCTGTGGAATGCTCTTCCCCAGCATCTAAGGTCCAACCCCGACCTCATCTCTTTCCGCAAACAGCTGAAAACGCTTCTGTTCATCAATTAGTAGTTGGGTAAGATATCCCTCCCTCAAGCAACCTAAGCCTCAGTTGGTAATCTTAGTGCTTGGACGCCTCAGGGCAGCTATGTGCACTCTATAAAACTCAATTCATTCATTCATTCATACTCCTGGTATTGGGATGTTCCTTTTCTTTTTCTTTTCCCTTTTCCCCTCCTGGGTCTCCTTTTTGTGGCTGGCCTTCCTCTCAAAAAGTACTGGTGGTAGTTGTAATGTGTTGAATTTCCTCAGTTTGTGGTGTAGTATGCACTGATGTTGTAGTATGTGTTCTGCCGAGTTGTGGTCTATTTGAGATACCGCAACCTGATGATGACATATCTGTGTATTGAGTATAGGGACGGTTCCTTCTTCTCTGGGCATAGACCTCCGCCCTTATAATCGAGGGTATCCCTCTTGAATTTTCTTATCTTTCGGTTATTGATTTCACGAGAGTGTCTAGCAATCTGATCGTTGATTTCCTCAGGTGTTTTTGACCAATCCACCTCTGACATCATACCCGTCAGTTCAGTGGATACTTCAGCGATCTCTTTGGTCAGCTCGTCCAGAATGCTTGATAATTCTTCTATAATTAGGAGAATTTAATCTAAGGAACATTTGTTCAAAATTGCGTACCACTTTTCTTGAAATTTCTTTGAATTCTTCCAGAGGGAAGGTTTTAATGCTATGCGTAGACCCCGGGGAATGCGCTGCGCACGGTGGTATCTTATTAGAGAGCTGGCATGTAATTTCTGATTACATTCCCTTTTTAACAAATAAATTAGTTGCCTGATATTTTGTTCCTTTGCCTGTGGGTGGTTGACTCTGTGATCTGTTCCTGAATTAAGGCATATATTTTTGATGCTTCATCATCTTTAAAGGCAAAAACATCCGCCCTTGCTTCTGTGCTTTTGGCTATGTCCTCGTAAGACATGTTGTAGTGTTAAAATTTCAATGAGTGGCGTGCTATCGGTGTCCAGCGGCGGATTGATTTTGATAAGTATGCAGGTAAAGACACAGATGCACAGCCTGTTCAATCCTAAGAATTGGTTATACAATAGATAGTATTACTGTATCAGGTGCTCAAAGGGTGGCGTCTTCCGTCTCAGACGTCGAATATCAATAAAACATGTGCTCCCAATGAGTCATCGGTTGCATCCTCTATGGCACTCAAACAAGGTTCCTTCACATAAGGACTCCACAGTTCAAAGAGTTTACAAAATAAAGTTTTGTTTTTATTCTTCAATATTCATTCGTGAAATCTTTCAATCATTTCATGTTTGTCAAGTGATTCATTTCATAATGACCCAACATTCATGTCAGCTCCAATGCATTTCGGGCTTAACATAGCCCTTCCTCAGGGAGCATCGCTGCAAACATAACATTTAACCATCGTAAATAACATAAAGTAACATGTCATCATAACAAACATAATATCCCATGAACGGTGAATGGTGAAATAACACTGCATGGTGCCAAAGTGACAAGTGTTCGTGAAAAGTGCACAGGTGGTCGGCGCAATTTAAAAATTGGTGGGCACTTACGTCGGGTTAGTAATGTGGAATTCTCGGGTACCTAATAATACGAAAGCATGAAAAAAAACGATTCAAGAAAATGTTCAACCGCTATCAGAGCATAAGGTAAATATGGGCGGGCATGTTCAAGTGGTGCGAGTAAACATAGGAAAGGTAAAGTCAAGAAACTTGTAAGGACAACTTTCTGCCAGTACCAGACACTCTGTTTCAAAAAGATTTGGTTGTAAGGGATGCTACAAGGTAAGGACCAGATGGGGGATGACACACGTTTGTACTCATTAAGCTCTCTTGAACAGTCCAGTCAAGTGGGCCTACCATTCTGGGCGCAGGAATGCCAAACTGCATTTGTACTGGGAGTCTGAGCATTTTGTAGTATAAATACGTTATTTCGGCTATATGCCATAAAAGTTAACAATAAAAAAAATTAACACAGAATACATTGCCCACATAAATTCATAGTGCATTGCACTTAATAATCCTCAACACATAAAGCTTTACATACAGTAGTTCCCTATTTGCCTGATTCCACAAGAAAGCATAACACTGAACACAAACTGTAGACAAAAACTTGAAGTGGTCCGCTATGCCTAATGGTAAGGTTTGTACATAATCTTAGGCCTGTAAATTGATGGAAACCTATGGTTTTCTAACAAATTCGCCAATTTTGTTTTAGTGCATACCCTAGTAGCAGGACCTAGAACCATACAATTATAAAAGTGCATAATACACATACCAGCTGATCTGGAATTATTTCATAGCTGTTTAAATAATGATTTACAAATTAAATGCATACATCTTACAATCGTTATAAAAACCTAAAGTGCATATACGATGATTGGAAATGCTTGTGCAAATTCAAAAAAGCATGGCACGTAGAAATAAAAGGTACAATAAAACATTCAACCGTAGGAGGATTATTAGATGGTTTGCCAAGCTTCACTGATCTTATTCCACAAGCATAAAGGAGGTATCTTGATGTAGCAAAATCAAGTTGTTCCGATGTTTCACACCTCATGATCCTAGTGGAAATGAGTTATGCCTAGCAACCTACAAATGCAAGCTATCCACCTTTTTCGTTGAGTCACACAACCTGGGCAGAAAAACAGGAAATGTTCCACTCACTCAAAGATCAATGGGCAAAAGGGGCAGTCAGCAGTAGATTCCGAAGGCCTCTCCAATTTTGCTGCAAAGGGTTTTAAAGGGAGAGTGCAAGATCTAAACCGTATATAGGTTTCTAGCAATAGCTAGAACTGATCTTGTCTAAATAGCGTTCAAAACTGGGTGTACACTTATACTGGAAAAATTTTGCTTCCAGACCCTCCTTCCTTTAGTCATTCCACAGATTAACTAGCGTATGCTCCCATGGGTCTAAGCATGTTATTTCTGGTTCATTTCACCTTGCTGCAGCATGTTGCTCTGAATAGTTGAGCAAGTCTCCTTCATTTGGTTTGGATCATTGGGCCAAGCCTACATAAAGCCACAGGGTTCCACAGAGAAGTGGAACCAAGCTCTTTCCTTGAGCACTCTCCTTTGTTGTCCCAACCTGGCCAATCCATTCCAGCTCCTGATTCTGCTGTAGTTGCGCCCTTCTCACTGTACGTGCAGACACTTTACTGAGATAGAGGTGTCTACCGAGATACAGGGCCGTAACACAGGCCCCCGCAGCTCCGCGGTGCGGGGGTTGGCCCGAGCTTCAAGGGGCCCCCTCAGCACAGTACTGAGGCCTGAGAGCTCCGGATTAACTCCGGAGTGGTGTCCCCTCCGTATACATTGCAGAGGGGCCCCCTCAACGTTTGTTACGCCACTGCCGAGATAACAGTAAACTTTGTAGCACAGAAACTTGATTGGCCTGCCGCCTTCCTTGTTTGAACATGCTCTGTGTTTCACCTTACCTCTCATTTAATCATAAGCATAGGAAGAAGCATAGGACTGTTACTCCTATGGTCCAAGCGAGGACTCGACACTTTTGGTTTCTTACTTCGTTCTGTCATGTAATGTGGACTCTATAGAGGACAAGCCAGATCAGTTTAAAGAAACATACCAGGAGATTCAGGGTCTGATGTTGTATCCATTTTCCACCTACATACATATTGTTTTCCATCCTTAGCTCAGACTTATTTTTCAAAACTGATTACAAAGCTGAAGGCCAGGGAGAAACCGTCTGTCTGTTCCCTCAGATTCTGGTTGCTACTCTGCAGCTTTTGCCCCTGAAGATCATTCTTAGTTGCTGACTTTATCACTGCTGGTTCCCACTCCAGCTGCCAGTTCCTAACCAGGATTTTCTGGTAAGTGTTTTTAAGAGTGGACAAGGCTTCAATGGTTCTGTCCTTCAAGCCACATCTCTGCAGGACGCATCCATGACATAAGCATTGACCTAGTCATTGATCTTAATGATGGCACAGGAAACTACAAGCACAGCATCCAATCAGGTGCTAGCACTCAGTATTGGCAATGGACACAGAAGTGTTCTCCAGTGTGGGCCTATTGCTCTCCCATCTTTGCTTTGGTGGTTGCCTCGACTCCCCACCAAATACACATTTTGGCTATTGTTCTCTAGACCATAAGTAGACAGTCTATTTGCTGGAAACCATGCGGGAAACCGGCAATCATAAATATTCCTTGGACATTGTGTATTTGGCTACCCATAAGCTCCACCTTAGTCTATTATGTAAAAATATCTTGAAACCTATGGGAATACTTACCAGTCTTGCTGCCTTTTTCTTAGTAAAGCAGACCCTCGCTAGCTAAAATCTATGTGTAACATAGATTTGAGTAAGAGTATCTGCTTAACCTAGACTGTGGCTATTTGAGATGAAACTGCAAATGTCTTGAGACCCCATCAACACCAAAAGCAAAACCATGATTTCTGGTCTGTTCATTTTCTTACAGTCCTGATGCAAGTTGTTGATAATAAGCAAGTGACTAAGAAGAAAGTCCTCAACAACCGGTTTGATGGCTGAACCTATTCGATCCCTCCACAGACGAGGGATTCTTGCAGCACAAACACACTTAGTCATGACCAGAATGGGAAAACCATTAAAGTGGTACTATCACAACCACAATTCTCCTCATAGTTGGAGAAGACATTTCAGTCTTTTATGTTCAGAGCACACTTTTGCTCCAGGTTTCTGTCAGACAATCCCTTTTCATCAGACTACGCTTACCAGTCCAAGAGGACACTGTTCAATAGAAAGAAAAAACTCTTCCTCCTTACGAACTTCCCTCACCCTACTTCACCGCACCAACCACAGAGTCTAAAAAGTATTTTGACTTTGTGGTGGTTCACATCCCTCCTGGGTGACATCTCAAAAGGCCAACTACCTTTTACTACAGTGGTGAGTTGATGGGGATTCTTTCTCTCCTCTGTGGTTACTCAAACCAAATGTCAACTAATGAATCCTTTATGTGGCTTTGAATGGCTTTTCTTTGCAGCTTTCCCAGTCACCGGCATTCTGGACACTTCTGTCCCTGTTGGCGTACCAAGAACGTCTGCAGCAGCTTGTGAGGCTCCTTCTTTTAGTTGATACTGCCCTCTGGAAGGAACCAGGAATATTATTCTCCCCATTCCCTTGTAAGAAAAACTCCAGCCCATTCCCAGCTCCTCCCTCTCGAGAAGTTCAAGATGCAAATGTAACTTCGGTTCTGTCAGTTATTGGTATAAAATGATTGCCTGTGCTCTGTGGACCTGCAGGATATTTGCCTCTATTACCCATTTTGCAGAAACACAGTAGGTCCTGCTCTTTTACATTGCAGAACAAAAATGACAAGTATCCTTCCCTGACCTTTGCTTTTGCTGAGACCACTTATGTCTTGACCACGATGCAGAACTCTATGGCAACCTTTTTGTGGCTCCAGAATGTCCCTAGACCGACAACTGCCTCTTGATATCTCCAAGTGAGGCAACAGAGTCTAGTTTAGCCCTGACCAGCACCAGGGACCCTGGCACTCCGATCACCCACAACTACAATTCAGCTGACCTCCACGCACTCATCCACGGAAGGAACAACAACTGCCAGCAGGCAACCCCGAACACCACGCACGGCCTGTTCTCCTGCCAACATTGCAGACAATCCTTCACCATCCTCCGCACCGCCACGGCTGCCACACCCACGGCGGACACCAACATCCCCGAAGCCCTGAGATGCATCCTCCTCACCCCATCCACCACCGAACACCTTAATTTCCAGATCCAGACCAGCCCCCAAACGACCCTACACAGCACCCTCGCCTACAGACCGCTGGACCTCGAACTTCGTTTACCACCACCATTGCCAACCACATTAACGTCCCACGCCATTGCCTCCTTGCACTACATACTCATCGGGGACCTCAACTTCCACCTTAACAACCGCAGCGACCCAACTCCGCCAACCTCGGACTGAAACAGCTTGTCACCACCACCACCCACAAGGTAGGACACTCCCACAACCCCATCTTCGTAGGAGAGAATAACATCAACTTCAGCCGCACCACCCAACTCCCCTGGATGGCCCACCACTGAGTACACTTCTCTTTCGACAAAGCCACAGTTCACAAACCTACACCAAGCTCATCGTAAAGGAACTGGAGCAAGTTCACAGAGGAACACCTCAACTCCACCCTCAACCACGATCCCCCTCCCGCCTCGACAAACGCCAGCTCTGCAGCCAAAGGACTACACCGGTGGATCACCAACTGCGCAGACAAGCGCGCCCCCCTCCGCAACCCCGACAGACCGCTCCAAATGAAGGCCACCTAGTTCACCACCGACATCTGAGAATCCAGACGCACCTGGAGACGTCTCGAGAAGCAATGGAGGAACAGAAAAACCACTGAAGACCAAACCACCTACAAAAAACGCCAAGACAGAATATCACCAACTCATCAGATACACCAAAAGGACCTTCATCCGGAACAAAATCCTTGCTAACTCCAGCAACTCAAAGGAGCTCTTAAGCATCATCCAGGAATTCACCAAACTCACAGCGAAGCCACGGACATCACACCCTCCCAGGACCTCTGCAACAAGCTTGGCTCCAACTTCCATCTGAAAATCACCCTCTATGACTACTTCGGCAAACAGATTCCAGAAACCATGCCTTCCCTCAGCAGCAACAGCCAGCCTACCATCGCCGTCTGGACCCCGGGGTCACCACTGAAGGTACTGCCACGACCAGGAAGAGCACTCACTCAGGAGCCCCCATGGACCCCTGCCCAACACACATCTTCCACATAGCACCCGAGCTATGATGCACCGTCAACGCCACCTTCGAATCCAGCACTTTCCCCGATGACTGGAAACGCGCCGAAGTCAAGCCCCTCCTCAAGGAACCATCTGCAGACCGGACGGACCTGAAAAATCCACTCCCCATCTCTTTCCTTCCCTTTGCGGCCAAAGTCACCAAGAGGAAAGTCAATGCCCAGCTGACCAACTTCATTGAAGGGAACACTGTCCTCGACCTTTCCCAATCCGGATTCCGCAGCAGCAACAGCACCGAGACCGCCCTCCTCACTGCCACAGACGACAACCGCATGCTCCTCGATCAAGGTCACACCGTGGCCCTCATCCTTCTACACCTCTCCACAGCCTTCTATAGTCTTCCACCACGTTTTGAGTCTGTCCTGCTGTATGGTCATCTAGTATCCTATCTTCTATTTGGAGACCATCCAGGACGCAACTTTGTGTACAACATCTGGCGACTGAAGCATGATGTGTATGTGTGAAGTAATTGAATTTTTGGATGCTTAAAGAATGTGTGCGTGAAGATTGATTGAATGTATGCAGGGGTGTGTGGGATGTTATTGCAATATTCTTGTATGCATTATCATTATGTTTTTGTGAATTCTTTCTTTCTGTTTTGGAAAAAATATTTATTTATACTAAAGAAATGAAATAAATTATGAATATTTTTCTATAATGATTTGATGTTGTTTCTGGTTTCTGTGAGCTTACTACTGCGAATCTGATCATAGGACTCAAATGGAGCCTTAATATATATTTGAAGTGGCAGACTGTCTTGTTTCTTGAATTAACGTCTTACACCACAACCTCTCCGCCAGACTCCACGACACCGGGCATACAGGGAATCACCCTCGATTGGCTCCACTCCTTTCTCACCGGCAGAACCCAAAGAATCAGACTCCCGCCATTCCTCTCCGAACCCACAGAGATCAACTGCGGAGTACCCTAAATATCATTGCTCAGTCCCACGCTCTTTGACATCTACATGGTACCGTCGCTGCCATCGTCAGACAGCATGGGCTCAGCATAGTATCCTACGCCAATGGCACACAGCTCATCCTCTCCCTCACGAAGGGAGCTAATGCCACCAGACTCAGGTTCCAGGAAGGAATGAAAGACGTTGCATCCTGGATGAGCAGCAGCTATGTAAAGCTCAACTCGGAGAAGACAGAAGTCCTCATCTTCTGGCCTACACCCTCAGCTTGGGAAAACACCTGGTGGCCCACCGCCCTGAGCAAGCCCCCCACGGACCACGCGTGGAACCTATGCATCATATTCAACTCTTCCCTCACCATGAACCGCCAGATCAATGTTGTCGCCTTCACTTGCGTCAGCACCCTCTGCATCCTTCGCAAGACCTTCAAATGGATCCCCCCGCCAAATCCAGAAAGTACGTCACCCAAAGAAACTCCTAACTAGCAGACTGGACTACAGAAACTCCCTCTATGCCGTAATCAACAAATCTCTGCTACGCAAACTCCAGACCATCCAGAACACTGTGGCCAAACTCATCCTCGGCATCCTACGGCATGAACACATCATCCAACACCTGCAAGATTTCCACTGGCTCCCCGTTGAGAAGAGAGTAACTTTAAAGTTACTCACCCACACCTACAAATACCTCCACAACACCAGACCCAAATAACTCAACAACAGAGTCTCCTTCCACTTACCCAAGAGAAAACTCTGCTCTGCTGACCTCGCCCAAACCCCACTTATCCGCAGAACAAGAGCAGGTGGACGAGCCTTCTTCTACATCGCGGCAAAGCTCTAGAGCGAGCTCCTGATCAACAGCAGGCGATCCCCCCACTCTGCACACCATCAGAAAGAGCCTTTAGACCGGTCTCTTTGGCTGACTCAGAGCTGCACGCCCACACCCCTAACACCTTGAGACCCTCACATGTGAGTAGCGTGCTTCACAATTTCCTGATTGATTGATCTCTTACTTATGGCCATGGGTGCTTGGTTTTCTGGGTTGTTCTAATTTGGCCAGGTCAGATTTTGTCTCCATCCGCATTCCCTGAGAAGAGAGGGTTGTTTCTTTGCTCCTCCCTACCACCAATCAGCTTGAGTACCTGCTTCATGAGGAGTTTGCATTCGAAACCTAAGCCTAGCCGCAAAGAACCTCGATGTCTTGCAGCTTCCAGGAAGTCTTTCACCAGAACACAGTGTGGTGGTCTTTCTCTCTTCTGGGGAAGGCTTCAGTGTTCTAAATATAGACTGGTTTTAAAAGTATGTCCTGGTGTAATGTTAAAGCACATTTCTAATCTAATTCACTGTAATTTTTGGCTGTGTCTTTACTGCATATGCATCCGTGATTAAAAAGTAATCTGTTTTGTAGTTTGCATCTCTGTTCCAACCCCTTGTGCTCTGTGCCTCAGCCCTGTCGACTACCTAAACCACTTGCCCGGTTTCACACAGACTGGTGATCTTTGTATGGCTCAGTCTCTAGTCTATATACCCTAAGACAGGTCTCCCAGCAGCTTAGGTGAGGCTGTTTTGACTGCAAAAAACACGAAACGTGCTTTAAATTGGGGTTGTCTGTCCTTTTGCTTTTACATGTTTTCATTGCCATAAAAGTCTCCAGTGGACCTACCATGTTTTTTTTAATTTTTATTTAGAAGGGTATTGCTGGATTGAATATTACAATGCATTTCACAATTGTATGGTTTCTGACTTGTTGTTACGGCTCCAGCATTGTAACAAGCACTGGCGTTGCCAATAGGTCTCGCAGTAGGAAAATTTGAGCTATTGGTTTTGTAAATGACAAAGCCCTTTATGTATTTAAAATGATAACCAAAATAAAAGGCATTGTTATTTGCAATTGTAATGGCTCCAACTTTCGTACTGCGAGACCTATTGGCAACGTGAGTGGCGTTGTGTATGTGAGTGGCGTTGTGTGTGTGAGTGGCGTTGCGTGTGTGAGTGGCGTTGCGTGTGTGAGTGGCGTTGCCTGTGTGAGTGACGTTGCCTGCGTGAGTGGCGTTGCCTGTGTGAGTGGCGTTGGCTGTGTGAGTGGCGTTGGCTGTGTGAGTGGTGTTGTGTGTGTGAGTTGCGTTGCATGTGTGAGTGGCGTTGGGTGTGTGTGTGGCGTAGCATGTGTGAGTGGCGTTGCATGTGTGAGTGGCGTTGCGTGTCGTGTGTGAGTGGCGTTGCGTGTCGTGTGTGAGTGGTGTTGCGTGTGTGAGTGGCGTTGTGTGTGTGAGTGGCGTTGCGTGTGTGAGTGGCGTTGCGTGTGTGAGTGGCGTTGCGTGTGTGAGTGGCGTTGCGTGTGTGAGTGGCGTTGCATGTGTGAGTGGCGTTGCGTGTGTGAGTGGCGTTGCGTTGTTGATTTGCGTTGCGTTGTTGATTGACGTTGCGTTGTTGAGTGACGTTGCGTTGTTGAGTGACGTTGCGTTGTTGAGTGACGTTGCGTGGTTGAGTGGCGTTGCATGTGTGAGTGGGGTTGCGTGGATGAGTGGCGTTGCGTGGGTGAGTGGCGTTGCGTGTGTGAGTGGCGTTGCGTGTGTGAGTGGCGCTGTTGTGTGAGTGGCGTTGCGTGCGTGAGTGGGGTTGAGTGTGTGAGTGGCGTTGAGTGTGTGAGTGGCGTTGCGTGTGTGAGTGGCGTTGCGTGTGTGAGTGGCGTTGCGTGGTTGAGTGGCGTTGCGTCGTTGAGGTGCTTGTATGTTACTAGTATACACTCTAGCCTAGAAGTGCTCGCATATTACCAGTATTCACACCAGCCTAGAAGTGCTTGTGCTCGCATGTTATCAGTACTCACACCAGCCTAGAATTGCTTGTGCATGCATATTGCCAGTATTCATTCTAGCCTAGAAAAGCTTGTGGTGGCATGTTTCCAGTATCCTAACCCTTTGCGAAGTGCCAGTGCTCGTGTACTACAAGTTTTACAACTCAGTCAAGAAGTGCCAGTGTCCTTTTCTACAACCCAGCGCATATCAGTGCTTGTATATTTTCAGCATTATAACCCAGCATAGAAGTGCTTGCATATTACCAGTATTCACTCTAGCCTAGAAGTGCGGTGCTCGCATGTTATCAGTAGGCACACCAGCCTAGAAGTGCTCGTGCTCGCATGTTACCAGTATTCACACCAGCCTAGAAGTTCTCGCGCTAGCATGTTATCAGTATTCACACCAGCCTGAAGTGCTCGCATGTTATCAGTATGCACACCAGCCTAGAAATGCTTGTGCTCGCATGTTATCAGTATGCACACCAGCCCAGAAGTGCTTGTGCTCGTATATTACCAGTATCTAAACATGTCGAGAAACACCACTGATTTTAAATTATGAGTATTGGCAACAACTTAGAAAGCACCAGTGCTGGTGTATTAGCAGTACTGCCAACTAACTGTAAAGTGCCAATGCTCGTATATTATCAGTACTGCTTACCAGCTGAGAAGTGCCAGTGTTTGTATATTAGCAGTTCTTCTACCCAACTGAAAAGTACTAGTGCTAGTACATTATTAGTACTGCTAACTAACTGAAAAGTGCCAGAGCACATATATTACCAGCAGGGCACTGGAATTATGCGATTTCGTTTCTCACATAATTATAGATTTACCACATTTGCCACATAGTCCGCTATGTGCCACATAATTTGCAGATTTTAGCCCTGTACAAGATGTCGATTTAACCTCTAACGGTTTAAACGTTACTAAAAATGCAGTGCCACGTGTTGCAGCGCAGAGGAAGGCCCTTGGCAAAGCTGGAATGGTCAGCTTTCTGTTGCTTAGTGCTATGTATGGGTATTGAATTGGTACAGAAGAAGTGCAACTAATGTACAGACAAAACAGTGTTACCAAGTTTCAAAAGAGGCAAAATAATTAAATCAAACTATTAAAAAATGTGCCGCATTATGCTAGATAATTTGCCCTTTCTTGCTGCATTGTTTACCAAAACCTGCTGCATAATGCGGCCCTCTCCTGCCGCATAATTCCAGTGGTCCTGATTATCAGTACTGCCAACCAGCCGAGAAGCGTCAGTGCTATGTATTATCAGTACTCAAGACCCACTGAGAAATGGTGCTTCCAGTTTGTCACTAATATGGACGTAGCGCGGCAGCGAAATTCAGGTATTTCCATATATAAGTTAGTGAAACCTGTCCTTGAAGTGCCAGTGCTTGCAAATCAGCAACGTCGCTACTCTACTGAGTAACAGTGCCTCGACCCAGACATCCTGTTAAAAGCCGCGCAGAAGAGCCTTTCTCTGTTTAAAAAACTCACGAGCTCTTGAGTTTAACCAGTACTTTAATTTTTCATGTACATTTATTGCAATCCGGCTGAGAAGTGTCAGCACTCGTATACTGTCACTGTTGCAGCCGCCGGGTTACAAAATGGTTTTAGAATTTACAAGCACCCGTACTCTCGTCTGAATGTATTACAAACACTGAACATGGCCGATATTTACAAACACTGAACATGGCCGATATTACCATATACAAACATTACAGCCTTGCTCACCACAAACGGAAATGCCTCCAGGCGCTAGGAAAACAGGCATTCTTACCCAGCTAGCTCAGTGGCAGACAGTTTATCAACCACGGAATGGTGAAAGGCCGGACTTGAGCACAGAATGAAAACAAGGCTGTGTTTGCGGGGAGAGAGAGGGGAGGTGCTGGTGTGGGAGGGGGGAGGTGCTGGTGTGGGAGGAGTGCTGATAGGGCAAGGCTGTGTTTGCGAAGCAAATAAAATGGAAGTAAACCAGACGGCAAGGCTGTGATTGCGTGGAGAGAGAGGGGAGGTGCTGGTGTGGGAGGGGGGAGGTGCTGGTGTGGGAGGAGTGCTGCTAGGGCAAGGCTGTGATTGCGTGGAGAGAGAGGGGAAGTGCTGGTGTGGGAGGGGGGAGGTGCTGGTGTGGGAGGAGTGCTGCTAGGGAAAGGCTGTGATTGCGTGGAGAGAGAGGGGAGGTGCTGGTGTGGGAGGGGGGAGTTGCTGGTGTGGGAGGAGTGCTGCTAGGGGAGGAGAAGCCTGATGCCGGATGGGGGCGGGAGAGCCTGGGAATGAGAGAGGCTGGGCTGGGCTTGCATGCGATGCGCTTGCATGTACACGGGAACTGCATGAAAACCGCGGGGCTGAAAGCCCTTTGGTTTGACTTGTGTTTTCGCCACTTGAATTCTCGCTCCGCTCGATGCGCTTGCGCACATCGATAGGTCGCGAGTCCTAAAAATAGACTGCTTTTGAAAATGTGCGCAGGTACAAAGTTAAAGGGCGTTGCTGGGCTTGTTTCACAGTCTGTGTTTGCATGTGCATTCACTGTGTATGCATCCGTGACTAAAAAGTAATCTGTATTGATGGTATGCAAACATTGAGCATTCATGAACTGGTCAGGTTGTTTGCACTGTAAAGCATGTAAATTAGGTTACTGTTTTGATAGTCCCTTTTCTATTATTTTTTAAGCAACCCTGCCCCACTTCGTCCTCCTTGCCTCTCCCCCACCAATCTTCTTTTTGCACTTCGCCCTCTTAGGGCATCCAGCCCAGGCAGTCATATACAGGGCAATAGAGGTAAGAGCGATTTCCTAATGGCAACTTCCTTGTTTGGCCCAGTTATGGGCTTTGAAGGGACCTATGGCCAGAAACTCTGGTCCTTGAATTTGCTCGACACCCTATCTTAAGTTTAGTAGAGTTAAGTTAAAGTTCTTTCTCCAGTAGGATTCCTTTAATGACTTTAATACTATTCCTTTAACACTGTAGCTGAAAAGCACAGTCTGTGGTTGGAAACACCTCACTTGGGTGAGACCCATAGGCCAATTACTGCACATTCTATAACTACTGTGATTATATCCATAGTAGCAACACACCCAGGTGTTTGAAGTTTCCTCGGTCTGCACTCCCACCGCTTCTGGGTGGATACTATAACCCTCTTCTGAGGTTCAGAAATCTCCTTGGTTTGCCCTCAATCCACTTCTGCGTGGAACCACACACCCTCAATGACATTGTGTTTTTCCTTATTTACGGCCCCATCACTTCTGGGTGAAAGCCATAGACCCTGTACCAAAGTTCTGAAATCTCCCTAATTTATGTTCCCATCTTTTCTGGGTGGACACCTTAGACCCTCAACTGAAATGTGGAATCCCCCACCCCCTGTTTACAGTCAGCTAACCAGTTCCTCAGGATCAGTACCCCAGAAGCCGACTGTCACTTTAGACTTCTGCAGTAGCATCAAGTCTGCTGTAATAACTGCAGATGACTGGAGTGGCTAAATAAGGGGAAGGGAATTAGGAAGAGCACTGCATGGGAGATCTGGGTCAAGATAACACCTTCAGTAAGTTGAAAGATCATCAGTACACATTCCATTAATTTGGCTTATGAAAGATTGAGGATTACCAGAAAGAGTGTCTAGACTCTGATTTGAGAAGTCTGTCTGTAGTCGATTCTTTCCTAATATAACATGCAGCCCAAAATGTAACACGGTGCTCATGTGTATACACGTCATAGGTTCCCTTTAAATGTAAATGTAAATGTACAAGTATTTATATAGCGCAAACCACCCACATCGCAGGCATCTAAGCGCTTGCTTAGGGAACCCGTCCTGGTATTCCCCTGTGAGATAACCCCGGCAGGGTATCCACAAGGTGAAAGCCAGGCATCCCGCCGCGAGGGGCCGTTGTGGAGATTAAGCAAGCTATTGCCCAGAGTCGCAGAGTGTGAACCCGTGAGTCGAGTAGGCACCGGAGTGAGAATTATCGAGTCCGTGGAATTATTGAGCCCAAGCCCCGTCGAGGCGGGGATTTGAACCCTGGTCCAGGGCCGATCTCAGCTTCCGGGTCTGCCGCCTCTAACCCCTGAGCCACACTTCTCACACTTCTCTCTTTATATACTTTGAAACCGAGGTCACTTAACTATATGGCTATTTTTCCATTTCCTTCAGGTATTACTTGTATGTGCTCTTGTAGCATCACAAACGCTTTTTGTTGTCTTCGTCAACTCCCTCAAAATACTGACCGCCAGGCCTTGCTGCAATCCAGAACCACAGAGAAGAGGAGCGCCACCAAGGAACTAAATACTCAACCACTTGCAAGGAACTAATGGAATATCAGGCGATGCAGTTTGGAAATGGGTTCCTTTATAATATGGCATCCAAGATGACCTCCAGGATTATTCGTGTCTCACAAGATTGATCCAATCTCAACTCTCATACCACAAATTACCACCAAGCACACCCACCTGCTGGCCACAGCGTTGTGCTTCACAGAATGATGCATTGCACCGCTACCTTAGTTTTGATGACACAGGCATATGTGTAAACTCAAGGACCTTAAGTCTGCGCGATGGACATGTATACTGCTTCTGGTTGGATGCTAGTGATCCTCTACTGAAGTTGTGAAATTTGCCTTTTTTACTCTCCCTCCACTTCTGGGTTGACACCACATACTTTCCCCTGAGGTTGTAAAGTTTTTCTTGGTTTACGTTGCTACCTCTTGTAGGTGAACATTATAGACTGATGTTCTGAAATATCCCTAGATTACACACTCACTGTTTCTGTGTGGATGCCATAGACTCTCTACTGAAGTTTTGATATATCCCCTAGTTTACACTCCAACTGCTTGCACCATAGATCCTTTACTGGGATTGCTACATTTTGTCTTTTTTAATGTTCCCTACACTTCTAGGTGGACACTCTTTGAGGTTGCCAATTATTCCTTGGTTTATGCTGGCTCCACTTCTGGGTGAATGCTATAGTCTCTCTTGAGAGGTTCTGAAGTTCCCTTTCTGAGGTGTCTGCAAACGTCTTTGGGTTCCTTAGACACCTAAATGGTTGACTGCATAGACCCAAGTTGAAACCACAACATTTCAGGGTGAATCACACGATTTCCTGGTTAACCCTTAAATACTGCACTGAGACTTGCATTGTTTCAGAGACCCTCAGAAATGTTCACAGCACTTTGACTGGGTAGCAATAACGCGGCACCAGGATATAGGCTGATCGCAGATTTACATATTTGTCCTTAGGCCTCTAGTAAAGTGAATGCATGCCCGAATCTGGAGAACTACGTTCCTCCCTTTGGCAGGTGGGCTCCCTTTCTGACACTACAACTATGTCACTTGGTGACCATTGTAATAGAGAAAGAAGATGAGCATGTTTCCAACAAGCACATGCCAGATTACCAATAATAAATCATTTGCAATCACTAGACTCAGAATTTGATATAGAGATCCTCACACAGCACCAAGCTGACAAACTCACCACTTTCCCGAAACTAACTTCTACTCCTATTCTCCTTCTACTGCAGCCAAGATAATTCTGGGTTGGTCACACCAAGCTCTGTGTTCCTCCCCTCCTGTGTCTCCTCTCCTACTCTATTCTCATAGACTTCTCAACCTCTCATGCAAATAACTTTTTATCTCCCTCCCATTACACTCGTCAATCAATCTCTCCACCACCATGGCCCTCGAGTAACTGTATGACCTTCATTTCGGACAGGAGCCCTATTCTCCTCCCTGTCTTGCCTTACTGCTCTCTCGATGATGATAGGCTCTCGCCATTACACCAGAACACCCTGGCCCCGACAACACCCTCCTAAGATACATGAAAGATGCTCAAACTTACTTGGTCTACAATCCAAACGCAAAACTACTGTCCTCTCCTCCACAAATTATGTGTCCAGCCATGACACTAAACCTCTAAGCTATTCCAGTGCCAAACAACTCCTTTCAGTCTCTTTACCCATTCCTTGGCTCACACTTCAAGAACACAAATGGATGCAATCCTATTGACATTCAATCAGGGCACTATAAAACCTTAAGAAATAACAGCTGCAGTACGGAGGTCATGCCTGATAATTTCTTGACGCAGCAGAGATGAGCATCGGCATGTAGTGAACATATTCTGACATAAAAAAATACCTGGCGACTTCCCACTCTTGCATAAGAGAGCATGGGGAAGAACCCAAAAATTACCAAAGTAAAACTTGCATGCTGGCCTTTTATCTGTTGCAGCAGTGACCAGGATTTGATCCAAGGTTTATCTTCTTTAAATCCATCTCAAGTAAGACAGCTGGGACACCACCCTGGTGCTGTTGAACATGAAAACATGGAAATACATCACGGTGTGCTCAAAATCGGCCTTCCTGGGCAGTCACTAGAAACATGCATGATGACATTGCCTCATGGCTCAGGACCACCCCCATCCTGATAAAAAAAAGAGGCAAGAAATCACTGAAGAGGTTCAAATGTGCTGATTGACTGTCCAATGACCACAGTGGCAAGGAACAGCTAAATCTACAAGTCGCTGTGCCTGTTTCTTTCCAAACCAGGCCAGCTGACGTCCCTTTTTTTTTTCTTTTAATAGTTTTTATTGCAGACTTATGACACACATAATGCATTTATGCATACATTACATCCTTAACCTTCTCTCGCATCTATCATTATTCAGTTCCTTACACAGCCTTGGAACCCACAACCCGGAGGTCGGGCGGCGTTAATCAGGGAAGTGTCATAATCAATATTGCAAAATACAGTTGCATCAATTCCGTAAGGAGTTCACATGTCTGCTTTTAGTTTTTCTCCCTTGTCCCCCTCTACTTCCCGCGAACTATCCCCAACTACCCCCCCCCCCTTAACTTCCACCACCTATGCATGGAGCTCGTTCAGTCTATACCTGTGGGTGTCATCAGGAGCTAATAGTTGTCTAGGTGTTTGATGTGCCTGGTGTGTCTTGGGGATTGTCCCCGTCCGGGTCCTGCGGCTCCCCAACCAGCTGACATCCCTTAATGGCACTGTTAAACATCACCATAAGACAAATGATGAAGAAATACCCAAAAAGGATCTAATAAGGCAGTCAGCGGAAGCTTGCTTGCTAAATTCACTCCCAGTCTAAGGGGACACAAATCTAGTTCTGAGATATGGTCGGCATGCCACCTTCCTGCTTGTCACAGTACTGAAAAAAATCATGTTCACCACTTGGAAGACTTGTATTGCTCATGGGACATTCATCAGACACCATGTCACAATATTACTCAGGAGTACAACCAGATAGAAACACATATGTTTGAGGCATGTGAGCTGTAGATTACATGCTTTGCATAGCCTGCCATGTAGTGTTGGGTCCGGATTTTTGCACTTAGTTTTTGGTTGAAGAAGTCTTTTTCAGTCATGAGATACATGACTCCTCCATTCGATGATAGTGCGCATGGGCATCGGCTCCATTGTTAGGTTGTTTTTTTCGGCCATCAGGTTTGGATGTGAATTGCTGCACTCCGGTACGGCACCGTTTCTCAGGTTCCCTTTGACACGCAATCCACTACCCTCAACGGTATTGTTTCTCGATCACGTTTCCCATTCTCCACATATCGTTTGGACTCAAAGGCTTTTGATCGGAAAACTTGTGAAGGGCCTGTCCGTGCCGGGCTCGCTAGCAGTCGATGGAACAGACTCCATACAAACTCTGTCCCAGGTGTCGCGCCAAGTTTCCGCGCACCGACTTGCACGTAGTGTGCTATCTCTGTCTATCCCCGGAACACGATGAGAAAGACTGTGACGCGTGCCGATCATTTCGATCGAAGAAGACGCTTCATGACCGTCTGGTTTGATGTCACAAGATGAAACATCAAGGCGGCGCTGTACCAGACATCTTCGGCGAAGCTTCCGATTGAGAAGAACTACAAGCTAAAGTAGCCAAGGAAGCAGAACACATCTCCGTGTCCAAGGCCGACTCCGACATGAAAGAAGAGGAGCAAGTTACACCGGGTCAGCGTACCATGAGTACAGAAGCCCCCTTGCCCCAACAATACAAGACCAAAAAGGCTCCTGTCCTTCCTCTGCCTGCGGGCCAAGGTCAGCACTGAGAAAACGTTTTGAGCACCCTGCCCCCGGGCTTGGCATCGAGACACAAAGAAAAGCCTTCCGGTTCAGGCTCGAGTCGGCCCCACGCCGGCACCGAACCGGAATCCTCGGCGTTGAAATCAAAGCATGTCGTGGTCCACATCGAACCTTTATCAAAGACTGAATCTTCAGAGCCGAAACTTTCGATGCCGAAAACGACGAGCAAAGACAAACAGACTCCACCAAAAGAGCCTCGGTCCAACATTCCACCTTCGGATCTGAAACAAAAAGAGCTGATTATAAATCCAGACACTGGACATATCCATGCCAAATTGCCTGAAAAAAGGAAGATGGACCAACAGGATAAGTACCACATTCCTTTGAAGAGGATACATGTGGGTACTAACCCTTCACAACCTTATATTCCACCTCCTTCACCTATTGATCCCAACTTACTCATCACACCCACAAATTAACCCTACCACTATCACCTGGCCAACGGGATGATGAGGATAGGCCACAGAATATTGACCCATGGGAATGCAGTCCTCACCGGTACAGCTTAATCCCACCTAGCCCCACTCAAAACACCTCTCAATCCAGCTGCCAGAATGGTCACCGGAGTCAAATATGACCACCCTTCACCCGAACTCAGAGAACTGAAATGGCTCCCAGTCGAAATGCGTGCCAGCTTTAGAACTGCCTGCCTCACGCACAAAGCCTTGCACACAGAGAAACCGGAATACCTGGCCTCCAAACTCAAGAAAGACTGCCAGACAAAAGATACACGAATGGGATACACGAATGTGAACTCCACCCTCAAGTTCTCCTCCCTATCTTTCAAATGTGGAGATTTCCAGACATAGGTCTCCATCCAGGCATCCAGGCATCCCCACCCATTGTCCAAAGGCAATGCACTATGGATGAATTGGTCAGGAACATGTGCCTACTCTTTTCTGCCTCTCCCACTCATTCCATTAGTGGTTCATAAGCTCAGACAAGCGTCCCTGACACTAATCCTAGTTGCTCCCACATTGCCCCGGCAACCCTGTTTCACAACCCTTCATCCCACCCAAGGATCTCAAACATGCCACCCAATCACTGGTGCTATCTAGACTCGACTATGGGAACGCAGTCCTCACCGGTACAGCTCGATCCCACCTAGCCCCACTCAAAACAACTCTCAATGCAGCATCCAGAATGGTCACCAGAGTCAAATATCCCAGCCCAGCCGATGTCAGGAGTATCCCCTCCTTTATAAAATTCAAAAGACTCCTAAAAGATCTCTACCTCAACCTTGCCTTCCCGAACAGAGAGCCGCCGCCAAAACGCACAAGCCTGCACTCTGCAGCCCCATGACAATGTCCTACTACAACCTACCTCTTCCTGCACTCTGCAGCCGCTTGATAATGTTCCACCACAACCTACCTCTTCCAGCACTTTACAGCCCCTCAACAAGGTTCCAAATCTACTTACCTCTCCCCCCCCCTCCCCGACCCCCTCCTCCCAGTATATGATTGAGCCCAAGACACTGTGCACTCATCAAGGTTATCTCAGGACTTCCCCACCTTAATGACGCTCAGTTCACTGGGTCTTCTGAACATTTATGTTTGCCTGCCTTTTCTCTTTTGTTTGTGATTTCTGCTTAAATCTGTTGTAAAGCACTCCGATACCCTCGTTTCTGACCAGCGATATATAAAACTTGTTAATAAATAAATTAAACCTTGTTGGAGCTCTTGGTAGTTCCTCACCAAAAACCACATCTCACTCCCAATCTTCTCACTCAGAGGCATGGAAAGATAAGACATCCAAATCCCAGTCATGTCAATCTTGCCATCTGGCACCTGAAATCTTAAGAGTTTGGCTACCTTAATCTCCCGCCAGACTGCATGAACATCAAAGAGGCTAGATGTCCTACCACAAAAGCATGCTATGCAGCAAAGTGGTATACTGTAATAACAATCAAATCAACCCACTGGATGCTTCAGTTCAAAAAGTTATTTGCTATCTATTACATCGGCAGTGTTCCTATTTAGCGTACACATCCATACGTTTACATCCTGCTGCAATAGCTGCATACCTACATAATAGACAACATCTGTCTCTCTTTGAAGTGCCTGCCTGTCATTAAAGTATTTATGGAGGGACTTGGAAGAATCATTCCTCCAAGACTTCCTCCTGACTGATGGGTCCACCTTTTGAGCCATTGCATTGATGTGAACTGCAATTTCTCACTGGGAAGGTAGCTTTCCTCATAGCTATCACATCACTGAGGAGAGAAGGTGAGGTTCAGGCCCTAAACATAGAAGAACCGTTTTTACAAGTACACCAAAACAAAGTGGTTCTTCGGACCATCCCTAAATTCCTACCAAAGGTTATATCTGACTTTCATATAAACCAATCTATTGAGTTGCCTGTGTTCTTCCCTCAACTAAATTCTGTGGCAGAATGTGCTTTGTACAGTTTAGATGTGAAAAGAGCACTACTTTACCATGTAGGAAGGACAAAACCTTTCCGTAAGACAAAACAACTATTTGTGGGTTTTGCTCCACCACATAAAGGCAATCCTACATCAAAATCAGGTATTGCAATGTGGATAGTCCAGTGCATTCAGATATGCAAAAGCAATACGAATGGAAAGGGGCGACCACTCGGTCCCCCCGAACGTATGGTTGGGTGCCCCGATCCCCCCGGGAAACCATTTTGGGCGGGAGGCGTGTCTCGGCTGGTATGCCCGAAGTGGCGTAGCCGGGGCGCGCCTTTTCCCGCCCAAGAGGGGTTGTCCTAGACACCTACACCGTTGGACACGCCCCGTAGGCGGTTGGAGGAGGGTCCACGCCCTCCCGAGGAAGAATAAAAGGAGCAACAATCCAAGGGAGCATCCTCTTGTTCCTGTGCTTGGAAGCTGCACCTCCTCGTTGCACGAGCCCACTATCGTGCCACCACGCCGGCCATGTTTGTGCCGACCATCGATCACCAAAGATGGCGCCAAAACCCACACTTCCTGCCGAGTCGGTCCACAACCCCAGCTCTTCGGAGGAGGCTGGCGGTTTGTTCCACACGACGCGACCGTTGAAGTCCGCCAGAAATGCCAGCCAAATGCGCATATCCTGGCGGACCTCTGCTGACAGTCTCGTGCGGTGGTGCCCTTCCTTGAGGCCAACCATGGCTTGTGCGATAGAGCGGGAAAAAAGGCGAGCCATCGGTATCACTCTAAGGGCAAAGTTAAGCTGACCCACAGCTTGTTGCAACTGATGGAGAGTTACTTTTCTCTCGCCAAGGCATATTTCAAGCGAGGCCTTAAATTTCATTACCTTCCCCTTGGGCAAACGGAAGCACCCCTCCACTGAATCGAGCTCAATTCCCAGAAACTCGAGTGAAGTAGATGGCCCCACTGTCTTGCCTGGTGCCAGTGGCATGCCAAATCCTTTCATGAGATTACAGAATTGCCTCAAAGCTTGTTCACATTCCGTGCCCCCTCTGCCCCCAAAAACAGAAAATCATCAAGGTAATGCATAACCTGCGTGAAGCCCGTGGCTCTGGTGAACGCCCATTGCAGAAAAGTACTGAACTTCTCAAAAAGGGCGCAAGAGATGGAGCAGCCCATCGGCATACATTTATCCATGTAGTAGCGCCCTTGAAACACAAAACCTAATAGATGCTGATCCTGTGGGTGTACCGGGAGCAACCGGAACGCTGACTCGATATCTGATTTAGCCATCAGCGCTCCGGGCCCCAGGCGATTCAACATGGCGACGGCCTCATCAAAGGATGCGTACCGCACCGAACAAACTCCCGGGTCAATCGCATCGTTCACCGAAAGACCCCTAGGAGCGGACAAATTATGGATTAACCGAAACTCACCTGGGTCCTTCTTGGGGACTACTCCCAATGGTGAACAAACAAAGTTAACAATTGGCGGGTTCACATACGGTCCTGCAACCCGACCTCGGGTCACCTCCTTTGCAATCTTTGCCTGTACCACCGCCGTATTTTGTTGAACAGATAGTTGGTTTTTACACTGTGCTTTCCCCCGAAAATCCCCCGCCGGGATGTGGAAACCATATGAGAAACCGTCTCGCAACACCCCAGCGGAGACATGATCAGGGTATTCGTTCAGCCAAGGGATCATTGCCATGATGTCAACGGGAGTAGGTAACGGTGCCCCTCGGCCGAGATTAGACCTGTTTGGCACCTCCTCTACCTCCTGTATCACCATTCTTGGCTCTGCACGAACTCTCGGGGTGTGAAGCCTGTCCGCACCCTGCACACTCATGCCTGAGCTTGCATGTCCCTTGTGGCCTAGTGCACTTGCCTCTGTTAAAGCTCCAACAGACCCCTTTCTTACCTGGGTTCCCATTATTCTTTGTCTGCTGATCACCGTTGGCGCCTGCCCGAAAGGGCGCCGCCAAATAATGGCGGGAAGGCTCTGCCCCATTCCCGCCAAGAGAAGACGACTTTGCCGCGTTCGGCATAACCTGCTTCTGCCAGGAAATGGAGTCGAAACAATCCCACGTCAGGGATGAGTCGTGCTCCTTGGCCTTACGAAATTTGTTATCGTAACCCATCCACTGATTACCTTCATATGATTCATAAAATCCCATAATACGTGTCTGGTAACAGGCTAATTCAGTCAACACATCAGGCCTACGTTCCCCCATGATTGCTGTGAACATACCAAACGCCCTGGCCCAATTAGCGATCGTTTCATCTACTCTGAAACCCGCCATTTTTGCACGCCATACACTCGGATGCAACAACTCCTTCTGATTTCTAACGTGCTCTATCTCATAGTGATCGGTCAACAGTGAAAACATGTTCACATATTTATCAGCCCAAATCCTCTCTTTCACATCCATCGGGATATGTTGAACCACCTTTTCCCTCCTTGAGGGTAACGATCCCTCCCCCGCTATTGGCAACGGCTGCTTACCCGAACCAGTAGCTGGATCTGTTGTTGCTGCTGTTCCAACGCTCGACGCCGGCTTTTCCGGGGGAACCTGTGGGGAAACAAGAGGACAAGGTGCCTTCACAGCATCTCTCGATTGCCGCAACTGCTTCATTATTAACCTGGCCTCCCGTGTCTCCCGGTGCCACAGCACTCTCGTTGTTCTTGCCCAACCACGCCGCCAACTGAGCGGCCAGTTCGGGAGGCATATCCCCCTCGCTAACAGGTGTAACCACTACCGGGATCGGCTGTCCCGCGTCCGGGATCGGAACTGGGGCCTCCACTGGACTGACCGGGCTCGCCGGAGGTGACTCGGGAACCGGGGCCTCCCCTCCTGCCGCCCCATTCCTGGCCCTTTTACCTCTCCCGGCAGGGACTATTCCCGGCAATGCTGGTCCGATAACTTTCTTCGGTCTACCCGTGCCATTCATTGCCGCCATCTGCTTTTTCATGTTCGCCATGTCCTTCACCAGCATGCAAAGCATTTGTTCGGTCCCAACCTTCTTTCCGACCTTCTTGCCAGGCATCGTTCGCGGATATTCGATTCGAGGTCCTGGATCCAAAGCTTCGGACTCACTGAAAGAGAAACACAAAAATTACAAGTTCTCAAAATTGGCTCCTTGTTCCGTCTCGGGCTCACGTGCAACGAGGAGGTGCAGCTTCCAAGCACAGGAACAAGAGGATGCTCCCTTGGATTGTTGCTCCTTTTATTCTTCCTCGGGAGGGCGTGGACCCTTCTCCAACCGCCTACCGGGCGTGTCCAACGGTGTAGGTGTCTAGGACAACCCCTCTTGGGCGGGAAAAGGCGCGCCCCGGCTACGCCACTTCGGGCATACCAGCCGAGACACGCCTCCCGCCCAAAATGGTTTCCCGGGGGGATCGGGGCACCCAACCATACGTTCGGGGGGACCGAGTGGTCGCCCCTTTCCATTCTTTGGGAATATACCCATAGATGACATCTGCAAAGCTGCAACCTGGTCTACACCTCACACATTCACAAAACACTATTGTGTAGATGTGTTAGCAAGACAGCAAGCTAGTGTGGGCCAAGCAGTTTTACATACACTATTTCAGACGGCTGCAACAACTACAGGTTAGTCACCGCTTTGGACATAACTGCTGTATAGTCTATGCAAAGCATGTGATCTAAAGCTGACATGTCTCGAACGGGAAATGCTACTTACCCAGTATGCATTTGTTCTTGGCATGTAGAGCTGTAGATTCACATGCGCCTCCCCGGGTACCTATACCTGTTACATTAACATCTAACTTTTCATTTATTTATTAAGAAGTTATATATAGCGCTTGCCAGACCCGATTGTATATGAGCGCTTTACAACAGATTTAAGCAGAAATAAAAAAAAAGAGAGAAAAAGCAGGCAAACATAAATGTTCAGAAGACCCAGTGAGCTGAGCGTCATTGAGGTGGGGAAATCCTGAGATATGAACACAAACCGGTGAAGAAGGGTCCTAGGGCATATTTTCAGACCTCGCATGGACACAGCCTCCAACACTCAACATAGAAAACACAGACTGCCCATGGGTCTAGAATAAGTTAACCTTGGTACGACATGAACAGGTGTAAAGAAAGTATCCTAAAGGTATACCTGATGGAGTAAGGATACCCCTTGGTGAATAAGGATACCCATCAGTCACTATCCCATACCGCCCTCGTCCTCTTCTGGGCTTCCTTATACCCCTCATAACGTGGAACATACGAGCTGTGTAAAAAAACTAGATGTATATGTCCAACAGCTCAATGATGGATCTCGCAATGTATGAGGAGGTGTGAAGTCAAGGTATCAAGTGATATGTGACAAAAAAAATTGCAGTGCGTAAAGGTGTGTAGAAAAATCAGTGCAATAAAATAGGGTAACAGAGAGACTTATGTTTATTATTATCCCTCAGTTGCCCAAGGTTAAAAATAGTCAAAGCAATGGCAGTTTAAACAAATATCTGCCAATGGAATTTATGCGGTCAACATGTTTCAGCAGACAAAATGGACACCAGTATCCTCTTCCTTCGTCAGGACCTTGAAAAATAATTGCTACTGCAATAAGTTAAATATAATAAAAATATTAAACCATTTCACCTGGAATCCTAGGTTTTCTGGTTACACCTCTTGTTAGTGGATTTTGCAACCACTATCATTCAGATGATGTTGGTTTCTTGCCATAGAAAGGAAATACAAAAAACATACATTGTTGGTGTCTTAAGAGTTAACATCCAAATATGGCACAGACGCAATTCAGCTAGTGTCATTTCAAAAGTAACAACCGACACTCCAGTATACTCAAATATGTATCTGACCCTGCTTACCTAGTTAACAGGAGGGTATGGCTCCACCTCATCTGGCTGCGGCTCAGGGGAATGAAGCACATCTCTATTAAAAACAAAAAGAAGGGATGGACAAAACCAATATCACAAAACCTACTTCCTGTGGTGAGTATGTGCATGTTGGAATACATCACACCATTCTAGTCAGAGATAGTTAGCCTTAAACTTTAGTCACAAAGGAGCCTTATTTCTGCTGACACAGCAAATAAAATCTTAAATACTGTTTAACAGATTCTATCCTATGGATGTTATCAGAAAAACGGAAATCTTGTCTAGCAAGCGTTAAACCAGACAGCAAGCCAAGTCTTAATATCCCAAAGACGTATTACTCCGTTATTAGATGTATGTCGATGTCTATTAACCAGAGATATACACGTCCCATTAGGCTAAAAAAAATCAGTAAGCAATGACCGACTTGCCCTTGCATCAACAGTAATGGCGGGTTAATGCATTATGTAGAAGAAACACAGAGATCACCATTGTCTAGTTCGATTCGGAATGGAGAGCGTTCCTACTGTCTCGCCCATGATCGTGTATAGTATTAACAGACTGCACTCTCAATAGTAGCGGTTAAACACAATCGCACCCGCACTTAAAAATACTGCCGATTCGGAATGGAGAGCGTTCCTACTGTCTCGCCATGGTCGTACATAGTATTGACAAGCAGCACTCTCAATAGTAGCGGTTAAACACAGTCACACCCGTACTTAAAAACACTGCCGACTCACCTCTCCGTCAGTACTCCTGACTGTCTGCTGAGCCGTCTCGGGGAGGTGATCGGCAGTGCGAGGGCGCCATCTTTATCGTCAGGACATGCAGGGTGAAAATCCCGTGTTCATGTTGTTCCACGTTCTCAGCATCATGGGAAATGGAGTTTATATCTCCGGTAGCGCTAGTAGATGACACTCGAATACAAGATAGTTGTAACTTTAACACGGGTGTCAAATTTCTCATCCCTAACATTCTGATCATGCATGTCCCTGTCCTCATTAATAATGTAAGCGCAGCTCTATATCCTGGTCTACATCCGTGTTTATGCCTCATGGGAATTTCAACAAAAACTTTATTGAAAACCAGTAGTGAACAGGTTGTCAAGCCTAGCGGCCCAGGATGTAGTGGGGTCAAACCAGTGTGCCATTATTCTGAAAATCACATGATCTGGCATCAAAGACGTGTGTAATCAGTGTGAGGGGGTTATACTGTGATTTACGGTGTTAATTCCGTATCGACAATCCCTAGCCCTCCTATTGAGAATTGACAAGTCTAACAGAATATTAGTGAAGAAGTAGCCACATTAAGTCGGCAAATACTATTGGAATAGTACTTCTAGAGAAACAGAGGGGAGCCAGATAGCCAGTATGAATGTCTATATACATTCTGTGTCAGGTCAACAGAAGTCTGAATATCAGGAAGTGCAATGATTCATGTAGGGTGTTAAAGTGACATCCAAGGAATTTCGTCATTAAGACCCTCTTTGGCTGTCCCTAGTTTAAACACCCATTTCTGTTCCTTTACCAGCAGGTATTTGCAAATGTCTGCTACATGGTCAGGGATGAACGGCTGTTCCAAGTCTGTCCACTCAAACTCTGTCGGACCATGTTTAGCTTCTAAGAAATGGCTAGTTAGCCTTGTGGCTTGTTTCTTACAGCGTATAGTGCTTTTATGCTCAGAAATACGCAGTTTGATTTTTCTTGTCGTCATACCTATGTATCTAAGCTGGCATGGGCATGTGATCATATATATACATTTTTCACTATTGCAATTAGTGAACTTTCTTTGCTGCCATGGACGACTAGTGCCAATATCTTTGGTGACTGATCCATGTGTCTGTGGGCAACCTGCGCATGTTCCGCATGGGTGGTGTCCCTAATCAGCTGGTAAGTCCCATAGGGTGCCGACTGTACGTGGTATTTTGGTTTTAGGTCGAGTATGTACCAATTGGTCTTTCAAATTAAGGCCGCGTTTGAACGCAAAAAGTCCTGAGATAGCCTCGATGAGTGCAGTGTGTCTTGGGCTCAACCTCATTCCGGTAGGAGGGAACGAGGAGGGGGTCGGGGAGGGGGGAAGAGGTAGGTAGAGATGGAACCTTGTCGAGGGGCTGTAAAGTGCCGGAAGATACTTAGATACATATATACATGGACATCTCTTACTACTCTAACTAAGTCCATTATCGCCCTCTGCGGCAAACAATCTAACAATGGAGCCGATGCCCATGCGCACTATCACCGAAAGGAGGAG
Source organism: Lissotriton vulgaris (assembly GCF_964263255.1). Taxonomy (NCBI): domain Eukaryota; kingdom Metazoa; phylum Chordata; class Amphibia; order Caudata; family Salamandridae; genus Lissotriton; species Lissotriton vulgaris. The sequence goes on along the minus strand of NC_141695.1, from coordinate 615,386,396 downwards.
TCACCTACCTTGTGACTGGAAAAGACTTCTTCGAACAAAAACAAAGTGCAAACCCAAGAACTCCAGAACAAATCCAATACAAAGAAACAGTGATACAAATCAGTACGAGATACACAAACAACTGGAAGAAACAGAAAGACTAGGCCCATGCACCACTCACTACACCTGGGCCTACTGGCTACGTTTGTCCCATTTTGAAGCAATCATTTAAGAAACTAATGTCAGACAATGAAAATTCTGCATCATCATAACAGCCTCCCTCTACTAGACACTCTTGGGATAAGTGAGAGCGAGACCTTGCTCGGCTAGAAGACGATTACTGGGGAGCGGCGTGAGGTAGTAATATGTGCGGAATTCCTACTGGAAATGCGCCACAAACAATATTTCACAGGATCCAGATTGCTCCCTATGGAAAGAATTGACACTGATCTCTGTTCAAGAGGCTGCCGGCATAGAGACAGTGTGGTGCGCACGGTCTAGGGCTGCCCTGAGATTCAAGACTAACGGGGAAAATAAGCTAAAGGATCTCACCAGTCCTAGATATTACAATGGAACTTACCCTACAGCTGTTAACCCAGGGTATATGGGGGGTGTTGGGGCAGACACTCATATTTTGTAACATTGCTTTTACGATGGCAAGACAGGATGTGATCAGAAAATGGGGGCAAGACAAGGTCCTGACAATGCATGCTTGGGAATTCAACCTAGACTGGTACATGAGGGTGGAAAAAGAGGTCATTAACGAAAGGTGGGAAATGTTCTTTCATAATCATGATGAATGGAGGGTTGAACCGTATACCAACCAGTTTCACTTGTTTGCAGTTTGACACTATCACTACTGTAACTAGACTGATATGCCTAGCAAATTTGTTAGAGGATAAGTGGATGCTATGCCATCTGTTTTTGCATCAAACCTCAATCAAAATGTTAAACAAAATCTGGATCATCCTTTTTTTCAATTAAACCAATTGCAGAAGCAACACAAATGATTAACAGTATTTTGCTCACTACTAATTTCATGCCTAAAGAGTTAAAATGGTAATTTTTAGGTTTCGCCCAAGACAGCACATGCGCTGTCACTCTCAACTTCCTGTTGTATCTTAAAATAAAAAACCTAAAAAACAACTCTAAAAAGGGGCTTAGAGCCCACCCGTTCCTTGCCAGTGGTTGGCTTCATTGTCACTCTCATTTCCTTGCTTCTCGTTGGTCAGCTGGTCCTGACTTCATTTTCTCTTTTGTATGTTTGTGGTTTTGATGGAGCATGGATAAAGTTCTGAATAAACTCTTTATTGGTGTCCTTCCGGTGTTCGCGCTAGGATTGAGGTACTTATTTATTTTCTTTTTTTCCCCGTCATCATTGCTTGGCTCCCTTCGAGAGTTGTCCCCTCCCCACTTCAGGATAGGTATATTAAAAAAAACATAACACTGCGTCCATCTGTGCTGCTGCTCATTAAGTTTACTTAGGTTTATTTGCCTTAATTGGAAAGACAGAATAGATCAACCATTTTGGAACAAAGCTATTGAATAACCAGTTTAGAGATATGCAAGAAAAATAAGTTCAAGTATCACAGTGTTTTAATTTTCAATAAGATATGTGAATAGTTATTTTGCTAGATTGCAAATATTTTTTATGTTAATAATAAACCGAATTTCCTCAAAAATTGAAAATGACACAATAAAAGGCCTAGTAATACTTGCATTTTTAGGTCTCGGGCCTAGCCTACACTGCGTAGGCAGTGTGGGCGTAGCCCAGAGTCCTCTTCCCGAGGTTTTGAAAGTGGACGTAGGAATTCCAGGCAGATCGTGCATGTTGTTTCCTAGGTCCATTTTCAGTGGCCAAGGCGTGCGTGTGTTTTTAAAACAGAGCACGCAATAGGCCATGGGCGGTCGCGTAGCTCCGCCCATGGCCTATTGGTGTCTGTTATGCGCACCATAGGCCATATATCTTCAATTATCGCGGCTGTCACGGCCGCGGTAATTAAAGATATATGCTGGCAGTGGCGCGCGTGCTCCTCTCGCCGGAGTTTTTAAAACATTTTTTTAACAATAGCGATCACGAAAGAAATCGCTTTCAGTGCTGCTTGTTTTATCTCTCATTTGACCACTTGCTTTTTTTTTTTTTAGAAAATCTAGTCACAAAATGGCTCTTTATGGTTGCGGCGTATGGATTTTGATATTGGTCACTAACCTATCCCTTATAAAAAAATTACTGAAATACCTCGGTGATGCACCCACGTCAGACGCAGCCAAGGGTTAAACAAACGCATTCCTTGGACGGCGCGAGCGCTGAAAGACATCTCCGAAAGTGGGCTGCGTACAGTATTTCTGAAGTAACTCCATTTCCTGTCTCCCCTATTGTTTGCGGCTTGAGGAAGTGCATCCTGCCTGACTGTATATTCCTGCTTTGAGTTAGCCTGCTCGCCCCGATGAAAGAGATTACCGCGGGGGGCACCGGGGGCTGCAAGGGCAGGGCTCAGACAGACTGTGGTTCTTAGTTACTCGAGTACCTCTGGCGTCTCCGCCCCCAGACCATGCATGCAGTTTTGTAATTTAAACACAACCCAATATGTAGGCAGGCTCTGAGCTTCAGGTATTCGAGTACCTCTGGCGTCTCCGCCCCCAGGCCATGTAGGCAATCTTATAATTTTAACACCTTGGCTGCTACTTGAATTTTTCCCCTGTGCTGGACATTCCAGAAGAGGGTGTGCTCGTCACGGAACCATTCCGTCATCAGCACAGCTCAGCTGTGACTGATGACGGAATGGTTCCGTCACAAGCATCGAAGGGGTTAACTGAGCCCAATGTGTGTTTGTTTATTTATCGCGGGTCGTTAGCAGACATTTAAACATATTTTAGCAATCATTTACTGTTTGATGATTTAACAGCCGTTATGAACCTACCAGGACCCTCCGTTCAGAGGGTACCAGTTTGCTGACAGTCCCCAGGATCAGGAAGGCTAGAATAGGTGGACGGTCCTTCGCGCTACTAGCAGCTCAAAATTGGAACAAACTACCTCCTGTGTTGAGACTGGAGGGCAATGAACTGCGGTTCAGGGCTCTGCTCAAAACACACCTATATACTGCATAGAGTCTGGGTTTTCTATGTTGCTTTCACTGGTAGCTTAGCGCGGGGACACGCCGTGATGGCGTTACTGAGCGCTCTATAAGCTCTTTATTATTTTTTTAACAAGTATAAATATCAAAATACGTAAGAAACCATCATCAACTCCTGAATACTATTCGTAATTGTATAAATTAAAACCGTGAAGATAATTAGCTCTTAAGTGGATTAGGAGTAGTGCCAAATAAAATGTGTTGGAAATACTCAGTAGCTTTGGCTAGTACTGTTGTGGGACCTAGGTTTAAACCCTAGCCTCCGTTCATGGCTTTATATTGTGTGGTGCTGGGCAAATTACTTCATCCCGTGCCTAAAACATGTGAAATGTAATTGTGTAACTCACACTTGATGTACGTTATCATGATAGTCTCCCAGCACCCCACCTAATGCAGACTATGCCGTTGCTCACTAAATAGGGTTGGGCAATATAAATGTAATTCCATGCACATGCCCCATAAGCGAGTCACTACAGAGTGAGTGACTTTAGAGTGAGAGTGACTTTAGAGTGAGAGTGACTTTAGAGTGAGAGTGACTGCAGAGTGAGAGTGACAGCATGAGTGACTGCAGAGTGAGAGTGACTGCAGAGTGAGAGTGACTGCAGAGTGAGAGTGACTGCAGAGTGAGAATGAGTGACTGCAGAGTGAGAGTGACTGCAGAGTGAGAGTGACTGCAGAGTGAGAGTGACAGCATGAGTGACTGCAGAGTGAGAGCGACTGCAGAGTGAGAGCGACTGCAGAGTGAGAGCGACTGCAGAGTGAGAGCGACTGCAGAGTGAGAGCGACTGCAGAGTGAGAGCGACAGCATGAGTGACTGCAGAGTGAGAGTATGAGTGACTGCACAGTGAGAGTGACCGCATGAGTGACTGCACAGTGAGAGTATGACTGACTGGAGAGTGAGAGAGACTCAGCAGTGTGAGTGTTCCAGAGAGAGCAGGGTATGCTTGTGTGCTTACACGGTGCACTGACACACAGGAGCTAAAACAAATAACAGGTGAACACGTGTCTTGGGAGCTTCATGGAGGCTGCCGGCCCTCTGTGAGGGGAGCAGCAAAGAGGGGACGCCCCAACCAATCAAGCGCAACTACGCACAACCTACTGTACGATTACAACACAGGCCAAAGGCAGAGCTAGGTCTTTTTGCATTGCGTAGGGTGAGCAGGGTCTGAGTGTGTAGGGTAAGCAGTGTGTGAGTGTGCAGGGTGAGCAGTGTGTGAGCGTGCAGGGTGAGCAGTGTGTGAGCGTGCAGGGTGAGCAGTGTGTGAGCGTGCAGGGTGAGCAGTGTGTGAGCGTGCAGGGTGAGCAGTGTGTGAGCATGCAGGGTTAACAGTGTGTGAGTGTGCAGGGTGAAAATTGTGTGAGTGTGTAGGGTGTGCAGTGTGTGTGTGTAGGGTGAGCTGTGTGTGAGTGTGCAGGGTGAGCAGTGTGGGAGTGTGCAGGGTGAGCAGTGTGAGAGTGTGCAGGGTGAGCAGTGTGTAAGTGTGCAGGGTGAACAGTGTGTGAGTGTGCAGGGTGAACAGTGTGTGAGTGTGCAGGGTGAACAGTGTGTGCGTGTGCAGGGTGAACAGTGTGTGAGTGTGCAGGGTGAACAGTGTGTAAGTGTGCAGGGTGAGCAGTGTGTGAGCATGCAGGGTGAGCAGTGTGTGAGCGTGCAGGGTGAGCAGTGTGTGAGCGTGCAGGGTGAGCAGTGTGTGAGCGTGCAGGGTGAGCAGTGTGTGAGCGTGCAGGTAGAGCAGTGTGTGAGCATGCAGGGTTAACAGTGTGTGAGTGTGCAGGGTTAACAGTGTATGAGTGTGCAGGGTGAACATTGTGTGAGTGTGTAGGGTGTGCAGTGTGTAGGGTGAGCTGTGTGTGAGTGTGCAGGGTGAGCAGTGTGAGAGTGTGCAGGGTGAACAGTGTGTGAGTGTGCAGGGTGAACAGTGTGTGAATGTGCAGGGTGAACAGTGTGTGAGTGTGCAGGGTGAACAGTGTGTGAGTGTGCAGGGTGAACAGTGTGTGAGTGTGCAGGGTGAACAGTGTGTGAGGGTGCAGGGTGAGCAGTGTGTGTGTGCAGGGTGAACATTGTGTGAGTGTGTATGGTGTGCAGTGTGCGAGTGTGTAGGGGCAGTGTGTGAGTGTGCAGGGTACGAAAACTCGAGCTAAGTCCACCACACACACACATAAGACCACACACACACACCAAACACACACACACACCCTCTCACCACCACACTCTCACCACCACACACTCACCCCCACACACTCACCCCCACACTCACCACCACACACGTAACCACACACGCAACCACACACACACACCACCAGCCGTCAGTGCACGCTTTTACCAGGCACACACAACACCAGCCGTCAGTGCACGCTTTCACCAGGCACACACCACCAGACGTCAGTGCACGCTTTCACCAAACACACACACACCACTAGCCATCAGTGCACACTTTCACCAGGCACACACACCAGCCGTCAGTGCATGCTTTCACCAGGCACACACATCACCAGCCGTCAGTGCACAATTTCACCAGGCACACACACCACCAGCCGTCAGTGCACGCTTCCACCAGGCACACACACCTCCAGCCGGCAGTGCCCGCTTCCACCGGGCACACACACCACCAGCCATCAGTGCACAATTTCTACAGGCACACACACCACCAGCCATCAGTGCACACATCAATTGTTAACGCATCCACAATTAACTATTGTAGCAATCGCAGTATGCAGTATGGTGCACTTTACTTTTTAACATATTCATCTAAAGCGCAGCATGCCACCATTGCTACAATTCCAATCCAACCCACATAATTCCACTACACACCACATGCATACACTCCATAACACATGGCTAAAAGACATTGCCATTTACAATGTCATTAGCTCTAACTCAAATCCGAGACTTTTTGCATTTCCAATGCTTGTTAATAATGCTTGCGCAATACTCGTGTTTCAGTCATTTCCTTACAGCTGATATGCGAGACCGCAAGATGCGTAGGTTCAAGACCACCTTTGTTCTCATTCTTCACCTAAGTGTGCCCAACTGCTAGTCTGTTTACTATGTTACCGGCAGTGTCTGTAGTAGATCTTGTTTGCTTGCCAAGTATTTTGCTCAACTCTCTTCAGAGTCTCGTCAGGCTGGATCTTGCTGTGCGAGTAATAATGTTTAGTATTCTTCAAGGGCGCTCATTCATTGAAAGCGTTACTGAACATATTTATTAGTTTTATAATCTAGTACTTTTGATCACTGACTTACCAGTAAACTTACTATTTTGCGTTTTTCTATATTTCCACTGCTCCTACAAGTCTTTCTTAGTCACATACTACTCTCCCCTTTATTTTTGTATGTTTATGGAAAAACGTTCTGACATTGTATTAAGTTGCAACCGTTTCAGGAAACAATCGGCCTCACACTCCCCTTTAATATTTGTTCACAATCGCACATACCCGCACTTCGACGGAGTCCAGTTTGCCTGCCGAAAACCAAGAGGGTATATTATTCTTCAGCATCTCATTAAACTCTCAAGGGACTGAATACGCCTCTGGTCTCCAGCTCCACATCAGCCTTCTGGAGCTGGGCATCATCTGCTTGGCGCTGAAAGCCTTTCTTCCATTAATCAAAGGGCTGCAGCTGTAGGTGCTCCCCCGGACACCACTGCCATGTGCTACTGCAACAAACAGGGTGGGATCACAGACTCTGTGCCAGTATGCCTTGTACCTCTGGAAATTGCTGGGTCACCAAGACATTTTCCTGATGGTGAACTACCGAACAGGATCATCGAATGCCATGGCGGACAAGCACATCTATCCTCATCAGCCGATCATGAGTGACAGTTACAATCTAAGGTGGCACAAGGTCTCTTCTGTAAAAGGGGATAATCTTGGCTCCATCTGTTCCCAACACAGAAAATGTGCAGTGTCAACTTTTTTGCGTGTTGAAGTTTCCAAGTCTTCTCTCGCTCTGAAACGTGTTCCGCCTCAAGTGGTACTCGGGACACCTGCATTCCTTTCGGTCGATGCCACTCCTGCCAGAAGATCAAGACAGACCCTGCCCAAGTCATCTTAGTGTGTCCAGATTGGACACAGAAAGTACCCATAACTCCTGAGCTTGTGCATATGTTATCCAATCAGGCTGCCCTTTGGGACGACCTTCAGTCGCAGCAACAGGGCAGGGTTCTGTACCTGTGTCTTTGCAGTCTCCATTTTCATTCTTGGAGATTGAGCAGTAACCGCTGAATATCTTCAAGAATCCTCCAGAGGTGGTTGATGTCATCTTGGCAGCCGGGCTTTCCTCAACGAAAATTGTAAACTACATTTGTTTGGACACATTTTTAGTTTTGTGTTGCACACGCCAAATTGACTCCCCCACAATCCAAATTATTTGGCTTTCTGTTATTTGTTCTCCCTCTTTCTGAGACAAATATTCTATTTTCACACCGGTAGATTTAGCACATGATCCAACACACTCCTGTAACTGAAAGCGCCTCCTTGACAAAAAACCCAATTCAGGATGTGCTTTCTCAGGTCAAGCTTGCAAGTGGCAAGACTCCTTCCCCACTTAGATGAGGAAACTAGAAAACCACCATGACATTGAAAAGGGTGTAAAACATGACTTTTTGGATTCATATTCCCTAAGTGATAGTTAAGCTACTCGAAGAAAACTTGCATCAGCCACAGAATTTAAACCCTGGGGCAAAAGAAGACAATTAATTCTTCAAGATAAGAGGTCATCAGCCTTTTTTCAGGTTAATGAAATGCAATCTGTCTTTCTCATATACCCTCTAAATATGAGCACTCAAACGAGTAGTGCTGTGTTTGGCATGACCAGACCACGGATAAGGACCTCACAAACCTCAACCAATTTTCCCCACATAAGTCATCCAGATAGAATGTCATGATGCTTCACTAGTGGCAGATGCTAACATAACATCTGGCAAGTGAAATACACCTGTTTTCTCTGGTGAGATTTCAGACAGTCTCACCTAACTTCAATGTGGTCTTGGATACATTGATGCAAAAACATGATAGAGCCTAGATTCTGTGCTCTACTGATCTGTGTTTCATAATCTTTGTAAGCAGCAATGCTGACTGAGTAGATAATAACGGCACATTTGGCAGACGTTAACCTACTCATTGCTATACTCTACTTGGTCCCTAACCACTGTCTGGTGTCCAAGCGCAATCCACTAGGGCTAAGCGTACTTCCTTCCTGTTCTCCCAACATGTTATTGTCACAAACATATGCCGGGTGGCTGTATGGGCAGTCAACAAATGTTTAAGTCTTATGGTTTCTTCCCAGAGTGATGTTCTAATTAGACATGAAGTACTTAATATGAGACATATGTGAGTAGCATGAAGTTACATTTATAGCAACTCTGGTATTCAGACTTTGTAGGCTCTTTGCTCTCATCAGATCATGCTCTCCTATCCTGCATTCATCAGCAACAAATATGCAGCATCAATTGACTTCTTTTTTAAGAAAGTAACTTGCAATGGGTCTTCTGTGTACTACCTGGTTGGAGTGGATCGGCCACTTATATCACATGTATGCAGGCGTGTTACTGGTGCACAAAGCTGTGATTTAACAGACATTGAAAGTTCTCTCCCACCACGGAGAACCCAAATATGCGATGTGATGTTCATCTCACTTGGAGCTTTTAAGAAAAACTGAACACTGCAGGTGTGATAAAAGGTGCGACTAATGAGCAACAACCTCATACAACCCCAACACTTACACAGCAATCAACCCAATAATATGGTTCTCGACATTCTAGAGCAAATTACGATGAGATTATAGTGAAGAAAGGCCAATGAACCAACGCTACTTTGCTAAAAGCTGATACCTACTCAGGGCGTAGCCTGCAATTGCACCTCAGATCTTTGTGTGAGTAAGCCCTGGCTGTGTCAGCTTGTGTGAATAGAGAAACTTGCTCATTACCATCTTGAAGCTGGCTAGAAAGAGCAAACAGACTTGGCCACATTGACTCGCAAAGTCACTCCTCTAACTCAGCAAAACCCTTCTCTTAACAGTGGTCAAAGGATAAACACTGGGAAAGAAGAGGTCTTGATGATGTTGCTGTGAGATGGTCTCTTCTTAAAATCTCTCTGTAATGCAGTTTCCTGGAGGTATTCTGCAGTTTTTTCAATACATTGTTTGTACCTTTCATTGTTGTGCAGTCCCTTTTTAGGCAACAGCTTACCACTTTTGATTTGAATCTGGTAATGGCCACCTGTGATTTATTTTTCCCTGTAAGAAGACTGCCATTGCCTTGCTTAAGTCACTGCTAATCCTAGGCTGATCGGCTGAAGAGACCCAGAGAATAACTGTTCTCTAAAATTCTCATGTTTTTCAATGTTATTGTCCAATAGCGAGATGGAACCTGCAGCAAAGCTTTGAAAGTTAGTCATCTCTTTCCAAGACTGGAGCATTGATTCAGCCCCCTCCTTGTCTGTGAATCCAATCTATACACAGTCTAACATTTTTGTGTAGTGTGTCCAGAGAGCTCATCAGTGCCACCTCTCTCAAAGGCGTAATCCTAGGGAGAAAGCTTGAAGTGGCTGTACCAGTGCTGTCACCATCAGTAGTTCCGAGTGCAAGTTTGAAAGTATTTTTACAGCTGGTAGCCCCTCTGGATTCCTCAGCCACATCCATCACAGTTCATGAAGTGCGCCCTTTGGCTTTTTCCCATCTGTGTTGTAGTACAAGGGAGATCGCAGCAGGTTTACCCAATATCTCTACTGCCTTAAATTCAATTATTTTCTCAACCATAGACCTAATGCCCATGTATCTTCCCATATTCTTCAGTAGATGTAATAAGGATTGACAAATTATGTACTGTTGTTCCAACATGGGTATCATTGGAAGGCTCAAAACCTGCTGTAGCACCCGACCAAACTGTCCAGCCCCCAAACCATAACTTCCTAAAACGTCCAATGTTCAGAGTGGCCTTCTCAAGGCAGATTGCTCTTCATTGCGAACCCTCTGCTGGCCTGACAGCCTCTCACAAAAGATTACATGAGTCCGCTGCCATCTTGAACTCTGCAGCAAGGGAGAAGGGGTGTCCGCACTCCATTAGTGTTCCCAGCGGATCAGCAGTCCAATCATGGTATTACTGGACTCTGCGGGAGCATCAGTTCTTTAGCTACCCGCTGTCCTAAGTGGATCCTATGATCCTCATGCTATGTCAGAATCTAAACCAGAGGGAAGGCTTCTACAGCACAGCACTTTAGATGCCTGAGAGCGCGTGGAGCCATGCCGACATATTGTTAACTTAATTCTTTAGAATTGTCTCCCACAGTGTCCTCACCTCATTTACCTTTTTAGCTATCACATTCAATCAATCAATCAATCAATCACAGAAATTTATATAGCGCACTACTTACCCGGAGGGTCTCAAGGCGCTAGGGGGGAGGGGGGAGTGCTGCTACTGCTCGAACAGCCAGGTCTTGAGCTTCTTCCTGAAGGAGAGGTGGTCTTGGGTCAGGCGCAGGTCGGTCGGAAGGGAGTTCAAAGTCTTGGCGGCCAGGTAGGAGAAGGACCTTCCTCCTGCTGTCGTTCTCCGGATGCGGGGGACGGCGGCGAGGGAGTGGCTGGCTGATCGGAGATGTCGTTTGGGAACGTGGAAGTTGATGCGGTTGTTGAGGTAGCTGGGGCCTTGATCGTGTAGGGCTTTGTGTGCGTGGGTGAGGAGGCAGAAGGTGATTCTTTTGTTGACGGGGAGCCAGTGCAGGTCTCTCAGATGTCCGGAGATGTGGCTGTGTCGTGGGATGTCGAGGATGAGTCTGGCTGAGGCGTTCTGGATCCGCTGGAGTCTCTTCTGGAGCTTGGCAGTGGTTCCGGCGTAGAGGGCGTTGCCGTAGTCCAGTCGGCTGGTGACGAGGGCCTGGGTGACCGTCTTCCTTGTCTCGGTGGGGATCCACCGGAAGATCTTCCGTAGCATGCGCAGGATGTTGAAGCATGACGAGGAGACGGCGTTGACTTGTCTGGTCATGGTGAGGGAGGAGTCCAGGATGAAGCCCAGGTTGCGTGCGTGGTCTGTCGGTTTCGGTGCGCTGCCCAGGGCGGGGGGCCACCAGGAGTCGTCCCAGGCGGAGGGCGAGGAACTCAGGATGAGGACTTCCGTCTTGTCTGAGTTCAGTTTCAGGCGGCTGGTCGTCATCCACTCGGCTACGTCTTTCATCCCTTCGTGAAGGTTGGCTCTGGCGGCGGCGGGGTCGTTGGTCAGGGAGAGGATCAGCTGGGTGTCGTCAGCGTAGGAGATGATGTTGAGGTTGTGTTGGCGTGCGATGGCTGCGAGGGGGCTCATGTAGACGTTGAAGAGGGTGGGGCTCAGCGTTGATCCTTGAGGGACGCCACAGATGACTTCGGTGGCCTCTGACTTGTACGGTGGTAGGCGGACTCTCTGTGTTCTTCCGTCGAGAAAGGAGATGATCCATTCCAGTGCTTTCTCCTGGATTCCGACGTTGCTGAGGCGCTGCACTAGGGTGCGGTGGCAGACAGTGTCGAAAGCCGCGGAGAGGTCTAGGAGGATGAGGGCCGCTGTTTCTCCGTTGTCCATCAGGGCTCGGATGTCATCGGTGGCAGCGATGAGGGCGGTCTCGGTGCTGTGGTTGGCTCGGAAGCCAGACTGTGAGGGGTCCAGGGATCCATTCGTCTCGAGGAAGGCGGCCAGCTGCTTGTTGACGGTCTTCTCGATGACTTTGGCTGGGAACGGCAGGAGCGAGATGGGGCAGTAATTCTTGAGTTCGGTGGGGTCCGCCGTGGGTTTCTTTAGTAGGGCGCTGAGTTCGTCGGTGAACCAAGGGGCCTTCTTGCTGCCGGGTCTGCTGGGCGGGGTCCTCAGTGGGGCGAGTTCGTCCGCGCAGTTGATGATCCACTTCGTGAGGTTGTCGGCGGCCTGGCTGGGGTTCGCTGAGCTGGCGGGGGGGTGCTGGCTCAGGGAAGCGGCGAGCTGGTCGGCTGTGATCTTGTTCCAGCTTCTTCTCAGCAACCGGTTGCTGGTGGTGGTGGATCGTCGTTCTTGTGAAGGTGAAGTGGACGCAGCTGTGGTCCGTCCAGTGGAGTCCAGTGGCGTGGCTGAAGGCGATGTGTTTGCTGGATGAGAAGATGGCGTCGAGTGTGTGTCCGACGAGGTGGGTGGGGGTGGATACCAGCTGCTTGAGTCCGAGGTTGGCGAGGTTGTCGAGCAGGGTGATGGTGTTGCGGTCGTTGTTGTTCTCCAGGTGGAAGTTGAGGTCCCCCAGTAGGATGTAGTCGGCGGAGGGGAGGGCATGCGGGCTGATGAAGTCGGCGATGTCCTCGCTGAATTGTGTGCGTGGTCCCGGGGGTCGGTAGATCAGGGTGCCTCTGAGGGTGGTCCTCGGGTCGGTGCGGATCTGGAAGTGTAGGTGTTCGGCGGTTTTCAGGGTGTCGTCGGTGTTGGTCGTGATGTGGATGGTGTCCCTGTGGATGATGGCGATGCCTCCTCCAGTCTGTTGGACGCGGTCTCTCCGGGTGATCTTGTAGCCCTCTGGGATTGCTATGGCGATGTCGGGCGCTGAGGAGTCGTTCATCCAGGTTTCCGTGAGGAAGGCGACGTCAGGAGCTGTGGTGTCGAGGAGGTTCCAGAGTTCGATGGCGTGCCTGTGTACGGAGCGGGTGTTGATCAGGATGCACTTGAGGTGGTTGCTTCTGGTGATCGGCTTGGCGGGTGCTGGTGTGGGGCAGGTCCATATGCAGGTGAACTTGCAGGCGTTGCAGCTGAAGGGTCCGTGGGTGTGCTTCGGGGTGGCTCGGTAGCATCCAGGGATCCCGCCAGTGTTGAGTGCGATGAGTTCGGTGGCGTTGTAGGACAGTCGGGTCGTCTTCCGTCGGTGGGGGCCAGGGGTCCTGGCCCTGGGTGCGGTCCAGGCGCGGACGGGCGCAGACGGGCTTACCTTTGGCGCGCCTTCGGCGCGCCCGCTGCGCGTGACCGCTGCGCGTTCGCACGGTCGCCATATATGGCGAAGTGCGAGGGAGGGCGGAGCAGCTGGGAGGCGGGAGCGGGGAGGGTACAGAAGGAAAAAAGGGGCGGGGTTAGCGGCGGTGGCGGGGAGCGGGGAGGGCTGAGACGGGGGCAACAGAAGCAGGCAAACGGGCACTAAATGAAAACAAAATACTATACAAAACAGTAAATACAGTAAAAACAGGGGTACAAGGCAAGATAGCAGGACAGGCGAGCACAGACCACGCCGCTCGATGGCAGGGGGCGTGGTCACGCGGCGGCAGCCGGGGCAGCGAGGCAGGCAGGCGGGAGGCACACGCAGCAGCTGGTGGCCGTGCGGCGCGGGGGGTGTCCTAAACTAGGTCACACTCACCTGCGTCGCACGGTCGCCATATATGGCCAAGTGCGAGGGAGGGCGGAGCAGCTGGGAGGCGGGAGCGGGGAGGGTACAGAAGGAAAAAAGGGCGGGGTTAGCGGCGGTGGCGGGAAGCGGCGAGCGGGGAGGGATGAGACGGGGGCAACAGAAGCAGGCAAACAGGCACTAAAGGAAAACAAAATACTATACAAAACAGTAAATACAGTAAAAACAGGGGTACAAGGCAAGATAGCAGGACAGGCGAGCACAGACCACGCCGCTCGATGGCAGGGGGCGTGGTCATGCGGCGGCAGCCGGGGCAGCGAGGCAGGCAGGCGGGAGGCACACGCAGCAGCTGGTGGCCGTGCGGTGCGGGGGGTGTCCTAAACTAGGTCACATTAATGAAGAACACTTATTTCGCACTCCTTATAATGGCCACCCTTTTTAAAGACTCTGCCTAAGCTAATTTACCTTATATATTTACCATTTTTCCATCTTTCTCTTCCACTTCGTGATTGTTGTAATTAGTGAGTTTTAATATTAAATTCAGCTTGAATTTTGATGTTCGCTCATGTCCCCCATAACTAAGCATATCGCTTTAGATAAGACAACGCTTTCCCTCATGTCTCTGAAAGACAGCAGTCAAGTCCTCAAAACTCCTGGTCATTCTACCTGCTGAAGAGCTGCTTGCATTAACTGAGTGTTTGACAGGAGTAGAGTTGCAGCAGCTCCTTTTAAGTTTAAAAGGCAGCAGTCTTTTTCTGAAGAAGTAAAAAGACTATTCATACATGCACCCATTAGTAAACGTTTGATCACAGTGCTCAAATGTCATATATATTTGATATTTTTGGACTCAAACCTAGTAGATTTCCTGAACCCAAAAATTAAATTATGCCTTTTCAGAAGAGAATGGAATGTGGTAGGTGTGCCTTACCCCTCCCTCTGCATTATGTGTAAATGAAGTGTAGGTGTTAGGAGTCAGACAGATCAGTGAGAGATTCCTTATATCTAAGGTATCTGATTTTTGGGGTTCTGCTGTGACTCTCACTCACTGTAAGCTGTGCTAAAATGGGCTTCAGTGTTACCTACAAGGTCCCCCCTTTTAAACTAAACCCTGCAGCTGGGATAAGAGCTATGACTGGTCAAATGTGTTTGGGCTGAGCGAGAGGGACTGCTGTCTTACTCAACGTGGTATCTGTGCACAGGTATGTCCCACAGAAGAGATCTTGGATGAATTGGTTATGGCCTGTGTTGGCATTATGATTTAAATGGGGGAGAAAAAAAAATGTCCATTTCTTATTGACCCAGTGTGTGCGTGTAGAGAACTGTGAGACTTTGGTGCTACCTTGTAAGCCTGTAGTGGCTTACTGTATGCACAGGGTGGATAAAAGCTGCACTAAAATAATATTTTTGGTAACAGATTAAAGTCTTTTTTTCTATGTTCAAAACGGTCGCTAATGCAAATATAAAATTAATTTTGCCATATTTGCACTGCATCATGTACTTGGAGTTTTGCAGTAAATGAGATTCAGGCTTTGACCAACCTGCTGGGGCAAATTAATTACTTTGCTGACCAGCAGGTTGATCACAGCCTCCTCAAGACAGGAGTCACAATTGGACTTGATTAGCTTTCTCCTGGAAGAAAAATCTGTATGTTTAATTATTTCACACTCCCTGACAAACCTTCGCATGCTTTTCTCATTGAGACAACAACTAAATATAAGCCACTATTAGCAACACTTTCTACATTTACGTATTTCTAATTATAAGAGCTTCAATATGTGCTGTTAAAATTAAAACCAGGCTTGCCTCTTCAATGTCCTGCAACTTGTTCACCAATTTGCAGACCACACACTTACTTCTGCTAAAAAAATCTACTTTACCAATCTTTAGAGCCAGTTAATGTTCCTACATATTTTAAAACTACCACAGTTGCATCAATGTAAAAGAAAAACTGGACATGGTCCTGTAATAATGAAAAACGTTTGGTCTGTTTTTCTGCTGCCGGCTGAATCTAAGCTACTAGAAAGCCACGTGGCTAACACCTTAGCACTCACGTATAGACTACCCCTGGGCTAGGATCTGTACAAGCAGGGTTTTGAGCCGCTGACAGTACTTTTGAACATTTTTGATGATTTAAGAATGAAAACAGATATGGGGAAAAATAAACACCCTGTTATTCTTGGACTTCTCAGCAGCATTTGATTTAGCTGTCTGTCCCTGAAATTCTCCGGCAACAGCTCCTAGTAAAAGGAATATACGGTTTAGCCATGAAATGGCTCTCATCATTCATAATGGACAAGTACTCAAGCTATAAAATTATCATCTTGTAAGACCATTCTCCCTCATCTCTTTCATGTATATGAAGGCCCATCAGCTTACCTACCTCTCACCAGAAAGGTTAACTTGCACATGTATGCTAGTGATGCCCAATTACTAATTTGTTTAAGCAGCAATAAACAGTCTTGATCCTACTTCCAGAGTACTATGAGAACAGTATGAGACTGGATAGGAAATAATCAACTTAAGTTAAACACTGGTCTTGGTTATCTATAGCCAAATTAACCTGTGCTTGGGTGGTACTGACCTTCAAAATTAGGCCCTCCAACACCCCCTGCAAAAGTAGTTAAAAGTTTGGTCATCAAGACTGAGCGCAGCTTTCATAGTCATAAGGATTGTGTTTATTTGCTCTTCCAGTACCTTATACCTAAAACCCTTTTCTAAGCATGAATGCTAAAAGATGAGCTGGTTTTGCTATTTGATGCTCAGCATTTGAGTGTGCTTATTAAATCTGGACCTTTCAGTTTCTCTCCTGCAGAGATTGCAAGTCACACAGAATCAAGCAACAGGTCTTATATGTCTCGGATAACAGCTTCCTCTGGATCAGGGTGATGCTCAAAAGGGGTCCACCTCCTGACGTCCCCACACTCTGACTATAATACTTACAGAGCATAAAGGCAATCAAGCGAGGGATAGGGTTAGGGTAAGGACAGCAGTGGAAAGGGACAACCTTTAATGAAACAAACACAGAATTAATACAACACCTCTCTCTGTCTGGCTACTCTCATATAATTCTCACTAGAGTCAGAAACATACCATAATCAAGGATCATCCCAGAGGTGAACCCCTCTTCTCTTTTGGATAAGATACTTCTCTTTCCGTAAGAAGGTATTCTCATCTATAATACAAAACACAGGTTACACATCAGCTAACATCCCTGAGCTGTGAAGGCACTCTCCTGTTGTTTCATACATACCATCTGTCGCACACCCTTTATCCCAAAAGAAAAAACAACTACAGCACCAGGAAAGAAACTCTTCAAAGGCAAGAATAATCCAAGAGTCAGAGTTCAATGTTTTCCTGAATGCTCCAAAGAATAACAGAAGAAAATAATATATTTGGGGCTCTAAGAAACCTGTTCAGAAATCAGCGATACAGTTTTGTAAATCTAGAGTGAATCCCTAATGAAAAACAACGAGCCTCAGAGCTGGCAAGAACTCCAGCCGAATTAGAGAGCTTACCAGCTTTTTGTTAGCAGGTGCTGGTCATCAAAGGGAGTAGAGGAAAGAATCCTGGCTGTTCTAACCGCAGCCGTGGATAGCTCAGTGAACAGTACCTCGGAGACGCCTCACGGACAAGCCTTATTTCAGAGCCCCCCAGCAGCCGCCAGCGGGACGGAATCCAAGCGGATGTATGACGTTAGAACGCATACATTGACAAAGCGTACCTTTACAACGCGTTCGTAACAACAAAAGTTGTTACCACGCATTGCGATGGGGGGCGCAAAATTGATTAATTTAATTTACTATTCCAACACCAGTCCCCGTGGATAGTAGGGAAGGTGTTGGGATAGTAAATTAAATCATTTACTATCCTTGAGCGCCCCCCAGTGCAATGCGTGGTAACAACTTTCGTTGTTACGCGCGCGTTGTAAAGGTATTCCGTGGTAATGCTTGCGTTCTAAACGCTGCATACCAATCCAAGCAGAAGCAAACAAACGCTCAGCCGAGCGAAATAGATCCAACGATCCGGAGAAGGAGCCCGATAGCCACAACCAGGAAAGGCTCCCACGACGTTCTCGCTCAGCCAAGCCAAAATCCGATCCCCTGCTCATAAGGTAGTGCGCAAGCAACCTCACAATCTTTTGCCTTGTCTTTATGGGAGAAATCCCCACAGGAATCCAAGAAGGGAAGGCACACGAACAGGAGGCTTCAGAGCGGCCGCTCTGAAGCAAACCGGTACTCTTACCTGTCAGAATCATGTATGACGCTCCTAGGGCCGAACGTGATTATATCATCCAGATCCTCCCAGAAGGCCTTCTAGGAGTTGTTGTTCGGGAGTTCAGTTCCCGTTTGCAATGTAGGCGCAATCGCTTCAGCCCCTGAAAGTACGCCCTCCTCCTAAGCGCCTCCTAGCACCAGGTTTACCTGGATTACGGGCGTAGAACAAACGAACAGCACGTGGGGCATGCACACCAGAACTCGGCTCCCAGGAATCGCCCTCCGGCAGATAACCCTACCAGAAAACCAAGAACCACAGGCGACTATCTGGAATCCAGGATACGCCGCACCTCATATTCCAGCTGACCATCCCTCATTACCGGCGGAGCAGCTTTTCTCCGGGCACTCAGAGCTGGCTTCAACAAACCACAATGAAACACGGGATGTATTCTCAGAGAGACGGGCAACTTCAGTTTGTATGCCACTGGATTGATTCTCCGAAAACGGTATAAGGGCCGATGAACCAGGGATGAAAGATACTACGATATTTGAAGCAAATATGTTTTGTCGAAAGCCAGACCCTGTCGCCCACTTAATATGATGGTCCTTCTTGGCGATGACTGTCCGCCCATCTCTGTAAGAAAGTTTGGCGTGATCCAGATGGGTTCGAATTCATTGATGGATCTTTAAAAGTGCCTTTACCTTGGACAAAACGGTAGGATGGTTTTGCACTTCTCTAGGAACCACCAAAGGCAAGGTATTAACATGAAAACCATTGTTAGCCGAAAAGGGGTTTCACCAATCGAGCTGTGCCACGCACTGTTGTATGATATTTCAGCCAACCACAAGAGACCCACCTCTATAATGGCAGAGTTCCATGATTCTGGGTTCCGTGCCCTGGATCAACATTCTTAAAAATTAAGATGAGCAGAGGAATCAGAACATCTAAAAAATATTTATGAAACTCTACAGGGATCCCATCTTGAACCTGCAGCTTTTCCCCAAGGGAGAGAAAGAATTGCGTCTTTAATTTCTTACGATGTGATACAACTCTCAAGCATTTTTGATTGTGAACAGTCAAGAAATGAAATCTTAAGGGATAAATACTTTTTAATTAGCACACTGAAATATTGATCATCCATGCCCTCCACACTATATAAAGACTGGTAAAAGAAGGTCATAAGAATGATACGTCTCATTTCATAGAACATCTTAAATCCACCCAATTTGATTCTGATTTTGCATGTCCTTCAGTTCAAAGTCTGGGATCTTACCAGTCGTTTCCCCGTACTCCTAATATTCATCTTCTTCCTCATAAAGGCAGTGGCAGCTTTTTTCCATAGTAAGCAACCTATCTTGCTTTGACACTTCCATCCGAAAAAAGTACTCACATTCATCTAGATCTGTGATACTCAAAGTACGTCCAGGGGCTGCTTGAGGGCCTCCTGACCTTTAGATGCTGCCCATTGGTGAACTGCAGCACTGGCCTGCTGTTTACTAGACTCAGCACTAACATTCTGAATGGAACTAAGGCGTCCTGCACCACTTTTTTTAAATACATTTTTATAAACATCTAACAACAAATGTGTACAAATATGATGAAGTCTCTTCAACATTCAAAAATGTGTATTTCATCAACATGCAGAACTATTTCACCGTAGTAAATCCGATGATATCATTGAATTGAGAGGTTGTTGTTTTTTTAATGGTAGTTTCCAAATATATATTTAGAAACATTCATGCTTCCACCGATCCTGAAAACAATGCCAAAAGTGAACTGAGAGACAAGTCAGTTGTCATGTGTTGCTATTATAACTGGACAACATCATAGTTTATTAAATCAAACACAAGAGAAGGAAAAGGAAGCAAAGTGGGGAAAAACAACTGCCTAGGATCACACAATTTGGTCAAATGGGGAAGCTGGGATTGATCCCAAGTTTTCTGGTTTCGCTTTGTGTGATTTAGCCACTAACATATACATGGTTCGCTTCCTCTACACCCAACTTCTAAATCCCAAATTACACGGCCGTCACCCTGCTGGCATTAGTGTGGCCTTCGTTCACACCACAGACCATTCTTTGTGGCCCCAGGGAAAATATTTGTGAGTACTCATGTTCAAATGACCAACGTGAGTTCTCAGCTATGCCTGAAATATTTTAAAAGAACAAAAAATGGGATTATGGTCGGATATACACTTGGGGCCGACTTCTATCTTGGTATTATAAATAAGACCAAGCAAATCGAGAACATAATTGATCCATGAGAAATGATTATGGACTTAGGATTCAAGCTTAATGGTCTCATCTATTCCAGCACACCCCTCATTCAGGGCAGACCTAGACTCATCTTCTTTAGAATAGTCCTGATTCATCTTATATGCTCTCTGGCCCTTGCATGAGCCCCCGTCTCCTGTTCGAACCATCTAAGGAGACTGCATCAGCCTCCTTCGAAAAGCCTCCCTATGCTATATTTGAACATATGAGCACAGAGACAGCAGCAACAGATTTAGGGCGTATTGCAGGCATTAAACTGTCCACAGAGGTACATACATAAGTCAGCTGCCTGTTCTCTCAGCCCCGGATCCTCAACTCCCAGAATGATCATCGGATTTTCGATTGATGTGTCCAGGAGTGCAGTTAGTGATGTTACACAGTTAGAAGCCTTCCAGGATTCTGGGCAGATCAGGTGACTTGTGCTGGCTCTTCTTCTCCAATGCCAGCTCCCGTCTCATGAGAACAGGATGGACAGGCGGTGCGTGACATCCCCACTGACAGACCTGGAACAGGGCTCACTCCCTCTGAAACACAACAGCCTGAATCAGCCCTACACCATTCCACACCACGGTTGACGGCCCCGCTTTTTTGCCATGCAGCCCAGTAGACATGCCCATGCCTGCCGTATGTCCACTCTGCTTGTGCGGCTGACCAGTGAGCGAGCTCCCGCAAGCGGATCCTTTGCCCATCTTCCGCACCGACCTCCCAGGAACTACTGTGTGTTCAGTGTTTTTCAACTGACGGCCGCCATGCGGACCAAACCTGGAAGTAGCCATTGGGGACCCCGGCGTGCGACATGTAACCACCGTGGTGCAGTGAAGTATGCAATTAAGAGAGTTCTTAATACATCCAAATCTAGAAAAAATGAGCAGAATGTAAGTCACTTGGCAAAGGGGGCAGCTATCGGGGAGAAACAGACCCTTAAAGTTTCCTAAAAGGTACTGTGCTATTGTTACAACTGATGGTATTCTTGCTGGGGCGGGAGGAGCAGTAGTGAACAGCTGAGCAGGGAGTGGCCATCTTCCCAAACGAGTGTTTCTCAGTTTATTTTCTTTTTGTGTTTTTTGATTAGTTTGTGAGTTTTGAGCTACTGACTGAACTGTTTCACAACACCACGTCTTACAACGCTCGTGATCCGGTGGTGCACTTTGTCTGTGGAGGTCTTGCTGCTTGCAGTGCCAGCTTGACGGTGCAGCCCTTGGACACAATACGGACACGCTTCGCAGCTCAGGGAGAGCCCAAGGTAAGAGTGGGGGGTGGCAATGGAACTTAACTCTATTTAAAGGAAGATTTAGAGTGCTGATGTCAGGAGAGTCAGTGGTAGAAGTGAGAAGAGTGGGAGTCAAAGAAATCCTATGTTAACAGCAGTGGAATATGAGATTATAGGGTATGAATATGGGATTAATCAGGAGAACATAAGGTAAGATTGGCTTTGCCAGCAAAAGCCTAAATCAAGAGTTGCTGTATCCTTAGAGCTTATGTTAAGCACGGGGAAGGAATCAGTGGCTCTTATGCTAATAGAAAGGACAAGAGGGATTTTAAAAGAAAATCCTTGTCCGCCACTTTTCGAAAACATTTTAAGTTACAAGAGTGTAAGGTGAAATTGTGGAAACCAGTTTATAGACATGGCTAAGAGTCTAAAGTGTGGGATATGGAAAGCCTTTGGTGAAAAAGGGCAGAAAGTCTGAAGGTAAGGATGGACTTGCTACTCCACCTTAACATTCATAAAAATCTCAAAGAAGATACCATGGTGGAGCAAAATCTTAGTTGTCCCAGGTAAAACACAATGCTTAGATGTGCCACTCCCTATTTTATTTTTTACGTTCTGAATAGGAAATTTTAAAGAAATTAAGAAATTCGACACAATAGGTTCTTGTAGTGAAAATGTTTTGATTGTAATAGCCTATTGAAAAACATCAAACGTTGCCTACTATAGGAATGTTTTCTTCAAGAGATTATTTTCAAAAATGAAAAGTTATCTGTAATGATATTTTTTGAGATCCCACACATACCAGAATTTTGCTCCACCAGGGTATCTTCTTTGATATTTATAAATCTTAGGGTGGAGTAGCAAGTCCATCCCTCAACTTCAGATGCAGATGAACCAGGATTGTAAGTAGGGGAAAAATGAGAATGTACTAAAAGTGAATAACGCAATCCAGTTGTACCAAGTGGCCCACCCACCAGTGTGTCGGTCTTAAAGTGAAAGTAAGTATAGCAGTGAATTGTAATGGTGTAGACCCTGGGGATCCACAGTGTCTACTCGGGGAGTCCGAGACTGCTTCGAAAATTAGATAATTTGAATAGATTAATAAAGAGTTTATAAATTAAGAAGTAAAATTGAAAATGTTAAGACATTCTTTAAATGTAAAGAAGTTTAGAATTGGAGCCTAAAAAGTATGTTGGTATCCCCTGGTCTGGCCTTTTATGTGATCGAAGTCAGCTTTGTGCTCCCAGAGAAAGTGTATTGCTCACATTCCTGAAGATGGAACGAGAAGACCTAGACGCTAAGTGAGAGGAAAGAAAACAGAGCTTCTTTTTTTATTTTAAGATGCGTTTTGGTTAGCAAAGAGCAAATGATTAGTCTTCCTAAACACTACCATTTAGTAGATGGTAGAGATGGGACTGCATACTCTATTGTGAATGGTGACCTTGGGAGAAGGCCTGTCATTTTCTCCTTCCCTTATTTCTCCTTCAGTTTGGCTGATGAAAGGCAGGTACAGAAACCTCTTTGTGCCTCTCTTGCTTGTGGGTGCTCCAGGGTGGAGACTACCCTGCTGTGAGAGGCATCACTTGACGCAAAATCTTCCTGGTGAACAGCTGAGAAACCACACTTCAAAGGAGAACCTCCCTAAATCAGGTCTGCAGTGCCAGACAGTTGATCCATCTCTCCTGTCTGCTACTTGTTTATAAAAGCGGGACCCCCTGACCTCACTTATGGTTCCGGTTCCAAACTCTCTATGGCCTGGGCATCAGGAACTATGCGACCGGAGCCGACCAAATCACCCGGGAGGGTTAACTAAATTACAGGGCAAGAAAAAGCAAGATATGCAGCATAATTCAGCACATTGTATGACAGTATTACTGCACTATTTTGCATTCTTATAAATGTTAACACTGTCTGGGAAAAAGTTTAATTTCATTATTATTGGTTTAACACCCAAATGTTTGAGTCTGAGGCCTTTTTTTATTTAAAGTCTGCAAGTTACATAGCAGATGATGGATTATGTGTGTGACAAATTGTGGAAAATGTATAATTAAATGGAAAACTCCAAGCCGGCAGAATTGTAGAATTCCAGTGGCCCTATCTATTGCCAAGAAAAGGGAATGCTTGGCAGAGTACTCTGAGGGCTGCTGCTCCAACCAAGACCAAGCCGAATCTCAGCGTCCGACGCACCTGAAGAGCCAAGGTGGGTGTGCCACCGAATGTTGCCCAGTGCCCGAGGGAGAGGAGACTTGACTGTCTGCCAGTGAACCTGAGGTACTAGCCGGGTTGAGCAGCCCTGAATGAACTCAGTATTGACCATGAACAAGTATGAACTGAAAGACTGAGCGCGCATGTTGTTTTGGGAGTGACTTTATGTGCACCTGTGGTTAATTCTCACTACTCTGGTTTTCCCCCGTAAACAGATGAGGGAGACACCCAGACCCTCTGAAGAGAACATAGGAAATTGAGGGAGTAGAAAGGGAACTGCACCTGGCGTAACCTCACCCAGTATCAATAACTTTTTTTTTGCTGCTAGCAGTGTATGGTATTAGGTACCAGTATGTAATAAAAAGTTTCCTTTTTAGGTCTCGCAGAGAGACCTAATGCAATGAAACCACAAAACTGACTTTTTACGATGAGGATTTCCAACAGTTCACGTGACCACAAGCTCCTCGTGCACGAGCTTGCATTCGATCATCAAAGGCAGCCCAGTCTCCCTCACACAAGCTTCTGCCAGCAGGCAAACCACCCCCCTCCCTCTCCCTATGGTCGCTCGAGTTGCAGGCAGCCCACCCCCTCCCTCTAATCTGACATCTGCCCTGAGCCTTCTGCCTATCAGCCTCCCTCCCACCTCCCCCCTAATTGCTTTAATTTTCACGGCCTCAAGGCCGTGAGCTACTTCAAAGAGATCCGCTCCGCAGCTTATCAGCCTGCCCACCCCCTCCCTACATCTGACAGAACAATGCAAACATGTCCTGCAGAACTTTTAAATCCGTGCTTTTCGGGCAACCCCACCCCCCCCCCCCCGCCACAACAATGCCGAGAGCTTGTTAATCTCACTGGTGAAGTGCTTTC
Organism: Lissotriton vulgaris; assembly: GCF_964263255.1. Lineage (NCBI taxonomy): Eukaryota > Metazoa > Chordata > Amphibia > Caudata > Salamandridae > Lissotriton > Lissotriton vulgaris. Next base: position 615,362,203 of record NC_141695.1, on the reverse strand, counting down.
ACTCCGAAAACTCTCTCTTAGGTGGAATTTGCAAAGTCCAGCTGTATCTTGCCTGCTCCTGGGGCTGTTCTAGAGCTGTGTCTGTTGGCTTGCCGTTGGTGAAGCGGTGCTGCCAGCCTCACCCGAATGTGGAGCAGACATCCTTAGACACACCACACTGCACACTGCCCTTTCCTCCACCCAAAGCGCACGCTTGAAGTGACAACCTCTGCCACACAAGCACACCCCTCCCTCGGAGGGCACACTGAGCCCACCCCTACTCCAAGCCTCAGCCGCACACCAGGATGTATGTCACTCCTGGCGCGTCACTGCAGCCAGAGTACAGCGCCGACGCATGACAAAGCAGGGCATCAAACCGCTTGGGTGGAAGAGTGTATGGTTGTGATGTGGCTGCCTCCTTCACCCAAGCCTGCCCAAGGGTGGCACGCAATCACCCATAAAAGCGCCTCGAAGCATCGCCAGGGGTGGAAAGCGCTATATAAATGCAAACTCCGCTATAACAATTGTTTCCCAGTTGAACCCGTGCTCTCAGAGCGCGCCCATTCTGGTGCAAAACCATCCAATCTGACGTCACTTCAGGTTTGTTTCCATGCCTCAGACGTCGCTTCATTTGAGGTCATTTGTAAGGCGCTAACCTGTCTCCCCCTTCACTTAGGCACTCTGCCTTCAAGCCGTAAACATCTCTTTGTACACATTTAGGGCTTTTGCTCCAGCTAAGAAGGCCCATAAATAAATAATTAAACATACATTTGTTCATGCTCGGCTTGTTTTCAGTTAATGCAGAGACCACTTTCCCACAAGAAACGCTGGCAGCCCCCCCCCCCCCGCGCACGAAGTGGGCATTCAATGGTGTGTGGCGCGAGCCCAACAGGCGCTGCTCAGGAGAGCAGTGATTGGTTAAAAACAGCTCTCATCGTGAAGGCTCGCAGCTGCACGAGTGACTCCGGATTTCATCACCTTGGAGGGAGTGAAAGGAGGGACAGGGGAATGTGGGAGCCGGGAGCTTTTATCGGATGACATGGTGGAAATGCTTTATGATAGAAACGTTTTGTTTACAAAACTTTCCGTTCTAGATTTAACTAATCTTTCCCCCAACAATATTCTGAGACAAGATGAAAGAGCTTTGTAAACCCTGTCCTTAAAAAATCCTTCAATAGTTTTCAACACTTTGTTCTCTACAAATATTTTTTGACCAAAACACGTATTAAAAACGTTTGTTGTTAAGCTTGCTTAATGTATGCCATACAGCCAAATCACGGCTGCAATGCATCCCCTGCATACGGACGTCTTTTCAAACTATGGATGAAGTAGTCTTGCAGACTCTGAAATGCAGGTCGACAGAAAGATCTGCCTCATGGGACACTGATGCTCATTAGCATGAAAGTGACTATATAAAACACGCCTGACTATAGGTTTCGGCTTCATGTGCCAGTGCACCTGGTCCCTACCCCTCTCTTTAGCACAGTGGTAACAGATCCAGACACTCTAGTTTTACTTACCAACTCCTGGCTTCCCTTTCAGTTGGCCACTTGCATGAATTCACGGAAGTGCAAGGTCCATTTTGCTGGTTCAACACTCACTGGAAAACTAGATATTTCTGGACGTGGGCAGCTCTTCACTAATTTTCAATAAGGTAACCTTTATACCCGATTTTCTTCATCCCTTCTGGCCTAATTTAGGTACCCAGATAGTCCACCCAGTTATACACCTTTGACTGATATTAATTGGATATCTACTTTACTGTGTCTCCCCTTCTACCGTAGCCTTCCTACTGTCTCATCGATCAGCGGGAGAATTTTCTCTGCTGTTCCATCGTGACCTCCACTGCTTAGTCACAACTGCTGAACTTAGGTAACTCTAATGTCCCCCTCATTTTATGAGACCTGCTCTATCCCAGCACTCCTTTTGATTACACGCTCTTGCTTTTACCCCATAGACCAGCATCTTCATTTAAACCACAATGCGACATCTAAAGCCGCACCACACCGAAGTGAGACTGTGTCTCTAAATTAAAAGTGAGTCTATAGTCCATGATAATAAAAAAAACTATCTCTAGTTATCGATTATACCCCCTCACTTAATACTGACTAGCATACCACTGCACCCAGCAATTTAGTCAGATTTTTCCGCTCTAGCTAGTCATATTCCATCAAATGGTATAGTGTAACATATTTGGGATATTAGAGAAAGTCACATTATGTTTTAATTGATCCTGTATCTAGCTAAAAAACGAGGTCTGTAGTCCCATTTGGCTACATATAAAGCATCATTACTTTGGGACTAGTTTGTGCATTTCTGCCCTCTGCATCACCACATCATCACTTAGCGCTACCCCAGCATCACTCAGCACCACCACATTATCACTCAGCACCACCCAGCACTGCCCCAGCACCACCACATTATCACTCAGCACCACCACATTATCACTCAGCACCACCACATTATCACTATGCACCACCACAGCATCATTCAGCACCACCACAGCACCACTCAGCACCACCACAGCACCACTCAGCACCACCACATTATCACTCAGCACCACCACATTATCACTCAGCACCACCACATTATCCCTCAGCACCACCACATTATCACTCAGCACCACCACATTATCCCTCAGCATCACCACAGCACCACTCAGAACCACCACAGCACCACCACAGCACCACTCAGCACCACCACAGCACCACTGAGCACCACCACAGCACCACTCAGCACCACCACAGCTCCACCACAGCACCACTCAGCACCACCACAGCACCACTCAGCACCACCACAGCATCACTCAGCAGCACCACTCACCACCACCACAGCATCACTCACCACCACAACAGCATCACTCAGCGCAACCACAGCATCACTCAGCGCAACTACAGTATCACTCAGCTCAACCACAGCATCACTCAGCGCAACCACAGCATCACTCCGCGCAACCACAGCATCACTCCGCGCAACCACAGCATCGCTCAGCGCAACCACAGCATTGCTCAGCGCAACCACAGCATTACTCAGCGTAACCACAGCATCACTCAGCGCAGCCACAGCATCACTCAGCATCACTGGTTCAAATATGTTCTCTCAATGTTTCAAGATTTATTACAAATGTCACAAAAAGATGTTATTATTTCACTTCTGTTCTTGGATTTTCGTCACAATAAAATACACTGAACATAATCTTCACAAAAGTTATTTACAAAAGTTTAAGCTATTACCATTATAAATTACAATCACTTTTATTTAAGTATTAATTATTTTTAAAAAATAAAAGCCATTGTTATTTGTAATATAAATACATCTAAGTCACGTAAATACAAAACATGTTGCATTACAAATACTATAGGTGTCACATTTGCGAAAGTTAGAACAATTGGCATTGTAGTTGACAAAGCTATTAATTTAACTATTTTCAAAAACAACACATAAATAAAAAAAAATTCATTTACAAGACCAATAGCTCAAACTTTCCTAATGCGAGACCTATTGCATTGCAAAGGCTTGTTTTGTAAAGGCAAGAATTAGCTGGATATTAACTTTATTGGGGTGTTGTCTGATTGTTTAGGTCTGAGCTCGAGCACCTCTATACTACCTCACTGTGAACCTGTGTCCGCTCGCCCTCGCTACCCTAAGAGTCAAGTGTGGAATGGGCTGTACTTTGCCCAGTTTGCAGAGCCTTAGTAGGACAGGCCCTTGGACCCCCATGACTGAAGCCCCATAACCCCTGCTTGCCCCAGTGGTGTCCGAATGGGGTTTGATGGGTACTTTAAGATGTATGGCTCTTCTGATGTTGGAGCCAAGCTTAATTTACTCTAGGCCCTGTGTACAATAACATTGTAATTTCATTGTCTGTTCATACAGACAGTCGGGCTATGTGAACAATAACCAGGTACTTAATAATTTCCAGCTCGGCCTAATGGGGATTCATTGTAGATGTCTTAGCACTGGAGTAAAATGTGCATGTTTAGGTGGGATGGAATTAAGTCTACAGGCTGCATTTTGGAACAGTTTAAACTGACATAAAAGAAACTGTGGAGTAGCAATGTAGATGGCTATGCTATGGTCCAGTCGATTGGATTAGGGCGTTAACCTTCACATCAAAACTGTCAGTGAGGGGAAGCAGTGATCTGAGAGTATTGAGAAGACAGAAACCAGTCTAGTTTGACTATCCGAGTATTTAGAGTGAAATTAGAAACACTGTATATGCCCAGATTACTTACTGATGTTGCAGGAGATGGGATTAGGCCCATAAGAAGTGATCTATTGTGTAGCGATGGACGAGGTCCAGGGAGGTCAGGAAAAGCTCCCTTTTAGATGGGTTCGGGTTCAAAAAGTTATTGTCCATCCACTAATGAAGAAAGTTAATTATTCTAGCTTTGCTCTGGGCCATCGAGTGATTAGCAAGGACAAACATCTATTGCTAACATCCACTTACATACAGAATTGTGCCCTCTACTGATGGAGTAGATTCGCCCTCTGAAGCATGTAGACGTTAGACAGTAGGGGCAAAGGGATAAAACACTGAGGGACACTGTCCCTGAGACATATTGGCTCGGACCAAAAACAACTCTCCATATATATTGTAAACAACGTATGGGGAAGGTTGCTGAAGTGTCACTCCCTAAAGAGGCACCAGTGAAGGAAAAAACGACAGTGACACAGGAGGGTCTGGAGGGGGTGCTGCTAAAGTACCAAAGCCAATGTAAATAGAATGCTACGTAATTCCACATATATGTACCTGGACAATGTATATCTCTGCGGTATGTAGTGTCGTAAATAAAATTTACCTGGTCATTTTTCTATACATTAATATCAATGAGGATAGCTCATAAAATGAGAGGCAGAGTCCGTGGTGTCCGAGTTCAAAAGGGCTTTATTGCAATGGCTCGAGCCAGGGGAGAATCAGGTTCCATCACCACTAAGGTTCAGGAAGGGATATCTAACGTTTTATTAACATCACACATTATATATAGTAAAAGCCACATAATTGCAATGAATACAGTAGGCGGAACACTCCAGGCGGAGCAAGTGAAGAAAGAGAGAGATAAGACCGCATGGGCGTGAAAGAAGGCGTGTAAATAGGCGTACACGAAGGTGTTCACTCGATGAGTCATATGAGTGTCACAGGTGGGTGGATGCATAGAGAGGTCTGCAGGGTCAGCAGAAACCTTTACCCTACATGTGCGCGTAACTGGTCATGACGTGAAAATGACGTGTAACTGGGGAGAGCTGGGGGTTGACTTTAACACTAGTAGAGGAGTCTGGAGTCTGGGAAGTCTGAGCGGCCTGTACCTTTGGCATATCTGATATCTTATGTTTGGAGGATGTATTGTCTGAAGTAAAGGTCTCTCGAGCAGAGGCCGTTCATCATTAAATACTAGTGTGTGCATATATTTCTACATGCATGGTGCAGGGGCCATGAGCCTACTATGGCAACGGGTTCAGTAAATCACTTATATGGAGACAGGAAGGCTAGGCCCTATGCTCTGTAGGCGGAAAATGTTTACCTATTTCACTGGACTGGAATGTGTTTCTGCGGAGGCAGAGCAGATAACTGTAGGCAAAATACCGTCTTGGCAGGCAGGCAGGCCAGGCCGGGCACCTCTCGGCTGGGCAGGGAGTGGGTGAGAGGTCAGGGATGCATACCTAAACTGCAGCTTTCAGAGACAGAGAAGACTCGGAGCCTGAATTCAGGGCCTGGCTCGACTGGGCCACAAAAACGTGTGTTTCTTGATGTTTAAACGTATACCATGTAAATGCATTGGCAATGTAGGCCTTAAGGCTGAATTAACGTTGTATTCATGGAGGGCCTAATAACAGACATGTTAACGTTGGACGCAAATGTAAATGCGTCTTCGTTTCGGCCATAGAGGGAAAATGCATGGACGTCATGCATATATACTACACGTTGGGGTACACGTAGGGGATACATAGGCCATATAAAATTCCATTTTCCTCATTCCCTCCTTGTCCCCTACGTTCCCTTCAGGATATATCTATCTTCATGAGACCATCTATTTGTTCATACAGCATCATTTGCTCGTCCCTTTTTATTCGGGCACGGGAACGTGAACGTGGACTGGGAATACAGACAGTGGCGCACAAGCCGCAAATCGCTGGACCACATTGCAGACAGAGACAGCAACTGAATAATATGAGCAGTATTATTCCTAGGAATGACAATACTTTCCATCCCCAGGCTGATATCACACTCCAGAGCCAACCGGACCAAGTCCAGGTGCCTGGATTCTGGTGTATCTGGTGAGCTATCTTATGGAGTCTTGTTATTGCTGCATACACTGATGGTGCGTTATTAGGAATAAACACACAACAACTGGAGCCGATCACTCTACAAGCCCCGCCCCTATCGGCCAGGATGACGTCAAGAACAAGGCGGTTCTGAAGAACAACAAGTCTCATAGCAGACTGCTCTTCTGTTAAGTTTCCTAAGGCAGAAGTAGTCTCATTCACTACTGCTTCAAGTGTTCTTGTTAGTCTGCGTATTATTTTACTATTTTGCACGGGACCTATGAACCAAAAATATCCTTTAATGTAATCCTTGTACTGGTCCCAGGCTGACTCAGAGTAGTCAATAACCGGAGGAAGGTCTCTCCTGTGCCTAACATGTACTAGTTGGGAATCTCGATGATAATTGGACGGGGCTAGAAAAACAGGTGGCAGTAAGAACGCAATATAACACGTTCCACCCCAGTCCAAGGGCAGACGTACATAGGCTGTCTGACCACAAATGAAATAGGAATGGCGGGAAGCTTTAAAAGTAGACTTTCCTTTATCACTGAATTCGACCACAAGTATTACAATCACTGTGTCCTAGGTGCACTGAACCATTTTTCCTGACGCATAATTCACCTTTCACTGGTAAGACTGTTATAAAAGGTGAACCTGTGTTGGTCTCGGACTGGACATTCAAAATCATGAGGTTGAGGGAAAAATTACCTAATTCGTACACTTCATTTTCTAGATCGGTCCCTTTCCTTTGGGGAAGACCGTCTTTGTCTGGGAAACATGCCTTATTCATAACGGTATTCAGGTTTCCCCATATCCAATCGCCCTGGGAAACTGTGGACTTACTATCTAGTGATGACATTAAAGCAAACCATGCCCCGCACGAACCATTGTGGGAGAACGGATAGGGAAAAAGGGGCAGAGCTCCCTTAATTTTCTGGTAGGGTGGGAGTCGGCCACATACCCAGCAATCTGTTATATTGCTAGTCTGGTGGGAATGGTGTAACATGCGAATAAAAGTGTTGTTGCGCAGTGCTAGTCGATATGACAGTTCGTGAGGTGGCAGGTCACTGAATGTGTGCTCTACAGTGTCATTGAAGGATGAATGTATATGTGAACCAAGAGAAGGAAAGAAAACATGTAGCGTCAAGCTTATACATATAATCGAAATACTTAGAATAAACATAATGATCAAAGTAACTATGCATCTACTGCGTAAGGATTTGCAGTATTTCTCTTTCATATTTTTCTGTCTATCTCTCTGACTGTTTGGGTCTACGATCTTTTTCATATCAGGAACCTGTCTAACCGCTTCACCCGAGGGGGACTTAAACAATTAAACGCTGTCTGACTTACTAGATCGTAGCTTTTGTCTATACTCCTGTTGCGGAGTTTTTTCTAGCAAAGGGAGTTTAGTGTCAGTGTCGGAACAGTTCTCAAATTCTTTCACGGAACAGTCCTCAGTTTTCCTTATCGTGCCAAGTCCAAGGAATCTTTTAACGTGGTGGGCATGGATCCAGCCCTTTCGTCCTTCCACTTTTATAGCCGTCCTCGTGGTCAGTAACACAAGCTTCGGTGACTCCAACGGGGCTCCAGAGGGCTTGACCTGTCGAAATTTCTCACCAGGACCAGATCCCCAGGGACAATGACGTGGTCCTTAACCTGGGTGTTGTCTGGAAAAGCGGCGGCAACCTGTGAACGACAAGAGAGTAGTGCAGACATCAAGGAAGCCAGGTAATCTGTCAGCATATTACTATCAACATCAGTGATCTTGCGCGGCATAGGCGTACCCCACATATTCGGCGGTCTACCAAAGACCACTTCGTACGGGGATAGTCCGGTTCTGGAATGGGCTACCATACGCATGTAAAAGAGGGCAACCGGCAAGGCTACCATCCAATCTACGCCTTTTTCTGCACAGACCTTCGCTAACCGTGTTTTCAGAGTCTGATTGTGTCGCTCTACGAGGCCTGCTGCCTCGGGGTGTCGTACGCAATGGAATTTCCATTGGTATCCTAACAGGAGAGATACTTGTTTCATGAGTTCAGAGGAGAATGGCTGTCCATTATCTGAGTACACGACACGGGGCAAGCCGTATCGCGGAAAAAATTCACGAACCAACTGCTTGGCAGTGGTTACAGCAGTGTAATCTGGGACTGGGTACGCTTCTGTCCATCTAGATAGGGCACATACAACCACAAGGACATACTTGAATCCTCGACATCTGTCCATCTGAATATAATCCATCTGGAGGACTTCACAAGGGTGGTCAGGAGGATGAAATCCACCTTGTTCCACGGGAATGCCTTTGCCTGGATTGAACTGACAACAGATCATGCAGGTACGCACTTTCTGTTTCGCTGCTGCACGTAAATGCTTGTTGAACCAGATGTTCTGTATGCTGTCTAACATGGCTTTTTCTCCTAAGTGTGCTGGACTATGTGCTGTATTAATGATAACCTGAACCATGGAGTCGGGTAGAAACCATGTGCCTTTGCCTTTTGTCATCCATCCCTGATCGGTCTGGACCCCTCCTTGTTCAGCCCATTTCTTGATTTCGTCTGAAGTGGCATGTGTCTGTATGTCGAGTACATCTTGTGAGGGATCCCTGACTGTCATGCAAGTTGTCAGTGATGATACTTCAGTCTTCGTCGTGTCATCTGGAATGTCCGTTTGAGTCTGAGCTGTAAGTTTGGCTGTTCGATCTGCCAGGTCGTTACCCTGGGAAATAATATCCGTGACCTTAGTATGTGCCTGGCATTTCATGATTGCTATTGCTGTGGGCAAGTGTATCGCATCTAACAGAGCTTGTATGAGGGGACCGTGCTGTATTTTGGCACCGTGGGAGGTCAGAAAACCTCTCTCTTGCCAGAGGACTCCAAAGTCGTGTACGACTCCGAAGGCATACTGTGAATCTGTGTATATGTTTACTTTCAGGTTCTTGGCTCGTATACAGGCTCGGGTCAGAGCGATGAGCTCTGCTGCTTGGGCAGACAAGGTGTCAATTCGTCGTGTTTCTATGACGTCAGTATCAGTGGTCACTGCATATGCGGCCACTAACTCTCCTGTACTTTTTCTCATGCATGAACCATCCACATATAGTGTCAGGTCTGGATCGGGTAATGCAATGTCTGTCAAGTCTTGTCTTGGCTTCGTCACTGTCTTAATCACTTCCACACAGTCATGTGGTGCAGGGTCTGATGTACTTGAGGGCAAAAGTGTAGCTGGGTTAAGGATGTTACAACGTCTGATCTCTATGTGTGGCTGGAATAATGTCAGTTCATATCCTGTCAGTCTTGCTATAGTCAGGTGCTGTGTCTGCGTCCGATTCAAGAGAACTTCCACTGAGTGTGGAACATGTACTGTCAGAGGATGTCCTAACACTATGGAATCGCTTTGTCTGATTGCTAGAGCTGCTGCTGCAACTGATTTCAGGCACGCATGCAAAGCCTGGGCCACGGGATCCAATGTACTAGAAAAATAAGCACAAGGCTTGTGTTTTCCTGCTTGGTCTTGTGTGAGCACAGATAATGCTGTGCCATCGCGTTCAGTAACAAAAAGTGTAAAAGGTTTGCTGTATTATGGTGTCGCTAAAACTGGTGCTTGACATAGAGCTTTCTTCAGTTCATCAAAAGCAAGGGTATGTTCCTGAGTCCAAGGGAGGACAGTCGAAGTCGCTGCCTCCTGTGTTGTCAACTGTATGAGTGGTTTGGCTAGAAATGCATACTGGGGAATCCATTGTCTACAGTAAGAGGTGAGGCCAATGAAGGCCCGTACTTCCTTTTGTGTCTTGGGCTGTGGAAGATGTGCAATTAACTGAATGCGGTCAGGTGTCAGCTGTCTACCCCTCTTGGACAGCAAGTGACCTAAGTATACAACTTGCTGGACACAGAATTGTAGCTTTGAAGGGGACACCTTGTGCCCCTTTTCTGCCAGGAAGTACAAGACTGTCAGTGATGCACGTTCGCAGTCTCGTTCTGTCCGTGCTGTGATCAAAAGATCATCAACGTATTGGAGCAGTGCAGTGTCAGTAGGCATGTGAATACTGTCTAGTTGTCGTTTTAGCGCTTGACTGTAAATACTAGGGCTTTCTGTGAACCCTTGAGGAGCTCTTGCAAATTTGAAGCTTCGGCCATTCAAACAGAATCCGAAAAGGTATTGGCTTTCCGGATGGATCGGGACACTAAAGAAGGCGTTCTTGAGATCTATTACAGTGAAGAACGTCGCTTCGGAATCAATGGCAGTCAATAGGGAAGAAATGTCTGGGACCACTGGGTACTGGGGTATTATGCATTTATTTAATTCTCGAAGATCAATCACTAATCGGTAAACCGGTGGTGCATTTGGGTCAGTTCGTTTGAGAATCGGAATGATAGGGGAATTGCATATATTGGAGTCGGTTTCTACAACCACTCCTTGTGCAATAAGTTTGTCAACAATTTTCAGTAAGGATACTACAGCATCAGGTGGTAACTTGTATTGTCGGATTCGTGGCAGTACGACTCCTCGCTTGAGTGTGACACGGTATGGTGTAATGTGCATGTAACCTACATCAGTCGGACCTTTCGCCCATAAGTGCTGTGGTACATTCTGAAGTCTGGGATCAAAATCTCTTAACACATAATGTCCTTTAAAATCACGTAAAAACAATCTCACTCCTTCCGGAGAACAACAAATCACTGCTCCTAGTTCTTTCAATGTTTTTATACCAAGCAAGTTTTCTGGACATGATTTCGTAAGCAACAAGTCTGTAGTACGAGACAATGGACCAACTCCTAGGGAAACTGGCTTTGACACTTCGTTAACAATAGGCTTTCCTGAAAATCCCAGGGAAATATTCTGTGAGCCTGAGAGGGGTGCCCCTGGAACCTCGTTGTGACTGATGGTAGTTCTGCTCGCCCCTGTATCAATCAAAAATTTTCTGTCCTTTCCTAATACATGACTATGCACATAGGGACCCTCTTGATCTACAGGAACCTCAATAAGGGGCAAGCCAACCTCCCTCTCTAGGCTGTTTCATGAGTACTGTTGATAATCAGGGTAATCTGACTGTGCATACTGGTACATTTGTTGTGTGACATGTTGTGTGGCAGCAATGGGTTGGGGTACGGCTACTGTCTGTTGCGTGTTCTGTGGAGTTTGCGTGTTCTGCGGGACATGTTCCTGTCTAGGGGGACGCGGTCTTTCTTTCGTCTTGCCTGTAGCTATATTATGTTTCAGGACAGTACATTCATTTATATAGTGACCTGGCTGCTTACAGTAGTTGCAGTTCCCTTTTACAGGTGCTGTGCCCTTTCTCTGACCATCGGCTGGAACTGATTGAGCTACTAGTACTTTCATTTTCGTGTCTTTCATGCGTCTCTTTTCGTGTTCTTGTTCTTCTCTAATCCTGTTCTGGTGGTACTGTAACATCTGTAACATTTGGGAAGGACTATTAGCTTGCCAGGTACTTTCAACTTTCAGTACTCTATTTTTAATCTGGGGTGAGGAATTCTCTACCAATTTGGTCACAAAAAGATGTGGGTACTATTCACTACTTGTCTTCAGGCCACTATTAATAAGAAAACATTTCTCAAATCTGGAATAAAAATCACTAGTGTCTTCATCTTGTTTCTGTTTACAGGCTGAAATGGCATCCCAATCTTCCTTTTTAGTAGTCAATAATCTTGGCAAGACCTGTATCAATAGCTCGGGTAATTCTTTAGCTTTGTCCGAAAGACCAATACCTGGGTCTCTTTTTTTATTGTCGTCTTCTAATTCTGCCCAATTAATCTTTTTCTCTCCCACCTCCCATTCTTTTTCTTTGAGTTTTTCATAGATACCTGCTGGTAACAGTACTTTCAACATTTTAATGATATCGGCGTATGTATACTCCCCCATACGGAGCATGTCTTTTAATTCACGGTGAAACGCTGCTGGGTCTTTATCATGACAGGGCAGTAATTTTTGCATTTCCAATAATTCCATTTTTGTCAAGGGTGTATAAACGAATACTCGTTGAAGCGCACCCCCGTCAGTTCTAACGGGATGAACCTCTCGTAAGGGATTCTGTCTGTCTATGTAAAAGGTCTTTCTTTCTCGGTGTGGTTCAGGGACAAAATGCGGAGTCAGGAAAGTCATGTACTTATGTCGTTGTTCTAGTATGACTTTAATTAATTCGGTACCTAGACCTCTCCATCTAGCTAGGAGTAAATCTTCCAATAATTTATACAAGGGCCCTGGATCAGAATGCTGGCTTTCATACAGTGTAATGAGGTGCTGAACCATATACATACCAGCTAAACGCTGTTCTTCCGGAGGAAGACTCAAAAATGTTTGCGCTACTATATCATCCTTATATATGTTAGCATTTCCAGCCCATTGGACTGCTGATCGGGCTAGTTCTTGTTCATGCATAGTACTAAGTTCGCTACTCCCTACTCGTTTTTTCAGTGCTTGGTCAGTGGCTTGGAATATGTGTTCGAGAGAATATTGTTCTGGTATTGGAGAGAGAGAACGTTTATTGTAATCTAGACGTATGGGTCTGTCAAATGGTCTTGCCCTACCTACGTAATTTATTTGACTTGGGTTCTCAGTTACTAAATCATCGTCCTCTGAGACTTCGTCTTCTTTCTCAGCTTGTTCTTTCTCGTGTATATCAAGAATTTCTTTACGAATTTTCCTGTACATGCTTTCTACACTACTCTGTTTATCATGTTTACCAGCAGCTATGTTGTCACTCCAATTCATCATACCTCTAGTTACTTCTTTGTCTGGCTGGTCTCGTCCCTGATCAAACAATTAATCAAAAACTGTAGGAGCATACGTTGAAGCTCCACTTTTCTATGTGCCATGGCCTCGTGAATACTGTCTGGTCCCTCCCCCGTTCTAATGAAGTGGTAGATTTTGTCTAAGTGCTCTTTCATGTCTGGTAAAATAAGCAAATAATCTGCAACACGTCTTAAACGTATTGAGTATATAAGCATTGGACCTTCTCCTGGTACGGGATCATATATACAATCGGTAAGGTACTGTCTAAGGGATTGATATGTAGCTGCTTTAGGCGTGTGTTGTAGTGCTAACTCTCGTAGTGATGATCGTTTTACCGGAAGTGGTGTAGAGGGACCCCCTCCCGCTGCTCCTAGACTGGAATCGCCTTGGCTTGAATCAGGTTTTACTGCCAACGCTGTCGCCGGTAATGCGGGTTGAACTTGTGTTACGGGTGGTTGCGTTCCAAAAGGATTGGTAGGGACGGTAGCAGGAAGAACGATAGGAGCAGCGGTTGGGTTGACAGGAACGACAGGGTTCGGAGGAGGTACATTTACATATGCTGGAGCAACGTCATCCAAATAGGAGGAATAGAAAATGTCCGCTGCGGTCTGTTTATGACTACGGAGTTTAGTCGGGATCAGTGGTGGCGGCAAGTTACTGGGTTCTTCCGGGGTCACTTTAGGTAGACCCTCGGCGAGGAGGGGGTACATGCCTTTAATAAGGGCATTTCTTTGTCTGTCGAATTGTTCTACTTTAACCCGTTCACCTTCTTCTAGTAATTCTTTTTCCCTGGCTTTTTCCGATGCTTCTCTGCTTCTCTCTACTTTCTGGATTTCTTTCTCTGTTCTTCTATGCGCTTCTTTACGCCACAATTCTATGGCATCTTTCTGGGATTGTCTGGCTTTTCTTTTCCACAGTGCTTCCTCTACTCTCATGATGCAATCAACATCCCATGTCCCTGAGACAGGCCATCTATATTTCTCTTCTAGATCTTTGGTATAATCTACCCATAAATCTAAGTACAGTATAGCATCTAAGCCATGTTTGTGGTACATAAAGTGTCCAGGAGTGTCCCTTGGCGGGACGGGAACTGCCTCTTCGAGTATCCCTTTCCTAGTCCCTATCTGACGTAATTTCGAAAACAGTGGCATGTTTGTACTAGTTTGAACAAAAACACAATAAGCACAATAATAGACTGCAAACACTCACTCATACCACGACATTAAAACATTACAGATACTACCTGGTACATAGAAAACACAACTCTGAAATAATCGGAAATACAATACTATACTGGATGCACTGCTAGAACAGTACAGTCATACCGGTCTCATAAAGAGACACGTCATACCGCATCCAGCGAAATGGACACGTCTATACCGGGTCTGTGTACCCAGACCCGTCTTGACCGGGCTCAAATAAATGAACCCGTCTAGATGCGCTCCCAACAATGGTACTCACCGGGAAGCAAAACTGAAGGCCTCGGAAACTGGACTGGACTGCTACGGCTTCTGGTACTGCTGCTTCTGCTACGCATGCGCCTCGGAACAGGTGGGCCTCGGGATACCTCGGACCTTGCTCTCTCGGTTCGGGCTCTGGTCGGGATGGTCCGCAATCCTCACCGCCTCGTGTGGATGCCTCGTCGCAGTCTCCGTCTCCTCCGTGAGCCTGAGGGAGTTAGCAGTAAAACCCGCGGATGTGCACAGAAATGGGTCCGTCACGGCTGTAGAAGGGGTCAGGGGGCTGCGCTTACATCGCCGGCGAGTGGGGAAGGGGACTAGTCCCTATTCGGGCGCCAGAATGTCGTAAATACAATTTACCTGGTCATTTTTCTATACATTAATATCAATGAGGATAGCTCATAAAATGAGAGGCAGAGTCCGTGGTGTCCGAGTTCAAAAGGGCTTTATTGCAATGGCTCGAGCCATGGGAGAATTGGGTTCCATCACCACTAAGGTTCAGGAAGGGATATCTAACGTTTTATTAACATCACACATTATATATAGTAAAAGCCACATAATTGCAATGAATACAGTAGGCGGAACACTCCAGGCGGAGCAAGTGAAGAAAGAGAGAGATAAGACCGCATGGGCGTGAAAGAGGGCGTGTAAATAGGCGTACACGAAGGTGTTCACTCGATGAGTCATATGAGTGTCACAGGTGGGTGGATGCATAGAGAGGTCTGCAGGGTCCGCAGAAACCTTTACCCTACATGTGCGCGTAACTGGTCATGACGTGAAAATGACGTGTAACTGGGGAGAGCTGGGGGTTGACTTTAACACTAGTAGAGGAGTCTGGAGTCTGGGAAGTCAGAGCGACCTGTACCTTTGGCATATCTGATATCTTATGTTTGGAGGATGTATTGTATGAAGTAAAGGTCTCTCGAGCAGAGGCCGTTCATCATTAAATGCTAGTGTGTGCATATATTTCTACATGCATGGTGCAGGGGCCATGAGCCTACTATGGCAACGGGTTCAGTAAATCACTTATATGGAGACAGGAAGGCTAGGCCCTATGCTCTGTAGGCGGAAAATGTTTACCTATTTCACTGGACTGGAATGTGTTTCTGCGGAGGCAGAGCAGATAACTGTAGGCAAAATACCGTCTTGGCAGGCAGGCAGGCCAGGCCGGGCACCTCTCGGCTGGGTAGGGAGTGGGGTAGAGGTCAGGGATGCATACCTAAACTGCAGCTTTCAGAGACAGAAAAGACTCGGAGCCTGAATTCAGGGCCTGGCTCAACTGGGCCACAAAAACGTGTGTTTCTTGATGTTTAAACGTATACCATGTAAATGCATTGGCAACGTAGGCCTTAAGGCTGAATTAACGTTGTATTCATGGAGGGCCTAATAACAGACATGTTAACGTTGGACGCAAATGTAAATGCGTCTTCATTTCGGCCATAGAGGGAAAATGCATGGACGTCATGCATATATACTACACGTTGGGGTACACGTAGGGGATACATAGGCCATATAAAATTCCATTTTCCTCAGTAGCTGTGGCGTTAGTAATAGTTTGTTTTTTTATCACGATGGTCATATCCTTGATATTCAGTGGTACAATCCTCTTACGGTGCCTTCTCATGGCCGGATGGAGATGGGTTGATGATCAAAGAATTCGGAAGGGGATAGAGGCGAAATACAGTAAGGAAAGGAAAGTCAGGGCTGTGTTTAACACTCTTCTCTTCTTGTTTTCAGATCTACAGATCCCTTCGTGAAGCAGTAGCCACCATGTACAAGACCGAAGGACCTTTGTCATTTTACAGGGGTTTGACCCCTACAATGATTGCTATTTTCCCATATGCTGGACTTCAGTTCTCTTTTTTTAATGTCTTCCATCAAGTTTATGCTTGGGGATTGCCAGCAGACAAGACTCACTCAAGTACGTAAAGGAGTTCTGTAAGGCTCTCAAAGAGGAGGGAAGGTGATGGTGACAGAGGGCGGGAGGGCTATGGAGTTCTTTTGGAGAGAACAACTCCTGGCAACATGCCCGGTGAACTCATTCACCCTGCAATGCTCTTGCTCTTTCGGCAGTATTATTATCCTAATAGCACTGTTTTGTTGTGGTCTTCTGTGCTATGTAGTGTTGGCCACTGTCTGCTGTCTACTTCTTGACTCTGTTATGCTCTGACCCTGGCACAGTTGGCAGTATTTTTGTGAAGCATGTCTTTGCCTCTGCCATGGTGTGTAATATTCAGTTGCATGCCTTGCTGGGGTGATAGCAGCAGCTAAATGTATCAAATGTATGTTTTTGTTTGTATATTTTGTTTTCCGTTTTTCTATCTTCTCTGCTTCCTTTTCCATGCTTTCTGTGTTTGTTGTTTCCACTTGTATCCTCTGTAGGGGAAGGAGATTGTCCAAAAACCTTCAGATGAAGGAGACAATATGACTACCAAGCGCCATATTCATGACTCTGTGTGCGTCCCTCTTGCAAGGTGGTGCAAGAGCAACGCAAACCTAAAGTCCAATTTTTGAAGCCACTCAAAACGACTTTGCGTAGCTTTGAATGGCTTAAAAAATATGGAGTACGGCAACAGAGCACAAATTGCTGCATTGCATTACTCTGCACAAGGGAGTTGTTCCATGGGCGTCGTGTGGGTGTTCCCATGCAAATCCTGTGGATTTTGACGCATTTCCAGATTTATCAAACCTAGGAATGCGCCAAAAAGATATGCCTCCCCAACTGATGCATAACGAGGAGAAATATGTTTATTTCTCCTCTTTCTATGTGTGCTGCATTCTGCAGCACACATAGAAATTAGACTGTTTTTGTGCCATGGTGCAAAGGTGCCTGCGTTGGCGATAGGCTGTCAAAACAGCATCAGCCCAAGGAGAAAGGACAGGAATGCGCCTTATTGGATTATTATGCCGCATTCCTTCCCTTTCCCTGTGACTCAGAGCAGCAAGGTGACTTGCTGTGCTGCCTTGCTCCACATGGGTCCTAAATATGGCCCCAAGTGCCTCTATATCTTGCATTTCCCCATAAGCCAGTTCAGGCTTTCATCCAACGGAACGTACTGTAGAGTATTAGAACTGAAGTCCCAAACCCTGCCATGAGGCAGGCATACATTATTTGCCAAATTACCAATCCGAGCACATCAACAGTCCAAAATGGAGTAATGTTCATAAACACGGTGTATTTTCGAAGTCCACTTTTAATCCAAATTGTCTAGTCCGGGGTAATTACTATCCAGTTCCTCAAAAGCAAATGCAGGTTCCTCACAACATTTCAATATTGATCCATTTTATGCAGCAGCATCATATTTTCAGATTTTTGATCCAGCCATCTATCTTCAATTCTGATACAGTCAACACGTGTTTCGTCAGTATTTTGTCATACCACGACTTCTTCAGGGTTGCAAATTGTGAATACATGGTTTACATGGTATTAAAATATTATAGCCACCCAACCGAAAAGGACCAATAATCACCATAGTATGTGGGAAGCCCAATCATCATTTTCTCCTTTCGGAAAGGGCCCACACTTGTGAACGCTGGTATAACAAGAGTGGTGATATTGTCAAGAGAGGAGACCGTAGTCCAAAAAGAGACAGTGTGCCATAATAAAAAGGTGTACATACCAATACCCTAAATTTGTGACAGGAGCACTGTCTTGTGATTCAAAACACATGCACAGTCCAGAATTCGATTTCCAGATTTAGTTAGAAATAAAATCAAACCTGACGTGAAGTGTAAAAAACAGACTAAAGATTAAAAACACCTGAGTGACATAACATATACAAAATACACAGTGTTTATGAACATTACTCTATTTTGAACTGTTGATGTGCTCGGATTTGTAATTTTACAAATGTCTGTTTCCTTCTTTGAAGGTTAATGTTTTGGGGTTACTATGGTAACTGACCCTTACTTTCTTAGTAGCACTCCCAATATTGTGTTGTATGTACTCTCCACTGTATACACTGCAGGGCGCCTGTAGCTGGTGATATACCTGGTTGCCACATATCGGACTATAAATGAATTGCGTTTGACAGACGTTTTTAAATTCATTTCAATAAAGCAATAATACAACTTCAGCAAAAGCCTTTAAAAAAAAAAATAAAACTTGATTACAATTTCACAGAATTGCAGAATGATGATTAAAATAAATTAACCTAACAAAAAAGAACAGAATGACTTGCAACTGCTAAGCTCACGTTAGGTTTGTTTTCCTGGCAGATAGCACCATACAGATACAAAAACATAAGTTTTAATCACGAGCAGACTGCTCGACCATAAAAAATTGATTTTAACATTATTATAACCTATGCACCCAGCTTGACCATAAGGTAAAGTTTATTGCAAACAATTGTGTGATTAGTTAGGCCTGCTATAATTGAGTGACCAGGCTGGGAGACAACAAAGAATATAAGCGGTAGACAAACAATATAAGCAATAGACATGTTCTTATAGTGGCAAAACCTACAGCCAGTCATGGGAGCTATGGGCAAGCAAAAATACAAGTCCCAATGCCGCTGGCTGAAAATGTCACATGAGTTTTGGGGGTTAATCGGAACACTTTTACAAGAGCTTCCATACCAGTGATAAAGTTCAGGTACTGTTGTATGGGAAACAAATGAGATGGGGCAGCAGGTCCCGGCTTACCAGTTGTATACTGCGATTTATGGCGACAACATCTGTGGTGTGATTCTGTACTGCGTGTGTTTTGATTTACTTTGCATTTTCGCTGCTCTGAGGGCATACATGTAGCACAGAAGCTCTACAGTGCTGCCATGTTGTGATTGTTGGCACAACCAAAACATAAATGCCATCGGTTAGGTGGTGATTGAACCTGCAATTAGCAAGTCTTTTATCTTCTCTTAGTCAGTCAGAGTCTTTCTTTAAACCTTCTGTCTTTGGTGTTTAAAAGAACTTTCACAAGTGTGCATTGCAAAACAGGCATACTTTTCCTTTCTTCTGATAAGTGCAACATTTTATATAACCAGGCGGCACTGGCAATGAAATTGGGATCGTACTACTGCTGATGGCCGACTAGACGTGTTTTGAGATTGGGAAGTTCTTGCTTAACCAAACGAAGTATAGAAGAATACCAGGGAAGTCATTGTATTGGCAGGACGAAGCAGAGGAATTCCCTAGTGATCTGGTTACACTTGTGACTGGAAGAGCAGACTAGACTGAAAGCAGTTTAGGCCTTCCGTACCATTAAACCAATTGCAAGGGAAAAATCTTATTTCACTATCTTTAGATGGATTATCTTTAGATCGATCAATTTATTCTCTCCCTCCTCCCCAATTATACGATTCAAGGGAGATTGTGGAAACATCTCCTGTCTTCAGACAAGGGGGCAAGACTGGCTGCATAAGACATTTCTTTTCATAATTACTTTATTGCGACTATTACAGTCATAAAAGCACATATAAATTAAAACAGACAAAAATACATTTTCCATAACAGTGTACAATAAGATCTCGTGGTGACAGCGGCATATGTAAGGATACAAAGATTTCATTAATTATTGATAGCAGAAACCGTTTTAAATAAAGATTAGTTTTAAAAATATCATTTAAGATAAAAACTTTAAGAAAATAATTAAGCATATCATATAATTCTTTAAAATACTCCAGAGTAATTCCAAATGATTTAGGCGGTCACAGTTAGCTAAGAATCTACTTTCAACATGTACCTTCGTTTGAGCCACACTGCTTGGAGATATTTAGAGATTACAACCACATACAGTTGATCTGTATCTGATTTTAAAATCCTATAAAATACAAGGTAATCCCTAATACCCAAGTTTCTACACAATTGTACAACCCATTTAGACCTAGCCTATTTGTATGCCGGGCAGAAGAACAGTACATGGGTTTCTGTTTCCTCCACAACTAGGCATCCAGGGCAAAGATGACAGGTCACATCTAACCACTTATTAGTTGTTGCAAAAAGTGGAAGGGCCCCATATCTAAATTGGAGAAACAACCTCCTTGTTGATGCGGGCTATATTGAGTCTAGGACTTGCTCAAATTGATAGTGTGACTTACAGCCCAGAAACCCATGCGTCAGACTTGTTGCACTGGTCGCCAGAATTAAACTAGCCAATTTAAAATCTCTTATTTCTTTAGCTAAGGTTTTTTTTGGGGTAGCAGGGCAGGACTCTTCAGGGGTTGCCCATAGGTCCTTCCTACCAATAGCACGAAAAGAGTCCCTCACGAATGAGAGCCACAGTATACTACCCACGACCCCCAGTGACGATAGTAATGCCTTGAGTTCCTCCCTATAGTGTCTCAACTCAGGTGTACTCCATAGCCGTCGCCAATAAAGCAATGGTCGACTCGAGATTAAGTCCACCACTGGGAGGATACCCAGATCCTCCTGAGGTGTACCAGGTGAGTGTTTGTTGGCAAAGCCGTAATGCTTCTAATAAACTTGTTTTCAGTGAGGGTCAGTGCTTTTGTTGAACTATGGCCCCTTAGAGTGTAGCCGGCCGTGCTTGTACTTTATATATTTCTAGGGCTCGGCTTATAACCTTAATAGAGCAACCCTTCTGAACTTTCAATAACCCCCCTATTGCCTAAGTAAGCTTCAAATTAGCCTTATCAATTTAGGGGCCCCACCCCATCTTATCATTCAGGGTTAGGCCCAGATATTCAAAAATATGGACATGCTCCAAGGCGATATCGTCCATTATTGGGTGCGGGTAAGTTGTCGGTTTGGCATTAAAGACCATGTATTTTGTTTTGTTTATATTAACCACAAGTTTTCTCTTTTTACAAAACTGGCTGAATTCCTTTAGGACTTGCTGCATCCCCATAGGTGACTTCGAGAGGAGCAGGGTATCATCCGCAAACATTAATGCAGGAAATTTGCGGGATGATATTTTTGGAGAGTTGGCGCGAGCACACAGTCCTGCCTCACCCCCTTGTCAACGGGGAAGGGCGCTGTCAATCGGGCATCTTTATCATATCTTACTCTGGCATTTCTACCCTCGTGGAGGCGTTTGAGTTGAAAACAAAGATAGGGTGGTACCCCCATGGCCAGTAGGATACTCCATAACTGGTCACGGTCGACCTTCTCAAACGCAGATTTCAAATCCACAAAGGTAAGATAAAGACTCCCACCTTCCAAAACCACATGCTTCCAGTATATCAACTGAAGCCTGAACAGCTGGTCTACAGTTGAGATCTTTGCTCTAAAGCCAGCTTGGAGCGGGGTTAATATATCAGTCTTCCATCCAATCATGTAATCTCCCTAGTAGTACCCTCCCAAATAATTTTTGAGAAACATCGATAAGGCTAATTGGCCGTTAGTTGGATGGTACAATCGGGGATCCTTTTTTGTAAATTGGAACAATTTCGGCGCCAGCCCACGTAGGCGGAGCTGGGATTGCATTGAATAATAATATTAGATAAGGAGCCCAGACCACCTGTTCACTTTTAAACAGATCGCCCTGGATTCTATCCAATCCTGGGGCTTTATTGGGTTGCAGCTTAGCTAAAGCAGATATCACCTCTCCCCTAGTACATGGGGGTGCTTCACAAAATGTTTCAAGGTTAAGACTACACTCTGGAGTTTTGTTGACACTTATGTTAACGTGAGAACTAGAATATAGTTCCTTGAAGTATGAGTGCCAGGCATCCTCATCAATGTGTGGAACAAGAGTGGTTCTACCTTCTGCTGTACCGGAGTGAACCAAATTCCAGAAGCTTCTACCGTCTTTTAGATCTAGGGACTTCTTGATCTCCTGCCATCTATTTCCCACTCAGACTTCGCATTTAGAATATTTTCTTGTAGGCCGCCCTAGCTTCCCTAATGCAAAGGCTATCTGCCCCTTTTAATGCAGTCAACAAAGCTAGTTTCGCTTCCTTACAAGCTTTCGAGTACCAAGATCTTTTGTCACCACCAGATTTATATTTAATAGAACCACTTTTAAAAAATAAATCCGCTACAACCAGGGTCATGTCTTGATGTATTTTGCCCAGGTCGCTATCAAGTCCAGACTTAGCTAGATTCTCTTCGGCAACACTTGCTTTCTCTAGCAAAGGTATAATGGCCACATACAATTTTGACATTATTTCTGGCGATTGATTTTTCTTGGACCATCTAATCCGTCTCCCTCCCTCTGCAGCAACCAGGTTATTTTGGTACGGCTCCTTAGGGTCACTGCCTGAGCCCCCCACTGAAAATCCACCTCCATGACACAGGGATTGTGGTCACTTTCACTGCGTTCTTCTACGGAAAAGTCCACCACATTATGCCATATCTGTACACTAGTCAGGATATAATCGATAACTGTGGCCTGTTCAAACCTCTTAAAGGTCGATTGCCAGGAAACCGACCATTGCAGGCCCTTAGGGAAAAAGTCAAGGTTAGGGAAGTTAACTGCAGAGCTAGAGGAGTCCATCGGCTAATAGGATACCCATTAGGTGCCGGAATTGACCAAGTAGCGTCCTCCTCACTAGTAATCGGTTCCATAATTCCATTAAGCGGCTCAAAGTGACAGTTAAAGTCTCCACAATTCAAAAAATATAAGTTCCCTGCCACTAAGCTCAAAAGATTTAACAAGCAATCTATCGTTGGTGATATCCCACCATACTGTACTGGTCGAGAATAAATATTAATGATGGCGAGTTTCGGTAGCTTCTTATATGACAAGAGGATGCATGTGATGTCTGGGGAATGCATATCTATTTGTGTAATCTTGCATCCTAAATGGGAGGCTACCCATATGCATAGCCCCCCCGACGGTCTGCCCTTTGGACCTTTCACTGCACCCTCACAATATGCTACGAAGCCTGCCCTATATTGTGGCTCGACCGCCCATGTTTCCTGAAACAAGCATATCTCGTGAGAATCAATATATTCCCCAATCCAGTTGGTCTAGTTTGGAAGCGAGACCTGCAATGTTCCAAGATAAAATTCTAGGTGCATCAGAGGTCAATTGTGCACTCGACCTGACATTTCCCTCCCTTAGGGATCTGTCAGCCATCCCAAGGCTGCAAATTCCAATGGGGGTCGACACTGGTTCTATTGGGCAGAGGTCAACTTTTCTACTACCATGATTACATATGTTTGAGGGAATTGCAATCTCCAGTTTTCCTACTTTTTTAACTAAAGTAGACACACAGTCCTTATTACACCCCACTCCAGCGCATGACCTTAAGCATTTGCCTACGTCCCCCCTCCTTTTTGTCTCTGCGTTGACATGTTCTTCAAAGGTTATGACCTGATGGGTATCAATAGGTGTCAGTCAATCCACCAGATCCAATACACTAAATCTATTGTTAAGTGGTACTGCTGGCGGTTGCTCTCCATTCTCCCCATTTACCCTAGTGACCATCATAGGTGGCCGGCTCATCCTTCCCTTAATAACCTCGTATTTATCCTGATTAGGCATAGAGTCTGGGAGGATATAGAAATAACTTAGGGCCCTGGCCTGAATAGAAGATTGTGGGTTTATCAGGGAGCCCCAGCAAACATGCTCAACAGCCATTAAGTCTTGAAAGTTAACGACAATACAATCTCCTGGTGTGTTTTTTGATCTGCAGCCTACCCTACTCACCCTTTTTACAAATAAGATTTTAGACTGTGTCTCTCGTGGGAGTGGTCTATTGCTGTTTAACCAGTGTATTGTCTTATTTTTTAATTGCTCATAAGATTCCAATTTACCGTGTTGGAGTTCTGGGACACCAGTAAAGACAGCAACATAGGGTGAATACTCGGGGGGAGGTCTAGATGATGGTATGCATTTTTTACCTCATTTCCAATAGAATTCCTCATTAGACCTCGGCCTGGTCCAACTCTCTGAGATCAGCCCTGTAGTTCCCCGTGAGACGTACAACTATCTCCCTGTGTCTCCACCGGCACTATAGTTCCCCCACTTAATATTTCTGACCTTGACTTATTAGAATCCTTTGGTCGTACTCCCGAATCCCCAGTTAATGTTACATTAATACCTGGGCATGCCGCAAGCTCCCCTTCCCCCACTCACCAACTCATTGCCTTGCCCACGGCTCGCTATTTTATTCTTGGCTTCACCCTCAGTAGAAAATAATGAAGATTCAAGTTTCTCGAGCCTATTTTCAATTAGCAAAAGTCTTGTTAATAGGGGCTCCAAGGAGGATGTCATAAGAGCACCTATTTTTAACCAGTAGTCATCATCGGAGACTGGCTGCGTACGACATTTGATAAATGTCTACCATACTATTGAACAATGGAAATGCCTTCAGAAACTTGCTACCTGCACTTCTAACATTCTTGATTCAATTACTTTCTACTTCCAGAAACCCCCAAAAACCATTGTGGTTTTGTAACCTTTCTTAAATGTTTTTCTGTGAAACTTGTGCTGGTTGTTTGTTGTAAGGGTTTTATTAAATATGTGTAGTACAGGATGTAATCCACCTTTCAAATGGTTGAGTAGCAAGCCCAGAGTAGCTCTCCTCTGCAAAGAACCTTTTTGAAGCTATTCATAAAGATCTATATACTAGACACCTCCATGCTTTCACCCCTGCCATCCAGAAACTCTGAAATAATACTCAAAGTTCAGTCATATGGGTGCAGGATGCTCATAAGTAACCCTTATTTCCATAATATTTTGTTCTTTATTCACCTCTCTTCAAATACCTCGTTCAAGCCACCATACCCTAAGAATACACATAACCCATTTCTATCTAATTGTAGTAGTTCGCCATAAACAACATAGTGCCTGATTTATATGTTGGGAGGAAGGGAACTCTGTTTCATCGATGCTGTTCCCACCCCTCAGCATAGTGGTCTGCCCACCCACTCCATATGCAGACAAGCTTTCAGTTTGGCCATGACGAAGACTACTCTGTCTCCACCGTAGCCAAACTGTGACGGCCTTGGGGGGTGAGGGCCGCTGGAGAAATCACCACATGTCTGTCCGCCTGCCCAATTATGAATGGTGGACACATAGATATTTTTTTACTGAGTGAGGGACAGTAATAACTAAATAATGTCCTTCCCTGTCATGGGAGATGATTCCCATGGTGAGGGGGAGCATTACTGGTTTTTATTTACATAATGAAAATCTAATTTTGCTCATTTGGGAATTTTCTTTTTGCGTTGACAGGAACCGCTGTGACGGTAGTTCCTGCCAATGTTTTTATGAATGACCACCTTCTTGGCAGTCATTTTATAAATCAGTCTTTCGTTCCCTCTATCATGGGGATGGCTCATTTTACTCCGTCCCCATGGCAAGATGAAGGGGCATCCTGAATATAATTCAGCCCCTTAATGTTTACTATTTAATTAAAGGTTTAATGTAACATGTATCTTTCAATAAATACGTCATTTACAGAATCTCCATGTTCAAAAGAAATGATGCAAAACTGGCCAGAATATATTGTTTGAAAAAAGTTCTGAAATGCCTACTTCCTCTTGGAGCAGCAGGATAGAAGCTGAACCTTCTAGTTTTTCCCTAAGAAGGCAGAAGGACTGTCTGTGGGTGCAGTGTTAGCAGGGCCAGCTTTAGCGCTGGTGGCGCCCAGTGCGACATTGTTTGTTGGCGCCCCCCAATGACCACCTCCACCATGGATTTCCTCACAACTGCTATTTAACAGTGCTTCTCAAGTCTCCATAACCACTCTCTCTCAGATGCATTTAATGAGTTTTATAGCATCACTCATACCAGTGTAGGGTGTCAGAGCACTTTACATCTCACACACACATTAATTACACAGAGACAACAATTAGGGACAAAAGATACATTTTACAGACACATCCGAGGAGGTCTTGCAATAGCATATAAGTAAGTAAATAGACAAAGAACATAAGAACAAGTCAAAATAAGTTTATATTGGGTTGAAACAATTTTGTACTTCACGGTTTTCCAGTATGGGCTCAGCTTTGAGCAACTGTGCAAGTATTTTTATGGCATTTCATATAATCATAATCTGTTTATATGGTTACTGCACGGGGTTGTCCAGTCTGATATTTTGTTTACAGTTCATGGTCCTGGTTCATTGTTCATTCATCGGGTAATATACTTGGGAGAGTCTGGGGTGGGAGCCAGCCTCTAAACCCCTTGTGGACCCAGAATGTGGGTCTGTGTGGATTAATCTTGCTTTGCTTAGGTGTTCTCTTCTAAAATCCCACTGGCGTACTATAGCAATGCTGTTTTTTGAGTGCTTCTCTTGCGAGGCTTTGTACTTTCGCCATCTCCAGTAAATTTGTTTTCTTATGTGGCCAGCACAGGTAACGAATGAGTAGATGAAAATATTTGTGCAGTGTCACAGGCACCCTTCTAAAGTTCTTGGCGCTTTAGATGTTTGCATGCATTCACCTGTTTTACAGCCCGAGGTGCTGCAGCTCAAGGCCCCCAAGATTCTGGCCACACTGAGACAGTGACGTCAACTGCTCTGAAATCTTGGTTCAGCGATCTGTCATTGCTCAGGCTGATCCCACCCAGCTATGAAGTAGCACACAAAAGGCAGAACTCAGTAAACGATCCCCATGTATGGCAGGCTGGTGTGGAAACAAAAGCAATGTCCAGTGGTTGTGTTTTGCAGCTTCTTTATTGTGGTTGGCAGGTTCCACTGGTTCATTTGTTCATTTTTGTCTCTAGTGTGTGTTAGGGCTTCAGCTCAAGCATTCACGTCCCTCTCTGAACTCAAGCAATAAACATGAATAGTTTGCGGGGCAGACTGGGGAACCTGAAATCAGCTTTGAGTGTATTGAAAAACAGCCTCTGCAATCTCTGCGATTTCTCTGACTTTGCTTAGCTTAAAAGAGGTGTATCTCTCCTCCTCAAACTATGACGAGGATAGCAGTGCCATACTACCCGGTCACTGTTCCTGCCCGGTCACTGCTCCTGCCCGGTTACTGCTCCTGCCTGGTTACTGCTCCTGCCTGGTTAATGCTCCTGCCTGGTTACTGCTCCTGCCTGATTACTGCTCCTGCCTGGTCACTGCTCCTGCCTGGTCACTGACATGCCTATTGACTGCTCCTTTCCCATCACTGCTCCTGCCCAGTCACTTCTCCTGCCCGGTCACTGCTCTTGCCTGTTCACTGCTCCTGCCCGTTCACTGCTCCTGCCCGTTCACTGCTCCTGCCCGTTCACTGCTCCTGCCCGTTCACTGCTCCTGCCCAGTCACTGCTCCTGCCCAGTCACTGTTCCTGCTATACTTAATACTTTAGAAAAAAATAAATACGAACTGAAAAAGCGAAGTGATCCAATAGTAACATGCAGAAGTATTTTTTCAGCACGGGGCAAACCAGATTTGCTTTGCTCGGTTGTGGGTGGTATAGTGATATTTAGGATACAGTGATTTATTTGCGTTTGGCTATCATTGAGCAACATTGGCAAACTGCACAAGGCCACATGTTCCTCATAGTACGCTGAATGGGGAAAGCTTCTCTGTAATCAGTAATTGCAATCTCTGGGCTCCAAGTGAGTCACCGGCCTCCAAGGCACTCACTTGCCACATGTTTTGTTAAAGGCAGACAGCCCATTGTCATTCTAAATGTGTTAATCAGCCTCAATCAGAATGACAGTCGGCCTATCCAGAGCCTGTGCGATGGCTGCTGCAGCCAGTGGAGTTCAGAAGAAAAGTGCGAGCTGGCCCCAAGCACTTTTAAAGTCTTGGGGCTTCTCGCAGGGGAACAGCACAGTTTGCTGTAATTAATCCCTAAATTACGGACAAAAGGCGTCCATAAAAGGTATAATGACTGACAACCGACAGGACACCAAAATTGCATACGGTCCGTGAAATTTACAGACGGTTGGTCACCGTACTGGGGTAGATCAGCTGCTGAAGAACTGCGGTTCAGAGTCAGTGCTGC
This sequence comes from Lissotriton vulgaris, assembly GCF_964263255.1. Taxonomy (NCBI): domain Eukaryota; kingdom Metazoa; phylum Chordata; class Amphibia; order Caudata; family Salamandridae; genus Lissotriton; species Lissotriton vulgaris. Next base: position 615,333,956 of record NC_141695.1, on the reverse strand, counting down.
TAGTGGAGGTGCAAGAGGTCATTGACTGCAGCCCCACCCAACCTTGGAGGAACAGCCAATGAGGAGGAGGCGGCAAGGCAGTGCACATGTATCTGGGGCTGGCACGGCGTTCACCATTAGCAGCCTGATTACTGCCTGTAATGGGACGCATTGCGTCCTCTTCCTTGAGAGAAGGGAGAGACCAACCTTATTGTTGGAGGGCCCTGGGGATTAGCACCACTCTTGTGACTCGCTGTGTGCATGATGTCCTAGAGGTCTTAGGCGAATGTAGATGATAAGGGTGAGAGAGGAGATCTTTGATGTTGTACTCCTTTGATCAGAATTCCGAGGAGGCTGATAGATAGGATATGTTATCCTTCCTGTGGGGAAGGGCCTTAATGATAGAATGTATGCCATGGTATACAGGGGTGGGGCCGCATGGTTTCCCCTACAGGTGTTTCTGTGCTGAGGGAGTTACCCATCCCTGTTTATATCACATTGCATTACATGCACATTGATAGGCAGGAGAAGGGAAGTTATTAGTGTTGGGGTTTTACTAATTGTTGGGGACCCGTGCAAGGCTACTGCTTTAGCAGGGACAGAATGGGCAAGCACAAAGTTATAGTTGTTTTCTACTGTGTGTATCCGAAGAGGGTAATTGGGAGGGATTGTTTACTGCTCTACCATATATTATGTTGTGTTCTTGCTAGCATGTTTTTGGCTGTGTTGATTCACGTGTGGAGGTGTGTGGCCTCACTCTCTGGGGGGGGTGAATGTTGGCGCATGCGCTTGTCCTGCTGTGGCCGTACATTCACTTACACCATGGCCGCCCTGATAGGCAAATGTCAACTACTTGCATGAAATGTTCGGGGTCTTAATAACTACAGAAAGCGACACAGGGTCTTGGCATTCCTAAAACACAACAGGATAGCTGTTACATGCTTGCAAGAAACCCATCTTACGAATAAAGAGTGCCTCAAAGTAGCGAAAAGATGGAGGGGACAAATGTACTCAGCCACTTACTCAGCTTATGCCAGGGGGTGGCCAAATGGATGGCCTTGGGGATACCATTTTGTCTTTGCTACATGCAGGCGTATGTTGAAGGTCTGTATATTCTGCTCCATGGGATGCTGGCTGGTCAGGAAGTTTGTATACTGAATTCTTATGTTCCAAACCTTGATGATAATGACTTTTATTACAACATGCAGGACTCTGTTGTGGGCTATGTTGGGGTCCCTGTATACTGGGAGATTTGAACTGTTTCCTAGATGAGGAGATGGACAGAGCTCCACAGACACGCCACACTAAGTCAGGAATAAATGGGGCACTAGCCACAGTAATGTTCAATTTGGGCCTTGTAGATATTTGTAGGGCCCTCAACCCTACCTCCAGGGAATATTCATCCTACTCCCTGATGTACAACACTTATAGTACACTGGACTGTTTCTTGATTGTTGGGGTGGGCGTCACAAATGGGTTTCTATTCGATATCTAGGTCGATTTCCCTCAGACCGTTCCCTATTGCAGCTAGGGAGTACTTGGGGAGCAACAGCAGGACCCAATACCTTTTGGCAGATTGAGACGAATATGCTTCAAGATGTGATGTGTCTAGTGGACCTCACCACAGCACTGGAGTCGTATATTGCTGACAGCTTGGGATCTACGTCTCAGAGGAGCGACTGAATGGGAGGCTATGAAGGCGGTGATGAGGGGTGTATGAGGGGTGTATGTCTGGGTAAAGTATACAGAGTAAGGAAGTAATTACAGGGGGAGCTGATAGACCAGGAGACTACTCTGGCTGAGGCCCAACAATGAGAATTGGCGACCCGAAAGCTCATTTGGAGGTGCTTGAGACGTTCCTTGGCCATAACATAGGACAGACTCGACAAATTGACACACAAGGCGTACAGGCAGAGACTACACAGGGAGAGAGACACGCCTAGTAAACTGCTTGCTTGGTTATTAAAGTGGGAGATAGTCTCCTACTGTGTGCTTCTTGGATCGTCCTGGTGGCACTGCGGCGGTGACCCAATGGGGCATAAAAAAACACCTTCAGGGTTCACCTACAGGTTGTATATCGTAGAATGAACAATTGTGCACATGACATATACAGGCCCTCCTGTCAGGGCTGTATCTGCTCAGAGTGCCGCAGGAGGTGATGGAAGAGCTTGAGGCAGATTTAACTAAAGAAGCTTCGGGTGGCATTGGCATCCCTGTCTAGGGGACAAACTACTGGAAACAATGGATTTCTGGGGGAATTCTATCAGACTTTTTCTCCTAATCTGAGGCAAAATTCTTGGATGTGTTTCAGGAGGCGAGGAAAAAAGGGATTTCTCTAACAGTTTATTGAAAGGGTCTGAAATCTATGCTTCCTAAGCCAGACGGGACCCGGACTGATCTCTCATCCTATCGCACTCTATGATCAATCCAGACATCAAGCCCCTGTGCAAAGTTCTGGCCAACCTTTTTCATGGCATGGTGGACCAGCTAGTCCATGAGGATCAGTGTGGGCTTATTCCAGGCCGGAGTACTGCTATGAAAATATGGAGGCTCTGTCATGTAAAGCACACAGCTGTCAGTAATTCTGAGGAGCTCTCACTGGTTGCAGTAGACCTAGAGAAGGCTGTCAACACATTAAGCTGGGAGTATATGTTGGAAGTGTTCAATCAATTGGTTTTGGACCAATTTGTTTGTGGATGGGTCCGGTTGCTGTACATGAAACCTACGGCACCCGTTAAATCGGTAGGGATAATTTTAAGGCAATGAAACGTGGAGCGAGGCCCAAGACAGGGTTGCCCTCTATTGCCCTTGTTTTTTGCTCTTGCCCTAGAGCCACTCACCACCCTGCTTCGGAGAGAGCTCAATGACTGAGGAATTACGGTCAGGGACACAACACATGTAGTGTCTCTGTACTCAGATGCTCTCTTCTATCTTAGGGCTCCTCAATGCTCACTTCCACGGTTGATGCTCCTACGGGGGAGTTTGGGAGAGTATCCTGCCTTCGTGTCAACTCCTGTAAGAGCCCAATATTTCCCCTGGGCGGGTTGGCGATTTGCTTAAAAGACCAACTCCCTAATCTGGGATTGCTCTAGGAGCTGGATATCTTTGTTTACTTGGGCATCTAGGTTGCGCAGACTACTGAAAAACAATATGGGACGAGTCATGGAGGGTTTGAACTCCTCTGTTATCCATGGCGGGGTGCAGAAACATCGCAAAGATGATCCTTCTGACACGCGGCTTGTACCACCTCTAGAATTCACTATCCCCTCCAGGGACTTTAGTCCTTAAGCACCTACGTGGCGTTTTGGTATCCTTGGTGTGTGCAGAGAGGTGCAACAGAGTCGCACTGGATGTCTTGTTAATGGATCAGGAGTCGGGTGACTTTGGCCTCCCTAACATGAAACTATATTATTACGTGGTTAATATACAACATGCAGCCAAGTGGTTAACTGAGAAGGGTAACTGGGAGAAGCGTCTACTGCCGGGAACATATGGGTTAAAGACCATCCCGGTTCTGCTCTTGAGGTGTGGCGGGCTGGAATCTATGTATCTCTATGTGGTATGCTAGACTGCAACACTTTTGGGGAGAGTTGTTAATTTTTGATCAGACATGCACCTTTTGTCAGAGAATGGACCGTATGGGATTGACAGTGATTCTGTTGTATCGGCGGCATCATGAAGGTGGCAGGGGGGGGGAGCTGCCAGGTCCATGGTGATTTATACACTGGAGAGACATATCTTATCTTCAGCAAGCCTGTGAGGCATTTGGTATGAACCTGGTCAAGTTCTCCAATATGCTAAACTGGCCAGCACGAGGGGTGGGATTCCCTCAGACCCCACCCATATCCTCTCTGTCGGATCTATCCTTCACTAAAGGGAGGGCCCTACCTGATCACATTAATGTATTCAGTCATGAAGTTTGATAGACTCAAACCTCCATATGAGGCTAGATGCTCATGAGATGCTGATCTGGAAGAACCACTTACTGACAAAGAATGGGAGGTGGCACGTGAACTGGTCAGAAAGGTATCAGGAAATGGCAGGTTCAATTTAATTTACTTTAATTCTTGCATCACACGTACTTGGCCCCCATAGCACTGAGTAAAATATATCTTATAACATCTGTGACTTGCCCACGTTGTGGAGAACATGGTTCCTCTTTTGTGCATATAGGGGGAACTTGCCAGATGTAAAGACGTACTGGACAATGGTTTGCATGAAAATAAGAGGAGGGCGTGTATTCAGGTGTGGTCCTCTCCTAAAAACTGCCCATTGGGCATCATTGACAGTGTGCAAGAGAAACAAATGCATTTTAAGTTTGAACAACTGGCATTGGTATTGGCCAGAAGTTGCATAGCTATAGGTTGGAATATTGGATGGGTAGTAGATGTCCAAGTATTAAGTAGCGGACACGAGAAACTAGCAAAGGAGGTCACGATTCATATGGTTAGAAAGGATGACTTGGAAACATGGGGTACGATACTGCAACATTTCGCTGAGAATACCGAAAAGGGAGCACAGGAGTCAGGATAGATCTGTATGTAACTCAATTTGCGTGCATTATGGACGCACCTTCCTGTCGAACTTATTGAGGGCGCCTGTGAAATAGTCTGTTTACAGGCTGCCTTTGTATGATGCAGTCCCCACATTACAGTACTGTAAGGGGTGTGCTACACCACAGAGCACGCAGGATTCTCATGGGAAATGGGGCAAGAGCATGCAATTCGTGTTATAATGTATGTTTTGTTGGAAAATGTTTGAATAAATAAAAATAAATTAAGCATACATTAACAAAATATCTTCTCAAAACGTTCTGACACACAAGAATAGCATATATCTTTAATTTCTTCTTTTTTTTTTAAACATGTTTTTATTAGTTATACATGGAAAAGAACAGCTGTCTGCACATATAAGAAAGTCCACATTATCTTCAATACAGCAAATCCATTAATGACTGTACCGCTGCTCATTCTCATTTCTGGTATGTCATAAAATCTGAGATACAACGACCTGATCCCCACCCGATTTTTCAACCCCTGATTCAGCATCATCAGAGTCATCATGATCTTTGTCAGTAATAGGCTTGCATATGTCCCCTCTATAAGTGTTCCAGGCCGCCCATACCTTTGTCCACTTCCCAGGGCAATTCCTGTTTACAGAAGTGGAAGAAGTGTGGCTCAGGGGTTAGAGGCGGCAGACCCGGAAACTGAGATCGGCCCTGGACCAGGGTTCAATTCCCCGCCTCGACGGGGCTTGGGCTCAATAATTCCACGGACTCGATACTTTCCGCTCCGGTGCCTACTTGACTCACGGGTTCACACTCTGCGACTCTGGGCAATAGCTTGCTCAATCTCCACAACGGCCCCTCGCGGTGGGATGCCTGGCTTTCACCCTGTGGATACCCTGCCGGGGTCATCTCACAGGGGAATACCAGGACGGGTTCCCTAAGCAAGCGCTTAGATGCCTGCGATGTGGGTAATTTGCGCTATATAAATACATGTACATTTACATTTACATAGACTGTTCTTTCCGTGATCATTGTGACATCCATGTCCCTACACCAGGACTCCAATAATGGACAGTCAGTGGCTCCCCATTTTTGCGCTATGTTACACTTTGCAACCATGAAGCCCAGTGTCGCCGAAGTTTGACCATATCTAGTCAGATCGTTTGGTTCCCATATGTTAAGGAGGCATCTCCTCGGTTCAGGTAATAAAGAGACGCGTAGGGTCTGGGATATCGTACGAAGGACTTTACGCCAATAATCCAATATAAATGGACAGTCCAAAACAGTGTGGAAAAAAGTACCCTCTTCCCCGCATCCCCGCAGACAGTATGGGTGTTGTGCCCTGCCAATTTTATTAAGTGTTGGCCTAGTAAGGTAGGAACGGTGAAGAATTTTCAGCTGCACTAACCTGAGTTTAGCTGGGATTCCGACCAATCGGGGCGAGGCCAGGGCCTCCTGCCATTCTGTCTCATCCATGTCTTGAATATTGTCGACCCATTTATCTTTTAGGGATGTCGTGGGATCTGGAATATTATTGAGTAATTTACGGTATGTGAGTGGTGTGGCTCGCTTTTGCATGAAGTTCGTAAGAAGTCTATTCTCCAGGGGGGAGGCCTCAGGTACTTCAGTGTCTTGTGGTAGGATCATCATGAGAGCATGGCGGATTTGTAGGTAGCGAAATGTTTCAGTGGGTGCCAGTTCGTACTGTTGCTGCAGCCTATCAAAGGGAATGACCGTCCCAATGTCGGAATCCCTTACTATTCCGAAGTGTGACGAATTGTTTCGAGTCCCAGAGCGGAGTAAGTTTGGTGATGACACCCTTCCACCCTAGATGAGCCTGTGCCCTGTACCATAATGTGACTGTGTGGCGCGTTGGCCCCTCAAGCGATTGTGCACGCTTTGGGTTGTATAGGGCCGCTAACATTTTTTTTTTTTATTTAAATTTGTTTTTATTGTTGCAGTAAAGTATCTCAGTACAGAATAAACAGTCCGCCGACGTGGCCTCAACATTCAGCCACGAACAGCTATGTGTGCAACGTTTTCTTGCTATATAGAACTGGTACACATAAACATGACTTCGGTGAATCAGTGCATTATAATCATGTAAAGGCTCCTGCAGGCTGAGAGGTGATGGGACGGTATCGCCATAGGGGCGATGAATAAGATCAGATGGGTACTTTCATGCCGTAACAGCGCTGGATCTGTACTGTGCACATAACAGTGTTACCAGTGAACAGGGGGGTAACGGAACTGTGGGAGGGAAGCATGTAGGCGCTAGCAGGGTCTAAGTAGGGAGATAATGGCGGCGGGTGTCGAGGGGGGGGGGGGGGGGGAGAAACCCATGGATGGCCGGAGGTTGCCTAGGACGTAGGGGGTTATCGGGGTCCGACTCTGGGGTGGCTCACTTCAGGTGAAGGCTACCGGTCTGCTCGGGTGGGGGGAGGGGAAGGGTCAGGCGGGTCTCCAGCCTGCGTGGACTGGCGGAAGCTGTGAAGGAGCATGGCCCATTCCATGGAGATGGGAAGTTTGCGCGAGCCCTTGGCTTCTTCTTCCCTTAAAGCGTCTTCCTCCGCTGCCGCCCATTTGCTAACCGCCCCTTTCCATTGTGCTATGGGGGGACCCTCTGGGGATCGCCAGCGCATGGTTATACATCTATTGGCCAGTAGGAGCGCTAAGGACACGAAGCGCCTATGCACCGGTTCACGCTTAGAGATGTGGAGGATGCCTAATGCACTGGACTCCCAGGTGGCTAGTGTAGTGAGACCCGTGAGTTCCAGTAGTGTGTTGTGTACCCCCTGCCAGAAAGATTGGAGATTGGGACAGTCCCAAAACATGTGACGGAAGTTCGCAGCTGGGGAACAGCATCTGGGGCACAGGAATGGCGTGGAGGGGTAGAACTTCTGTAATCGCGCTGGGGTGAGATATGCCCTGTGTAATATATAATATTGAATATTTTTGAAGCGGGCGTTCCTAGAGACGCGTTTAGGGGCCTCAAGAGCTTTAGTCCACTCCGAGTCGTGCAGAACACGGCCTATGTCCTCTTCCCAAGTGGCACGTAGGGTCGTCAGGGGGGTGTATGAGAGTTCCCGGATGGATTTGTATAGCCATGTGACCAGGTGGCGGCCCACCCCCATATGTAGGATAGTATGTATTACTGGATGCGTGTCTGGCTCGCCATTTTGGAGATTGAAATGGGGTCGGTATCCGTCGAGCAGTTGCCTATACCTGAGGAATTGGCCTGGGGGGAGCCCGTATTCTGCGACCAGGCGGTCCAGCGGTTTCAGCTGACCCTCCTCGAAGAGTGATTCTAGATCTGTGATGCCACAGCGGGACCAGTCGGCGAGTAGTGGGGCCGCAAAGTAGGAATCCTGCTTGGGGCCGCCTATTAGTGGCAGCAGCGGGGAGTATGGGGGTCTAGCGGGGGACAGCCGGTGTATCCGCAGCATACATCGGCGCGCTATCGTCACCTGGAGGGGTAAGTGCGCCGTGGCTTGGTGCCCGGGAGGAGCAGACGGGTGAGTTCCGGAGTCGTGATTCTACCAGTAGGAGTAACCATCTCCTGAGGGTAACGGTCCGCTGTCCAGTAGGACAGCCACTGGAGCTGTGCTGCGAGGAAATATGCCTCGAAGGATGGAGCTCCGAGTCCCCCCTGTGTTGTGGGGAGTTGAAGAGTTTTCAGGGCGACTCTGTGGCGGCCTGCTCCCCAGATGAGAGTTCCTAAGAGGGAATCAACGTCGCGAAAGAAGGATCTGGGTGGTATCACCGGCAGGTTTGTGAAATGGTAGAGGAGCCGGGGGAGCATCACCATTTTAGCAAGGGCTATCCGTCCAATCGGGGCCAGTGGTAATTTATTCCAGAAGGCGACCGTCGGGCGCAGACTCTCGAGTACCTTGCGGTGGTTGCCTTCAAAGATGTCCGTCGGAGAATGGTATAAGCGGACGCCGAGGTATCGGGGAGCTTCCGTGGACCATGAAAGCCTATGTGGTCCAAGGTCGATGTCTCGGGGGGGTAGGTCCGGGTGTAGGGGGTAAACCGTGGACTTGTCCCAGTTGACTTGTAGACCCGAGGCAGTTGCAAAGTCCGCCAATGTGGCCCTTATGGGGGTTAGGTCCATTTCAATGTCTCGGACATATATGAGGAGATCATCCGCGTACATGGACACACAATGGGTCCCGTCTGCAAGCGGTACTCCCCAGTCCACACCCTCCCGACGCAGTCGAACCGCCAGCGGCTCGACCGCTAGCGCGAACAAGAGGGGCGACAAGGGGCAACCTTGTCTCGTGCCTCGTCGGACTGCAAACGCCGGTGAGATACGTTTCCCGATACGAACTCGAGTAGTGAGGTCAGTGTATAGGAGGCGGGTATATGCCATGAGCGTCGGGCCGAGATTAAGGCGCCGCAGGACCGAAAATAGGTAGGGCCAGGTGAGGGTGTCAAACGCCTTCTCCAGGTCCATAATGAGGCAGGCAGCGCGGGGAAATCTGTCGCGTACCTGATCTTGGATATGGAAGACTCGGCGGAGGTTCTGGGAGGTATTCCTCCCGGGGACGAAGCCGCATTGGTCGGGGTGGACCAGCGGGCGTATGACCTGCGCGTAACGATCAGCTAGGATCTTCCCCAGGATCTTACAATCAGCCGACAGGAGTGTGATAGGCCGGTATGACCCCATGTGAAGCGGATCTCTGTGGGGCTTAAGAAAGGTGACAATCACGGATTCCCGTAGCGACTGGGGTAGTTTCCCCAAGTGGAGTGACGCCCCGAACACCCGTGACAGACGGGGAACCACCAGGGGAGAGAATGTTGCGTAGTATTCTAGTGGGAAGCCGTCCAGTCCCGGTGCTTTATTTCGGGACATGGCGCGTATCGCTTGGGTGATGTCAGAGGGAATTATCTTGGCGTCAAGTGTGCGCTTGTCGGAATCCGATATCGTGGGCAGCGTCAGAGGGTCTAAAAACTGATCCGCGGTAAACGGGGTACAGCATGCCGGGGCTTCGTACACTCGTGTATAATGGCGTTGGAATGCTAGGAGAATCTCAGCCTGTGATTGCACCAGTACACCCTCCGGGTTGAGAATGTCCGTGATCGGCTTGATTTCGGTGTCCTGCTTCGCCATCCAGGCCAGCAGCGCCCCGGTTTTGTCTCTGTCTTTGTGCACCCGAGAGGCGTATGCCCTGAAATTATACTTACGGAGGTCAGCGCAGGCAGTTTGATATTCCGTTTTGGCCTCTGCCGTGAGTACGGCGTGTTCCTCCGAGTCGTCAGGCCGTTTGGAGAGAGCAGCTAGAGCTTGTTCCGTCGTTAAGAGCGACCGTTCTAAGGTGCGGCGGACCCCCACTATCTGTTTGATGCATTTTCCCCTTGCCACCACCTTATACGCGTCCCACTCCACTAGTACCGATGACGCTGTGTTCTCATTGTGCATAAAGTAGTCGCGTATGCTGGTTTTGTGCGCGTCCCTGAAGACCGGGTCCGTTAGGCAGTCTCTAGGGAGGCGCCAGGTGGGGACCGGTGGATGCGGGGGGCACCAGGTAAGCCGTATTATGTGGGCATCATGATCTGAGAGGATCCGTCCCAGGTAATCTGTAGATGTAACCTTAGGGAGGATCGGAGCAGAGCAGAGGAAACGGTCTAGGCGGACCCGAAGGTTGTGTGGAATCGAGTGGAAGGAGTAGATGCGAGCCAGTGGGTGTAGGTGTCGCCATGCATCAGTGAGCGCCCAGTGTGTGGTCCATGCCCTGAAGAGGGCCGCCTGCCGGGGGGCCGGGGAGTGAGTGGGGGGAGGATGTGAGCGGTCTAGCGAGGGGTCTAGTGTGCAGTTAAAGTCGCCTCCCAGCACCCATGGGACTGTGGTGAACTGGGCCAGGACGCCCGTAAGGTGATCCCAGAACCGGTCCTGATCCGTATTAGGGGCGTATATGCTGCCAAGAAGTACCCCTTGCCCATTAAGAATTCCCTCTAGAAGCGCGTATCTGCCCTCTCTATCTACTACTCGCCGGAGCGCCCGGAAGGGAGTACCAGGTCTCACCCAGATTAATGCGCCGCGCGCGAACGCTGAATATTGTGTGGCGCAGATGGTCCCTCGCCATTTGGCTTGTAGGCGAATGAGTTCAGTAGCGTTAATGTGCGTCTCTTGTAAGAACGTTATGTTGGCCGCCATGCGCCGTATGTAGGAGTATACAGAGTAGCGCTTGCTGGGCGTGTGTAGGCCCCGTACATTTAGTGTAAGGATACTAACGTCAGAGTGGGGGACAGCCATTTCTAGGGTGACGTGGTTGGGGGAGGGGCACCTCTACAGTTCCCGTGTGCCGCCCATGTGTGCGTGTCGTGTATGCTCCTGCGCGCCAAGCTTCCTGAAACGTGGGGGGGGACTGGGGAGGTGAACAGCAACTAGAACTTCGGGTGGGTAACTGTCCCAATACTGAGGATACGTCACTGGGGGTGGCATATCCAAACTAGTGTCCCACTAGGGGAGAAAGTCAACAGAAGTTTGCGGGGGTGGCAGCATGTGTCGTTGCTGGGCCTGTGCGCGGGTCGGGCTCTAGTAGGAGAAGTATCTATCGCTCGCTGGCGCTTACATTTATCTAATAGATCAGTCTAGGCTTCTAGACGTCGCGCATCATCACAGGCATTCAAGAAAAGGATATGTCAGGTGACAGTTCAGTTGTTCACGAGGAAGTGACAGGTTGGCTGGTCAGGGCAGCGTCCAGTGTGTGTGCCACAACAAGGGTAGAGGAGATCGGGCCAAATCCCAACATAGTTCCATCGCTGTCCCGGTCTTTCTCTGGGGTGAACAGGTGTGGCTGACCTTCCAAGTCCGAAGCAGGGGGTGACGAATGTAGTTCAGTGACCGCCCGTAGGGCGTCTCGTCGTTCCTGCATGATTTGGGTGAGATCGGGTGAGCCCGCTGGGGAGGACGTCTGGCTCTTGGGGTGGCCAGATCGCTCATGGTTAGCGCCACGTCTCCTGGACCGTCTGGAGTCATTATTGCGCGCCTTCCGGGGTCCGGGCTTAGGGATCAGCGGGCAATGAAATTCGGTCCAGTCCTGTGCGTCTGCCGCCGTGTCGAAGAAGAGGGCTTTCCCTTTGTGGATCACCTTGAGGCGGGCAGGGAACAGCAGGGAATATTGAAGATCGTTTGCGCGGAGGCGCCTCTTGACTTCTAGAAACGTGGATCGACACTGTTGAACCTCCCTGGCATAGTCTGGGAACACCATAACGTGTTGGTCCTCCACCTGTAGGGGGCCGCCGTCCGGGCCGCACGAAGCACCGCATCCCGGTCTCGGAAGTGCAGAAACTTGGCCAGCATGGGCCGCGGGGGAAGACCAGGTTTGGGTGCCCGGGCCGGGACCCTGTGTGCCCTCTCGATGGAGAAGTATGGCGACCGGTCGCAGTCCGGGGTGAACGATTTAGTCCAGGATTCCATGTAGGTCAGAGGGTCCGAGTTTTCAATCCCCTCCGGTAGGCCCAGGACGCGAATGTTGCAACGTCTCGAGCGCCCCTCCAAATCCACTGTGCGTTCCTCCAGGGTCGTCACGCGGCGTAGGATCTCCTGCATATCTGCTGCCTGCGATTGCACCGTTGGCTGCAATTCAGTCACGATCCGCTCACCCTCCTTCACTCTATCCGCCAGTTTACGGTGGTCATCTCGGATTAGGCTAATGTCTGTTGCCAGGGTGCCCAATCTCTCCTCCATCGAGAGGCGAGACATTTCTATTGCTGCCAGCACCTGGTCCAGCTTCGTTGATAGCGTAGGGTCGGCTTGCGACGCATTGGACTGTGTCCATGCCCTCGTCTGGGGCATCTTCTCGACAGCCGTTTCTGGGACTGTCGTCCCCTGGGTGTTCCTCGGCTTCCCCATGGGTGCTGCTGAGGGGGAGAGGGGGGGGGTTTCCCCTCGGTCGTCGCGTGTCCTGCGGGTGGTAGGTCGTCGCCCCGTGGTATCGGTGGGTGAGTGGTCCGCCACTCCGGTTCCTCCGGGTCCAAGGCGAGGCTCGTTTCACCCCGGGGGGCCGCCACCAAGGGCGTCAAGGGTGGTACGCGGTTACCGGGGTCGGTGGATTCGACCGCGTGGGGGCCTCTGCACTCCACGGGGCGGGGCCCAGTGCCCGCGTTGACCGGCAGGGCGAGGTCGGGTGGCGTGGGCTAGGGGAGGCGCTGACAATGTCTTCAATGCAAGTGGGATGCTCTCGTCCCCAGAGCGGGACTCGTGGCTGTTCCCGGTGTTAGGTCTGCACAGGCGCCATGTCAAGGTCAGGCACTCGGATTCACTGGGCAGTTTGTATATGTGAGTGCGAACTGGGTGCTCTGGTCGGGTGGCAGCGTGCTCTGTGGCTGTCCTCGTGGGTGGACGTGAAAAGGGGCCACCGGGGTGTCGACCTGAGATCTTCGGGGAGCAGGAGGGGAAATGGCAGCACAGCACTCACCGATGGCAGTGGCGGGTTCTCCGAAGCGCTCAGCTCCGTGTGAGTGGCGGCCCTCCTGTAGTCCGCGATGGCAAGCTGTCAGGGTTTGAGGGCCGATCAGGCTCCTGGCAGGGAAACAGCTCCGAGGCGTCGTAGCCCCGGGGTGGCGGCCGCCATCTTGGGAGCCGGGGCCCCGGGGTGAAAGAGGGCTCCGTCCGGCGTTCTTGCCCTCGCAGGGGTGGCTCCCGGTCGCCGGCTGGTCGAACTCTCTGGGGCCGCTGTGCAGGGATCCAGCGCCCGGGGGTTCAAGGGTGGGGTGGGAGAAACCACCATTCACCGCCCACGATGAGGGCGTCGGACACCTGGGATGGTCTGCTCCGCATCGGTGGCGTGCACGCCGGCCCCTCGTGGTTAGCGGCGACAGGCTGTCCGGGTCCGGGAGCCGATCAGGCGTCTGGTGGGTGTCCAGCCTCTATGCATCGGAGCCCCGGGGCGGCGGCCGCCATCTTGCGTGTCAGGGCTCCGGAGCGCAGAGAGGCGCCATGCAACAAGCCCCTCCGTGGGCCAACGTCGTCCCTTTTGCAGACTCCTCTGTGGCCGCTGCTGGTCGCGTCGTCAGGTACCGCTGTCCAGGGAGCCGGGTCTCGGCGGCTCACAGATCCGCAGGTTCAGGTGGCGCCCGCCATTTTCCAGGGTCGGCGTCCCTCGGACCCGGCAGGATACAGCTCGGCTAGTGTTGTCCGCCCGCCGTAATTGCTGGTCACTCGGGGGGTGCCCCAGTGTGCGGGGGGATCCCGAGCGTTGATTCGGGCAGGTTGAGGCTCCCAGCGATCACGGGAACTGGGCAAGATGCTAGCCCGATCGCGGAGCCTCAGCAAGACACAGCCGCCATCGTGGCTTGCTAAGCCACGCTCCCGTATAGGGCCGCTAACATATTGTCCTTTCCGAGTTGTGCTCGATCCACCATGAATGCCGGGTCCGTGTGGGGGACGTGAAGCCATTGGTTAATGATCTTAAGATGCGCCGCCCAATAGTAAAATTGGACATTTGGGAGCGCTATTCCACCATCATACCAGCTACGGTTAGCTTTGTCTGTGCAACACGCGGTGGTTTGGTACCCCAAAGGAGCGTGGACACCAGTGCCGCCACCTGTTTGAAATATTGCAAGGACACTGGGAAGGGTGTATTCTCCAGCGCATACAAGAAGCGTGGTAGGGCCATCATTTTAAATAATGCTGCTTTCCCCAGCAATGTCAGGGGTAGAGCCGCCCAATGGGCCACATCTCTTCGTAGGCGCTCCAGGGGGGGGTTAAATTGACGTCATAGAATGCGGCCGGGTCAATTGTAATGATAATGCCCAAGTATTTAAAGAAGTCTTGTGCAAGCTGTAAGGGACAATCCCTGGGGAACATAGGATCTGGACCACTCAAGGGGTAGAGAACTGACTTAGACCAATTGATTGTATATCCGGAGATAGGTCACATTATACAGACGTCGAAAAAGGAGTGCAGTGTTTCTGTAGGGCATAAAGCCGGACTGGTAAGGATGAATTAAATTGGGTAAGTGTGTCTGTAGCCTATTAGCGAGCAATTTAGCAAGGATCTTAGCTTCCGCATTGAGCAGTGAAATGGGACGGTAGGAGTTGCACTCTGAAGGGGGCTTGCCGGGCTTGAGAATCGCCACGATCGTGGCCGTTCTCTGGTCTATGGTCTAGCGGTAATATACCCTGGTCCCGACTATCATTATACATTGCAAGTGGGTGCTTGCCGATGAATTCTGCCAAGAGCTTGTAGAGTTCCACTGGAATTCCGTTGGGTCCTAATGCTTTTCCGGACTGCAAGGATTTAAAGGCTGCGCCTATTTCGTCTAAGGTTAGATCCGACTCCAGCTCTGCCACAGCTTCCGAGTCCAGGCTCGGCATCCCTATGGCCTGCAATAGTTCCTCTGCGTCTGTCAGCGTAGCGCTTGAAGAGGAGGTATATACCGCCCGAAAATGTTCTGCTAGTGTATGGGCTATGGTGCCGGGTTCTGAAACAATCTGGCCCTCTGCCGTCCGCAGGCATGCAATCGTTCTGGAGCTGCGTTCTTTCCTGTCTAACCAGGCCAGAAGCTTTCCTGCTTTGTCGCCCACTTCGTATATCCTGTGCCTAGTTGCTGCCAGGGACGCCTTCGTCTCTTGTCTAAGATATTCCCTATATTGCTGTTGTTTTAGATCTAGAATGCGCGTGTTCTCGGGTGTGGGGTCAGTGGAGTAGGCAGTGTCTGCTAATTGTAGTTCATGTTCTAAAGTTGTCAGATCCAGACGTTTGGATCGCTTATGACCTGTGATCGTGGCTATGGCCTGCCCTCGCAATACTGTCTTGTATGCCTCCCAGAGAGTGGTTGCGGAAGTAACCAAGGCTATGTTTTCAGTAAAGAAATGCTTTATGGTCTGGCGTAGCTCCTTCCGCACCTGAGGGACATGCAGATAACCCTGGTAGATAGGATACAGTCGTTTATGGGTGGTATGTTGCGAGGCGTAAGTCAATACTATTGGTGAGTGGTCGTATACCCCCCTGGGTCCTATAGCTACTGCAGGTATGTGCAGTATGCAGGACTCCGAAGTGAAAAAGTAGTCTATGCGAGAGAGGCTGTTGTGAACAGGGGAGTGGAAAGTGTATTGCTTCATCTCTGGGTGTCGTCGTCTCCACACATCTACCAGACCCAGTGCATCTGTAAAACTTTGTAGACGGGAGATTCCCAACCGTTGCTGCCGCACTGGGTGTCGGTCCATCTCCACATCCATCGCCGCATTAAAGTCACCTCTGATAAGGAGGTCCGCCTCCGGAAGAGCTAAGATAAAGTCGCTAAGGGCCGGGAGTGCCACCGTGTGCAGCGCGGGAGGAACATAGACCGACACCACATTAAGCAATCTGCCCTCCCACTGACCATGTACCGCTGCAAAGCGCCCCTGATCGTCGTGTTTATTGTGTAGGACTAAAAACTGAGAGTTTTTTCGGATTAAAATACCTGTGCCCCTTGACCCAGTGGTGAATTCCGAGTGCACTATCATTTTGAACCCCCATCTATCCATCGCCCTGCATGCTGAACCCGTGAGGTGAGTCTCCTGTAAGAGTGCCAGAGTGGGAGCCTGTCGTTTCAAGGACCTTAACACCAACCCCTGCTTAATTTTGTCCCCCAATCCGTGCACATTCCACGTCAATAGTGTAAGCGGTGGCACTTTTTTCATAGGGGACACGCCATCTACATTAGAGTGTTGTGTGTCTACCACCATCAGGGGTTGTGGATGTAAATGGGGGTGGCGAGTGTGTCATATCATGCCGAAGCCAGCCAAGTTGTAGAGACCATGCTGTCTTGTCAACGTCAAACAAAAAACAAGAAGAACCCTAACCCCGGAGCCCACCCACCTCCCTGCCTAACGGACTTTCAACTGCCCGCCACCCCAACTCAGCAGAGTGCTTCTTCCCACCCCTGAACATGTACTTGCGTGTATGGGGGTGAGAGGTCCATGCGAGGGTATACCCTCCCGGTCTCGGTAGAGTCTGCTTAAGTGCGTCGCCCACTAGCCCTATTCATCCATTGCCCAAGTCGTCCACCTAGACTCTCTGCGAGGGACCGTCTTCCTGTTGAAAAAGGTCTTGACTGTTCGTCGCTTCATCGTTAGTCCTGCAGTGGTGTTCCTTCTTTCTGCGTTGGGAGCCGCTCGTCGTCTGCCACCCCTCGAGCCAATCATACGCTTCTTCCGGTGTCTCAAAAAAACAGGTTTTTCCTTCTGCCACGACTTTGCTACAAGTGGGGTTTTGTCCTGCACTGTGGCCGGGTAGGACACTTATAGATTCAAAAAAGAAAGGAACCCGGTCCCTGTTTTTGATCTGCTCACTTTATTGTTAAGGGCAGAATCTAACCTTAAGGTATTTAATCCTTAGGTGTTATTTATATTTTGATCGTTGTGAAACTGTAAAACATTTTTTTACATTCTTTTGACAGTCCGAGGTTTACTTGCTGTCTTGCACACAGACAATTACATTTACAAGTGCTGAAAACAATTATTACAGTGAAAAAACAAAAATTGAACAATTATAACAATGTTTATCGAATAACTTTCATCAAACAAAATTCATCTTCGTGATAGTACCCTGTCCATCACTTCTGTAAGGCCACTAGGATGCAACTTTTGCTAAATGTCTGGCCTAATAGCGCAAAGGCATGCAATACATTAACATTCAATTCAATTCATTCATTTGAAAAGAGCCTTATGCGCGAATAAAAAACATTCGGATTTAAGACGAATGAATGATTAGCCGACGCGTTTCCGAGCCTGTCTTTTACTTGTCAGGCTCTTCTTCAGGGCTTCGGGCTGGGTACCTGTGTAAATGTAAGCGAAGGGCATACTTTAGTTTGGGACCTTCACCTGTGGTGTCTCTGACATTGATACGTGTCTTCGTTATTGTTACCTTATTTTCGGATTTACAGTTGACTCTCAGTCTAGCGGGGAATAGCATAGAGTAAAGCACCTCTCGAGCCCTCAGCGTCTTCTTCACTTCCAGGAAACTGCGACGGCGTCGGGACACCGCAGCCGTATAGTCTGGGAAGAATTAAATTACGAAGTTTAACCGCGAATTTGTGGGAGGACGCGTGCTGTCTGTAGGATCACGTTGCGATCCCGAAAATTGAACAGACGGGCTAGCACTGTCCGCAAGGGTACTCCTGGTTTAGCTTTGCCAGTCGGCACCCTATGTGCCCGTTCTACAGAAAAGAAAGTGCATAGTCCTTTTAGGCAGCAGCCGCGTTTTAATGAGGTCCTCGACATATAGGTCCATCGCATGCAAGCCCACATTTTCTGGAATGCCAAGGATGCGCACGTTATTGCGTCGCGATCGCCCTACTTGCTCATCCATCTAGTCGAACAAGACTTTGTTTTCTTCCTCTAGGCGCGTTACCGTTTTCTGCAAGGCTGCTGCTTCCGTGGTCAGGGTTTTAGTCGTTCTTTCAACCTACCTGACTCGAGTCATGATTTTTTGAAAGTCCGCCCTGAGTAGGGAGACGTCAGTGGAAATAGAGCCCACCGTGGTCTGCACGTTGGTAAGCGCCATCATAATATCTTCCAGGATCACTTTTACGGCAGTATCTGTGCCCGCGGCGCCCCCTGCAGCTCCCCGTCCCGCCGGAAACGGGGGGAAATCCTTCGTGTAGGCGTATTTGTCCAGCCTTTCCTGTGAGTTCTGGTTTCTGGCCCCCCTGCCCGACATAATGGCCACTCAAGATATGCCTAGGCGCCTCTTTGGGAGTCGTGTCGCACCTGGCCCGGCTGCATGCCCACTGCTAAATAGGCTTTTGTGACCCCTGGTCTCAGTGTTCCTCCTTGAAACTGGGGGGGGGGGGGGGGGGGGGGGGGGGGCAATCCCCGGTAATCAGCAGCACACTCTGGGCCAATGGGGAGAGTGGGCCCGACAGCGCCGCCCAGTTGAAAGCGGGCTCAAAGTTTCACACAAGGTGTTCCTTCTCAGGTTACTGTGGGGGGGTGCGCGGGGGGGTCGGGCCCAGGAGCTAATGTAGGTCGCGCTGGGCATGCGTGGTAGTATCGTGACCAGTTCAGTCTTGGAGCCTTGAATGCCTCAGGGCCGCCATCAAGCCCAGATCCGGCATCTGGATTTATTTTAAGAGGGGGGGGGGGGCAGCAGGTCTCGAAATCTGCCCCGCCACTGCCCCCAGGCCCCCTCGCTCACCAGTGCTCTCCGCTGCCCCCCGGGTCTGGAGGGGGGGGGGAACGCCGCGTGTGGTCCTCGTGGGTCCCGCTCAGGCTGTTGCGCTACAGGCACACCCGGGGCTCTTCAGGTGCCCGCAGCGCCAACATCCGTGCACAAGCCCTTTCAACCTCCGCCCGGGGCCTCGGAGCAATCGAGGTCCGGGCTTCCCATGCGCTGCAGGCCGCTATCACGTCTCCCCCACAGCTCAGTGATGCAGCCACCGATCGGCACCAGGGTTGTCGCAGTCGCCGCCGCCCAGTTGCTGGCAGTCGCAGAGGGTCCTACAACTCTGCTAGTCCACGGATCATTGATCGGATTTTGACGGGAAGGTCCAGCTTCGCCGGAGCCTCTCTAGCATGCAGCCATCTTGCCGGCTGCTAGCCACGCCCCCTTTAATTTCTTATTTTGATTGTCTATCCTTTGTGTGTGGTTTGAAATTATGATTGCTTGTCCTAAGAGCTTTAGTCAGGACACACATTATTTCAGTGGGCAACAAACTAAACAGCCCCCGTTTGGGTCCCAAGCAGATGGAGCAGGATTACTCAGGAATGGTCAGCTCAGCCTGGAGAGGATCCAGAAGAGCAGCATCTTGCAGGAATCCAGCTATGCCCAAGGAAAACCAGAATGACTTTGAGCCTCCTCCTCTCTGTCCACCCATCATCTGCCCCACATCTTTAATCCACGAAATATGCTACAATAGTGATTTTTTTTCCAACTCTGGCAGAATCGGTTCTAAAATCAAATAAGACAGGAACGCCTATTCACTCTTTTGCAGGCATTATTCAACCCTAAATGGAACAATCTGGGACTTACAACAATAATTAGGGACAATCGAAACTCAGCTTGGTTTCTCTAACATTTAAATTTCAACACCTGAACATAGTATGCCTCGGCAACTTTATGAGCAAGATAAAACCAGGAGACCCGTTAGAATGCCTGGTTTTGAGCCGTAATTTTAAAGAAATATTAGTTGCTACACAATGAAGAATTATGCATGTGCACGACAATATTCGGACTAGATCTCAGTGCACAAAGGTCATTCATGCCTTGATTCAAAAAAAGCCCCAGACAACCTTGCTGGATTTATACAACATGAGGAATGTTCTGGAGCAAGTTGGTATCTCTGGTTAAATTACACTTAACTATTTTGTGCTGAAAAGTACGATATATAAATAAAATGTCCTGCTTCACAATCAATCATTACTTTCCCTACATGAATATATGTAAGTAGTGTATGAATCATTGTAATGCGGAACATACATATTGCAAAAATATGCATGAACCTGACCAATGAGCACGTACTTAGGCCTGTAAAAGAAACATGTCATCTTTATTTTCACCTAGACTTTTGTTGGACAACAGCTCATCTCATTATAGTTTTGTACTACAAAACATTATTCAACATCACCTAAAACCTCACAGTGCTGACACTTGATGTGTCATCAATAACTAGAATATATGTTTTTTTTTTAAAGGAAAGAGAACAAACAGTTTATAAAAGCTGAAAATCTGCATACGTTAGTTAAATATGAAGTGAAGCTACTATTCAGAAATGTAAACAAAACACACCTTACCTACTGCTACTACATCAAAAATTCAATGACCAACAGGGATAATCTGATGAGTCATCTAGATCCTCCAAGTGTGTTAATTAACACTAAACTCATGGGTCAAAGATTTGGATTTAAAGCAAAACAGAAACAGGTCCCAGTGCCACAGAAAATGTGTGAGCACAGAGAGAGCGCCTCACGGTCGTAACTCCCGAGGGGTTTCCTGGTTAACAATGCCCAGTATACCCACTTCTCATCATCGGTCACTCTCTCTGTGTACAGTGTGAAAAAATGACATAAATACTAATAGTGGTATGTAAAGAAAATAACCAATACCAGAATGCACCTTTGTAAATAGTGTACCAGTGCACATATGACCCCAAAAAAAGAATTATAATAAATAAAGTAATATGTTAAGTGCAACCAAAATTTAAAAAGGTTAATGGTAAGGGTTGCTAGCTCTCTATCCTTATTCTGGTGCTGCAAGCCTTCCAGATTAAAAATGGGTTTTCATATACCATACAAGTTCAAAGTGCCGACATGTTTCATTGCTCTCCATTCAGCAATTTCATCAGGGCAGTCTGGGGTTCTTAATCATCACACATATATATGTCTCGGACCTGTATCAAGGAATAAAACAGCACACAGAGGTGAAATCATAAACACCCATCACCCGGGGCTTTGTATTGGCGGTCACTCACACATAACCCATAGATATAAGGGCCAAGAAATTACCTTATGATTGCCACATCCGGACGTACCGCCAACCATACATGGGACCCTGTGTCAACTGATCACGTGTCCTTCGATACCTTGGTAAATCTCAAGCCCGCTGGGAAAGTAAGCGCATACAAGGTAAAAACAATCAAGTGTGAGCCAAAAGGTACAGGTCTCAATTCAGCACTCTCAACCATATCTTTCACAAAGGGCATCCAATTAATCACAGAGGATACACATAGCACCATATACAATGGTATATCTCAATTCCAAGCTATATTGGCAAACACTATAAGGTGCTCAACGTAAAAGATATCCGTCCTCCCTTGCCTTCTGGACCCAATATATTGCTCTAGCAGGGCTATGTAGCGTGCGCGCCATGCCTTCAGGAAAGCTGGCCAAACTTCAAAAACGCGCATACCGCAAAGGCGTGTGCCATTAAACCAACATGTAGATTCCTTACTATTGCCGCATCCCTCCGGCGCTTCCGACGGTCCCGCACCCATGCTGCCGTCTCAATGCGGAAATACAAACAGCTCCAAGCCACGCCCACCACGTAACGCGGTGAGACGCGTCCCCGGTGACTGCGGCGGCCATCTTAGATCGGGATACATATCATCTAACGAAAGAATATCACATCCTTTCCAGAAGGATTACGAAGAAATGGCACAATAAGTGGGTTCAAAATTAAACAACATAGTGGGAGTTTCACAACAGTCATTATATAAATGGAACTTGTCCACACGTTATTAAAAACGGAAAATTCAGAAGTACTAAAAGTGCTCATGCTGTTCCCGCAAGCATCAAGTTGTAAAAATGTTAAGCACACAGTGTATATATATATATATAACCTGCAAACAAGGACACAAAGCGTCCGTCTCATAGGTATTCACATGCAGCGAGGGTCAACCTATCAGTAACAATGCACGTGCAGAGTGGGCTCAAAAATTGCTGGATTTACATACAACGCCCACAGGCTCACCTCCTAAACTGTAAGCTAGTGTGGTAAATAAACACAGTGCTGAATAGACGAGACTCTGGGATACCCACATGGGGAGTTAAGGGGGAGTTAGGGGAGTCGCTGGAATTACCTCCTACTCACTTTATTCCATTCGATGTTTTCATTCAACCCCTCCCGGTCTGCCTTCTCTGAAAAAATCCATTTTGCTTCCTTGCGCGCCAAAATGAGATCTGTGTCAGAGGGCATGTATGAAAACATTAAATGTGTCAAAGTAAATCGCAGGTAACGGGAATGCGGCAAAGTAATAACAGTCCTCACAGAAGAGTTTTAGAAGGTCAAACCGTGTATACCTTTCTGGTGATGCCATGAAAATTGTTTCTAATTGTGATTTTTATCTCTCCAAAATAAGTCTCTTTGTGTGTTATGCTTTCTCCTCTTCACTCATTGTCTTCCTCTTTTCTCCCTTTCTGATCTTTTTCCTACCGGCCTCCATTCCTACCTGCCCTCTGTTCTTCCCCACCTACCCTCTGCTATTTCCTGTTTTGACATCCCCTTCTACCTCAGTCCCTTCACTCCATGACCATCATTTATGGGTGGCTAGGGTAGCATCTGCTTCTTTTTACACGCTCTTGGCTACCCCTGGCACTGCTCTTGCGACCCCTGTCATATTGGACAAAGGGGAGTGATCAGGAACGGAAACCTAAGATGGCTTTGTTCGCATTCTGCCTTTGTTAAGGAAGTTCATGTGTACACGGAAGTGAGAGTAGTTGAAAGAACCTTAATCATGCAGAACAAAGGTGAGCATATTGGAAGGGGGTGAGGCGGCGGAGGAGTAGTATAGTGGGGCGGATATGGAAAAGGACCAGGGACTGTTACAACATGTAAGTGTGAGGAAGTTTAATTAACCCTTCCTTAATTTCACATTGGGTTTTTTGCACTACAAATCGGCCTTTGTGAAGTCTGGCTACATACTTAAACCTTGAAGAATATATGTAAGATGTATTCCACATAGCTTAATGGGCTTAGCATATTCTTCGCAGACCTCAGTGTAGTATGTAGTTCCAGATTAAGTTCAAGTACTTTCCTAGGGCATACTATTTTTACAAGACAAATAAAAAGGGGAAGGACTATATCTTTATGCTCTAAAAAAACAAAACCTTTTATAGACAGTTCTTTAAGTGGCTGTTATATACACTAAACTATGTTAAAGCCCTCACACCTACAGGTAAATTCACTTTATAATTAAATAGTGCATCAAATGCGCTATTTAATTATACAGTATTTTTACTAGACAGTATGTCATCAGGTGCAAAGATCCTGTGACTTTACCCTCTGATGTCCTGTGGTGTCATCGTAGGTGTGAGAAGTTAGCCTGGCATATGATGTCCACTATTCTAGTGGGCACCTTGTACCAGTCTAAACAACCCTTATTGATGGTGGTTGTAAAGTCAACCTTACAGACAAGCTATCCTAGTGGTAGCATGGACCAGCAGTCTTAGGCTAAGACTTCAGAGACCATGTGAAGCAAGCTGTTTTACTAATTATAATCCCTTGAATACCAAATGAAAGGACACCACACAAGGTATATATCAAATATATATGTATTTATTTCGAACACAACCCCTCTGCACTCTCTATGAGGTCAGAGATCGAAGAACATCACAAGTTACTCAATTAGCATACGATAAGTTGCACAGGTACAGTTATGCCCTAGGGGCCTCATAAACCATATACTAAGTAAGTGGTATAAGAACCACAACAGAAACAGTGAGTAGGCCTAGGGAATCGCTAGGGCTACACTAAACAACCAAAGGTTAGGAAGTAGGAGGCCCACGGGAGACGTGTGCAGTGTCTAAACACAGTTGCGAGTTACCATTGACTTATAATGGAGAACGAAGAAGTTACAAAGTTACTGTTTAAGGGCACTTCCGGATGGACTACGACAAAACCCCTTTAGACTAGGACACTTCGAGAGTCAAGACCCACGGGAGCACCAGAGTACTCGTGTTACCTCACCCAGGGAAGCCGTGTGCATAGGTGCCTTTTGGTGTCTGGTTTCGTCAATGCTTTCAATCGAGAACTGCAAAGAAGTGCTGCAGGCGGCCAGAGGAAGAGTGTCCGGGTGGATCCAAGGGTGGATTGAAGATGTGAGGAACCTGAAAGCAGAGGGGACAGAGTCTGGGTCACTAGTCAGTGACCAGGAAGGAACCAGGCGATGTTGCAATGATCTCAGGTGAAGAGTTGAAGCTAGTCTCTGCATCCACGAGGACCAGGAGGCGTCGACGATGACCAGGAGCTGAATTCTAGCTGTCCCATGAAGGATCTAGTTGAATGCGGTGTCGGTATCCGGACTGGACCCAACAAGCCTTGGAAAATGCAATCCACGCAGGAAGTGAAGATGGGCTTCGGGTCAGACCAACAAGGTCTGAGGAGCTTCTCCTTTGCAGGGAAGCTGGAGCAAGCCTGGAGCAACCACAAAAGCAGTTTGGGTTCAAAGGTTTGTCTTCAGGAGGTGTACTAGCCAACAGGCTAGCAACCGGGAAGACGCGTCAAGCTGAAATGCAAGAGCGGGCCCCACGCGGCACTCGTGGAGTGTGGAAGGCTGAGCTTCGGTGCAAATGGTGCTCGGATCAGGGGATTCTCATACCCCAATGCACAACTTCGAATTACCTCAGGAGCTGATGCAGTTAGCAAAATGCAGGATGTCCAGGGTGTCCGGTCCCACCTCTCTCGTGTCTTCCACGGGTCTCCGCTTTGCTGTGGATGTGGGTTGGAGTCAGAGAAGTCTGGAAGTCCAGTTCCTGTGTTGCTGAGTCTTCAGGTTCCGGCGGGAGCGCGACAAAGCATACCGGCAAGTTACTGAGGGTGCCTGTTTGCACAGGGTGGTCACTCCTTGACCACAAGGGAGATGTCTTCAGTCTTCTAGTCAAAATAGAACGTCTAAGGTCCAAGAGTTCTGTATCAAAGTTTCGTTCCAGGTTAATCTAAAGTCCTGGGGACACCGCTCCTATACTTATACTAAGAAAAAGGGGCTGGATTACCTGCTAGGTCCCTCCTGTGGGTGGACATGGGAAGGGGGAGGTTACACCCCTTTCCCTTTGTCCAGTTTCGCGACAGAGAGGGTAGGAGTGCCCCAGTAACTGGTTTGAACCGGACTATGCATGGAGCACCTTGTGTGCCCCAGGCAGTGTCTCAAAAAGCATCTGCTGATGCAGCCCTCCCTGTCCCAATACACATCTGCCTGTCTGGGGAGGTGCTGGCACCTCCCTGGACAGGAAACCTATTGTCCAGGCCTCCCCTGCCGGAGTTTCGTCCAGCAGCAGGAGGTCAGACTTGTGTCTGTGGCAGCAGCATCCATTTTGTGATGCTGGGGCTCTGTTTAACTTTAACCGGGTAAAGCAGTAACATACATGTCTTTTCCCTCTAGAAGGGTGGAATGCTACCCCCGCTGTCAGAATTGGCGGGGGGTAGTATTCCAAAGTGTTTGACACCTTACACAACATATTTTGATTAAGGCAAACCAAAGTTAGCATGAACCGCGAGGATTATAATGCATTTAGGATTATATGGTATGGCTTTATCATAGAACAGCTATAAGGAGATGGTTCCGAAAGCTGCAGAGGGGCTCAGCTCATGCTAGGGCACCCTCTCACATAAAACCAAGCACTCTGCCTCCAGGATTGTCGAGGCGTACCATAGGAGTGACTTATAGATGCATATGTATCTATATATAAGGTAGATATAGGTATACTATATCTAAGTAAGGGATGATTACACCACCTTACCCAAGCTGAGTGATCAGCCTGTGGTTTCAGTTTGGAGGGCGATCCAGGGGTGACATAATACATGCTGCAGCCCCTGGTAGGCCTTGGATACACCTATGCCCTGGGTACCTATGGTATACTATACAGGGGCTCACAAAGGTGACCCAATACCCAATCTGGTATGTACCTAAAGTACATGAAGTCCATTTTATAGGGAGAGCAGATAGCCTGGGGCCCTGAATAGCAGGATCCCAGGCCAACTAAGTCGAAAACCAGCAAAACACTAGGCAAAAAGTTGGGGTAACCATATAGTCAGATATCCACCTTCCTACAGTAGGGTCAATGGGTAAGTGATGTTATATCTGCCACCCTGACATTTTGGTGAATAGACACCCATACTTCTCACACTTCCTAACACCTGCCATTTCCCCTTCTTTACTCCTGTCCCTTATCTGTATTCAATTCTTGCTTGTATTTTCCTCTCCTCCCATTTGTTTTCTCTCTTCTCCCATCTAACTGTCTCTAATCCTGTTTTTGGTTCAGGTGGTATTAGGAACCTGGTCTGTGGCAGCTGTGCTGGTGTCCTCAGCAAAACGCTCACTTACCCCTTCGATCTCTTCAAAAAGCGTCTGCAAGTTGGTGGCTTTGAAAAAGCTAGAGCAGCCTTTGGACAGGTGAGCGTGTTTGGACAGGTGAGCGTGAGAGATCCACTGTACCAGCTCGGATCTTGCATTGGAGATCAACAGAGATGTACTGTTCCATCTCAGGCCTACCATCCGAGATCTACATACTGCAGGTCCCCTAGTTTAGATCAAGCATCAGTCCACTTGTTGCAGATCACATAGAATATCAGTGATTCCTACGCCTACCGTCAGCAAGCTCCTCGGCTCAGGTCTAGCACCGGAGCTATATGGGCCCTATCAAGGGTCAAGAAGACCAACTGTTCAGCTTTTCCTTTTTGCAGTTTATAAATTAATGATCATGTCTTTAGTGGCTCAGGTCTAGCACCAGAGCTATATGGGCCATACCATGGGTCAAGAAGACCAACTGTTCAGCTTTTCCTTTTTGCAGTTTATAAATAATCATGTCTTTAGTGGTGCTGTGCATTCAGAGTTGGGGATTTTAGACATGATGACAACCAAGAACATCAGTCGTTGTCTAGGTCATGCTAAAGTAATATGCAGCTCATGTAGCAGGACCTTGGTTCTTTTTATCCTTCATATACTGAATTGATGCTCTACGACCTTTAGATTTAATGAGCGCTATAGAGGATGTCTCTGATGGTGTTGGTAGATTAAGCTCTAGGAGATGCTGCAGTTATGAGTAGAGGATGTCTCTTTTTGGTGTAGTGTATTACACTAGTCCTATACTATTGGGTGTAGTGTTGGGATGTTTCTATTTCTTTACGGCACTGTACCTTGATTTTTAAATTCTCAGATGTAACACGTATTGCAACTCTTTAGATTCTACCCCATTGGTGCGTTATGTAGAAGGAGGTGAAGGAGAAAAATGGTTCATAAGGTTTGAGTGTGATATTTTAATATAGGTGAATTGCATAGGTTGGTTAAAAAGTCATTATAATTATGTGGGTCTCATGTTTAATAGGCTGTAAATGTGGTATGTTTTGCGAATGTTGACTAATTGTGGTAGTATTTCCATTTTTCCACAGGTGAGGACCTACCGAGGTCTGCAAGACTGTGCTCTACAAATCTTCCATGAAGAGGGCTTCAAGGGGTATTTCAAAGGCTTGTCTCCTAGCCTGCTTAAGGCTGCTTTTTCCACAGGTTTGACTTTTTTCTGGTATGAGATCTTCTGCAATCTTTTGCACAACGTTAAAGGTCAAGGTGAAGTCAAGCCGCGGTAGAGTGAGCCCTTGCTTGAAATAAAAGACTTCGATATGGGTAAAAAAAGGTATCTATTTTCTTTCTGCACACTACCAAATACTTACTCCAATAAGATGGCTGGCCGATGGAGAACATGCCCTGCTCTCTTTGCACTCCTTGAAGAACCCAAATAAGGGGATGCTAAACTTAAATATGCCTGCCATCCATCCGGCATAACCTGCAGGACCCAAGGAGAGTCATGTAAGACTGTGGCTGCGCCGGTTTTCTTTGTGTACAATATTAAAGACCTGAATGTGATGATTGTATAGCGTGGTTGTGTCCATTTCCATTTAACATAGCACGAAGGACCAGGGCAAACTGACAACGGAGCAGTGCTCTTTCTGCATCTTTTACCCCTCCCCCAAGAGGGCATTCGGACATGGCTGTAGCATGTTTCTTTCAACTATGGTCTTACCTTCAAAACTGAATGATTCAAGTTATGATCTCAGACTTTAGGAGCTTATTGCTTCTAGTGCCTCATGGGCTCAGGTGATTGGCACAGTACTACAGAGCCATTTTCCAACTAAACCGAGATGGGCTTGTGGGACTGGCTCAGGGATACCTCTTCTTTTGCCTGGTGTTTTGGCACATGGATGCAGAGAATCTTTAAATATGTCCTGTGTAACGTAGTTTTTTGCCTCATGTAATATAAATAGGGTTTAGGAGGAACTGGACCATCTAGGCACTGGGCCAAAATTCAAAATTCAAGTATAGGTCCGATTCAATCTGATTAACAGTATAACAAAGTTGCATGGTTTCTGTACTATATGGGTTGAGCTCAGTCTTCTATTCAGCAGAGAGAAAAGAAATGTGATGAAGATAGTACATATTTAAACAAATACAAATTGATGGAAAGTCAGGTGGCTTTAATTCAAATTGGGACTAAGAAACTGTTTACAACAAACATCTACTTAAACAGTATACGAAGCAAAAGAGGCTGTACCAATAACACCAAACCACAGACATATTATTTTAGGCACTTTGGTAACACAAGTACTCCTTCTTAACCCAGAAGTCTTACTATTCCCTGCAACAGATACTTGCTTGTCACTTACAGAAATCCTTTTGTCACCTTCGTCCTCATACTTTCCAGCTCTAGCAATCCTTGCCACATTCCACCAATGCCCATGAGAAACTCAAACAGCATTACTTCTCACCTTCATGACTCTAACTGGGTCTCTGAATTTGGAAGATAATGTTAATAAAATGGGATCTTTAATTTGCACCAAATCAACTTCCTTGAATGTAACCTTCCTGACATTTTTCCCTACACCTCATTTCCCTCTGGCACCAATGAAACACTGTGTTTGTCTCTCATCTTCGCATCATCATTTGCTATAGACACATCACAGCCTTGACCCATCACCTCCACCTTCCAAAAAGGACACAGCGAGGCTAGAACTTTCCATCCTCTCATGAGCTCAAACTGTACCTTACCCGTGACAAAATGAGGTGTAGACCTATAAGCTCACACCAGATCTCTGAGGACAATTTAACAATCTACTCTGGATTTCACAGCGCTCTGGATACACTCCACTAGAACCCTGTTGAATCTTTCAACTTTTCCATTGCCTTGCGGGTGTTACAATGGTGTGCGTAAATGTTACACCCCAAACTTGCTCAAAAACATTTTCATGGTGGTGGAAGTGAAATGGACACCATTGTCTGTTAGAGAATAGACACCTGAGGAACTGCTCACAAACACCTCAGAATTTGTGTTGGGTTCTTCTACACCACACACCTCCACCCACCTGTAAATATGATCCATCATTACAATAATGTATCTCATATTGAAAGGTAACCCATGAATGGCCCCAAAAACTCAACTGCAATTCTCTGCCACACCTTACCAGGACATAAAACGGGCACAGCAGTCACCAAATGTTTGTCACCACAGCAGCGTTGTACACAATTTCTCACTAATCTTCCTACTTTCACATCCACTCCAGGCCACCAGAAATAATTTCTTATTCTTTTCAAAGTGGCACTTATACCTTGATGGCCCACGTGAGCTGTCTCCAAAGTCCTTTGGCAGGAACATCCTGGAGGAATCAACTTATCACCTCTTACCAACTATCCACCTTCCAAGGATAACTCATCCACAGCCTTGCTGTAAAATTGCAAGGAATATTCAAAGTCTTTTCCCTTGGCCACCCAAATTTCACAAAATTTCAGGACATTGTCTATTATGGCATCCTCCCCAAATGGCCTTCCTATCGGAACAAATCACCAAACCTTTAACTCTAGCAATAATACATTCCTCAATCTCTTCTTGTACACCCACCTCGCACAATTCTCAATCAACTGGTAACCAAGACAGAAAGTCCGCTCTAACATTTTTCCTCCTGCAGTGTGAATCACACTAGAATTGAATTACAGTAATTTTGTAGACTATCTGTCCATGGCTTTCTTAATGTTGTTGCCAAACAAACATGTTCTTACCCAGAGGTATGGCTTAAACTTCTCGACACCCTAAATGCTAACATTTCTTTTTCGATCACAGGATATCTTGTCTCAAATTCCTTCATTTTCCTGGAAGCAAATCCCATAGTGACTTCTTTGCCATCCTTTACTTGTGACAAAACAGCCCCCATACCATACTCACTAGCATCGACTGTAACAAAAACGTCATGTCCTTCCACATAAGACTGTACTGTGGTAGCAGAATTAATACTTTGATGAGATTAAAACTTTTTTAAAATTCCGTAGACCACTCAAATACCACATTTTTTTCAACAATTGCGAGAACACTGAGTGATATCCTCAAAAGTCTTTATAAAGGTCTCAATGACCTAAAAAAGACCTGAGTTGCTCCTTATCTATAGGATGTGGTGCATTCACTATTCCACCAACAATGCTCTGTCTAACCCCATCAGATGTCAAAATATGGCCTAGGTACTCCACTTCATTTATTCCAAAGACACATTTGTTTTCTCTGATGGTCACTCCATTGGATTCCAAAGTGGACAAATTTTGATCAGCACACAAGAAAAGTATATATTTAATATACAATCAAAACAGATTCTTCTTGTTATTCAAATTCCTTTATTGATTTCTCTGTTTAAATTTCCTTTCTTCCAAAGCACCATAGAAGCCAACGCGTTTCGTCCTCCTTTGAGGACTTCTTCAGGGCTACAAAACATAGACAATGAAGTCTATTAGTTAACTTTTTAAAATCAATTATGTACATAAATACATCAATTATTGTACAAAACAGTAAAACATTATATATATTAATTTACACTATAGAGACCTTCACAAGTCAAAAACACTTCAATAACATCTCTATTCATTGCGGAAGGGGCTGGATTTTTTTGAAAACCTATTTTATTGTATGTTTTAGCCATCATGCTGTATAAAACTTTATCACATCAGCCATACCCGTCAAACATGTCCTATGTTAACACCTACCTCCCCCTCTAAAGTCCCTCCCCCCTTATACTCTGTGGTATGGGCATGTTCAAATTATCATAACCGGCTACAGTATCAGCTGTACAGAAAGCTTTGCACATCATTGTTCATTGTTTGATGATCACATGTATTATTATCCCTCAATCTTCTCCCTCCACTAGCTGATAGTCCTTCAACGCCTGAACCAGGGCCTCCCACGCTCTTGCCATTTCCAATGCCTTGTCAGTATCAGCCCGTTTAGCTTGTCGGAGCCTTACAACACTCTCACAGTTCGCCCACTTACAGAACTCTATGCGCCAGCGCTTGCTCGATGGGCCCTCCCTCGACTTCCAATGCCAGGTTATTTCTCGTTTGGCTAACAATAGTCCTAGATCAATACATTTACTGGTTATTTTAGTTTTGGCTGTGTGCGGGAACCAGTGCAGCAAGCAGGTAGCCATGTCATAGTCCAATTGTCTATCAGTGATTACGTTCAAGAGGGACTCTATTTCGGCCCAATAACTCCTGATAGTCGGCCAGAGCCACAGCATATGTTCCAGTTCTGCTTCATTCTCAAAACACCTGGGGCATGCCGCATCCTGGATTTGGAAGTATTTCCTAATCTTACCCGGAGTCAGGTAGGCACGATGCAGAATGAAAAACTGCACCTGCTGGAACCTTGCATTCCTGCACCCCTTCCACTCCCTCTTAAGAATGTGTTCCCATGCTGTATCCGGGATTGGACGGCCTATACCCGCTTCCCATTTCGCTTTTAGATCCGTCAATGGTCGCAATCCATCATGCAGCATCCGAGAGTGGAGACATGTGACAGCTTTAATGGTTCCTGCGGCCTTTACGGCATATTGGCAGGCCAATGCAGTCACAGGCTCGGTTTGCCCACCCCGCCAGTGCCTACGAATCGCCGCTGTAACCGCTGCGTGAATCAGGAAGCCCCCTTCGGGGAGGCCATACATGTCCCCCACCATTTGAACACCCAGGTGTTCCCATTCCAACAGAGGAGTCATTTCATTTCATTAACTTTTATTCGATTATCAGTTGAATGATCATAAAAAGTACATGATAAAATTTTTAAACACATGAATAAGAAACACAATATAAAAGACATTTTTAAGTAGAAAAATAAGTTTTGAAATACTGTTCAATTCTAATTTAACTAGAAATGCTGCGACGTGTTGTTAAGACTGCTTTGAGAAAGGTCGCTATGAATTTGGCTTCATGCAATGATTTTAAAGATTGCAAATAAAGATATGCTGCATATGTTTGTCTGTGACCACTGATTCGGAGAATCGGAATAATCCACTTTTTCCTTGGTATTTTATAATATTTACAAAAAAGGACTACGTGGATCGTAGTTTGTGGAGAGATTCCGTCACAGGGGCAGTTCAGCAAATTGGGCGACCAATTTTTCATTTCAGGGAATGTAACTAAACGGAAAAAAATATTAAAGCGAAGTCTTGTTAGTAAAAACCTTTCATGGTTAGATAAAAAATACGTCAAATAAGGCTGTATGCATTTTCCAGTTTGTTGGGCGCCGATTTTTTCATTTGATGGTTTGATAATCTCTGTCTGGTTCCGTAAATCCCTTAGATGGTCCAGACACATTAACTTTAACTGCTTCCTGGAAATGTCTTCCACTGAGGGTGGTTCTTCAAAGTAGGATTCACGATCCAAGTCTTTAAAGAAATTAGATACGTAGGTTAACCATGGGATTTTCCGCCAATTTTCCAGGGCTAAACAGTCAGCAATGAGGGAGCGAGTTAGATGACATTCGGGGTTGCACCATATTCGATGCCACAAAAGAATGGGCTGGCATCGGATGGTGTCAATGATATATTCCATACCAAGCTCCCGATGTGAGGCTAATGTCGGGGAACTTTGAGGGAGGGCTAGAATGTACTTTACAAAGGCGTTTTCAGTGACCTGTAATTGGTCGATACGTCCATGACCCCAGATTCCAGCACCATAAGTGGCCACACTATGGCATTTTGCATAGTATATAGTCAAGAGTTCAGATGGGGCTGGTTTCCCCAGTTTCCTCGAGAAAGATGTTAATGCTGAAGTTGCACGACGGAAATGGAGATTCCTGGCCTCAATTGCCTTTCGCCAATTCAATGCATCGTCCACTAGGATACCCAGGTATGGATAGACCGGGGTTTTTTCCAATTTGGTGTTATCAACCATTATTGGTTTTGTGGTTTTAATCCTAGGGCCGAGGTGCATTATGAAGGTTTTCTTGATGTTTATTTTGAGACCAAGTGAGTCCATAAATGCTGTGTACTTGTTGGTTTGGATCTGAAGTTGGTTTAGGGTCCGTGCTAAAATCACTGAGTCATCAGCATACAACAGCGTGGGTATCGGGCGATGATTTATCTGGGGGAGATCCTGGCTCCCTTCCAGCATAGCCTGTTCAAGTCCATTTGTATAAAGATTGAACAGGAAGGGAGCCAGGACACAGCCCTGTCTTACTCCCTTCGTTATCTGGAATGGACGTGACAATTCGCCACTGGTACCATAACGAACTCGGCCTTCAGCATTTGAATAAAGTTCTCGCAGGAATGTTGTTATCGGGGGATCCACACCCAGGTCACTTAGTGTTTGCCAGAGTTTCGCGTGCTGGACGCAGTCGAATGCCGCACTTAGGTCGACATAGACGAGGAAGATGTTACCTCCTTTAGCGTGTACATATTTACCAGCCAATAGAACAAGATTAAGGGCCTGCTCCACGGTCCCAAGCCCCTTCTGGAAACCATATTGCAGGTCGGTTAAGATGTTGTTCTCCCGGGCCCAAGATTGTAAACGGTCCAGGAGTACTCGACCTGCAATCTTGCCCATTGAGTCCAGAAGGGAGATTGGTCTGTAACAAGCGGGATCGTTGCGGTCTCCTTTTTTAAAAATGGGCAAAAGGATGGAAGTAGACCATGAGTGGAAAAGGCCGATCTTGGTTACTGCTGACATGACCCGGGTGATTATCTGCGACCAAAAGTCTACATCATGGAGGAACAGGTCCATTGGAACACCGTCAGGGCCTGGGGCCTTGCCAGGTTTGGAAGCCCTGATTGCCTTTATAATTTCATTAAGATGAAAATATATCTTAATTGGGTAGATGTTATTGCTCGTTGACTGGACCTCATATGTTGTGTTTTCTGTTGCAGGGTCTAGGGCTGTTCCGAAGGTTTTAGCGAAGTGGGAAACCCAGTTTTCCTCTGATATAGCCACATCAAGGTGTTCAATGTCTGTGTTGTTGGCCAGGAAGGGCGATCTTATGGTTTGCCAAAATGAAGTACTATCTTTTCTTTGGGCACTGTCATGTAGGCGCAACCAGAGGTCTTTTTTGATTTGTTTTTTGCGATCTTGCCTTACTGAATTGTATATCTTCCTCAGATAGGAAATTTCCTGGGGATCCCTGGTAGGTTTATGCAAGGCATCTTTGAGTGATGAAAGGGCCTTCCGACAAGCGGTGTCAAACCATCTCGTGGTAGGATACTTAATCTTGTTTTTTATGTTGACAAATAACTCGCCCCTTATTGTTTCCTGAATGCTTTGGAAACTGCTGACAATCGTCTGCGGTGATGCCTCCAGAGACGTGCATTTGGATAACCACTGTCCTGTTTTTTCGAGGACCCTCTGTGTCACCTCTTCAGGGTCAATCTTGGCCCATTTTACTGTATACCCGTTCAGTTTGTTCATGGAAAGTGTTTGTTGTTTAAGGGAGCTCAGTTTTATGGGATGGGCTCTTTTCCGTTTGATGTTGATTTTTATACTGAGCGGGTAGTGATCACTTGTTGGGTTTGACCCAATTTCGAAATTCGCTAATTGCCCTTTAAGTGAGTTTGAGGCTATTATGTAGTCTATGATTGTACAGTAGCCTCGCCCGTGGAAAGTGGGCTGGAAATCCTGCTGCGGATTAACCAGTTCGTTCGCGTAGTCCATATCTAAGGAGAATAGGATTTCATTGAGTTTGTTACCGCATAGCGAGTGGACGAAGTGAGGTATGGGGTTCCCAAGTTCATTTTGGAGGCCGCAGTTTCCGTTTTTGTAGTTTGGACACAGAGGGAGATTGAAGTCGCCACCCCAGATAGTGTAATTTGTGGTTTTAATGTTGTCGTTTTGAAACGCTACTAGGGCTGTGGCGATCTCCTCTAAGTTTGACCAGCAGTCCGAGGTACCTAAATTGTTATAATAGTTTATGAGTATATAGTTGTTATTGTCTTTGGATGCTGACATCTGGGTGATTTGAAAAATTTGAAATGTTGATGACTCCTTTATTAATTTCATTCGTATGTCGTGAGCCCCCCTTTAGATCTGCCCATATTTCCCTGTACTGCTGTGGTGAAGAAAGTTTTATATCCCGCAAGGTGGAATGGGATTGTGCACCAAGTTTCTTGCAGGCACAATATCTGATATTCTCTAGCCGTGTCTAGCCATGGCCCTAGTGTTATTTTTGATAGTAAGCCTGCGATGTTCCAATATGCAATAGAGATGCTCAGATTTGTGGAGTCTGCAGGGACATGGGGTGAATCCAACAGGGTATTTGCAGTTAAAGTGTCTTGAGCTTGGTGGAGTTCCGCCTGCGGGAGGTTAGCAGGAGGTTTGAGAGCTAAAATATGCTGGTGATGCGAACCGGTGTTGATTCCATCTAAAGCTGAGGAAGTTTTGTAGGTAACCTTATTAGAAGTGTTTGTAGGAACAGTTGACATTTCCGGAAATGAGTTATCAAGGGTAACAATGTTGGGGAACGTAGGGGAAACAGTTGATATTTCTGAAAGTACGTTTCTAAAATTGCAAGGAACTGGCTCCAGGGGGACTCGCTGCTGGATAGGGTTTATTTGTTGTGATAAGGTGGAAGTGTTTGTGTTCCTGGGTTCGACCCTGGGTGGTCAATCGACCATCTCCAGACAATCAAAGCGGTTTTGCGTTGGGAAGCCCTGCCAGCCTTCATAAGATTGTAAGGGCCTATCTTGCCAGTATTGCCTTGGCCAGTCTCTCGGAGGATTTCTGCCTCCCTGATCATAAGTATACTCCGGCTGATTCCAAGGCTCACTTGGGGTCTGGCGCCAGGATTCCCTAGGGGTCTGGTGCCAACTCCAGGGTGGAGTATAACGATGTTGTCGTGCAGGAGGGTAAAAGAAAGAAAGGTGACGAGCGTCAATTCCCCCCTTTTTTTCCAGTGCGGGCCAGGCACAAATATGATCCACTACGGAGGGGTCTCTGCAGGTTACTATTACGCAGTCTCCGCGGGTCGTTTTTGTTGTTTTGCCTACCCATACTACCCTGCGGACTGTGGATATCCCTCCCGAGTGGTGGGGTTCTAAAGGCCTATTGATACTTAACCACTGCATGACCTTGTTTTTAAGAGACCATGCAGTTTCAGGTGTATCATCAGTTAGCTCTGGTACACCGGTAAGTACTAACGTATATGGAGTGGCTTCTGGGGGCAAGTGGACTGATCGTCTAGTAACTGATGTTTTATTGGGGTTATTTTTAGGAGAAGGCTGGGGGACCGCTGATTTTGGTGGGGGAGGTACTGGCTTTTTTGTTGAGTGGGGTTTGCTGGATTTACTAGTCACCGGACCTGGAGTGTCTTGATTAGCCAGGCCTGTGTTAGATGTTTGCCGGTCTAATACCACAGCGGTTTTACTCTGCTGTGGTTGTAGCTCTACAGTTTGTGAATTATGATTTATTACACTTTGTGTTTGATTTTTAGGGGGTGGAATAGTCAAATTTGGTCGTTTTATTGCTTTAGATGGTTGTGGATGAGGATGATTTTTGAAAGACTGGGGGGCTTTTCGCTGGCCCTTTATTTCTATGCGTGTGTTAGTATCAAGGAGTGTTGCCGAAAGAATAGTCATCTGGGCTTCCAAATTTCTAATACTAAGTTGAATGGGTTTTAAGTACTGATACAGTAAATCTTTTACCATAGTCAGGACTTGTGAGGTAACATTGCATGTTCTGCAGAGGTTAGCAGTCGCCTCATTCAGGGTTGTTAGATGGGAAGTGTTGACTGCCGGAAGAAGTGATATGTTTTGTTGGAGGGATTGTGCTGCAAGATTTGAGTGGTCTGTGGCATGAGCGGGGATGGGAGCCATTTCTGCTACACTATCGATAGGTTTTGTGCTGCCTTGTTTTGAGATGGCTCCTTCCCTTTCTCCTTGAGAAAGCAAGATGGAGTTGTGTGGTAAATATAATTTACCGTATCTGTTTTTCCGTATAATTACTGACGAGTAAAAGAATAGCTCAATCAAATGAGAGGCAGAGTCCGTGGTATCTGAGTCATACTGGCTTTAATCTGGGATGGCTCGAGCCATGGAAATCAATTCCATCAAATACAAGGGATCGGGGGATATGCAATGATGGCAAAAGAAGTTCAACGATTTATTAACAGTACATGGCATATATAGTAAAACTGTACAATGGCATTGCATATAGGAGGCGTGACAAGTGAAAAAGAGAAGATAAGAACACATGTGCGTAGCAGGGGGCGTGAAAGAAGGCGTGTAATAGGTGTACACGGAGGTGTATAATGTGGACGTAATGTGGACGTCACAGAAAGTGTCATAAGTGGGTGTATGCATAGAGGTAATCTGCAGAGTCAGCAGGAAGTGTGGATGCGCGCGCAGCTAGCATGACGTGACATAGTCGTGTAACTGGGGAGAACTTTAGCACTAGTAGAGGAGACAGAAGTCTGGGATGTCAGAACGACCTGGACCTATAACATATCTAGTATCTTGTGTTTCGAGGATGTATTATCTGGTGTTTGGAGGATGTATTATCTGGAGTAAAAGGTCTCTCGGGCAGAGGCTATTCTATACTGAATGCTAGTGCGTGCATATGTGTCTACGTGTCTACGTGCGGGGCCATGGGCCTACTATGGCAACGGGAACTGTAAATTACTTGCATGGAGACAGGAAGGCTTGCTCTTTGCTCTGCAGCCGGGGAGATGTGGTAAAACTGATAAATCTGCAGAGTCAGCAGGAAGTGTGGATGCGCGCGCAGCTAGCATGACGTGACATAGTCGTGTAACTGGGGAGAACTTTAGCACTAGTAGAGGAGACAGAAGTCTGGGATGTCAGAACGACCTGGACCTATAACATATCTAGTATCTTGTGTTTGGAGGATGTATTATCTGGTGTTTGGAGGATGTATTATCTGGAGTAAAAGGTCTCTCGGGCAGAGGCTATTCTATACTGAATGCTAGTGCGTGCATATGTGTCTACGTGTCTACGTGCGGGGCCATGGGCCTACTATGGCAACGGGAACTGTAAATTACTTGCATGGAGACGGGAAGGCTTGCTCTTTGCTCTGCAGCCGGGGAGATGTGGTAAAACTGAAATTGAGGGTAAGTTCGAACTAGTTTCTGACTGGACATTCAAAGTCATGAGGTTAAGTGTAAAATTACCTAATCCATATACTTCGTTTTCTAGATCGGTACCTGTCATTTGGGGAAGACCCTCCTTGTCTGGGAAACATGCCTTATTCATAACTGTATTCAGGTCTCCCCATATCCAATTACCTTGGGAAACTTGGGACTTACTATCTAACGAGGATATTAAACTAAACCATGCACCACAGGAACCATTATGTGTAAACGGGTAAGGAAAAAGAGGCAAGGCTCCCGTCATTTTCTGGTAGGGAGGGAGTCGGCCACATACCCAGCAATTTGTGGCATTGCTGGTCTGGTGAGAATGGTGTAACATACGGATGAATGAATTGTTGCGCAGCGCAAGTCGATAAGAAAGCTCATGCGGGGGCAGATCACTAAACATGTGCTCTGCAGTGTCATTAGAAAAAGAATGTGCTTGTATAGGAAAATATACGTGTAACACATAGCTTAGGCATATAATCGTAAGACTCAGAAAAAACATGACAAGTAAAGTTACAATACAATAGCTCCGGAGATTCTTGCAATATTTCTGTTTCTTGATCTCCTGTCTATCTCTCTCTCTATTGGGGTCTATCTTATACATGTCAGGAACCTGTCTAACCGCTTCACCCAGGAGGGGACTTAAACAATTAAACTGTCTGACTTACTAGACCTCAACTTTAATCGGTACTCCTGGGACGGAGTTTTCTCTACCAGGGGGAGTTTAGTATCAATGATTGGAATGCGGCAGTCCTGGGAAACAGTTTTTGGCGGAAGTCCATAGCATTTCTTGATGTGGCTCGAATGGAGCCAGCCCTTCCTGCCTTCAAGTTTAACAACAGTCCTTGTGGTCATCAAAACGATCTTCGGCTCCTTCCAACGGGGCTCCAGAGGGCTCGTCCGATCGAAATTACGGATGTAGACGTAATCACCAGGGATGATCTTGTGTGGCTTCACCTCGGTGTTGTCTGGAAAGGCTGCAGCGACCTGTGAACGACATGATTGTAGTGCAGACATCAAGGAAGCAAGGTAATCTGTCAGCATAGTACTGTCAACATCAGTTAATTTACGGGGCAGAGGCGTCCCCCACATATTCGGTGGCCGGCCAAAAACCACCTCATACGGGGATAGCCCTGTCCGAGAATGGGCTACCATTCGCATATAGAAGAGAGCAACTGGAAGGGCTACTATCCAGTCTACACCTTTTTCCGCACACACTTTGGCAAGACGGGTTTTCGGAGTCTGATTGTGTCTCTCTACTAATCCAGCTGCTTCGGGATGCCGAACACAGTGGAACTTCCATTGGTAACCTAACAGAAGGGAAACCTGTTTCATAAGCTCGAACGAGAATGGCTGTCCGTTATCTGAATACACGACACGAGGCAAACCAAACCTCGGGAAAAATTCACGAACCAACTGCTTGGCAGTGGTCGGGCAGTGTAATCTGGGACTGGATATGCTTCTGTCCATCGGGAAAGTGCACAAACAACTACGAGGACATATTTGAATCCTCGACAACGTTCCATCTGGATATAATCCATCTGGAGGACTTCAATAGGGTGATCGGGAGGATGAAATCCACCTTGCTCTACGGGAATGCCTTTACCTGGGTTGAACTGACAACAGATCATGCAAGTACGCACTTTCTGTTTTGCTGCTGCTCGTAAATGTTTATTGAACCAAAGGTTTTGAATACTGTCTAACATGGCTTTTTCTCCTAAATGTGCAGGACTATGTGCTGTGTTAATGATAACTTGAACCATTGAGTCGGGGAGGAACCATGTGGCTTTTCCCTTCGTCATCCATCCCTGTTCTGTCTGGATCCCTCCTAGTTCTGTCCATTTCTTGATTTCGTCTGGAGTAGCATGTGTCTGTATGTCAATTACATCTAGGGCGGGATCCCTAACTGTCATGCAATGTGTCGGTGTCGGAATTGCTGTCTTTGTCATATCAGTATGAGTATGAGTCTGAGCTGTATGCTTGGCTGTTCGATCTGCCAGGTCGTTACCCTGGGAAATAGTGTCTGTGACTTTGGTATGTGCTTTACACTTCATGATGGCTATTGCTGTAGGCAAATGTATTGCCTCTAACAGAGCTTGAATGAGGGGACCATGCTGTATCTTGGCACCGTGAGAAGTTAAGAAACCTCTCTCTTGCCAAAGGACTCCGAAGTCGTGTACAACTCCGAATGCATAACGTGAATCTGTGTATATATTAACTTTCAGGTTCTTGGCTCGAATACAGGCTTGAGTCAGAGCAATGAGTTCTGCTGCTTGGGCAGACAGGGTGTCAATACGATGTGTTTCTATGACTTCAGTTTCAGTGGTCACTGCATATGCGGCCACTAACTCTCCTGTACTTGTTCTCATACATGAACCATCCACATAAAGTGTCAGGTCTGGATCGGGTAATGCGATGTCTGTCACGTCTTGTCTGGGCTTCGTCATAGTGGTAATGACTTCCACACAGTCATGTGACATAGGGTCTGTCGTACTTAACGGTAAAAGTGTAGCAGGATTCAGTGTATTGCAGCGTCTGATTTCTATGTGTGGTTGGAATAATGTCAGTTCATAACCTGTCAGTCGTGCTGTAGTCAAGTGCTGAGTCTGTGTTCGGTTTAAAAGAACTTCCACGGAATGTGGAACCTGTACAGTCAATTGGTGTCCCAATACAATGGAATCACTTTGTCTGATTGCTAGAGCTGTTGCTGCAACTGACTTTAAGCACGCAGGCAAAGCCTGGGCTACTGGATCTAATGTACTGGAAAAATAAGCACACGGTTTGTGTGAACCCGCTTGATCTTGGGTGAGTACTGACAATGCAGTACCTTCGCGTTCTGTGACAAAAAGTGTAAAAGGTTTGCTGTAACATGGTGTCGCTAAAACAGGTGCTTGACATAGGGCTTTCTTCAAGTCGTCAAAAGCTTGTGTATGTTCCTGAGTCCAAGGAAGGACAGTCAATGTCGCTGCCTCCTGGGTTGTCAACTGTATAAGGGGCTTGGCTAGATATGCGTACTGAGGAATCCATTGTCTACAGTAAGAGGTGAGGCCTATAAAGGCCCGTACTTCCTTTTGTGTCTTGGGCTGTGGCATATGTACTATTAACTGGATGCGGTCAAGTGTTAGCTGTCTCCCCCTCTTGGACAGCAAGTGACCAAGGTAAACAACTTGCTGAACACAGAATTGCAGCTTCGAAGGAGACACTTTGTGTCCCTTGTCGGCCAGGAAATATAGGACTGTCAGAGATGCATGTTCACATTCTTGCTCACTTCGGGCGGTGATCAATAGATCATCGACATACTGAAGTAGGGCAGTGTTAGCAGGCATGTGGATACTGTCAAGTTGTCTTTTCAATGCCTGGCTATAGATACTTGGACTTTCCGTGAACCCTTGAGGTGCACGTGCAAATTTAAAGCTTCGGCCATTTAAACTGAATCCGAAAAGGTACTGGCTTTCCGGATCAATGGGAACACTAAAGAAGGCATTCTTGAGATCTATTACAGTAAAGAACACCGCTTCGGAATCAATAGCTGTTAATAGGGATGAAATATCTGGGACCACTGGATACTGAGGTATGATACATTTGTTAAGCTCTCTAAGGTCAATCACTAGACGATAAACTGGAGGTGCATTCGGATCAGTTCGTTTAAGAATCGGAATGATAGGGGAATTACAAACGTTGGAGTCAGTTTCTACAAGATTTTCAATCAGGCTGCTACAGCCTCGGGTGGCAATTTGTATTGTCGGATTCTGGGCAGAACAACTCCTGGCTTGAGTGTAACACGATATGGTGTAATGTGCATACAACCTACATCAGTCGGACATTGTGCCCATAAATGTGCAGGAACATTCTGTAACCTGGGATGAAAATCTCTCAACACATAGTGACCCTTGAAGTCACGTAAAAACAATCTCACTCCTTCCGGAGAACAACAAATTACAGCTCCTAGAGCCTTCAGCGTTTTAATACCAAGCAAGTTTTCTGGACATGATTTCGTAAGCAATAAATCTGTAGTACGGGATAATGGACCAACTGCTAGAGGAACTGGTTTCGATACTTCATTAACAATAGGTTTTCCTGAAAATCCAAGGGAAACATTCTGTGAGCCTGAGAGGTGTGCCTCTGGAACCTCGTCATGACTAATGGTAGTTCTGCTTGCCCCTGTGTCAATCAAAAATTTTCTGTCTTTCCCTAATACCTGACTATGTACATAAGGACCTTCTTGATCCACAGGAATCTCGATGAGAGGCAAACCTACTTCCCTCTCTAGGCTGTTTCATGAATACTGTTGGTAATCTGGATACTCTGACTGTGCATACTGGTACATCTGCTGTGTAACATGCTGAGTTGCGGCAATGGGCTGGGGCTGCGGTACCGCAACGGTCTGTTGTGGAACATGCATAGGCTGTACATTCTGCGGGGTACGTTGCTGGACCTGTTCTTGTCTAGGCGGACGTGGTCTTTCTTTCGTTTTACCTGTAGCAATATTGTGTTTCAGAACTGCACATTCATTTATATAGTGACCTGGCTGTTTACAATAGTTACAGTTCCCTTTAACAGGAGCTGTTGAATGATTGGACTGGGTCTGACCCTTTTTCTGACCATCAGCTGGAACTGACTGAGCTACTAAAACCTTCATTTTCGTGTCTTTCATACGTCTCTGTTCATGATCATGTTCCTCTCTAATTCTGTTCTGGTGATACTGTAGCATTTGCAACATTTGGGAAGGCGTATTTGCTTGCCATGTGCTCTCGACTTTCAATACACGGTTCTTAACCTGGGGTAAGGAATTCTCGACTAATTTGGTCACAAAAAGATGTGGATATGACTCGCTACTTGTTTTCAGGCCACTATTAATAATAAAACATTTCTCGAATCTAGAATAAAAATCACTACCGTCTTCGTCTTGTTTCTGCTTACAGGCTGAGATTGCATCCCAATCCTCTTTCTTAACTGTCAGTAATCTAGGCAAAACTTGTACTAATAATCCTGGTAATGCTTTAGTTTTCTCCCCAAGACCTAAACCTGGGGTACGTCTGGTTTCTTCGTCTTCTAATTCAGTCCATACAATCTTCTTATCTCCCACCTCCCATTCTTTCTCTTTCAGTTTCTCGTAAATCCCTGCTGGCAACAATACTTTTAACATTTTCATAATATCGGGATATGTGTAATCTCCCATGAGTAACATGTCTTTTATTTCGCGGTGGAATCCTGCAGGATCTTTATCGTGACTAGGTACTAGTTTCTTCATTTCCAATAATTCCATTTTAGTCAAAGGAGTGTATACGAATACGCGTTGTAACGTGTTATCTGGCTTCATAATTGTATGTACTTCTCGTAAGGGATTCTGTCTGTCTAGGTGATATGGCTGTCTTACTGGGGGTGGAACTGGAGCAAAATATGGAGTTAGGAAAGTTCTGAATTTGTGACGTTGTTCTAGAATCGTATTAATCAAATCGGTACCTAGGCCTCTCCATCTTTTCAGAAGTAAGTCGTCTAATAAATCATATAAGGGTCCTGGATCAGAATGCTGATTTGCATACTGTATAATGAGATGTTGGATCATGTACATGGCAACAAATCGCTGTTCGTCTGGGGAAAGGCTTAAAAATGTTTGCGCTACTGCGTCATCATTATATACGTGGCTATCACCAGCCCACTGTACTGCGGACCGTGCCAGTTTCTGTTCATGCATTGTATGAAGTTCGTAGTAACCTATTCTTTCTTTCAGTATATTATCGGTCTGTTGGAATACATGTTCAAGAGAACATAGTTCTGGAATTGGGGAAAGGAAACGTTTCTTGTTTTCTAGACGAATGGGTCTGTCAAAAGGACTACTTAAAGGATACTGTTTAGGGGGTTTTGCTCTACCTACATAAGCGATCCTATCTTGCTGCACTTCCGGACTCTCTAGTTCTTCCTCCTCTGAGGACTCGTTTTTATCTGACTCGGCTGCCCTTTCGGCATTTTGTCGGGTATGCATGGCTACTATTTCTTTACGGATTTTTCTAGACATGGCATCTATACAATTCTGTTTGTCATGCTTACATTCTGCAATATTCTGACTCCATTTAGTCAATACATCCATCTCCTCTTGAACAAAACCTGGTCGATCTCGTTCTCTTATCAAACAATTAATCAAGAATCGTAATATTAACCCTTGTGTCTCAGTTTTCTGATATGCCATGGCTTCACGAACACATTCAGGACCTTCTCCAGTCTGAATAAAATGATATATCCTGTCTAGATGGTCTGACATTCCTGGTAGTGTAATCAAATAATCTGCAACACGTGGTACACGTAACGAGGCTAACATCATGGGCCCTTGCTTGCCTGGTACGGGATCATATCTACAATCTGTAATATATT
Organism: Lissotriton vulgaris; assembly: GCF_964263255.1. Classification (NCBI taxonomy): domain Eukaryota; kingdom Metazoa; phylum Chordata; class Amphibia; order Caudata; family Salamandridae; genus Lissotriton; species Lissotriton vulgaris. The sequence goes on along the minus strand of NC_141695.1, from coordinate 615,289,306 downwards.
CTTTAAGCTTTTCAGCAGGGGCCGCTTTCGGGGTACGCTGTGTAGCTAATTCTCTCATTGTCAGTCGCTGTACTTGTGGCGGGGTTCGGTGGTGGCCTCCTACGGCACCTCCCGAAGCGGAAGCATGAGCATAGCCTGACTGTGGTGTAGCGGTTGTGGTCATAGCAGGTAGAAGAGGTACATGCAACGGAGTTGGACTCTGGGTTGCAGTTGTCGCAAACGGGTTATGCGGACCAGTAACAGGGGGAACAGTGGCAGGCGGACCTGTGGCAGGGGAAGTGACAACATGCACAGGAAGTTGGTGACGTGGAGGGGTCGTGACCTGGACTTGAACATGCTGTTGTGCAGGCGGTTGTGCATTGTTAACGGGGGTACGGTTACATTGGTATATGCTGGAGCTATACCATCTAAATAGGAAGAAAGGAAAATATCTGCTGCGGACTGATGGACTTTAGTCGGAACCAATGGTGGCGGTAAATTACTTGGCATTTCCGGGTTGGCCTTAGAAGGCCCCTCGGTCAGGAGAGGATACATGCCATTAATAAGTGCATTTCGTTGTCGATCTAATTGTTCTGCTTTAACTCGTTCAGCTTCTTCTAGTAATTCTTTTTCTCTATCTTTTTCTGAATCTTCCCTATGTTTCTCTGCTTTTCTGAATTCTTTCTCGGTCCTTCTATGCGATTCTTTACGCCACAATTCTATGGCATCCTTCTGGGACTGTCTGGCTTTCTTTTTCCATAATGCTTCTTCTACTCTTATGATGCATTCAGCATCCCATGTTCCTGAAACAGGCCATCTATATTTCTCGTCTAAGTGCTTGGTGTAATCGACCCATAAGTCTAAGTACAGTATGGCATCTAAGCCGTGCTTGTGGTACATAAAGTGCCCTGGAGTGTCCCTAGGCGGAACAGGCACTGCTTCTTCGAGTATCCCTTTCCTAGTTCCTATCTGACGTAACTTTGGAAACAGTGGCATTATTGCTTTAACTCGAACACAATAAACACAGTAATAGAAAGCAAACAGTCATTCATACCACGACATAAAATCACATTAAAACATTTCGAACAGATACTGTCTAGTACATAAAACACAATGCTTGGAATCACGTGAGATAATGCTAGAAGACTCGAATACTGAATCACTGAATTACTGAATCACTAGATGCACAGATGCACTGCTAAACAGTACAGACCGGTCCCATAAAGAGACACGTCATACCGCGCTCACCTAAGTGAACACGTACGGACCAGGACTGTGTACCCAGACCTGTCTTGACCGGACACAAACTAATGCACCCGTCTAGATGCGTCCCTAGCAACGGTACTCACCGGGAAGCACGGAAACGGAAGGCCTCGGAAACTCGACTGGACTGGACTGCTACGACGTCACTGCTGCTGCACACTACCCATGAGCCTCGATGCTTCGGAACAGGTGGGCCTCTGGATACCTCGGACACTGCTACTCTCGGCTGGGCTCTGGTCGGGATCCTCCGCACTCCTCACCGCCTCGTCTGGCTGTCGACCGCAGTCTCCGTCACCTCCGTAGGCCTGAGGGAGATACAGGAAAACCTGCAGATGCGTATAGGTGTCCGTCACGGCTGTGGCAGGGGGCAAGGCCTGCGACTCATCGCCGGCGCGTGGGGTGGGGGAGGGGTCCCTATTCGGGCGCCAAATTATGTGGTAAATATAATTTACCGTATCTGTTTTTCCGTATAATTACTGACGAGTAAAAGAATAGCTCAATCAAATGAGAGGCAGAGTCCGTGGTATCTGAGTCATACTGGCTTTAATCTGGGATGGCTCGAGCCATGGAAATCAATTCCATCAAATACAAGGGATCGGGGGATATGCAATGATGGCAAAAGAAGTTCAACGATTTATTAACAGTACATGGCATATATAGTAAAACTGTACAATGGCATTGCATATAGGAGGCGTGACAAGTGAAAAAGAGAAGATAAGAACACATGTGCGTAGCAGGGGGCGTGAAAGAAGGCGTGTAATAGGCGTACACAGAGGCGTGTAATGTGGACGTCACAGAAAGTGTCATAAGTGGGTGTATGCATAGAGGTAATCTGCAGAGTCAGCAGGAAGTGTGGATGCGCGCGCAGCTAGCATGACGTGACATAGTCGTGTAACTGGGGAGAACTTTAGCACTAGTAGAGGAGACAGAAGTCTGGGATGTCAGAACGACCTGGACCTATAACATATCTAGTATCTTGTGTTTGGAGGATGTATTATCTGGTGTTTGGAGGATGTATTATCTGGAGTAAAAGGTCTCTCGGGCAGAGGCTATTCTATACTGAATGCTAGTGCGTGCATATGTGTCTACGTGTCTACGTGCGGGGCCATGGGCCTACTATGGCAACGGGAACTGTAAATTACTTGCATGGAGACAGGAAGGCTTGCTCTTTGCTCTGCAGCCGGGGAGATGTTTACCTAAATCACTAGACAGGAATGTATTTTCGAGGAGGCTGAACAGATAACTTGAAGGCAAAATACTGTCTTGGCAGGCAGGCCAGGTTGAGCCAGGCACCGCTTCGCTTGGCAGGAAGTAAGGCAGAGGTCAGGGATACGTGTCCATGCTGCAGCTTTCAGAGGCAGAGACAGAAGTGGTTCGAAGGCAGACATCAGGGCCTAGCTCGGCAGAGCCAGGAAAAACGAAAAAGTGTACCATGTAAAGACGTTGGCATGGCATGGTTAGGAACTGAATTATCGATCCATTCATGGTGGATCTGAAAGAGGACATGTTAACGTTGGACGCAAATGTATTTGCGTCTTCATATTCGGTCATGGAGGGAAATTACATGTACTTTAAGCACGTACATGGAGACGTTGGGGTACACGTTAGGGGACATACTTGACCATAAAAATTTCAATTACCTCAGTTGCACTGGGATCTTGCCTGGGTTTGGGTTTGGCAGGCCGCTAAGTCGGGGGTTGCCTCGAGATTGTCCGAGGTTAGTGAAAGGTCAGACTCTGTCTGAGTGACAGAAAGGTCTACTGTGGATGGTACTGTAATGTTTTCAGAGACTGACATAGTCACAGGTAGGGAGCAGTTTTGGGAAATAAAGTGGATCGGGGACGTGGCAGTTGCTATAGTACCTAAGGATGATCGCTTCGCGTTCATAAGGTCCAGTGACACTCTCTTTTCGGAAAGGGAGATACTCTGGTTTATTACCTCATGAGTACGGGTGATGAACAAATCAATGGGGCCGGTTATTTGTGCTACCTCCTGCGCGTTTTTGGACTTGATCTTTGTAGTGCTCCTGGTTTTCGGTGGCATGTTTGTAGTCTGCTAGGAGTGGATGCTGGAGTGAAAAAGGGGTGGCCGGGTCCGGTCTCTACCGGGCGCTAACGGGCAACAACGGGCCCGCCCTTGGCCCGGGCTTCGCCCGGGCTGCGTCCCGCGGTGCGCGTCGGTGTCCTTGCTTAAGACTCTGCGGAGTAAGAGGGGGCGTGGCACTGGGAGGGGGCGCGGCTCACGCGGGAAGAGGAAAAAGCTGAGAGTGTTAAACGCTGTACCTCGCAGTCCCGGGGCCCGCCTCTCGCCTCCTCTGCGGCCTCGCAAGTGGATTCCTCCTCCCTCCTGGATGGCAATGAGCTGGAAGGCTGTTGAGCTACTCCTGTAGCGGTAAGCGAACTGGAACACAGTGAAACCTCTAAGGCGAGCGGCCCCCGCGAAGCGCGGGCCGCGAGAGGTTAAGAACACCTTGGGGGCGTGGCACTGGGAGGGGGCGCGGCTCACGCGGGAAGAGAAAACAGCTGAGAGTGTTGAACGCTGTACCTCGCAGTCCCGGGGCCGCGCCTCTCGCCTCCTCTGCGGCCTCGCAAGTGGATTCCTCCTCCCTCCTGGATGGCAATGAGCTGGAAGGCTGTTGAGCTACTCCTGTAGCGGTAAGCGAACTGGAACACAGTGAAACCTCTAAGGCGAGCGGCAACAGAGGAGTCCAATCCCCGCCATGTGGTAGTGCTGTCAGCATTCCCAATGGAATCTCCGGCGCGTACGGGTGGGTTACCCCTGCTTTACGCTGGCATCTATTCCAGCAGAGCTGTAGGGTCCGCTCCTTCATTGTCAGGTCCTTCAGGTCTAGCTTCTGCTGCAGGACTATGTAAGAGAGGACATGTCGTTGCATCCCTTGCCCCGCCTGTGTTCAGGTCCCCTGAATTCCAGTGCTATACCCTGTGTTAGAACCTGCAGCTGTGCTGCCAGATAATAGAGCTCAAAATTGGGCACAGCCAGCCCACCTTCCGGTTTAGGCCTCATCAAAGTCATCAGTGCCACTCGTCTTCTCCCGTTGCCCCGCAGGAAGTCTATGGTCAGTGACCGCACTTTAAAGATTCGCGGCGGAATCCAAATCGTCAAGGTGTGGAAGTAATAAAGCAATTTGGGCAGTGCCACCATTTTGAGTAGCGCTATTCTGCCCATCACCGATAGAGGGACTGTCGACCAGAACGCCATACACCCCTTCAGGGCCTTTATACAGCGCCCCACATTCCCCTCCAGCAAATCTGCGTTATCATGATATATTCGTACCCCCAGATAGGTGAGGCATGCCGGTTCCCAAGTGATCTCACCAATTGACAGCGGTGGATTCAAACAAGGACGGATTGGGAAGAGACAGGTCTTGCCCCAGTTCACCTTAAGTCCCGACATCTCCCCATAGCGCGACAGCAAAGATGTTGCTCCCTGTAACGCTTCCCCGGTGTTTCTCAAGAAGAGAAGCAGATCATCTGCGTATAGGGATATATATTGCGGCATGCCACACAGCTGTAGCCCTTGGTAAATGAGTCCCGATCGCAAGGGGTTCTATCGCCAGCGCAAATAGCAGTGGCGACAGCGAGCATCCCTGCCTTGTCCCTCTCAGAAATGGATATTGGGCAGAGATTACCTCCCCCAATCTTACCCTGGCTGTAGCCGATGAGTACTACAGTGTTCCTAGTCTGGTCGAATCCCGCTTGGTCCTCATGTACCAGCGTAGTCATGTATGGAAGGAGTCGGGTCGCCAATATCCAACTTAATATTTTATAATCCACCGTCAGCATGGATAATGGTTTATAAGAGGCCACGTCTATGTCCGCCCGCCCTGGTTTCAGTAGAGGGACTATCAACGCTTCACTCATCGACAGTGGCAGGTGGCCTAACTCCTCAGCCTCCGTGTAAACCTCCAATAACCGAAGGTGCCAGAATATCTATGTATTGTGCATAAAATTCAATGGGCAGACCATCCGGGCCAGGCGTCTTATTCCGGGCCATATGTTTGATTGCACACCAGATCTCAGCTAGTGTTATGCTCTGCCCTAGTAAGTTTGCCTGCTCTTCCTCTAGTTGAGGCTGCGGGATTGCTGCCAGGTATTCCTCTATATCCATCTCCCCTGCCTCCATCTTACTTTTATACAGAGATTCATAGTAAGTGAGAAACCTAGAGAGCACCTGTGCCTGTGAGTGGACCAGTAGGCCAGTATCTGACTCTATTCTCATGATCGGACCACTTTTCGGTACTGGATTTGCTAATCTTGCCAACAGTGTACTGACTTTATCCCCTTCCGCATGAGCTTTTGCCAGATAGCCCTTATGATCAAAACTACGCAGCTGCTCAACTTCAGCCGCAAGCCTTTCTTTTGATTCTAGTAGCTGCGCGTGCAGCGTTGGCTGCTCCGGCCTCCGCTGTTCCAGATCTCTGTTTCGTCTCTGCTTTTGTCACATCGTCAAGCAGTGTTTTCCTGGCTCCTGAGTACTTACTGATACATAGTCCCCTGACGACGACCTTAAAGGCGTCCCTCTCAACTGCTCTGGTAGAGGCTGTTCCCTGATTCTCCTGAAAGAAATGATCCATGTTCTCTCTTATTTCCTCCCTAAAGACCTGATCCTCCAGAGTTTCCGGGCGCAGTCGCCATGTCGGGATCGCAGACCGCACTCGCTGCCAATTAATCGACATCAACAGCGGGTTGTGGTCAGATATAGTTCTCGTGAGATATTCGGAGCTTTCTGCCACCTGGGCTATCGAGTGAGAGCAGAGAATTGCGTCTATCCTGACATGGAGCTCATGTATGGAGGAAAAGAAAGAATAATCCCTATCTCTGGGGTGTTGTGCGCGCCATATATCCACCAGCCCCCATCTGTCCTGCCAATCAGATCGACTTTTGGCCAATCTCTGAACTGGCTTGTTGGCTAGAGAGGGATGAGATCTGTCCATTTCAACATCTGTAATCGCGTTAAAGTCCCCACCCACCATTGCAGGACCGGTTAAGTAGATCGCTAGTGTGCCTGATAGGCGGTCTAAGAAGCAAGCTTGGTCTACATTTGGGGCATATACACTACATAATACAATGTCTCTACCGTACAGCCTGCCCTCCACCGCTGCATATCTGCCCTCCGGATCTAACACGTGTCTCGTGGGCTGAAAAGGAACACCTGCCCTCACCCATATCAGCACTCCCCTAGCAAAAGCCGAGTATGCTGTGCTGAAGACCTGCCACCTCCATCTACACTGCAGCGCATGACCCTCCGCTCTGGTAAGATGTGTCTCCTGCACTAGGGCTATGTGGATACCCCTCCTCACCAGGTATGCATGAACCTTGTGGGGCCTAGTCATTGTATTCAGACCTCGTACGTTCCATGTGATATATCTCAAGTCAGGTAACGTTCCCATTGTTTCTGCCTTTTAGCCTCAACTCGCTCACAATACATCCGCCCACACCTCCGCTAGTTCCCCGATAATCAACATCCCATGTAACACCCTTAACCCTCCCCCCAGAACAGGACCCAATAACAAGCTATCACCCCCCATCCAAACTTTACAACACTTCACACAATACTATCCTGCAGTAGTCACTGCAGGGTGCCTTAAGGGCAAAGGAAGGGTAACTCGGCCCCGACAGGCAGCAGCCCTCGCCCAAGCCCCATCGCCCCAGACCCCATTATGGTAAAATGCTGCAATAGTCTCGACCCCTGCCGCTCCCAGGCGCTATAGTAGCGTTAATCAGTCCATGGTGACTATTCAACTGCCAGGGTTCACTCAAATAGGTTATTCATCCAACATTCCCTCCGCTGTTCTCGGCGTGACCACAGGACCTCTATTAGTGTCTGTTTCTGCGAACTCGGTGTCCGATCTCCCCTTACCTTCCTCCGACTCGGTTCCCACTGCAGATTCAGCCTTCTGTGAGCCAGTGATCTCTGCTGTCGCTGCCAATGCTGCCAGTTTATCCGCCGCTATTTGGGTTAACTGCTGTTTCTGCAGGTTTTTATTTCTTTTTCGGATACGTTGGGATTTGCGCATCTGAGATGTTTTCGGTGGGTCGGAGGGTCTTTGACCTCTATGATCCGTGCCTGCTCTGTACGTCTCAAGCCATGCCCACGCGTCTTCAGGTTTCAGGAAGAACTGAGTCATGTCATCTACAATGACTCTCAATTTCGCTGGGAAGATCAATGAGTACTGGATCCCCTCTTCCCTCAGCTCTTTCTTAACTGCCAGATAGGAAGCCCTGCGCCTTTGTATTTCCTGGATATAATCTGGGAATATTGTGATTGTGCCATTTCCCACCTTAAAGGCCCCCGCCGTGCGTGCTCTTTGTATCAGCATATCTCTATCCTTATAATGGAGTAATTTAGATACCACCGGCCGAGGAGGACGGCCAGGCAGCGGCTGCTGGGCCGGCACCCTATGTGCTCTCTCAAGCGTGAAGAAGGGAGACAGGCCCTCCGGTGAAACTTCTGTTTTGAGCCAGTTCTCCAAGTAACCAATCATGTCAGTCCCCTCTGTTTTTTTCCGGCAGGCCCACTATGAGTATGTTGTTGCGCCGGTTCCTACTTTTGGAATCTTCAGCCCTCTTTTCTAACATCACTAAACGTCCCAACGAATCCCCCAACTTGAGCTCCATAGTCGCTTGCGCCGGTTTCAGCTCCTGAATGGCTATCTCGTTCGCTTTCACTCTATCCACCAGCTTTGAGTGGTCCGCACGCAGGAGCCCTAGCCCAGTGGCAACTTGCGCAATGTCTTGCTGTAAGGCCTCCTTTGTCGCCGCTATGGCCTCTAGGATCTTATCAAGGTGTTGATGCAGCCCAATTTCCGACACCGCCCCCTCAGGCTTTCCCACCGCACCACGAGCGTCATCTTGCTCCACAGCCTCCTCTTTCTTGCCCTTTGGTTTCAAATTGTTCAGCCGGTCGTTATTTTGCCCTGTGGAACTACACCTCCTTGCTCAAGGGCTTCCCATGATCCCCTGTTGGGTCCGATAATTAGGTATTATATAATGGACTGGTAGCGTTCACCGTAGATTTGCTGCCTCACGTCTCCCCAGGTCCCACTCACACAGAGGTAATCACTAGTTAGCACACCACGGCAATACGGAAGTCCCACAGTCACTGTCTATATGGCCCCGGCCTCCCGTTGATACCAGTGTCTGTTGCTGCCTACTGGCCTGGGCCCTGCTGCCACATCTGCTTTGCCTTCGTAGCCCTCGGGTCCCAGTGCTTGCCTGGCCTCTCCACTAGCTGTCTTGTGGCCTCAGCGCAACGCACTGTAGTGCTCTCAGCAATGAACTCTTCCTTTAGTAGTCCGCACCGGGCTTCTGTCCGACCGTTCCCAAAATGCAGCTCTCCATGAAACAACCGAGTTCCCCCTGTGCGTTATGCGTGTGCCCGAGGCGTTCTCTTCCCCCTCGTTTGCGGCGTGTCCTGGGCTCGGTCTCCGGCTCCCCAGCGCCCCGTCTTTCTTCTGCCCTTGGTCTGCTCCTATAGCCCAATGCCTCTGTTCGCGCACCCGTGCCCTTGCTCCTGCAGTGTCGCGGACCCGTCACCTGCCCCCACCTCCGCAGTACCGGGTTCAGGCCCGCGCCACCGCACTTACCCGGGCACTATGACTGGGCGCTGCAGGCTGCTGTTCGTCTTCCCTTGCAGGCAGGCAGAGCTCTTTTGGTCGTCCTTCACCGCGACGTCACTCAGGGCTTCCGGCTCTCTCGGTCGTCCCGCTGGTAGGCCCACGATCTCCCCGCTCCTTAGGTAGGCCCCTCGGTGTTCTTACTTCCCCGGTCCACCGATGCCTTGCTGGCACTCAGGGGTTTTTACACCACCGCACTAGCTCTGCCGCACCGCCATCTGCTCTAAACTGCGTCTGCCCTCAGCTTCACTGACTTGCTTCACCAGGATCAGGCAGCCCTCGGCCGCCATTTTGGGACTGGGTCTCTCCCACAGCTCTCCGGGTATTCCAGGCACCAAGGCACTCTGTTCATCGACGTCTCTGTTGTCTCTTCAGGGGTATCAGGTTGCGTTCCCCTGGGCCCGGCACTCCCAAAATTTCACCCGTTGGGTTATGCTGCAGGTCCACCGGCCCAGCTCGTCCTCACCCGCCGCCCTCCGCCAGCATCAAGCCGCTCCGGCATCGAAACACGCGCCTGGATCGTGCAGGAGTGTCCGGATACCTCAGTGTCGGTCGGATTCTTGTACCCTGCTGTTCCGACTCTCGCTTCTTAAATTTTACCGGATAATTTAAGGGATCGGGCGCGGAGCCACCAGCTCACGCTGCCTCTCCCATCGGCATCCAAGCCACGCCCCCCGCAGAAGGGGCTGGATGATCATCAAAGCCATATTTTTCACAAAAACACACACATTATATTCAGTTCAAGACATTATGGGAAACCACCAAACCCAAAAGGGAAGGGGTAATGTCACACTTCATATCCACTCATAGTTAATTACAGGGTTAGTGCCTATATGTCTTTTAATTCTTAACAAGGCGTACACTGAATTCTACATTTGTTCTACGAGAGCTCTTCTCATACTTCGTAGTTCAATGTACCACATTTTCGCACACAGGATTTTCTGAAATCTAAATTCCGGTTATTCTCAAGGCAACTTAACTTATAAGACAAATGCCGTCAGTCTTTATAGATATGAACACAATTGCATACAAACAGTACTTTCATGGTAATCTAGAATCACAGGGTTCTCCTCATAATATATAACCAGCCCGGGAAGAAGCAAGATACGTTTGAAAGCAAATAGAATTAGAGAAGTTCAAATACATATATGTATCTCAGAAAGCAGTTTTAACGTCAATACATAACCAAGAAAAAAGAATAAATATTTATGTACCTTAGATTAAAGATATTAACTTCTGTGAAAAGAACCACTTCTGATCTTATTTCAGTAAGCATTCCAATATTAGTCCCAAGTCCTATAGGGAGCAAAAATTCCAAGAGGGCTAATTCAGAGACAATCCGGATCAAATCTTCTTAACTACTTTACATCCTAACTGATCCTATCAGGTCACAATTCTTATTTTATGTAATTTTGCAGGCACTTTCATCCCATTTATTGTTATTATACTAAATGTATTGCCAAAACTTCTGTCATTACCGCACAATGTACATGGCATGTCCCTCTTATTAAAACTCCCTCTCAGCACAACATAATTTGGTTTCCATTAGGGACCCTACCCCCTGTATTTATTTGCTAGTATTCAATGCTGGAAATCCGTTTTTTTTTTAAAGCCTGACACAGCTCGCAACATGTGATATCTTCATCCGTTATATTAAGCCATGGTAGGCATCATATCCTAATGCGGTAAAAAAAGGGACCCCATGTAAAAAGCCACACATATAATTCTCGACACTAATATGACCCTAAACACAAACTGCAATTTAAAGCGCGGATCAGCAGACCTGCAAAATTCAGAATGTACTAAATAAAACAGGTATATTAACTCCATTTGACATACCACACAGATTGGTGGACCTGCAAAATTCGAAATATACTAAATAAAACTGGTATATTGACCCCGTTTGACATACCACATGGTTGTCAAACTATAAATCCACAAGGCTGTAATAACGATATCAGGTCTATTACCATGGTTTCCTTAAACCGACCATGGGGTCAGTCTCATATATTTTACCAAAACACACTAACAGTTTGTCCCCCTGTAATTGCCAAAACTCCAATAAAATGTACAAAATAACTGACAATCACAGGTGAATTTTGTCCGTTATACAGACTATCGGGTATGCTAACTAGCGTTTCCTTAGTTAGCAACAAAGTCAACTCGTGTCTTATTCTGCAAAAGTACTAATTGTGAAACCCTCTCAAAGTACCAAAGCCTCCCAATCCAGTTACCGTATATTGTAAATATATTATTGTTTAAGCAATCAACATCCCCCACGTAGGATATTTTAGCTAAAGTTCATGTACGCTATCAAGTTACTCACCTTACGAAGCCGGCAGTGCGTTCCCTTCGTGTTCGCATGGTCAAGACGAACTTTGGGAGAACGCGGCCATTTAAATCCCAATGCATGGTTCTGTGCATGCGCACGTCGCCGAAATTAAAAAGTGTGTATTGGGATCACCTGAGTACCCGGCAGCAACGCACACGTACAGCCCCATGACTAAGGAGTCGCCATCTTATAGTGTCTCCTAAAAATATTATTTAGATTACACTCATGTTAAAAAGACATTTACGATTGTGTATATTTCTGCCCAAATAAGCAGATGAATAACATGATTTTTAAATATATGGCACCCGTATTTTGACCCACTTTATGGGAGACTAACGTAAACGGACATAAACATCAGTAAATTGTCCTCATGTTATATTATATATATTAACGATACTGTGAAGTCTACACTCCTATGGGTGCTGGGTCCCATATATCACGATGGATGTATGCTTACTTGGTTTGGGAAAGCTACGCCATCTTTTAATGTCTGGATCTGCACAACGTATTCAAACATACGAACAACACGTTATATTTGGATCGGGATCTGCAACAGCGCGTTCATACGTACGAACAAAACTCTATTCCAACATCTTTCGTAAACTGGATACTCATATAACGGACATTAATGGACATATTCATAAGCATATCATTGAGACTACAATATAACTACGTTAAACACTCAATTAAAAAACTTAATAATTCCAAAAATCGGTCAGTTAAAAATTAATTCTATAAAGCGTTCACAATAACGGTACCAAAGGACAGAACTCATACAGAGTCCAAGTGCCGCAACGTATCTTAGGATCAGTATCTATACACATATAGTTGCCTCCAAAATATCATACTTGCTTTCCTTCCTGAACTTGTGGCACGTCTAATATGCAAGCCTTATTTAATTTAATCAGTTCTTCCAATACAACTAATAACGTCAGGATGTACTGGAAAAGTTGGAGGATTACAAGTGGGATAGCGACGATCTTGTTTTTATAACTATGGACGTCTGAAGTCTCTATACCTGTATACAGCTGAAAATTGGACTGGTAGCTTTGAGATCTTTTCTCTATAATAGAAGCGCAAGTCATCTTGACCACACTCGCATGTTGATAGAGATGGCAGTTTTGTTTGTATATTCAATATTTACTTTTCTTGTGTGCTGAGTTAGGTTGTTTATGCTTACAGTGATAGTTTTTATAATTGTTTAGGGGAACTTAAAGGTCAGGTTCCTTTTGATCTTTTGCACCAAGGTATGACTCCGTTTTCCCAATCAAATCAATAGGTGCGGCAGGATATCTTTGACCTTTTTGTAAATCTTTTTCCAAAGTGGACAACACTCTCTCGACACACTTGTGGGATTATCAAAATGTTTTCTTGAAATATAACTACATTTGAGATGTTCCCGAACATTTTCATCATGCCCTTCTGAAACACGGATGTGGCTAAGGCCAGCCCAAACAGCATGCGACAAAACTGGAATGCACTATCAGGAGTGACAAAGGCAGTAAAATGCCAAGATTGTTCATCCAATACCACCTGATGAAACGCCGCTCAGTTTTTTGAAAATCATTTGTACTAACCTACAGTATTAATAAATTCTTTAACACATGACAAAAGAACATTTTCTACTTATGTAGCATTGTTCAATGATCTAAAGTCAACACAAAAACATGATTCACCAGATTTGTTCTTAGCTACCAAAATAGTAGGAAGCCACAAACTGGCATCCACAGGTTAAATTATTTCATCATAATGCATTTTTTTTTGTAATTGACAATAGTTATTTTCTTACACTACGGGGCACACTGCGCAATTGTGTTTAACAGGCACAACGTCCTCCTTGACTTTAATCTTGTGAACATAATTTTTGATCCTACCCACCTTGTCTTAAAATACACATTTTAATCTTTCTTTAAAAAGTTTCATCTCAGAAATAGAATTGATAAGGGTAACAGGATGTTTGTGACCCAGCCTAATCATTAATCCAAAGTCAGCTTGGTGCCACCAACCCAAAACATTATTGCCTTTTTGAGGTACATAAACTTTTCTTCGAATGGTTTTGGTTTAAAAACAAATGTCCGCCCAAAAATAACATACTAAATCAATCAATCCTACTACCCCCAGATGCAGTGGTGGTGACATCCGTATGTAACAACCCTTTGTTCAACCAAAGCTCATTATATTTCTCAATGGAAATATTTGTTGTTCTAGCTGCAGAATACAGTAGTAATGGGATTACAATGCTGTCAATCAAAATAATAAGGTACGGGTCACTTAATTTTTTTCATTTCACATACACCAATTGTTTAGAGTCTTCTAATGAAGATTCTATACTCTTGACAATGTCGTTAGCTTCATCAAGTGATGGATGTTTGCATTCCAATAGCCTTTGTTGTATTTTTTTTTAGTAACACCTAGATACAATTTTATCATGTATAAGATGAGAAGTACATTTTTTAAAATGTCAGTAGGCTTCTAGCACTTTCAGAATTTGGATCTACTCCTACTCCCACTGACCACGCTAGGAACCTAGGCATCATTATGGACAACAAGCTGACCACGATGACTCTGTTCAATTCAGTCTCCTCCTCTTGCTTCATCATCCTCTGCATACTTCGTAAGATATTCAAATGGGTACTCCAAAGCTCATGACGCACCATCACCCAGGCCCTCATTCCCAGCTGACTGGACTACAGCAACACTTTGTACGCAGGGATCGCAGCTCACTTCTTCTAACTACAGACAATACAGAATGCTGCAGCCAGTCTTGTTCTGGATCTCCTTAGCAAACCTACATTACCCCCTACCTATCATTTTCCTAAATAAAACAATCCACCAGACCACATGTTTGAGATTTGCATCCATGAGGGAATTAAAAACACCATCAATTACAACCGTCAATTTGACAAAATTTCCAAATTGGCAGAGAAAAGAAAACATTCTGGATCCTTATTTAAATTTTATGATTCAAAATTGTACATATAACTCAACTAGGTTACATCCTAAAAGCATATCCCTGTGGCCTATTGATACTGATATATACATTTCTTTCCAAAATTCCTGTTCCTTCAGCTAATTTCCCAGCCCCCAGGTATGACAAATATACACCTGTGACTAAATACAGTGTGGTAAACTGTACCAGTGATGGCTAGTACAATCCAGCTTAACGGATGTGAAGGAGCACTTTCCCAAAATTCATGAAAATATGTATTTTAGTGATTTCTTCCTGGCCAGGGAGCCAGGCCGCAAGATGGCTGCATTTCTGTGAGTCTCTGTTGGAAGAGGCTCCAATCTGGCATTTCTTGTACAGAGTGCCCATCCTCGCCAACAACATATTACCTAGGGATGGCCGGGGGTGGGGTTGGGATGTGACTGTTTTGCTACCCACTGAAAACTAGCCGTAGAACTGGGCTCCTGGCTAACTGGCAGTGTGAGGCCTGTGTGGTTTGCTGTGCTGCACTGAACGCCCAGCCTAGCATGGGGAGATGGCTGAGCGCTGGGAATAGAAGGCCCATGTTGCGCAGCTGAACCTCTTTGATACTGCAGCAGTGAGGGGGCTGAACTGCTGGTGGTGGCAATGCCACTTGAGTTTGAAGTCCTAATGTGAGGGGATGAGTGGTGGTGGGCCGCGGGGATGGCAAGGTAGGGCTGACCCTCTGACTGATCGGCGCTGAGTCGCCCCAGAGAGGTAGACTACGCAGACTTTGCAGGCTGAGAGGCAACTGAAAAATGTGTGCCTGCACTGGAAACAGTTGCAAGGTGGAATCAACTGCTGAAAGCTGCATGGCTGCTGTCGGGACCTCATCCCTTCCCACTGTCCAGCAATAGCAGAGCTGTGGAGCTACTTCGGTGAACAGCATCAGGCCTGGAATATATCCCGCTTTTTTGTCCAGTTTAATACACAGTTGAACCTCTCTGCATATCACCTGCTGCCTTTGTGCATTCATATTTTGATTGGCGATGCCTTGCCGCTGAGTTATAGTGTTAAGTGAGTATTGAATAAATGATACCCTTCTTGCACAATACTTCCTGCCAGAAAGACTTGATAACCCAGTAGTGGCATCTGAAAAGCCAGTGGTATGTGCAGCTAATGGTCATCTCATGTCCCTCTGGCTCCTGGAGCGTGGCGTGACCCGGGCCTCACTATGACAGCACAATACATACAAGCCCTGGGGGCTGATTGCTCACCAGTTGCAGCATACTTGAGGAAACGCCTCAGAGGTGAAAACTTCACTAAAATGGACAAACATGACCATAAGCAATCTAAATTGCTCTTCAAGAGTAAACAATCCACTAGAACAGAGGTCTTCAAACTTTTTTAGGTTGAGCCCCCCAGTTTAATTTTTTTTTATGTCGGGCCCCCCCCCACCACCTGACAGAAACCTTTGGAATCAAGTACACTACTACTCCGCTATAGCTCACCTCAGCTGCACAAGTTACAAGGACACCAGACAGCGCTGCAATATCACTGACATCAGAGGAGCCTGGATGGGTGAGAGCTGAATTGCTACCGAGTGTCTGTGTGAGTTAGTTGACTGACATTTGTGTTTAGGCTGGTCTTGCTCCTGCTTCCTGTGGCAGGAGCTGGTGGGCCGCCTCACAGTTTAAAGTTAACTGCTGGCAGTCATGGTTTTATATATGGCAGGCAGTGCAACTTGCACGCATGCTACGTTGGACCGGACTCCACGTTGGCTGGGGCACACCATTATTGCTTTCCTTTGGAAGAGCTTGTATCCGCCGGCTGCTACCGGGACCCGACCCCACCGGTGCCATCAGGGCCGTCTAAGACTGCTGCGGGAGACAGTCAACGATAGTACTAGGCACAGTCGCTGCTTGCGGCCAGTGGGGAGTTGTTGCCCGTCGCCGTCTGTGTTCTGAGTCAGGTCAGTGAGATTTGGATTTCTATCACCTCGTGGCCAATGGGAGAGAGAAATTGATGTGCGCCGAGTTGAGGTGCTGAGCCCCCATGTGCAGCTGTTCTGCTGCCTCGGGTGTCTCTCTTCTCAGTGAAGCCATAGGAGAGCTGGTGATGGTCTGTGCTCTCGTCTGTTTATTTCTTGGTAAGTGACCCCCCCGCCCCGATCTAAACTCCTTGCTTCTTTAGAGCTGCAGGCCTCCCCTCCTTTACCAGTGAACTGGCCAACTGACAGGGATGGGAAGCTCTCTGCAACAATCATGGCTCCCCTCACCATCGGCCACTCAGAGTCTGGAGGAGTTGCTGTGCTATGAGAGAGGCTGATGCTAGCCAACTCACTCTTGCAGTAACTTCAACACTTTCATCAAACAATGCTGGCCCCTAGTATATCACTGTGAGCCTTATAAAAAATAGTGCAACCACAAGGTATAGAGATACATGGTATTTTCATAAGGTGAAGCATGTAGTGAGACAGTGTACAGTGCACTAAGACACCCACGGCCGAGTGTGTGTTTAAATTAAATTCATTGGCAACACAGAATAAGGCCACTGCCAGCAGTCAGTGGGTGCTGGTCGTAAAATCTGCGTCACATTACAACATCTACTCTAAAATGACACTGTTTCTCGAAGCTCAAATAAGTATAATTTATAACTATTGAAATGTTTCTCTCATCTTCATTGCTTGATTTTACTTACAAGAAAATGTCACTCGAGGGGCATGGTCTGCAGCCGAGAGGAATGGCCGCACTCTGAGGCGGCTCCTCGGCCCTCGCCGATATTCCTGACACTGATCCTGCGCCTGTGCTTTTCTAACCCCTACGCTTGGCGGTAAGGATTCACTGACTGTCTGGACGAGCCCATTTGCTCCCCGTTTGCCTCCAGAACCCCATTTACCGTGGCTGATTCCTGAGGCTCTGGTATCCTTCGGCCTCAAAATGGCGGCCGGGACCACCGGCCGATGTGTGGCCCGACTCCGGGGCCGCTGCGAGAGCCTGGGTGCCGCTTCAGAGACCACCTGGCCTTGGCGGTGCTTTGAGGGGCGAGAGCCTGATGATTCCTGTCGAACCCGTCCTGCTGGGCCCCACGAGCGATGATCTAAGCTGCCGGAATCAAACCCTTCCTGGTGCTCGGGACGCTAACTACGTGAGTCGCCGGCTTTGGGCCTGCTACCGGGGACCACTTCCACGTTGCTCTGGACTGCCCTGACCTGCCTGCGCTCGTCGCTCCATACCTCGCTGCCTGGGTAGACTGCCTATTGCCCCCGTGGCCTAGTGTTGGTGCCACAAACTGCATTTGGGCGCTCTGTGGGGCCGTATCGCCTGTGGGGACCGGAGGGGGCCGGAGCTTGGTCCTACGATGCGGGAGACAGTGCTCACCTCCCGCACCTGTAGACTACCGAGTGATGCCTGTACCCGCCCCAGCTTCTGGAGCCTGCTGGAGCTGCGGTGGCCCACGCTGAGGGGGGCCTGCCTTTTCTACACCGGGAATACCGGACGGATGCTGTAGCCGGGAGACAGCTGGACACTGCCTTGGACCTGGCCCTAGAGCTCACGGGAGGCTCGCCCTGCAACGTGACCTCTTTCACAGATCCTGTAGCTCCGAGGCGTGGAGTGGTCCCGGGGTGTCCCCCCTCATTCCTCCTGGACTGACAGACTGAGCTCCATCCTGTGCTGGGAGCCAAGGTGCGTGATCTGCGACCTGCGATATTGTGAGTAAAGCGCTTGCACTCCCCAGTACGCCCTACTGTTGCCTTGCTCCTTTTCCCCTACTCACACCTGGTTCCGAGACTCTCTAACGGTGCCATCCTGATAGGTGAGGTGACTACTTACCTACACGAGGGCGGCAGAGGCCGCCTCATGATTGCACGCGCTTGGTCCGCGCCACTGGAACATACTGCCCGCATTGGATTCCACGATGACCTCTAATAAAGGAAACAGGCCCTCCAATCAGAGACAGATCAATAAACTCTCGTGGGGTTCTAAAGAGGAGAATAAAGATGCGAATCCTGAGAATGCACCTAAAACCGCGACTCCTCCCCCTGAAGCGCGGTCCCCTCTCTGGAAGACGTGATGGAGGCGATAGCTGGTGTCCGCTCATCGCTGGAGACCCGCATAGACTCTGTGAACATCGAGGTCACACTGCTGCAGGCGGACCTCCGCAAAATGGACACCAAAGTAAAGGACATGGAAATTAAAACCACGGCGCTCATAGAGGACACCTCCACCCTCCAACAGCAGGTGGCCCAACTCTAAAAGCAACAGTTACAAATGGGGGAACTTCTTGATGACTATGAAGGGCGCGCAAGGCGCAACAACCTCCGCATCCTAGGGGTTCCGGAGCGAATGGAGGAGCCGGCTACTAATCTCTTTGTAGAGAACCTGATTCCAAAACACCTCCAGCTAAAGCAGCTATCAAATTATTTCTCCATTGAGCGGGCACACAGGGTCCCGGGGGGTAGGCCGAAGCCGGGTGCTCCCCCCGCCCCATCATTGCTCGGGTGTTTAACTTCCAAGACCGTGATGTTATCCTTCAGACGACACGAACGGGGCCGCCCCTGCGCCTGGACAATGCTCAGATCACGATCTTCCCCGACTTCACGGTGAATGTTCAGGCTCGCCGACGCAGTTTTCTTGAAGTCAAGAAGGCACTCCCTTCTAAGTCCATAAAATACGCTATGCTGTTTCCAGCCAAACTGCGCGTTGAATCGGAGGGCAAGACTTGGTTCTTCGAGTCCCCTGCTGAGGTCTGGGACTGGCTCGAAGGATGGCGTCAGTCAGGTACCACTCAGAATCGCCGCCGACAGTCGGCCGACCACTCCGGCCCGGACACGCTTCCGGAGAGCCAGGATTTGTTCACTGACACTACTCATGGAGACCAATGTGGAGAAGTGTGGCTCACCTGTTAGAGGCGGCAGACCCAGAAGCAGAGGTCGGCCCGGGACCAGGGTTCAATTCCCGACGCGGCAGGGTACAGAACCAATGTCAGCGGGCTCGATAAATCTCGCCTCGGTGCCTCTCTAATCATGGGTCCCACGCTGCAACTCTGGGCAATAGCTTGCTTAATCTCCACAAGGGCCCCCTCGCTGCTGGGGATGCCTGGCTTCACCTTGGGGGCCCAATAGGGACCATCTCACAGGGAAAACCAGGACGGGTTCCCCAGCGGTACACAGCGCCAAGAAACCCTGGGGTGAACGTGCGCTCTACAAATTCATACTAACATAACATAACATTACAATGAAGTTCTCAACCGTCTGGATCTCCTCCATTGGTCGGTCAGGTTTTTGCCCCACGACCTACCGCACGACGCAGAGCTTATTTAACTTTGACCGGCCATGCATTGACTAGTTTGAACTCACTCCTGTTCTCCAGGCATTTCCCTTTATGATCCTGACAATGTGGTCCGTCCAGTCTTTTCTTCGTTTTTGTAATATGTAAATGCAACTGCTGTAATCCATTGACTTAAGTTGCACTAGGCTCCACCATCTTGTAGTCTCTAGGCGGGGGCACTCATGGCTCTCTACACACCCCGTATATGTTTCAATCAATTAATCAGGAGTTTGTTAAAGCGCGACTACTCACCCGTAAGGGTCTCAAGGCGCTAGGGGTGGGGGGGTGCAGGTTCCATTCCATCAAGGAGGGGGTCTGTCGAAGAGCCAGGTTTTGAGGTTTCTTGCGAAGATGGGGAGCGAGGTTGTCTGTCTGAGGTGGAGCGGAAGGGCGTTCTATGCTTTGGCCGCGAGGAAGGAGAAGGAGCGGCCTCCCGATCTGGTCTTTCTGGTGCGGGGGACCACGGCGTAGGAAAGCTGGGCTGATCGTAGGGTCCTTTGGAGTGCGTGGAATTTGAGTCGGCTGTTCAGGTATGCTGGTCCGGTGCCGTGGAGGGCCTTGTGTGCGTGGGTGAGCATCTTAAAGGTGATTCTCGCCTCGACGGGGAGCCAGTGGAGTGTGCGCAGGTGCTGGGAGATGTGACAGTGTTTTGGCAGGTTGAGGACCAGTCTTGCGGCGGCGTTCTGGATGTTCGGTAGCTTGCGGATGAGGTTTTACTTTATTCCGGCGTAGAGTGCGTTGCCGTAGTCGAGTCTGCTGGTGACCAGGGCGTGAGTGACTGTCTTTCGGTGTTCGAGGGGGATCCATTTGAAGGTCTTACGAAGGAGGCGGAGGGTGTGGAAGCAGGAAGATGAGACAAAGTTGATCTGGCGGTCCATTTTGAGCTCGGAGTCCAGGATGATTCCCAGGTTGCGTGCGTGGTCTGTGGGGGTTGGCGGGTTTCCGAGGGCGGTGGGCCACCAGGTGTCGCTCCAGGCATCGGGGTTTGGGCCCATGATGAGTACTTCTGTTTTGTTGGTGTTTAGTTGTAGGCAGCTGTTTTTCATCCATTTGGCGACGGCGTCCATGCCTTCTCGAAAGTTGCGTCTGGCGGTGTTGGGCTCGTTGGATAGGGAGAGGATGAGCTGGGTGTCGTCTGCGTATGACACGATGTTGAGTCCGTAGGTTCCGACGATGGGGGCAAGTGGAGCCATGTAGACGTTGAAGAGAGTTGAGCTGAGGGAGGAGCCCTGGGGTACTCCGCAGGTGATAGGTGTGGGGTCCGAGAGGAAAGGGGGGAGTCTGACCCGCTGTGTCCTGCTGGAGAGGAAGGAGCAGATCCAGTCGAGGGCCTTGTCCTGGATTCCTGCATCGTAGAGTCTGCGTATTAGGGTGCGGTGGGAGACTATGTCGAACGCCGCTGATAGGAGGGCGACAGGCACTCTGCCTAGTTTAGGAGAGGATAGTTTCAAGTCCGCGGGCTGGGTGTGGGGTTGGGCGGAGTGGGAGGAGGGTTCGAGAGGGTTTTGTATTAGTTTTGGTGGTTATTACATTTCTTGTTTGCAGCAGAGTCTATCTTGTCACTTGCCACATCTTTCGCAG
Source organism: Lissotriton vulgaris (assembly GCF_964263255.1). Lineage (NCBI taxonomy): Eukaryota > Metazoa > Chordata > Amphibia > Caudata > Salamandridae > Lissotriton > Lissotriton vulgaris. The sequence continues at coordinate 615,268,277 of NC_141695.1, read as the reverse complement.
GGTCCGATCATGGCGTATTACACCCATCTGGTGTTATTGACTCCTCGGGAGGTCGTAGGGCCCCCTGATACCACGCTCCTTCTTGCCACGCCCCCTCAGTTGCGCAGGTTGGCTCTCCTCTTCACACTCCTCCATAGATCTCACAGCATCCACCATTATGCCACGGTCCCTTCCTAGAACCATCACGATTATGTCCTGGAATGTCAACGGATTGGGGCACAAAATCAAACGCGGTATAGTCCTCCAATACCTACGGCGCCACTCCCCCAACATAGTACTGTTGCAGGAGACACATTTGGTGGGCAGCACTTGTCAGGCACTCACCGGGTGAGATTTAACTAACAGGACCGGAGTAACGAGGATTTGGGTGCCTTACTGAGGTCTTTTTTGTCCCAGGGCCAAAGGAACAACCATCGAGGGGGAGGTCAGGAAGGAAGGGGCAGAGGCCGAGGCAATCAGCCCAACCTGTCCAACCAGCAATGCCCACAATGGCAAACATTCTTGCCCAGAATGACCCGCAGCAGAGGCAGGATACAGAAATGAGGGATAGTATCGTAGTAAATCTCTCAGATCACACACTTACGAGGAATGTAGAGAGAGTGCTTAACAAAAGGCTTGGGTTTATTCCCACCCCCACTCATGATGCCTTTAAATGTAGTCTTGAGTTCCATGAAACTATGAGGAAGATTAAACTCAAAAAGTTTTTCAAAAATAGAAAAACTGAGGAAGCCGCAAATTTTGGTACAGATTTGAAAAAACCTTCTACGTTCTGTCCACCATCTTCTTCTATTGGTCCAGAAGTGGTAGTGTTTGAGTCTCTGGTGTTGCAGGACATAGAAAGAATTGAGAACACGCAAAAAAAGTTTGAATACAAGAATATGACCAAGGACAACTGGGAGGCTGTTAAGAGCCTACAAAATAATCATAATCTGACGATTAAGTCAGCAGATAAGGGCGGGGCAATTGTCCTCCTGAATTCTGTAGACTATGATGCTGAAGTGATGCGCCTATTGAGCGTAAGGACTAATTACCAGCCACTAAGCCGGGATCCCTTGAAAGATCTACTTAAAACTATACGTGAGATGCTAGGGATAGCGAAGGAAAAGAAATGGATTTCGGTGAAAGAGGCGAAGTTCCTGGTAAATACCAACTCCAGGACTCCGTCCTTTTACATACTTCCCAAAATCCACAGTCCACCACCGGGATGCCCTATTATTTCAGGGATCCAATTTGTCTTAGAACCCCTTTCACAGTACGCAGACTTTTTTCTGAGAGAATCAGTGGTGAATCAGAAATCTTTTGTCAAGGACATCACCGATATTCTCAGTATCTTGGAGGATATGCAATATGATCCTACTCAAGAGTTTTTTGTCCTTGGTCACGATTGACATTGAATCCTTGTACACATGCATACCCCAGGACGCGGCGCTGGTGGCAGCAGCCCGCGCCCTGGGTGACCAAGAATGGTTTTATGATACGACCCAGGCATTTGTACTTCAATGCATTGAATTGGCACTCACAAGAAATTATTTCTGTTATAAGACCAGTTCTATCTCCAGATCTCGGGGACTTCAATGGGGGCCACTATGGCTCCTAGTTTGGCCTGTATCTATGTCTGGCAGTTTGAGGAGCACGTCATCTATCCCAATAACAACCCCTTCCAGAGCAATTTACGTCTCTGAAAGAGATATATAGATGACGTGCTCTGCATCTGGTCAGGCATGGAGGAGGACCTACTGAGCTTTTTGAACTGGCTCAATGATCAAGATGCGAATTTAAAATTCACCTGGACCTATGACAGACACAAGGCAGTATATCTGGACCTTGATATTGAATACAGAGATGACAATATTAACACCTGTGTACATCAGAAGCTCACGGACAGGAACTCTCTGCTTTCCTACGATTCCTTCCACCCTAGGGCATTGAGAGATAAACTGCCAGTGGGGCAGTTTTTGAGATACAGGCGAAATTGTTACCCCAAAAAAGTTGTGAAACAAGCCAAAAAAAGAGCTGTTAATACACCATGCAGTGCCCTTTTGGAGAAAGTTGTCAGGCAAAGAAAAGATTGTGTCCCAGTGGTAATGACATATGACCCCATGGCGACCAAAATAAGACAATCTATTCGAAAACATTGGTCCTTGCTATCAAATAATGAATTTGAAATGCCGCCACCGAGATTCGCGTTCAAAAGAGCGTGTAATCTCAAGGACAAACTTGTACATACTCGTGAGCCTGTAGAAAGAACTGCCCCGGTGTCTACTGTTCCTAATGGTCATTACCCCTGTGGTACCTGTTCTTTCTGCCCTCTCTATAAGAAGAACACCAGTGTGTTGCTAACTTCAGGCAAAGAATGGTTTCTCAATCAATTCAGTAATTGCAATACCACCCATGTGGTGTATAGACTTATGTGCCAATGTGGTCTACACTACATAGGTCCTACGTCACGCAAAATCAAGGTCAGAATGCAAGAGCACTTAAGCACTATAAGGGCAGGTAAATTAACGACAAAATTGGTGCAACACTGTTTTAATGAGAGGCATACCTTCACCTGGACGGATTTGGAAAAGGTGAGAGGGACACCGCAGAACATGGAGAGTATTTTGCTCTCAAAAGAAGCGCGTTGTATTTACAGTGAGAATACAGATCAATGTGGGCTTAATGAGATTATAGAGTGGAACAGGATTAAACTGTAATGAGAATTGCCCCTTGGTTGTCTGTTTTTATCTGCCCACCCTTTAAATTCCCTACCATATCAATGAGTGTACCTAAGTAGTTTCATCTTGATAGGGTACTACAACACACATAGTGGGATATGCTTACACTGTAACTATGTAGGCTCCGTGCCCTTTTCCTTTGCCTTTTGGTATCAATGAATGCAGAGTAATCTCTCTTGATTTTTAACATTGCAGGGGAATGTATGTTTCTTGGAGGAAACAGATAATGGAGCATGATATACAGGGTCCTAATAGGCTGCGCATATGTCCCATTTTTGAACTACAACAGGCATCCTCCAGTGATGCAAGAGACTGGTAAAATATATCTTTTTCTAGGTGTCCACACCATCTTGGACCTTTCTTTCTGAAAGATGGATCTACAAAACATCTACATGCTGAGTGGTTCCATCACCGTATGGTTTTTTTTGTAATGTGTACAGCACCTAGCAAAGTCCTATCCCTAACAGTTCTATCTCTGACTAGTCTAAGTTGGCCGCCATATCCTGCACCGGATCACGTGATCTATGTACCTTGAGGGGTTTCATTATACCGATTTACCCCTTGTAAGTGAACGCTTAAATGCGTATACGGTGATTATAAACATAATCAGCTATATGAACAATAATGTAGGTTGCCGGGTGCGCACTATAATGAAGTTAAGGGCGTACAGAATACTTCTTAGCCATTAGTGACTACTCTAAGATGGCCGCTATGGTGGGGATAGTTGCACACGTGATCGGAACGCGGTGGCTTTTGTACGCACCACGGAGGCATATTAACTTGGGAGTTGGACACAGACAATAAGAAACGAGACAAGGCGCTCGCCGGACGGCTTCACGGTGAGAAGTTGAGTTGCTGAGTGTGTGTGCATGATGCACCGGCTAATGGGCGAAACAATACGCGATTTAATATGTGCCTCGAACATGGGGCATATGTAGAGAAAATGGAATATTTGGAGGGTGTGAGACTCTAAAAACCGCGTGAGAGTGATGACTGCTTGGGACGGTATCGTATATCATCAGAGAAACGTTCGAGGCAACCTGTGTTATCAGTATGATTGGGGGCCGATTCAACAGCGTGAGTGTGTGTGTGAGCCTCTCAACACGAGTAAGAGAAGTGCAGCGGAGAAATTATGGCGCTTCACAGTGTGTGTTTTATTGAAGAAGGGATGGCCCCGTATGTTGCAAGAAGATGCTAATGGCATTGAAATATCGCTGATAGCATTATCATGTGTTTTTATGCCCCCAGATTGATATGTACAATCTATGTGAAGGTGGAGACTCACTTTAGGAGTCCTTCTGTATCCCATTGGATCCCCAGGCAGCTGGTATGAGCATTCAGGCTGCTTATGGGTAAATAACGTTGACACAGTTTCTATACACACATACAGCGTATAAGGGTGGGACTGCACGTTTTTAACTACCTACATGTGCCTATCTCTTTGACAGTTAACACAGTACAAGTGTCCAATAGTGGAGTGGCAGCATATGGTGCAGCCCTGATGAATCTGCCAAAATTGCTGTGGCAGTGAAACATGTCGGCAATAGGTAATGGTATGCATGAATAGCTACCAGCCTTTTTACTTCAACAGCAGACATTCATTTCTCTATGAATAAAGTTATTAAAGAGGATTGGATGCTGTGTTTTATGCACCTTTTTATGCAATTCTTTTGTCACTAGCACATTTCTTCTGCTTCCACTGTTGCACTGTTTGGGTTGTTGCTTTGGACACTCTTTCTTCTTCTTTTTCTTTGAGAATCGGATGACAACCGATGATGAGACAGGGGCCTGTCTGGAGATTACATACCAGTTACCCCGTTGGTGGTGTTTCCGTGAGGTGTCATTCGTTTCTCACACATTTTTTCTAAACAGAACTTGGTCTAACACTGATGTTGTGGATGTCCGGTATTGACTAGAGGTGTCAGACATTTTTATATGGTGTTCTGTGTAACTGTCAAGGAGGTCTGGCCTTTGGTTTTTATTTTAAATTGCAAGAAAACTTTGGACGGAGTGCAGTGAAACGTCCCCTCATTAGAACAAAAGTATATAGGGGAGGATAATAGTTATCAGTAAGTTTAGACTGTCCTATTATATAAGTAACTGACACAAGCAGCGTCCTCTGGACAGAGTCTTTTGTTGTTGGTTAATGTTTGAGTGGAGGGCGACCCAGTCCATTTTTTCCCTCTAAGCTCCGATTTACGTCAGGCACTTCAAAGGGGCGGCTATAAAATGTTGGTACATGCGGGGTTCACCTCTGGGTCCCGGGGTACAGGGATTTTGGTTAAAAAGAATCTAGCACTCACTTACACGAAGACGTGGGCTGACCCCCTAGGCCGTTTTGCACTCGTTTAGGGCGCCTGGGAGGGACGTCTCTTGAACATCATATCTGCGTATCTTCCACCGACTCTGGGTCGAGATTCCCTCAGAGACTCGGGCACCCGACTGAAAGGCCTCCCCGCCGGTACACTTCTCATTGGGGGTGACTTTAACATGACGATGAATGACGACCTCGACCGACATCCTAGACGCGCCTCACACAGACGGAGCTCTGATCTATCAGAGTTTATACAAGCCGTGGGACTTGAAGATGTCTGGAGAACCCATTACCCAGATACGCCTTATTTTACTCACTATTCTAACGCACACAACAGCATGTCCCGAATTGACTATCTTTTCTGTCCCACAACAGATGTGGGATACTTCGTGCGTCCGAAGGGCCTACCCTGGGGCATTTCTGACCACTCTCCTCTCACTGTGGACTTAACTTACCACCACCAGTACACCTGAGGCCCCATAATTATCAATCCTTGGCTCCTGCAGATCCCAGACATCAAGGACTGCCTGATAGAACATACCAATTTCTATTTCTCTGAAAACGTTGGCTCTGTGCGTTCAGCAGTCACGATTTGGGAAGCATACCTGGCGGACATTAAAGGCAAGGCACTGGCGCTCAAACTTGGTTATATACGGAAGCACATTGACCAGATCCATCAGGCTGAATCTAACTTCTTACGTCTCAAACTATCCCACAACACTGCCCCCTTGGACGATACGGCCTGTCGTCTCCAAGCCCAACAACTTAACTATAAAGCTCTGGCGAGGAAACAGACACAAGCTCGATTACTCCACACGCGCAATCGCGTCTATGAACTCGGTGACCGCTCGGGGAGGATACTTGTCTGGTTGGAGCGGCGGGAGCAGGGAGCTAGATGGGTGTCGTCCATTGTGAGACCGGATGGGTCATCAACCGTAGATCTGCAGGAAATTGCGGACGCTTTCGCCGACCACCTGGCACATATTTATACAGCTGGGGCGCGTTACACCTCGGAGGAGTCCAGGCAACTCCTAGAGGAGATGCGTCTACCTACCCTCTCGGAATCTGACAAAGAAACGCTAGACGCCGACATCACGGCGGACGAGCTTACGACGGCGCTCTTTGCTGTCAACTCTGGCAAAGCAATGGGCCCCAACGGAGTCTCCATTGAATTCCTTAAGGGCATGTCTCCCAGCATCGTCCCACATCTCAAGAATATGTTTGAGGACAGCTTGGACAAAGGCATCCTGCCACTTGATCAAAGATTGGCCTCCATAGCGGTCATCCTCAAACCGAATAAACCACCCACTGATTGCAATTCCTATGAACCGATCTCTTTGATAAGCGCGGAGGCCAAGATCCTTGCCAAGCTTCTAGCCAACCGGCTCCTCGTAGTGCTTCCCTCCCTCATCCATGACGACCAGTCGGGCTTCCTTCCGGAACGAAATACGGCCCTAAACTTGAGGAGAGTCAACAATGTTCTGAGTCAGCAACCTCTTTTACAGCAAGACGCCGCCATTCTGTCCCTCGATGCCACGATGGAGTTCGACTCGATTGAGTGGTCCTACCTTTTTGAAGTCCTGCTCAGATTTGGCTTTGGACTCAAATTAGTCAAATGGGTACGGCTCCTCTATACAGGCCTATTGGGCCAAGTACGGGTAAATAATCACACATCTCTCCGGTTCAGACTCTACAGGGGGACCCGACAAGGCTGCCCCCTGTTGCCGCTACTCTTTGCTCTCACCCTGGAACCCCTGGCCCACTGGATCTGCACAGATGTTTCCATCAGAGGCCTCCAATGGAATGCCGAGACAACCAACAAAATCTCCCTCTATGCCGACGACATCCTGGTATACGTCACCTCCCCTCGCTCCTCAATTAATAGACTATTCCATGTCCTCACAAACTTCGGGAAATATTCGGGCTATTCGATCAACTGGTCTAAATAAACACTATATATGCTACACAGCCCCCCACCCGACTACCCCGAGGATTTACTATTACGATAGCTCGGGATGGCTTTAAATACCTCGGTATCTTTGTTACCCCAGATCCCACATTATTCCACGACAGGAACTTACTGGGTACCCTGCGTCGGCTACATAGTGACATAGCCCACTGGCGATCCCTACTACTCTTCCTCCTTGGCAGGGCGGCCTTATTTAAGATGTTGGTGCTCCTGCGCTTCTTGTATGCCCTGCAGAATTGTCCTTTCCCGATTCCTGACTCCTACTTCAACGCTGTGTACAGTGACATACGACTTCTGCTGTGGGACGGCGGGGCGGCCCGTATTGCCCTCCAAAAGCTCACCCAGAGTTGGTATGATGGGGGCATCGCCTTGCCTAACCTGCGTCTTCATTATTGGTCATCACAGCTGGTGGCCACCAATCACTGGATCCATGGGTCACCCCTGAATCCAGCCTTCCACCTAGACAGATGCCAGACGGGGCGTGAGGGTTACCTAGGGGCCCTCTACAGTAAGCCAGTCAGGAACAGGTACGTGGGACCCATGGCACAAACAGTCGCAATCTGGCATAGGGCCAACAGATGTTTGGGCTGGTCGGACAAAATCACCAAAGCGACGCCACTGTGGTCATCGCAAAAGTTGGGCTCCCTTTGCTTCCACTTTGGATTCGACCAGTGGGACACAATAGGAATATCGACGGTGGGAGACCTAATACCCAAAGGCGAGCTACTGACATTTGAGGATTTACGAACCAAGCACTCCCTCGCACGAACAGAACGGTACTGCTACCTCCAAATCAGGCATGCTATCCTCACTGCTATCCCCGATGTCTCCTCCATACCTGAGACCTCCCCCTTGGAGGACAGACTGCTTTCGGAACCTCTCCCCTCAAAGGCCATCTCCTGCACCTACCGAAAACTGTGTAACAACCTCCCTGATATTTTTCAGTCCCTGCGAGATAAATGGCAGGCAGACTTAGGTCCTCTGGAAGAAGAGGACTGGCGGACGGCCCTAATGTCCCCTAGAGAGACAGCAATCAACCATAGGTTCCGATTGATTCAATTGAAGGTGCTGCATCGGGCCTAGATGTCTGCTACATTATTGGCTAGAATCAGCAGGCATTCTGACGACCTGTGATTAAGGGGCTGCGGCTTGTCTGGCACCTTCTATCATGTCTTGTGGAAATGTCCGGTAATACAACAATTCTGGGAGGGGACTGTTCGAAAGATGAGAGACTCCCTGGGAAGGCCAGTTCCGCTGTCACCGAAGGAATGTGTTCTTAATATATGGGGGGCCACGGACCTGAACGAACTTGAATTACAGTGGGCGGCGCTGGGTTTCCTGCTTGCTAAACGCTCAATAGCTATGAAATGGGGCTCTGTTGAAAAGCCACTGGTGGTGGGTTGGATGGCGGAGATGGACCGCTGTATGCTCGCGAAAAAACAGTATATAAACTTAGAGGCTGACCTGCAAAGTGGGATAAGAAGTGGGGACACTGGAATAAATTCTGTGGAGAATTATGTGACTCTCCGACGTTGGAATTAGACATGGACAGAGATGGACCCTTATTTTGAATTGTGCGCTGATGTACCTGTATATTCATTTTGTATCTTACTTTTAACTGTGTCATTCTTTATGTGACTGATTTACTGACTCTGTTTTCTTTTCAATAAAATTTTATTTTTGAAAAAAAAAAGAAAATGTCACTCATAGTCCTTGAAACATGACTCATAATTACACTAAAATTATGGTAATGTCACATATAGTACTCAAACTTTGGCACTATTGTTTAATTTAATGAGAAAACTTGCCTTGTTTATGTGAAAATCTAACCGTCCTGGGAGGGTTAATTCCGAGAGCTGAAATGCTTCAGCTGCAGTGGGAGGCAGGGTCTCCTCTGCCATGACACCGATTCTGTTTGTTCGCTTTCGGTTTCATAGCAGAGGAGGCTCGCTGCCTGCAACTGAAAGCCTTTCATCTCTCGGAGACTCGGAATTACATTTCTTTCAAAATCTCAAATGTATGGGCATGTCGTGCCCCATTAAGTGTTAAACAATTAAATGCGAGATCTTAGGGTGGAGTGCGCCCCCTCCCCCCCCCTAAGATGGCGTTGTGCCCCCCCCCCCCCCCCAGGGGGGCGCGCCCCACAGATTGAAGAACTCTGCACTAGAACATCAGACGATGGCCAGGGGCGAGAAGGGTCACCCTCTAAATCAACTTGCAACACTGCTGGAGCAAGACATCAGGATTCACCTCACAGAAATGCAGCAAACCCGATTGTCTTATGAATAGATTGGAGCACATGAAAGGGCAGAATAATAAGCCTGATCACTGCCTAGACTAGTTGGAGTGAAGGGTATTCAAAAACGAACAATTGCTCATAATGGAAAAAAATTGTAGCTGTCATAAAAGCCCCAAAAAAATGAAGATTTGGAGATACGCTCCAGATGAAACTATGTATGCATCCTGTGCCTCTCTGAGTATAGGTGAAATGGAAACGTACCTTGAAACCATGCTCCGAACCTCGTTTGGAGAAGTTCTTACTCCCAAGTTCTCTATAGAGCGTGCCCATTGGTCTTTGGGACCAAGACCTCCCCTAGAGGCCCTGGTGCAGGATATTATTGCATGACTCTTTAATTAAAGGGACAGCGACTCTATCTTTTTCCTGGCCATGGAGAAAAGAGAGTTTAACAACCAGGGGAACCACTTGTGTATCTACACAGACTTCACCCTGGCAGTGCAGGTCGCCAGGCAGAACCTTCTGCCGGCAAAATAACTACTTATGAAAGCAGCAGTACCATACTCCCTGTTCTATCCTGCTAAGTGACAAGTGGATGTAAATGGATGGCCCTGCTTCTTCTTGAATCCTTAGCTGGCTGCCAAGTTCTGTCAGAAATTTGTCAACACCACCACTGATGGAACGTCCGTTCCTGACGGCAAAATCGGAGGCCAACTCAGCGATCAAGATTAGCTACTTTGATGTACTGGGATGCCTGGTAACCTATGACTTTGTCAGAGACTATTCTTTCCCTCGTCTGATTTGTCTCCTCCCATGCTGTTGCAGTGGAGCTTGTGCTGGCATTGCAGAGACGTGGCCATGGGGCCCTCATGGCTCCTCTGAACTTTTCCCCCATGGAGCCTTATTGTCTGCTTCCTGGTAGATCATAGATACAAATGTCTCAGCCTCCGATCTCTTAGGAGAGGCGAGCTTTCCTGACCATCTGGTCACCCCAGGGATGTATCCCTGAGAACGTTCAAGGGTTTACTTTGTTGTTTTAATTGCGTTGCTGCGATGGGAGAAAGGCGGTTCGATTCTTCAACAAAGTTGGGCTGTTGGAGTGTGAAAGTCAGTCAAACTACATAATGGTACATTATCATCGTTCTTGATTGCATGGATTAAAAATGGTAGATTTAGTTATGAACTATTGTACTCCTTTGTGGTTCTGTTCCGCATGATGCTAACGGGCCACATCTCAGTGATGCTTAGATGCCCACAGTGAAATTCTTGTCTTAGAATATCCGAGGGCTGAATGATGCACGAAAAGCCAGACAGTCATTTACATATTTAAATTGCTGCTGTATAGCTGTGGGTCTCCTTCAGGAACTACAATAGACAAATCATGCAAAGCATAGAGTACGGTACAGGTAGAATGGATAGCCGAAGCACATGTTGCTACTTATTTGGCCTATGCTCGGGGTAGTAGTGGTGATCCATAGGGATACTCCCTGGTGCATTAGTAAAGAGATATGATACAGAAAGGGGAAGTAAGTGATCCTGAGTGAGGTGCTCCATGGGCTGATTATAACAATTGTCTCCATGACCGGACCTCTTCCTGAAGCTCTAGAGACGCATACTCCACTTTGGCCCCGGTCCCATAGTGTGTGTGGGACTTCAGTGGTGCTCTGGATGCAACAAAAGACAGATCTAGTACTACTAGATGACTACACCTGCAGGCTGCCCTTTAACTACATAACATTAGCCTTTATTTTGACCTGATTGACGTAAAGAGACTCGGACACAAGAATCTCAATGAAGGTACATGCATTAAACATGCATACACTACCTGGTCCCATAGAGGGTGCTGATTAGTTATTAGAAACATCTGCTCTAGAACTGTACAAGGGTAGCATCTTTCTAAAATGCTCTCTGACCACACACCAATATTGCTAGAATTGACATTCAGAGGTGAGCAAACACAGGCATTCTTGTGGAGGCTCGCGTGGGTGGCGCTTTGAGACCATCAATTCAGATAGGAAATCTTAGAATACTTCTCCCTTAATGCACAGTCAGTGTTTTTGGCAGGCATGCTGTGGGAGTTCTAAAGTCGTTGCGTACACAGTTAGCCACACTAGAGAAAGACAGTCACACATTAGAACTACAATACTTTGCATCTGGCAACACAACAATACTAGTGGACATCAAGTGCAAACACACTGAGTATGATGAGCTGACTACTATGAAAATCCTAAGCAAAGAAGCGCTGGCTAGGAAATATGGGGGAAGGTGGCAGGGCTGGGGAAAAATGAGCTAGGCTGATCCACAAGACTTGGGCTAGTGCATATATTATTCAGCTCATAGATGAGCAGGGTGGGACTCCAACACTGCAGAAATTCCCCAAACATTCCTATTCTTTTATAGCAACCTTTATCAAACCCCTGCCAAACCTACTTCGCAACATAGCCATAGCTGTTTCGATCCCATACAACTGCTTTGGTTAAGTGAAGCACACAGACAACACCTGGATGTCCCCTTCACAGTGGAGAACATAGAACAGGTGAAAAGCTGCATGCCGGGAGATAAAGCGCCTGGGCTAGATGGCCTGCCAGCCTCATTTTACAAGGACTGTGTGAATATACTGGTGCCCAATTTGTTGTCAGAAGAAGAAGCCCTACGACTCAGTAGATTGCCACCCTCTATTCAAGAGGCTATAATTAATACTATACAGAAGCCTAACAAAGCGCCTGAGAGATGTGAATCATATAGACCGCTATCCATGATAATATCAACACTAAGATTCTATCAAAATTGATAGTCAATGGCTGACTTCTCTGTTACTGGATATTGTCCGACCTGATCATTTGGGGTTCGTTCTGGGATGCTATACGGCCAATAATTTGGGCACCACGAAACTCTTCCAGACCGGCAGCTGCAGGCTGTCACAATCTTTTTTGACACCACTAAAGCATTTGATTCACTTGAATGGAACTACTTCTTCATGCTTCTGGAGCCAATCTGCATTAGTTGCCATTTCATAAAATGGATCTGTCTGGTATATGAGGAGCCTACTACATATTTCTGTGTTAACGAAGCAATAACTCCTTCATTCACTATCACCAGAGGTACTAGACCACGTTGCCCCCTGTTGCCATTATTATTTGCAATAGCTACGGAACCCCTGGCGTCTGACCTGCGCCAACATCACTCGCACTGCAGACTTGATTTAACTACTAGACAGTTAATAATATCCTTTTACTCAGACAATATCACACTGTATGTAAGGGACGTCAAGACCAACATCTCACCAATAGTAAGGAAATTAATTCACTTTGACTGTATCATGGGGATAATTATAAACTGGGCCAAGTTGGTCATGTTTCCTCTCACACAGACTACTAGCAGGATCACCCTGAGTTCCCACTGGGCTGGTCATTCACTAGGGTCAAATATTTGGGTATGTGCACAAGCAGGGACCTAGATAAACCTATGGTGTTAGTATTATGGGAGGATACTCAGGAGGTTGGAAGAGAGAGTGCTGAAATTGAATAAATTACCCCCATCTCACTCACTATCCATTTTTTCAATCGCTTTATTTCCAGTTTAATCAGCTTATCCTGGGCAGATAGGCCGCCTAGAGTACCATGGGAGGTGCTCACACTACTGTTTGAGCTGGATGAGCTGCCCACAACAGATTTGGAGCTATAGTATTACTGCGGCAAGCCAAGTTCGCCCAATACTAGAGCCCCCTCACACTACTCCAGCCACATGTCACCATAGAAACTAATCATGCCACGCCCTGCCAATTGAACATGTTGGTGTGCCTGCCCAATAACCGCCCCAGCATTGAAGTGGATAATGTGAAATGCACAGTGTAGGCTTGGCATCTTCTAGGGCAATGAGCGAAGCTAGATAGTTTTTTTCACTACTATGATCCCCATCGTGCTAGCGGCTTAGACAAGCTAATAGAGATAGTTTTACATATGGCATTTGAAGTTATGCATATTGGTATACAAACGCTCTCCAAAAGAGTGAATTCCTTAATTCTTATTGTCTTCAACCGTTGATATTCAAAAAGAGGACCTAAATCACCTGCAACATGAACAGGCTCAGTTGTGAGTATTTACACAGCCAAATTTGGCATTACAGACATTATGGTCTGGAAAAGTATCAAAACCCACCTCTCACATGGCTCCTGCATTGTGTAATATCTTTTACCATTATATTATTTCACTTTCACAAGAGCCAGAAATACAAGCATTGGGGTTGGTATGAAAAAAATGCATAGTTCTTACTGTCAATACGTGTTGGACTTACAGTTTGAATTTGTGTGCCTAACTCAGGACAATGCTGCATCTATAAGCACATCTGGACTTTCAAACCATCAAGGTCACTCACTCCTGTGCAATTCCATCACTTTGCACGGGATTTGTAACCCTTTGAAGCCAGATCTGAGCTGCACACTAGCCAGATCTGAGCCGGACACTATCAGTTGCACGTGTTTAATTCCTCCCAACACACACTTTCGATCAGTGTCTCCTATTTAATATTAAATAATGAAAGTTGTTGCGGAATGGCCAGAAGGCCAACCATATTTGGTAAGGATATAGGAGATAGTGAAATGTTCTGTACTATCCATGTATTCCCCTCCTTGAAGGGTATTTGAAAACATTTCCTGGCCTTGGATACTGATAAAGTGCATGAATGAGTAGTTATAAACTGGGTCTTGTACTGTTTAGGAGGGTTAAACTGCACTCAACACTTGGCCCCACCCTTCCTGTCACTTACACTTGGAGGTTTGTTTGCCGGTGCCAGCGCCATTTTTTAACCAGAGTGGAGATTAGTACCCGAGGCTTCTGCCACCCTTGATTGGCCTGCTTCTATCAGCTATAAAATGAGAGGGCCAGCACGTCCGTGTAGCTGGTGCACCAAAGACAAGCCGAGGGCCAGTCACTATTCACGAATCAGGACCTACTTTTTACTTGAGTTATACAATTTAAAGCAGGCAGGACTGCAAATCTCTCCTGAACTCAAATCTAAATTAAAGACACTAGAACTTTTGAGTTGTCCTGCAGGTCTGTGCAACGATATAGGTCATTTGGTAATTGCAGTAGCTTACCTCTAGGTAAGTCAGACAACTACTTGCAGACTAACTGAGTTAGATTGGTTTATTTAAACGCTCGCTCCCTAGCTAAACATAGAAAGGAAATCTAAGAGTATATTATACAACACAAACATGTTTTTTTTTTATAACACATTTTATTGGTTTTACAAGATTGACAGATCAACACAGACCACAACGTCGGCCACATGGGCTGCCCGTTCCAGCGTCAGGCAGTGTGCATAACGGTATCCAATAGAAAACTGCAAACTGAATGCAATCCTCCTTCCGCAACCCCCAGAAAATAGTAAATAGCCCCAGACAGAGTTTCTTGTACACAGCTTGCGTCCATATCAGTCCAAGGGGCATCTGTATTGAGTCCAAGGCAACCATTTATACTCAAATTTCTGTGGGACCCCATGCCAATTTATTAGGTCTTGGCCTAGCGTGTACTGCGTAGCAGTGTTTGCGCAGCCAGAGTCCTTTTCTCGGGGTTTTGAAAATGGCCCTTGAAATTCCACACAGCTCGTGCGTGTGCATTTCCTAGGTCCATTTTCATTGGGCTTTGCTTGTGTGTACCTTTTTAACAGAACACGCAATAGGCCATGGGTGGTCGCATAGCTCCACCCATGGCCTATTGGTGTCTGTTACGTGCACCATAGGCCATATGTCTTCAGTTATCGCGGCCAGATGCGGCCGATATAATTGAAAATATATGCCTCATAGTGACGCGCGCGCGCACCACTCGCAGGCTTTTTTTAAATCTAATTCACAGCGAATCGCTGATGTCTAGTTTTTCTTCTTCATTCCAGGCGATTTGTGCACGTGCATGGCGTGCTTGCGCTTTCGCTACTCCCCACAGGCTGCGGCGGCTCTCTGTGCTGGCGTGGGAGGCGGGAGAGCATGCACCGGGGTTTCCCTGTGACGATGAGCTCCACCCTCAAACTGAGAACGGGACGGCACCCACAAAATCTCTACCTCTTAGCAGCGCAGTTTTTCTGCAAAACTTTTTATCAGTACGCAAGGAGCGTTCCTGCAGGTGTAAAGAGCTCTGCACCATTTCTGTCTGTTCCGTATTTACAAATCATAACTGACTTACATCTCAGCAGGGTCCTCCTGACACTAAGAAGCGCACGGTGTAGCTCTGTGGGTTAACGTGCCTGCTAGAATATTCTGTGCTGCCTGAAAGTCACAGCTTTCACTTCCAGTGTGCTGGCTCACTTTTTCCTCCTTTGAAGGTTGTTTAAATCAATACACCACTATCGCAACTGTGCCACTCCACCACAACACGGACTGACTACACCTCATGACAAAGCAAGTGCAGTGTGCTCTCGAATACAAATAAGAATACAGTGTCATTGCGCCCCCCTCATGACCCCTGAAGCATGATAAACTAATCTACACTGAAAAAGCGGGTATGTTAAATCCCGTGATACTTGTTACATACACTGCCATGTGACGATGCATGCACACATACCAGAATGTCTTGCGAATGTGTTTTACTGTGAGTAAAGTGCTGTAAAAAAGAGGAAGTTGTCTGTTCATAAAAGTACTAGTAAAACAGACCCCTCACAATGGCTTTTATTCTGCCTACGGTACTCATTTGAGTGTTACGAGCAACCGCCACTGTTGTTCGAGATCTGTGCAAAACAGGTGACACGCATTATTCTATCCCTTTATTTATTTTATTTATTTAATTTCTTGTATAGCGCAAGAATCGACCCCGGTCGGGGTATCTCTGCGCTTTGCTTGCTAAGATGGTGAGAGAAGGGCTTTGCAGATGAGCTGGGGTTTCAATGGTAGAGCTACAGCTAGTTATTCCTCTAGGAACAAGTTGGTTTTAAGCCTTTTTCTAAAGGATAGATGATTGGAGATCTGTCTGAGGCTGAAGGGCAGATTGTTCCACAGGGTCGGCCCCACTAGGGAGAGGGCGCGGCCGCCTTGTCTGGTCTTTTTGATAAGAGGGGGTTTTAATAGAAGTTGATTGCTTGAACGCAGAGAGCGGTCTGGTTTGTAAAGTTGTAGCTTTTGGGTCAAGTAATTGGGGCCTTTTCCAAACAGACACTTATGGACGGTACAGCAGATTTTAAATTTAACACGTTGCCGTATTGGGAGCCAATGAAGTTCTCTCAGCAGGGGCCTGGAAGGTGTTCTTGTAGGAGCGTTCAGAATCAGTCTAGCCGCTGTATTCTGAACCACCTGTAGCCGATTAATGGCATCCTCGTTGGCTAATATCAGGAGCCCGTTACAATAGTCTAATCGACTTATTACCAGGGCCTGTACAAGGGTCTTTCTGTAGGTGTCCGGTAGGAGAGGGAAAACTCGTCTGAGCAGGCCAATGGTGCGGAAACAAGCTCCTGCGATCACATTTGCGTGCTCCTTTAAGGTTAGGTTTTGGTCCAGTTTCACACCCAGATTTTTGACAGTCAGTTTTGGGGAGGGCACTGGTCTCTTAAATCCATGCCACACCAGGAATTCACTGGAATATATTTTACCTTGCGTCTGTGTTACTTGTTTACACCTGCATACACCACGCATTAAGTCCTCACTTGACTTCACCGCATTACGTATGGCATGCGGCACTCTGATTCTGTTAGGCGCCAGAGCAGACAACGTTCTGCGAACTCCACCCCCATCCTCCCTCCTCCGGAAGGCACAAGCAAAACAAACCTCCAAATCCCTGGAGCATAATCGCTGCAATGCACAGGTGGACTGTGTAAACAACGCCATTTCCATGCCTGACCTCGAGGCTGTCAACAAGGTTCATTCAAAACTTCAAAACGAGGTCTGTGTTGACTGAAAATACACTAACTTGTAAACTCCTCTCCAAGACCTGTTTTTATGTTATTCGGGAAAAGAAGTCTGTGTAAAATTCAAAAGTAAACTTAAAACAACGACATGGTTTCAGTGGGTTTTTGTGAAAAGGATTGTGTGGAATCTGGGTATATAAATTGTCGCCAGTTCATCTGACCTCCTTAGAATGCACTGTCTTTTCTTTAATGCGGGGTTGTGCTCCTGTATGCCGCAAAACCCTTGTTATTAAGAGTTGTGGCTATACAGAAATAGCAGAGGCAATCCCTGAGGGTTTCTTTCTCCTCCATTGTTAACAGAAGGCTAAACGAGAGGGGCAGGGGTGTAGCAGCCACTTTAAGCAAACAACTACAGCTCAACTTCAATGTAGTTGTATAGAGTCAGGGGACCTCTTCTTATTTTCATCAAATAGACTTCATTAGAAGTTCAGTGATATGCCTGCTGGTTTATCACCCCCTTACTACACAGCTCACTTTAATGAGCAGATGTTTGAGCGTATTGGTCCCTTGGTGTTGCAATCTTCCCAATTATTAATCCCAGGTAATTTCAATTCGGGATCCTACTTGGAAGTAAATAACAACAAAGGGCAAGGCTTTTTGGATTCTCTGGTAAGTCTGATTTTTCAACAACATATCTCAGAAGCCACTCACGCCAAGGGTCTCATGCCTTACAACCTGATGAAAGCGAGTCTACCCTAGATGCTGAACGTAACTTTACCTGTGGCCCGACAGCAGCTGCTGATATTCACGCACCAATATATAGATAATCTGCACCTACCAGGACTAGACTGGCTCTCTCTTTTGCAAAAATCATCCCTTATATTGAACGGGGACAAAACAGAGCTGATGCTCCTAGGCCCTTCAGATCTTGGCCTCCCCCCTCTCTGTGGCCCCCCTGTCTAGGTCTCCCCCACCCCCCAAAAATAACATCAAGAGCCTCGGAGTGTGGCTGGACAGATCTCTGTCCTTCAATGTTCAAGCCACGAAACTTTCGGCCACCTGTTTTGGCATCATGAGGATGTTAAATAAAATATTCCCCCTCCTTCCCATGGAAGCCAAACAGGTAGCCATACAAGGTCTCATACACTCATGCCTTGATTTCAATAGCGTACTCTACCTCGGCGCCCCAGAGTACACCCTACGCAGACTGCAGATTGTGCAGAACTGCGCAGCACGCTTACTGCTCCAAATCCTCCCTAGACATTCAGTGAGGGCCGGACTGACTAGCCTTCACTGGCTACCGGTTCGGCAGAGAGTTCTGTTTAAAGCATTATGCATAGCCCATCAAGCCTTCTGGGACACAGGCCCCAGCATCACCCGCGATTTAGTCACTCATTATACCCCTAACCGAAGTCTTCGCTCCAGCCAGACCTTTTTGGCAGTGGTGCCAAGAATAAAAAGATCTAGATCTGGCGGAAGGACGTTCGTGTACAACGCGTCCAAAACCTGGAACACTCTGCCACTCCATCTCAGAGGCAACCCTAACCTCACTGTGTTTCGTAAACAATTAAAGACCTTCCTGTTCACATCCCTCCACTAACTGCCAGTCTCCTTTCCTCTTCTCATCAGTAGGTTCTGGTTATCCTAGGGCTTGGACGCCTCCGGGCAACAAATCGCGCTCTATAAATTTGCAAGTTTAAATTTGCAAGTTTACAAGTTTACAAAAGAGTTAAAAGAAGCCAAACTTAAACTAAGGCAATCCAAGGAACATTGGAGCTGAAAATATCAGGAAGAAAGCAAGGTATGATACAAGGAGAAATGAGCCAAGTATAAAACATTGCTAACCTCAACTAAATTTAAGTACTATTTTCACAGGATTTTGGAAGCAAAGATAAATAAAGAGACACATTCAAAATACTCAAGGAACTCACTGCCTCTGGCTAAAATGACTGCTTCTCAAGAACTTTGCGAAGAATTGAAAGCCTACTTCATCAACAAAATTCAGAACATTAAAGAAAGCATTCGTAGGTGCTCGCCAACTCCTGTTGAACCCTACAGGGAAAATATCAAGGAAACCATAAAAACATTGCAGGAATTATTGAGGATAGCTTGGACTCCTTATTTGTAAACATCATTACGGGCTCCCCTAGGGACTCTTGCCCCTCCAGAAGTGCTAAAGAATTTCAAGAATATAATTTATCTTACCCTGTTAAATCTTCTCAGCTAATCACTCATTCAGGGGATAGTCTCAAGCACATAGACAAGCAGAAGTTATTCCCCTTCTGAAAAAGCAAGGATTAGATCCAAAGGACTACAAAATGATAGGCCAATAACCTTGCTTCAGTTTCCAGCAAAACTTCTAGTGGCCTGTGGTGCCTATGAACTGTGAAAACATCTATGAGATACGGAGTTTTTGCACTCCAACCAAGCTGGCTTCCGTCCCCTACATGCAACACAGAATATGTCATACTATCGGTATTAGAAGATCTAGATCGAAAGTCGACCAAGGGAAAAATGCTGCACTGGTCCTGATCAATCTTTCTGTGGCCTTTGACACAATTGATTGTAAAATATTGATCAGCTGTGTGAAGGAATCAGGGCTACAAGCAGGGCACTCCATTGGCTTGAATAATTGGACACAGTCAGTCACACTGGGATCCTTTACCTTTCAGGCAAAAAAACTGGAATGTGGGGTTCCCCCTCTATATCTCCCCATCTATTTAACTTTTATATAACCCCCCACCACCCCCACCTAAGGAACTGGTATCAGAGGCTGCAATAAATATAAACATACTGATGATTCCCAGCTAAGATTTCATCTGGATGGTACTCATTTGGAACAAACACACTTTCAGGACGCCATGAGATTTACAGCTCATTGAATGGAACTAAACCAGTTAATATTAACCTCTGACAAGACGGAAGTAGGCTTACTTAACAACAAATCTTTTGTTTGGAATTTCACTATTGGCCTAGTGAATTAGGCCAGCTCCTTTTCCCCTCAATGGCGGCCAAGAGCCTGGGGTAATGATAGATGGGAATCTTCCAATGCAAATCCAAGTGATCTCTGTGATATCCAATTGTTAATTTCTGCTAAATATGTTGAGAAAACTTGCTCCATTCAGGACTATTGTGTCCCTCTATGCAACCTGAGATCTGCACAAACCAACGTATTAACTGTTCCAAAATACCAGAAGAGCAGATCAGGAGGCCAAAGCTTCTCTGTTCTAGCTCCTACTAGTTGGAAATTCCTGCGGATCACAATCTGCCATGCAACGGATACTGTTTCCCAGTGGCAGCTGCCGACCAATACAACTGGCGAGACAAACATTTGAGTCACTGATAGGCGCTGAAAAAAACAGCAGTTCCCTTCGGCTTAGCGCCAAAGCTCTCAATCATTGTAATGTTTAAGCAATGTTTATATTCAGACACGATTCAGAGCTCTGGAGTTGAGGCGGAAGTCACTGCAAGTTTTCCACAGTGTCTGGCAGCAAGTTCAAATAAATGAAAAAAAATAATTGAAAGATTTACTTAACTTCTGCCTCTGCCCTTGGTGCTCCTCTCAGTCTTGTCGTCAGTGGCTCCAACCGCACATGCTCCCAGAGCCTCAGCCAACTTCCTTCTTCCAATCAAGATGCTGCACTCTTGCTGCACAGGTAGCATGACAGAAGCATCAGGATTGGCAGAGCGGACTGGCCCAGGCTCAGTGAGGCACTGGGGAGCTTGTGCTTGCTCTCCACCCGGATGTCTATGACAGCGGGGTGGATGGGTTTATAGTGCAGATGTTAAGCTGACCATCGCAGGACAGCTGGCCAAAGTGGCATGTGCACTGAAAACTGGTGGAGTGAGCACCACTTCCCTGCTGCAGTGGCCCCGCCTCCAAACACGGTTCGGGTTGGGGAAAGGGAAAAATTAAATGATGATAAATTTAATTTACTACCATTGTATTCTTCACTTTTTGCAGCGCTGGCAGCAAGTAGGGGCGACGCTTCTCCGCCCTTATAGAGGGCCACCGCTGCTCTTTTCTTTCGGAAAAGTCTGAAGACGTGGCTTTTCAAACAAACATATGAGATCTAACGGAGCTGACCTATGACCCTCTGATAAGTCCATAATCCAGTGTCAAGAGGCCTTTAGTGAATGTGTGCTGTTTAAGTTCCTCCTAACATAACATAATATAACGTAACATTGAATAAACTAATTGCAGTTCTGATACAAAAAGAGGTCCATTTGACCTCAGCGGCAGAAACATTTTATTTGCAAGCAAACCGTTCTGCTGCAGGGATTCAAAAACTAGCACAGACTCCATGTGATACCCACCGTGCACACTATCTTCCAATACCAATAGCATAGTGCACCACTTCAAAGCATTTGGAGCTGGCATATTTACTGGTTTTGAGACTGTTTTCGGACTGGTTCCTTTATTTTTCCATTCTCTGTTCTCCAATGTATTTGGCGGATTGCCTGCCATCCTTCTCATCATTGGCTGCGGCATTCTGATTCTCCTTCTACTAAACAAATAAACCAGTCCAACTAACAGCATAGAGTTCGGTTATCCAACGAAAGAAAATGCTGTGAAACCATGACACTCTTATCCCTGCAACGAATGGCAATCAGTACTAAGTGAGCGCTGGACTCTATCCTTTCATAAAATGGGTGCTCCTCAATAAATTGCCTACAAGAGACTGCCTAAATTACACTATCGGCGTGAAAAAACGCCTGGGACTGTTATGGCTGTACCAAACGTATACCTAAGCCTTGTTTTGCCAGCTGTGAAGTTTGCTGAAGTACAATGTACACGTCTTAATGTTCAATTCAGCGTCAACCACTTTGATGCTAGAGACAACAGATGTAACCGAAATCAAGGCACAAGCGATGTCACCATCCCTGGGTGCTCTGGGTATCCATGAGCTTTTTGGATGCTTTTGTTGATATCCTTTACCAGCAGGTGATGCCAGATCAAAAGATAATAAAAATCACTTTCAGATGAACACTGGTATGGAAACACACCAAGTGCTGCAGTAAACACCTCCAGATACTATGGTGACTACATGACACCAGCACTGATTGGAAAAAGTGACTAACCTGACCAATCATTTGCCAGTCAAAAGAACTGTTCCAGCTATTCCAAGACAAAATGGCAAGATGTGGCAACATTGACAGTTTGTACCTTTCTTATATTTTTGCTCCCAGCCATATTGATTAGAAACCAATTCTATGGGCTAGTTTGCTTTTTATCAACACACATATATTTTCAGTGTTTTTTTTAGATATGCGTTTATGCATTTATTCATACATATTACTATAATATGCTTTTAGAATGTTTTTTGCGATTCAATGTTTTTTTCAAATGTTGTGTTACATGGTATTTTACAGATATAGTGTTCATTGCTTTTAGTATGGTATATGCCTCAAAATTTGTTTATCTCAACCCATAATCCAGGGAATATTGTGAACACCATGACAGTGTTAACTCGGTTAGTCTATTTTCAATCCGTGCTTGCTGTCCGCTCCCCTTTTATCATTAATATAAATTGAGTTGGTCTTGGAGCACACGTCAAAAACTCTGATAGTGTCAAGGCCAAAAAGTATACAGGCTGTCGTGTTTTTGTTTAAACTAATCGGTACAGCCATTACAAGATGGCTCCTTACATTTTGAGTTTATTGTTTACAAAGATGGAGGCTTAATATGAACATCTGGATCGAGCTGCCGCATTTTGCACCATGTTAATTTAGTCTGACAGTAAACCAAATCTGTTTTATTTTGTAAATATGAGAGAAAATCAGCGGTCAAAAGTCCAGAATTTGACCACAGAGTAGGAGAGGTTATCGTGTCAGATTTATCGACAGAGGTCACGCTGGATTGCCGCGCCCCTGCTGTCTGTCGGAGAGTTCATTCGAGAAGCTGTGCTGAAGGCATCCTTCACCTGGGGCACATACCCTTCTTCTATGACAGAGGTCTGATATGGAAGAGCTACAGTCAGCGATTCAAAGGTATGCTGTTTGATCCATCTATGAAACTCACAAGGCAGGTATTGCTTTTTGTATCACTGAGGTTAAGCATAGTGTTTGGGAATAGCATTTAGGTGTGAGGATGTCAGAAACTTGCTAACTGTTAGAAATATTCATCTTTTTATCGCTGATGGTCACAAGCCTAACTTATTTTATTTTCGCAGTCTGTGTGGTCACCATATATTATACGCAGTAGACTAGACTGAGTGTTTTAAAATTAATATTTTCAGCTACATGTCCCCGTTTCTTAGTGCTGCCTTGTATTGTGTCATTCATAAACAAAACATTTGGATTACCACTGTGTCCCTGAACGTATTTAGAGGGACTGATATTAACCTGAAAACCCTGTCTGCACAAGATTGCCCAGCAGGTTAGTGTCAGGACTGCTGTCCAACTGGCTTCCTAATTCATTTATTGCTTATTGTACTAAGTATTTGCGTCTGTGGGTTAGAAATCTGATTCCTGTCAGTCTGAAGACTCCCTAGATTTTGTATCAATTAACTCCACTTCCCAACTGTGGAATAGGCGGAAGTAACTTGTCTTTGTGTTATGAGTAGTTGCTTGATAACATGCTGGATGGACCAATTGAAGGTTGTTGTAGTTTCAAAAAGGGTTGTGGATTAATGCCTTTATGTGTTGTGTCCTAACAACTAAGTAGTGATGATGCTGCTGGTGTGGGTAAGAGGAAAAAAAGGCAAATTGAATCTGTCAGCAAACAATGTGGATTAGATTGATGCACATGATAAAATGTGTTGGTTGGCAGAGGTCTAGGCGGACAGCTTTAGGTAAGTGTACTCATACACTGAACAACTTGGATAACTGTATTTTGTAGAAAAATATATTTTATATGTCTCATTTTATAAGGTCTTGTGCTGAATGTCGTTATGTACTAATCATGTTATCATGAAGTTATGTTTTTATGTTTGTTTTGGTTGATATAATATGCCCTGCTATTCTCTTAATTTTTTTATTGAGAGAAAATTGTGATGCTATAAGAAGCACACACAAGGAGATGATGGACGGAGCTCTGAAACTTTTCAGACACTCCCCCCAATCACAGATTTGAGTTGAATCCATCATCATTCTTTAACTCACTTTGGGCTTAGTTGGACAGGCATACTATGCTATAGAACCCCGGAGGCCTTCCGTATTCAATTACAACAGGACATGGTTGATGTACTTAGCAATATGGTACTTACCCACACCAGAGTAATGGCCATGGGAGATTTCAATCTATGGACCAACGGGAACCTGGACCTTGGGTACAATAAACTGTACAGTCATGCGATAATCTAAATCTACTGCAACAGGTTCTAGAACCCACCCATAAGGGGGGCCATGTGCTGGACCTGATTTTTGCAGAGAAAGAACTTTTAAAGGTGGAAAATATTGTCCAAGTGGGCTGGTCGGACCGTTATCTGGTACAATTTCGGATGGTGATCCCTAAAACAGGGCGAGCTGATGTAGTAAGGAGAAGAAGTTTCCTAGGCAGGGACTGGAAGAGCCTTCTTAAGAGGGCCGAATTATCGCCGGTATTTAAGACCAATGGGCTTCTGGACCCCCTGAAATCGATGGAACAAAATGATGCATCCTTCTGTGGACATATCACCGAAACTCTTGACCAGATTGCCCCGGCTAAGAAAATCAGGAAGGTGGGGAGACCCTCCGCTCCCTGGTATAATGATACATTAAGGACAAAAAAAGGGAATGCAAATTGGCGGAGCGGGAATGGAGGAAGGCATATGCAGAGACAGACAAAGCACTCTGGAAGGAGAAGTTAGCCAATTATAAAAAGGAAATTGGGAATACTAAGGCGGACTACTACGCCGAAGTTATCATGAAGGCGCCTAACTGCACTAGGGCTATTTTTAAAATCTTGAAGGACATCGCTAGTCCCAAATGTACTAAAAACAGCACCCCACCTAGTCAAGAGCTATGTAAT
This sequence comes from Lissotriton vulgaris, assembly GCF_964263255.1. Taxonomy (NCBI): domain Eukaryota; kingdom Metazoa; phylum Chordata; class Amphibia; order Caudata; family Salamandridae; genus Lissotriton; species Lissotriton vulgaris. The sequence continues at coordinate 615,243,263 of NC_141695.1, read as the reverse complement.
AGCTTAGCTACATTCTTTGATAACAAGATAAGAAAAATCATAGAAGGGCTGGAAAATGACGAAGTGGGCATATCCAGGGAGGCAGATGAACAATCGTCTACGGGTAAACAAAGGAGCTGGGAAAGAGGGGTTGAGCCGGTGGAATAGGTAGTCTATCTGGATCACTTTGAGCTTCCCCCTGAGGAGGAGTTTAATAAGATAGCCTTAGGAGTCTCTTCAGCTCCCCTCTGGACCCCCTCCCTCCCAGAATCTGGAAAGAGTTGGGAATACTCCGACAGTTGTGCAATTTATCACTGAGCAGCGGACAGGTCCCAGCAAGCTAGAAACAAGCATTAATCACACAGTTGCTGAAAAAACCGACACTTGACCCAGCATATCCCAAAAATTATAGGCCGATATCTCTTCTCCCTTATCCAGTAAAGATCATAGAACGTTTGGTCAGTAGGGCACTCTCCCTGTTTTTGGAGCGTAACAACAAGCTGGAGGATGTGCAGTTTTGGTTTCGCCCAGATCATTAGACGGAGACAGCTCTGATTACCGTCTTGGAGGACCTTCAAATGCGAGCAGACAGAGGACAACCAGCTATTTTGATCTTACTGGACCTGTCTGCCGCATTAGATATGGTTATCCACACAGCTCTCATGACCAGGCTGGAAACAATAGGGGTGAGCGGGGTAGCACTGGATTAGTTTCGTTCATACCTAACAAACAGACAGGCGGTCACCCTTTCCCCTTATCGTTCAGACTTTACTGAGAAGGGGTATGGGGTCCCCCAGGGCTCTGCAATCAGCCCAATACTGTTCAACACCTATATGAGCCCCCTGACCTCGATTATTAAATCCTATGGGGTCAGCTTGGTAAAGTACGCAGATGATACACAGCTCATTGTATCACTGGAGAGAAACCCTGCAGTCTCACTGGAACATTTTCATGCCTGTATTCTAGAAATGATGCATTGGCTGAAAAACAACTCCTTACAATTCAACTGTGAAAAAACTGAGATACTCTGCTGTGCAGCAGGTAAAGTCCCCTGCTCTCTCCCTTTGGGTTTTTGGCCCATCCCCACGGAGACACCTCTGCTACCCGCCAAGACGGTACGCAATCTTGGGGTCAGTTTTAACGATAACCTGAACTTTGAAACCCACATTAATAGAATTGTGGGAAGCTGTTTTTCGCTTCGGAAGATTTTACCGTTACTCCCATACCAAGTGCGAGCACACGTAGTAAGGAACGTTATTCTGAGTCGACTTGACTAAGGAAACGCGCTACTGCTGGAAACACCTATGTACCTGATTGGGAGACTCCAGAGATTACAGACTGTGGCGGCTAAGCTGGCCCTGTCTAGACCACGACGGTCATCCACATCCTTGGCACCGTTGGGCCTGCATTGGCTTCCGATACTCCAGAGGATTCAATTTAAGTCGCTGTGCATTGTCTTTAAGGCACTACACAGACTGGGACCTATACCGCTGGAGTCCAAGTTTAACTGGTATAAGCCCACACGGAGCCTTCGGTCTTCCTCGACTAATGTGGTGAAAATACCTATGACCAAGAAAGTTAAATCTGGCGGAAGAGCCTTTAGCTACGCGGCAGCACGCCTCTAGAATAGTCTGCCAGTTGAGCTGAGACAGATGCAAGATCTGATGAAGTTTAGGGGCAAAGTTAAAACCTGGCTTTTCCCTAGAGTACAGGCTTAGAGTAGAGACCAGTGAGCCCAGAAGTGTAGTTTCTGTACCGCAGTGCCAGGATGCCCGTTGGGTTACAGTGCGCTCTATAAATCTGAAATATTTATTATTTATTTATTTATTTAATGGTTTTTGTAAAGCGCGTAGTAACTCGGAGAGCATCCCAGCGCTGACCTGCTTCTCCAAGGGTTTCAGCCAACTAATGAAATTAAATTTGCGGGAAAAGGAGGGTCTTTAGGATTTTTCTGAACTGGAGGTAGTTCGGTTCTGTCCTGAGTTTTCGTGGTAAGTGGTTCCAGCGTTTGGCCGTGTGAACCGAAAAGCGACGGCCACCGGTCTTGGCTTTTCTGACTCTAGGGACTACAATAAGATTTTCTACATTGGACCGGAGATCTCTCTCTGCTTTGTATGGGATTAAGAGTTCTTTCAGAAGTGGGGGGCCGTTGTTGTTGAGGGTTTTATGGGCCAGACAGAGGGCCTTGAAAACGACCCTTTCTCTGACTGGGAGCCAGTGGAGAGATTTGAGGGCCGGCCTGGCGGAGGATCTTCCTGGTGTGCCCGTGAGTAGACGGGCAGCGGCGTTTTGGACTTTCTGCAGTGAGTTCAGGGTGGCTTTAGGGGCTCCCAGGTATATGGCGTTACAGTAGTCTAATCTTGCCAGGATTAGACCCTGAATGAGGAGCCTCCTTGCGGTATCGGGAAGCAGGGGAAAGATCTTCCTGCAGGCTCTGAGTAGCCCAAAACATGTCCCTGCGGTTCTTTTAGCCTGGGTTTTAAAACTCATGTCCTTCTCAATCCACACACCAAGGATCTTGACCTCTTCCTTGGGTGCGGGAGGGTCCCCTAGGCACCTAGGCCAAAGGTGAGATGGTAGAGAGGGCCCCTTGTGGCCCATCAGGAGAATCTCAGTCTTGGACCCATTCAATTTCAATGAAGAGAGATTCATCCATCGGTGGACTTCGGAGAGGCAGCTGTGGAGATCGGATGGGGCGTGGTGAGGGTGAGAAAGGGTTACGACCAGCTGAGTGTCGTCGGCGTAGTTGATAACTGACACGCCGTACGCGCTGACCCTCTTCTCCAGTGGGGCCATGTACACGTTGAAAAGTGTAGGGCTCAAAGATGAGCCCTGCGGTACTCCACACCGGAGGGGGATGGTGGATGAACAGCTGTCGTTTTCCCGCACCTGGAAGGAGCGTCCTGTTAGAAAGGATTCTAGCCATTTCAAGGCCATACCCTTTAGTCCGATCTCTCCCAGTCGGTGGATTAGGGTGGGATGGTCTACAGTGTCGAAGGCCGCACTGAGATCTAGGAGGATCACTGCCACTGATCCTCCCATGTCCAGAATGTTTCTGGCCTTCTCCACTGCTGTCAGGAGGGCGATGTCCGTGCCCTGACCTGGACGGAATCCTGTCTGGGAGGCCGCTAAGAGGTTGTTGCTTTCTAGGTAAAGCGATAATTGCTTATTTACCAGCTTCTCTGCGATCTTGCTGTTTCCAGGGAGAAGGGATATGGGCCTGTAGTTGGCGAAATCCTGCGGGTCTAAGGAGGGTTTTTTCAGTAGACCTTTGACTGCTGCCGCTTTCCAGCTGGGGGGGGACAATGCCCTCCGAGAAAGAGGAATTAATCAGGGCCGTGAGGGGAGGGATGATGGTACTTGATACTTTTTTTATGAAACGGAGGGGGGCAGGGTCGAGGGGGGAACCACTTTTGATTGCGGCCAGCGTTGCTCCTACTTCTTCCGTTGTTACGGGACCAAAAGCGTCCAGGGAGGGTTGGGGGGCTGGCAGCAAAGGAGGATTGGTGGTGAAGATGGTAGGATCCTGCTGTATGGGGTCCTGTTCGGGGGGGGGGGTATGGTAAGAAGAATGTTTTGAATCTTCTCGTCAAAGAAGGTGGCTAATTTGTTACATTTAGTTTCAGCTTCTTTGGGATCGAGGGGTTTGAGTGGGGGATCAGGGGCGTGGAGTAGTTCTTTAAGAACTGAATAGGTTTCATGGGCCGAGCAGGCAGCGTTTTTAATTCTGTTCTCGTAGAAACTAGTTTTGATGTTGCGGAGCTCTTTTTTGTAGGATTTTACGGAGGTGCGGAATGATTCCTACCGTTCCTCGGTTTTTTCCTTCCTCCAGATACCCAGCAGAACCCTGCTAATCTCCTGAGGCGGAAGCCGGGAGACGACCGATTTTTAAAATTGTAATTTTCTTGTGTCACTAATTTGAATAACCTGTATTTTAATAGCGCACTCACCCGGCTGGCACCTCTGCAGCGGGCTCGAGACACGCCTAAACAGCGACCCCTTCGCTGCACCGAACAAGGAAAAACAAACATTTTGCCGCCATTGACGGCGAGGAACTGAGGCCACGCCTACTCTCAGGCCACGCCCATCCGCCCCCTTCCCACCTATAAGGATGTGCAATCACCGGACGCGCAGCGGACGGGCGCAGCGGGCGCGCCGTCAGCGCGCCGAAGGCGCGCCAAAGGCAAGCCCGTCTGGGCCCGTCCGGGCCCAGCCGGCCCTAGGCCCAGCCACTCTGCCCTCTGCAGCCCGTAACGACCTCACCTATACTCGGGCTGACTTGTTAGCCTTGAACCCCAACAAACATCCCTCCTGCTCGCGCATCTTAAATGGAGACACTCAATTCTCCGGCTGCGACCGCTGCGACCCCGCCAATCAGACCACGGCATCAAAGGGTTTGCACCTAGGCCTACTTAACTGCAGGTCGCTCGTGAAACACGCACAGGAAGTGAACCTCCTAATCACTAATAACGCCTTAGACATTCTGTTTTTAACAGAAAGCTGGCTTACCTCCAGTAGTGGCCCAGACATCGTTCTAGCACTCCCCCCCGGGTACGTCATGTGCTCACAGAACAGACCAGAGGGTAGGGGAGGTGGACTTGCAATAATCTTCAAAGACACCCTCACCTGTAGAACGTCTGATGGCAACATCAAGGGATACGAAAGCTGCCAGTATACTATTATAATCTCCCCTGTCACATCGTTGTCAGGAACGCTGATATATCGCCCACCAGGCAATCTAGGAGACTTTCCGACCAAAATTACTGACCAGACCTCCACCAAATGCACGTCCACTACTAACTACCTATTATTAGGAGACCTGAATGTACATTTCCTGGACCCAGAAGACAAGCAGGCCAATGAACTACTCCAGGATCTCACCTCAATGGGCCTTGACCTTAAAAACCCACAGGCCACTCACGAAAAAGGGCAACTGCTTGACCCCATTCTCTCCAACATCCCCAACCTGAGAACCCTTGACCATATCCCCCTTCCCTGGATGGACCACTTCTTGGTCCCCCTAGTATGGGACATCATCAGTCTGCCCCCTCCACCCCCAAAAATCAGAACGTATACCAGACAATGGCAGAAACTGGAACCAGACGTCTGGGCAGCCAAACTCAGAGAAAACGTTCCCCATCCCCCCCATGACACCTTAGTAGGGGACAAAAAATTCAGTACCTGGATTACCCAATCGCTCGACGCCATTCTGCCCAAACCCCACTCTCTCAGACATATCAAGAGAGTTAATCCCTCACCCTGGTATACCCCGGAACTCAACCTGCTACGTAAGGCTTGCAAAAGAAATGAACGTATCTGGAGGAATCAGCCGAAATACAATACAATACCCCAGTTCAGACCCAGCCATATGCAAATCAGTGTTTACCCTGTGCCTCATGGGAACAGTACAGCCCGAACTGCCAAGCCAGGTCTTCCTTGGACCGTAAACAGTCATCCTGGGACCAGTCTCGGGGTAACACTCCTCATCAACCAGGCTAGCTTGAATCCAGTGGCAAAGTGAGCAAGCGACCTACGTCTGGGCATACTCCACCAACTTAGGGCAAACAAAGCAAACACAAGGATATGATGGACAGAGCGCTGAAACTTTTCAGTCACAGATCTGGGTTGAATCCATCATCGTTCTTTAGTTCACTTCGCCATCCCAGTTCAGACCCAGCCAGATCAGCTGTAGAAGCCGTGAATGAAATGAGAAAGAACCTGATCCTCAGGAAACTGTACATTTAAGTCCTCACAGAACCTGCTTTCATAGTCTCTCCCAACATTTACTGCTGTTTCAAGAATATTCCATCTTTCGAATGGACAGAAAGGGGATGAAAAGTGGCAATTGATCTGCATGGATATTCAGGCGCCAACGTTCAAATGACTTCTATCATCAGCAATATTTTTTAAAACCGCTTTGGCCACAGGAACACCTACTGCTAGACGAACCTGTGGAATTTACTCTCTCTAGAAGTGTGGCAAACTTAAACAATATACTAAGATTCGAATATTCAATGGGAGTCCACTCTGACAGAAGCAAAAACACTGCCAACATCCCTGAAGGACAAAACCCTCTATCAATATTCCACCTTTTTCACCGACCCCGTCTTCTCATCCAGCAAGGACATCGCCTTCAGCCACGCCACCGGACTCCACTGGACGGACCACAGCTGCGTCCACTTCAGCTTCAGAAGGCCCACGATCCACCACCACCAGCAACAGGTTGCACGCAGAAGCTGGAACAAGATCACAGCCGACCAGCTTGCGACCTCCCTGAGCATGAACCCTCCTACCAGCGCAACGAACCCAAGCCAGGTGGCCACCAACCTCACGAAGTGGATCAGCGACTGCGCAGACGACCTCGCCCCCCTGAGGACCCCGCCTAGCAGACCCGGTAGCAAGAAAGCCCCATGGTTCACCGACGAACTCAAGAGCTCCAAGAAGAACTGCCGAGCCCTCGAGAGAACCTGGTGCCGAGACCCAACTCCGGACAACATGACTGCCCTCAAGCTCGCCACCCGAAAGCACCACCAACTCATCCACGCCACCAAGAAAACCGCATTCAAGGAACGACTGGACAACAACGCACACAACAGCAAGGAACTCTTCAACATCGTCAAAGAGCTCTCCAACCCCAACGCCGGAAACGACGACATCACCCCTTCGCAAGACCTCTGCAACTCCCTCGCCTCCTACTTCCACAACAAGATCGCGGACATACACAACAGCTTCAGCACTCAACCGACGCACGCCACGACCGAACCACCGCCCCCCACCACCACCCTCCGCGCCTGGACCCCGATCAGCACCGAAGACACCGTCCGCACAATGAACTCCATCCACTCCGGATCTCCGACCGACCCCTGCCCTCACCACGTCTTCAACAAGGCCGACGCTGTCATCGCACCCCACCTGCGGGACATCATCAACACCTCCTTCGACACCGCTACCTTCCCGGAGAGCTGGAAGCACGCCGAAATCAGCGCCCTACTCAAGAAGCCATCAGCTGACCCCACCGACCTCAAGAACTACCGCCCGATCTCGCTGCTCCCGTTTCCTGCAAAAGTCATCGAGAAGACCGTCAACAAGCAGCTGGCCGCCTTCCTCGAGACTAACGGATCCCTCGACCCCTCGCAGTCTGGCTTCCGGGCCAACCACAGCACCGAGACCGCCCTGATCGCAGCCACCGATGACATCCGAGCTCTGCTCGACAACGGAGAAACAGCGGCCCTCATCCTCTTAGACCTCTCCGCGGCCTTCGACACTGTCTGCCACCGTACCCTAGTACAGCGCCTCAGCAACGTCGGAGTCCAGGAGAAGGCACTGGAGTGGATCATCTCCTTCCTCACCGGAAGGACACAGAGAGTCCGCCTCCCCCCGTTCAGATCTGAAGCCACCTCGCTCAGTCCAACCCTCTTCAACGTCTACATGAGCCCCCTCGCAGACATCGCACGCCAGCACAACCTCAACATCATCTCCTACGCCAACGACACCCAGCTGATCCTCTCCCTCACCAACGACCCCGCCACCGCCAGAGCCAACCTTCACGAAGGGATGAAAGAGGTAGCCGAATAGATGAAGAACAGCCGCCTGAAACTGAACTCAGACAAGACGGAAGTCCTCATCCTGGGATCCTCACCCTCCGCCTGGGACGACTCCTGGTGGCCCCCCGCCCTAGGCAGCACACCCAAACCAACAGACCACGCACGCAACCTGGGCTTCATCCTGGACTCCTCCCTCTCCATGACCAGACAAGTCAACGCCGTCTCCTCGTCGTGCTTCAACATCCTGCGCATGCTACGTAAGATCTTCCGGTGGATCCCCACCGAGACCAGGAAGACGGTCACCCAGGCCCTCGTCACCAGCCATCTGGACTACAGCAACCCCCTCTACGCCGGAACCACCGCCAAACTCCAGAAGAGACTCCAGCGGATCCAGAACGCCTCAGCACGACTCATCCTGGACATCCCTTGTCGCAGCCACATCTCCGGACACCTGAGAGACCTGCACTGGCTCCCGGTCAACAAGAGAATCACCTTCCGACTCCTCACCCACGCACACAAAGCCCTACACAACCAAGGCCCAGGATACCTCAACAGCCGCCTCAACTTCTACGCTCCCAAACGCCAGCTTTGATTGACCGGCCACGCCCTCGCCGCCGTCCCCCGCATCCGAAGAGCCACCACAGGGGGACGGTCCTTCTCCTACCTCGCCGCCAAGACATGGAACTCCCTCCCGACCCACCTCCGCCTGACCCAGGACCACCTCGCCTTCAGGAAGCAACTCAAGACCTGGCTGTTCGAGCAGTAGCGGACCCCCCCTCCCCATGCGCCTTGAGACCCTCTGGGTGAGTAGTGCGCTATATAAATGCTTTGATTGATTGATTGATTGACCTATAATAAGAACGACCTTGAACTAGACAGTAGGCAAATCCTGGACAGTAGCTAAGGAAAGCCAACTAAATGTTCAGAACCCAGTGAATGTTGACTGGCCGGGCCACTGACAGATTATAGCCAACATTCCATTTACCAAAATGATATCAAAAGAGCAACCAAAGCAAATCTTGATCAAATATGGTAGCATGAAAAATACTGAAGTGGGGAGGTCCCCGGCTGCCATCCCAATTATTTGAGGGGTGGATGGTGTTCTACATTCATCTACTGGGGCTGTCGCCTCGGAATTTGTGCACTACTTCCCTACAGTATACGGAGCAGCTCTCAGAGGCCCTCATTGCAGAGTTTCTTAGCGTTATCCCCCCCCTGGAAACTTACCGACCAGATGAGAGACCAACTAGATGCCCCCATTACAGCTGACGAATTATGTGCAGCACTAGTGGCAATGGGGGCCCCCGGCCCAATGGACTCCCCATGGATTTCTTTGGTCACACATGCCCACATTAGGCCCTCACCAGGCCCTCACTTATTAGAGGGAATGCAAGGCCCACTCAAACAACGCCTGCTACCCCGGGATTGGAGGCATGCCAAGATTGTCCTCTTCCTAAAGCCAGGCGGCCCACCGGAAGACCCATTTTCATATCGTCCCAGCTCCTTTATTAACGTTGAGCCCAAACTATTGGGCAAGGTCCTAGCCGATGGCCTGCAGGCTTGCGTACAAGATCCGATCCATCCAGATCAATCTAGCTTTATGCCACACCGGGCCACCCACCACAACATCCGTTGGGTCCATAATGCCATGGCTGTGGCTCCGGAGCTCGAGCTCCCTGCGGCCAAACTACTCGCAGATATTTACAAGGCATTCGACTGCCTTAGCTGGGAGTACATCTTCCAACTTCTCAAAGCCATCAATTTCGGCCCGTGTTTCCTAGCATATGTTTGTTTGCTGTATACAAAACTCCCTGCCTCAGTACCCATAACGGGGCACCACTCGGCCCCCTTCCCCATTCATCTTGGCACGTGACAGGGCTACCCCCTTTCCCCACTTCTATTCACCCTGGCAGTAGAACCTCTGGCGGCATGGTTACGCAGTGACCCAGTGCTCGGGGGATTTAAGTGGCCACAATTGCGATCCGACCGAATTGCATTATATGCGGATGATATCCTTTTCTTAATGACTGACCCATGGATCTCGGGCCATGTATCCTGCAGATCCTCAGAGTTTTCGGTCAGACCACCAGGCTTCAAACTAACCCCTCGAAATCCGTGCTGTTTCCGGTGTGCGGTGATCAGGGTAGAGGCACCTGGGCGGCCCAATTGACTCATGCGACAGAGGGTTTTAAATACCTGGGCATTTTCATGTCGCCTTACCCAAGGATTTCATGGGCACACAATATAAATCCATTTCTCGCCAGTCTCCGAGATGAGACAACAATATGGTCCTCTCTCCCGCTGTATGGGCGCTCAGCGATTTTTAAAATGGTCTATTTTCCTAGAATACTTTATCAGTTACAGAACTTCCCGTATCACATACCACGATCCTGGGTTGCGAAAATAAATACCATCCATAATAAATTCCTATGGAATGTAGGGACAGTTTGGGTGGCACTACAAAGCTGTCCACAATCAACATATTGCGGTGGCATTGCAGCGGCGGACGTATATTCCTATAACGCTGCCTCCCATTTATTAATCATAAATAAATGGTGGTATAGCTCACCAATGGACCCGGCGTTTGCACTGGAGCATGCAGCAATAGAGGGTGCCCCCCCTCCTTTGGCTATTATACAGTGCACATAGCCTAGACTTCCTACCTCATGCCAGCAGAAGAGTTTTTCGGCTTTGGAGGTATACAGTTGGGCGGATGGGGTGGCGCGGTCGCCTCACCCAAGCGACTCCCCTGTGGCACGGTACCCATATACGCCAGGTGGCGGCTCTATGAGATTCCGCAAATGAGACGTAGTGAGTATAGCCACACTGGGAGTTGTTATGAAGGGTACTACTCTAAAGTCCTTCCAACAGTTACAGGTGGAATTTCAGTTGCACAAGACGCAATTTTTTAAATACCTTCAATTGTGCCACACTCTTACCCTTGTGATTCTCACGCTGGACAGCTTGCCATAGTTTCACCTCCTTGAAGGCGGCCTTCCCATGGGAGACCTGGGGGCACATAAAACCTGACAGTTCTATCAGATCTTAACGACACACTCCAGAGCAACACTACACAAGATTAGAGGGGCGTGGCAGGACGACATACCAGACGTAAAAGATGACGACTGGGCCGAATCCATAGTTAGCGCCCAGGGCGCGGCCGTATCATCTCTATATTGCCTCATCCAATTTAAATACGTACACCGGATATACTATACACGAATCCGTCTAGAGGATAGGGACCTCCAATCCCTCCAGTGTATACGCTGCAAAAGAGACGAGGGAACATTCGTACATATGGTCTGGAGCTGCACAGCTATACAGCCCTTCTGGCATAAAGTCTCAACTTGTCTGGGCAGGGTACTATCCAGGGATCTCCTATATGACCCAAAATGATTCTTACTGCACAGTACTGACCGTATAGGGGGGGAATCGGTATAAACAGCAGCTGCCCTTCCTGGCCCTCACTGTCGCTAAGCGCGACATCGCCCAGTTATGGAAAGGGGCTTCCCCCGACATTGGGGAAATGGCAAAAAGTTCTAGTTAGATGCATGGGAGCTGAGGTTGCGGTATTCCAAGAGCAACGCTGGCCCCAGAAACAGGAAAATATGGTCCCGATGGGCAACATTTTGTGATATTGATCTACCTCCCCTTCCCACTCAGACCCCCTGATAGGAGAATTTCCCCGCACTTCCTTGACCACACCACACCACACATTATATTTCATTATAGCCTATATGGGTACTCCACTATACTTCCTAAGATGCACAGGTATTGGAAAAAGTTTTTGTTGTTATATATGCAAGTTTTGCAGTTAATAATGTATACAGGTTTGGTACATCACAATTATTTTTGTTACCAATATGTGTATGTTGGGCTGCTGACCAGATTGTACCATGAAAAGTCAGTAAAATGTGTTTAAAAAAAAATACTGATGAATAAGCTCTGGGAGAAAATATAGAAGCCAAATAATTCTCTATCTCTTCTCGTTATCTTTTACCGATGCAAATCAATTAACACTACATTTCAAAACCCGAGCAACATCTACCTTAGGTGAAGTAGTTCCTATAGAGACAAACATGAATAAAATACAACAATGTGCATCCTTAAAAGTAAAAAGACTTGGATGATGAATTATTGGAAAAGAAATGTCAACAAAAGCAATACGTTTTAAATCTAAACACACAAAAAATAGCAAGGATATTCTTCAAAAACATGTTCTTTCCTAATGAACTAAATGAAGCAAGAAATAGACCAAAAAACAAACTCTTCTACATGATGAATAAGAAAATATATTCAAACAAATTGCCTTTTTAAAATCTAATTTCTGAGGGCTCCCTATACAAAAGACCAGAAATCCTGTAGTCGACCCTTTAACAAAATTCACAGATATTTACATTTCAACACAATGGCAAGAGATAATTTACTGACCCCGAAATGAGAACATTCGCAGACTGCCTGCAAATAGGTCAGGTTAAGCCTCGGTTGAAGAGAACGTCTGTTGATGTAAACTCCTTAATAAACTCAGACCCGTAAGTGTATTTCCCTTTGTCTGCAAAGTATTAGAAGATAATACACAACTGAAAAATCAAATCAACACAAACAGCCTTCTAGACTAGAACCTAACTTGCTTCAGGAAAGATTCCAGCACAGAAACAGTACTCTATTTGTGATTAATGATACCTTTAAGATCATAAACAAAGGAGAGTCTTGCATTCTAGTCCTTCATTATCTTGCAGAGGCATTTGATAGAGGTAACCATAGAAACTTCAACACTCTTTAAAATCTTGTGGCAATTGACAGCAATGTTTTACAGTAGTTCAGGGCCTACCTCACAGACAAGTCAAATGCAGTTAAGACTTAAAACCACTCCTCTCTCCTCCCCCCACTGGAAACTTGAAGGTTCCATACAGGTCTCTACACGTTTACCCTAAACATGGACACTGAAGAACTGAGAGATCTAGGTCTGAATATGAATTAATACGCTGAAGACATTCAACAGAGAAAAAATAGTTCAAAAAATGTTTTCTCCTACGATATTCTTGAGATTATCAGTGATATAAAGAAACTTAGAAGAAGTCTGTTATTCAAGACGTGCATTAACTGTTGTATATATTCTGTTCTTTATCTTAATACTGTGTTTTTGTAATGTTACATATTATATATGTTTAAAGAATGTGACCTCAACAATTACCTGATCCCTGGTAAATAAAATAAATACTCAAATAAAAAATCAAAGACAAACAGAACATATCTGCACAGATAACTGTCCAAACGCCTGCAGCACATAAATGAAGCTACATTTAAAGAACAGAACATACAGTGCCCACAACCATACCACATGCATCCAATCCAGCGCATAAATTACAGACTGAATCATCCTATGCGCTCACTGTACCAAACAGATAACAGAACACATCCTTCATGTAGCTCGAAAAACTATTGTACATGTTTTGCATTAACAATATAAATATTAGAAACCATTCTAAATTTCAGATAATACCTCATAAAACCTTCCACTCACTAAACTCATGCTCACCTTTTACAATTGACTTCAAAGATAAAGAAGATAGAAGCATCCCTGCATAAGCAATTAAATAAAAACAAAGTTCCCGTAAATGTGAGAATTATGTATTGTGTATAGATTCATACCAACCCATACAAGTTTGTCATGTACATGCATGGAAGTGATAAGTGATGAGCAGAGTAATAGTCCTAGTATCAACCACATTAGATTAAGCTCATCACCTGGAGAAAAGGTGTCTCCTATTTTCTGGACAGAGAGAAGACAATCAAATGCACCCATGTTCACAAATTAGCACTGTCATGAAGTGAGATTGTACGATACAATGGGTACTTGCAATAAAGATTGATCAAGGTACCCTGTATTATTTAAAGGTCGGCAAAGCCTAATGTAATGTTTTAATTGCCGTATCTGAACTTGTTCTTGAGGTAGTGAATATATGCTTTGTCTAATTATAAAGCTGATGCAGATTGAACGCAGAACAAGACAGGGCTGCCCGTTATCACCGTTCCTTTTCGCCATTGTGTTGGAGCCCCTGGTTTGTATCCTAAGGCAGCGGCATGCTCAGGCAGCGCTCCGTTTTCAACAGCGGGCTTTGGCGGTGTCAATGTATGCCGATGATATGGTCCTCTATATACGTGAGCCTGAAGTACACCTAGAGAAACTGATACGGGAATACATTAGATTTGAATGGTACTCTGGGTTGGGAATAACTTGGTACAAGCCTGTGGTTTTTGCGTTAACAGACTGTACAAAAAAGGTGCAATTGGAATACCCCGTGAAATGGAATGATGGGCCTGTTAAATACCTGGGTGTGTGGGTTCACAAAGACCCTCAGATTGCTGTGCGCGAAAATTATGGGACCGCTATAAGTAAACTTGAAGACAAAGTTGATCGCTGGATACAGCTCCCATTAACGCTTGCAGACAGAGTGGCGCTGATAAAAATGGTGGTCCTCCCAAAGTTACTATATTTATTTGTCAACATTCCCGTTATCTTAAGACAGAATTTCTTTACTGTATAGCGAAGTGTATTGATCACCTTGGTCTGGGGTGGGAGAAAGCCACGTCTTAAGTGGGAGGTTCTGACGCTACCGTACGAAACGGGGGGGTTTCGTGTGCCAGACATGAAATTGTATTATTTGTGCGCTCAAGCGCAATATGCGTCATATTGGCAGACTGTGCCGCCCTTTACGCCACATGTGGCAGTGGAGGCAGGTGCTGTTCACCCGATACCACTACAGGCGATGGTGGGTAATGATACTACAGTATTCGAGAAAGATGAGATCGATACAATACACTGCACACGACATGCATGGAGGGAACTGGGGAGACGGGCTGGGAGATTGCCATTGTATGCACCCGCAATGCCACTGCTTCATCATGGACACATTTCTGTGACATGTGAAATGGGGGCTGTGAAACTTTTGCAGTCTATAAATAAGCGCACTATGGGCGATATGTATTCAGGTGGGAAGTTTCTTAGATTGCCAGCATTTTTGGGTGATGGGGGCGGCTAGGTCATGGCTACTTTTATTTATAGCAGACTGAGATCTGCCATTAACCTTTTCGATGCTAATGACGGAACTGCTCTGTCATCAGCCGCGGTAGCGCTGTGCTGATGACGGAGCGGTTCCGTCATGGCCCGCTCGCCGCGCCTGCGCTGGGCGTTCCATTGAGCGGGCGGGGCCATGACGGAACTACTCAGTCATGAGCACAGCTCAACCGAGGCTGGTGACGGAGCGGTTCCGTCACCAGCATGGGCGTGCCGCGCGGCCGCCCCGCCACCTTAGCGCTGCGGCGGAATAGCCGCTGCAGCGAAGGTGCTAAAGCCTTGTATCCTAGTTATCCTGCGGAACCTCCTATTCTTGCGGCGTTGCAGCATATTTATGTTGCACAAACGAGGGGAAAATGATTGCTTGTTTATGTAATGCTTCGCAGGCAGATAAAGTGGATGTGAGGGTGGGACGGATGGATAAATGGAATGCTATTTTGCCGCAGGCCCTGACAGAGGATAAATGGGGATCCTGTTGCAAACTGACGGGTCAATTTACTGCTAATGGAAATTTGCGTTTAATTCATTATAAATACATCCATCAAATATATTATACGCCCGCTCAACTTTTTAAATATGGGTTGAGAGATTCGGATCATTGCAGACGCTGCAGGGTTGAAGCAGCTGATTTTCAGCGTTTGGCATGGAGCTGTGGTAGAGTAGCAGAGTTTTGGGGAAAGGTGACTGAAGCATTAACAACTATGGTGGGTGAACCTGTGCTTTGCACCATGCCTATTTGTCTGCTAGGTAATGTACTGAACCTTAAATTGTGCAATCGCAAGCTGGTGGCTCTGGCACTATTATTGGTTAAACGCATGGTATCAGTGCATTGGGGGTGGTAAGCCTGCACCTAAGTTTCAGCAATGACTGAAGGACATGGCTTTCTGCCGTGACCAACTTTTGTGTTATTGGGAAGAACTGCCCAGGGCTTCTAGGCCTAAAGATTTCTGGGATCCCTTTACTGCATATCTTATGGCTCAATCACCTGACTGATCGAATTCTGGAATCTGTCTATGTCTTTGGTGGTTCACGATGTCTCGTACCGCAGCTGATCAACTGTGCCAAATGTATATGTGGGAGGACTGCACCCTCTTGTGGATAGACAGTTATGTACCTCTGTAACCTGTACTCTGCATTGTATTACTGCTACCTATGTCGCTTGAGATGGATTTCTTGTTTATTGAAAAAGTTAATTAAAAAAAAAAAAATTTTAAAAAAATTATAAAGCTGATGAAGTGAAAGGGAGAAACAGGAAATCAAATGTTAAATTTCATCCAATAACTTATCTCCAATCTGTTAGGTGTATATAATTGTCTTGAGGATCTGATAGAATTTTTAAATCTTTCAGTGGAGCCAAACTCGTGCATGTTGTTTGCTAAACTGCTCCATTGAGAAAAATAAACTCTCTTGGATATAGATAAGCTGGAAATAATGTGATAAACCCCTTCATTCCCCAGAATTGAGTGCCCAAAAAACGTTTAATTATAATTGTATGCTGCTAAAATGTATACCCTTGTCCTAAAAAGAATTCAAGAAAGTCAAGGGAGTATGTAGCTTTATGCCGAGTTGCTAAAACTCTGGGCAATAATTCATGATCTTGCAAATAAAAATAATCAGATAAATCTGATCATCTGTGATTATCAAGGCAGGAGAATTTTTCCTGAAACAAAAGCTGCAACAAAACAGCGTTTCCTAATAAGTGAAATTGTACACTTCACAATGGTCAGTTGATTGAAGAATACAGTGGAGTCTGTAGTGATGAAAACAAAAAATGCTTTCTGCATCGAAATAAGAATCCTTATTGTCTAATGACGTATAGGTATGCAAACCATCCAGGAGTAGTTAATCTGCTTTAGTGTCCCATGGACTTGCAAACTAACCTAGCATAACACTGTCATCAAATGAAATGCGTAGAGCATGTGAATATTTTTGGCAAAACCACTGGCCCCAGCATCTGATACAGAACTCTTTCCGTGACAATGCCGCCAGTTAAGAAATGATCAGTGATGTTGACAGCTTGATAGCTCCTTGTGTGTGGATGAATGTGGCTTCAACTGCTGTATTACATGAAACGGTGTAGAATATTCGAAAAGATAGTGCCCCTGCAGCATCCTCAAGATGATAATCAGCATTCTAATGCAGAAAGGGAAGCCTAAATGTACTACAAAAATATAATCACAGTGAATGAATGCACCTGTTACTGCCCGAGCAAAAGACAATCACCCTACTAATTATCACCCATTGACTTCAGATGTCAGCGTTTCAGGGAGAGATGGCAAAATGACCTCTAATCTTCAGAATAAGGGTCATCCCTTCTTGCACAGGAATGTCAATTCTCTGAGGTTAACTGTGTAGAGAATCGTGATTTTATTAAAGACAAAGGGCTAGCATTATGCAAACCTTTTATTCACCACTTCTGAGCAGCACTTAAAAGCTTCAACTAGAACAACATAAAGTCATAAAACAGTTGAACATCCAACATGTACATAAATCCCCAACATTTCAATCTCATCCTCTTTTGTTTCTCTTCTTCTTCTGATACCTTTTTTCCATCTTCATCGAACATCTTTCCCTGACTTAATTCATTGAGACTCTGAAATTATCCAAAATTAAAATACAATGAAATAAGTTCCACGCAGCATTATGCATACAAATCTCCATATTAAACTTTAATATATCAATTTAATTTAAAGCACCACTTTTGTAGGTATTCCATTTCAACCATCTTCTTACCTCATCCACCTTCAAGGAAGGAAGTTAATACTAATGGAGGTAAGAGCGGTGGGGCCTGACGGGGATTTCGACAGATGATGATGAGGGAAAATGAATTATTTATTTAATTTCCTTTGCAGTCGTCTGTTGAATTCCCCCCATACCGGCCCCACCGCCCTTACCTGCACTTCGGAGGCCCATGGTGGTGGGTGCCACGGCTTAACCTGGGGTACTAGACTGTTCTTGGCCTGTTGGGCAGCCTGAACATGGTTTTATAGCACGGTTTATGGCAGCTTAACTGCATTGCTTCCACCTCTGCAGATTTCATCGATATCCTATCGCATCCTACAGAGCGAAACGCACAACATGACTGGCAGATTCAGGGATCAGAATTCTTGAAGCACCTAGGTATTGCCTTTATTCACTGAAGTGCAGGTGTATTCTGTTATTTTTGCACTCTGAATGCCAGAGATTAGTGAAACACGTCCAAGATGGCCTCCATCCTGTTCTAGCTGAGATGCCGATGTCAGGACACAACAGATCTATAAGTGGCAAGTAAGACTTTTCATATGGCCCCAACGTCTCTCCATGGACTTAAACAGCACCTCCCATCCTGTGAGCAGTAGGATATCACTTAGAGAATGAAACTGATCTCCTGATCTCTCCATAGCTGCCTGCTGTCCTGCCTGACCTTAAAATGGTGGGTGAACACAAGAGGCGATTAATTTATCAAGAGTTATCTACAGTTCTGTAGTAGGGGATCTCTGTGTATAGTCATAATCTAGTGAATAGTCCCGCCCATGTGCGTGGACCCCAGCAATCAAAAATAATCTCTTAAATTGTCAAAATAATGCAGAAACTGCAAAGACACTTAAGAGAGAATTTAAAGACAAATAATGCAGCCTATATCCACAGGCTACACTGTCCAGTACTTCAACTAGAAATTCCACCAAAAAACACTACACATAATACAGCCTGCCAGTTTCTACCATAGAGAAACTTTCCTCCCCCAGTCAAAGACTCTGGAATGATAGAGAGGAAGGTAGGGACAGACAAGCCCCATAGGCTGCCATTATGTGGCTTAAATAGGATACTGTGCCTTTAAGAGAACTTTCCAGAACTTCTCCCAGTATCCCAGAATGCATAGCAGGTCCCTCTACTTTCAGTTCTTTTTTCCGGCTCCTGCTTACAGGACCCTGGCATTGAGCTCTCCCTTGTTTCAAGGGTTTATTGGATTTTTTGGCACTTTTGTGTTCTAAAAGTGTTTCAGTTTACTCTCTTGGTGTTCTCTTTCTCTTTTGTGTGCTGTTTCAGGCGTTTTAGGGCTCTAAAATGCCTGGCCTTTTTGATAAGTGTCCAGCATGTGGGAGGAAGAAGGCCAAGAGTGATCCCCATGATGTCTGCATCGTCTGCCTCCCTGAAGATCATGTCCCTGAGGATTGTGTCATCTGCCAGCAGTTTACTGCTCGGACTCTGAGGGACAGGATGAAGATCAGGCTTTCTGGCCTTGATGAGAGGCGTCTGCAGGCTGCAGGTGGGTCTAGGCAGGCTGGGAAGGTTCCCTCTGCCTCTGCTGAGGCCTCTGGGGGGCTCCCCAGAGGCAGGAAGTCCAGCAAACGGTCCCGGTCTCCGTCGACGTCGATTGCATCGACGACGACGTCGAGAGGGATGACGGCGGTGTGCTCCCCTTCTACCCGGGGCTCCGGGTTGAGACGGCGTGACGGCTCGACGTCGAAGATTATGGAGAAGTCGCCGTCGAAGCCACCGTCGACGTCATCGTCTTCGTCGACGTCAAGGTCTTCCTATCGACGCCGAAGGCGAAGTGACAAGCATCGACGCTCGCCGTCGAGGCGACACCGTCGATCGCCGTCGAGGCACCGGTCGACGTCGAGGGGCTCCTCGACGTCAAGAGCATCAAGACGGAGACGGCGACGTTCGTCGTCGAAGACGGAACGCTCGACGTCGCGGAGGCGGCGTACGACGGCACGGAGGAAGAGGTCGACGTCGAGGGGTCGGCGTTCGACGTCGAGAAAGAGAGGGTCGACGTCGCGGAGGCGGCGTTCGACGCCAGAGTCACGGAAGCGTCGTTCGACGCCAGAAAAGCGACGCTCGACGTCGAGCAGACAGAGGTCGGCGTCTGGGAGTCATTCAGCCTCTCCAAAACGGCGCAAGAGGGATTCTAGTCCCAGAAGTCACGCTGCTTCCAGTGGAGGACAAAAGAGGAAGCGTTCACCTGCTGAAGGTGCTGGATCTCAGCCTCCTTCGCCTAAGGGGTCACCGGGCTCGGTGTACTCAGAGGTGTACACACCATCTCGGCCTCGGTCGCCAACTCCTCCTCCTGTTCTTAAAGAGGATCCTCCACCCAAACCTCTACTTCCTTCAGGCGACCCACCACCACCTCCGGTCCCTCCGCATGGGCCCGCCCCGCAGCCGAAGGTTCCTCCGCCGAGGTCCACTTCGCTGCCGTCTTTGCCTGTACCTCCTAAGGGGACCCCAAAACCGAAACCCCGAGAGGAGCCAAGGAAGACCCCGCCACGGAAACCGGTGGAGCGGCCACGGGCTGGCAGGTCTCGCTCTCGCTCTGGGAGAAGGGAAAGATCGCGACACAGATCGTCCACGAGGTCGAGATGCCGCCATAGGAGGCGCGAATCTCGCTCCCACACAAGGTCCTCTGGTACCAGGGACTATTCTCCTACCTTGTCGGAGTCACCGGACACGAGGGTGTCCCCGATTGATTACCTGGTGGCGTTCCATGACGTCCTTTTGAGGGGCGCTGCGAAGTTGGGCATATCCTTGACGGTGCCTACTCCTAAAACTTCCGTCATTTTTGAGACATTGCATCAAAAACACCTATCTCGTCCTCTCCTGCCTCTGGTGCCGGGCCTGGAGGAACCGGCTATGGCCCTTTTTCTCACCCCTGCGGTGACGAAGGCGGCTCCATCGAGGTTGCTGAAAAAGTACCGGGCTCCAGATTCAGATCCGGCCTTTCTGAGAACGGAACCCCCTCCGGACTCTGTAATTGTGACGGCGGCCCGCAAACAACATGCCACCACCCCGTCATCCACGGTTCCCCCGGATAAGGAGTCCAGATGGATGGATTTGGCGGGGAGGAAAGTCTGTGGAACTTCCGCTACCTCCATGAAAGCTGCGAGTGCCACGGCGCTGTTGGGCCGATACGACCGCGCCCTCTGGGACTCCCTCGAGCGATTTGCAGAGCACTTACCTCACGAGAAGCGTGAGGACTTCCAGCAAGTGCTGAATGAAGGGATGCTGGTGGCGAACCAGATTATCAGCGCTGCTGCGCACTCTTCCCTGTTGGCTGCTCATGGGTTTTGCCATGGAGTCAACCAACGACGCCACGCATGGCTCCGGCTTTCGTCCCTGAAACCGGACGCACAGCAGAGGGTGGCCAACCTACCATTCTCCAGCGAGACCCTCTTCGGGAAGCATGCGGACGATGAGATGGCCCGCATGAAGGCGGAGGCCGAGACGCTCACGGCTGTGGGCCTGGAGAAGCCTAAAGAGACCAAGAAGACATACCGCCCCTTCCAACGGCGGTTCGGTGGGCAAGGCCAAGGACGTGGCCAGGCTTCGGGACAGTCGCAACATCAACAACAGTTCCGTAAGCCATTCCAGAAGCGCCAGAAGGGCAGAGGAGGCCAGCAGTCGGCTCCGGCGCCCAAGGGCCTGGCTGGTTCTGAACCCTAGGAACCTACTTTCCCCGGATCTGTTACCCACTCCGGTAGGGGGAAGCATTAAATTTTTTCTGGCAGAGTGGAGAAAAATTACTCAGGACAAGTGGGTGCTGAATATTGTTTGCAATAGATACAGTCTTCGGTTCACCAGCCCTCCTCCAGCAATTCCACCGGTCAGCTCGCAGTTTCAGCTGCGCGAGCTTCAGGCGGAAGCGGATATCCTGTTGAGGAAAAGGGCGATAGAAGACATACCTCTGTCTCAGAGAGGAAGAGGTCTGTACTCCCGGTTCTTTCTGGTTCGCAAGAAGGACAAGAACGAGTTCAGGCCCATTCTGGACTTGCGACAGGCAAACAAATGGATTCGCAGGGAAAAGTTTTGCATGCTGTCGTTGCATCAGATTTATCCTCAGCTGCAACAGGGAGACTGGCTATGTGCTATAGACCTACAGGATGCTTACTTCCATGTGCCCATTGCACACAAACACAGGAAGTTCCTGCGGTTCCAAGTCGGCACCAATCACTATCAATACACAGTACTCCCATTCGGACTGAAGTCTGCGCCGAGAACATTCTCGAAGTGCGCGGCGGTGGTAGCAGCACACCTGAGGAAGAACAAGGTGTTCGTCTACCCGTACCTGGACGATTGGTTGATCAAGGCATCCTCCTTCTCGGAAGCGCGAGCACACTTCCAGAAGACGTGCATTCTCTTGAACAAGCTGGGGCTGCACATCAACATGGCCAAGTCTGTCCCGACTCCGGTCCAATGCATACAGTACTTGGGAGCCTCCATCAATACGCTGTCAGCAAGCGTGTCTCCTTCGGAAGAGAGACGATTATCTCTCCTTCGGAAGGCTCAGGCTCTTATGACAACTCCATCTACAACAGTGAGGACGGTGTCTTCTCTACTGGGATCGATAGCCTCTTGTATCTTCCTGACGCCACACGCACGGCTGCACATGAGACCGCTGCAGGAGTGCTTGGAGGACCAGTGGGATCAGAGGAAAGGATCTTGGGACGACAAGATTCGACTGTCGCTGCATGCTCTTCAGTCTCTGAAGTGGTGGTGTTCGGCGGAGAATCTCCTCAGAGGGGTTCCCTTTCACAAGGACATTCCCACGCAGACTGTCGTGACGGATGCTTCTCTCCTGGGATTGGGAGCGCACTCCGGGACTCTACAGATTCAAGGAACGTGGTCGCCGATGGAGGCCACGTATCACATCAATTTCCTGGAACTCAGAGCTGTTCACTTGGCACTGAAGGCCTTCCTTCCGTCCTTCCAGACCAACTCTCTGCTTGTACAGACGGACAATACCACCACGATGTATTACCTCAACAAGCAGGGGGGCTCGAGATCACGCACTCTGTCGCAGGAGGCGCAGACGATCTGGCACTGGCTCCTAGCCAGAGGATTGACGATAACGGCTACCCATCTGCCAGGTGTGCAGAATGTTCAGGCAGACGCACTGAGCAGGCTGGTTCAGGAAAACCACAAATGGGTCATAAACGACAAAGTACTAGGAGAAGTCTTCGCACGGTGGGGAACTCCAGACGTAGATTTGTTCGCCACCACCGAAAACAGCAAGTGCAGAGACTTCGCCTCCAGGTACTTCCAGCAAGGGACGCTGGGGAATGCGTTATGGATAGACTGGACGAACAGCTTTCTGTACGCCTTTCCTCCTATCCCCCTGATTCCAGCGGTGCTCATCAAGCTGGCCCGGTCCAGGGCTCGGATGATACTCATTGCCCCGGAATGGCCCAGGCAGTGGTGGTTCACGGACCTACTTCACCGGTCTCTCCTTCCTCACATTCGGTTGCCATGCAGGCCGGACCTTCTCACGAAGTTCGGGGGACAGATGTTACACCCCAACCGCGGCATGGCTCCTGAGATAGTGCAATATGGTCATCTGAATCTGCCCGATGATTGCATGGACATACTGAAGGAGTCTAAGAGACCTTCCACTCGGACTTCATATGCTTACAAGTGGAAGAGGTTTTGTATCTGGTGCCAGTCTAAGAACCATGATCCTACGACCTGTAAGGAAGATGTCATCCTTCCTTACCTCTTACATTTGGCGCAGTCTGGCCTTAATGTTCATTCCATTAAGGTACATCTTGCTGCGTTGACTGCCTACAGGAAAGGCCCTTCACAGACTTCCTTTTTCCAGATCCCTGTGATCAAAGATTTTCCGGAAGGATTGAAGAAAGTATTCCCTCCTGTCAGGCTTCCTTCGCCTTCATGAGAATTGAATGTGGTGCTGTCCAGATTGATGAAGGAGCCTTTTGAACCTATTCATAAGGCTTCGTTGCAGCACCTGTCCTGGAAAGCGGCGTTCCTCGTGGCCATTACATCGGCCCGCAGGGTGAGTGAAATTCAGGCGTTGTGTTGTACTGAACCTTATACTGTGTTTCATGCTGCTAAGGTTGTTATGCGTACTCACCCTAAATTTCTTCCCAAGGTTATTTCTGATTTTCATGTCAACCAGACCATAACTTTGCCTACGTTTTTTCAGAACCCTTCTTCTCCAGCGGAGAGGTCCTTACATTCCCGGGATGTTAGGAGGGTGTTGAAATTTTATCTGGATAAAACCAAAGATATTCGTAGGTCTGACCAGTTGTTCATTAATTATGGCTCGGTCAGGACGGGTCTTGCGACCTCTAAGCAGTCCATCTCTAGGTGGATTGTGTCCTGCATACAATTATGTTACCAAAAGGCTAATAAGACCTTAGGAGGTAAGCCTAAGGCTCATTCCACCAGGGGCAAAGCTGCCACGACGGCTCTGCTCCGTAACGTGCCGACTGCTGAAATCTGCAAGGCAGCCACTTGGAAGTCGGTTCATACCTTTGCTAAGCATTACTGCCTGGACACTGACGCCAGGGCAGACGCTCAGGTTGGGCAGGCTTCGCTGCGGAATTTGTTCGCACAGTAGTGGCGTTATGTATTTATTCTCCACCGCCGCTCTGGTGTGGGGATGGGCTTGCCATTCTATTCACTAGATTATGACTATACACAGAGATCCCCTACTACAGAAGGAGTAGTTTCTGTCCTGTAACTCCAGTTCTGTAGTAGGGGTATCTCTGTTATAGTCATAAGCGCCCGCCCTCCTCCCCGGTAGAGATATTTCGGTATACACCTGTTACAACGCAACTTTTACAACTACCTACTGTTACAACGCAACTTTTACAACGCATACCATTACAACGCATTGCGCTGGGGGGCGCTCTAGGATAGGGAATAAGTATAATTTACTATCCAACACCTTCCCTAGTGTCCACGGGGACTGGAGTTGGAATAGTAAATTATACTTACCACTATCCAGCACCTCAAAGCGTTATGCGTTGTAATGGTATGCGTTGTAATGGTCGCGTTGTAATGGTAGGTAGTTGTAATGGTATGCGTTGTAACATGGTACATCCAGATATTTCATCATGTACGTAATGCGACAGGTCTGGCGTGCTTCCCCTTCAAAAAGAACTGAAAGTAGAGGGGCCTGCTATGCATTCTGGGATACTGGGAGAAGTTCTGGAAAGTTCTCTTAAAGGCACAGTATCCTATTTAAGCCACATAATGGCAGCCTTTGGGGCTTGTCTGTCCCTACCTTCCTCTCTATCATTCCAGAGTCTTTGACTGGGGGAGGCAAGTTTCTCTATGGTAGAAACTGGCAGGCTGTATTATGTGTAGTGTTTTTTGGTGGAATTTCTAGTTGAAGTACTGGACAGTGTAGCCTGTGGTTATAGGCTGCATTATTTGTCTTTAAATTCTCTCTTAAGTGTCTTTGCAGTTTCTGCATTATTTTGACAACTTAAGAGATTATTTTTGATTGCCGGGGTCCACGCACATGGGCGGGACTATTCACTAGATTATGACTATAACAGAGATACCCCTACTACAGAACTGGAGTTACAGGACAGAAACTACTCCATCTACACAGATATGCATCATTGGTCCCATCTGATCTTGAGCCTGAGGTAAGCACAGACCATTTGCAAGTTTCCACACCAACACTATCAACTACCTGCAGTTTGTGTGTTCGGGGCTCGTCATTGCCATTACACCAGTATACCATCAATTGCCAAATGAAAGCAGTTAGTGAAGCATATCATAATATGAAGTTCTACCGCTGGGGAGAAATTAATATTCTCTAGCGCCCATTACCCCCTGGGCAACTGCTGACCCAACAGATCTTCAGCCGGCAGTCAAAAGGAGCACAACTCACTGAGCGCTTCTGACCAGAGCCCTTTTGCCCTCCACTCCACAATCCAGCTCACTCACTGCGTCTTCCCTGTGCCTATACCCCAGATTCGGATTCATCACGACATACAACCACTACTGTTCAAAGCGCATCAAGCCGCGGATACCACCACTCCCACACTCACCCATTAAAGGAAAGTCTGAGACAGATAATACCATGGACATGACTTTAAAAAAAAATAGCAGAAGTACATGACCTGGCTAAATCTACCACATTTAACACGGATATGTTGCAGCAAGAACTGTGTGCTATTTGATCTGACATCAATACGATTAACGCCAGAACAACAGAGGCGGAAACGTGGTTCAGTTCCCTAGAAGGCAGATATCCCAGGTCTCCAGATCTTGAATCTGAGTAAATCACAAGTGATGCCCTCCCTGTGGTGGTGAGCATCAGCAAGGCCTACCAGTGCAAGGAATTCACCATTCTCTGCACAGAGTCCTCAGACCAATAGGAAGAAGTTGGCACAGAAAGTGGAATAGAAAAGACAGAGTTTATTAAACCTCATGAGGTGGAACTACATTCACACAGCACCCTTCGGTAATGCATGAAGTAGCACACTGAATGGAAGGAGCTTGGTCCTTTTATACCCACACAGGGGCTCAAATGAAGGCAGTACAAGTACAGAATGCTGTTTGTAAGTACATATAAGGTCATACAGAAAGTGTACAAGCAACAAGTGGGAGGGGCTAACAGTTAGCTAATTCTGGTGGACACATCCTGACAGTTACAAGTTGTGGAAAGCTGTAAGCTCAACTGAGCATTTGCGAAGCAGAAGAGGCTAAATATATCTCGTCTCTAGGCTGATTTCAAGAGCAGTTAACAGGGAGGTAGGACAGAGCGCATGGCAAACAAAATGGCTGCCAGAAATACAAAATGGATTCCGCAAAATGGACAAGATAGTCTCTAAATACAACATGTCTTCTGCTAATGCTTAACCTAATCGCTGCTAAATTACAACTGACGACCCTTTCAGCATTAGCTGAAGACATTCAAATATCTGGGGTAATCTAGATATGCATCCTGTACATTGATGCTCATCATCTCAGCAATCTCTTTATTTAACATTTGCTGTGCTTTTATATCTGCAATATTTATTTTGGCAGGTGTACAAGCAGTGATGCACATGGAGCAAAGCATAGGACCACATTGTATACAAGTACAGCATGTAAATAGTATCACCAGTAGTATACATAGAATAGTCAGTAGCTCCAGCCCCAAGTAGCAAAGAGTGTCCATATCCAGTTTGAAAATGTCTATGTACCAGTCTCTGTGTGAATTTCTGCAGCAATCTTATGCAGTTTTGAGATTGCATCACATACTGAAGGCGAGTGATCCGGTATAAACACACAACAACTACTACCGATGATACGACATGCACCTCCTCGATCAGCCAAAATCACGGCTAACACCATCCTATTTTGAAGAGCTACAATCCTCGCAATTTGTAGTTCCTCTGTAATGTTCCCAAGTGCCATAGCTGTTTGATTGGTAACAACTTCCACAACACAAGTTAATCGCCTTATCTTTCTGCTATTCAATGCAGCACCCATAAAGAAGAACAAACCCAAATTGAAATTGACATATTGTTGCAAAGTGGTATCTGTCTGGTCAACTTCATCTAAACTTATTGTTCGTTTATATCTATTCTTGGAAATGCCATTATACAACTTTAAATTCAGGTGGTATGATGGAGGGGCCAAGAACACAGGTGGTAACAAAAATTATATGTAACATACCCCAGATCACCCAACAGGTAATTGATAGTATCCTTTATTACCACATACAAAATAAGTATTATGTGAAGACGTAAAACTGCTGTTATCAGCACCTTCAATAGTCAATGTCAAAATACATTCACTCCGTCCTACTGGAATTCTCCCAACACTACTTATACACAGTTCTGCTTTAGCTCTGGTCACAGAAATTACAAAAGGTCCATTGTCTTTGATAGTCCTCATTTTCGTGAAGACATATGGTGTTGAAATATTGTCTGGTTGGTATTCTTCCCATTCCCATTTAGTCCCTTTAGTTTGAGGATAACCATCTTCATCTTGATAGCATACTTTCTTAAGACGAAAGATAATTCCTCCTACTGAAGGCTTTCCGAAAGCAAACAAAAGAGCATACCAAGCTTGACAAGAACCATTATGGGAAAACGGTAGAGGAATAAAAGGTGTTCCTCCTTTCTTTTGGTGTGCAGGTATCATTCTACACACCCAACAGTTGGTAGCATTCGTAGCATTGTGTGTATGATGCAACATCTGCATGAATGTGTTATTTAAGTAGGACTGTTGATGTTTCTGCTCATAGTAGGGAAGTGTAAAATAGTGATGTTCCACTGAAGCTGGAGTAGTGGCAACAAGGCTGTCTAGCAGGAGCCACTTTCTCAACAAACCGGGTGATTATCGCCATAACCACCAGAGCAACAACAAACCCTACAGCACAAATGATTCTTTTGTTATTCATTTCAGCAACAGTGATAATTGATCTTACTGAAATTCATTGAAAACAATTGTTAGAGCTCTTATCCCTAACTATGGGCGCAAAATCCACTCTGCTCGCGAAATTTGCAAATTTTCGGCAATTTCTCGATCGCGAATCTCACAAAATTGCCGAAATATTTGCGAATTCGCAAGCGGGCGGATTTATTTTTTGGGCCTACAGGAAGCACAGTTAAGGCAGGTGCTCGAGTTGTAGCTAACTTTGTAACCATTTTAGAATGGCGCCGGCAAGCTGCCAGAGTGCTTGCTGGCGCCATTCTAAAATGGTTACAAAGTTAGCTTCAAATCGGGCACCTGCCTTAACTCTGTAAGTGCTTCCTGTGGGCCAAAAATTAAACCTTAACAGAAAGCACTTACAGATATAAAGCAGGTGCCCGAGTTGAAGCTCAAATTCAGTAACGTTTTAATCAGCCTAAAAAATTAGTGAGCACGGTCGAGGCTGGGCAAGTGTGCTTTAACCCCATATCTGCCGTCGAAAATTAGCTGTAATACCCGAGGGAGGCATTTGCATCCCTGAGTATCCCGAGCACAATCCCCGTTCCTCTGACCAGGAGGCTGCTTTCTCCTCACCTGCGGCCCTGCTCCCTCTCTGATCCTTAATACACGAGGCATGTTGACACGCATAGAAGCCCCGCACCACACACTAGCGGTATCAAACGTTTTCCCGCCCTTTCCCAACTATGATTGACAGCTCACTCAAGGGACTTCTGCGCCTTTTGGCGCTGTGGCAAAGTTACAGGCACACATGGTCAGTGTAGACACATCTTCTGGCCCTTCGCAGCTGCAGTGTAGGAAAAGCACTATCATTTACCCAACGAGGTAGCTTTTACTGGATTAGCCAGTAGAAAGTACTCCAGTTGAGTAGAGGTATTGCACAAAACGGTGGCATCTTCGTGGATAACTATGCAGGGCAGGATTCATTCTGGCATGGAGCTCCTGTCACAAAAATTAAACCTCAACAGGAAGCACTTACAGATATAAATAAAGCAGGTGCCCGAGTTGAAGCTCAAATTCAGTAACGTTTTAATCAGCCCAAAACATTAGTGAGCACTGTCGAGGCTGGGCAAGTGTGCTTTAGCCCCATATCTGCCGCCGAAAATTAGCTGTAATACCAGAGGGAGGTCTTTGAATACCTGAGTTTCTCGAGCACAATCCCCGTGTAGTTCCTGTGACCAGGAGGCTGCTTTCTCCTCACCTGCTGCCCTGCTCGCTCTCTGACCCTTTATACACTAGAGGCATGTGAACATGCATAGAAACCCTGCACCACACACTAGCGGTATCAAACGTCTTCTCGCCCTTTCCCAACTATGATGGACAGCTCACTCAAGGGACCTCAGCGCCGAATTGGAGCTGTGGCAAAGTTATAGGCACACAGGGTCAGTGGAGACAAATCTTCTTGCCCTACGCAGCTGCAGTGTAGGAAAAGCACTATCATTTACCCAACGAGGTAGCACTTACTGGATTAGCCTGTAGAAAGTACTCCAGTTGAGTAGAGGTATTGCACAAAACGGTGGCATCTTCGTGGATAACTATGCAGGGCAGGATTCATTCTGGCATGAGGCTCCTGTCACAAAAATTTAACCTCAACAGGAAGCACTTATACATATAAATAAAGCAGGTGCCCGAGTTGAAGCTCAAATTCAGTAACGTTTTAATCAGCCCAAAACATTAGTGAGCACTGTCGAGGCTGGGCAAGTGTGCTTTAACCCCATATCTGCCATTGAAAATTAGCTGTAATACCAGAGGGAGGTCTTTGAATCTCTGAGTTTCTCGAGTGCAATCCCCGTGTAGTTCCTGTGACCAGGAGGCTGCTTTCTCCTCACATGCTGCCCTTCTCGCTCTCTGACCCTTTATACACAAGAGGCATGTTGACACGCATAGAAGCCCCGCACCACCCACTAGCGGTATTAAACTTCTTCCCGCCCTTTCCCAACTATGATAGACAGCTCACTCAAGGGACCTCGGCGCCTTTTGGCACGGTGGCAAAGTTACAGGCACACATGGTCAATGGAGACAAATCTTCTGGCCCTTTACGTAGCTGCAGTGTAGGAAAAGCACTATACATTTACCCAATGAGGTAGCACTTACCGATTAGTCAGTAGAAAGTACTCCAGTTGAGTAGATGCAAATCGCAAAAAAATCTGCGATTTTGCTGGAAAATCCGCAAATTTGCAGACTTTTTTGCGATTTCGTGCGAATTCGTGGACCGCAGACCTGCAAAATTTGCCCATACTTATGCATCCCTTGGGAAGTCGCTGATTTCTTCACCACGGGCCAAGACGGGTGTCACTACACTAACACAGGACTGATCCACCCCTTTGCCACTTCGGCTCTCCGTTTCACTAACCCAGGGCGGTAGCTCAACCAGTCTTTTTCAACACTGCAGATTCTTTCCTCGGTCTCAAGTGGTATCGCAATGCTCCAGGAATCATGTGGTCCGGAAAGACTTCCGCAGATTCGTCAGGTGAGATAGCTTGACCTTTCTCCGTCTCCAGAATCTCTCGATGGTCGGTCAGCACAGCAGATTCCACCAAGTTAGGCGACACACGCTTATATTGTGTGCTATGGACCTAGTTCTTCTTGCTCGTCACTCTAACTACTGTCCTTGTCGCAAGGATCACTTGCTCCGGACCTCGCCACCTCGATTCCAGACTGTTCGATCTGTCGAAGACCTTGACCATCACATAGTCGCCAGGACGGAGTTCATGGGCCTCACCTGTAGATCTGTCAGGAAGCGCTTCTCGAACCTGTTGATGAATAGAGATCAAACTGTCGGTTAACTGTGCCAAATAATCATTAATCAAAACACAAGGAACATCATGTATGGGGCGTGGCTTAGGAACTCCCCAAATATTCATTGGTCTCCCAAAGACCACTTCGTACGGGGTGAGGCCAGATTGTGAATGTGGCACAGATCTTATGGACAACAATGCCAAGGGTAATGCATCTGGCCACTTCAAAGATGTGGAAGCCAGTATTTTCGCCAACTTCAATTTCAAAGTAGCGTTGATCCTCTCCACTAATCCTGCTGATTGTGGGTGGAAGACTGTATGGAATTTCTGTTTGATCCCTAATCCTTTCAGGACATCCTCAACAACTTGCCCAATAAAATGAGGTCTGTTGTCACTCCACAAAAGCTTACAAACACCATATCTAGGGAAAAACTCCATTAGAAGCACCTTTGCTGTGGTGAGAGCAGTATTATCGTTTCTGGGTATGCCTCTATCCATTTGCTGAAGGCACATACTGTTCCGTTGCCGACAGGCCCAACACCGCAGGAGTGAAGAACGTCCCAATCCTCTGCCCTCACCGGGACCCCCAACACCCGCAATCAAAACGGATGGTGGAGAACACGACACCGGGAGAAGGTGGGTAACAAAACAAGGGAACCCAAGGTCTTGGGAACACAACTCGTCTCCTCTAGCTTCTTGGCAGCTGACAGCTTGACACAGACGAGACCGTTAAAATGAAAGAAGGGGACAAGATTAAATTCACCCCTATTACTATGACCAGTGTCAAGTACACACGCAAACCACCGACCTCCCCGCTTACCCCGGATAACAAACGGGTGTAGCTTGATACGAAACAGGAATTCTTCCACTGCAATCGTATTGGTTGTTTCTTTGCGTAACCCCAGACCAACCACGCCCCCTCTGGAAACACCGAGAATGACTGAGGGGGTGGAATTCACAATTCTTTGGACAAAAAAGGGACAGGGGAAAAATGGTATCAAGGGAATATGAAAGATACCTAAAAAACCCCTGCAATCTAAAAAAGAACACTAAGGTAGCACAAAAACGGCCGTTATTCAGCTCCTTCGTGAAACCACCCAAACAATGCGCAAAACAAGATGGTTAGGATACAAAAAGGGGATAATTACGGGACGATACAACTCAAGGAAACGCAGCCGCGAATCCTGGAATGTCACCAAGGATCAAAAACAGGTCCCAATAAAAAGGATTCAGAAATACCCAAGGGAATAGGAAAGCAGGGGGGGGCATGGCAGGGAAAAAAGGGGATCAAAATCCAGCACTAGAAAAGACCGCTGGAAGGGAGCTCGAAGGAAGGGAAACAAGGTAGAAACACAGGAACAGGAATCACTCGGCAAGGGACCAATAACGAAACCAAGCACCTGTTTCCTGTTGGCAGCCCCCTTTTAAAGCAAGCTCTAGGGATCGTCCATAAATTCACATATGCACTTGGCACTTCTAAGGATTTATCACTATCGGGGAACTAGACAGAAGGACCCAGGCCCCCTTGAACCCCAACACATACCACCACTAGGACATATTTCAGATTATTGCAGCGTTCAAGTCAGTGGCATAACGAAACTTGAGGGGGCCCCCCTGCAAACTACATGGAGGGGGCCCCCTCCCATTCTCCGTGCCAGTCTAGAGCTCTCAGGCCAGCGACCCGCCGTATTGCAGGGGATGCGGGGTTATTGTTACGCCACTGTCACCAATACAGCTGTTATAAGTAACACTGGATGGTGGAGTTAAAGGTTGTGCTTAGTCTGCCAGCAGGCTATCATAGGTGGTGTTCCATTCAATACAGGGTCCCTGCCATCAGTAGGCCGGGGAAGATTGCCCAATTTTAGGTGGGTTTCCTGATGCAAACTACAGTCATGATATACAACATTGGGCCCACTCATCGTTCAGTTTTGACAAAAGTGCATCCACTGCTCCTTCTCATTTACGTTTTAAACCATTAGACAATGCGACAATGCAGTATTTCAAAAGCAGATGTAACGACAAAGAGCATTTTGATAATACATTTTTATTAGTAGACAATAGCAATCTTAAGAGGCATTGTAGAGCTTCATACACACTGTGACCCCAATTCATCACAGTCTCTCTCTCGCTCTCTCTCTCTCTCTCTCAGTGAGTCAGTCTCTCTCTCTGTCAGTCTCTCTCTCTGTCATTCAGTCTCTCTCTTCAGTCAGTCTCTATCTGTCAGTCAGTCTCTCTCGCTGGCGGTCAGGTTCTCTCTCTCAGTCAGTCTCTCTCCGTCAGTCAGTCTCTCTCTCTCTCTCTGTCAGTCTCTCTCTCTCTCTGTCAGTCTCTCTCTCTCTCTCTGTCAGTCTCTCTCTCTCAGTCAGTCTCTGCCTCTCCCTGTCATTCTCTCTCTGTCATTCTCTCTCTCTCTGTCATTCAGTCAGTCTCTATCTGTCAGTCAGTCTCTCTCGCTGGCGGTCAGGTTCTCTCTCTCAGTCAGTCTCTCTCCGTCAGTAAGCCTCTATCTCTCTCTCTCTCTCTCAGTCTCTCTCTCTCTGTCAGTCTCTCTCTCTCTCTCTCTCTCTCTGTCAATCTCTCTCTCTCTGTCAGTCTCTCTTGCAGTCAATCAGTCTCTCTCGGTCAGTCTCTGTCTCTATCTGTCAGTCAGTACCTCTCTACCTCAGTCAGTCAGGCAGTCTCTGTCAGTCATTCTCTCTCTCTCTGTCAGCCAGCCTCTCTCTCTGTCAGTCTCTCTCTCTCAGTCAGTCTCTCAGCCAGTCAGTCTCTCAGCCAGTCAGTCTCTCAGTCAGTCAGTCTCTCAGTCAGTCAGTATTCAGTCTCAGAGTCAGTCAGTCTCCCCTCTCTCTCCCCACTCTCTCTCTCTACTCTGTCCACTCTATATCCACTGTCTCACTCTCTCTCCACTGTCTCTCTCTACTGTCTCTCCACTCTCTCTCTACTCTCTCCACCCTCTCTACTGTCTCTCCACTCTCTCTCCACTGTCACTCTCTCTCCACTCTCTCTCCAACCTCTCCTATCTCGATCCACTGTCTCTCTCCACTTTCTGTCTCTCCGCTCTCTCTGTCCAACCTCTCCACTCTCTCTCTCTCTCCAACCTCTCCAATCTCTCCACTCTCTCTCTCCACTTTCTGTCTCTCCACTCTCTCTCTCCACGCTCTCTATCTACTCTCTTTCCATATGTCTCTCTCTCTCTCCACTCTCTCTCATTCCAGACTTCACTCTCTCTCTACTCTCTCTCCACTCTCTCCACTCTCTCCACTGTCTCTCTCTCTCTCCACTGTCACCCTCCACTCTCTCTCCACTCACTCTCCACTATCTCTCTCTTTAGTGTCTCTCTCCACTTTCTGTCTCTCCACTCTCACTCCACTCTCTCTCTCAACTCTCTCCACCGTCTCTCCACTCTCTCTCTCAACTCTCTCCACCGTCTCTCCACTCTCTCTCTCTCTCTCCACTCTCTACTCTCTCCCTCCCTCCGGTCTCACTCCACTCTCTCACTCTCTCTCCACAGTCTCTACACTCTCTCTCCACTTTCTCTCTCCACTCTCTCTCTCTCTCCACTCTCTCTCTCTCCACTCTCTCTCTCTCTCCACTCTCTCTCTCTCCACTCTCTCTCTCTCCACTCTCTCTCTCCACTCTCTCTCTCTACTCTCTCTCTCCCTCCACACTCTCTCTCTACCTCTCTCCACTCTCTCTCCACACTGTTTCTCTCCACTCTCTCTCCACACTGTTTCTCTCCACTCTCTCTCCACTCTCTCTCCACTGTCTCTCTACTGTCTCTCCACTCTCTCTCTCTCCACTCTCTCTCTCTCCACTCTCTCTCTCTCTCCACTCTCTCCCTCCACTCTCTCCCTCCACTCTCTCCCTCCACTCTCTCCCTCCACTCTCTCCCTCCACTCTCTCTCCATTGTCTCCACTCTCTCTCTCTCTCCAATCTCTCCACTCTCTCTCTCCACTCTCTCTCTCCACTCTCTCTCTCCACTCTCTCTCTCCACTTGCCTCTCTCTCTCTCCACTCTCTCTCTCTCTCTCTCTCGCTCTCTGGGGGAGCATGGGTAAATTACCGGCAAGGTACGCAGGCCATTATGTTGCACCCTCATTCTGGTTAATTATAATGTTTAGAGGAACAACAGTTGTTGCATAAATATGATAATTTTAGGACGTCAATCACCTCGACATAAACCATTGCTTGCTAAATGAGATAATAGATATTTCAATATATATATATATATATATATATATATATATATATATATATATATATATGTGTGTATATCTATATATGTCATTCAGGCATGTGATTCATTTTTGAACACTCACTTTTTGTAAAACCCTTTATAAATACAACTATCAAAAGCAATGTTGAGTAACAGTGACTCAAAAGGCAGCATTGTTCTTATATAAATAACTTTTTGAAAGCACACTGTCGTCTGGAAACATTTTAAATTCGTAAGCACAATACAAATCCTCACAAATATCTATGTATTCTCAGATGGAAAATCCCTGATAGGAAATCCATCTGGCTACTTACTAATGTTTTTACTCGGGTCAGCTACAGAGTGTGAGATTTAAAAGGAAGTACACTGGAAAATACAACCCCAATAACCAGTTGCAGGATTGCAATGTTCCCCAGGAAAACATCAGGTGTCAAAAAACCAATATGGTAGCTACTACGTCTAGCAGAAACTTTTTGCAATCAGCCAACAGGGATTTTCACTAGGGTTGTGAAAAGGCACCATCAGGGTTCAATCAATGCAGAGCAGAGAGCATGGCGGCCACGGGCTCTAAAACACACACAAATGAAGCTTGTATTAATTATTCTACCTTGTCGAAAGTCACGTGCATGTGCTATATAGCTCAAGGTTAGGGGGTGTTCAGGACACGAACTGTAAACACTTTACCACACCAGGGTTTTTCAACTGCAGCTATCAGGGTATTTTGAAATGCTTTACATATGCAGGACATTGTAATGCGTGTGCAGACCACCGTGGCCGCCCATCAAATACTAACTCCACACAATATCTGCTACACGAGCAAATAATAAACACAAGTGTTTGTTCACACTTCCTAAACGGGCCAATCCCAGCTGATAAGGAGGCACAGTTAGGCGAAGCGGCCATGCAGACTTCAAGGTCACAGTGTGCAAATTCCAATAGGGAACTGAAGGACACACTAAGCTAGAGCACTTACTATGAGGGCTACTTGCAATATCGCAACATATAAATGTCACGCTCGACTGGTTTTAGCATCCCCGATTTACACAGTACACAGACCAGGGAATACATTCACGCCAAATAGCTTCTTCCACCCGCGCTCCCCGATGTACATATGCACCTTATTTTGTTTCTGCAATGCTGTTTTACCAAGATTGGATGCCTATGGATTGCATGACAATGGATTCAGTACATGGTGCAGAATTCATTGAAAAACTGTTACACGGATATTCTGCACATATAGATCGAATGATCCATCCATCCATCGCACATCCTGTCTAAGTTGCTTACATTTATTTGTTGACGTTTTTGTTTGTGTGCTCAGTTTAAAATTGTCACTTCAGTCACACAAGTTTTATATGTCTGGCAAGGAATATAGGGGTACAAAAGGGGGGACTGATTTGCATATAGCCATGTCTGAACTGGGGTGGCAGAGTGGGCTAAAGAACGGTGATGGATTAAACCCAAATCTTTTGACTGGGTGTGAGTGTTTGATTGATTCAGATGCTCCGTCCATCACCACCCCCTTTTGTACTGGCAAGGAATATAGATCATTACCCATCAACACATGCAGCCTAAGAGAATGCTACCAAACACTGAAAAGGTGAATTCATTGTGTTTTGGCATGGTACAAAGTGGTACACCATCACAAAATGATACATTCCCTTGCTAAGTTAGACAACACTTTGCGGATTGCTGGGCTGAAACAGAGAAATATGTATTCATGCAACAAGCAAACCTTTTAGATGAAGAGAGGAAATATAACTTTAGTGGTATATGCTGTGCGGGAACTAAACATCAGTCAAGGAGCAAGTACATGTCTGCTATCTTAATCGACCCAAAGCGAGGTGACGCCCTCACAATAAAAAATCTTCATTGTTCCAGGAAACGTGTAACACATAGCTTTGAGGGGTATGGAACATCACGGAAAGTAAGGTAGTTATTTCAAGAGTGTTTTTGTACAACACAAACAAACTTTACTATCTAAAACAGCTGCCCTTTAGAGCAGAAAGCGGTGCATCATTTTCTTGAAAAACCTCTCAAAACTCGCTACTGTGGTGCTTTAAAATGACCTCTCTGATCCTCGCAGAAAGAAAATGGAATTGTTTTTGTTCGAGAGCTTTACGCTTTACACTTGCCAATACTTTCAGTAGCTCTAGTGGAAAAGTATAGCTTTAGTTGACATACATGAGATTCACCCTGGGGGGAGGTATCCATCTAAAATATATACAAAGCTGTTCCTCAACTGGTGCCACACTGTGGATCAGGACTTTCAGCCTGAAATGTATCTGCCAGGTTCAAGTGTCTAGCAATTCTGCTTACCTGAGGGCACCGACCATTTTGCTGCCTCGTCCGTTCACTTATGGGCTGCATTGCCCTATGGAAAATGCTCTCTCTGGGGCGGCCCCCCCCATCCCTTTTCCGGTGTTCTGGCGCGCTGTGACTGAAGAGAAACATTGTTTTCTCTTCAGTCCTGGGTCAGCGCTAGGAGGTCGGAGCAGGCTGCGCACAGCAGCTGCTGCTTTAGAGCCTTTCTCTCTCCCAGCTCTCTGTAGATGAGCTGAGGGGGCCGGGGGCCCCCTTCATGTACTGGACCCTGGGGGGCCCCCCGCAATGCGTGGGCTGCGGGGGTGTTTGTTACGCCCCCGGTTCAAGTTGATGTAATCCATCTGCAAAACTTCAAAAGGTGCGGTTGGTGTTGCAAACCCTCCTGTAGGAGTCTGTGTCCCTTTTCCAGGATTATACTGCCAACAGACCAAACAGGACTGCACTACTCTTTTAGCTGTGCTGGCAATTTCAGGATGCTCCCAAACTTGCATAAGCAATTTAGTTATTGCTAGAGCTCCAACATGTGCCAGCCCATGTGCCATTTGAATCATAGGTTGTAAATAGGCTGCAGGCAATTTCCACTTATTCATTTCTTTGTTACGTCAACAGCCCTCATCGTCTTACATTCCTTCTTTAGACCATTGCTCAAGTTCTTCCACAGAGGCAGATCTCTGTATATCCAATACTTCCTCTCTAGCATCATGCCATCGCTCAGCTTGTGATTTCACTACGTACATGGATGTAATGCTTCGCTGCATCGCAGTCTCATGAGCTACACAATCTGCAAAGGCATTGCCTTGTCCTATTTTGTCAAGGATTTTCTTGTGTGCGCTACACTTCATAATAGCAACTCTCTTTGGGTATGTAAGTGCAGTCAAGAGATTATGTACTAATTCTCCATGCATTATCTGCATCTCATGGGATGTCAGAAAGCCTCTTTCCTTCCAGAGTAGGCCAAAATCATGAACCACTTCAAAAGCATAGCGGCTATCCGTCTAAATGTTCACACACAAATCAGTGCTAAGTTCACACGCTCGTGTTAAAGCTATTAATCCAGCTGCTTGAGCCGACTTCTGAGGTATGCGAGCTGTTTCCACTACTGTCTCAAGCATGGTGATTGCGTAAGCAGTGAAGTCGTGCCATCTGGTAACTTCAAACAGGACCCATCAACCCACAGTTCCCCATCTACATCTGGAAGGGGCGTATAGTGCAAATCCATGCGACCCTTTGTCTGTTCCTCAGTAAGGAATATACAATCGTGAGGCTCCTTTGACTGATACTGAGTCGCAGGATATGGCAACAAAGTGGCTGGGTTCAGTGTCGCACACCTCTTCAAGGTAATATGAGGTGCTAACAGTGTCAATTCGTATCCTGTCAGGCGAGCACTAGTTAAGTGTTGTGTCTTAGTCTGATTCAAAAGGGCGTCTAATGCATGAGGTACTAGCACCAACAGTTTGTGTGTCAAAACTATCCCTTCACTCTGACGTATGGACACAGCTGTCGCTGCAACTGAACAGAAGCACCCAGGCAATGCACGAGCAACAGGATCAAGAACTGCAGAAAAGTATGCGCAAGGACGCTGCTTGTCCCCGTGTGTCTGTACTAAAACTGACAATGCACATCCATCTTTCTCTTGTACATAGAGTGTAAAAACCTTTGTATAATCTGGTGTGCCTAACAATGGTGCAGATGAAAGAGCTTGTCTTAACTGACGAAAAGCAATTTGACATTCATCTGTCCATGGAGTCAAAAGCGCTAGCAGCGGTTTAACAATGTGTGAAAAGCCCAATATCCATTGCCTACAAAACAAAGTGAAACCAATGAATGCACGGACATCTTTCTGTGTGGAAGGTACTGGGGTGTCTAAAATTGCTTTAATGCGATCTGGTGTCAATGCACGGCCCTCCTTAGACAGAAGGTGACCTAAGTAGGTTACCTTCGGTCTACAATATGGCAATTTCTTTCGTGATACTTTATGATGGTGCGTAGCAAGAAAAGAAAGCAAAGACAAAGTAAATTTTTCACACTGCTCAGGTGTATCAGCTGCCAACAATATGACATCGACATATTGTATGAGAGCCACTCCTTCAGACAAAGTAAAGGAATCGAGTTGTCGCTTTAAGGCTTGACTATAAATACTCGGACTCTCAGTGTACCCTTGAGGAACTCTACAAAATCTGTATGATCGATTACTCCGAGTAAAACCGAACAAATATTGACTATCAGGATGAATAGGAATCGAAAAGAAAGCATTCTTCAAATCGATTACAGAAAATGTAGTTGCTGTCGGAGGGACCTGGGTAGGTAATGTTGTTATGTCAGAAACCACAGGGTAGTGCGGTACTACAATCTTGTTGACTTCTTTTAAATCAATGATGAATCTATAAATCCTGGTGTCAGTATCTTTTTTCAAAATGGGAAGAATCAGACTATTGCAAACATTACAAGGAACTTCTTCCACAACCCCCACTTTAATCAAATCATGAACAATGCGTGTAAGTGCTTCTTCTCCTTCTTTAGAAATTTTATACTGAGGCAGTCTTGGCAAAGAAGCACCCTCCTTGACACTAATATGCACTGGCGGAATAACCATTTGCCCTACATCAGTGTCTGAAGTAGCCCACAAAGTACTAGGGAGTGAAGCTAATGCAATGTCCTCTTTAATAATACAAGATCTCTCAATCACAGGGTAGTTTTCATTCAAAATAACCTGTACTCCTTCCAGAGAATATTGTATCGTAGCCCTGAAATATTTGAGCATATCAAGACCCACAATATTATCTGGTGTGTTTGGAGAGAGCAAAAACGGACATGGAGCAATAAACTTATCAACATGGAATGCAAGTGGTTGAGACAGTCGAAGGTGCTCCATCGAAACCTATCGACGTAATAGTTAAGCCAGACAGGGGAGCCCTAGGAACCAAGTGTTTAGACAAGGTGCTACGAGTGGCTCCTGTATCAACCAGAAACTGATCAGTAGAACCCAAAACATGTGCTGTAACATAGGGACCCCTCTGATCTACTGGAACTTCAACTGGTTCCTTACCCCATCCTAGGCAATCCTATGCATAAGCAGAATCTTGTAAATCAGATGGCACATAGTCGGACATTTGATATTGGTTTCTTCTATCAAAAGTGTTAAACCCATCCTGCCCACGTGTACTTGCATCAAACCTAGGGCGATCATTCGTGCTTCCTCTAGGCCAGAGGTCTTCAATCTGTGGGGCGCGACCCACAGGGGGGTCGTGGAGTCATGGGAAGGGGGTCGCAGATTCTGCCAGAGTGCAGTTCCTGGCGTCGGGCTGATTGAGGGTGCTCACGGCAAACATCAAAGCCTCATTAACAAGTAAAGGTCCTTTGAAGACCTGTGAAGTACTCTGGTGTGCCTTTGTGTGTGTCCCTGAAGCTGTTTCAGCCGGGCTCACATACACGAGCTGGGGGGGGGGGGGGGCTGGGGGAGGAGGCTGTAGCCCTTTGAGTTCAATGGACTTAGCTGTGGGGTTTATTTTTTATTTTTAACGTTTTATATAGCGCTAGTTTAACCAGTAGGTATCAGAGCGCATTACAAACACACAGTAAAGAGCAGAAGGACATTACAATCATTGGTTCAAGTCCCACGAGCCCTCAGACCTGGCGCCTGTGCAGGAGAAATGTAGCTGAGAGTCTGTTCTTCACGGTAAGATGTTTATACAGCCTGTCTGACCCCTCTCCCCCCCCCCCCCCCCAAGCAGGGAGGCACAAAGATCCCCTCCCATGAGAGAGGAAGAAGGAAGAAGACGCAGAGAGATACTGCCCCCCCCCCCCTCCCCATGAGAGAGGCACAGAAAAGGTGGGTGGATGAATGATGGGTGGAAGGATGGATGAAAGGGTGGATGGATGAAGGATGTATGTATGGACGGAAGGATGAATGGGTGGATGGATGTATGGATGGATGGAAGGAAGGAAGGATGAAGGATGGATGGATGTAAGAATGAAAGGATGGATGTATGTGTGAAAAGGTGGGTGAATGAATGATGAGTGGATGGATGTAAAGATGAAAGGGTGGATGGATGGATGAAGGATGGATGGATGTGTGATAAAGGTGGGTGGATGGAGGATGGATGGATGGATGGATGGATGGAAGGGTGGATGGATGAAGGATGGATGTTTGGATGGATAAAAGGTTGCATGGATGAATGATGGATGGATATGTGAAAAGGCGGGTGGATGAATGATTGGTGGATGGATGAAAGGGTGGCTGGAGGAAGGATGGATGTATGGATGGAAGGATGAAAGGGTATATGGATGAAGGATGGATGTATGGATGGATAAAAGGTTGCATGGATGAATGATGGATGGATTTGTGAAAAGGTGGGTGGATGAATGATGGGTGAATGGATGGATGAAAGGGTGGATGGATGAAGGATGGATGTAAGGATGTAAGGATGAAAGTGTGGATGGATGTATGAATGGATAAAAGGTTGCATGGATGAATGATGGATGCATGGATGGATGTGTAAAAAGGTGGGGGATGAATGATGGGTGGATGGATGGATGAAAGGGTGGGTGGATGAAGGATGGATGTATGGATGTATGGATGAAAGGGTGGATGGATATATGGATGGAATAATGAAAGGGTGGATGGATGAAGGATGGATGTACGGATGGAAGGATGAAAGGGTGGATGGATGAAGGATGGCTGTATGGATGGATGGATAAAAAGTTGCATGGATGAATGATGGATGGATGTGTGAAAAGGTGGGTGGATGAATGATGGGTGGATGGATGGACGGGTGGATAGGTAAAGGATAGATGTATGGATGGAAGGATGAAAGGATGGATGGATGAAGAATGGATGTATGGATGGAAGGAGGAAAGGGTGGATGGATGAAGGATGGATGGATGTGTGGAAGTGTGGGTGGATGAATGATGAATGGATGGATGGATGTGAT
This sequence comes from Lissotriton vulgaris, assembly GCF_964263255.1. NCBI lineage: Eukaryota > Metazoa > Chordata > Amphibia > Caudata > Salamandridae > Lissotriton > Lissotriton vulgaris. The sequence goes on along the minus strand of NC_141695.1, from coordinate 615,201,297 downwards.
GAGGTCTAACAGGCGCATTTATGTTTGTCGATAGTTGTTGATGATGAGGAGTACCAGTTTATAGAATCTTTTGTCGGAAGGGGGTCCTTACGTCTAAAAAGGTTTTACAAGGGGGTCTTGACATCAAAAAGTTTGAAGACCTCTGCTCTAGGCCCTGAATATCCTGTGCGATTTTTCATTTTTCCCCGACCACGTGGACACTGCTGAGCATGCAGTACTGGACAATCAGAAAGCCAATGTCCAAATTTCTTGCAGTACGCACACTGATCAGCAGACAAATTCGAACGAGTATAAGAAGGAAAAGATGAACCATAAGATCCACGTCCGCCTCTATCATTACCTCTAGAAGGTGGGTCATAAGCTTGAGCTAACATAACCTTTCTTTTCAACTCTTTAGACTTTTTATCCTCATTACTTTTAGCTTTTAATTCTTGTCGCTCATAATACTGAGCCATGGTTAAGAGAGAAACCAGAGAAGAGGTAGTCCATGAACTCTCACTGGCCTTCAGGTGACTAGCTATTCCTGGCAAAAGGTCTGCGACATATTTATCGACAAACAGATGTCTACCCGTGTCATCTGTCAATGACTGGCGACTAAAATCGTGGAATGCGTCTTCAAAGCGTGTGAAGAAGTCAGAAACTGATTCATCTACCTTTTGCTTGCAAGACGCTAACACTGTCCAATCTATCTTTTTTGGGGGAATAATCGTTTTTAACTTAACTAATATAGCTGCCGGAAGATGTGAAATTAAGTGACATGGTTTCTGTGCAGGTTCTCTATCTTCATCTAACTGCATCTAACTGCTCTAAATCTTTCCACAATGCTCCAAATGTCGCACAATCATCAACTTTACGCACCGTTCTCCACGTATCAGGCGGTAATATTAGTCCAAAAAACAAATCAATATCAGGCAAAGTCATAGTACAAGAGCTAATGGCACCCTCAACTTCCTCATAAAAGCCTGCTGGATTTTTTCGCGGATCAGGCAATGCATTTTTAAGGGCCATAACATCTGCTCTATTCCAAGGAGTGTAAACCCAATTATAAATAAAATATCCTTTAGCAGCTACAGAAGTCTTATCATCATTTGTACCCGTTCCTTTAGGAGGAACATATAAAGGCGCGGCTTTCTGCATGGGTTTCACATTAATTACAACATTCTTATCTGTTTCAGGAGTAGAAGTTCGTGCCATCCTGATTCGGGAAGTTTGTGCAGCTGCGTCTGCTGCCTTTTTCTCCTCTCGCAAACGGGCTGCTTCAACACGCAGTTTAACCAAGCGTCTGATCATGTCAGCCACCTAGGAGAAGACAAAAAGAACTTCACGTCGTTTTTTACAATCAGCTGCTATATCATCGGGCTCTATTTCTACAGAATATTTTCTAAACCGTTCGATAACCTCTGCGGCAAATGTATCGGTAAAATATATTTGCTCCCTTTCCTGCCAATCTTTTATACTATCTAAAAGTTCAGAAGCAGTGGCAGTACTACAAACGGCGTTACGCGCAGCAGATCTAATCTGAGACGCACGTTCAGATAACATCGAGCGAGTTTCTCTAGCTTTGTCCTGGTCTGTAGGAGAGTCCTCATCTGACTCATAAGGAGCAGAAGGAAGAGTATACGGGGGTGGACAACGATCTAATAAGAGAGAATCATCTTGTGGTTTATTAAGAATAGGATAAGGACGCGCCCTTTCTTCCCTCTCTTTAATTTCTTTAATTTCCCTATTGTTCATTTACAATGCTTTCGCATTGAATACTCAGAATATGCAGTATTTATTAATCAAAGTAGCACTTAAGGTACTCTTCGTATGTTGCACCCAGGGGTGTGGAATTTATTAAAATATCTACTTGTTCATGGGACAGGTTGCTTCATAAATCTACTCGTCCTGTAACAAAATCCACTTGTCCCTTTGGTGCCATGTTGTGCCGCGACAAATTATGGCAGCAATCTCATTATAAAGGAGCTCTTATATAGCCTCTCTGATTATGCCAGGGCTCATACCATAGTAGTGTTTGAATACTAGTAATCCCTTTATGTTGCTACGTTTCCGCAGATCTACATACTGGGACTGAAGGTAGTGGTAAACAATAGTTCCAGGGTTGGAATGTCCTTTTGAGTCTGCGCAAACCTACTAACTTGCATGTTTTAAGGGTTTTCAACAACTCTTCTCTAATCTTTTCCAATACTAAGAAATGTTGGGAATTTACTCCTGACAATGTCAGACGTAAACCTTCTTCAAGAGTTAGGAAAAAAGTGGTTGGAGGGAAAATAAGCTTGCAAACACTCAGGTTTTCGCAGGAGCAAATCTACACATGCATATTTGTTCATGCTAAAATGCAGTTCACAAATATTTTCTAGGAGTACTATTTCATGCCCATCTGCTGTAAATTCTTGTGAATTCACGAAAGCCATATAGCTGCCCTTAATGCAAGGACATAAACCAAGGGTGCACTTTTGAGACTTTCTTTAATAATTGGGCCCCTAATTTCGTCTGGTGTTAACCATGACCTTTAGTGTTTATTAAAAGTCTCTCTCTGTATCGGCTTGCTTCACGAGAGTGACAGCATTCTGCTCTTTCATAAGGAGCATATCGGCACACAAAGTAGTTTTGTTCAGTGCCAGTAACTAATGTGGCAGTGTGTGTTTTTTTGAGACCAAAAACAATTTTTGCTTTGCCAATGTTTGTTATAATGGTGAGGGTCAGGCAGCTCTCACATCAATAAGGTTTTACAAAAACCATGCCAAAACAAAAATACTAATATTGGCCAATCTTACAAACAAAAGCCGCAGTAAGTGTTACTAAACTACCCTACCAATCAAAGGCATCAAAAAACCAACAGCAAGTGCCGCAGAACGGCTCTTACCAATCAAATGGTGTCCAGGTTCCAACTGCCAAGTTCTCAAATCGACCAAATGGTCACTGCACGGCGAATCAACAGAAGAGATGTCAGTCGAGGACCGGTGCCACCTGGATGGTCAGATCAGAAAGAAAGGAAAAACGCTTTGGGTGCCAAGACTCGGGTCTCTTCAGGCAGCGATTGCGTCCAAAGCGAGATTCCAATCCTTCGTCTTGACCAGTCCTTCGGGCATCCGAGTCACCGATGAGCCCTGCGTTGGAACCGCCAATTTGTGCTGGTAAGCCTCTGCAAGTCCTAACAGTGCAAGCGATTCGCCCTTCTCTGCACAAAGTCCTCAGACCAATAGGAAGAAGTTGGCACAGAAACTGGAATAGAAAATACAGAGTTTATTAAACCTCATGAGGTGGAACTACATTCACACAGCACCCTTCGGTAATGCATGAAGTAGCACACTGAATGGAAGGAGCAAGGTCCTTTTATACCCACACAGGGTCTCAAATGAAGGCGGTACAAGTACAGAATGCTGGTTGTAAGTACATATAAGGTCATACAGAAAGTGTACAAGCAACAAGTGGGAGGAGCTAACAGTTAGCTAATGCTGCTGGACACATCCTGACAGTTACAAGTTGAGGACAGCTGTAAGCTCAACTGAGCGTGTGCGAAGCAGAAGAGGCTAAATATATCTCGTCTCTAGGCAGATTTCAAGAGCAGTTAACAGGGAGGTAGGACAGAGCACATGGCGAGCACATGGCAAACAAAAACCTGCTAGAAATACAAAATGGATTCCGCAAAATGGACAAGATAGTCTCTAAATACAAGATGTCTTCTGCTAATGCTTAACCTAATCGCTGCTAAATTACAACATCCCATCCACAGCAAATATTGTTGATATGCAGAATTTAGTAACTTACCTTGGTTTGATCATCTCCCTGCAGAGTCCTTCCTTGCGGACTTGCTCGTGCTTTTGTGCTGCAACGGGTTAACAGTGTCTGGGCTTGAGTGTGTCTGGCGGAGATCGAGGTGTGCCTGGCTGGTGGAGCCTTAGCCAACAAGGGGTATGGTTGGAGCCTTAGCCAACAAGGGGTATGGTGTGCCTCTGGCAGGGTCTTACGAGTTGAATGTGAGGAGTCCTTGGCCAGAACTCTGTCGACCATCGATCAACTCCTGTTGAGTGCTGTGGGGCCCCTAAGCTGGGAAGCACCTGTCTTTCAGCCGAGCAGTAATTCCAGTACCAGTCTCGGCCTGCAGTGACCTGGCCTGGAACTTGAGGACCGCAGGCCCTTATTGCAGTGTTCTTGGCCAGAGAGTGCCCAGGGTCCCCTGCTGATGCCGCCCATTGCCCCCTACAGTTTGGTATCTGTCTGAACCCACTCGCAGGAGTAACAACCCTGCAACGGATCGCTGTCTCCCGCCCAGTTCTTACAGTGAGGGCTGGTGCAAGACGGCCTCTGTCGAGCTGCAAACCCCGGTGTTCTCATGGCCCACTGCCTGAGATGTCAATGTCTGGATGCCTAGCGGTTCCAAGATTTACAACCTTGCTCGCTGTGGGCTCACCTTCTCGCCACTTGGGCGTGAGCGTGTTGCTTACCCGAGCGATCAGCTGACCGCCGTTGGCACACATGAAGTGCATATTGTATACCTCCACATCTTAACTTTAAACAACATGCCATAACATTTTCATGCTCATTTACCCATCCAGCCTTCTAAGACTTGGCACTCCTTACTCCCACTCTGCTTACTGTTCAACTGTAACTCGTGTTTTTTTGGTCCTGAACATGTTCCTCAACAAACCCCCTGACACTGCACTTGTGGGATATTGACCCAATTCATGGAGCATCAGGTATCTTAAAAATATCTCCAATAATGCAAAAAAGAATTCCAAACACAGACTACTGAAACAGCACCCGGAAACAGTAATTGCTGATGCCTACCACAGTGTGTCCAATGGCAACAAGAAAACCGACTTTGTCTTCTACTCCAAACGGCCTGCAAAGTGGAAAAACATCTTCCTTCTCCACCTACTAATTACTAAATCTATCAAAATACCCTATGGTACAAAACTCACCTTGTACCCTTCCCCAACCTTTAGAGGGTAAATAGCTATTTCTATTTTCAGGACAGGGAATAAAACAAGCTACTGACCCTCACCTCACCATATTCTCACCTCACTAACACAACAGGGCCGTGTACCCCAAACTCTTCTCTCGCACTTACCCCTGATCACCAACCAAGAACCAGCCCTCCTTATTGTACCCACTGTCACAATAGATCTCTGCGATATCCTCTGACTCGCCTATCAACCTTGCTGCCCCCAAACAACACTCACTGCCGACAAATATCCACTAGATTGACTTCACTTGCTTCTATCAGAACCAGCAAACACACAGTATCAACAGATCAGTAGATATTGTGTGGAGTTAGTATTTGATGGGCAGCCACGTTGGTCTGCACACGCATTACAATGTCCTGCATATGTAAAGCATTTCAAAATACCCTGATAGCTGCAGTTGAAAAACCCTGGTGTGGTAAAGTGTTTACAGTTGGTGTCCTGACCACCCCCTAACCTTGAGCTATATAGCACATGCACGTGACTTTCGACAAGGTAGAATAATTAATACAAGCTTCATTTGTGTGTGTTTTAGAGCCTGTGGCCGCCATGCTCTCTGCTCTGCATTGATTGAACCCTGATGGTGCCTTTTCACAACCCTAGTGAAAATCCCTGTTGGCTGATTGCAAAAAGTTTCTGCTAGACGTAGTAGCTACCATATTGGTTTTTTGACACCTGATGTTTTCCTGGGGAACATTTCAATCCTGCAACTGGTTATTGGGGTTGTATTTTCCAGTGTACTTCCTTTTAAATCTCACACTCTGTAGCTGACCCGAGTAAAAACATTAGTAAGTAGCCAGATGGATTTCCCATCAGGGATTTTCCATCTGAGAATACATAGATATTTGTGAGGTATTGTATTGTGCTTACGAATTTAGAATGTTTCCAGACGACAGTTTGCTTTCAAAAAGTTATTTATATAAGAACAATGCTGCCTTTTGAGTCACTGTTACTCAACATTGCTTTTGATAGTTGTATTTATAAAGGGTTTTACAAAAAGTGAGTGTTCAAAAATGAATCAAATGCCTGAATGACATATATAGATATACATATATATATATATATATATATATATATATATATATATATATATATATATATATATATATATATATATTGAAATATCTATTATCTCATTTAGCAAGCAATGGTTTATGTCAAGGTGATTGACGTCCTAAAATGATCATATTTATGCAACAACTGTTGTTCCTCTAAACATTATAATTAACCAAAATGAGGGTGCAACATAATGGCCTGCGTACCTTGCCGGTAATTTACCCATGCTCCCCCAGAGAGCGAGAGAGAGAGAGAGTGGAGAGAGAGAGAGGCAAGTGGAGAGACAGAAAGTGGAGAGAGACAGTGGAGAGAGACAGTGGAGAGAGAGAGTGGAGAGAGAGAGTGGAGAGAGAGAGTGGAGAGATTGGAGAGAGAGAGAGAGTGGAGACAGTGGAGAGAGAGTGGAGAGAGAGTGGAGAGAAACAGTGTGGAGAGAGAGAGGTAGAGAGAGAGAGTGGAGGTAGAGAGAGAGTAGAGAGAGAGTGGAGGGAGAGAGAGAGTAGAGAGAGAGAGTGGAGAGAGAGAGAGTGGAGAGAGAGAGAGTGGAGAGAGAGAGAGTGGAGAGAGAGAGAGAGTGAAGAGAGAAAGTGGAGAGAGAGTGTAGAGACTGTGGAGAGAGAGTGAGAGAGTGGAGCGAGACCGGAGGGAGGGAGAGAGTAGAGAGTGGAGAGAGAGAGAGAGAGTGGAGAGAGTTGAGAGAGAGTAGAGAGAGAGAGAGTGGAGTGAGAGTGGAGAGACAGAAAGTGGAGAGAGACACTAAAGAGAGAGATAGTGGAGATAGAGTGGAGGGTGACAGTGGAGAGAGAGAGTGGAGAGACAGTGGAGAGAGTGGAGAGAGAGTAGAGAGAGAGTGGAGTCTGGAATGAGAGAGAGTGGAGAGAGAGAGAGACATATGGAAAGAGAGTAGATAGAGAGCGTGAAGAGAGAGAGTGGAGAGACAGAAAGTGGAGAAAGAGAGTGGAGAGATTGGAGAGGTTGGAGAGAGAGAGAGAGAGTGGAGAGGTTGGACAGAGAGAGCGGAGAGAGCAAGAGAGTGGAGAGACAGAAAGTGGAGAGAGACAGTGGATCGAGAGAGGAGAGGTTGGAGAGAGAGAGAGTGGAGAGAGAGTGACAGTGGAGAGAGAGTGAAGAGACAGTAGAGAGGGTGGAGAGAGTAGAGAGAGAGTGGAGAGACAGTAGAGAGAGACAGTGGAGAGAGAGTGAGACAGTGGATATAGAGTGGACAGAGTAGAGAGAGAGAGAGGGGAGACTGACTGACTCTGAGACTGAATACTGACTGACTGAGAGACTGACTGACTGAGAGACTGACTGGCTGAGAGACTGACTGGCTGAGAGACTGACTGAGAGAGAGAGAGAGACTGACAGAGAGAGAGACTGGCTGACAGAGAGAGTGAGACTGACTGACAGAGAGAGAGAGAGAGAGAATGACTGACAGAGACTGCCTGACTGACTGAGGTAGAGAGGTACTAACTGACAGATAGAGACAGAGACTGACAGAGAGAGACTGATTGACTGCAAGAGAGACTAACAGAGAGAGAGAGATTGACAGAGAGAGAGAGAGACTGACAGAGAGAGAGAGAGAGACTGAGAGAGAGAGAGAGAGAGAGAGAGAGATAGAGGCTTACTGACGGAGAGAGACTGACTGAGAGAGAGAACCTGACCGCCAGCGAGAGAGACTGACTGACAGATAGAGACTGACTGAATGACAGAGAGAGAGAGAGAATGACAGAGAGAGAATGACAGGGAGAGGCAGAGACTGACTGAGAGAGAGAGACTGACAGAGAGAGAGAGAGACTGACAGAGAGAGAGAGAGAGAGAGAGACTGACTGACGGAGAGAGACTGACTGAGAGAGAGAACCTGACCGCCAGCGAGAGAGACTGACTGACAGATAGAGACTGACTGAAGAGAGAGACTGACTGAGAGAGAGAGACTGACTCACTGAGAGAGAGAGAGCAAGAGAGAGACTGTGATGAATTGGGGTCACAGTGTGTATGAAGCTCTACAATGCCTCTTAAGATTGCTATTGTCTACTAATAAAAATGTATTATCAAAATGCTCTTTGTCGTTACATCTGCTTTTGAAATACTGCATTGTCGCATTGTCTAATGGTTTAAAACATAAACGAGAAGGAGCAGTGGATGCACTTTTGTCAAAACTGAACGATGAGTGGGCCCAATGTTGTATATCATGACTGTAGTTTGCATCAGGAAACCCACCTAAAATTGGGCAATCTTCCCCGGCCTACTGATGGCAGGGACCCTGTAATGAATGGAACACCACCTATGATAGCCTGCTGGCAGACTAAGCACAACCTTTAACTCCACCATCCAGTGTTACTTATAACAGCTGTATTGGTGACAGTGGCGTAACAATAACCCTGCATCCCCTGCAATACGGCGGGTCGCTGGCCTGGGAGCTCTAGACTGGCACGGAGAATGGGAGGGGGCCCCCTCCATGTAGTTTGCAGGGGGGCCCCCTCAAGTTTCGTTACGCCACTGCTATCACCCTCGTGGTGATTACGCCCTCTTCACAGAAGAGCTAACTGACCTAGTAACACGGTTGTATCCCTAATGAACACAAAATACTTATTCTTGGGAGATTTCAGTATGCACTGGAACAACTTGGAAGACTCCACAGTCCAGAAACTCTCAAACCTTCTTGAAATAAGCGACCTTAAACAACTCTGCAATGAACAAACACATATTAAAGGTTCCACTCTGGGGGGGCGTGGCCAGCCGCGGACGTTGGGGGAGGTCTAATTGCGGAGCTTCCGGCCGGGGCCTGTAACTGTCCTCCATCCCCCTTACAATTGCATATCCGCTGTAATCCTGCATGCACCTGTGGGCGCTGGCCCGGTGTGCCTCCTGATGGACATTGGAAGAGCTAGACCCGTGAAAGTGACTCGTTCTGTGGGCAGGCCAACGCGCTACGTGTGGCTGCTGTCCTGGGACTGACTGCTGCGTCGCTCTTCTGTGGGGGCATGGACTCGCCTTTGGACCTGGCCGGCTGTTGGGAGTACTGAGGTGCACAGATCAAGCGACCAAGCCTGCCTAGGGCTGTGGAAGGAAGCAGTTGTTTGCGATGGCAGGGGGCTGACCAGAGCATCCCCTGAAGGTGCCGTGGCGCGGGGCCGACCGGAACACTCAGGCCTTGTGGTGGGCAAGGAGGCTTAGTCGAGAGTCGCGGACGCGGGTGGGGCCTGCCTGTCTTCGGTCCATCTCTGCTCAGCTAAACTACTGTACCGACGACCGCTGAGGTCCTGAAAGGTCCACAGGGACACAAGGTGAGCCATAATTTACCAGGAGCCACGACCGGCTGTAAAGAAGAGAAAATACATACCAGCAATAGAGACTATGGGGCATGGCTTCCTCCCACTGCTCATGCCTTGAAAACTGCGCAGATTAAGTCGCCATGCAGTCTGCACCATGCTAAATACTGAAGGGCTGTGCAAACACTGTGGGCCAAACTCTGCAGACTGTAGCTGTCAAAAACAAAGTCTGAGAACTAAACTGGCTGGGAGACATACCTCGCCCGCAAAAAGCATGGGCTGGGCAGCGAGACGGGCAATGCAAAATGGGCTATTAAGTAAAGGTGTGGAGTGTGGCGGACTGCATGGATATCCATACAGAGAGTCTGCCCATTACCTTAAGGCGGGGGCTAAGACTGGATCGCTGGCGTAGGAGTGTACACTTTGGTATCGGCGGTGAAAGCATTGTGTAATCCTGATCTAAGAAAGGACCCTTTACCCACTGCCATCCCGATGCCGAGGGGGTAAATATAACAACATCTCCCTCCTGTCCCTGGGTGAATCTCCCCAACAGTGCAAATATGGGAAGACCCAAGGGGAAGCAGGCGTACCATGGTCCCCAGGAGAGTCAAACACTACTGCTGCAGACGACTCCCCACTGTTACTGGAGGAGGTCCCAGATACCCCTGCCCAGGAATTTCCGCCCTCAGCCAAACTGGGCATTATATTGAAAGAGATCAGGGAATCCAGGGAGGTACTGGAGCAACAACTGGGCACACTAACAACTAATGTGAGCCTACTACGAGCAGACCATAAAAACCTGTCTGTAAAAGTCCAGAAACACTCCATGACCCTGTCAGATATCAATCCTTGGCACAAAGCACAATCAGGAACGGTCACACAATTACAGAAACAAGTACAATCCCTGGTAGATGATGCGTAAGGCCGTGTACGTAGAAATAATATACGCATCATTGGTATGCCTGAAGAAAGGGAGGGATGTGACCCGACGCAATTTGTAGAACACTGGCTCCATGCGGCTGTGGTGGCGGAAGGTCTGACCAAAATGTTCAGTGTGGAGAGGGCGCACAGAGTGCCCACTGGGAATCGGGGCACCTGGGGCACCACCAAGACCAATGGTGGCAAAAGTTTTTAACTAATAAGACCGGGACACACTCCTCCGGAAAGCAGGGAATGTGCACCTCTTATGTATGAGAATGTCAGGATTTCCCTCTTCCCTATTCCCAGCTGCTCCTCCCTCGCCCCGCCCCCTCCACTCTCCATTTATGGCAGAGTCCGCGTGTGCGCGCAGCGGGTGCGCCAAAGGTAAGCCCGTCTGCGCCCGTCCGCGCCTGGACCGCGCCCAGCGCCCGACCCCCTGGGCCCCGTAGATGCCAGCCCACCCGCCGGACTTACGACCACGTCATCCTCAACGCTCTCAACACCGGACGAATCCCTGGCTGCCACTGAGCCACCCCAGGATGCACCCACGGACCCTTCACCTGCCAATCCTGCAAGTTCTCCTGCATCCGGACCTGCACCGCACCTGCCAAGACGAGCACCAGCAGCAACCACCTGAAATGCATCCTGCTGAACACCCGCTCCGTCCACAGACACGCCGTAGAACTCTGGAACCTCCTCGACACCACAGCTCCAGACGTCGCCTTCCTCACGGAAACCTGGATAAACGCCTCCTCAGCACCAGACATCGCCATCATCATCCTGGACGGATACAAGATCACCCGGAGGGACCGCGCCAACCAGACGGGAGGAGGCATCGCCATCGTCCACAAGAACACCATCCGCATCACGACCAACTCCGACGACACCCTCACAGCTGCCGAACACCTGCACTTCCAGATCCACACCGACCCCAAGACAACCCTCAGAGGCACCCTCATCTACAGACCCCCGGGACTACGCACCCAATTCAGCGAAGACATCGCCGACTTCATCAGCCCACACGCCCTCCCCTCCGCTGACTACATCCTCCTCGGGAACCTCAACTTCCACCTGGAGAACAACAACGACCGCAACACCACCACCCTGCTGGACAACTCGCCAACCTCGAACTCAAGCAACTGGTGACCACCCCCACCCACTATGCCGGCCACACACTAGACCCAGTCTTCTCATCCAGCAAGGACATCTCCTTCAGCCACGCCACCAGACTCCACTGGACGGACCACAGCTACGTACACTTCAGCTTCAGAAGGACCACGCTCCACCGCCACCAGCAACAGGTTCCCTGCAGAAGCTGGAACAAGATCACAGCCGACCAGCTCGCCGCATCCCTGAGCCAGAACCCTCCCGCCAGCTCAGCAAACCCCAACCAAGCCGCCAACAACCTCACGAGGTGGATCAGCAACTGCGCAGACGACCTCGCTCCACTGAAGACACCTCCCAGCAGACCCGGCAGCAAGAAAGCATCCTGGTTCACCGACGAACTCAAAAGCTCCAAGAAGAACTGCCGAGCCCTCGAGAAAACCTGGCGCAGAGACCCGACACCAGACAACATGACCACCCTCAAGCTCGCCACTCGAAAACACCACCAACTGATCCACGCCACCAAGAAAACAGCATTCAAGGAACGACTGGACAACAACGCCCACAACAGCAAGGAACTCTTCAACATCGTTAAAGAGCTCTCCAACCCCAGCGCCGGAAACAACGACATCACCCCATTGCAAGACCTCTGCAACTCGCTCGCCTCGTTCTTCCACAGCAAGATCGCAGACATACACAACACCTTCAGCACACAGCCGACGCACCCTACAACCGCACCAACGCCCCCCACCACCACCCTCCGCGCCTGGACCCCGATCAACACTGAAGACACCATTCGCACGATGAACTCCATCCACCCCGGATCACCAACCGACCCCTGCCCTCACCACGTCTTCAACAAGGCCTATTCTGTCATCGCACCCCATCTACGGGACATCATCAACGCCTCCTTCGACACCGCAACCTTCCCAGAGAGCTGGAAGCACGCCGAACTCAGCGCCCTACTGAAGAAACCATCAGCAGACCCCACCGACCTCAAAAACTACCGCCCCATCTCGCTCCTCCCGTTTCCTGCCAAAGTCATCGAGAAGACCTGCCAAAGTCATCGACTGGCCGCCTTCCTCGAGACGAATGGATCCCTCGACCACTCGCAGTCCGGCTTCCGGGCAAACCACCACCCTCATCGCAGCCACCGACAACATCCGAACCCTGCTCGACAACGAGGAAACAGCGGCCCTCATCCTCCTGGACCTCCCCACGGCGTTCGACACGGTCTGCCACCGCACCCTAGTGCAGCGCCTCAACAACATCGGAATCCAGGAGAAGGCACTGGACTGGATCATCTCCTTCCTCGCCGGAAGAACACAGAGAGTCCGCCTCCCCCGTTCAGATCAGAAGCCACCGAAGTCATCTGCGGCGTACCACAAGAATCATCACTCAGCCCCACGCTGTTCAACATCTACATGAGCCCCCTGGCGGCCATCGCACGCCAACACAACCTCAACATAATCGCCTACGCCGACGACACCCAGCTGATCCTCTCCCTCACCAACGACCCCGCCACCGCCAGAACCAACCTACACGAAGGAATGAAAGACGTAGCCGAGTGGATGATGAACAGCCGCCTGAAACTGAACTCAGATGAGACGGAAGTCCTCCTCCTGGGATCGTCGCCCTCCGCCTGGGACGACTCCTGGTGGCCCCCTGCCCTGGGCAGCGCACCCAAACCAACAGACCACGCACGCAACCTGGGCTTCATCCTGGACTCCTCCCTCTCCATGACCAGACAAGTCAACGCCGTCTCCTCGTCATGCTTCAACATCCTTCGCATGCTACGTAAGATCTTCCGGTGGATCCCCACCGAAACCAGGAAGACGGTCACCCAGGCCCTCGTCACTAGCCGACTGGACTACGGCAACTCCCTCTACGCCGGAACCACTGCAAAACTCCAGAAAAGACTCCAGCGCATTCAGAACGCCTCAGCACGACTCATCCTGGAATCCCCCGACACAGCCACATCTCCGCACACCTGAGAAACCTGCACTGGCTCCCCGTCAGCAAGAGAATCACGTTCCGACTCCTCACCACGCACACAAAGCTCTCCACAACCAAGGCCCAAGATACCTCAACGACCGCCTGAACTTCTACACATCCCACCCGCCAGCTTCGATCGACCACCCACGCCCTCGTCGCCGTCCCCCGCATCCGAAGAGCCACAACGGGAGGAAGATCCTTCTCCTACCTGGCCGCCAAGATGTGGAACTCCCTCCCCACCCACCCCTGCCTGACCCAAGACCACCTCGCCTTCATGAAGCAACTCAAGACCTGGCTGTTCGAGCAGTAGCGGACCCCACCCCCCACCCCAAGCACCTTGAGACCCTGCGGGTGAGTAGCGCGCTATACAAATGCTTTGATTGATTGATTGATTGATACTATACAAGTACAAAGACAAAGAGAGACCTTCTTGGGAGTTAAGAAACATCTACAACAACTCAACCTGTGCTAGGCCTTAATATTCCCCACTAAAAACAAGGTCATGCATGAAAATACCAGTCACTTCTTCAAAGATGCGAATGCCGCCCGGTCATGGATTGAAACCAACTTCCCTGACCTGCCAAAACTGGAAGAACACAGACACCACGGAAATTGAACCAACGCCAAAGACGTAACGGACAGAGAAGCACAGGTAGACCACGATTTGGAGAAGAGAGCTTATCCACCCTGGAACAAAAATAGCAAGAAAGAGGGTAGCACTGCAAACAGCAGCAGCACTGAGGAAAACAGGGGGCTCCCACAGACGTGATTTTTCATCTGATGGAATACCATTAACTGACTCTGAAAGTAGTCAACCATTATTTCCATCTGTTACCCCTCAAACAGCCTGTGACTTGCTAGAATGAAAGAGTGGCGCGTAAACAGAGAGGTCTAACATATAAAACAAAGACAAAGAGTTAAGAGATGACCCTTTCAACACTGAAAAGCGGCACATCCTTGTGTACAGGGCATGGGTTACTCTTCATGCCTGCAAGTGATAAAGCAAACAATGTCCTGTCCTGATATGGCGCAGTGGGGAGGCATGACTGGAAACATTTATATGTACGGATGACATCTATGCAGAAACCCTAATTGACTATATGGGGTGGGGTTGGGGGATGGGCTCCGGCACCGGGGGGCAAACACCATTATTTCTTTCTTTTTAGGTCTCGCCTGCCAATGCGCTTGCGCATTCGAGCTGGCGAGAGATATAGGGGCTTATCTAAAGTTCAACCAAACTGGCGATTTGATGCTGTGCCCGTGCGCTTTTTAGGTCAATGCGCGTGCACATCAAAGCCAGCCATCTGTTCCCCAGCTTGTTGCCGCCAGCAGCTCTTCCCGCTCCGCCCCTTGCTGCATCAAAGCCTTTCATTCCCCCCAGCGTGCGCTCTGACTCAGCCATTTCTCCTCCCCTAATTATTCACGGCCGGCTGGCCGTACTTTCAGTTTCACGGCCACTAGGCCGTGTCTCCTTTTATTTTAACTTTTTTTTAAAAAACATTTTTTAGTTACCGCTGGTTCTATCCCTTCCACTTCTCTCCCTTTCCTTTCTTCGGCGCAACTGGAAGCTTGGCTGATGATAAATTAATCAGTACATTTACGTAATATACCCAATTTTCACTGCCCGTTTCGGTACAATTGTCAATTTAAAGCATTGTACCTCCGCTATCAAACACTAATAGGGGCTGACTTTATTCACACATATTGGCACCTAATCGCCAGTTTTAGTTAATGACCAGTACGAGACAAAGAGTCTTTCACCACTCATATAGTCTTTCCTCACTTTTTGCCGCTCTTTTGATTTAACACAATTGCGATTGACGCTCCAGCTCTTACGTGTGTCCTCAACCAATGAGCTTTCAGAGACTTCCATTTTATTCACTTCCTGGTTCCAGCCCTCACTCATCCACTACCTGGTACCGAGTGATTTGTCGTGGGATGCAACTTTGCCGTATACTTTATGAAGGTAAGATTCACTGTCTTGCGCGGTAATTTTGGTTGTTGCATCACTATTGGTGAAAACCTGAGCCAAACACCATGTATTTGATGTTGTGAACACGCGCTACCCACTCGGGAGTAACATGGTTTTAGCAGTGGTTTGCTCACGATTTTCTGAAGACAAGTTGTCGTGTTTTGGTGTAATGGGGCCAACACAACAACAGGTCTGCTATGCATAAAAAAGAAGGTAGAAGTAAAGCCAAGCAAATGCATTCCTATTTGTGAGAGCAATAGCAAGCTGTGGCATGGAATTTTTTTTAAACCATCTTTTCATTTGCTTTTCAAAGAACTGAGCTTGAAAGTATCGCATGTTGCTTCTGTTATGTGTTATTCAATTACAGCTTTCTTGCATGGTAACTAATTTCTGTATTGTCTTCGTAAGTATTTCTTTATCCACTTTCGTAGAAAATATACTTCTTCATATAACTAAACAGAATCTATTAATTTCTCTTGAATCAAAAACAATAGTTATGTGTACGTTGCGGCTAGTTTGTTTATTGCCCCTCTTTTCAACTGTGATTTCTTCCTGTAACCTCATAGGCCAGTACTTAACCTCATTGGAGGGATACCATGTAGAAAACAAACATTTTGAAACTCAAAGGCATATAGACTGTGCACCTTAAAATCTGATTGCTGTCTTGTAATTAAGACCGTTCAAAGCTATAAATGGACTGCCATGAATTGGTATGCTGCACCCGGTTCTCACTCTCTCCTCCAATATCCCTCTCACTGCTCTCCTCTCTCTCTCTCTCTCTCACTCTCTCACTCCAATCCCTCTCCTCTCCCTCCTTCCCTCTCGTCCTCCCTATCTCTCCCTCCCCTCACCCTCTCACTCTCCCTCTCTCCGTCTACCTCTCTCCCTTTCCCTCACTTCCCTCTCCCTCTCTCCTCTCTCACCCTCTCCCTCTCTCTCTCCCCTCTCTCTCCTCTCTCCCTATATTTACCTTCCCCCTGCTCTCCTTTTTCTCCCTCTCCCCATCTCCCCCTCTGCCTGCTCTCCTCTCTCTCCCTCTCTCCCTCCCCTCTCTCTCCCCTCCATCCTTCGCTCTCGTCCTCCCCCTCTCTTCTTACCCTCCCTCTCTCCCTTTGCCCTCTCTCCCTTTCCCTCTCTCCCTTTCCCTCACTTCCCTCTCCCTCTCTCCTTTTCCCTCGCTTCCCTCTCCTCTCCCCGTCTACGTCTCTCTCTCCTCTCTCTCTCTCCTCTCTCTCCCTCTCTTTACCCTCTCCCTCTCCCTGCTCTCCTTTATCTCCCTCTCCCCATCTCCCACTCAGCACCACCACAGCATCACTCAGCACCGCCACAGCATCACTCAGCACCACCACAGCATCACTCAGCACCACCACAGCACCACTCAGCACCACCACAGCAGAACTCAGCACCACCACAGCAGCACTCAATGCCACCACAGCATCACTCAGCACCACCACAGCATCACTCAGCACCACTACAGCACCACTCACTGCCACCACAGAACCACCACAGCACCACACTGAACCACCACAGCACCACTCTCCACCACCACAGCACCACTCTGCACCACCACCACAGCACCACCACAGCATCACTCAGCAACACCACAGCATCACTCAGCACCACCCCAGCAAGTCAGCACCACCACAGCACCACTCAGCATCACCACATCATCACTCAACGCCACCCCAGCATCACTCAGCACCAACACATTATCACTCAGCACCAACACATTATCACTCAGCACCACCACATTAACACTCAGCTCCACCGCAGCATCACTCAGCACCACAACAGCATCACTCATTGCAAACACAACATCACTCAGGGCAACCACAGCATCACTCAGCGTAACCACAGCATCACTCAGCGCAACCACAGCATCACTCAGCACCACCACAGCATCACTGGTTCAAATATATTCTTTCAATGTTTCAAGCTGTTTTCAAGCGTTCAAGCTTTATTACAAATCACAAAAAGATGTTAATATTTCACTTTTGTTCTTGGATTTTCGTCCCAATAAAAAACACTGAACATAATCTTCACAAAAGTTATTTACAAAACTTAAAGCTATTGACACAAATTAAATTAATTATTTCAGTATTAATTATTTTAAAAAATTAAAATCCATTGTTATTTGTAATATCAATACATCTAAGTCACGTAAATACAAAACATGTTGCATTACAAATGCTATAGGTGTCACATTTGCGAAAGTTATAACTTTTGGCATTCTAAATGACAAAGCTAATAATTTCGCTATTTTCAAAAACAACACATAAGTAAAAAAAAGTCATTTAGAAGACCAATAGCTCAAACTTTCCTAATGCGAGACCTATTGCATTTCCAATGCTTGTTTTCTTTCCCTCTCTTCTCTGTTCTTCCTGATATCCGACTCGGCCTTGCCCTCTTGTGCAGCATATCAGAACTGTTTGGGAATGAGACTGACCACGGCTGGTTTACTCCCCCCCCCCTGGCGATTGCATGTATTTTGTTTAAATTGTTGCCACAAATGGCAAATGTTTGGTCAAGCACATGTTTGAGGTTGGACCGTTGTATTGGGGAAGTCCTAACAAATACACATGAGAGTTACAAAAGGCACACTCGCATTGACGCATTCGAGCAATGATACCAGCCAAGGAAGGGCGCACAAAAGTGAGGAGCATTACTAAAGCACATGCACCATACAAATGACGACCCTGTCATCATATAAATGTATCACATGGAATGTGCAGGGCATGGGTTCTAACCACAAGAAGCATGTATCCATGCACGACTGGGCAGATGCAGGGCTCAAATAGTGTTCATACTAGAAACACACTTAAACGCATCTGAGGCCAGTAAACTACAGAAAAAATGATAAAGACAATTGTACAATACAATATTTGGCGATTTCAAGATGCATGATCAGCGCATCGATGGGGGAAGGTGGATATGTGCTGTTGAGAGGAGAGCTAGATGGAATGTCACTGGTAATGGGTAGCACCTACGCCCTTAACTCGGAGCTAGAGGCCTTCCTAAAGAAAATAAGCGCAGCACTAGCGACTGGGTCATCTACCTGTGGATTTTGGGTGGGGATTATAACGCAGTCTTACAAAGACAGCTAGATAGATCGCATCCCCCACTCCGAGGGGCAGTGGCAATACGACAGGCCAAAGCGCTGGAGACCTAGATGCAGGGGTGGAGAATGATAAATGCATGGCACAGCACCAATGCAGAAGAGTGTGAATACTCTTTTTACTCCCCAACACACACATTGCACACGCGAATAGATCGTATTCTGTGCACCCCCCACCCTACTACCACAAGTACTAGACACCACATACTTAGGCAAAACACTATTTAACCATTGCCCGCTGGAACGTACTCTCACGTTCTCTCACGTGGGGACAGGACCCCACATCGGTCCTGACGTGGAGGTTTAAGCCCTAATTGCTTGAAGATAGCACCTTTAAAGTGCAATTCTCTGGTGTGATTGACAAGCTCTTTTCCCAAAACGCTGACACCGCATCTACGCCCTTAGTGGAGTGGGAAGTGTTCAAGGTGGTGGTCAGGGGAACAACGATTGGTGCAGTAATGGGGGCAAGACAAACAATCACACATGACCTCACCGAATCCCAGCTCGGAACACTAGAGAAAGATGCTGCCACGTCCCCAGCCAGCGCAGAGAAGCTACAGGAGGCATGTATAGACTATGTGGAGCTACTAGAAAGATTGAGTGTGATAGACTATCGGGCATACACTCAAAGAGTTCACATATAAGCGGATAAAGCAGGCACATTACTGGTGAAAATAATAAGAGACCCCCCTCCAGCAACCCCAATAACGATGATTCGTTCCCCTTTGTGGGCCACAGCTGTTACCTAAATGGAAATAAATGAGGCATTCTGGCAATATTATGAGCAACTATATAAGGCCTCCCCAGCAGCATCCACACTGGCAATCCAAGGCTTTCTTCATGAAGAACCCCCCTCGAAACCCTCCCCACCACCCACCCTGTGGTGACGGCAACAAGCATATGGTGCAAGAGACTCATGAAACTAACATTCGAATCAGAATTGAGAGAGGTGTAAAGCTCTTGTGTAAGCAGGACATACTGCAGAAGGAAGGCAACCAGAGGACCCCATTTATACTCAAAGTTCTTGTAGTCATCTCTAAAGATTTCGGACATGCATTTGAATCAGAATTGAGAGAGGTGTAAAGCTCTTGTGTAAGCAGGACATACTGCAGAAGGAAGGCCTCTCGACAGGAAGGCAACCAGAGGAACCCATTTATACTCAAAGTTCTTGTAGTCATCTCTAAAGATTTCGGACATGCGCTCCAAACTGAGCAACCGCCACAACCGAGAATGCCACAATGAAATGTCCAGAGCTTCCTTACTTTTCCAGGCGGTCGCCAGGGTAAGCTTGGCTGCTCTGATACAAAGCCACATTATGGTCTTATCGGCGTGTGTCTGGTGTTCTAGAGATGGGTCCCGAAGCCCCAAGAGGACACCTGCCAGGGTAGTGGATAGGATAACCCAGGATCTCCTTTATGTGCGTCAAAATCTCCTCCCAGAAGAGTCGGATAGACGGGCAGTCCCACCATATGTGTTGAAAATCTCCTAACAGACCACAGCCCCTCCAACATCTATCGGAGGTCGCCGGGAACATTTGTCGTAACCTGGCAGGATGCAGGTACCAATCCATCATAGTTTTCAAGTGGGCTTCTCGAAGCTCTGTAGAATGATTAAAACTAGTAATATCAGACCATAAGCGTGCCACTCCTCATCAGCAATAGGGCAGTGTATCATATCTTCCCACATGGCCATGTACCGTGGACGCAGGAACATAGCAGGTTTGAGAAGAAAGCTGTATATAAAAGAGATCACCCCTTTCATAGAGCTGGTCTTGGTGAGGAAAGCTTCAAACTGTGTGAGAGGTCGAGTGGCAGCGTCTCGTACAGGAGGGTGAAGGGCCCAGTGTATCAGTTGGGTGTGGCGATAGCATTCTGAAGACCCTACACCGTAGTCTCGCTGACAATCATCAAAAGTCAGGGGTTCAAAATTATGGAATAGGTGTGTCAACGCTAGACAACCGTCCTCCCTCCAGGCATCAGAAGGACCCTCACTTAAGGCTGGGGGAAAGGCGGGGTTGAAGTAAATCCGTGTTAAGGGGGAGGGAAACGTAGTCCATCTATCGTCACCCGAGTCAGAATCCCAAACTTTGAGGGTGGTGCGAGTGGGTGTGCTAAGATAAATGTTTTTGGGCCTATGCTGTCTAGGGTGCCAAGCCAAATCCCAGATTGTCCTGCCCGTTACGCTATGATCCATTTGCAGCCAGTGTTTCTCAGATTCTTTTTGCGACCACTCCACCAGAACTCCCAATTGCGTAGCTTTATAGTATAATTGGATGTCGAGGAGTCCAGCACCTCTGTCTGTGCGGAGGTGGCGCAGAAAAGAATAAGAGAAGCGAGCATGACCTCCTTGCCAAATAAAGCGCAGAATCATAGTCTTCACCTTACGAAAAAAGTCACCCCCCTGCTCAATAGGTAAGGCTTGGAATAGGTAAAGGAGCTTAGGCAAAAGCATCATCTTGATTGCGTATATGCAACCCAACCAAGATAGAAAGAGGGGCTTCCATTCCGCGAGATCTGCCTGAATGCGCGCAAGTAGGGGAGGAAAGTTGGCAGCGGAAAGATCTTCCAGTCTTGGTGTCAGTTGAACCCCCAAATATTGTATGGACGATGTGGCTCAAGGGAGAGGAGTGAGAGCTTGGAGATCACGGACTTCATTAGAGGGAAGGGTGAGGTTCAATATGAACGATTTATCTACATTAATTTTAAAACCTAAAACCCCTTCAAAACGCTCCAGTTCGGAATGTAAATTTGGGAGAGAGGTTGCTGGCTTAGTCAAAGACAAAAGGACATCATCTGCAAATAAGGATATTTTATGGGATTCCCCCGTGAAAGGCACCCCCTTAATCCCAGGATTAGATCTGATCGCCAATGCTAAAGGTTCTATACTGAGGGCAAAAAGTAAGGGAGAGAGGGGATAGCCCTGTTGAAGGCCTCTAGAATGGTGAAAGGAGGAAGAGTGCACCCAGTTGATTATCACTTTAGAGCAAGGGTGAAGATAGTTAGCCTTAATCATAGTAAGGAATTTGGTCGAGAATCCAAATGCTAAGAGGGTTTGAAAGAGATAAGGCCAATCAACCCTATTGAAGGCTTTTTCGGCGTCCTAGCCAACCAGAACTGCTGGTAATTGATGCCTATTAGCCTTTTCGATAAGGTGAATAATTCTACGGGTATTGTCACGTGTTTGCCATCCTTTAATAAAACCCGATTGATCAGGATGTATAAGGATAGGCATGAGGTCATTCAGGCGTCGTGCTAAGATCGAGGAATAAAGTTTTGCCTCTAAATTTAATAGGGCAATCGGCCTGTAAGAGGCACAGCGCTGGGGGTCCTTCCCTGGCTTGGGAATCACTGAGATCACAGCTTCTGCCATAGTGTTGGAGGTTATAACGTCCTCCGCCATAGCGTTAAACAGACAGACAAGATTAGAACTAATGTCAGGGGCAAAAGTTTTATAAAAGAGTGTAGTGTAGCCATCTGGCCCGGGTGCTTTGTGGGCCTTCAGAGCTTTAATAGCAGCAAGGACATCAGACTCGGAAAAGGGTGCTGTAAGTAGTGCATTCCAGTCCTCCGACACCTGCGGAAGGGGCAAGGTCCTAAGGTAATCTCGTTGAGCCTCCAAATCAAGTGTACCCCGTGTTGAGGTTGCTATAAAAAGACCCAAAAAGAGCAGCTTTCTCCCCATCTTTATGTGTAACTTCCCCGGTCAGACCCGCAATACCTCCTATATATTCCCTTTCCCATTTATCTCTCAACTGCCTGGCGAGATGTTTGCCAATTTTATTGCCCTGGGTGTATGAGAGGAGGGTAAATTCCACTCTATTATTATATATAGCCCTCAGATTGCCCCAAACCGCCGTGAGGCTAGGCAAAGTGTGACGTTTGGGATTACGTTTATGAGAACGCTCGACTGCACCCAAATCCCTTTCCAATTGTTCTCACTCGGTAGCCCTCTGTTTATTCAATGCAGAGTTAAGCGCCATGCATTCCTCTCTAATGACTGCTTTAAAGGTATCCCAAGTGTTTAGCACTGAAGTGTCCTCTAGCTTGTTAGTCTCAAAGAAAGTAGTAATGGTAGCTCGTAGTTTAGCACAAGAATCCTTCTCTCGAAGCAGCGAAGGTTGGAAGTACCACGAGGGGTAGTCGCATCGTGGCCTAACCAAGCGAGGCTGATAGACGGCAAACTGTGGTCGGATACCGCTAAGGGAAACACGTGGGCGTCTTGTAAAGCCCCTGTAGGGATTGACTGAGAAAGACATAGTCAAGATGCGAGTAAGTGTGGTGGACATGTGAGTAGAAGGTGTAGTCTTGCGTTTGTGGGAAAAGGGTGCGCCAGGTGTCGACCAGCCCTAAGTCATGAAGGCGCTGTTGCGTGATCTCCGAAAAGGAGCCCAAAGTGGAGCGATGTGAGTGTGAGCTATTGAGGTCCTTTTGCCATATCAAATTGAAATCCCCCATAAGAATAATTGGGCCTTCCACAAAGTCCGCCAGTTTCCCCAAAAAAGAATGTTGTCTGCCCAGTATTGGGAGCGTAGACAACAGCAAAGGTACATGTTTTCCCTCGGAGGCGCCCTTTGATCAGGAGCCACCGACCCTCCTTATCACTCAGTATCCCCAGTGGTTGAAATTGCATGGAAGAACGGAACATGATAGCCACCCCTCTGTGTTTAGTGTGCGCAGAAGATTTATATATGAGTGGGAACATTTTGTGTTTAAGGCGTGTATCTTCTGCTCTGGCTAAGTGAGTTTCCTGCAACGCCACTATATCAAGTTGATGATCAACAATATATTTCCACACCCTATGGCGCTTCTAAGGAGAGTTAAGCCCCTTGACATTCCACTTTCCAAGAGTAATTGGCATCATGACAACAACAAAGCACTACATAGCGCCCACAGCATACCCCAACCCACAAGAATACCCCCTCCTAAACCCCTCCCAGAGGCCGCACATTGTCTGCTCCCAATGATTGCATCATCCCAGGAGTCCCACCATTGACCAAACATAGTTGTAAAAAAGCCGTCACCACAAACCCACCCACCCCGCCCCCCCACCCTAGAACAAAAGAGAACCATTGAAACTAAATAAACAGTACAAAGAACAATAATAGCTGCAATACGGGACTAAGAAGCACACGCCGGAACCAGGGGGAACAACAGGTCCGAGGACCCCGTCGACACCCGCTCATGTGCAGCGGAATGATGCATGCTTATTTGTGCGGCTGGCCAAAAAGCCCCAAGAGACCACCACAAGATCATGTCAAAGGCCAGGCCAGATAGGCACTTAAGTATCGTCCAAACCCCTAGAAAAAGCATAGAAAATAACAATTGAGTCTCAAAGAGTACCTCTGCCGTTTGTAAACACGGGGCTGCAGAAAAAAAGGCTGGTAGTAGTAACCGTGATTCGAGAGGCCTCCAAGCCCCCACCCCCCACCACGCAAGAAAGAAACCGAGGCCTGAGTGATAGTGTATGCGTGAAGGATCAAGCGACTCATCGCCAGGTACGCCAAAACAGAGCCAGTCTCTGGTGAGCGCCCCCAGTGCTGCCAAAAACATCTCAATGCCCATTCAGTAGGGCAAGGTGCAGATGCCGGATCTTAATCCAGAAGACTGCATGTTAACGTTGGCCTCTCCGCGATCCAGACGACCATGTGGAAGCCAAATGTGAGACTTGGGAAGGCTCTCCAGAGTTACCTCGCAGAGAAGTGTCCTCACCTGTGGGCAGGCCTAAAAGCTCCATCCCATCCTGCAATTCAACTATATGGCGTTGTTTATTCTTATATTCGAAGGAGAGCCCGAAGGGATAGGTCCATCGGTTCTAATTTTGTCCTCTCGCAGTTTAGTGGTAATAGGCCTGAGAAGTTGCCTCCGTGCAAGAGTAGCCGGCGATACATCCTGGAAGATGGTACAGGAGTGATCTTGAAAAGAGACAGAGTCCTTCCTCCTAGCCGCCTGGAGGACCGCCTCCTTGACTTTAAAGGAGTGAAATTTAACCAGGACGTCACATGGCCATTTTTTCTCTCCGGGTGACAGCGTACCCACCCGATGGGCTCTATCCAGTTTTCTCTTGAGGGTCTGAGGGACTAGGATTTCCGAAAAAAGACCCACTAGAAATGCCTCAAGGTCAGAGCCCTCCGCACCCTCCTCCAAGTCCCTGACGCGGAGAGTCTCCCTTCAAGCGCTGTTCTCAAGGTCCTCCGCCTTAAGATGAGCTTGTTGCAGCTGGTCTTGGAGGGAGCGAACATCGTCCTGAAGCTCCGTGGAGAGTTGTTGCTGCTCTTGGTGTTGCGATTCCAGATCTAGGACTCTGGTGCCCACCGAGTCTACATCTTGCTGGAGGGAGGTCAAGCGCTCCGTCAGATCCGAGCGCAGTTGATCGATAGAGGATTTAATATCTTGACTAATATTTTTACGCAGCTCAGCTTGAAAATCTTTAAACAAAGCCAGGAGGTCAGACTTTGTGAGGGCCATCTCGGAAGTGCCTACCTTACCCCGTAATTTTGTATGCTTTTCTGTTGCGGCGAAGAAGTCCGAAAGCTTAGCTGGTGGTTTGCCCGTTGATTTCTTAGGCGGCATAGGGCTGAGAACTGGAAGGCCGTGAGCACAGGCCGGGGCTTGCAAAGGCTGAGAGGCGGCCAGGCAGCGTCATAGGCTAACAGGCGACTCCCCAAACCATGTGCTGTGCAAGGATTGTGCCACAAAGGAGAGGCAGGAGACCCAAAGACCGTCAGGCTCCCCAGGCATGAACTAGTAGGAGATCTTCAACACTAGCGTGGGTGACACGACAGCCAAAGGTGGGCCAGCAATGAAGCCCCAAAATTCCCCTTGACCAGCTGCACAATAGTCCAGAAAAGAAGCCCTCAGTAGGGCACACAGCGGCTATGCGAGGTCACCAGGTGGTCCGTAATGGCTGCTTCCCCAGGGGCATCGGGCGGTGGATCGGCAGAAGGCTAGCATGCAGCAGACCCTTGGCAGCAGTATGCGGGAGCTATGGGAACCGCCAGGGGAACGGGTGCCTCAGATGCTGAGTCCCGAAAAGTCCGCCACTTGACTAGTGGCGGCCGCCATCTTAGAGTCAGGCACCGGTGGAGGCTGCAGCATACAAGCGGCGCTAGGGGCCGTTCACACCACCGCTAGCGCTTCTTGCCTGATCAGCTTCTGGGCGAGGTGGTCAATCTCCGGCGGTGAGTCCTCCCCAAGCCGTCTCAGCGCGAGCCAGAGAGAACGCCACCGCGCTGATGCCGCGCCGCCATTTTGTGGGGCTGGTGTCGCTCTCCTCGGCAACCAGGGCAAAAACCACCCCAGTCCCGCGACGCTGAGCTCTTCAAACGTCCTCCGCGGGGGCGCCTCACATCCTCCCACGCCAGGAACTCGGAGGACGGCGGTCGGAGATGCCTATGACCGCACTATTCTTCACATAGAGCGCGCTTGGACCGGGAGCCGAGACGGATTAGGTCCGATCGGCCATCTTGCACGGCCCCTCGCCCATGCTTTTTATATTGGCATTAGAACCATTGGCTCAAAAATTGCGCATGTCAGAAGAGGAATGGTGCATACCAGTTGGACCTATGACCCATTCAATATCATTATATGCAGATTATATTATACTATATATCAAAGATCTGCATTGTGTATTCCACTCTATAGCGCCAATATTCACCAAATTTGGCACAATGTCTGTTCTGACCATAAATGTTGATAAATCTATAGTTTCCCTCTTAGGGATGTCGGCTTACCCAATACGAATCAATTCAGGAGGGAGGACTTAGCAGTGGCCCAGACCACTTTCAAATACCTGGGGGTGCGGATATACAGAACTCAACAAGACACGTTGGATGGAAACGTGCAAAGCACGATTGCTTCACTATGATCAGCGTTCTGGAATACTCTCCCACTCTCTGTTGCCGGCCGCATAGCAATAGCGAAAATGGTTATTCTACAACGGGTGCTATATAATTTTCCTACGCTCCCAATAATAATCCCTTTGAGGGTCTTCAGATTACTAGACTCGATTCTGATAGAACTAATATGTGGAGAAGTGTGGCTCACTGGTTAGAGCAGGCAGACCCTGAAGCAGAGGTCAGACCCGGGACCAGGGTTCAATTCCCGACGCGGCAGGGTCTTGAGCTCAAATGTCCATGGACTCGATAATTCTCGCTTCGGTGCCTGACCTAATCATGGGTTCACACTCTGCAACTCTGGGCATTAAGCTTGCTTAATCTCCACAATGGCCCCCCGCGGCGGGATGCCTGGCTTTCACCTTGGGGATGCCCTGTAGGGGCTATCTCACAGGGAAAAGCCAGGACGGGTTCCCAAGGCAAGCGCGGAGATACCCCTTCGGGGGTCGATTCAGGCGCTATATAAGAAACATAATAATAATAATATGGGGTGCAGGGAGGCGCAGGGACGTTCTGAAGAAACTTCAACTGCCAACTAGTTCCGGGGGAATGGGGGCCCCAGACTTTAGGGCTTACCTTATAGCAAGCCAGTTATAATGGCTTTCGTGCTGGCCGGCAGCAACCTCCACGAGATTGCTTTCACATTGATATTGATTGCCCAAGGGACTTTACATTCCTTACTAGATATTGCACGCCCGACTGAGCCTGCCCTGTCGCTGTTACTGCAGGTAGCACTACAGTATTGGAAACAAGCATTGAAATACACTGCACCACTGGTACCATATGCACCTAATATCCCAATGCTGGGACTCCCTATCCCAATGGGAATCACGTCTCAACACCAACTGGCAGCTTGGGTGGAGGAGGGAATGACCATGGTGGGAGCATTGTTTGATGATGGCATTCCACTGTTGCATACAGATTTCATACAAGCCAAGGCCTACCCAACACATTTTTTCTAATACATGCTGGCATAACCCATTATGTTAGGAGAACCTAGGCCCCGGATGGGCAGGAACCTCCAACGCACGACATAGTGCATATGTTACATTTGATGGGGACTGGGAGACACCTAACAAAGTGGCTCTGTATAAGTATAAGAGCGACAATGCCCTCGCCACTTACTACACTACGTATCAAATGGGATGCGGACCTAGGAGAAGCATTAACGCAGGAGTGGGTATCCCTTCTCGCCTACCCACAAGCAGTCTCATGCAATGCACTCTTTAATTTTATCCAATATATGGTTGCACAACGAGCATATCTTACACCGCACCCTCTACACAAGATGTTTCCCGCAGTGGCAGCGAACTGTCCTCGTTGTGTGGAGACAGATGCAGACTTTGTACACAAGATATGGACTTGCCCTGCACTGTCTTCATATTGGGCGCAAATAGCACAGATATATATTACCTACTGGCGTTCGCCAGTAGGTATATATAGTTAGAATTTTTTCCCTATGGGACTTTTGAAAATTCTATGTCTAATAACTTTGGCGTTTGTGGATGGAATCGGCTGAAATTTTCAGGAAAATGGCACATTTTGTTTCTGAGCAGCTCCTGAAAATTTGGTGGGGTTTCGTCAAGGGGGGGCTGAGAAAAAAGGGGGGTCCCAAAACGCGTTTTTTGCATTGAGTTTTCCATAGGGCGGTTGGACTCACTTTTAGCTCGAACGGCTGAATGGATTTGCACGAAACTTGGCAAAATTGTAGGGACTGTTAGCCCGATGTGCCTTTGCTAGGTCTCAATATATGTGCTCCAGTAGTTTTTGAGAAATTAACGTTCAAACCAAGATATATATCTGTAACAGCGCTCTGGGCAGCGATCCGGTCCGCTTACTTTTCGCTTATCGGAACTTTGCGCGCAGAAAGCTGATTGGCTCTCCGGTGTCTGTCAACATTCTAAACAGTCCGGAGCGGACGCCATCTTGTCTCTCGGTAGGATCGAGAGAGAAGAAGAGGTGGAAAACGAAGGGGGAATTTAATGAAAGGGGGCAAGGTATCCCCCTCTTGACCTCCTAGGAATGTTGTTGGGGTTATTAAAGGGTCCCGTGGGGAAAATAAAAAAAAAATGATTTTTCACGGTAGAAGCGCGGCCGCGAACTGGTAGCGAAACGGGAATTCGCCATTTTGTGCTTCGTAAATTAAATTACTAGTTATAAGTGGGTACGGGAGACGTATCCTAATCCCCTATGTTTCCTGAGGGTGGGTGAGGAGGCTGATATATGTTGATACATCTCTTCCAGCGGCTGTGCGTGAGCTTTTTTTTTTTTTTTGCTGCGTGACAGTCCGGAGCGGCCGCCATCTTGTCTCTCGGTAGGATCGAGAGAGAAGAAAAGGTGAAAAACTAAGGGGGAATTTAATGAAAGGGGGCAAGGTATCCCCCTCTTGACCCCCTAGGAATGTTGTTGGGGTTATTAAAGGGTCCCGTGGGGAAAATAAAAAAAAAATGATTTTTCACGGTAGAAGCGCTTCACGGGCCGCGAACTGGGCCGCAAACTGGTAGCGAAACGGGAATTCGCCATTTTGTGCTTCGTTAATTAAAGTACTAGGTATAAGGGGGTGCGGGAGACATATCCTAATCCCCTATGTTTCCTGAGGGTGGCTGAGGAGGCTGATATATGTTGATATATCTCTTCCAGCGGCTGCGCCATCTTGCCTTTTTTCGAATGCCACAATTTTGTCGTGCACGGCAGCCATTTTAGATGCCAGGCTGGTCCCAGGCTATCACCTACCCCTGCGGATGTAGTTTATGGCCCCAGCTGTAGAGAATTCAGACATGCCAATTCTCCTGATTCAGGCGTGTGAGTACTGATTTCAGTGCTAGTCTCCCGCCTCCCGATTTCTGCAAGCAAAAACCCGGGGGCATATTACTAACAACTAGCGATAATTTTTGTCTATAACTTGTTTAGAGACAAAAATTATCGCCGCACATCGGCGATTTTTATCGCAGATAAACCTTGCTATTATCGCAGAAAAGTCAGCGATATTCATGTATTATCGACCTAATGCTCTTAGCCATGTTATCCACCTCCCATTGGATAACATGGCTAAGAACTGCTCAGGGCAGGTGTTAGCTTTTGGAGATATTCGCGCTTAGTGCGAATATCTCCAAAAGTTGGTAATAGAAGGTAGCGATGTTAGGGACTGTTTCCAGTCGCTAACATCTTGGCACGCCACTTTGCATGTCATTAGTGATAAGTATCACTGACATGCAAAGCCGGGCCCAAGATGGTCGCTATCTCCTTTTAGGTGTCACTAACTGGTGTTAGCGACAGGTTGATAATAGGGAAATAATTTTATCTCCGCTTTCATGGTTTTTAAAGCCAAAAAAGCGGAGATAAACCCCCTTGATAATATGCCCCACGATTCCTTGGGGGTTTCAGCTGATAGGGCTTGGTATTGTGTTACATGGTAATTTTTCCATGAAACGTCAGAGGGTCGATGTAGGGGTTCTAGAAGAGGTGATAAACCATTTAAGCCTCATGAACAAGCGCATGGTCTTTTAAAGATTTCTGAAGTACTCGGGGCGGCGGTGTGTGTGTGCCCTCTTTCAGGAGCGGGCGGGGGGGCACTGCCAGCAACTTGCCAGGTCAGGTAGTGTTCAACACGTGCATCACCCTTTCTCTGCCTGCTATTGCGCTCCATGCTTCGGAAAGGTAAGAAAAAGAACGTGCATTTGAGTTTGAAATGTCCGATCCTGCAGCAGCACACTTCCAAAGCCCACACATGACAATAACCCGATTCAAGGCCCCATTCACCCGTTTTTCAAAAAATAGATAACACTCCAACAAAGTAAGGTTATAAAACTTTATTAACTTTTAACGATAATGAACAGAACAAAAACTAAAAACATTTAAACATTTATTAACACAAAAAGCAACAATGGTTAGAAGCTGTCTTTTGTGTGAATAGTCCCAAGGCAGCACAACGTGCAGAGTTCTGGACGGCACCCAGGTGATGTCGCCTGGGTGCCGCACTGGTTTAGGGATCCTACAATGCTGCTCCGAAAATTGGCGTGGGGCGTCCCGGGTGGGGCGGGGGGAGGCCTCGTCAGTAGCGGTCTGTTGTGCGAATAGTCCCAAGGCAGCACAACGTGCAGAGTTCTGGACGGCACCCAGGTGATGTCGCCTGGGTGCCGCACTGGTTTAGGGATCCTACAATGCAGCACAGAAAAACAGCGTGGGGCGTCCCGGGTGGTGCGGGGGGAGGCCTCGTCAGTAGCGGTCTGTGTCCAGTGTCACATGGCTGACACAACATGTACGACAGGCACCCAGGTGATGTCCAGTAAACTGCCGCACTGGTTTTGGTATCCTACAATGCTGCTCCGAAAATTGGCGTGCGGCGGCCCGGGGGGGGGGGGGGGGGAGGCGGCGTGAACGGGCCTCCCCAGGTGGCGGCCATTCAGCTGTTTACCGCCCGCTCTTGCGACTACAGCGTCTCGCTCACCATGTAGTTGAGTTGTTCCCACTCTTGCGGTGCAGCGATAGGCGGCTGCCACATGACTCTTAAAATGGCGGACGGCTCTTCGGTTTTGGGCCTGGTCCACTGAAATGGTCCTGGGACACCTTGGAAGTCGGATGCTTGCCTGCTAGGGCTTGGGCTCCATTCTCGAAAAGCGTCCGCTCAGCCGTGAAGATTGTATAAAAGTCTTGGGGGCCCCCGACTCCCGCAGGCTTCCGGTGGGGAGCGGCTGCCATGATTGCTCGCGGAATGACCACGACGGAGCCACGAGATGGTGGTGCTCTCATGCTGACGCCAGCTTCAGTCTGAATGATCCAGAAACAAGGTGGGGCTTTCATCGTTTGGGAAAAAAAAATGTTCTAAACCAATGAAAAGTGTTATTTTTAGGTCATATGACCAAGCCTTCCATCTTTAGGAAACCAAAAGTAAAATGAACCAATGAAAAGTTTTATAAACAAGTCACATGACCTGTTATGCGACATAGGGCTACAAAAAGCGTAGAAAATCCGTTGGCACGTGAGGCGGCGTCAGTAGCGGACCGATGTGCGAATAGGCCGAAGGCAGCACAACGCGCCGAGATCCGGATGGCACCGAGGTGGTGTCCAGCAAATTGCCGCACTGGTGTGGCCATCCTACAATGCTGCGCCGAAAGACGGCGTGTCCAGCTGAATTGCGGTCACTGTTGCGGTACAGTGACTCGAACGCGCCGAGATCCGGATGGCGCCGAGGTGGTGTCCAGCAAATTGCCGTACTGGTGTGGCCATCCTACAATGCTGCGCCGAAAGACGGCGTGTTCAGCTGAGTTCCGGTCACTCTTCCGGCACAGTGACTCGAACGCGCTGAGATCCGGATGGCACCGAGGTGGTGTCCAGCAAGTGGCTGCACTGGTGTGGCCATCCTACAATGCTGCGCCGGAAGTCGGCGTGGGGTGCCCCGTTGGCTTATGAGGTGATGTCAGTAGTGGACTGATGTGTGAATAGGTCGGAACCAGCACAAGGCGCCAAGATCCGAATGGCAAGTCCTGGATGTTGAGTGCCTCAGTTGAGATTTCTGAGCAGTGCTTGTAGAACTGTCTGAAGCTTATTTGCACCTGCTGCAGCTTCACTAGGTCCGGCGGAACTTGTTGCTTTTTCCTTTCTGCTTCTTTTCCTACAATGCGTTTCTTCTGAAGACACGACCAGGTCCCTGAATGTGTGCAGGGGGACGCTATTGAATGAATGAACGCGCCGAGATCTGGATGGCACCGAGGTGGTATCCATCAAATTGCCGCACTGGTGTGTCCATCCTACAATGCTGCGCCGAAAGTCGGCGTGGGGTGCCCCGTTGGTTTATGAGGTGATGTCAGTAGCGGACCGATGTGTGAATAGGTCGGAACCAGCACAAGGCGCCCTGCACTGTTGAGCCTTTTTCAATGTCTGTTTTTTGTTCTTTCCCTTCCATCAAAAACAAAACAAAAATACAAGGCGCCAAGATCCGAATGGCAAGTCCTGGATGTTGAGTGCCTCAGTTGAGAGTTCTGAGCAGTGCTTGTAAGACTGTCTGAAGCTTATTTGCACCTGCTGCAGCTTCACTAGGTCCGGCGGAACTTTTTTCCTTTTCCTTTCTGCTTCTTTTCCTACAATGCGTTTCATCTGAAGACACGACCAGGTCCCTGAATGTGTGCAGGGGGACGCTATTGATTGAATGAAAATGGCGGCTTGACACAAAGCTGACTCAAGCGTTACTGTTGGTGCTATACAGACAAAAATTGGTTTTCAGTTTGTACATTCTTCAGGTTTTTTTTTCCATCCAAGTCTGATTGAGAGTTTGTAGAAAAATGGCTTCAGATTTTCCACATACTACTCTTCAACATTCTTCCTAAATGTAACAATGTGAAACTCACTAGGAGAACGGCTGTTTCTGTTTCCTTTCAAAATGCTGCCACCAATATTTTCTGAATGGAAGACATCATCTTGTAACATAAAGGGCCGAAAGGGGTTCTGGTCTGGCCGATGGTTGGTGGAGACATTTTGACTATATCTTGGACCTGCCCGGCCTCGCCCAAAATGGCGCCGGTATAAATGGGACTCGTAACTCTTTGCCCGCAAATGTATATCTAGAAAATGTTATTGTAAGTGGCCCTGTCGTATTTTAATTACAAAATGTACGTCCACCGATACCGCAACTGTTAGACACCTTTGTTCTTGTCACCTAATGGCCCGCTCGTTACGTTCTTCTACAGTGTAAATGTCTCCTCATCATATACGATTTGAGTTTGCTCCGTGGCCGGCCCACGTGGTTATAGGCCCGTATTTGTATACTGACATTTTCACAATAAAGGTTTTTAAAACAAAACACGGTAGTAGTATTTTCATTTGTAAAGTTTTTACTTTTAGTGACTGTTTTCGAATCAGTAAAAGGCAAGTGAAATAAAGCAGTCCAATTACATGACGGATAAAAGGTATAATATGTAGGAACGCAGTAAAGATAAATGGTCAAGGGCAGTTGTGTTTTTCATGTCTGCAACATAAAGTGATCGATAAGAATCTGATAATCAGGCGTATCGGCGACTAAGACAGCAGGCCGAATCTCTTTTACTCAACGGCTCCGTCATGGAAGGAAGAAACGCCCTTTTTCTCGAAAAAGGAATATATTTTACTTGCCAGACAGTTGTAAATTTTCCGGGAAAGTACATTAGCCTGGAATATTATAACATATGTTTGAAAAAAAAATATTGTTCGAAAATAATAAAAAGCGTAATTTTTAGGTCATATGACCAAGCTTTTCATCATTAAATTAACAAAAGTAAAATGAACCAATGAAAAGTTTTATTAACAAGTCACATGACCTGTTATGCTTACGTTACGCGCTGCGCGCCGCGCCTCGGATCACTTCCGGGTGCGCTAACGCGGCGTGTCATAAAACGCATTACGCGACAACGTAGGTCAAGAATATAGTCTAAATGTCTCCACCAACCAGCGTTCAGAACACAACCCCTTTCAGCAGTCCAAAAAGTTCTGTTAAATGACAACAGAGGGGACAGGCAACAAGAACCATCAGTCAAAGAGGGGAGGGCAAGTTCTTCTCTTCCGGGTCATGTTGGGGCGCTACCGGAACTGATCGAATTGGTAGTCTACAGTGTTTCTGGATGTTTCAGACTAAAGCTGGCGTCAGCATGAGACCACTACCATCTCGTAGCTCCGTCGTGGCCATTCCACGAGCAATCATGGCAGCCGCTCCCCACCAGAAGCCTGCGGGAGTCGGAGGCCCCCAAGACTTTTGTAGAATCTTCACGGCTGAGGGGACGCTTTTCGAGAATGGGATCCAAGCCCTAGCAGACAAGCGTCCGACTTCCAAGGTGTCCCAGGGCCATTTCAGTGGACCAGGCCCAAAACCGAAGAGCCGGCCGCCATTTTGAGAGTCCTGTGGCAGCCGCCTATCGCTGCACCGCTAGAGCGGGCGCATCTCAACTACATGGTGAGCGAGACGCTGTAGTCGCAAGAGCGGGCGGAAAACAGCTGAATGGCGGAAGAGGCACAGTGTAGCAAAAGCGGGCGGAATGGCAACTAAAACGATAAAGGGGCGCCTCACTACAGCTTGTCTTCAGGTCAAACGGATTGTGGGACAAGGTCCAGAATTGAAGAGTCATCAAAAGGCAAAAAGTACCGCCGGACCCCGGGAGCCGGCCGCCTATGTCGGGGGCGATCTCAGGCTACACCAGTGCTATAAGACTTGGGGAGGGTGTCGGAGCCAAGCGTCTTCTCCGAGTCCATGGCCATCACAGCGCCCCTCAGGGGCCTCCGTCAAGCTGTTTAGGAAGGTAACATATCATATTGTTTTCTAATGCAGTCAGGTCCACAAACGACACTCACTTACTTTGAGAATAGTGAAGCTGCAGTAGGAGGAAATAAGCTTCAGACAGTGTTACAAGCGCTGCTCAGAACTCTTAACTATGGCACCCAACATCCAGAACTTATGCTATTTGAGAATGGTAGTGACATCGAAGCATCTCGGGGACCAAAACCATTAACGTACTTTCACGTATGAAAATCTTACTTGGGGAGGGGGCAGGAGCGAAGCGCCCCCTCCCAGTCAGCGCCACCACACCGTATGTTGAAAATCTGAAGCCATCGTTCTACAAAGTCAACCAAACTTGGATTGAAAAATCTAGAAAAATGTACAAACTGAAAACCAGTTTTGGTCTGCATAGCATCAGTAACAACGCTTGAGTCAGCTTTGTGTCAAGCCGCCATTTTGATTCAACAAAGCACAGGCATTGAAAAAGGCTGAAATTCAGAACTCTAAACTATGGCACCCAACATCCAGGAGCTTGCTATCCGGATCTTGGAGCCTTGTGCTGTTTTCGATCTATTCACACATCGGTCCACTACTGACATCATCTTATAAACCAACGTTATGTAAATAGTTTTTTAATAAAATGTTTTACCCTATTTCTTTGCTGGTGTGTTGTCTATATTTTTAATATTTGCATAGGGTTTGTCATTATTTTGTGCGGGATGGGTGATGGAGCCGAGCTGTCTTGCAGCCCTCATGGTGTGGAGCTCAGTTCATCTCACTATTTTCGTATTTCTCAAGAAGGGTTGTTCCTAATATTTCTATTTTAGCGAGGTCAAAAAGAGATCCAATTAGTGGCCTACTGATTTTGCTCGATTACTTTTATTTTTTTACACGATTTTTCACTATCTGCAAAGACTAAACAGAGTATTGCGACTTTGTGCTTGTTTGTAAATAGAGAATGATCCAAAGAGAACCAATTCTAAAACAGTAAATGCTTGGACAACAATCAATCAAATGGAGAGACAAGGAGGTACGACGGATTACAACGGGGGTAAAGGCCTGCGTTAACTACCCTTCTGTATCTGCAAAGAGAGAGTACTAACAAAGGCAAAAGAGGGGAGGGGGGGGGGGCAGCGTTCAAAGCACATCAGCGTGCATAAATACGAAAATGTTTTTATCTATCACGTACTTGACATTTTAAAGCTTTTCATATTTGCTATTAAAAAACCAATGAAATTCACAGAAAAAACCATAGGTTATAGTGGATATATAGTTAGGAATTTGCATTTACAAAACCTTGAAAATTCAATGAAAAAACCATAGGTTATAGGCCATATATAGTTAGGAATTAGCATTTACAAAACCTTATTTTACTCGCATAAAACCATTGAAATTCCATATATAGTTAGCTAACTATAAGCGCTAACTATATATCGCGCACCCGCAATCCACTGCTGATGATGTCACATATTACATCATTCATGACATGGTCAGTGACATCACTGATGACATCACTGATGACATCTCAAATGACATCACTGATGACAACTCAAATGATATCAATGATGACATCTCAAATGACATCACTGATGACAACTCAAATGACATCACTGATGACATCTCATTTGTCATCACTGATCACATCACTCATGTGATAATACAATGAACCTCTTCAGACTCTAATATAACCTTACATACACTCAGTATAAACAGACACTCACAGACTGTCACTCATCCATGGACTTACTCACACACCTAGTCAGTCATGCAAAGAATCAATCACACCTCCATTTCCTCAACTATACAGTTATACACATCTTACTTATTCAAACATATAATAACACATATTTACTCTCTTCTATAATCCCTGATACAAGCTCACAGTGATCGATACAGCCACTCACACATTCACTGGCTCTTATGTTCAGTTATTTATATATCTCAACTCTCACATGTATTGTGTTTTACATACGTACTTACTTGCACATGTAGCAATGAGAAATCCATTCACTCACCAACACACCCATGCACAGTCAACCGCTCATATAGCTGTTTCCACATGCACTCTTGAACTCATACTCCTAGTGAATCAACTGCTTACACATCTATGCACAGAGTCACGCACCTCCCAGCCACCCACACACACACTCAGCCTCCCATTCAAATATTTGGGCAACCAATCAATAACCCATATGGCTACTCTTATAGCTACTGATCAACACATGCAGCAGCTTACACAACAACAAACATACTGATGCACGAATTAAGACAGTTTAGTCACTAACCCATGTACTCAGTGAGACACATTTAATCACTCACTCATACAGTCAGTCATGCACCTACTAAATTCTTCATCCAGACACTTATACATCCACTCATTCTTCAATATGTGAAACATATTTTAACTTTACAGAAACATACAGTCACTGGATGTTGTAATCAGTGATGTCATCAGTGATGTCACTGACCATGTCATGAATGATGTAATATGTGACATCATCAGCAGTGGATTGCGGGTGCGCGATATATAGTTAGCGCTTATAGTTAGCTAACTATATATGGAATTTCAATGGTTTTATGCGAGTAAAATAAGGTTTTGTAAATGCTAATTCCTAACTATATATGGCCTATAACCTATGGTTTTTTCATTGAATTTTCAAGGTTTTGTAAATGCAAATTCCTAACTATATATCCACTATAACCTATGTTTTTTTCTGTGAATATATATATATATTATTTTTTTCACATATAAGAGCAGATGTACTTCAAACAGATTAGTATTCACCATAAAATCAATACAGATTAAACTGCACTGGCAATGCAGGCAGCAGCATGACACATTTATAGGACTTACACTAGTTGATTAATGCAGCATACATAAGTTGTCTGGTTCTATCCACTAGAGGGTGTCCGTAGCACAGTAGAGGTTCATCTGTGCATCGGCTACCCACCATTGTGTAGACTCCATCGCCCTCAACCTCAGTGCACAGGCGTCCCTTCCCTGTCGTCGCTGTCCCCTGTCTGCAGCATATAGGTCTGTAAAGATCCCCAAATATCCTTAGGTCTGGACTTCACAGGCTGTGTTTCTGCATAAATCTTACCCTGTTCCTGACAGTACAATACATCCTGTAGCCAATCCTTAAACTTTGGGGCCCTCCCTCTTCCCCATCTACAAGCAATTCGTCTCTCCGTTAGTAACAATGCAACATTCATAAATTTTCTATAGGTTTTAGGCATCTGTGCCTCCCAACAGCAACACCAACGGGTCTTTGGTAAGGGTAGTGTTTAGCATTTCCTCCAGAGCTCTATGTACTTGTGTCCAATATTGCTCAACTTGGGGATATTCCCATGAAAGATAGAGGAATCCAGCTCCTGGCCTTTTGCTTCTCTCACAGCAATCACTATCAGCCAGATTGTACCTATATTTGTGTGCAGGGGTATAATATATCCTATGTAGGAACTTATAGTGTATAATTTTAAAGCAGCAGCTCGATGTTATGGTACCTGTAAGGTCACAACAATATTGCCACTGATCAGCAGTCACCTCTCTCTCTAGATCCTCGCTCCAGTGTCCCCTGGATGATCCCTCTACCGTTGGTGTGTGCAACCGCAAGCTACTGTATATGTGCGACACCAAATGTGCCCCATCTACACTATTCAATGCAGTGTGCAACGGTCCCACACACTCTGGTTCTTTGGGGTAGTAGCACCTTCATACCCTCCCGCAGCCTAATATAGTAGAATATCTCCAATGGATTGGGTGTAGTATTCCCAAACAACAACTCATATGATCTAAATTCACCATTTATAAATAGATCCCCCTAGTAGTTATTTGCAGATGTCGGCACATATTTTGGAACCCAGTTTCCTGCAGCAGAGCCATCCTGGGGTGATAGGCAAGAGGCATACGTGGTGCATATAAGAACGTGACCCCCAGAGTACGGGAGATCCTCTGCCACGCATCCATTGTAGTTGTCACCGTAGTTGACGGTATATCCAGTGCTGCGATGAGGGCATAAACCACCCCATTCAAGGGAATAGGGCGAGCTATCCACTCTTCCACAGCTATTTGCGGCATGAAGGGAGTGGGTTTAACCTATGGAACAAATAATGGGCTTGCGCGCAAAAGTGCCTTAAAATCTGGTATATCGTACCCGCCCTTATCATATGGTGGCGTCATAACAGTCCATTTCAACCGCAGTTGACGACCCCAGACCAGCCTAATCAATTCTGTACGTAGCGTTTTAAAGAAATAGGCCCCTGGGTAATAAGGAATATTAAGGAAGTAATATAAAAACCTAGGTAAAATAACCATCTTAATGAGTGACACTCTGCCAGCCATGGACAGCGGGAGTGCAATCTATCTCGTGACACTGCTCCTCAGTTTCATAATCACTGTGCCATAGTTTAGCCTCAGCGTTTCCTCCCGGTTCTTTGAGATCTTTATCCCGAGATACTTCAGGTCTGTGCTACACCACTCCAGGGGGTAGTCCAGCGGAAATTCCGACACCGCCGACGTTAGAGGATAAAATTGCGACTTTCCCCAATTTATCGTCACTCCAGATAATCCACCAAAGACCACAAATTCACGCAATAAATCATTCAGCCTAGCCTGGGGCTCTGTGACATACAGCGTGACATCGTCGGCATAGAGCTACACCGAGATTTGGCGCTGCAGGCATCGGAAAGCACTATCGCGATGCAATTGCCGCATCCGACAAGCTAGCGGTTCTATTGCAATCGCAAAGAGGAGTGGGGACAATGGGCATCCCTGCCTCGTACCCCTCGTTATTGCCATCGGATCCGACAAGTGTCAATTTATTAGAATTTTGGCCGTGGGTTCAGTATATAACAGCTGTATCCATGCTAGAAACGCCGTTGGAAATCCCATCTTCTGCAGCACAGTGAAGAGATAGCGCCACTCAAACGCTTTAGATGCATCCAAAAAGACCACAGCGAGGGGAAAGTGTGGGGCCACCGTTTGTATAAGCGAGAAGAGGGTACGCAGATTATGCGAAGTCGCTCTAGTGGGGACGAAACCCGACTGGTCCGGTAATATTATCTTCGTCATGAGGAGGGAGAGCCGGGTGGCCAGAACTTTGGCCAGGATCTACGCGTCACAATTGATCAGTGACAATGGCCTATAGGAATCACAGGACCTAGGGTCCTTATCCGGTTTTAGCAAGGACGTGATTACCACTTCACGCATTGACCCGGGCAACATTGCACAGTCTGGGGAGTCTTCAAACACTTCCTTAAGAACCGGGGCCATTATGTTTATATAACACTTATAGAATTCCGCTGGTATGCCATCAAGGCCAGGAACCTTCCCATTGCTCAGGGACATGATAGCATCTCTAATTTCATCTAGTTCCAGGGGCGCACTCAGAAACTTCCTATGTATATCGCTTAGCCAGCACAGTGCTACGTCTCTCAGGAACCCATTCAAATCTATGTCCCTCGAACCTTTTGTGATATAGAGGCGCTCATAATGTGTCTTAAATGCTCCTACAATGTCATCATTTGCTCTATGAATTTCTCCCTCAGGAGTCTCGATTTCCATAATGATATTACTGTGATATCGTTTCAAATTTGTTTTTTCTTGTTAAAACTGTATAATTGTAAAATATTGTGTAAATGTGTATCTATTTTTGCCAAAAAATTAAAATTCTTATAAAAAAACAATTAAAAACAAGAGTAATAGGTATAAATAAAAGTACCTTACCAAGTTTCATAAAGTTGTACTTGGTTTCTATCGATTAAGGTCCATATTAAGATAAGAGGGTTTGGGCATCTTTTTTGTTTTTGACAGTTTATATGGTCCAGCCCCCTCCCTCAGTCCCGCCAAGGACCTAACTCCTTTGCTTCTTAGGGTAACACGGCACAGCTAGGGATCAGCAAGGACGGAGAGTAGAGTCCTGGAAATGTCCCACAGCTACAACAGGCACTGCAGCGGCGTGCAAATCCAAAGTCCCTCACAGAGTATGTATAGCCACAGCCTGAAGCGCAGTTATCTGCAGGCCGATGCAAGGCCCTCCAGCCCCTTGGGAAATGTAATATCAGCGGTAGCGTGCCCCCGTACCTGCGACACCAGCTGGCTTCCAATCTTCCCAAAAAGTACTGCGATAGGCCCCCGTTGGCCTCAGTCTATGCTTGCTCTCTCAGATGCGGTGTTTCTGCACTCAGCATATTGTAATCGGCTCTAATCCCCGGCAGGCTGCCGCTCGAATGTAACGTCGTAGCCGCCACAGGCAGGGGGGTCTATATCCCGCGTGGCGAGCCGCAGACTTTCCTGCCAGTCGACTCCGCTCACCCAGACAGCCAGTGTGAGATGTGAAGTTGTTATATAATTATGGATTTACAATAAAAATTTGGAAGAAAACGACTTGGCTTGGATCTCTGAATTTGGAGCTTTGTGAAAATATTGGACATTACATATCTATGATTGTGGACTAACGTAAGATAGATCAACTGGTCTTGACAGAATCTGAACACAGATCTAGGACTTCCTAGAATATATATTAATTGGACATTAGGTGGAGTGCTGAGTGGCCTGCTCTCATTTTTTTCATATGTCAATTGGGATTGTACTCCTTGTATTTTATTTGTACATTTATAAGCTGTTTATGTACAGGATGTTTAATACATGCTAAATGGTGCTATTGACTAAAATCAATAAAATTTGTGTTAACAAAAAAAAGGCTCCACTCTAAATGCAATTATCATTAATGATGAACTTGTCTCACTTAGATCCATCTTACCCATTGACTGGTCCAACCACCATCTCATACTGCTCATTATTAATATCCACCTCCGATCCTACCCAACCTTATCAGATAAACCTAAGCACTGGAATAGGTACATCAAACCAGTCACAATAATTGAACTGGAATCCAAAATTGGTGCCCAACTACAGGTGCCTCTCACTTATACTGTTAATGACCTTACTCACCACTAAATACTATGATGGCAGAAGTTCTCGACTGAGTGACACTGCTCAAACTAAAACAATCAAAATCAATCCAATATAAATCTTGATTCAACTTTGATCTTAACACTGAGAGGAGACAACTCAGACATGCTGAAAGGGTATGGAGACAGATCCCCTCGACAATGCACGTAGCATTACTAAGAGCTGCACAGCTTTCTTATGAGAAACACACTTTTAGAGAAAACCAACTTGCAACCAACTTGACCGCGCTAAGAATAGACCCAGGGAGCTTTTCAACGTAGTTAAACGACAAACCATCCATACATGCCCACACAAGATAACAGTCTCCAAAGAACACTGTGAAGACATTGCCAGCTTTTTTACTGATAAAGTCACCAAAATGGAGCAATCCTTCACCCAAGGCTCAAACCTGCCACCCAGCCTAACTTTCCCCACTGACGCACTTCAATCCGAGGTAGCCTCACCGCCAGAGCTAACAGATGTCCAAATGGCTCTAAATAAACCTAGTACCAACCATGATCTCACACAACTGAAAAACAAGGCCAATTGGTCTGACTTTAAACCCAATATTGAAAATGAAGTCTTCAATATCATTGCTAACTTAAAGCCCACTTCCCGCTCTACGAATTCCCTCCCTTCCACAATAACACAACATCTCAATCCCATCATTGTCACGTTCTGGACAAAAATCATCAATACATCTCTTGCCTCTGAATGTGTTCCTGACTCCATCAAACTAGGACAAATCTCACCCATACTCAAAAATCCAGGGGCAGCCCTTAATAATCTTAATAACCTTAGACCCATCTCCAACTTTCCATTCCTAGCCAAAACTACGGAGAAATGCGTCCTACAACAACTTAACCAAAATGTATGTGAATTCAACTTCCATGACACCTTCAGATCAGGATTTAGGCAAGGCTGTAACACAGAAACTGCCATGCTCAATATCTCAGATGATATCCACAAATCCTTAGACGAAGGTGACACATGTCTATTTATTCTACCGGATTTTTCAGCTGCGTTTTATACTGTAAATCACTCAGCATTATTTAAAGCACTGAAACTCTGCTCTGGTATCATTGGTATTGTCCTAAAATGGATCACATCTTACCCCAACGTTTAATTCTCTCCCCTTCACTTTTCAATCTCTTCATGGAACCGTTTACAATCATCCTAAAGCAAGCATGGGTCAAATATCACCTATATGCAGATGACACTCAACTCTACTACAAAATCAAATCACCCAGTGATGTCCTGCATCTCAATGCTACTCTAATCCAGATACAAACTTGGTTTAATGCCAACCACTTAAAGTTAAACCCCAACAAAACTGAAATAATTCTATTCTCCTCTAAAAGTAAACATCTCCCAATTCAAGACTGGCTAAAGAATCCAGATGCTCTGCATTGCTCACTCACTCTGTCCAAACCTGTAACGTCCCTAGGCATCACCCTGGGCAAAAACATGTCAATGAAGGATCACATCCGAAAATGTGCCAAAGGAGTGCTTTACACACTAAAATACCTCAAGAAAATTAAACCATTTATTCCCCCTGATGATTTCAAGATAATTGTACAATTGCTAGTTCTGTCTAAAATGGACTATGGGAACGCCATCTTCACTGGGATGCCGAAAACTCACCTCACCTCCCTAAGATAAATCCTAAACATGGCATCCCGGCTCATAACAGGTGTTAAGCGGTTTGAACACATCACACCAGCCCTCAAGATCCTTGACTGGTTTCCCATCGAAGGAGGATGACTGCTTTCGTCACCCACAAAGCCCTGCACACACATACCCCCAACTACCTAGACAACAAACTTACAAAAGCAGGAATAATGAGAACTTTGAGAAGCGCCTACTTACATCTTCTCATCCCACCCAAATTGAAAAGGAATTTTACCATGACTTGGTCTTTTTTCTGGAAATGCACCTAGGATACGGAACTTACTCCCCAGATATCTCCGATGCAACACCTCCTTCTACTCTTTCAAAAGGGACCTGAAACTCCTTCTCCTCAACAAATACATTAACATGCATGATAACTAAACCGTGTTCCAATAGCTCACTCTGCCCATGACTTGACCCTTTATGGCATTCGGTTGTCTGATTGCTTCAGCTATCCAATATGTAATTTACTCCCTTAATTCATGCTTTTCTAATTGTCCTCATACTGTAACCTACCTAATTGCCTAACGTCTCTTTTTCTCTATTTTTGCTAATACTTGAACCTATTTATATCACATTTTATGTAAACCTATGTTATTTTATTCTATGTTATTCTTTATTTTTTATGTAAAGCGCTCTGTTACCTGCGGGTCTAGCCAGCGCTATATGAAACGTCATAAATAAAAAAGAAAAAAAATCCTTGCCTTTAATGAAATCACAATTCTCTATAAAGTTAGCCTCCAGAAATTGACATTTTATGGCGAGACAGGAGGCTAACAGTATGCATGTTCATAGTCACTTAGGAACAAATCTTTTTTATTAATTTTTAATGGCACTTCACTGAATCTAAACAGCCGATCGCCTACAACCACGGGGGCCGGCAGCTATGGAAGGATGCTCAAAGTATATATGTACATAGATAGCTACAATGCCTACATCCTGGAGGTTGGCAGCGCTAATGAACATGCTTGATATATGAAAAGAAACGAAAACCAGCAAAGGCAAGTGCTGGCCCGAAAACAGGAACCCGGGTAAGGAAAGGCAACTCCACCCTCCCTCCCCCTGAAAAGATAAGAGGGGAAAAGCAAAAGGGGGCCCGTACCATGCTCCCTAAGGTGCTAGAAAGTGACCCGACTCCACCCACCCGGCTCAATCCAGATCCACCTGCCATCCCCGGTGTGGAGCACTCTATTCCTGAGTGTGTGGGATCAGCTGAAGGACTTGCAAGAGTTTGGGGCAAGTGACTTCACGGAGGTCGTTTGATAATAACTCAATGAAGGGAGCCCATAGTTCTGCATATTTCTCGCCTTCCTGGTCCTGCACCAGAGAGAGGCGTTCCATAGCAAGGGTCATCCATAGTCTATGAAGCCATGTTGTATGTTCCGGGATGGTAGCAGTGCCCCAGTTTACCAGAATTGCTTGACGTGCGGCGAGA
This sequence comes from Lissotriton vulgaris, assembly GCF_964263255.1. Lineage (NCBI taxonomy): Eukaryota > Metazoa > Chordata > Amphibia > Caudata > Salamandridae > Lissotriton > Lissotriton vulgaris. The sequence continues at coordinate 615,156,710 of NC_141695.1, read as the reverse complement.
AGCACTAGTGCCATCTGCCTGCCTCGCAATGACCGCAACAGGAAGGTTATTGGGTTTGAGTGTCCTAGTAGAGTGTAGGCTGGGAAGCGAGGAATCTGTCTCGAATGCCGCATCAGTATCATTGAGTACCTGCTCCCAGAATCTCTCCAGCCTCGGACAGTGCCATAGAAGATGTGCAAGGGAGCCCATCATGCCGCAACCACGCCAGCAGTCCTCTGTATGGTTCTTATCCCATTGATGGGTACAAGCAGGCGTGAGGTACCAATAAGATGCTATCTTATACGCAGACTCGGCTCCAGCAGTATTATATGCCATATGATGAGCTCTGTAATGGATATTGTCCCACTCTTTGTCCGTAAGATCCCGCCCTAGTTCCGCCTCCCAGTGGAGTTGGCCCCTCGAGTGATTTCCTTTCTGGAGTGGCGCAAGGAGAACATAGAGTTCCGCTATAAGGTGTTTATTGTCTTTCTGGTTCGCTGTCCAGTTCTCGAAAGGTGTAAGTTTGTGAGAAACATGTGGTAAACATGCCCCCGGAGGTGGCCCAGTGCTTTAGTTGGAGGTAATAAAACTCGGCAGTGCGTGGACGGCTGATGTCCTGATACACCCTCTCCAAGGGAATGATGCCATCAAGATCAGGTGGCACAAGCGTTTACAGCCCTCTTCGTGCCATCGCTGAGCGACCTCAGACCTACATCCTGGGGGGAAGTCAGGGTTATCAACCATCGGTGTCATTGGAGAGGGAAATGTTGTTAGGCCTCTCGAGAGCGCCACATCATCCCACACCTTCATTGTCCCCGCCGTGACTGGAGAGGAGTAAAGACCCCACGCTCGCGATCGACATGGGAGCCAGATCTCCTGCCAGATATTCGCCCCAGCTACCGCCTGATCCGTGAAGGTGCAGTGCTTCTCGGAGACGGGTCGATTCCATTCCAGTACAAATTGGAGGTGGGCGGCCTGGAGGTATCTATGGACCAAAGGTAGATTTATCCCGCCCTCGCTTTTAGGACGCAACAGTTGTGCTACAGAGAGGCGCGCCTTCTTGTTGCCCCATATGAATTTTTTCAGGGCCAGCTGCAGAGCCCGGATCACTGTGGGATGAGGTAAGAGATGCAGAGTCTGGAACAGATACAAGAACTTCGACAAGATCGTCATCTCAACCACAGCAATGCGCCCAAACCAGGACAAATTAAGCCTGGTCCAGCCATCTAAGGCCTTCTTGGTCTGGTCCACCAGTGTCGAATAGTTCAGCTCTAAAGTGCGTGGGAACAAGGAGGTGAGGTAGATGCCCAAATAGGGCATTGAGTCACTAGACCAGTGTAGAGGAAGGCTCTAACAGAGGGCATCTACCTGTGCCTAGGGCAAGGACAGGTTGAGCACCTGTGATTTATTAAGATTAACTTTAAAGCCGAAGATTTGTCTGAAGGACTCCAATTCCCTTGTCATGCAAGGAGGGACTGGAGAGGCTCAGCCAGGGATAGGATGACATTGTCTGCATAGAGGCTTACTTTATGAGTATCACCCCCAAATCGAAGACCCTGGATGCCCGGGTGGTCTCGGATTCTCTAGGCGAGGGGCTCCATGTACAGGGCAAATAGGAGGGGCAAGAGTGGAGGCCCTTGCCTCGTGCCCCTAGCAATTGCAAAGGGGGTCAAGGATATTCCATTCATGCTGACAAACACCAGAGGGGCTTGGTAAATGCATTGCACCCATTGTACGAAGTGGGGTCCAAACCCGAAGCCCCGCAAAGTGTCAAATAAATATTTCCAGTTCATCCTGTCGAACACTTTTTCGGGGTTGACGGAGAACAGCAAGCCTTCCACCTGTGAGCGATGGACACTATCCATGCGATGTAGAAGGCATTTTGTATTGTCGCTACCCTGGCGAGTAGGGATGAACCCCGCAGCTCCCTACAGAATGTTTTATAAAACAGGGCTGGGTAGCCGTCGTGACCCCGGGATTTGTTTAGCTTTAGCGACGAAATGGCTGAGATAACCTCCTCTAACCGGATGGGGTCTTCGAGCCGCTCCGCCTGCACTTTAGAGAGGCAGGTAAATTTACTGGACTCTAGAAAGCGCCTTCACCATGGGACCCACCCACGTCCTCGCTATAGAAAGATTTGTAAAATTGTCTAAACTCCTCCACAATTTGGGAATCCAAGTGGACCTCCTCGCCTGTGGACTGCTTCAAGGAGGAGATGGTTACAGGCACGGCTTTGGCACGTATTCTCTGCGCGATCATCCTCCCACACCTATCACTACCTAGATAGAACTTGTGACGGAGGCGCAGCAGCGTATATTCCGCCCTATCAAGGTCAATGCATTTTAGGAGCATTCGCTAGTTCTCCAAAGACCATCAGACCCTCGGGCCCCGTGTGTTTATGTATTGCCTCTAACTCTGCTACCCGAGTTCTAGACTCTGACGGGCTTCCTTACGCTAATTGTTGTCAGCTGAGGAGATCGCTATGGGTTCGACACGTATCACCACTTTGAGAGTTTTCCAGACAGTTGCTAAAGAGGTATCCCCAGTGTCATTGTGCTGGAGGTAGTCTGTGAGCTTCAAGCGCACGCTCTCTACAATGCTAGGCGAGTGTAAGAGTCCCACCCTCAACCTGGTGGGGGCAGATCTAATTCCTTCCGGTCGGATGCGAACAGAGGTCGGAGCGTGGTCAGAAAGGGAACAGGTGCCTATAGCCGCTTCACTAACTCTGGGTAGGAGCTTATGGGAGACCGGGAGCAGATTAAACGTGCATAGGTTTTGTGAGCTGCAGAGTAATGGGAGAAGTCCTGAGCTGTCGGGTGTTTCAGGCGCCACACATCGTGAAGCCCATTGTCGGCCAGCCATCATTTGCCTTCTGAGGAGAGGGCACCCACCTGAGCGTATCGCTGGCCGGACCAATCGAGGTCATTGTCCATAATCAGGTTCAGTTCTCCACCCACCACTACCGCAGAATCAGCGGAGGCCAGGCCTTCAGCTACATGTCGAAGTAAAAATGGCTTTTGGTGTGAGTTAGGTGCGTAAATATTTATTAGAGTAAGAGGCGTGGCCCCCTATTGTATCCGAAGTGCAAGGACCCTGCCCTTGGATTCATAAAAAGTGGAGAGGACCTTACCCTCAAACTTTGCCCCCAGGAGAATGGTCACCCTGTTTTTTTTACTGTGCTAGAGGACCAGTATTGACACGGGAAACGCCGCGTGCACATGCGATTAGTGTCCTTAGATACAAAGTGGGTCTCCTGTAGCAGACAAATATTCCCCTCGAAGTGCTCTAGTAAAGAAAGGATAGCCGTGCTCTTTACAGGGTGGTTTATGTTCCAAACATTAAGATTTATGATCTTCAGGTCCTTAACCATTCAGAAAGGGGGTGTGTATGCGATGCACAGACTTGTCAGGCCGTGTGAAGCGCTGGAGGAAAGCCTGAGCGGGCAAGGGCCAGTGAGTAGGAAACATAAGGACATGTCCTGGTGCGGGAACCCAACAAAAGAGAACAACAAAAAACACAAATAAGCAAACAGCCTGTTGTGATTCAGCAACATAAACCCCCACCTCCCCCAACTAGTGAAAGTTGAGCCAGACAAAAGTTTGTCAACAGACGGAAGACCATGGAGGTTGTGTCTCGCTGGCAAAGTCAAACAACAAGATACCTTATCCATCCAGAGCAGCAGACGTACCACTCTGTGGGAAGATATGAACTGTTCCTGTATGCCTCTCGGCCGCCGATCAATTACTCCATCTCGGGCTCGCCTTACCATTCATGTCAAGGGGAGATCGGACGATCAATTGGCTGACTCAGCGAAGAAAGCACTGCTTCTCTCTCTTTGTCCATCATCACTGGATCTGGACGCAGTCCCGTGGTAGACCTGCCAATGTGTTGCCAGCGTGGAGGTCGGCACGATGGGCATCTCTAGAACCCTGATCATGTCTCGGGACGTGGGGGCCTCAAGCTCCAAGACCTGCATTGCTTTCTTGAGGGAACGAATCTGGCGCAGCCTACCCTGATGTTTAAAGATGATGCGGAAAGGGTGCCCCCACGAATATGGTATTCCTTTCTCTCGCAGGTGGGAGATCACCTCTTGAAATTCTCTCCTTTTGAACAAGGTGGACGCTGCCACGGCTTGAGATAAAGCGGGAGTGTGTCCTTTGAACTGGATAGGTTGGGACTCACGGGCCCTGCAAATTATCAACTCCTTCAACTGGAACTCGTGCACACACACAAGAATGTCTGGTGGTGGGGCCTTATTTCCTCCGGGTAGGCCCACTCGATGCACCTGGTCCATCTGAATCTCTTTGAATTTGAATTTGAATTTAAAATACTTGTAAAGCGCTACATTCACCATGCGGTTTCTTGGCGTTATGGAGGCTAAAATAGCAGAGGAGAGGCAGTAGGTGCTGGTGCAAATAAAGAGAAATATGAGGACAATTTACAGAGGGAAGGCCTGATTGAATGGGAAAGTTTTGAGGTCTTCACGGAAAAGAGGGTAGTGCTTAGCCAACCGTAGGTGGTCGGGGAGGGAGTTCCACAAAGAGGGTGCCAAAAAAGAGAAGTTTTTGCGCTTGTAGCAGGGTACCTGCAGAAGTGATTGAGATGATGAACGAAGCTCTCTAGCGGGGATATACTCCCTTATCAAAGAGGCAATGAAGGCGGGAGCTGAGCCCTGGCGCACCTGGAAGACCATACAACCTGTTTTGAAAAGGGATCGCTCCCTGACAGGCAGCCAGTGGAGCGCCTTCAATAAAGGGGTTGAGTGGTGAGAGCGGGAAAGGCCGTACACTAATCGGGCGCCTGGTTTTGGACCAGTTGGAGCTTCTGTAGGCTGTACGCCGGAATGCCGTTGTACAGGGCATTAGCGTAATCCAGCCGGGAGATCACCAAGGCGGACATGATCAGTTTAAGTGCCAGGGGAGAAAAGAAGCGAGAAACAGCGCGAATAGTGCGAAGAGTAAGAAAGCAGGAAGAAACAACAGAGCTAATTTGTGAGTGGAGGGTAAGATGATTGTTAATTTTGATGCCTAAGGTCTTGACTGAGGGAGAGGGAGTGGGAGGGGGACCAAAGGAAGAAGGCCAAAATAAAGAGTTCCAGGGACTGGAAGAACCACCCAGGAGAACCAAATCAGTTTTATCCGGGTTCAACTTCAGATGGTTGTGGTTCATCCAGTCCCTAATAAAAATCATAGTGGTCTGAAAGTTGGAAATAGAATGGGAAGAAGAAGATAGATTAAAGATGAGCTGGAGGTCATCCGCATAGTTATAAACGGTGACCTCCAGCTGCTGGAGCGCAAAGATTAGGGGATAGATATAAAGATTGAACAAAAGAGGAGAGAGAGAAGAACCCTGGGGAACACCACATGTGACCTTAAGTGGGGTGGCCGAGAAATCCCCCAACCAGACCGCCTGGGTGCGGTCCCTCAGGAAGGACGATAGCCAGACCAAGGCCGAGCCCCCGATTCCTGCCGCTCTGACACCTGAAAGCAAGATGGAATGGTCCACCGTGTCAAAAGCGGCGGAGAGATCGAGGAGCACCAGGGCCTGGTGTTTGTTTTGGTCCATGCCCTCCCTGAGGTTGTCCAGGACCGACACCACAACGGACTCGGTAGAGTGCCTAGGCCGGAAGCCTGCCTGGCGAGACGCTAGGCCCCCATTCACTTCTACATGGGCGCTGAGTACCGATGTTACGTGGCGCTCAAGCACCTTGCCCAAATAGGGCAACAGTGAAATAGGGCGATAATTAACTGGGGCGGAAGGATCCGCACCAGGCTTCTTCAGGATAGGCACTATTGTGGCAGATTTAAGTGCTGGGATCACAACCCCCTGGGCGAGGGAACTGTTAAGAAAAGTAATCAGGGGCTTAGTGCAGACAGAGTAAATCTGTTGGAGAATACGGGCCGGGCAAATGTCCGCCGGGGAGCCTGACTTTACTTTAGGAAGTATTGCCAAGAACACTTCTTCGGTGAGAGGGGGGATCGAAGAAAGGCAGCACTGGGCAGTCGGGGGAAGGGGTTCAACAAAAGTAAGGGAGGGGAGTAAAATATTGGCTTTGATGTTAATATTTTTTTCCAAAAAATAAGAATTCAAAGAGTCACATAAGGACTGGGTAGGGGGAGGTTTAAGTGTAGCCCTGTCAGAGAAGGCCAGGTCGTGAATAATTGTGAAAATCTCCCTGGGTTTATTCTCCGCCACCAAAATTTTTGCTGAGAAGTAGGCAGTTTTGGCGCCTTATATGGCTCTTTTATAGTCACCTAATAATGTGGTGTAGTGGGTTTTCAGTAAAGGACAATAGTCCCTTCTCCATTGCCTCTCAGCCCGCTGAAGGGTCAGCTTTTTTGCCTTCAGATCTTCACTGAACCACCGATTTGACTCCTTAGGCCGTCTAGTTGAAATCCGACGTAGGGGGGCTACCGAGTCACAGCCTCCAGCAAGCCAGGTGTTAATGGAGGTGGCTTGAGATGAGGAAGATAAGCCCGCCAGGTTAGGTGAAGAGTTCAGGAGGGAAGATGATAACAGAGGGAGGTCGACACGGTTCCAATTCCGCGCCCAGGTGTTTTTAGCAAGCAGGACCTTTGCTTCGGGGTTAAGGTGGAGGGAGAAGGAGATTAGACCGTGATCTGACCAGGGACATGGGGACACGGACATAGAAGAAACGGAAATATTAAGAGACCAAACCTGGTCTAGCACATGTCCGTTTATGTGCGTGGGGACTTGTATGTGAGAAACAAAATTCAGGGATTGAAGTGATTCTGTAAACTGCTTAGAGGAAGTGCACTCAAGGGGATCCGTGGGCCAATAATTAAAGTTTAATCTTTAGTGTCATCCTCTCCCAGGACCTGTCGGAAGAGCGCCAGCACATAGGCACGGAGATCCTCCTCCTCCGCCTTCCATGGAACTCCTCGGATTCGAACATTGTTTCGTTGAGAACGGGTCTTGAGGTCTTCAGCGTGTGCCTGTAGGTCAAGATGTTGTTCCTGCAGTCGGAGAAGGTCTTGCTGTAGCATATGGATATCCTCGTCCCTGTTCGTGTCCTTATCCTCCAAGGAGGCTTCACAGTCGCCTCATCTAAATCGCGTCGGAGCTCCTTCAAATCTGCAGTTAACTGGCCCTTCAGTTCCTGGATGTCCTCTTTCAAGGAGGAGAACAGTTCCGAGATGAAGGCCTTAGTGGCCGGGCCATCGCCACCATCTCCTGCGTCCTGCTGTTTATCCTCTGCAGGCGTGGGGTTTGCCATACCCGCGGCTCCAGTTTGCCTCAGGAGCATTTCCTTTATGTTCCTGTCCTTTTTCAGGCTATGGTTAAGGCTCCGTAACCCCAACGGCGGTTGAGAGGCCTGCACACCGGAATCTCACCTACAAGTCCGCAAACACCACGTGGAACCGCAAGGGCTCGTCGCAGCGCCAGGTAGGCCACAGGAGAGCTTCTGTTGCCTCATCGCCAGCCCCTGTAGAGTGCTGAGCCAGAAGACCTTCTCAGGCATGCGAGGCCGAAGTGTACCGTCGTATCGACGGGCGCGCAGTCCTCTCTGGCGTTTTGCTACCGGAATGCCCACACATGCTTGTAGTGCTTCAGGCCCCCACCGCCTCGCGCACCCAACCAAAGTGCTCCAGTGGGGGCTGCTCGGCCAGTTGCTGACACTCCCAGCGGTGCACCATACAGGGCCCCAGGCCGAAGCTGTAGCGTGCAGTAGTGGGGGGCGTATGTTGCGATGTGTACTGGGCTGCCAGGTCTCACTGCCCTACTGACTGGAACCAGCAAATGGCGCAGCTTGCTCTCTCAGCTCTGTGATCCTGGTGGTCCGCCGATGGCCGGCGCCGATCCTAAGTACCTGGGAGGAGTCACTACCTGTTCCCAGCCGCAAGCTTCGCTCTGTATCACTGCCCACCAACCTCCATGTCGCTCCAGCAGTCTCTCAGCGCCTGTGGCAGGACCCTCCTCCGGCTGTTTTAAGATGGCTGCTCACACAGGGCCCAGCACTGCTGTCCTCAATATCAGGGCTTCCAGAAACTATAGAAGCGCTGATTAGCGAGGCGATCGCCTCGTGCCTCTTTGTAATGCCCAGACGAGCCCGCACACAACACCTCAGTGTGGCTCTGATCCGGGCTCCACAGAGTGCTGTCATGTTTCACCACCATCCAAAATGGCGGGCGTGGGTCCAACGCCACTGCCGAGGTCCACACAATTACCCTGTCCTCCTTAAGGGTGCTCAGGGCCGATAAACCAGGGCATGCAGGACCCGCGAGCCTGCTATTCCTGGGGACCAGGGCACCTCCACCATCCCAGTGATGTTCCGTACCCGCCTTGCCTCTATTCTTTAGCCCAGTCCAGGCAGGCCACTTCTTGCTTCTCACACTTGTGTCCACGAGGATGCCAAGCCCCACGGCGGACCGGATCGCTGCTCTCTCTGCTCTCTGAACACACCCGGTTCTCCCCCGCTATACCAGGAGTCCAGGAATGGGCTGCTTTTCAACACTTTTGTGACGGCTGGGCCGGAGAGACACATTCCACCATCCTATCTAGCCGCCATCTTGGCCACGCCCCCTATATTCATTTAAAACTTGTTTGGCAACATGCTCAACTGGTCTGAAATAGAAAGCCCTGAAGACTCCATCATTCGACCAATCAGCTGCCTTCAAAATGTCACTCAGATTTTCCCCTACATCAAACACTTTTGATGTCATTGCTACACAAATTAAATGCGCATTGAATTTATCAAAATCCACACCTGATTCCTTCATTGTGTTCTCTACATATCTTGCTATTGTTTCCGAGACACTGCTCCATGAGGCTTTGCATAGGAGATAAACAATTGATCACTACTGCACTTCTGAACTCACTCACTCTTGCTTCATACTCTCTAATGCATCTCTCCACACACAGTTTTGGATGATCATTGAATCTGGGGTAAAATATCTTTTCAGTTATCATTTTAGTTATCTTATCTCAAATAGCACCCCCTCTGGTTGACACAACTTACCTGATTCCTCCAGAGATTTTGCATCAGAAACTCTTTTAAACGGAATCATACATTTCATGTCAAGCGTTTTATTGTAAAAAACGTATTACCTTCTCTGGCATCCCCTTCGGAGGGGAACTGCACACCATTAGTCTGTACGCAGACGACATATTGGCGGCTCTTGAAACACCCAAACGTTCAGTGCCGGCCTTCCTGCTGGAGTTATCGGCATTCAGAAGTGTGTCCGGTTTTAAAATCGATATGGGAAAATCGATGCTCCTTCCTCTGGGTCTCAAAGTAAAACATGCCACGAGGCGTACTCCTGGAATATGGGGAACTTAAACCCCAGGCCTCGATCCCCTATTTGGGGATAGTCCTAGCCCCGACTACTGAGCAGACAGTCACCCGGAACTATGCTAATCTCACCTGCCAAATACAAAGGGATATGTGACGATGGCAGAAGCAACCCCTACCACTTCTTGGCCGCATTGCTGCCGTAGAGATGTCCATCCTACCCAAAGTACTATACACCTTCCAAACCATCCTGGTGGGGCCCCCATAGGATCCATTCGTAAGCTGCAAGAAGCAGTACAACACTTTATATGGGCCGGAAAGAGGCCACAGATGCGCAGAGGCCTATCCTATCGACCCCCTGATGATGGAGGGCAAGGGATCCCCAACCTGCTGAGATACTTTCGGGCAGCACAACTCAGATACTTACTAGAATGGAGTCGAGTGAGAAGAGGTGGCTCTTTCAGGACAGGGCGATTGAGCAGTTATCCCTGGAAGATACCCTTCTTGAAACGGCCCGATAGGCCAACATACCTACTCAAATATCCAATCACTCGCACAGTGATGCAAGTATGGGATAGGGTAGCGACTAAGAGGGGACTCGCCTCCTTTCCCTCCCCACTCACACCGCTGTTCGACAACCCGAATTCGAGCCTGGGCTGGAAAAGCGAACGTTCCCGCAGTGGCGGGCCTCATTGTGCAAATCAGCAGGACACCTATTTGACCTTGAAGGGTTCCTTAAGCTCTCCGACTTGCAGCAACTATATGATATTGCAGTCCCAAAACGGTTCCAGTACTTCCAAATCCGGCACTGGTTAACACAGCCGGAGGTGCACCCCATGATAGGTAGAAAGTTAAGCAATCAGACCGAAAGATGATCTCTGAGCTCTATTAGATGCTACGCCCTCAAGCTCCTCCACAGCCATTGGCTGGGCAGAAACGCTAGGAGAAGGAATTGGGAAGAGACCTATCTGAAAAGGAATGGCAGGACATATACTATAGGGCAAATCACACCACTAAGAACACGGCAAGGAGGGAAGCAGCGGTCAACGTGGCCACATACTGGTACTTGACACCAGTCAGGTTGAACAGAGGCAACCCTGACCGTAGTCTGACATGCTGGAGCGGCTGTGATGAGGAGGGTACCCTAAACCACTTACTCTGGGAGTGAAAGGAAGTGACGGGATATTGGACGGCAGTTCTGAATGACATAGACAAACAATTTGACACAGAAGTACCTCGCTTTCCTGCTTACACTCTCCTGGGGTTGCCCAACGCACTTACATTCCCTCTGAATTCAGTTAGGAGTAGACAGATGGGACTGGCAATGGGAGTTGCTGTTCAACACATACTATCTCTATGGGGCACACAGACCCGCCCTACGCACACGGGGTGGTTACACAAGTTGTGGTACATCGTCGGAATGGAGCGTATACAAGCCAACCTTACACACTCCACTGCCTTATTCAACACTATATGGCGTCCTCTACTATCTCTGTTAGCACTAGAATTTAATGAAATCACATGCCCAAAATACCTTTACCTACTACCACTCACTGACACATCCCAAACGGTGGAAGCTTCCTGAGGGCTGGTGCACCTCAATACCTCTCACGTGTTCATCTGTCATTTTACTGACATAGCACACCTGTTACGGGGGCGGGATGGGTGGTGGGGGAGGGTTTGGGGGGTGTTTTGTTGCACCAATGTTTGCACATTGCTTATCTAGTTGGGACCCTCACCCTGCCTGGCGGCTCTGGACATTTGCTTCAACTGCATACTTTCTCATAGGACCTCAAAAGTGAGGTAGCCAAGTTGTGTCCGGGGAGGGACCAAATCAATCAAAACGGGATAGTCAGGGGTTTACAATGTGCTTGCTTATTCATCTACCTGAAAATCGATAAAACAAAGTAAAACAAAGACGCGTTACCTTGCCATTCTTCAAACAACTTGAAAATCATATTGACATCCCAAATTGTACTATATCTAGTTCCTGATGCTTTTGTCAACTAATCCCTTACATTATCCTACAAAACAATAGTCCTTTACATACAGACAATCGGTCAATCAGAGAATGATCAGCTGCTATCGCTGATCTAGTACAATTGACTGTTCTGTAACCCAAACCCTTTTTATACAAATCTGCCAACAAATTAGCAATCATAATTTCACTACCTCAACGGGATCCAGATCACTTTCCACATGCCAGCGTAACTAAACTTTCTGTTCTCTTGTATATCTCTTTCCTGTTCCTGGCACCCATGATTTATATGATAACTCTGACAGAAGGATCCTGAACAAGATTACAATCTGTTAAGTGGTCTCAACAGACAGAAGTCTGATGGCTCAATGGTACGTACGGGCCAGACGGAATCGCGTAACGGCTTCACTTTCAAGAGGTTCCCATCCACACCAGCGAGCACATACAAATCATCTATCTTTGTTCCAGCTACATCCTTCAGCTTCTCAAAAGAGATATTAACAGACCTCGACTTGGAAAGCATCCCTTTTCGCATTATGTAAACTTGCCAAGCCATCCGTCTGAGCCGGGAAATTCAAAGTACAAGATTTAGAAAAATCATTTTATCTCATTAAGAACCTTATAACAAGGGAGCATCACACATCAATTGATAGAACGTGACGTACCATTGAGCCATCAGACTTCAGTCTGTTGAGACCACTTAACAGATTGTAATCTTGTTCAGGATCCTTCCGTCGGACACCCATATACTGCATATATATATACTGTGCACATATACCCAGCAGATACCCAAGTATCATACCAGCAATTGAAAATACAGAACTCCTGATGAGGGCAACTCGCCGAAACGCGTTGGATTGGATATCAATTGTTGACCTATACATTAGTGCATGGATTATAAATATTGGTGATTAGAAATAGACTCATGTTTAGAAACCTGTATGAATTTTTGTCAAAAGTTGTATAAATTGTGATTTAAAAAAAAGTGATAAAAAGCCACATAACAGTTGTGAGAAAAAAATGATTAAAAAGAAGTTTTATAAATCCATAATTCATGGTATTCCAATCTATATAATAACAATGTGTGATAGAGTTCAGGAAATATACATATAGCCCGGTGTATAAGCTAGCTTTCACAAAAATGCATAACCTTTCATACCTTGCCAATAGCGACTGAAAGCATACACTGCTATTGCTCTGGATCCGGCCTCCAACTCACATATCTTTCTAATTGATTTGTCAATCTTGATGCAAACAAATCTATTCAGAAGGGACTCACCCTTTCCTGTATTTACCGGAAAGCTCTCGGTTTCAGCTTCCAATAGTTGAAATCCTTCAAGAAACGGGAATTCCAGTCTGCTACTAAATTCTCCTTGCCTGGTAGATATTGTGCACTCAAAATTATCTTGTGTTCCATGCAAAAATTCAAAAAATCCTTTGCCAACTCTGACAGTCTCTTTGACCTGCTCCCTACCAATTTGTTCATGTATGTCATAGCCGAAATATTTACCATCTTCAAAAGTACTGTTGCACCCTGTATCCTTCTCCTGAAGCTGCATACTGCTAACTCCCCAGCTCTCTTCTCCAAACAATTGATATGCTCCTCTCCTTCCAAAATACTCTATCTTTTAGAAGATGTCTCTTCTGCATCTAATCCTACTCCCCATCCTTAATTGCTCACATCGGTCAACACTACAAAATCTGGACTGGCTCGAACAATCGTTCAGCCATTTCATGCCTGCAATTTCTCTAACCACTAACTCAACTACTCATGAACTTTAACATCAAATCTCACCTTGTCTCCATAACAGAGACCTCTGTTTAGGCCTGATTTCTATACTCTTTGTAAAGCCCTGTAATGCAAAGGGCCAGGAAATATTGCTTGTATCGATGACAACAGAAGCCCTATTACTCTTGCCAACTGCCCTAAACTCATTTCCTGTTGCCTCAGTAACTTTTCACTTCTCATTTTATTAAAGTAATATTCCTTTCTGGTAATTGCAATTGTTCATTTACTGTCTACCACAAATCTAAAAATTCCATCCGTTGTATTAGTTCCATTATTGATTTCTTTTGACCTAAACATCTTTAACAAACTCCGAACCATATCATTGTGATCTTGTAATGCCTGCACGTTCTAAATCATAATCAATATGTCGTCTAAGTAAACCAGTAGTCTCACCCCTCTTTCTCTTAAGTAACCCACTACTGATCTGGACTCCTTTGAAAAACACCAAGGTGCTGAAAAAAGATCAAATGAAAGACAAGAAAACTGATAAAGCTGCCCTTGTCATTTGAATTGAAGGTACTATTGACTTACCTGTGCTATTGGTATTGAAGAATAGGCATCCTTCAAATCTATTTTTATCATCCAATCTTTGTCCACGAAAAATGTCCCTTATGAGATGGATACCCTCTGTCTTGAAATGTCTGTAGACCACATAATAACTCAAATCCCTTAAATTGATTACTGGTCTCCATCCCTTGTTTTTCTTTTCCACACAAAAAGAGTTCTTACAAACCCTATTTGGTTTTTCTTTTTGGTGATGCAACATTTCTTTTATTTCTTGTTCCACAATAGTTTGCAAATCTTTTTGAAAATAAATCTCTCTTGGTTCTTTTCCTTAAATAGGTTCTGAATTAAATTAAGTCACATAACCTCCTACTGTTTCCAAAACCTAGGAATCTCTTGTTATCTCTTCCCATTCCATTAAAAGAATGTCAATCTACCTCTTGTGTTTTTCCAAATAGAAGCAATTACTCTCCTCTAGGGGGGCGTGGTCTGCAGCCGAGAGGAATGGCCGCATTCTGAAGTGGTTCTTCAGCCCTCGCCGAAATATCCGACACTACTCCGATATTTGTGCACCTATTCCCCCTATTTTCGGGGGAAATGCCCTGTTGACCACCTGTGCGTGAGCGACCTGCACATCGGTCGCCCCGAAGACCTGTGGCCGTGATACGATCACCGAGGCTCCGCAGACCCTGTGCTGCAAAGATGGCAGCCGCGACCGCCGACCGCTGTGGTGCCTGACTCCAGGACGGCGACCAGAGCCCAGGTGGCACTCTGGGAGCAATTTCAGCGCGACGGAGCAGCGGGGGACGGATGCCTTCAACCTAGAGTGGACCCTGCCCTGCTGACATCAAGTGAGTGGCGGCTCCGGCCGACGGCAGCAGCACCCCCTGGTATCGAGGGTAGTCATCACGCGAGTCCCCGGCTTTGGGCCTACCGCCGGGGTCCCCCTAAAACTATCCGGGAGCTCTCCGGGCTCCCGCGCTGGCCGCCGCTTGCTGCACCGCCTAACAGCCCGACCTCCCCATCTCCAGTGACGCTCAGGGAGGGTCACACACCGTGATCCAGCCCTCTGAGACACCTCCTCGGCCACACTTAGTCGGCGCATACTGGGGCTATGCTCCTATCTTTGTGATGGCCTACAAGGCCTAAGACTGCACTCCTGCTTGGGCCTACTGTATTAATTCCGACTATTGAGACTGTGTGTGCTGGTGGGACTGCCCTGGCGGGTACCAATGCTGCCTGTCCCTGGTCGCTGCTCTCCTTCTCGAGGGGCCCCTGGGCCTGCTCCTCTGGCCAGGGGTGCTCTCGAACACCAAGACTCTACTAACCAGCCAGGCCACCTTAAACTGCAGCGCCATTCACTGCTTATCTGACTGTCTCGGCTAAGGTGCCTGTGACCTGGCCACCTGTGCAGAGCTCAATATCTCATCGCGGTCAGCACCCTGGTGTATTGATAGACCCTCCCCGCCAGACCTCCAGATGGCGGGCAACAGGGGGAATAGACCCGCTACCCAAAAGCAGATCACCAAATTTACTTGGTCCTCTAAGGGCGATGGGAAGGAACAGACCGCTGAAGGAGCACCTAAAGGGTCGCCCTCTTCGCCTGCAGTGAAGTCCCTAACACTGGAAGACGTTATTGATCCAGTACTCTGATTGAAAAACTGTCTCATAAACACTACCTATCACCTCAATACTTACCATTAATCATGAAACACATATAAGGCCCATAACACCAAATGAGACAATTTTGAGCAACTGAATTTGGTGGTGTGATTAATAAAACTATTCACATATTATTTTCACTAATTATATACAACTGCAGTTTATCTTTCTTTACCATGGTTTTAAACATTTATTATTTATTAATCAGACTACTAAAGGCGATTGGATCAACTTATGGGAACTAGACCATGAATAAACAAGACCAGCTTGTCTTTTCAAATCTAAATTATTAACTTTATTTTTCATAAAGAAAATGTATTTACGTTTTAGAATCTTTATTTTATAAGCAATTTAGAAAGCAGCATTTAATAAGGAAATGAATTAATAAACTGACATTTTCAAAGCAAGCTCAGAAACATGAAATATTAGCAGAATAACAGTTTCCATTCCCTAAATCTATTTCCCTGTCTATTTCTCACTTCACCTAGATAGGAAAAATCAATTTAAAGTCTGCTGTCCTTACATGCGCCAATGGTCCAACAGCATGTCACGTCATTCAGGAATCGGAAAGTACGAGTTTTTTCCCTGCTCATAGTTTCAGATTTTATACCTTTCTCTCTAGCTAAATTTTCTACATTTTACATTCTTTTAAGCAAATCCGAGCTTTTCATTGGCTGTCCTGTGTCAGTCCATGATAAAATTATTAGGTCATCTCCGACTCTTGACCAAGTCCAGGCTTCAAATAAGCCCTATTGTCTTTCATTTCCACATCTTTCAGCTTCCTCAAGAAAGTTACTTTTTCCTCGAGTTTCGAACATTTACTTCCTAGCCTTGGCAGACACATTAAGTTCCTGTCCTTGAGCCATCTCTCCGTGAGCACATTCAACACGACCAAAGAACTGCTTTTCAATTCACGATGACATTGCAATAAAAATCTTCACAGCTGCGCATGTGTAAGACTTCACTCTGGACAAGCTTTTGCGTCTGCAGCTCTGTCAGCTATGTTTTCTGAACCTTCTTTAGGCCTCACTTTGGAAACTACTATTAAACAAACACAAGACATCAATTAATTAAAGAATTGAGACCCATTCTGTTACCCTCCCCCTTTACTAATTAATCCTGTTAATTATGTTACCTAGCAAAAGCACAGTCAAGCAGCATTATAATTACTTTTCCTTCTTGAACAGCAGGAACTCCATGAGCTCTTTATCACAGAAAGACATAACATAAGCACATAAAATAAGCCCATGCCATTAATTTAACTGCCGCATTTAATACTGACAAAGACAATAGACAAGGTTAGTTTATTATTTTTTTCTTTGCGTGTGCAACATAAAGCACATTAGTTTATCCCACGTATATTAATGAATGTATTCTTAAACTAAGTTGATTAGTAATTTCACCACAAGCTTATTAATTTAATTACTTGTTATGGGAGATTAACTTCACAAGTTTGAACAAAATCTTGTTCTTCACCTTGCTCCATCAACGTCATGGAGGCTATTGCAGGAGTAAGAACCTCCCTAGAAAGCTGCATTGACACAGTGAACATCGAGGTCACCCTACTACGAGCGGCCCTCCGCAAGATAGACTCCAAGGTCAAAGACGTTGAGGTTAAAACTGCGGCCCTAATTGACGACACGTCGACCCTCCAACAGCAAGTGGCCCTCCTGCAAAAACAACAACTCCAAATGGGCGAACTCCTGGACGATTACGAAGGTAGGGCGCGAAGAAATAACATACGCGTCCTAGATGTCCCGGAACGGATGGAGGGGCAAGCAACAGACTTATTTATTGAAGACCTCGTCCTAAAACACCTCAAGCCTAAGCGTCTCTCTAGCTATTTTTCCATCGAACGGGCCCACAGAGTCCCGGGTGGCCGACCGAAACCAGGTGCCCCCCCACGCCTTTTTTTTTTTTTTAAATATATTTTTATTGCAGATATACTGTTATACATTTACACCCGTCACCAGTTATAGAATCAGCTTCGGTATCCGTGAAACATCGACATTCAATGTACACAGCCATTTAGCCCACAACCCGGAGGTCGGGCGGCAGTTCTCAATGTTGTAATGCGCGTACATATGTCTCAGCAATGTAACCCCATCTGGTTCATAAAAGGATTCCTGCAACTGCTTTTCTTTTATCCCCCCAAAATCCCAACAAACAAACCTAAACTACCCCCGGAGCTATCACTAAACTTCTACACTGCCGTTCCTTCTAGCTCCCCCTTCCCCCCCAGTACCCTCCCCCTACATAGAAATGGTGGTGTGGGAGCTTATCAATTCGCTTGGTGTATCTCTACTGAGTCAACGCTGGGTCAGCAAAACTACAGCCTATTATTAACAATCAAGTGGATGTGGAACCTGCTCCTCCTCTTTAGTCAACTGATGCTCCTTCAGGGATTGGACCAAGGCCTCCCAGTACCGAGCTACCTCCAGCGCTTTGTCGTGCCCTGAGCGGGTGGCCTGCCTGAGCCTCACCACACTCTCGCAACTAGCCCATTTACAGAACTCTCTCTTCCACCGCTCAAACGACGGGCCCTCCCTCACCCTCCAATGCCAGGTAATTTCGCCTTTCGCTAGCAAAAGCCCTAGATCAATAAATTTGCTGGTCACCTTAGTCTTGGCCGTGTGTGGGAACCAGTGCATCCAGCAGGCGGCCATGTCATACTCTATCTGTCTGTCGGTGATCACATTCAAAAGCTCCCCTACTTCCTCCCAGTAGCCCTCTATGCACGGGCAGAGCCATAGCATGTGCTCTAGCTCCGCACCATCCTCTTGACATCTCGGGCACGCCGCATCTTGGACCTGGAAGTATTTCCGAACCCTCCCCTGTGTTAGAGAGGCCCTATGCAACACAAAGTACTGGATTAGTTGGAAACGGGCGCTTCGCGTACCCTTCCATGCCCGTTTAAGGATTTGACCCCAAGTGGTATCCGGTATCTGTCGACCTATACTTTCTTCCCATTTCGCTTTAAGCGCATCCAGGGGATGCATACCTTCCCGGAGCAGTCCGGAATGGAGGCAGGTCACCGCCTTGACCGTACCCGCCACCATCACTATGTATTGGCAAGCAAGGTTTTCCACCGGTTCCATCTTCCCGGTTTCCCAGTGCTTTTGAATTGCTGATGTTATCGCAGCATGAAGCAAAAAGTCCCCCTCTGGTAAGCCAAACCTTTCCTGCAGCACTGAGAAAGGCACTAATTCCTGGTTCACATACAGATCTCCCACCATCTGGATCCCCAACTGTTCCCAATCCGCCAGCGGGGTCCAATCCCCACCATGTGGCAGTGCCGTCAGCATACCCAGTGGTATCTCCGGTGCGTATGGGTGCGGCGTCCCCGCCCTACGCTGCATCCTGTTCCAGCAAAGTCTGAGGGTCCGTTCCTCCCCCGTCAAGTCCCTCAGGTCGAATTTTTGCTGCAGAACTATGTAGGCCTGCACATGACGAGGGATTCCCTGTTCCCAATTACCCTCCGGGCCTCGGTACTCCCTCGCTATATTTTGCGTCAAGACCTGCAATTGGGCCGCCAAATAATAGAGTTCGAAATCCGGCACCGCCAGGCCACCTTCCAATCTGGGCCTCATCAGTGTTGCCAGAGCTATGCGCCGTCTACCGCCGCCCCAGATGAAACCCACCACCAGCGACCTCAAATCCCTAAAGATTCTTGCAGGGATCCAGATCGGCAGTGTACGGAAAATAATACAGGAGTCTGGGGAGTGCCACCATTTTAAGCAGTGCCACTCTGCCCATGTCCGACAGAGGAAGCGTCGCCCAGAACTCCATGCATTTTTTCAGCGCCCTAACACATCGGCCTATATTACCCTCCAGCAGATCTTGGTCCGCATGATAGATCCAGACCCCTAGATAGGTGATGCACACTGGTTCCCACTTAATGGAACCCAGCTCAGCAGGCGGGGGCAGACTCTGCCGCACTGGGAAGAGGCATGTTTTGGACCACTTTAACCCGAAACCCGGAGACCCTACCAAAACTGGACAACATCCTCATCGATCTCCCGGAGAAACAAGAGCAGGTCATCAGCGTATAGTGAGATGTAGTGTGGGCCGCCCCGATGCATCAGTCCATTATATAATCGCCCGAGCCTCGCCTGTGCCGCCAAGGGCTCGATCGCCAATGCGAATAATAAGGGCGATAACGAGCAGCCCTGTCGCGTGCCTCTCTTGATCAAATAATGTCCTGAGATCGCCTCGCCCAGTTTTACCCTCGCTGCGGCAGAGGGGCACAACATCTTCGTCCATTTGACAAAGCCGTTACCCAATCTGAATCTATCCAAGACTTTACAAAGGAAGTGCCACTCCAGGCTGTCAAACGCTTTCTCTATGTCCACAGAGAGCACCGCCACGGAGCTCCCATCTGTCTGATTATCCGCCATGATTCTAATAAGTCGGCGAATATTCGAAGCTGTACACCTCGTGGGGATAAAGCCCGCCTGGTCCACGTGAACCAGCGACGTCATGTGCGGCAATAACCGGGACGCCAGTATGCGGCTCAGGATTTTGTAATCCACCGACAACATGGATAATGGCAGATAGGAGGCCACGTCCCCCTGCCGCCATCCCGGCTTCAGGAGTGGAATTATCAGGGCCTCATGCATCGATCCCGGCAGGCGACCCACTGCCACCGCTTCCTTGTAAACCTCCAGCAAGACGGGGGCCAGAGCATCAATATATTGAGCGTAGAATTTGATAAGCAGCCCATCTGGTCCCGGCATCTTGTTCCGGGCCATGTGTTTAATTGCCCCATGTATTTCAGCTAACGTGATATCCTGTCCCAGCTCAGCAGCGTCGTCTTCCTCTAATCCCTCTAGATACTAGTCTATGTCCTCAACTGCATCCCCCCTCATGCTGCTGTATAGAGCTTCATAATAAGTGGCAAAACGAGACAATACCAACTCCTGTGAGTGTGTCAGTGAGCCGTCTTCTAGAGCTATCTGCATAATTGGCCCACTCCGTTGTACCGGGTCAGCCAGCTTAGCCAACAGCGTGCAAACTTTATCTCCCTCCGCATGTACTCTCGCCAGGTACCCCCTTTGATCAAAACATCGCAGCCGTTCCGTTTCAGCTGCCACTTTCTCTTTGGCTTCCAGCAATTGCTCCTGTAGGGACGGTGACTCAGGCCTCCTCTGCTCCAGTTCTCTCAAGGCCTCATCCGCCCTTGCTACGTCATCCACTACAGACTTCCTAGCTCCCGCATACTTACTGATGCATAGCCCCCTTACAACTACCTTAAAGGCATCCCATTCCACCGCCCTTGAACTTGCTGTTCCCCAATTCTCCCGAAAATAGTCACCAATACCCTCACCCACCTCCCTCTTAAACGCCTGGTCCTCCAGTGTCTCAGGGCGTAGACGCCACGTCGGGATCGCCGACCTCGCCCTCTGCCAATCCAGTGACATCAATATCGGATTGTGGTCTGAGATAGTTCGTGCAAGGTACTCGGTGCATGCCGCCATATGTGCCACCAGGGGGGAGCACAACACAGCATCAATGCGTACATGTAGGTCATGCACGGATGAGAAGAACGAATAGTCTCTATCATGAGGGTGTTGAGCCCGCCACACATCAATGAGTCCCCAGTGGTCCTGCCAATCTGATCTAGTTTTAGCTAAGTTCCGAACTGATGTTGCTGCCAGAGGAGGGTGCGACCTATCCAGGTCCACATTCGAGATAGCATTAAAATCCCCTCCCACAATGGCCGGACCAGCTATCAGGGGTGCC
Source organism: Lissotriton vulgaris (assembly GCF_964263255.1). NCBI lineage: Eukaryota > Metazoa > Chordata > Amphibia > Caudata > Salamandridae > Lissotriton > Lissotriton vulgaris. The sequence goes on along the minus strand of NC_141695.1, from coordinate 615,135,803 downwards.
AGCGCACCCGACAACGTAGCTAGGAAGCGAGCCTGCTCAGTATTCGGGGCATATGCACAAGTTACTACTTGTGTAACGATATATCTGTAAGAGACATTAGTTAGTGATAGATTCCTTACCTTAGAATATCCCCAGGCGTCAGACTGGATCCGGAAACTTTTGCGAAACTTTTGCGTAGCAATACCCCTGCGCGCCGGTAGGCGTCGTCTGCGGCTCCGCGTCCGTCGTCGGCGTCGTGAGCCCCGGGATGACGTCGTCGGAGTACTTAGACGGCGCCCATGCGCGCTGACGTCAGTTCTGACACACAGCTTTTCCGCGCCAGATACGCAGAGCCATGATAGAACTAACACTGGTGCCATGAAACTAGGGCCCTGAAAGGGGATGACCTTAACCCTAGATATCGGTTCGCAGAACGGGGAGGATGGGTGGGTCGGTAAGGAATCTATCACTAACTAATGTCTCTTACAGATATATCGTTACACAAGTAGTAACTTGTGCATCTGAAAGAGACACGTTAGTGATAGATTCCTTACCTTAGAATAGATACCCCAGCAATACCAACCCGGGTGGTGGGTCTGCGAACCAATATCACACCAGAAAGTCCTGGAGGACGGAACGGCCAAAGAAGCCATCCCTCCGGACTTGACTGTCCAGGCAGTAGTGTCTCGCGAACGTGTGCAGCGAGGCCCACGTGGCTGCCTGACAGATGTCCTGCAGTGGAGTGAGCCCGCAATCCAGCCGGGGGCTCCTTCCTCGCCATGGAGTAACATGCTTGGATACACAAGATGATCCACCTAGAGATGGTCCTCTTGTGCACAGCCTTACCCTTCTTCGCGCCCACGTAACCAACGAAGAGTTGGTCATCCACCCGGAATTGGCGTGTGCGATCTAGGTAGTAGGAGAGCGCACGTTTTGGATCCAGACGGTGGAGCCTCTCTTCCTCTTTCGAGGGATGCGGAGGCGGAAAGAAAGTGGGCAAGGTAATGGACTGCCCGATGTGGAAGGCCGTGACAACCTTGGGCAGAAAGGAAGGTCGTGTACGTAACACCACCTTGTCAGGATGGACAGACAGGAAAGGTGGAGAAGAAGAAAGAGCCTGGAGCTCACTCACTCTCCTGGCAGAGGTGATGGCAACCAGGAAGGCAGTCTTCAGAGTAAGGAGACGAAGAGGACAGTTATGCAGTGGCTCAAAGGGAGCACACATCAGATAAGTGAGAACAAGATTCAAGTCCCACTGGGGCATCACGAAGGGAACAGGAGGGAACATGTGCGTGATGCCCTTCAGAAATCTACTTACAATAGGGGACTTGAATAAAGAAGGCTGATCTGGTAGCCTCAAGAAGGCTGATAGAGCAGAAAGGTACCCTTTAAGAGTGCCCAGAGCAGAGCCCTGCTGGGCAAGGGAAAGAAGAAAGAGCAGCACTTCCGAAAGGGGTGCCGAGAGAGGATCCACAGCCTTTGCTGTGCACCATGCCACAAATCGGTTCCACCGGCAGGCGTATACCGACTTTGTGGAGGGACGCCTGGCTGCCAGAATGATATCACAGACTTCAGGAGGCAAGTCAAATGGCCTCAACTGCCGCCGCTCAATCTCCAAGCTTGTAGGTGGAGACTGGACAGGTTCGGGTGCAGGACCGTCCCCTGTTGCTGCGACAGAAGGTCCTCCCGAAGAGGCAGACGAATCGGGGGATCGACTGACATGCTGAGTAGCTCGGGATACCAGTATCTTCGTGCCCAGTCCGGAGCCACAAGGATGACCTGGGCCCGGTCGCGCCTGATCTTCTTCAGCACTCTGGGCAGAAGTGGTATAGGCGGAAAGGCGTACAACAGACCGCAGCTCCACTCGCGACGAAAAGCGTCTCCGAGCGAGTGCCGCCTTGGAAATTCCAACGCGCAGAACTGATGACATTGCGCGTTCTCTTCTGTGGCGAATAGATCTAACCAAGGCTCTCCCCACTGCTGAAAGAGACCTTGCGCCACGTCCGAGTTCAGACGCCATTCGTGATCCATCATGCACCGGCGGCTGAGTTCGTCCGCCCTGGCATTCAGAGAGCCTGCCAGGTGTTGAACCACCAGGGTCACGCCCTGATGTTCCAGCCACTGCCAGAGGCGCAGAGCCTCCTGGCAGAGGGTCCACGACCCCACCCCGCCTTGCTTGTTGCAGTACCACATGGCGGTGGTGTTGTCGGTGAACACTTGCACTACGCTCCCCCGGACAGAGGGGAGGAATGCCTTCAGTGCTAGACGAATCGCCCGCAGCTCCAGAAGGTTGATATGGAGCCGGGACTCCGCCGGAGACCAGAGGCCTCTGATCTCCGCCTCTCCCATGTGGCCTCCCCAGCCCTGGAGGGACGCGTCCATCACAACTACGTGCTCCGGTTGGGGTAGGGAGAGGGGTCTGCCACTGACCCAGTCGCGGTCCGTGAGCCACCACTGCAGTTGTCTCGCAGTGCCCTCTGAGATCAGGACATGATCGGACAGGTTGCCCTGATGCTGGGCCCACTGAAACTTCAGGTCCCACTGCAGAGCCCGCATCCGCCACCTGGCGTGACGCACCAGAAGGATGCAGGAGGCCATCAGTCCCAGAAGCCGCAGCGTCAACCTGACCGAGACCCGGGATAACGGCTGGAAGATGGGAACCAGAGCCTGAATATCCCGAACCCGCTGCTCGGGTGGGTAAACCCGAAACTGCGCCGAGTCGAGAACCGCTCCGATGAAGAGGAGCTTCTGAGAGGGACACAGGTGTGACTTCGGCACATTGATGGAGAACCCCAGCAAGTGCAGGAGGTCGGCCGTAGTCTGGAGGTGGCTGACGACTGTCTGGGGCGAGCCCGCCTTCAACAACCAGTCGTCGAGGTAGGGGAAGACTGATACCCCCTGCCTGCGCAGATGGGCTGCGACCACCGCCATCACCTTCGTGAACACCCGTGGGGCGCTGGTAAGGCCGAAGGGGAGCACGGTAAACTGAAAGTGCTCTTGGCCTACCGTGAACCGCAGGTAACGCCGGTGGGCTGGCAGGACGGGGATGTGGAAATAGGCGTCCTGCAAGTCCAACGCTACCATCCAGTCTCCTGGGTCCAGGGCAGCCAGGACCTGAGCCAAAGTGAGCATCTTGAATTTCTCCACCCGGAGGAAGCCGTTGACGTTCCGCAGATCCAAGATAGGGCGTAGGCCCCCTTTGCCCTTCTTGGGCACCAGAAAGTAGTGGGAGTAACAACCACGTCCTACTTCTGGCCCAGGAACGCGCTCGATGGCCCTCTTGGCCAAGAGGGCCGAAACCTCCTCTTGCAGAAGTTGCAAGTGATCCCCCGACACACGGTGGTATTGAGGTGGCATGGATGGAGGGGGTGACTCGAAGGGGAGGGAGAAGCCCCTTCGGACAATCTGCAGCACCCACCTGTCCGAAGTGACTGTATGCCAGTGGGAGAGGTGATGGCGAACCCTGCCTCCCACAGGCGTCACATGGGCCTGAAAACTCGGACTAGGAAGGTTTTGAGGCAGGGGCTGCTGAGGGAGGTGTGGACTGGCCTCGCCGCTGGCCCCAACCACCGCCACGGCGGTTCCCACGTCCGCCACTGCGTTGTTGAACATTCTGCGGCGCGTGGCTGACGGTACGTGGTGGGGCGCCCCTTCCGTGGCCACGAAAGGAGCGAAAGGCACCCGATTGCTGGCGTGGGGCCGTAAGGCCCAAGGACTTGGCCGTAGCCCTGGAGTCCTTGAAACGTTCCAGCGCATGGTCTGCCTTGTCGCCGAAGAGGCGACGGCCATCAAACGGCATGTCCAGGAGGGTGGCCTGGACATCGGCCGAGAAGTTGGCGGACCTCAACCAGGCGTGGCGTCGAACCGCCACCGTCGTTGCCATCGCCCTGCCCAGTGAGTCCGTAGTATCCAGCCCACACCGGATAGAAAAGCGTGCTGCGTCTCGGCCGTCCGCCAGGGCTTGGCTGAGTTTAGCCTGGACCTCCTCCGGGCATCTAGGCAGCACCTCCGCAACCGTGTCCCACAGGGTGTGGGTGTAGCGGCCCAAGAGACAGGCGGTGTTCACAGACCGCAGCCCTAAGCTCACAGACGAGAAAACCTTCTTCCCGAACTGTTCATATCTCTTGGATTCCCTGTCGGGCGGGGCCGACGGGAATGCGGTTTGGGAGTTTGAGGCCTGGATGACCAGACTCTCTGGGGTGGGATGGGTGGACAAAAAGCATGGGTCGCCCGGTGCCGGGCGGTAGCGTCTGGCCACGTTCCTGTCCACAGGGGGGCCTGTGGCGGGCTTGGACCAAGTGCCCAGAAGAACGTCACACAAGGCGTCATTGAACAGCAGGAGGGGCTCCGCGGAGCCTGACTGCTGTTTGAGGACCTCGGTGAGGAGATTAGTCCTCACGGCCGCGACGGGGAGCTGAAGGTTTAAGGCCTTAGCTGCCTTCGTCAACACTACACTGTAAGCAGAACTCGCCTCCGAAGCCACAGTCGGGGGCGACGTAAATCCAGTGTCTGGCGAGGTGTCAATACCACTGGCCTCCCCAAGCTCATATGTCCAGTCCTGCTGCGACTGGCAATCACGTGCCAGAGGGTCCTCGGACCCCTCCCATTGCTCCTCGTCACCTGGCTCCTGGAGACCAGGATTAACAGCTAGGGCCTCCTCGTGGAGATAAAAGTCTCCAAAGGCCGACGGAATCGGCGCCCAGCGGCGCCCTTCCGACTCCTGAGTAGGACCGTAGGAGACGTTGGGGGCGGCAACCACATCGGCTGCCGGGGACGACACCTGAAGGGACGGCGCCGGCGAGGTCGTAAGGTCGACCGGCGAGGTCCCGGATCCGGAGCCGGATCCAGCGAGGTCGTGCGGCGCCGGGACCGAAGTCGCCAGCGGCGCCGGGGCTGAAGCACCCGACGTCGTCGGGGCCGAAGCGCCCGACCCGGAAGGACCTCCAGACGGAACCGATCGGCCCGAAGGCGCCACGGGAACCGACTGAGGAGGGAGGGCCCTCATGGCCATGAGGTACCTCTCGACCTCCTCCTGCGACGCGCCGTGCCCAGGGACCCGAAGGTGTGGGGCAGGCGGCGACGCTTGCGACTCCCGCGGAGCCGCGTGGGCGGTGTCGCCTGAGTCCCCGGCCGCATCGTGCGAGCGTCGGGGCGGGTCGGAGGATCGATGGTGTCGCTCCGACCTCTCATGCCTCTTACCTGAGGACTTGGAACCAGACGATCGGTGTCCACTTCCGGAACGTCGATGACTCCGACCTCGCGACCTGTCCCTCGACCTCCCGTGGGACCGGGACCGGGACCTGGAGCGGCGCGGGGCCGACTGCCTCAGCTCGAGACGCTTGCGGGACCGCTCCCGCCTAGCCTTCGACGTCAGGGCCCGGCAGTCGGAGCAGGATCGATCGTCGTGGTCGAGGCCTAAGCACTTCAGGCACCGGCGATGGGGGTCCGTGACCGACATGAGTCGGCCGCACTTCGAACAAGGCTTGAACCCGGGCATCCCTGGCACCGATAGTCGAGATAGTCGACAAAGAGAAGATCAAAAGGATCAAAATTTCTTCAGTCAAAAAGTGACTGGGGGTAGAGCTTCTTCCGGATCTGCGCTAGCTGGCGCGGAAAAAAGAAGAACTGACGTCAGCGCGCATGGGCGCCGTCTAAGTACTCCGACGACGTCATCCCGGCGCTCACGACGCCGACGACGGACGCGGAGCCGCAGACGACGCCTACCGGCGCGCAGGGGTATTGCTACGCAAAAGTTTCCGGATCCAGTCTGACGCCTGGGGATATTCTAAGGTAAGGAATCTATCACTAACGTGTCTCTTTCAGATATACTGCACAAAACAACGTCCCTACCATACAACCTACCCTCTATCGCTACATATCGGCCTTCTCGGTCCAACACCTGTCTAGTGACCTGGAATGGGACTCCTGCCCGTATCCAGATGAGCACCCCCCTGGCAAACGCAGAATAGGCTGTACTGTAGACCTGACCCCTCCATCTCCGTTGCAATGCCTGGCCCTCCACTTTGGTAAGATGTGTCTCCTGCAACAGAGCTATGTGTACCCCCCTCTGCAATAAATAGGCATGGACTTTATGTCGTCTAGTCATGGTATGTAGGCCTCTCACATTCCAAGTGATGCATTTCAAATCACGTAGCGTCCCCATTACTGTAGCCTTGCTCCTCCGCCATCATCACAATAGCAGCGCCCACACCATTGTTAACCCCCAGAACCTCAACACCCCATACAACCCCCACCTCCCACCCCCCCAGGACAGGACCCAAGTCATCAGACCCCATCCAAATAGTTACAACAAACATTTTGTACTACCCTGCAGTAGTCACTGCAGGCTGCCTTAAGGGCAATGGCGATGTGGGTCAGCCCCGACAGTCAGCAGCTCCGGCCCCAGCCTCCAGCCCCACAACCCCAAGCAGCGGCATGTTCAGTTATAACAATCTGATACGTTATCAGGGGCTCCATCCCCTCAGAACGTAATCCATAGACAGGACATGGTATATAACGACTACAGATCATCCGCCGACCTTGGTGTCACCTCCGGTCCCACAGTACTGTCTGCATCCGACAATTCAGCCCCCGAATGTCTCTTGTCCTCCTCCGAGTCGGAACCCCCGTTCGATTCCCCTCTCTGCGACCCCGTTATCGCCGCTGTCACCGCCAGTGCCCCCCGCTTGTCAACTGTCAGTTGCGCTTGCAGAAGGGCCTGTTGATTTTTGTTCAACTTCCGGATACATTGCGATTTGCGTGGCCTTGGCGCTTTCGCTTGTCCTCGGTCCCTTCTATCCCTGCGATCAGTACCTGCCCTGTACGATTCCAGCCACTCCCAGGCGTCGTTGGGGGTCAGGAAGAAGTGGGTCGATCCATCCAGAATGACTCGCAGTTTAGCTGGGAACAACAACGAGTATTGGATCCCCTCATCCCGGAGTTCCTTCTTGACGGGTAGAAAGGAGGCCCTATGACGCTGCACATCTTGCATATAATCCGGGAAGAGCGTGACCTTGCCATTCACGACCTTGAAGGGCCCATCGTGCGTGCGTTCTGGATCAATAAATCCCTGTCCTTAAAGTGAAGGACCCTAGCGACCACAGGACGAGGCGGTCGGCACAGCAAGGGCGGTTTGGCCGGGACCCTATGTGCCCGTTCGAGCGTGAAAAAGGGGGAAAGGCCCTCCGGGGCAACCTGCGTTTGGAACCAGGTCTCCAAGTAAGCCACCATGTCCGTCCCTTCCACTTTTCCGGGCAAACCAACCACTCTCACGTTGTTCCGTCGGTTTCGCCTTCCCGCATCTTTGGTCCTCCTTTCCAGCGTTGCCAGGCGCTGCAGGGCATCTTCCAATTTGCGTTCCACTGACACCACTGCCGGTTTCAGGTCCTGAATCACCAGCTCCGTCTCCTTCACCCTATCCACCAGCTTCGAGTGGTCGGCTTTCAAAAGTCCCAATCATGTCGCCACCTGCGAGATATCATTATGCAAGGACTCTTTTGATGCCGTGATCGCCTCCAGAATTTTGTCCAAACGTTCGTTCAGCCTGCGTTAAACCCATGAGCCTTCACCGTCATCATTGGTATCAGTTTGTGCCCCAGCCTCCTCCGTTTTAGTCTTCGGCTTCATTATTGCCTAGGGAGTTCGTTCAGCCCACTGAAAAGAGCTGTCCTCACCACAGGGAGTATCCAAGGAGCGTCCGGGCCGGAATAGTCAACAGTGTCCTGTAATCTGCGTTAGGTCGCACAGTTCAGTGCTCAACAGCGGTTCACAGCTCCAGGTCGGCCACGTATTCAACCCTGAGCGCCCTCAGTAGCCACACCCTGGTTCACCTCTAGGGGCAGAAGACCTTCAGGTACCCGGTGTTCACTCCCATTTTATCACCAATGTACCCAAGTCTCCGCGGATATCTTGAGTCTTCACCCTTCATCAGCGCTACACAGTCCTCCACCATCAGCGTTCAAGTGTATAGGAGCTCTACAGGGTCAGCGCGATGTGTGTCTGATATTCCTTCTCACAGCCCCCGCGGTCCAGTACGCACAGCTTGGGCTCTAGGAGGCCATCCCCACTTTCCTCTCGCCTCCAATAAGTCCACCGCACCAGCCCTCAAGAAGCGTGAGAATGTGAGGCCAGTGATTCAGCAGTCAGTGCAGAGCAGGTTCCGACAGCTCTCCCCGGCCTCTTATTCGTCCGTTCTACCCCAGCGCTCCCCTAGTGATCTGGGTTCGGGGCAAAGGAGGGCGATCTGCGCTGTGGGGGCTCTTCTACGTCGTTCAGGGTTTACCCCAGGAAGTCCGCCCTCGTTCCCGGTGCATGCAGTGCTGCGACCCCACTCCGGTTCACACTCTCGCAGGCTCGGGCAATTCTGCTCTGGCCGCAGATCAGGCAGTCTGTTCCCCCGTGCGTCCGGGTCCACCGGGCGTCGGTAGTTAGCAATCAGCAGCCCATGCCCGTACCTCGCATGCACTGTTCAGCAGATCCGGGCTCCGCAGAGCAGCAGCCGGTCAGGTCCCTCACTCCACGGATCCTCCGAGCTCCCCGCCGTGTGATAAGGCAATCCTCCTCTCGGCTGCACGCCCTGCTCAGCTGCAGCTCTCAAGGGCTCTAACCGGTGGCCACCATCTTAGGATGGATCATGGGTCTCCCTCAGGGCTGCCGAGTCCAAAGTGTCCCAATCAGCAGCATCCGCTCCCTGGTGTCTGGTACCGATTTAGCAGTGACGCCATGTAGCTTTGTGCCATGATCGCTCAGGCAGAATCCGCGCCCCAGGCGCCCTGGTGATTTTCACGGAGCGCCGACGGCGGCCGCCGCCATTTTACTCGCCCGCATCACGGGCCGCTGCTCCATCGGCCAGTCCAAACGTCTTCTCGGAGCCCTCCGCTGCCGCGAAAACAGTCGCGGGATGAGCCCCCGGTCTTCCTATGACCGGATCAGCGCCGGTTGCCGCTATCCGGATCGTCCGACAGGATAAAATCCGGGGTCAGGCGCAGAGCTAACGGCTCATGCCACCGTCCCCATCGGCGCCTAAGCCACGCCCCCCCACGCCTCATAATAGCTAGAGTTTTTAATTTCCGCGATAGGGACGTTATCCTTCAAACGCCCGAACAGGGGCCCCTATGCGCCTGGACGAGGCCCAGATCACGTTTTTCCCAGACTTCACCATGAAAGTGCAGGCGCGCAGGCGCAGTTTCCTAGAGGTCAAGCGAACCATGCGAGACAAAGACATCAAATACTCCATGCTCTTCCCAGCGAAGCTTCGCGTCGAGTCAGAGGGCAAGATCTGGTTTCTCACGTCGCCAGAGGAGGCGTGGGAATGGCTGGAGGGATGGCGCCAAGTCGGAAAGACCCGGAATAATCGCGGGAGTCCTGGGCCGAGTGAACGGCGTAATCATCCTGTGGAGCGGCAGGACCGGCTGACGGAAGATGAGACTGAGGAACAATGATACTCTCCACGGAGGCTGGCTGGCTGAGATAGCTACGAAGGGGACAGTCCAGATACCGCGGCTGAAGAACTTGATCCCGCTGCAAAAGTTTCACTGTGGGCTCCTTCTGCTCTACACTGTTTGTAGCCTTTTGTCCTTAACGAAGGGCGACCATCTTATACATCTGTTTTGTGCCTCTTTCTGTGTGACCCATTCATGCGCACAAGCTGGTTTGCATAAAGATAAATCTTGTTCATTGTTATACCATGATGATATGTGGAGAGCGGCACGTCAGACTCACCAAGTACCCCTTACATGACTTGAAGGGCAACAGGCACTCTGCCAAGTTGGGGTGTGGATAGTTCTAGGTCTGCGGGCAGGGGGGCAGGGAGGGTTTATGGGAGGGGGGATGGAAGGGTATGGGTTTGTTCTTGGTTATTGTATGTTTTGTTCAATGCAGAGTTTTTCCTTGTTGCACCACTTCTTTTCGACGAGGTCCAGCCCTTACTGCTCAGACACACCTGGTAATAGCGACTTCATCGAGGGCCCGGTTGTCCTTGTGTCTCACAATCCATATGGCCACCCAATCCGGATAGGCAGCGCCTTTCCCCTTGTGATACACCTGCACTTATCTCATGATTTCCACCGCTATGCCACAGTCCCTCTCTAAGACACTCACGATAATGACGTGGAACGTCAATGGGTTGGGACACAAGATAAAGCGAGGGATAGTCTTCCAATATCTTAGACGACAAACTCCCGACATAGTACTCCTGCAGGAGACGCACTTGGTAGGCAATACATGCCAGGCACTCCAAAGAGGAGGTTACAAACTATTGACACATGCAGGGTTCACCTCCGGGTCCCGAGGTACGGGCATTCTAGTTAAAAAGAATGTAGCAATCACCCACACGATGACATGTGCTGACCCCCTGGGTCGCTTCGCGATCGTGGAGGCCGCCTGGGAAGGACGACCACTGAACATCATATCGGTATACCTCCCACCAGCCTTGGGCCGCGATTCCCTCCGGGACTTGAGTGCCCGACTGGTGGACCTCTCGGCAGGCACTCTCCTCATTGGGGGAGACTTTAACATGACGATGAATGACGACCTTGACAGACAGCCCAAGCGACGTTCGCATAGGCCTGGTTTGGACTTATCAGGATTTATTATCCCGATACCCCACATTTTACGCACTACTCTAACGCACACGTTAGCATGTCACGCATTGACTATTTCTTCTGTCCAACAGCAGACATTGGTTTTTTCCAGCGCCCAAAGGGTCACCCCCGCGGCATCTCTGACCACTCTCCACTTAGTGTGGAATTGACGTACCACCACCGCTTTACCAAAGGACCGATAATTATTAACCCATGGCTTTTGCAAGTTCCAGACATTAAAGATAGTTTGATAAAACACACTGATTTTTATTTTGTGGAGAATGTCGGTTCAGTGAGCTCTGCAGTTACGATCTGGGAGGCTTATCTAGCGGTTATTAAAGGCAGAGCGCTAGCGCTCAAGCTAGGGTATCAGCGGAACCACAACGAACAGATCCTCCAGGCTGAATCCGACCGCCTACACCTTGAGACAACCCATAATGACGCCCCTACTGCAGAGACGGCCAGCCGCCTCCGGGCTCGTCAACTTGACTATAAAGCACTAGTACTAGAAAAGGCTCAGGCCAGACTACTCCGCACACGCCATCAAGTGTATGAATTCGGTGACCGTGCCGGAAAAATGTTGGCGTGGCTAGAACGCCGTGAACAAGGGACTAGATGGGTGTCATCACTTACACGGCCGGATGGCTCAGAGACCACGGACCCGCAGGAGGTGGCCGATACCTTCGCAGATCACCTGGAGCAAATTTACACCGTCGGGGCGTATTACACTTCAGAGGAATCCAGACAACTCCTTGAAGAAATGCGCTTGCCTACTCTATCGGAAGAGGAAAAAGAGACCTTAGACGCCGACATTACGACAGATGAGCTACGTACGGTGATTTTCGCCATCAAGTCCGGGAAAGCTATGGGCCCCAATGAAGTCCCCATTGAATTTCTGAAGGGCATGGCATCCGGCGTGATCCCACACCTCAAAAATATGTTTGAGGATAGTCGCGATAGTGGCACCTTACCAATGGACCAAAGGTTGGCCTCCATAGTAGTTATTCTTAAACCGAATAAGCCCCCTAATGAATGCGGTTCTTACAGACCGATCTCTCTGATTAGTGCGGAAGCCAAGATCTTGGCGAAGCTCCTGGCGAATCGGCTAATAGCCGTACTTCCATCCCTGATTCATGATGATCAATCAGGTTTCCTCCCTGAGCGTAATACAGCTCTAAACCTGCGCAGAGTCAATAACGTTCTGAGTAGGCAACCGTACATTCAGAAAGACGCAGCCATTCTATCCCTTGACGCTACGATGGCGTTTGATTCGATCGAATGGTCTTATCTTTTCGAGGTCCTACTTAGGTTCGGCTTCGGACCCAAGTTCATCCAATGGGTACGACTATTATATACTGACCTGTTGGGCCAAGTCCGCGTCAATCACCATACGTCTCGGCGGTTTAGGCTCCATAGGGGAACACAGCAGGGTTGTCCCCTGTCACCTTTGTTGTTTGCCCTGACCTTGGAGCCTCTGGCCCACTGGATCCGAACTGATGTCTCCATTAAGGGCCTCCACTGGACTGACGAGATTACTGACAAGATTTCCCTTTACGCCGATGATATCTTGGTTTATGTGACCTCCCCTCGATCCTCTATTAACAGCCTCTTCCAGGTACACACCAACTTTAGGAAATACTCAGGATATTCCATCAACTGGTCCAAATCTGTATTATATATATTGCATGGTCCCCCGCCCCCAATGCCCCAAGGTTTTTCCATTACGACCGCCCATGACGGCTTTAATCAAATCAAATCAAATAAATATTTATTTGTTTTGGTACTCGACAGAGGACCACAAAGTTTACATAAAAATAAGATCAACAGTAATTAATATAACGTTAGAAATGACTTTAGAAATTTATAAAAATTATAACATACCCATGACGGCTTTAAATATTTAAGCATTTTTGTCACCACAGATCCAACGTTGTTCTACGATCGTAACCTGCTTGGCCCGCTACGTAGGTTTCATAGCGACATAGCTCATTGGCGATCGCTGCCACTTTCTCTCCCTGGTAGAGCGGCCCTATTTCAAATGCTAGCGCTCCCGCGTTTTCTATATGCCTTGCAAAACTGTCCCTTTCCAGTCACAGACTCCTACTTTAATGCTGTGAAGGGGGACCTACGGCTTTTGTTGAGGGATGGGGAGGCGGCTCGCATTGCCCTCCACAAGCTCACGAAGAGCTGGTATGATGGGGGCATTGCTCTACGTAACCTACGCCTCTACTATTGGTCGTCACACTTGGTGGCCACTAATCGCTGGCTACACGGCTCACCCTTTGATCCAGCCTTTTCTTTAGACAAATGCCAGACTGGGCGGGAGGGATATTTGGGAGCCCTCTACAGTAAACCGACCCGAAAAAGATACATAGGACCCATGGCACAGACATTAACGTTATGGTGAGGGGGCCAATAAAAGCATGGGTTGGTCGAACAAGCTCACCAAAGCAACGCCACTGTGGTCGTCGCAACAGCTAGGCTCCCTTTGCTTCCACCTAGGTTTCAACAGATGGGATACCATAGGAATTTCGACAATTGGCAATCTGATACACAGGGGCAAACTTCTGATGTTTCAGCAACTGCAGGCCAAATACGAACTGGCGCACACAGAATCTTTCTGCTACCTCCAAATCAAGCATGCCATCCTCACTGCTATTCCTGATCTTTCTTCACTACCAGAAACCTCTCCCCTAGAGGACAGACTGCTTTCAGAATCCCACCCATCCAAGGCCATATCCTACACTTACGGCAAACTATGTAACAATCTCCCCAACCCCTTTCAGTCCCTACGAGACAAGTGGCACACAGACCTGGGTAGCTTAGACGAAGAGGAGTGGCAGGCAGCCTTGATGTCCCCCAGGGAGGTGGCGATCAACCACCACTTTCGACTAATTCAACTGAAGATTTTACACAGGACCTACATGTCCGCCCCTCTCCTGGCTAGACTGGGGAGACGGGCGGATGAGCTCTGCCTTAGGGGCCGTGGCAACATTGGCACCTTCTTTCATGTCCTATGGGACTGTCCAGTGATACAGTATTTTTGGAGGGGCACAGCTCAGAAAATATCCTCAACATATGGGGGGCTACGGACCTGAACGAATCAGAGTTACAATGGGAGGCTTTGGGTTTCCTACTGGTTAAACGATCCATTGCAATGAATTGGGGTGTTCCGACAAAGCCGCTAGTGGTGGGATAGGTGGCTGAAATGGACCGCTGCATGCTGGCTGAGAAAACAGTATATAAACTGAGGGGCTGCCCTACAAAGTGGGACAAGAAATGAGGTCATTGGAACAAATACCGGGGTGAACTTTGTGATTCTCCAACGGTAGAGATGGCCATGGACCGGGCTGGTTCCTCGCGTCGAACTGTAAATTGCTGTCATTTTTTTTTGCTGAATCGATAGCCTGTTTAATCCTGTCATGTTTTATAATATGAATGGACTACTCTGCTTCTCTTGCTCAATAAAATATTATGTTAAAAAAAAAATTACTCTCCTCTAACTCACCTTGTCCTGTTTGAAATACTGACTGAAATGCTTGTGCTCTCCCATAGTTGGCTCGGCTTCTTCCTTCTCTACCTCGCTAAGGATAAAATCCTCCTGAATATGAGCTTCCTCTGTAATTTCCTCTTCCTTGAGAACTTTTCTCTCCTTGATAATATGTTGCATAGATAAGGGCCCCAGACAATTTGTTCAAGATATACCAAGAAATCCAAATTATTACAAGACTTTTGACAAAAACCTGGAAACACTACTTAGATGAGGGATGTTATTTATTCACATCCTCATGTTAACACATTTCATATATATAGTACTTTAAACAAATTAGTGATGTGCACAGGGTGAGGCGAGAAGGAGGGGAGTGGTAAGTGCTTGGTGAGGAATAGGGTAGTGTAAAGTAGATTTTAGGTTCAGATGTGGTCACATATAACCTTTAAATTATTGACATCACATGGGCATGTCTCTTGCCCCATACATTTCTAACAATAGTTGGATTCTATCCCATTCAAGGAACACAGTAGCAAATATCTGTTTATTATGGGTAGAAGTTGTTGAACCCGGAGAGTCGACGTTTCGACCCCTTGTCAATGTAGGTGGATTATGACCTTACTTTGGGGTCTTCATCAGGACTGGGGTGTGGTGTGGGAGAGGGCACCTCGTACTCAAAACTCAATGGCACCAAAAGATGAAGATCCAATTACATTGCTTCCGTATAGGAGCCTCAGTCACGCACCGTGCATCAAGTTTATTTTATTTGTTTTGGTACTCTACTGAGGACCACAAATTTAATACGATAAAATTCTGTTACAAATACTGTTAGATTTCATATTAATACAAAGCTAAAAAAGATTTTAAAAATGTATAAAAGTTATAACAAACCAGTTCATTTGGAGGAGATTTACATACGGTGATCAAGTCCTTTGCAGTGGTGATCCGGCAGTTGATATATATAGGATGCAGATATTTTATCCTAGCAGCCACTACTTTTGGGTTAGGGCATGTGAAAGAGAGATGTTCTACATCCTGCTCCCCTCCGTAGCAAAGGTTACACAAAGAAGAACCATTTGGGTGCCATCTTGATGTTATGGTTAGCACTGGTAAGATACCGAGCCGTAGCAGGATAATTGTTCTCCTAGCGCCATGCGAGAGATTAAAGTCTATGTATTGCTGTACTTGCTTAGGTGCAGTTGATTCCGCAAAGCTTTTATACAAAGTCAATTTAGCGCAATGTGAAAAATCAAGATCATAACTGAGTCTGGGAGTAAAACATTTAAAAAAGAGTTTCAGTTGTGATGGGGTCCATGTAAGCAACAGATTAACATTAATCTCAGCTAGTTTAAATGCGGTGGTCATGTTGTTGAAAAATACTTGTTTTGAAGCATCGCAGTCGAAGGTCTCGGTTTTAAGTAATGAACGGAGAGTTTCATCCCTTGCGTGCAGCAGATTATATGCCCACCTGATAACGTTTGCGATAGCTCTAGCATAGGAGCTCGTGATAGAGAGTTCGAGGCGAAGAGCTTGCACCGGAATGGATTGTGATACCTTCAGCATTTTCCTCAGTATCTTCCCTTCTTTTTGGTCCAAGAATGATCACTGTTTTATAGGAATATATTCCAAAGCAAACGATAAAACTGGAGGAATCTTTGAACTATATACTTTGAGGAGGGATGAAAAATGTCTGTTATCTGAAGCTACATATAGTCTTTGAAGGGCTCCGGCATGCACCTCGGATTTCCTAGTCAGGTTATTAACCTGTAAATAATTTTTTAATGTCTTAGTAAAAATCCTGCCCAGGTAGGTATATTCCTCAGTCTCTTCTATAGTACCAGCGCCGAGTCTCCAACTGAATTTGGTACTTCTTTTTCTCCCTGAGAAAGAAACTATTTTTGTTTTAGTGAGATTCGGGATTAAGAAGTTTTCCTGAGTGTATTTATTCAAAGAGTCTAGAATTCTTTGTAGGCCAAAGGGCGTAAGATCTAACACTACGATGTCATCTGCATATAAGAGGGCGTGAACGTTTTGGGCAGCGATCTTTAGAGGCAGACTTGGTACTTGTTGAAGGTACTGTGGCAAATCACTAAGATATAGTGAAAATAGCAAAGGGGCTAAAATACATCCCTGCTTGAGTCCATTTGCTGTTGGAATTTTGTTGGTCAGGCCCTTTTCACACCCCATTTGCACTTGACACCACGTGTGCGAATGCAATGTAATTATTATTTGCAATAATTGTTCAGGGATTCTTAGCTTCCTCAGTTTTTTCCAGAGAGTTGGCCTATCTACTCGATCAAATGCGGTAGAAAAATCGATGAATGCTGCATATACCGGTTGGGATTTTCCTACAACATATTTGTCGAGAATTGTTTGTAATATTGCGATGTTATCAATAACCGAGTGTTTTGGCCTAAAGCCGGCCTGGTATATGGGAATTAGGTCCTGAGAAAATGCCCAATTTTTAAGTTGATCTAACAATTCAGCGGCGAAGATTTTCCCCGTGGCGTCTTGTAATGCTATTTGGCGATAATTACCAGCATGATGTCTTGATCCTTTTTTAAAGATCGGTATTATGATGCGCCCCTTCCAGGATTTTGGCACTAATCCTGTTTTAAAGATGAAATTGAAGAGGGGAGAGAGCATCTTACTCCAACCCTTAGGGTCTGCCTGTAGGACCTTGTTGGGTATTTGGTCTGGGCCGGAGGCTCCTGTGGATCTCGCCTTTCGGATGTGCATTTCTATTGAAAATTGGGAGATGGTTCCGATCGGAGCGTTGTTTCTTTCACTATTGTTCCCATCATTTTCAGCCTCTTCATTACCCATGTTTTCTCTGTACAAGGCTGTCAAGTAAATTTCCCATTCTTGAGGCGTAACTGGAATGGAGTTCAAGGCCTTTTTTGTTCCGGTTTCCTTTGCAATTAAAGACCAGTATGATCGTTGGTTGCGATGTTTTGCAGCAATTTGAAGGTCGACCCAATTTTTATCCTGCGTTATTCTTTTTAAGCGAAGCTTTTCTCGCTTAAGTTGATTTTTTAATTTGTTAATTTCTGCCTGTCTTGAGATTCTACGGTCCAAGTATTGTGCTCTAATAAGTTTGTTTAGTCTTTTTGCAGTTCAGAATTCAAGGTTTTATTTTTGTTTTTATTCATTACTGGTGCAACTTGTTGCAATTTGTTTTGAAAGACTTGTTTTAGATTCTCAATAATGGACTCAAAATTTGTTATCAGGTCAGCGGAATATTCTTTGGATAAAAGATGATTTGTGTTGATTAAGGTAGTTATTTTGTCTAACATAGTTGAGTTCCAGTAGATCCGCCTTTGGTTTATTTGTGCCTCGACTGTGCTTTGTTTATACATGATATGACTAGGTGAGCAGGGACTTATTTTCCATTGCATATGTAATAGCAGGATTGCATGGTCACTCTCTTCAATGAAGTAGGTATGAAGATGTAAAACGGACTCGAACGACTCCATACTACAGATTATATAATCTAGGATTGAAAGGGTTTTATTTCCCCGTCTGGTGTAGGATGCAGGGATATCACCTTCCACGTTCCCGTTCAATATAATTCCGTTTAGTATTGGAAGTGACGTTAATAGCATTTTCCCCCTTTTATCAGCCCTACTTCTAGTCGGGAATGTCGGCACAGGTATTTCTAAAGCTTCATCTTTGTACCAATTTGCCCAGTTGGAGATTTCGATATTTGATATTTTTCCGTTGAAGTCACCCATAATTAGGTATGGCGGATAAAATTGTACTTCTATTATTTGCTGAATGGCGTCAAAGGTTTCCTCAAATTGGACATCGTTCTTTGGTCCTGGAGGGACATATACATTGAAGAGTAATAGACCTTTTTGGGGGTCTGAGGAGTGATTTGATCTTTACACACTGGAATTGATTAGACTTGGTATCAACAATCTCTTGATCCCAGCGATATTCTTCCCTTAATAGGATAGCTATCCCTCCTCTAGCGTGTCCCCGTTTAGTCTCCTGTGCGGGGATATCATAGACAAAATATCCGTCCTGGTTAAAAGTTTTTATTGACCAGGTTTCCTGTAAAGCCAATATGTCCGGTATATTTTTTATAGCTTCCATCATTTTATTTATGGTTTTCCCTGCCATGTTCCAGGATGTTATCGAAAGGCCATTGCTAAACGGAATGTATCGGATACTTAGCATTTTTCCTGCCATTCAGTGACTCCGAGATCCATGCCCATGTCTGGAACGTTTTTTTTGCTTCCTTTGCTTCTGCGTCATGGCTCCAAACTTCCCTTTCTCCGTTCTTTACTAAGATTCTTAGATTTTGATTTAATTTTAAATTTGTTGCTGAGTCTTTTGTACTGTAGATAGTTTTATTTTGAGTTTGGGGGTTATCCCATAAGGATCCTTTAAGCAATTTTTTCGGATAGCTGAGTATGGTTTCCTGTATTGGAACCAGATCGTAGCCACATTTATGTAAGGTCTCCTGTTCTCTTAGGATAATCCCTGGGAGCACTGGTGACTGAAATATTACCACCGCTGTTTTGATGTTTTCTTTATCAGGAAATATTACTAGGTCGATCTCTTTTCTTGTTAAAGTCTGTAAAGAAGTTATATGTTGGAGGAGATTGACTATCCTACCTCGATATAATGGGACATTATCCATGGGAAAAAGCTCTGTTATTTGTAGATATTTTGACGATATTTCATCCCCAGATGGGGTTTTTTTATTGTAATCTTCTTGGTCTTTAAAATGCTCTCTTGACCCTATAGTTGATGGGTTGAGGTAAAATTCTTCGGCTCTTGGATTTAAAGTGGTGTTTTGTCGAGAAATTTTATTGTCTGCATTTACTCCCACGTTTTGATTTTTTCCCTTTGTGGGAGTCCGTGATTTTGTAATTTCTTCATGCTCATGCTGGGATGCAGAAGGGATTATTGCTTTTTGGAATTTGAGCCTGCGCGCTTTCTTCTTTGTAATTCTTTGTTGCGGTTTTCCTCTTTTTTTTTCCAGCTCCTTCTTGGTTCTTCTTGATTTTTTGTGTGTCCCTCGCTTGTTCATCATCGAGCATGATATTAGCCTTCTTTCCTTGGTCAGTCACTGAATTGATCGTTTTTGGATTTATTTTTGGTGTTTGTAAAAATAGGATATTGATTGTTGGGGTTGATTGAATCTTCTCTGAAGAGTTTCTTTAGAGAATATATAATAGGTTCCTGGTGGTTATTCTGAGATCCCTTATTTGATCTTCCTTTCGTTTGAGTACCGATGTCCCTTTTTCCCTGAACTTGCGGTGAGTTGATAATGTTGTTATTAATTATTGCATCTTGAGAGTTTACTGGCGTTTCTTGTATTTTTATTAACTCAGGGTGATCTTTTTTTCTTTTTTCTTCTACTAGGAATTTTAGTATTCCTATTTGAACATCAAGAGTTTGATCTGAGTTCTCCAGAATATGGCCTAAGAATGTGAGGACAGACTCTAATATTCTTTGTAAGGTAAAAAGAGAATTGGACATAGGAGTATTGTTATTATTTATACTGGAAGATTTAAACATGTAAAGGTCTGGTGAATATTCAAGGTCACCTTCTTGATCCGGAGACTTTAGTGGTGTACTATTGAGTATCGCCGCTGCCCTTATTTGCGGTTCAAGCTTCTTATCGTCCTCCTTGTCAATTTTTTCTGGACATAAGTTGTTACAGTCAGTACTACATTGGATGTTTAATAAACTCGGGGTAATTAGACCGGATAAGTCTGATTCCAGGGGGGATTCCTCTATGACTGATGGACTGATAATTTGTTCGGGGTCAAATACAGGGTTAGTTAAATTTCGTTCACCTGATTGATCCTGTAAAACTCCCGATATCTCTTTTCCACCCTCCTTCAGCTCGGGTTTTATTCCTTCGTTTTGCGGTTTACTTTCTATTTGGTCTTTCATTGTAAAAGTGGAAAAATAATTATTTACTGGTGTCCTTGTTATCCGTCCACTTTTCACCGCTTTGTTGGAGGACTTCCTGATTGCCTCTTCAGTTCCCATTCGTTTCATAAAAATAGTTCGCGACCTCAGTTTCTTAAAGGCCATATCCTTATTTTGGGGCAATAGAGTGTTCCACCTTCCTGGGGTGGTAAATATTACCTAACGTAGTATAGCCTGTTAGGAGGCGCCAAGGACCCTCTAGGCGCAAGACAAATGGCTGTTTAGACTCTCTTTTGGAGGCGCAGGGCACCTAGGGGGGTCATTGGGGTGGGGAGTGGCAACACTGACCGCTCAAATCAACACCGCCCCCTCCCCCAAACCCAGGTTCCCCTCTCACCGTCCCACTGCCGGAGGCCTCCACTCAAGCTGGCCGTCTCAGTCCTCAGGGTCTACCAGTTCCCGGGGCTCCGCACCAACTCCTCAATCCACTCAAACTACTCCAGTACTGGTGCCGTTTGTCTAGCAAGATTCAGCAAGTATGGAATATATCCAAGAGTAAGCAAAGAAAGAAAAAGGCTTTGCTGAGGATCCTTCAGCAATGCAAATTGACGTTCCTCCTTAGCGCTCATCCTTAGGAGCCACTGCAGCATCTTGTCCGTTTTTGAATCCCTTTTCAGACGTCCTTTTGGGTATGCGGTATCATAGACCTGCACCCAGGTCACAGCTCCCCGCTCACCGCTCCAAATCCCGACTTGTTTAACTTTTACTGGCTGCCTGCGGCACACCGCCGCCCGTGTTCCACACTCGCACCTCGGAGCTCGGTCCGGCCGCAGAGCCGCAAAACCGCGCCCGCCAAATGCGTGGGGGTGCGGCGGCGGTGGCAGCGCGGCAGCGCCAGACGCCGAAGTGGGTGCAGCGGTACAGGGGTTGGGCCCCAGGTCTCCAAGCCAAGCCAGGCCAGGCTAATGCAACAGCTTCACCCCAAACCTCGGGTCCACAAACAGACAGCCCGCAGCCAGCCGAGCGAGTCAGAATGGCGTCCTCGCATTTATTTATTTATTGACATTTGTAGAGCGCGGCGAATACCCGTGGGCGTCTCGGCGCTAATTAAGGGATGGATCAGCAACTGGGGTAAAGAAGATATACAAGGCTGTTGGTCAAATAACCACGTCTTCAGCTGTTTGCGGAATGTGAACAGGGAGGGACTTGCTCGGATATGTGCAGGAAGGGTGTTCCAGAGTCTAGGGGCGGCAACCAGGAAACGCTCACTAGCTCCCTCTGCTGAACAGTGCTACGAGATTAGTCACTTTGCAGAACCCACCGTGCATTAATCACGGTAGTGGCGGATGTGTCTCTCACTTAGATCCGTCTCCTTGATAATATGGGCCTCTGTTATATGGTCGGCTGAAAGTCTTACCCCGCCTTCCGGCCCTGCCATATAAATTTCCAACTCCAAAACTTTTCTCATAGACACATGAGCTTTAACTAGAGCGGGTAAGGTTTTCATATGTTCACCTAGCGATTTTACTGGCCTATCTCCAATTAAGAGCCCTTTAGACTCATCACTGGATTCCTTTTTTGCAAAATCCTCTAATTTTGGGCTTAAACTAAAAAGTACTGCTTTACATCTCTGCTATTAAACCTGCATTGCCGTTGCCAATAAACCAGATAGCTGTTTGGCTGCAACCTCGCAATAAATCAAAATCTAACATAGTACCATTTAAATAGGATTTTTCCACCATATTGAAGATCCTAGCAACAGGCCCTAGAGCATCTAGAACCCTGTCTTCACACTGTTTCAAAGATCTTTCTGGCCCTTTTCTTGGATCACGACCCAACTTCAATAAATAAATTATGAGGTCATGGTCTAAATTTGGGGTCATTATTTCTTTGACCTCTATCACTGGCCGTGAGCATGCTGCACTCATTAAATTACGCTCATTTCTTTCCAAGGGACGCCTTAACCAATATCTAATATAGTCTGCTACATGTCCCAACGGCCACCAGTCTAACCTTTGAGGATGTCTTATCTGCACAGGATTAAATAACGCATTACCCAGAGGATCTTTCACCTCTTTAATGCTTTTCTTACTTTAAATTCTCTATGACGGCTAAATGTATCTGGTTCCTCATTATAGCCCATATCCAAAATGTATTCATCTAAAACTTTATTTTCTTCCTGTTCAGACCAGTTAAGCTGCCGCTCTCTTTACCCGGGATTAACCTGCCTCTCCTTTGAGCCGCTTCAGACACCAAACATTGACTCGCCACAAGTGAAAGTACTTGCTTTTTTTATTTATCAAACCAGTCTCAATATCAGTGGTATTTCTATGATTTTGTTTTTTACGGCATTTCCCTCCTCGTCCTCTATTTTGTGACTTGAGAGAGTCCAAAATTCCTCTTCCTCTACGCTTTCAATCGTTCTCTTTCCTTCCTCTATTAATTGTTCTACCGTTTCCAGCACCCTACTACCTATTTCTCACTCAATTAATTTCTTAATAATTTCCTCCTGTACTACTTTTGAGGTTTTCTCACCTCCTTCAGTCTTTTCCCCTTCTTTCATTTTAAAACTGTTTATTTTGCCTTTCTGATTCTCTTTAACTGTAAAATGTTATAATTTTATGTAATTCTTGACACTTTATCTCTGAACGGCAACTGTCAGCTGATCAACTGCTAACAGACGCTGATCGGAGACCTGTTGCCAGGATACCCTCTGCATAAGGAATTTGTTTCCAGACGGCAAGCAAACCAGGCCAGCCTTCAAAATTGCAGCGTCTTGTTTAATGCTCAGAAAATGCGGCCTACTACTTCTTTCACCACACTATACACAGAAAACTCAGGTAAACACATCATAATCATTCATATTCAATATAGAAACGTCAAAACTACATATTTATTACACATGTAGTTAACAATATACTCATCTGCTCAGAAGAAACAAACTAAAGAGGATGAGATTGGAATGTTGGGGAGTTATGTACATGATGGATGTTTTACTGTTTTATGATTTCATGTCCTATTCGAAGCATTTTTTTTATACTCAATTTTATTGGGCTTCAAAGAGATACAAATAGACACGACAGTTCATAGCACAAGAATGTGCACTGCATGATGTAAATAATGTGTGTTATGCGGAGAAATCTGCTCTTACAGTACATTTTTAAGACAGTACGTCAAAAACATTAAATCGAAGGAGTAGACCACTACACACCTCTCTTGCGTATTAACCCAAAAGGCCCAGCCATTTGCCCACACAAGCTCATACTTGGTTGGACACCCTTGTGCCACATAAACCGGCTGTTCATGGGCGGCGCACCAGTTCAGTCCTCTGCGCCACTGGGAAATTGTAAGGGGGAGGACTCTTCCATCTGGTCGCTCTGTCTCTTTTGGCCACCATGGTGACCGTGCCCAGAAATGCTTTGTCAGATTGGCAGCCTCCTATGCCTTCCAACACCCCCAGTTGCAGGACCAGGCGAGTGAGTGGGACCTCCCATCCCAGAACCTCATTCAGTTCACCAGCCGCCTCTGCCCAGCATTTTGTTATGACAGTGCAGGACCAGGTCCATGTGGTAAAAGTCTGCGGGAGCCTTCCCACAACTTGGATTCTGTAGAGACCCCACTCAGTGCAGCCTGCTTGGCACAGGTGGCTCCTCCATGTGGGTGGAGGAGCGTCGTCCTATTGCTTTCTCGCAGTGCAAGAAGCGGACACATAAAATGGTATTATTAATACCATTTTATGTCACTGCTTTCTTACAGTGCGAGAATCAGAAACATAAAATTGTATTATAAATACCGTTTTATGTTACTGCTTTCTTACAGTGCGAGAAGCAGAAACATAAAATGGTATTATAAATACCGTTTTATGTTACTGCTTTCTTACAGTGCGAGAAGCAGAAACATAGAATGGTATTATAAATACCGTTTTATGTTTCTGCTTCTCGAACTGCCAGAAAGCAGAAGGGTCTGGTTGTGTGTGGGCGGTCCTGCTCTCGGCCAGGGGAGGAGTGGCTAGCCCACTGCTGAGGATGCTGACTGTCTGGTCAGCCCTTTGGACCCAACCAAATAAGTCATGCACACTCTGCCTTTTCTCCATAGAGAAAATGGCCTCCCCATAGACGTCTGGCTGGTCGGCGTCCCAATGTGATTGTCTTAGGGAAGGAGGCTTCCTGCTTCCAGGAGAGGAGCAGACACAAAGCGAGAAAGGCCAGCAAAGGTAAGTAAACGTTTTTAAAATTTTAATTAAACCTCCTGTGTGACCCCTGTGCCCCTCATACAAACCCTGTCCCCCCTGTCATCCCCACTTCCACCCCCACCCGTGAGCCATGCCGGCCACTACTGCTGCATGAGTTGAGACTAGCACAGTGGCGATAGTAGTGTTGGATCAGCGTTAACCTAGCGAGATAGTGATCACACAGGAGGCCATGAAGGCGTCCCACCAATCTTCGTCTTCTAGGGGTTCCAACCATGGTTCCCAGCAAGTGTTCTAGTGTGGTGGGGGAGTTATTGATGAGGGACTTGTAGATCTGGGACACCCTTCTCCTCCCAAGGTCCCCATGAGGAGCTTGGCTAAAGGGCTGAATTCGGGCAGGGTGGTACTCGGAGGGATGTACAGAGGAATGGCGTGTCGGAGCTGTAGCTATTTATAAAACTGAGTGAAGTTGAGGGAGTATAGGCCTTGCAGGTCCTGAAAGGTGCATAGTTGACCCCCTCCAAAAGTAGCCAATCTGTGTAATACCAATAAGATCCCATTTTTGGAACCCCTCCAGCACTGCCACGTCTCCCATTCATGTACCACCCCACAAATATGTGAGTTTAGCATCCCACTGGGTGTACAGCAGCGCTAAACACCACGCAAGGAGGACCCCTCTAGTCATAGCAGGGATAGTGTGGGGGATTGGTGACCCATAAAGCATTGCTTGGATCTGCGAGAACCCCAGGTTCCCCAATTCTAGTTGGTAGGCCGGTTCTGACCATCCCCCAGAGAACCAATCATTAATCACCAAGAGGCGTGTTGCAATGTAGTAAAGGAAGTGGTTGGTCATCCCCATCCCACTAGAGCTTTTTGGCAGTGGGTCAGCGCACCCACGTTCTTGAGTTGCTCCAGAGGAACAAGGTCATCATTGTGTCTAGGGCGTGAAACCAGTAGTGGGGGAGATGGTGCAGAACGCAGAGGAATTGAGGGAGTATCGTCCTCTTGTACAAAGATCGTCTTTGGTCTTCTTTAGTAATGGAGAAAGTTGAGGGACCAAGTGAGCTCCGGATGAATTAACACCCAGATCCCCAGGTATCGAAAGCTAAGGCACCTAATTTGGATATTCGTTTGCCACGCCACACATTCACGAGAAATGTGTAAGGGAACCATAATTGATATGGTCTGTTGAGTCTTAGATCTGGCGCTTCGTTGAAGAGTTCCTGGATACAAAGACAATGGGGGCCTGTATGACCGGGGTCTGTCATGAATAAAAGAAGGACGTCCGCATAGAGGGCGATAGGCTCTTCATGGGAGGTGTTCCAGCGCCATCCTTGGATTTCGGCATCCCATCTGATTAGTCAGACTAGCGGGTCTATCGCTAGAGCAAAAAAGTAGGGGGAGAAGGGGTACCCTGCTTTGTTCCTCTACGAATAGGGAAGGTCCTGAGAGAATCCAGTTGATCAAGACTCAGACCGATGGATTGGAGTATAACACTCATACAAGCCCCAAAAAGTCCAAAGCCTGCCCAGGCAAGCACGGCTTCCAGGTAACGCCAGTCCACAGGGTCAAAGGCCTTCTCAAAGTCTGTCAGTAGCAACGCCAGATATGGTGAAAGGAGATGAGGATGTTCCAATGCAACGTTCAGGCATCGCAGGCAGTGCCATGTACTACAGTGGGGTATGAATCCGTACTGGTTGGGAAGTATTAAGGTGGCGAGGACATGTTTGAGGCGGATGGCTAGAATTGTGGAATAGATTTTGACGTCATTGTTAATGAGTGAGGTTGGCGGGTAGTCCGAGCAAGAGGTGGAGTGAGGGTTCGCTTTAGGGATGACCACAATTGTGGCCACATCAATGTCTTGCGGAAAGGCTCCTCTTTGCGCTGCCTCTACGTACAGGGCCTGAAGCTGTGGTGTAAAGATCTCCCTGAACATCGAGTAGTACTCCACAGGGTAGCCTTCCGGCCTGGGATTTTACCTGTTGCCACTGCTGAAATGGCCTGGTCTATCTCTTCCAGTGAAATGGGTTGGGCAAGCATCCGAATGTCAGCCTTCGGCAGCCGAGGGAGCGGGGCATCCTGCAGGAAGTTGGAACTGAGCTCTGGGCCTGGTGTCAAGGCACTAGAATAGAAGTGATTGTAGAGTACAGCAAATGTCTGAGCTATTGTTTCCGATGCCTGCTGAGTGCAGCCCTCTGCATTTACAATGTCGGGAATTATCCGTTTAGCCAAAGGGCGAGCTGTCAGCCAGTATAGGGGCTTACCATTTTTATCTCCCTATCAGTAGACTCTGGCTGTGGACAACATCAACATTTGCTTTCCCGATTCTAGAGAGACATGACTAATTTCTTTGCGTATGAGCTCGAGCTGGTGAACTCAGTGTCCCCCTCTGCTGCCCCCGTGGCCTGCTTCAGTCAGAGTGCACAGGCTTCCAGTTGGGAGAGGTGCTCATCACGGGCTTGGTGTGTAATTTTGATATATCTTTTGGCGATGCTTCCAAGAGTGGCTTAACTGGCCACCCATAGAGTACCAGGTGAACTAACTGTGCCCTCGTTACGTTGCAAGCATTGCCTAAACTTCTCTTTTAGTGTCTTTTTACAGTCTTTGTCTTGTAGGGACCAGCCGTCAAGTCGCCAAATGGGGCAGAGAGTGCCCGTGGGCACCCCCAGGCAAAGGAGTAGGGGCGAATGGTCGGAAATTCTCCGGGCAAGTGCTTAGATATTATTTTTTTTTAACAGATTTTATTTGTCAAAATAACACATATGATTCAGACCTCTGAATTCCAGAGACAGCTGCTGCATGTACGATGCAAAGGAAATGGACTTTGACCATTTTACTCAGTTAAAACAGGAGAATGTGAAAGGCGATACATAAAGAATCAATCCCTGCAATCCCTCCCCACCCCCCAGTGCGCTGTCTCCTTATTCCGGAACAGCATATCTCTATACTAAACTGCCATGCTCTACATAAAAGCCCAGTGTCCAAGATATCGGATCCTGCTGTGGAAGTAAGGGCAACCCATAAGAGAATGAAGGAAACAGGAGAGGCCCACAGGTCACCCCGGGTCCCGGCTCTTGCCCTCCCGCAGCAGCTTCAATTCCAAGCATCGATAATCTACCCAACGCCTCCAGATCTTATAGTGCTTGGGGGGGGGGCACCCTCTAGCTTCAAAAACCGGAATCTCGTGGCCCATACAGAAATCCAGACCTTTTTTCCAGGTCGAGACCGAGGGAGCAACCCCCGCCTTCCAGACTCTAGCTATATCTCTCTTCGCTAAGGTAAAGCCTAGGAGCATAAGGTGGCGCTTATAGATATTGCCCCCGATCCCTTCTATCACATGAAGGAGGACAAGTTCCGGGGAGTTAGGGAGCCCCCCCTACCCCAATACTTCGGAAAGGCAGGCCAGGACCAAACCCCCCCCCAAAAATTGAGCAAACGGTGTGCAGTGCCAAATAGTGTGTAGCAGGGTCCCCTCCTCGTGCCCACAATGAAGACACACCGGGGAAGCCACCAAGCCCGCCCTCCAGAGCCTAACCCTGGTAAAATAGACCCTATGAAGGTATTTAAATTGAATGAGTCGCAGACTCACTGCAATAGCCGCCCCACGCGAGGAGGCCAAAGCTTTTGTCCAGTCCTCTTCCTCCATCTGACCTACATCTCCCTCCCAGGCCTCTCGCAGACGCTGCAAGGAGGGAGAACACTACATAACCAGAGATTGATACATTTTAGAGATCTTTTGGTTTTAGGAGGTCTCCCATAAATACCTTAGCCTCTACGGGGCTAAACTCCGGTAATGAGTCCAGGCCCTCCAAGCTGGGGTAAATAGCAAGCCTAAATTGTAAATATTTGAAGAATTGGATCTTTGGCATCTGGAATTCCTTCTGGATATCTTGAAATGATTTTAAAATTGTTGCACTGCAAGATGTTCCCCAGATTGAAAATCCCAATGTTGTCCCAGTTACGAAACCCGGAGAGATTCAGCAACTGCAGGAAGCGGCCATTGTGCCAAAGTGGGGTCTCCTGAGGCAGTCTATTCAACCAACCCGTCCTCCGCAAAGCCTGCTTTCAAAGCTGAAACACAAACTGCATGGCAGACGGCAGAGACGCCTCACCGGGGTAGAATAAAGGAGAGTGTGTAGGGACTGGTCGCCCATGCAGCGCCGCCCCACGGCATAGGCTGGAGCCGCTCTGTCCCCATACCACGACTCATTTAAGACCAGTAGGTGCAATGCAACATAATAAAACCAGATATCGGAGGTTGCCTGCCCCCCACAATACGTAGATAAGAAGCATGTCCGGATCGCTACCCTCACTACTCCCTCACCCCAAAGAAACTAACCTAAGGCAGAGTTCACCTGCCGAAACCATTGCGGGGGAATCGGGTATGGATTCCCCCGCTATTTTAATTGATACAATAGTCGTGGGAGCGACACCATCATAAAAATGGCTGATCGGCCGTAGATGGACAGGGGCATATGGGACCAGTTCTTAATATCCTCACGCACATGCTCCCTTACAGGTGCAAGATTGAACTCCTAAGCTGTGGCAAGAGAATCAGACAGATACACCCCAAGTATTTCATGCCCCCATACACCACCTGGACCAATGATGCCCAATTAACAAGCACGCCCAAACCCCCCCCAATACCCACAAGGTGGACTTCCGAGGGTTCATATATAGACTTGACGTTTCCCCAAAGATCTGCATGATACCCAGGAATCTGGGGCTCGTGCGTTCCAAGCTGGTAACAACAACAATACATCGTCCGCATAAAGGGGGATGTGATCAGAGAGCCCGTGTGCCCACTGAAAGCCGGACACCTGAGCATCCATCCGCACCCAGGCAGCCAGGGGTTCCATTGCTCATGCAAAAAGCACCCAGGCAGCCAGGGGATCCATTGCTCATGCAAAAAGATTTGGGGAAAGCGGGCACCTCTGCCTAGTGCCCCGCCCAATAGGAGAGCCTGAAGAAACGAAGCCCGCAACACGCACTGATGCCGTCAAGTCAATGTATAACAGAGTTAGATAGGACAAGAAACGCGGTCCGAGATTCAGCCGCCACAGGAGCGCAAATAAATAGACCCAACTCAGGGAATCGAACGCCCAGTCCATATCCGCCAGCAGAAGCACTTTCCAATCCCTGGACCGTCCGGACCGCCATATGGGCCCGCCTGATATTATGACGGGTTGCACACTGGGGCATGAACCCAGCCTGGTCCGGATGCGCGAGTAGAGCGATATGAGGGCGGAGGCAGTTCGCCAATGCCTTAGCTAATATCTTGGCCTTCACATTCAGGAAGGAAATAGGGCGATACGAGGCGTGGTGTTCTGGAGGTCTACCGGGCTTATGGAAGACCACAATCTCTGCGTGCCTCCAGTCACTGGGCAGACATCCCCAGTACCTGGCCTCCTTCACCACTTTGCGGTAGTGGGACCCCCTCTGCCGGAAATATTTCTTAAAAAATTCGGATGGAAAGCCATTAGGCCCAGGGGCCTTGCCCGAGGTCAGCTCCCCTAGGGCCGCCCCCAGTTCCTCATCAGTAAGTGGGCCTTCCAGTTTTTCCTGAACTTCATCTGATAGTGCCTTCGGTGGGAGATCGTCCAGGAAATGATCAACGACTTCCGCCTGGAGACATTCCATGGGGGTATATAGCTGAGAATAATATTCTGCAAAGCTACGTGCAATATCCGGCGCGCCAGACAAAGGTAGTCCATCCGATCCCACAACACCCGGGAGAGCCTGGGGCCAAGCGATCCCTGACACAGCCGATGCAACATTTTGCTAGATTTGTCACCCCACTGGTAGATCCTACTGCGAGTAGCCAGCCAAGCTTTGCGAGCATCATCCAAGATAATACGAGAATATCCCTGCTGTGCTAGAAGTACCTGATGTCGAGCCGATCACCCTCCCTCTTCCCTGCCGCATGCCTCCAACTCCATAATGGTAGCTTTCACCTGGACCAGGACCTCTCTACGTAAGCGTTGGGCCACAGTGCAAAATGAGATGCCTACTCCCCGAATAGTGGGCTTCAAGGCCTCCCAGAGAGTCCCTGCCCTAGATACCGAGCCCAGATTGACAGCTAGCTAGTGATCAATGGCATCGTCCATTCGTTCGCTATAATCCTCCTTCTGAAGGTTCCAGACAGATAGGCGCCACGGAATGGCCCACCTGCCCCCCGCTTGTATAGTAAGTGTCACCAGAGAGTGATCGGAGATTCCCCGCGGGAGAATGTTTGCCGCCGTCACCCTGTTATCAAACATCCTTGGAACAGACAGATAATCTAGGCGGGGAAAGGAACTATGAACTGACGATAAATCTGTGTAGCGCTGTGTACTACCGTGAATCCTGCGCCAGGGGTCGACCCAATCCAAACTCATCACTAAGGAGTATAATTTAGTGTGGTGGCAAGCTTCTGGTAGTCCCCGGATCTCCACCTATCTCTGACCACATCCATCACATCATTCCAATCCCCTCCAACAACCGCTAGTCTCTCCGGTATATCCGCCCAGAGGATCATAATTTTCTCCACCAGCCCCCAGGAAAGAGGCAGGGATTAGACCATCCCCAGGACCAAGATCTCACCATCTAAAATGCCCTGCACAAACATGTACCTACCCTGAAGGTCCCCCCCGGTCTTAACATGTGCATACGCAACCCTACGGTGTATTAAAATAGCAACCCCCCTGGATCCCCTTACAAACCCGGAATGAAAGACCTGAGTAAACCCAAACCGCTGAAAGCATAGAGCCTTAGTCTCCATGAGGTGAGTCTCTTGTAACAACAATAAGTCTGCACTGGCACGCTTGGCCGATGTTAGGATAGCAACCCTTTTGATCTTGTCAAGTGCCCCTCTCACGTTCCAACTAAGAACTCTAATAAGGCCAGGGGCCTCCTGTGCACAAATAGGCATCCCTATTCCCTGCAGGCCTTATACAGTACAGTGGCAGCATTAAAAATCCTCCGCATACTAGAAAAGAGTCCAGAACCCAGGTAGACAGTGCAACAACCCCACAAACCCCGCCCCCCCCCCCCAAACACAACCCAGAAACACAACCCAACAACACTCCCCCCCCACCCTGTACCTCCAAAACAATGAAGTAAAAGTCGGGGCAGGCAGAGCAGGCTGACCCCAACAGAAGGTCCCACCCCTCACACACCAATGGATCCACAAGACACAGCCCATTGTCAATTGGCCTCCTCTCCTGTGGAGCCCCACGGTGAGACCAGCCATCAGACTCGCTTCTCCGGTCTATGAAGAATATTCAAGTTCAAATAATAGCCTGGTCAACCTGATGTCAATCTGCCGAGACATGTGACCGAGAGACGGATCCCTCCCGGGCCACGGTGACGGCACTCGCAGATTGCGAGCGATGCCTGGATTTGCATCTGAGCTGATCGCTCCGATCTTGGCTTCTAGGGCATCCCTGGACTGGGTAATGGTGGCCAGGAGGGCCGCTTTGTCTGTCCCAGCGTTTTAAGACCCCCCCCCCCCCCGGGCGGAGCCCCCAGAGCCCCCTGGCCTGTAAACTTGTCCATAGTGCTCTGCTTAGATGAGCCGCCGCTGGGCTAATCCCTGGTCAATGCGGCCCAGTCCCTGCCACTGACCCCAGCCAAGGAGCCCCAGGGGGTGGATAGGCAGCCGCTCCTTCGAACGTCGGGCAGACACTCCTACTCCCTTTGGAATCCCACTCCTGTTGGCGTCTCGTCTATATGGTCAATGGCGCTTGCCCCAGCGATGCTCCCCACCGCGACCCGGCTCAGCCGCCGATGCCCCTGAGACTCCTCATAGGCTGTGTCAATCTCAGGACAAGAGCCCTTTCACCCACGATGGATCCAGGTGCCACTGCAGGCCCTCCCCGGTGTGGTCCAACAAGACCACCGGTCCCCCAATGGACTCACACACCCGGACAGGGACGGGAGGGGGGGGGGAGGGAGGCGAGGAGGCAAGAATACTGGTGGGCCGTCACTTGGGGTCCTCCCCCTGTACAATGCCACTCACAACAGACCCCCAAACAATATCGGGAGCATAGGCCGCCCCCCGAAAAGACCACCAAGCCCCCAATAGGCCTGCACATTTGGCGAAGAAGAGAGGGTGGGGGGGGGGAGGCGAAGAGGCAGAGTGAGCCGGCTGTCGCCAGGCCAATGTCCCTTGCCGCACGGCCGTTCTCACGTGCAGGGCTCTCAATTCGGCAGAACTTCAAAGATCCCGGGCCCCCTCACTACCAGGAACCACACAGGTCACCGCCAGGAGGACGCCGCAGCTCTAAGATTGCCGCCGGCTACGCAATAAACTCCAGCCACCCGCTCCACTTCGTCCGCAACCCGATCAGGCCGTCGATGATAAGCTCACCCCGATCAGGCCGGCAATATTTCGAGGCTGGCCCCACACAGGATATTGTTGCGGGTGCCCCACAGCAGTCCGTGCTGGGCGCACCCCACAGCTGCCACGGCTGTGGCTGGGCAAGGCGGCAGGGGATCCACACAACCCTGCGGCGAGGGATAGAGCCTCGTTACAGGTAGGCTTCTGACGCTGCCAATCACCGCACCTCTGCCCCCTCGTCCTCTATGGCTCCCAAGATGGCTCCGGGTGCAGCTCTCAGAAGGTGACAGTAACGGGACGGCTCAGGGACCTAGTAAGAGACCGGAGAGGCAGCATTATTGGAGGATAAGGAAAGGCTGGATGGAGCATGCTCAGCTCACATCCGCCATGCTGGCCCACCAACGAGTGCTTGGATATTTGCAAAAAAAGACATTCATGGGCAGGCATAAACCCCAAGTCGATTCACGAGTGGGTGTGATGGGTAGTGGAGGTGTGAGTGTATTGGCAGAGTTGGGGATTCCAAGTTTTCGACATATCGCATAGGCTGAGTTGGGAGGCCCACTCCGAAAGCCGATTGGCACCGGAGCGCCGACAATGGGAGGGGGCACCGGTAGCATCGCAGGCCATGTTCATGACTGCATTAAAGTTGCGTCCGATCACTGTTAGTCCCAAGGGGAGGGATGACAGCAAAACTGCGAGGTCAAGGAGGGAGGGCTCGAGGACTACTGTGTATATTGACTGTGATCAGGTGGAGGGTAGGTCCCCCTATCTTCCCCATGAGGGCCAGAAAGAGTCCTTGGGGGTCTTGGATATCATGAGTGACTCCAAAAGGAAAGGAGCAGCGGAGGAGGATTGCCACTCCTTGGGAACCCTGTGGAAATCCAGCATGGAACACCCTATCAAACCCTTGGCAGGCTAGGAATGGGCAGTGATTACCTAGGAAAGGGGTTTCCTGCTTCATGAGGGTGCTAGGGAAGGGTCGGTGTGAACTTCAGGAACACAGTGAGTTTACCTCGGTCCAGGAGCCCATTGACATTCCAGGAGAGGATGCGTAAGGGCTCCAGGTCAAAGTGGGGTGACGCCATGGGTGCTCTTAACAGAGGGACTGTGATTACATGTCCGGGGCGCTCATGGGCCCATGTATGTTAGTTTCTTGGAGGGGAGCAGTGGCACCTCCCCAGGCCATTGTAAATGGGTGAGTGGTATAAACATGTCATGTCTGGTGCCATAATCAACTGGGGAAAGGACAAAAACGTCAAAACAAGTTCCCAAACTATCCCCCCAACCAAACCCCCTCACCATACTTCTTCCCTTGAAGCATCTGTCGCCCTAACAGTAGGAACAAAAACAGGTTTAACCATTGTGGCTTGAGGACGGAATGGTGGAGCCCTCCATATTGTAGGATTTGGAAAATTTCAGGAGTATGGGATTGTTTATAGTCTTTTTGGCTGGCATGAGGCTTTGTTCGTTTCTTCCGGGAGCTTTGCCTCATATTGCTGGACCGTGTCCGGAAGCATCAATTGGAGGGGTCGAAGATCGTTTCTGAGGTGTCTT
Organism: Lissotriton vulgaris; assembly: GCF_964263255.1. Taxonomy (NCBI): domain Eukaryota; kingdom Metazoa; phylum Chordata; class Amphibia; order Caudata; family Salamandridae; genus Lissotriton; species Lissotriton vulgaris. The sequence goes on along the minus strand of NC_141695.1, from coordinate 615,101,799 downwards.
GTGACTAGCTCCAGCTCCTGCGAGAGACCAAGCTGTCTTGCCTCCACAGGGGATCCAGACGTACTCATCGCAGCCACTCCAGGCAATGAGGATGATTTTCTTCAGGCATTGCATCCCTGCCGGGTGCATCTACTCTGAGGTTTTGTTGCTTTTCCTAGCGCTTAACTGGGGTGCCCCCATGTGGGGGACGAGGTAACAGTGTTGTGCAAGGTGAGAACACGCTCCTCTGTGGCCCAGATCCATGCCGCCTCTGGAAAGTCAAAAAAAGCGGCTTTTATTGTTGAAAATTACTCTGAGAGGGGCTGGGAACTGGAGCCGATATGAGAGATTGAGAGCCTGCAACTTCTGCTCGACTGCGGTGTAGTATCATTGCTGCGCTTGTACCTGCCTAGTGTAGTCCGGGAATGTCATCACTTTATTTCCTTGGCAGGAGAGGTTAGAGTGAGAGTGCGCTTCTGCAAAATGGCATCTATATCTTTAAAGACTTGTGCTATGATTGGTCTGTGCGGGGCCCCTGGCGACGGTTTAGGCGTAAGAGTTCGATGAACCCATCCCACCACAAACAATGGTGAGTGGCGATCAGATGGCATCCATGTCTTGACCTATTCTATGAAGGCTGCAACTTCAACAGGCTCTGTCGCCGGTGGGATACCCTCAAAACGAAAGGTTGTTCCAGCGGGAATGATTTCCAGCATACCCTGCTCATCTATGGAGCTCGGCTGTGTGGGTTAAAAGCCTTGAAACCTGTCCTTTCATTGGCGCTGCCTCATCTTGAATGGTAGACAGACGGGACTTGGCCTCGGAGATCCTGGCTGTAGCGTTGCGGACATCTAATGAGGGCCATATCTACACGCACCTCACCTATCTTGGTTCCAACTATGTCCTGCGAGGTGCGTATTGCTTGAAGGATGGTGGCAAGATCTCCTTCTGGTGAAGGTTTTTGTTTTCGTGGGGCATGCCACTAGTGCCCGCATTGCCTGTGGTGTACTGCTCCATGCGGGTTTGGTAGGAAGGCAGTTTCACCGCTCTGTCTTTGTTCATGGTTAGCCATGCTTTTACCACCCTTGTCACCAGTGAGAGGGACAGTCTGATCAAGGCTGACGAAGGCCACAGGTCCAGGGATGTTTGGGGCCACCGCTCACTTTACTCCTCCAGCACACTCAGGACTTGTTTCAGGATCCTCTTCCTAGGACTGGGCCAATGGGAGAAAGCACTCGGGCAAGTGAGGGCAGGGTCTCAATCCCCGAATCTCAGGACTTTCTCACTGCTAGATTCGCCTCACCTCAAGCAGCTGCGTCGCTTCACCAGGCTCTGTTCTCAAGCCAGGGCTCAGATGTGGGCATCTAGGTGGTTTGAGGAATGGTCCCTTCTTGCTTATCCCGGTGGAGGGGCTATCCGATTGCGGTCCAATCCAATATACTGTGCATAAGTTCCTGACATCAAGTGGGGAAGATTGCACTACCTAACTGGGTCGGGTGGGAGTGTCACCACCACTGTTACTTCAAGCATGTCATTAAGGGTGCCTCGAGCGGGGAGCCACCCATGTAGCACTCCACTCCCATCTGCAGAGTGGATCTGTAGTGTCCCACTGGAGCTTTTTGATCTACCCCTTCTGCTGAGCCCCCCCAATGCGATTCTCCTCCAGACGGTTCTCCAGGCAGTTCTATATCCCACGGTGTTAGTGGCTTCTGAACGGGGCCCAGTCGGCTCCGGGATCATGAGAACCCCGGTTTGACCACTCTGCTCCCTCTGCTATTCAGTTGTGTCACTTATTTCGGAGTCTTACATTAAAAGGTCAATGGAAATGTAGCTTCTAATTGGTCAAATGGCACAGCATCTTGAATCATTTCAGAAAGTGTAAGCTTTACTCTTATGGAACGAAGAGTCATTAAACTTGTTTGTTTTTGAAGGACACTTACATTTTCTATTGTTGTGGTTGTATGGTTCCCATCGCGGAGCAAGGGTTTAGATACCTGGGTTTCTGCGCGACCAGGGACCGCCAGCTCTTCTATGATGATAATCTGGCCAGGCTCCTGGGTGAGTATAGGACAGACATGAGCCCTTGGCGTAAATGATCATTGTCCTTGCTTGGACGTACAGCGCTCTACACAATAATATATGTGCCAACTTTTGGTACGCCCTGCAGAACTCCCTTTTTGAGGTCACAGACAGCTTTTGTGGTAGTCACGATGAGGCTGCTACTGTGGGATAGTGGAGCCCCCGGAATTGCGATGTTGGTACTTACTAGGAAAGTTTTTGCCCTACCTGATCTCCACCTATAATATGACAATTAGCAGTCATCAACAATTGGTCATTCCTGGAGCAGAGGGAACTCTAATTGGCCGCAGATCGGCGAACAATTGGGCCGGGAAGCTATAAAAGGCAGTTAAAGAGTAAGGGGAAATTAAAATCATTCCCTTTCCCCACAGTATGGTAATCAGGGCCTGGAGAAGGGCCACAAAACATATTGGATGGAACTGCACCTTTACATTGGAAAATCTCCTCTGGGATGCCGAGGCATTGGCACCACTGCAAAGGAATCGAGGGGGAGGGCGGTAAATGCGATCTCTGTTGACTTTGAATCACTTCAGGCAGAGTGTGAATTGGCTGGGAGTCAGTATTTGCGGTACGTGCAAACCAGATACCTCTTCTGTGGTTTTATAGACCAGATCAAGGAGAGCCTGGATGAGAGCCTGCTACAATTTAGGATGCAGGGTGCTGTGTGCCCCAGTACTCTGGCATGCTATACCAGCTGTATATAGCACATTGCTAGCTAACAGCACCCCACCACTCAGAGTTCTTAGAGACAGGTGGGAAATTGGAAGATGATGAGTGGGGAATAGCATGCCACTATTCTGGGGAGGTGGCGATATGGGCAAATGTTACCGCTGATTCAGCTCAAAGTACTACATAGGGTGTATTACGAAGGACGCAGCTCTTCACTAGGAAAGGCACATTATTCCATACAGTATGGGATCGTTCCAGGCTGCGACCCTTCTGGACGGGTGTCTGAAGGCACTGACCCCCCACTGGACTCACACCTAAATTAGTAATGCTTGTCATCTGGGGAAGGCAATCATTGGAGATATACACCTATTTATTCTGCAATGCAGCTATAATGGTGGCCAGGCATGATTGAATGCTGAAATGGAGCAGTGCCAGGTTTCCGAGGGTGGAGGACTAGTCAGTCAACATGAACTGGTGCTTGAGAGCAGAGCAGCTCTACAAGGCTTGGGCCTGTACGAACAACTTTACAAAAATATGGGGTGCTTGGAAAGCCCAGATCGAGGGCATAGACTGAGATTCTGCGGCATGGCAGTGGTTTGTGGCATTTGATGGACCGTGGTGGAGTTACCCCTGGAGGACATTGAGAACTAAGGACATTGGTAACCAGCCACGACTCTGTGGGGTGACACACAGACCCTGGTCTGAAGAACTATGTGAGACACCGACAAGAAACAGCTTCAATTGGTGTCCAATGTGTCCCTGCAGTTGAGGGGGTGGGAGGGGGAGCTGGAGTTGTGCATGTTTGAAGTCTTTTGAAACTCACCGAAATATATTTTCTTTTAAAAAAGGAAATGCTTTTTCTGATAGAGAATCTATCTAACTACAGATTCCTCACCTTGGAATATTCCACAGACATCAGTTTGGATCTGCAAAATTTTGAGCAGTACCTCTAAGCACCAGTAGCTGGCATCCACAGCTCGGCATCAACATCGTCCACGTCAGAAGTGACATGCATGGTGCCGACATAGGTGCCACCCTGGCACACTCACAGTTCCTTTCGGGACTATTACTGTGTCAAAAATGCAGAGCCATGTCAGCATGATTTTTTTTTTACCAGTATGCAGAATCTAACAGGATCTTCTAGGTGAAGAGCCCAGTTTGTACAGCAGGAAACATGAAAGGATCAGTGTGAAATCTGGGGTTAGATAGTCTTTACCACAAAGAGCATTAACAAATATAAGTAACTTGTTCTTCTGATACAGACTTCTAACTGCAGATTCCTTATCTTAGAATAGACTCCAGAGCAAAAGGTCCTAGAGGACCCAACAGGGAAAATGCTTGTCTTGATGGACCTGACTATCCAGGCAGTAGTATTTTGTGAACATGTGGAGTGACGCCCACTCAGTAGTCAGACAGATTTCCAGTACAGGTACTCCTCGTGCCAACACAGTAGTAGCAGCATTGGCTCTGGTAGAGGAGTCTGCAAGTCTTCAGGAGGTCGCTTCTTAGGCAATGCGTAGCAAATTTTGATACAGAGTTCAATTCATCAAGAGATCGTCCACTTCTGCACGGCCTTGCCTTTTTCCGCTCCAGAGAACCCAGAGAAGAGCCATTTGTCCACCCGGTATTCTTAGGTGCAATCAAGGTAAAAGGAAATTGCTCTTTTTGGGTCCAAACCATGGAGTCTCTCTTCTTCCTTGGAAAGAGGAGGTGGAACGAAAAATGCAGGCAGCTTGATGTTTGGGCCAACATTGAAAAGGGTCAACACCTTTGGTATGAAGGAGGCCCGAATCTGGAGAACCAGTTTGTATAGAGGGCCAGATGTACAACCATTCCATTTTGCAAGTCGGAAATTGAGTAGTTTTGAGACCATAAAATGGAATGTATAAGTGTCTCAAACACTGTTTGCGATTCTTAATGGGGTCACTAAAGACCTACCTCATTAACATTAATGAGGTAGGTCACAATTTGCGACCCCTTAGGAATATCACATATCACAGGGATTGTGGCCTGCTGGGGACAGCAGACCACCAGGTCTGTGCTTGCTTTTTAAATAAAGCAATTTTATTTTTCAAATGGAACTCGTTTTACTTTAAGGAAATCAGGAGGTGTCTAAAACAAACAAAATAAAGTGTTCTTACTTTTTTTTCAAGGGTTGTACATGTGGACCAGCGGCCTTATAATTGGTGCAAATGAGAAGTTCCCCGACAAACAAGAAAGGTAATCTTTTGGACCCAGTGTACTGAAACCTACCGTTTGGTATTTAACCAGCCAATCCCAGTGACCTGGTCCAACCAATTGCCATTCCTTTTTCACTGCAAAAAATCACAATACAGAGAGACAAGGGAATCACCTTCTCTAACTCTCCTCCAAAGTTTATTACTCACTACAAAGGAAAGGACTGAAAAAACTACAAAAAATGTTTTTTAAACTTCAATGTGCATGCTTCTAGAAAATGCTGGTATATGTTCCCATCCCAAACTTCTCAAATAATCTAGTCTGGAACAGGAAAAGAAAGGGGGGCACCGGCGGAAAGAAATCTAATTTCCTAATACTGCCCTCACACACTTTGCAGTGTCATGCTTCATCATTGGGCTGCATCTAAATGCCCAGGTGCAGACCAACACACTTGAGGGAGCACCGAATAATTTATTTAGAAATATAGTGGTGAGAAAAGAAAGGACAAACAAAAAAATAGGTAAATAATTATTCCCTCAAGAAGGGATCATAAAGTGCAAAACAGAAATCAGCACAAGTCTTCTTCCCAGGACGAGTCCATCCACTTTCACTTCCTTCTTTCTCTCCACCTTGCAATGGGGGGATGGCATTCAGTGTCGAACAACTGTGGTCTAAATTGGACGTCGTAGAGTCTGAGCACGTGATTTCAAACACTAGACAAAACCCAGATGGTAATATAGTAGATTTAGCTAAAAAACATTGGAAACTGGATTATCTCAGCGTTAAATCAGATGATTTCTTTAAGGAAAATAGTAAATTCTAAACAGAAGGGGGTTAGCGCATTGGTTTGACTCCAAGGTTAGAGAATTAAAGAAGACTTGCAAAAGATTAGAAAGGAAATGGAGAAAATCTTACAATGTGAGTAGCAGAAAGGAATATAAAAAGGCAATTAAAAAGTATCAATCATTATACAAACTCAGGACGATTATTCTGCACAAAACAATTGATAGTGCAGCACTCGGTAAAATACGCCTTGTAACATCCTCTGAAGCCGGCGCTAATGACCTAGCGAGCTTCTTTTCCCACAATTTGGACATATACGTATCTTTACAAGGCCAGGAACGTTGGTCTCCAATGGATGAATTCAAGATAAAGGAAATACCCTTCAAGGAAACACTTTCTGCTTTCTCAGTCATTTGAGATGAGAAGCTGGTGGCTCGAATGACCAGGGTAAAATCTGGCTGTCCACTGGACCCTGCCCCTCCTTTCATTCTTCAGCGGTCAGCCAGAATCATTCTTCCACTCATAAACAGGATGTTGAACCTCTCTTTGGCCAGTGGGCAGGTCCCCCAAAACCTAGAAGCATGTGGTGGTAGTAAAACCGCTCTTGAAAAAACACCTCTTTCAATCCTGTACTTGCAGAACATTACAGGCCAACTTCCACGCTTGGGCAAATTACTGGAGTGGCATGTTAATAAACAACTGTCGGAATTCCTGGAGAAGAATAATCTTCATGCTTCTCAAACAGGCTTCAGGCCTGGACACAACAGTGGTCCTATGCAAGGAATGGGTATACACAAAGGATAAATATAGACACAATGGATACTATATTCTCAGTTGACTTGCCCAGCTGGGCAGAGGTCTGATATTTAATTTTCAACACAGTTTTTGTAAAATGCCTTCAACAATTTCTTGGAGGAGGGCACAAGCCTGTACCCAAACGTTTACAATTTGTCATGGTTAGCAGAGTGGATAGAGAGTAGAAAAGAGTTTTTAGGCAAAAAGCTATTATGTTTCTGTGCATATAGCAATAACAGAATTCGCATTCCCACCATTACTTGAGTTATAGTGATTAATACACAAAACAGTATATGGTGTAGTAATTGTCGATGGCGTTTCGATCCCATTACACAGTTACAGGGATCATCATCAGGACTGAATAAAGCCTTAATATTCCTAGCCATGATAGCCTAAAGGAAAAAGGGGAAAAAATAAAGAGATTTGTCCAAGAGAGGACGCATTTTAGTGATCACTACTAGTTTACATTTGGCAATGATCTTAGTATAAGACATATGTTACATTCAGTGTTGCCTTATGGGCCTATATCCTGGGTGTGCAATTTAAGGTGAAGTGAAAATTAAAATCGAGTAGTTTGCGACAAAACCATTTGTTTAAGGCTGCAACATTCATGCGAATGTGAATAGCTCCAATGGAGGTGCTACAATCGTGGTGACTGGTTTGTGACAAGGCGTGGGTGGCGACAGTAGTGTTTGAGCAGTGATCAATGATGAATGATAAAGACGGAGCGTAGAGGATTTAATAAGTGCCTAGAAAGCATGCCGCGCAAGTTCCAACATACCGCGATGGGCGGGAGGCACGCAATGATCAGTGATGAATGATAAAAACGGCGCGTAGAGAATTTAATAAGTGCCTAGAAAGCATGCCGCGCAAGCTCCAACATACCGCGATGGGCGGGAGGCACACAGTGGGTACCGGCCGGTACACGATGAGGGCTGCAGTAGTGACCTGTAAGAGACCAGGAGGTCTATGAGCAGTATGGTACAGTGGGGAGTAGGTGATTGAACCGCGCTATGGGGCGGTAACTTACCCGTGGAAGAACGGTTGGTTCTCGAACACTCGGGCAATTGTCAAAATTGACTTCAGTGCGCAGGCGGGATTATCGAAGGGGAACAATCTCCTAAAGGGAGGGACAGCTAATAAGTGTCGGAAAATAACGGCAGAACGTGCAAAGTGAGGCGTGCAGACAAGGAGCTTACCCCGTTAAAGCATTGACGCGCCAACAATGGGCTTAGTCGTCAGAAGGAGCCTGGGGGGATGAAAAGGGGGTAGGCGTATTAGAAAGGGCAAGGAGTAAAGATATCCCCGCAGAGTCTAGGAAGGGAACAGCCCAAGGCTTACCTTCACGTAGGACTGCAGACGCTTCCCGGGCCGGTGCAATGGCAAACCAGCCAGGAAGTAGGTTATAACTGCGTGATTGGTGGGGGCGGTCACATGCTATGGTAGACAAAAAGGAAGGACTTGCTTTCCGAGCCAGGGCAACCAGGAAGTGAGTAGAGACTCAGTGGTTGGATAGGGCAGTCACATGGCTGGGTGACGAAAATAAGGAAGGACATGGGGGCAGCCATATTAAGTGAGGGAGAATCACATTGAAGAGTTGTGGTGTGATTCAAGTGACCAAGTGACAGTGAGAAAAGCGCACTGTGTGGTGGAAAACGAGACGGACAGATTAAAGCATACACATTTTAATGCTCCACACATTCCACTTCGAAATTAACTGTAAAAGACCCAAATAACAGCAATTTATGTTAGGTTGGTCCAGTCCTCTTGCTGGTTAAGTCCAGAGTTTAAGCTATCAGTTCATAATATCCATTTCAATTCTTTCTTATTTAGAAGTTTGGACAAGTCTCCACCTCTTGGTGGTAGAGTAATTTGGCTGATCACAGTCCATCTCAGATCATTTTCGGTGTGCACTTTGTCAATGAAGTGTTCAACGAGAGGGGCTTTCTCAGTTTTGCATCTGATCCTACTGCGATGTGAAATTCTCAGTTTGATCTTCTGCTTGGTTTGTCCCACGTAGATCAGGTTGCACGGGCACAGGATGGCGTATACCAAGTTACAGCTGTTACAATTGGTAAAAGTTCACAAAACATTTTTCACCTCACCAAAGACAAATTCTTTTGACTCAATACAAAAATCACATACCACGCAACTACCACATTTAGAATGTCCCTTTAGTGGGGGAAGTTCCCATAGATCTAGGAGTGTGTGTGCTGGTTTGGGCGAAGGAAGAGCAGCCCTTACCAGGTGGTCCTTAAGATTTTTGCTTCTCTTAAAAGCAAACATGGGGGGTTCAAGATTTAGGTCTCCAGAGTTAAGGATATGCCAGTTTTTCTTAATACTTTTGCGAATCTTATTGGACACTGCAGAAAAAGTCGTGACACATACTAGTTGGTCAGATTGCTTTTTTTCTTTAGGTTCCAAAAGGGATTCACCCGGGCAGTACCAGGCCCTTTTCATGGCATTTTTCACTAGCCGGTGTGGGTAGCCTCTGAATCTTAGTTTGTCTGCCAGTATGTTTGCTTCCCTAAAATAATCCGTCTTGAGAAAGCAATTGCATCTCAGACGTAAAAATTGGGAATAGGGTAAGCTGTCTTTCAGGGCTCGTGGGTGGCAGCTACTGTAACTCAGCAGAGTATTCCTTTCCGTGGGCTTACAGAATAAGGATGTAAACAGTATGCCGTCTTTATGTTGTATGCAGAGATCCAGGAATGGAATGCTAGTTTTACTGTGGGTTAAGGTGAACGTTAAGCCATTACAATTGTTGTTGAGCCAATGCTGGAATAACGGCAAGGCTTCAGTCGGGCCTTTCCAGATCATAAAGACATCGTCTATATAACGCTTCCACTGAACCGCAACCCTAACCAACATTTTTTAGGGAGAGGACGAGGGGAAGAACCCAAACGGGGCAGGGTAAAGCAGCAAGCAAGATGGCACAACCCCCCAGGGGAGAGACAAACGAGGAGCAAATTATATCAGTGGTAGCCGAAACTGCCCCCTCTGATTTAGCTATTCCCATTTTTAACTTGTCCGAACACAATCGTTCTTCACAAGAAATCTCCATCTTAAGTAAGGGACTCTCCTTTGTACCTACAATCTACCCCGATTTTTTTTAATCTACAATCTGAGCTTATGGGTTTTTTTAGGAAAATAAGACTCTGTGCCTTCTTTGCCCTTAATCCTGCTCAACCTAGAGCTGCCCTAATCCCTTTCCGACCCCCGTCCACCTTTTCTCCCACATCTGGCATGATACCCAAAGAGATCATTACCTTCGAGAAAGTCGTCCTCAAGGAAACCACCACTTTGGCTAAATCCCATACATTCATTCCCTATAACATATCCCTTGATGAGAAAAATGCCATTTCATCCTTACGTGATAGGGACGAGATAATCATTAAGCCCGCTGACAAAGGGGGTGGGATTGTCCTACAAAATGTAATTAACTACAAAACTGAATTGTTGCGTCAAGTTTCCAACACAGACCACTACTGTAGGCTGAACACCAATCCCACAAAAGAACTTCAAACTTTTATTAGAAAGGTCACGACAGAAGCCTTTGAAACCGGATTCCTTACCAAACACGAATTAAACTTCTTGAATGTGGACCATCCCCGTATTCTGGTTATCTACACCCTCCCTAAGATTCATAAACGGTTGGATGACCCCCCCCGGCCGTCCTATAGTCTCTGGCTGTGGCTCTGTGTTGGAACCCTTGGGGCACTATGTGAATTGTTTTTTGAAAGATTTTGTGCCTTGTACAGTCTGCTATGTGCGTGACAGCATGTACATGATTAACCTAATCCAGAACCATCCATTTGATCCAACTACTGAAACTCTGTGTACTCTTGATGTTGAATCACTGTACACGAACATTCCTCAAACAGAAGCCCTACTGATCATGGAAAAAATTCTTAACACCCGACCACGCCCACATACTGTACCCACACTTTTCATTATTCAATTACTTGAAATTTGCCTAACTCAGAATTTCTTTATGTTTGATGGTGAATACTATCAACAGGTGAAGGGAACTTCGATGGGCGCAATTTTTGCCCCTACCCTGGCTATTCTTTACATGGACTGGCTTGAGTGTGACATCATCTTACCGACCACCAACCCATTCCACCTGGGACTGGTACAGTGGAAGCGTTATATAGACAATGTCTTTATGATCTGGAAAGGCCCGACTGAAGCCTTGCCATTATTCCAGCATTAGCTCAACAACAATTGTAATGGCTTAACGTTCACCTTAACCCACAGTAAAACTAACATTCCATTCCTGGATCTCTGCATACAACATAAAGACGGCTTACTGTTTACATCCTTATTCCGTAAGCCCACGGAAAGGAATACTCTGCTGAGTTACAGTAGCTGTCACCCACGAGCCCTGAAAGACAGCTTACCCTATTCCTAATTTTTACGTCTGAGACGCAATTGCTTTCTGAAGACGGATTATTTTAGGGAAGCAAACATACTGGCAGACAAACTAAGATTCAGAGGCTACCCACGCCGGCTAGTGAAAAATGCCATGAAAAGGGCCTGGTACTGCCCGGGTGAATCCCTTTTGGAACCTAAAGAAAAAAAGCAATCTGACCAACTAGTATGTGTCACGACTTTTTCTGCAGTGTCCAATAAGATTCGCAAAAGTATTAAGAAAAACTGGCATATCCTTAACTCTGGAGACCTAAATCTTGAACCCCCCATGTTTGCTTTTAAGAGAAGCAAAAATCTTAAGGACCACCTGGTAAGGGCGGCTCTTCCTTCGCCCAAACCAGCACACACACTAATAGATCTATGGGAACTTCCCCCACTAAAGGGACATTCTAAATGTGGTAGTTGCGTGGTGTGTGATTTTTGTATTGAGTCAAAAGAATTTGTCTTTGTTGAGGTGAAAAATGTTTTGCGAACTTTTACCAATTGTAACAGCTGTAACTTGGTATACGCCATCCTGTGCCCGTGCATCCTGATCTACGTGGGACAAACCAAGCAGAAGATCAAACTGAGAATTTCACAACATCGCAGTAGGATCAGATGCAAAACTTAGAAAGCCCCTCTCGTTGAACACTTCATTGACAAAGGGCACACCGAAAATGATCTGAGATGGACTGTGATCAGCCAAATTACTCTACCACCAAGAGGTGGAGACTTGTCCAAACTTCTAAATAAGGAAGAATTGAAATGGATATTACGAACTGATAGCTCAAACTCTGGACTTAACCAGCAAGAGGACTGGACCAACCTAACATAGATTGCTGTGATTTGGGTCTTTTACAGTTAATTTCGAAGTGGAATGTGTGGAGCATTAAAATGTGCATGCTTTAATCTGTCCGTCTCGTTTTCCACCATACAGTGCGTTTTTCTCACTGTCACTTGGTCACTTGAATCACACCACAACTCTTCAATGTGATTCTCCCTCACTTAATATGGCTGCCCCCATGTCCTTCCTTATTTTCGTCACCCAGCCATGTGACTGCCCTATCCAACCACTGAGTCTCTACTCACTTCCTGGTTGCCCTGGCTCGGAAAGCAAGTCCTTCCTTTTTGTCTACCATAGCATGTGACCGCCCCCACCAATCACGCAGTTATAACCTACTTCCTGGCTGGTTTGCCATTGCACCGGCCCGGGAAGCGTCTGCAGTCCTACGTGAAGGTAAGCCTTGGGCTGTTCCCTTCCTAGACTCTGCGGGGATATCTTTACTCCTTGCCCTTTCTAATACGCCTACCCCCTTTTCATCCCCCCAGGTTCCTTCTGACGACTAAGCCCATTGTTGGCGCGTCAATGCTTTAACGGGGTAAGCTCCTTGTCTGCACGCCTCACTTTGCACGTTCTGCCGTTATTTTCCGACACTTATTAGCTGTCCCTCCCTTTAGGAGATTGTTCCCCTTCGATAATCCCGCCTGCGCACTGAAGTCAATTTTGACAATTGCCCGAGTGTTCGAGAACCAAACGTTCTTCCACGGGTAAGTTACCGCCCCATAGCGCGGTTCAATCACCTACTCCCCACTGTACCATACTGCTCATAGACCTCCTGGTCTCTTACAGGTCACTACTGCAGCCCTCATCGTGTACCGGCCGGTACCCACTGCGTGCCTCCCGCCCATCGCGGTATGTTGGAGCTTGCGCGGCATGCTTTCTAGGCACTTATTAAATTCTCTACGCGCCGTTTTTATCATTCATCACTGATCATTGCGTGCCTCCCGCCCATCGCGGTATGTTGGAACTTGCGCTGCATGCTTTCTAGGCACTTATTAAATCCTCTACGCGCCGTCTTTATCATTCATCACTGATCACTGCTCAAACACTACCGCCGCCACCCACGCCTTGTCACAAACCAGTCACCACGATTATAGCACCTCCATTGGAGCTATTCACATTCGCATGAATGTTGCTGCCTTAAACAAATGGTTTTGTCGCAAACTATTCGATTTTAATTTTCACTTCAAATTAAATTGCACACCCAGGATATAGGCCCATAAGGCAATACTGAATGTCACATATGTCTTATACTAAGATCATTGACAAATGTAAACTAGTAGTAATCACTAAAATGCGTCCTCTCTTGGACAAATCTCTTTATTTTTTCCCCTTTTTCCTTTAGGCTATCATGGCTAGGAATAATTAGGCTTTATTCAGTCCTGATAATGATCCCTGTAACTGTGTAATGGGATCGAAACGCCGTCGACAATTACTACACCATATACTGTTTTGTGTATTAATCACAATAACTCAAGTTATGGTGTGAATACGAATTCTGTTATTGCTATATGCACAGAAACATAATAGCTTTTTGCCTAAAAACTCTTTTCTACTCTCTATCCACTCTGCTAACCATGACAAATTGTAAACGTTTGGGTACAGGCTTGTGCCCTCCTCCAAGAAATTGTTGAAGGTATTTTACAAAAACTGTGTTGAAAATTAAATATCAGACCTCTGCCCGGCTGGGCAAGTCAACTGAGAATATAGTATCCATTGTGCCTATATTTATCCTTTGTGTATACTCATTCCTTGCATAGGACCCCTGTTGTTTTCACTCATATGTTCCCCGAGGTCCTATGTTGACTCGTTTGGGTGCCCTTGTTGTGTTTCATATTCAGGCCTGGACACAGCACATTCATGAACAGACACTGGACCAAGGCAGTTCAGCTGCTCTGATCCCGTTGGATCTCAGCACAACGTTTGATACAGTATCACACACAACCTTACTAGAGAGGCGGTGCAATTCAGGTGTGACACACTTGGCTTGGAAGTAGTTGTACTCCTTCTTGGAAGATCGGAAGTTTTAGGTATGAGAAACCTTTAAACTCACAGCCCCTGTCTCTTTAGTGTGGAGTGCCTCAAGGGTCCTCCTTGAACCCCATGTTGTTTCATGTGTACGTACGTCCACTGGGAGATACTGTGCAATCATTTGGCCTTTCATTGGTTTCATACATGGACAATACCCAGATTATAATTTTCCAAGTCCCAGAATCACATATCAGGGCAGGGCACTAAAACTGAGCCTTACTACAGTAGCCAAATAGATCTTAATAGGGATAAACAGATGAAATGATAATTAAGAAATTATCTAAACTACTGGTCCCCCGACTGTTGGTCACAATCCCGTCGGTCCCTAAATGCAGTCCACGTCTGTGGTCAAAAATCTGGGAATTTGTTTGGATAACAAATTGTCATTTCAGATACAATGGAAGAAACTTCCTGCTGGTTGCTTCGTCACTCTGCGGTCAGTCAGAAAGGTTGTGGAATTTCTACCAGAATTTGTACAATCTTTAGTAAGCTCTTGCTTGGATTATGGAAATGTGCTTTATTTAGGAATCTCACATCTGTTTTTAATAGACTGCAGATAGTGCAAAAAGCTGCAGCTCGTCTATTGTAAAGGATTATCAAACATCGGTCAGTCTCAGTCTTTCTGGTCAAGTTGTATTGGTTTTCCATGAAAACAATATTAAATTCAAAGCCTCATTCATTGCCACAGAGTGTCCAATATTAAAAGCCCAAGATTGCTCCATCGTATGCTACAACCCTACAGTCCAGGGAGACTTCTGCGTTCTGCTACATTTTGTTTTGCCGTGATTCCCAGAGTTTGCAAAGGCCGGAGTGGTGATGGAGCAAGGTTTCATACATAAAGAAACTTGCTCGGACTCAACCCTTTCGAAATAATTTGTGATAAATTAACCAACATGTTTTGTGAATACTAATATTTGCACCACACAACATTTTCTTCATCTAGGGGAAGCTTTTAAATGTGCTTTACTAACAAGTAATTCGAGGATCTACAAATGGCTGCTGAAAACGTGGGAACTCTTTTTCACATGCGCCTACTACATCTAAATAGTATGACGTCCTTTGCTTTTGAAGGTAATTCTTTGCAGCTGCGCAGTAGTATATAAAATTGTCGCTTTGAACCTCACATGCTAATGCATATGCTTTTGCTTAAACTAAACCACGCATGTCTTGCTAATATGCTAATGCTATACTTAAAATAAAATAATGGCATTAGAGTAGGAATAAGTGGTATACAGTGCATTAATTTATTTTCGTATTCTAACGTGTACTTCTTGGACTTTATTATTAGGTCATATTTGGGCCTGGAGGGTGACTGAATTCTCCATATTGACCCGGAGAATGGAAGAAGAATTGCATAAAAATGATATACATTGTACATGAAATAATGTGAAAGTTGCTGGGAGGAATAAAGCATGGGAAAGTAAAATTAAGGGCAGGAATATATAACAATTAAACCATAGAAAATGACTTCATATTAGTATGGTGTGATGACCTCTCCCCATCCCACTGACTAATCGAATGAAGGGAATACACACATTTTTAAACATTGGTGGGTGGTACATACACTGAGAATAGTATAACTAAGGTAGGCTTAGTCAGTTAGATTGTCCGACTTGTCACAGACCTGCCACTGACCCAACGTTTGCTAAAGGAGATCGTTGATGCCACGGAGCTCAAAGAGCTGGTCGAGCACTATGAAAGAAGAATCGGGAGATTTCTGACAGAGAAGAATCTGTCTATATAGAAGGGGAACGAGAGTAGCACCAGAGAGGAGTGCAACGCTGGCGTTGCACTTAGAAGAGGTTACCTGTCCTGTCCTGCACCTGTCCTGATCCGTTGGCTCCTGATTAGTCTGGAGTCCTTTCTTCCAGCCCTTAGCCAGGGTTTGGTCCTCGCACCATTCTAGGTAAATATAAATCTGTGTGGTATGTCCTTGTATCATTTTCCTTTCTCATCCTTCCCAGGTACCGATGTCTAGAGATTTTACTAAGTCTTTAAAGATTTTTCCTGTGATCATTATTTTTCTCCTTGAGAATTTGGTGATTGACATGTATTGGTATTTGACTCACAAAATAATGCATAGATAAAGTTTTTAAAACTCTCCAGAGTCTGTGGTCATTCAAAGTAATAAGGGTAAATTCTATTCTATGCCTATTATGCGAACAACCTGATCTATCGACCAGAGGAAATTAAGTACTAAGGTACTATGGTTTGGTAAGAAAAAAGGTGTACAGGTTAATTATAACTCAAGTCAGATAAAGTTCTGAATCTCAGTGCAGGATTGCCAGCTTACTGTATGAATGTTTATGAGCCCAGGTGAGTATGGTGTATTAGAAATAACCCAAAATGGTAATCTCACGCCCTCAGTGGTGGTTATTCCTTTTCTTTCCTAGTCTCAAAATTGTGCAATGAGCTCCCTTGTCACAAGTCGGTGATTTTCCCCCTCACAGTTAGCACAGTCCAGTGGGACTTGGAATGGTGCTCAGACTCAGTGAAATATCTGGGCGTCCATGTCCACCTTGAGACTGACCAGATTTTTCGGCGTAACTATGGGGTGGCAATTTCCAAATTAGAGGCACACATTGACACATGGTTTAAGCCCCCACTTTCCATGGCCGAGCAGGTGACCCTCATAAAGATGAACGTTCTTCTGAAATTTTTATATCTATTTCAGAACATCCCGATCCTACTCACAAACAGGTTTTTTATTACTCTTCGCTCTCACTTAAGCAAGCTGGTGTGGGGCAACAGAAAGGCCAGGGTGCACTGGCAGATCATGACACTTCCCTTCAATAAAGGAGGGTATGGAGTCCCTGATTTGCAACTGTGTTATCTGGCAGCACAATGCAGCTTTGCGCAAACATGGTACCATCAAGATGCCAGGATTCCGTTCCTGCGTCCGGGATTAGATTTTGTTCTTCAGGACACCTTGGCTACCGTATTGCTCCTGGGAATCCCCAAAGATTTTCAGCCGGTCTCAACTACCAGTTGGGCTTGGACTAAACTGGGACGCATTACAAACGCAACATCACTATACTCCTCTGCTCTTCCACTCCCCAACGCCAAATGGTTATCCATCACTGGTGAAAAGCTAGTGCAGAAGACTTGTACTAAATTTAACATTGCAAAAATGGGTGATTTATATCCTGAGGGCCACATTTTTGACACAGATGACGAGACTTTATTCCCCGACACTACATTCATGGACAGGTTTGTCCTAATGAGACTACACTCCGCATTGCGGGCGGGGCTTACGGAGTATCCGGTAGAGCCTGCATCTTTCCCTCCACTCACGATAGTTATAGGCAGTAGTAGGGGGTCCATCTCACATCCCAATTCTACAGAGCGTGTGCCGTCATCATGCCAGTCAACGATGACAAGATACGCAGCGCCTGGGAGGCAGATTTGGGTAATCCAATAACGGACGAACAGTGGGCGGCCTGTTGTGCAGTTACGAAATCGGTTTCCCTTAATAGTCGTCACAAATTGATCCATTTCAAATTTTTGCGCAGGATGTAAATCACTCCAGCTAAAACACATAGGATAGACCCCACAAGGCCGCATTGTTGTCGGAGATGCAACTCCCCATACGCCGATTTTGCGCACCTTGCCTGGACATGCCCAGGCATACATGCTTTTTGGACAGGTATACACAAGACAATAAGCAGTATGATAAAGATACCAATGGAACCTTTACCAGAGATTGCCCTTTTAGGCTATGACGTCCAATTTCCCCATAAAGTTCTCAGGTTTGTAGCTATTTGTTTATTGTTGGCTAAAAGAGAAATCGCCATACACTGGGGCGGCAGGCGTACACCTACGATCAAGAATTGGCTCCACAGCTTGGCATCGTGCTCCATGAAGAGTGAGTTATATGCCAATACTATCCCTCCCTCCTCAAGACCTAAAGATATATGGGGCCCCTTCAGAGCCTTCCCAGCTGCAGAGCAACGAGATCCCCCACCCAACAGGAACAGGGTATCGTCCCGACAGGCGTAGGCTAGAATGGCATAGGATATGCTCCACTTACATATTATACGGTTTGTTGAGATCAGATTTTATTCTATGATGGGATACAGGGGCGAGAGCACTATTATTGGTGTGTTGATTGATAAGAGAAGCAACAGGATGCTCGAGACTGGCTAAGTAAGAACTACTTACATTGTACATTATACTTCGTGTCCTTAACCGTGCTTGTGAGAAAATAATGTCAGTTATACCATGTGAACGTACTTGTGTCGATATTTGATTAACTCAGAGCATTGCAGTTGTCTTTAAGAAAATGCTACATAAAGTTTTTTTTAAACAAAGAAAAAAAACGAGCTCCCCCCCACTCTTAAGAAGGTTGCAGATGATTTAACATTTAGGAAAGGTCTCAAGAAGTGGCATTATGTGTGTACTTGTCAATAGGTTTTCTGGTTTTTGTTCTGAATTGCCTTAGCAAATCCACAAAACCTGATTATTCATGAACACTATGTTGTTTACAACTTTTTCACACATACAAGGAGCAGTTTTAGCAATATCTCTGCTCAGGGGCTGGTTGAGAAAACACATGCCTGTCACCTCCGGATCCAAGTGTTCAATTTTCAATGTCTGACAATACATCAAGCGGCATTTCTTCTTGTAAATGGGACCAAGAGGAAAAAATATGTGAAAGGTCAGAAAATACCTCACATAAGCATCTCAAAGGGAGCAGCTGGTTGGTACTCACCATTTTGCCCACGCTATCATCATTGGTAACTTTCATAACCAGGTGGAAACCATCAAAGCGTATGTCGACCAATGCTGGCCAGACGTCTCTTGAGAAGCCTATTGATCTCAACCAGCCATGGAGGCATACTGCCACCATGGATTCAATGGCCCTGCCTAGTGAACCGGTGGTATCCAATCCACACCTCATTGCAAACTTTGTTGCATCCCGGCCATCAAGTATGGCTTAGTTCAGCGTGGCCTGGGCTTCTCTGGGACTAAAGGCAGCATTTGCGCAAACTAATCCCACAAGAAGTGACAATACTGGCCCAAGAGGCATGCAGTGTTTACCAACTGCAATACTAGGCTGGTAGAAGAGAAAATGGTCTTCCTAAAGGTATCCAGCTTCTTTGATAATACCTGTCCGCTGGAGTGGTAGGGAATGCTCTAGGTGTAACTTTGGCAGCCGATGCCATGCACCACCAGGCTCTCGGGGAAACCGGAGTCTCTCGGAGAAGGCTGTGGCAATGGGCAATCTTCTTGTGCAACGGAGCACCTGTGCAGGCTCGGACGTAAGCCCCCAGAAGAATATCCATGTGGGGTTCATTGAAGAGGACTAGAGACTCCACAGAGGATGGCCCCGGTTGAAACTTCTGTGAAGATGAAGGATGTGCCTCCCTCTGTTGCACGTTCTAGTGGTGACACCAGACCACAATCTGGAGACATATCGAGTTTGCTGGCATCCCCAAGCTCCTCATACCAGTTGTCCTCATGGTAAGACAGGCCCTGCTCACCAGTTGGGTCAGGGAACCCACAGCCATCGTCATCACCACCTCTAAAGTACAGGTTCGGGCTGGATCTTTCAAATGACAGATGCAGTGCGTCCGAACTGGATGGGCGAGGTCAAGCCAGTGTCTGCGCTGTCTTGGAATTGAACAGGATATTAGCTTCCATGAAGTTGGGTGGCACTGGGAACCTTGGGCATGGGGGCCGAAGGACTTGCTTTGGCATGGATCTTGGGCTCAAGGCAGATGTCAGCTTAGAACCGGGAGCAAATACAGAGAGCTCAGGTGGCGCTCGGGGAGGCCCAGCATACGGTAGTTTAACCAGGGCACCTCCCAGCTCAGTGGGGCACGAAAGGTGCGCCAGGAGTCGGTGCCCAAAAAGTGCATGATTGAACAGAACTCCTTAAGTTGGGCTGAGCTTTTGGCTCCGCAGTGAAAGTGCAGAAGCAGGGCCTAGAAGTACGAGGTTGAGAGAGGGAAGATAATGAATGCCTCCAGAACTTATTTTTGTGTTTCTTTGACTTACCCTAGTTTGATAAAGAGTTTGATTTCAAAGACGACCAATTGCTAAACTGACTTCACGACCAGGCCCAAGACCTCCCTCAAGATGGTGATCGGGAACAACAGGGAGTCGCCTTGTGTCGTGCTGTTAGGAAGTTCCTCGCTGGCACCCGGATTGTATTTGGGAGCATAGACCGACAGTTGCCGCAGTCTCTGGAGTCATGGTCATATCCAGATGCCAAAGGCAGACCAAGTGAGGATCTGCCTGTGACATTCTCCACAAGGATTAAAACCCGTAGGTTTTTGGGAGACATGTCCCTAGTACACTAGGAACAATTGGTCCAGAAAGGTTGAACAGAGGGTTGAAAAAGTTGGTCAAAAATGACAGAGATGGCGCTCTGGATCTGATCTGTTGGTGTGGATGGAAAGGAACTGAAGTCAGTGCCCCCGGGTGGCACCTATGTAGGCACTTCCACATTACTTCCAACATGGATGCTGTTGATGCAGAGCCACAAACACCACTAATATGTGCTCAAAAGTACTGGTCAAGATTTTATGGATCCAGTCCAATGCTGGTGGACTTTTTTAAGGTGCGGAATCTGTGGTTAGAAGTGCCTTTCAGAATTATCTTTATGATTTCAGAGAGTTTAACCATTAGAGAGCACTAGGATTAGAGATAAAGTTTCCTACTCTGCAATGGGGTCTCCTCTGCTTTCCATAAACAGTAAAATAGATTAGAGTGCAAGCTAAAGAAGTTTTTGAGCCAGAAGTATCTAAAAGCATAGACAAAAGACCCTTAATTCAAGTACATACATCACATAGAAAAGTCTACCAGATTGAGGTACCTCTCTGGAAAACAGAACTGTATATCAAAGGTATGAGCAGATGTCTAGAGGTTCTTCATATGTCTGGGTTTTTTCCTCATGAAAGCACTTGCAGTTGTTCCACAATACCACTCCGTCACCCAAAAAACCCTCACAGTGTAAAGGGCTTTGGATTTTTGGGAAATAATCTTATAGATTTTTGACAGCATGTGATGCAGAAAGTGAAGAATACTATCTAGATAAGGTTTGTTTTGTGCAAAGCATGTCTGTGCACAAAGCCTTATTCGTTTTTCTGTTGTCGTTTGTCTTGTGTTAGTATTTCAGAGCTTCTTTTAAGTCTAGAGTCTCTCTGACAGAAGAGATGATCCAGAAAAAAGGGAAATATGATTTCTGTGGAATTTCGAGATAACTCATGAGGGAAGGAAGTGTTGTTAACCCACCTTCACTATAGTGTTATACGATCCCTGCAAAGATTCCGAAACTCCTACACCCTTTGGGCTGATGGTATGACCACAAGGAAAGCTAATTTGAATAAGAAATGTCCTAGATATGCTTTGTAAATGGGTGGCACGTGAATTTTGAAGGGAGATCTAATTCGGAGCCATAGTTTACTAAGCCCATTCAGGAAATCTTACTTAAAGGGATAGCGAATGACATGCTTGAAGGACTTTTCCAATAAACAGTGATGGATGCCAAATGTATTTTAGTATATGAAAACCTAAAGCCCTACTCTGCAAAAAAAGAGACAAAAGTAGTACAGTGTCTTCTTGACATTCGCAAAACCTTTTCTACTTGATGACATATAATGACCGAGTGGAGGTGCATTTAGACTTCAGGATGTCAATGCAGTCCTCTGGTAGGTTCAAGTGGTATTACTGTAAGCACTCAAGAGTCAGGGAGTCAATGTCACTAACTAAAAGCTGGTATGTAGAACCATGTCCAACATCCTGGTACTATGGTGTGGTCTGCACGGCCGCATCCCTTGAATTGCAGACAGGTCCAGACACTGATACTGTCAAGCCAATACGGCGCAATCAGAATCACGGTCATTTTGCATTCTATCATCTTGGCAATGACAGTGGAAAGCAATTGGATTGGGAGGAAAGCACAGGTCACCTAACCAATCAATTACAAAATCATTACTCCTAGATCATGAAAACTGGGTGCAAAAACCAGACATCTTATGTTTTCGCCTGTGGTAAGCAAGTCTATTTGAGAAGTATCCCAGACATGATACTTGTATTGCAGAAAGAAGTTATTTAGCCCCCACCAGTGCTTTTTGATGACTACCAGACGTCTGTCTTCCAACTCATGGGAATCTTACTGCAAAGAGAAAATTCTCTTTAAAGACAAGTGCCAGATCGGCCACGCTTTTTTAATTTAAATAATTTTTATTTAAAGGTTTATTTTGCAAGTTGAAACACATCGTCATCACGTAAGTGGCACAACTCCATCGTGAAATGTGGTCAGTGACCAAACAGCGTTGTCTCCATGAGTGTAATGCTCTCTGTGCACCCCTCCCAGTCCCGTTCCTTCCTCTGACCCGGTCAGTCTGCTTGAAACAAAAGACTGATGCGGTTCTGCCACAGCATTCTCAGGCCCTTATCCCTAATGAAATTCCCTCCCTGGACATCCTAATAGCTGCGTCCGTCTGGATTTCCTAGCTGGTGTGCCTACCAGAAACCCCAGATCTTGTGATGTTTGTTTGAACAGCCTCTTGCCTGGTCCATGAGGTCACAGTGGTGCTTATCTTTTGTCCTTGGCCGGACGGCAGGGACTCCCTGAAAATCCACCGGCTGGCTGTACCACATTTATTCACCATGAACCCAATCCCCAACTGCTCTTACCCAGAGGAACTCAATCCTCCTCGACCAGACCCAACAATGCCAGTTTAGGGGCGAGCTGCACCAATAAGCTCATTACCTACCTCAATTCCGGGCTAATCTGCTCCTAGCATTGTGCAACCCTAGGGCATTCTCAAGTCATACAAAACCAGGTGCCCATGCCCCTGGCACACCAGGGGCATTCCAGATGTAAGGACCCCGACCGGCCATCCTCCACATCTGCTCCAGGACATAATAACCATTATGTAGATAATGTAGCTGAATGAATCAAAAATGTACAAAGATTTCCAGATCCCTCCCTCAGACCAGTGCAGGCCAAAGATCCTGTGCGTCCTGATGACTTCCCGCATCAGTTGGGCCTTGAGTGGGATACATTCATGGATGGGGTCAGTATAACCCCTCCATTGGGCCAGCATTCTCCTCATTTGCAGGAAACTATAAAACTGCAAAGTATTCAGCTCGTATTCATTTCTCTTTGAAGGGCTCAAAGGATCGCAAGTGGGACCCTGAACACATCGCCCAATTTGGATAGTCCTATGATATTTGAAGTCCCAAGCCTACTTGAGGTACTCAGCCAGTCCCCCACCCAAAGCTACGTTTTCTATGTAGAAGTTCTAGATCATCAGAAGTGGTGCAGCGCATCTCGCAATACCTGGACTGTTGCCCCTATCACTTCTGGTAAGCTTGGCATCGCACTGGGAGTATATAGGTGATGGTCTCCCAGTCTCTCCTATAATTCCAGCCAGTGTGCTGTGTCAAGGTTCTTCTTTTGATATGAAAATGGATATGGGCACCCTTTGGTTGGGCCTGAAAATTCATTGACATATTGTCTGTCTGTAGAAGAATGGATTATTTTACAATCAATTACATAAATTATTTGAGAGATTGGTGAATAGCACTGTTCCAGCGTGATTTTTTCAGCTTTAGTGTTTTAGACCATCTGCCCTAGACAGTGAAATACCACAATTGTCTCCCAACCCTCCTTTGAGGAGTGGTACTATAGTAGTTGGAGTTAGTTGTTTCATAAATGCAACCCCTTGAAGCAAAGAGCTTGAATAACTCTGTTGGACATCTGAATATTTTCCTCACAATCCATCAACTTAAGGGACCACTGATCCTCCCGGCACGCCTTAAGTGGTTGTATACATAGTCTAGCACTGAGAACACAGACACTCCCCATGTAAATGCTGCTCAGAGGGATGAAATTTGTCTGGCTGACCGATAAAGCCCAAGTTGTCTTCAGAGTGACTGTTCTGGAGAATAGATATTTTTTTTTCAAATTATGCTTATACCAGATGTGTCAAGTTAACTCCAAAGTAATGTATATTTTTAGCGGGTTGGAGTACTGCCTGACAGCAGAAATCCACTCGCCCAGCACCTGGATACACTCATGGGTGATAAGTCGCGCTCTACATATCCTAGCTGATTGATTGATCTGTAGCTTTAAAGCCATGGGACGGCCTATAGCTGTCTTCATGTCCTGTTAACCCCTCCCATGCTGATGACGGAACCGCTCCGTCATCAGCTGCAGTGGCGCTGTGCTGATGACGGAGCAGTTCCGTCATGGCCCGCCCGTCGCTCCAGTGCGAATTCCGCGCCTGCGCTGAGCGTTCTATTGAGCGAGCGGGGCCATGACGGAACCGCTCCGTCATAAGCACAGGGCAACCGACGCTGGTGACGGAGCGGTTCCGTCACCAGCATGCGCCCGCTGCATTCACGCCCCGCCCCCTTAGCACTGCGGCAGAATAGCCGCCGCAGTGAAGGGGTAAAGTTTCAGCTCAGAACTGGCCTATACTAACCAGTTGTTCAAATACTGCGCTGTATTGGCATTTTTATAGTACCTTCCTATCCTGAAGTGCTATCTGGGTGGGTTGAAACTCCAGGATGGTGGTAGCTCAATAACGTGCTTTCAGGTCCTGATGTATTCACTAGACAGAGTATAGACCTCTCAAAGTTGACAGAGTTAAAGGGGTAGCATTCTCTTGATATCAAGGCTCACCTTGTCAAAGTGACCTCTACAGCAGGAGCTAGTTGAATGATTGGTTCCCAAAAACATTGTCTGTTGAAGGGAAGCCCTGGTCACATGAGAACGGGCCTGGGGGCACCGTCAGGGACTGGTGAGTGGAAGGCAGGAGAATCAGCCTTGCTTCTAATAGGAGTGTGAAGACTTACCTTGTTGGAGTTACTTGACAAAGAGAAAGATGGTCCAACTACTCAATGCTGAATGCCAAGGCTCACGCAGTCACCCGGAGCCTCCTACAAGTCATTTCCAAACAGACAGTGCACTTTTTAATGAAGTGAAAGATCAGAAGGCAGTTGACACGTTATATTCATCCTTCCAGGAGTTCTTCACCACACAAGGACACCACTGTGTAAACATATACATTAAATGGAAATTGTGTGGACAAGGGTTTACTATTTAATTATTGCGACCTTCTACAGTTCCTCTTCCAAACTTCAGTTTGATCACCTATTGCAGTTTGGAATGCTGATCTATAAAGCCTATAAACACTACTCCATCATAGATAAAAATATATACATTCATTCATTTTCAAAACACAGAGGTAAGATAATGTTTTCTTTTCTTCTACTATGCAACTCGCTGAATTATCCTCTTCCTAATTTTACATACTTTTACTACATTACACTTCTCAATTATTGTATATGCCATGGAATCCTCCGGTCACTTATGTCAGATTGTAGACCCTTCCCTTCCTTTCTAAAATTGTAATTATTTTTATACATTTACTGTTTAGCTTCCAATAATGTTTTAATTACTCTCTTATCCACCCAACTTGTTTTTGTCTTGATACAACAACATGGTAGTTTCTTTGGAAACAGCCACTCTTCTTTTAGACACATTCTTTCTGGGATGACCTTTATACAAAAGTTTATAGTGCACATGGTTAAACACAAAAGGGTACAACCTGGTTATGTCTCAGGAATTTCCAACCACATATAGTAAACTCATTTACATAAGGGAAACAGCATGTACCACGAAGGCTGAACAACGAACAGCCTTTACATCGAAGGCTATACTACGCAAGACCTACCGCGCATATGCCTTAACAACGCATGGGAGTTGTTAAGGCATATGCGCGGTAGGGTATGCAGACGGACGGAAGCAGTAAGAGATCGTGGTGAGGTAAGTGGGGATGTTTTTAGGGGTTGTGGGTTGGAGTAGTTTTTAGGGTGTGGGGGTGTTCTGGTAGTTTGTAGGGGATGGGGGTTTGGGGTAGTTCGTAGGGAGTGGGGTGCTTTGGGATAGTTTTTAGTGGGTGGGGGATCGGGGTAGTTTTCAGGGCTTGACGGTGTTTTAGGGTTCAGGGCGGAGGGCAGAGATACATCTTAGGAATTAGGGGGGGCATGGTCGTTTTTAGGGCTTAGTAGGTACCTTTTAGAGAGATCTAGAGAGGGTGGTGTGAAAACGTTACTAGGGCTGCGGGAGAGTGTGGTAGTTTAGGAACTCAGGTCAGGGGTTAAGACTTACATGTGAATTCTTAACCACAAATATGTATTTACCAAATATGCCTTAACAACAAATGATTTGTTGTAAAGGCATGCGTGATAAAGGCATATTCGTGATTAAGAATTTCGTTGTTTAGCCTTTGTGGAACCAGCATGTGTGGTAAATGCATGCGTGGTTCCATCAACCAACCTTACATAATGAATCTTCACTTGCATTTTTATCACTCCACATTTCATGACCTGCTTTCTTAACTTGATCCTTGCTTACTACCCAATTGCATTCTCCCTCTTCCAATGGCAACATTTTGTCAATGAGACATCGAACTCCTCTTATAAACATCGCACATTTTCATCATCACAGCAAGAAAAAGCAGAATCTGGTTAAATCTCAATATTTTCTTTCACATATACTTATCACAGAATGGAAGCATTGATAGATAATCTGCATTAACATAGTGCCCTGATGTCGAAGACACAGATCTACTCTTTTATCTTTTCAAAGGCCTCTTTACAAATATTTAATTCAAAAGTATCTATTTTCATGAAATCACTCCGCATCTCCTGGCAAGTCAAGATGTTACATCAAGGCTGCTTTGCATATGCCTGGGTCTAATCTAAGGTAGCTCAGTGGGCATAATAACAATGGGTTGGAATGCTACCCTGAGCAATTGCCAATGGTTATATTATTTGCAAGCATTACTCATTTTTGTGTGTTTGATGCAATGCCCTAAGTGGCCACGGTTATGTCCAGATGCGAGTCCTGTCCTCACTGTGACCCCTGGAACCAAACAACCTACAGAAGAGCCCCAACAATGGTGAAACTTGAATTGGGTTGCTGGTGTTCCGGTTCAGAGAGGAACTGGCTTGGCAGTTCGGGTGGACTATTCCTCTTGGAGCAGGCTGATTTGCATATTAATGGGGTGAATCTAACGTGGAATAGTGGGCAAAAGAACAAAGGGTAGGAACGCCACCTGAACGATTGCCAGTGGTTAGACTATTTGCAAGCATTCCTCTGATCTTTTTTTGTGTTAGATTTTTTTTTTATATCCAAGTGTAACTTTTCTAACCACATCTCTGAAATGCAGCAGGTGAGGTGCAGAGGGCAAATGTTAAACTGCATTCTAGAATACAGACACAAAGATTCATCCAATAGCCTTGATTCTTCATGTAGATTTACTTGATGATATGCACCAGACATATTCAAGGCACTAAATGCTTTGCCTTCCCAATCACCCTCAGCAGCTCTAATGTGTTGAGGAGAGGTCTATCAACCCAAATGCCACGAAAACCAACTCTAGACTCTCTAACAAACCTTTGCTTTAAGTTGTGAAATTAAAACTACTGACACCAACCATTCAGATGATTCATGGGATATGGTAATAACGCTTCTTGATCTTTTTGAAGTGGTTCTCTCATTAAATGTGGAATAGGTCTATGTATACTTTTTTGTATAAGATTTTGAGCAGAAAAAAAATCCTTCAAGGATCCCCAAATTATTAGAAAATACTTTAGGATAATTTCTAAAAAAAACACCTCATTGATTCTGGTCAGTTTCAATTACCTTCACCTTTTAAGAAGCATTTGGAGCCCATAGCATATCAGCATCCATTTAGCGATGCCATCCACAAGCTGGGTGCTTCCTTTATCACATCAATAGGCTGGTAAATTCGTTTGTCTTTATTATTTCTCTCCCCTACATGCCAATTATTTCTACTAGCTTGCCACCATATCCTACTGTTCTAATATCAAACTCAACCAAATCTGAATATCTTTTCCTTTGAGCTCATCAACACATGAATACTTTGACACAAGAGCTTCCAGTGAATGGATCTCTACTGATGGTCAGCAAAAAAAATATTTTCCATTATTTAAACTACTCATGTATCATGGTTCTGAAAAACAAAATAATACACTCTAATAAATTAATAGAATAAATTAAAAACGCAATAATGAATCTAACAGCTTTCCCATTCTGCTTTGTGCATGCTTGTTAATGTTACTCCATTCCGTCTCCCAGTCTCGGTACGTTTCCACTACTGGTAAGCTCGACCATGGTCTTTTTTACTATTTACTGTTTCATACAAATACACACTTCCTTCAGCCCTCTGTTCTCTTCTCTTTTAATCTGTTCTTACTGTTTCTCCTATTCCTTTGAATACGTGCGGGTTTACGTAGCAGTTATTAATAGTGTCACACATTCAAGTAGTGTTTTTCGAACCGTCACATCAGGAGATGCATGCACAGGGCAGCAAAAAACGAGATGCAACCACCGCCTACTCCTATAGCTGACAAGAGTTAAGAAGGACCAGATGGTGTGTGTGTTTGTGTGAGGAGGTTCACAAGTGTGCAAAGCGTGTTACAAGAGTGCAACAATATGAGGCTTATCAACACACAGCAACCTTTTTTTGTTACAAGATTTCAGCTCTTCAATAAGTTGACTAAGTTCATCACCAGAGCGGTTTCTCTAATGGAATTGACAATACTACTAACAAATGTTCTGCACTTAAATGTTCATTGTTGTCTAAGGGTTCAGGTCGGGACCTCCTGTCATGGAAGCAGGGACACTCGTCGCCAAATTGTGCTGTGTATACTCAAATACTTTACACAGTAAGGAGGCTGATGTAACGTTATTGGAAATCTTACATGAACTTCAGCTGTCAGTTCATCTTTCCAGCGCCAAAGGTTCTGATCAGGACATTCAAAGAAACAAAAACAAACACACATACCCGTGCCCCCTCTCCCTGTATATAGGAGCTGCCATGGGCCTTCGGTAGATGAGGTGCAGAGAGTAAATTAGAAACTAGAAATAAGAGGCACTCACAACAAAGAAATGCAGAAAAAAACAATAAGAAAACTTCAAAAGAGGCTGAGTAGAGACAGAAAGAAACGACGAAAATCTACTTTTCTGACCATTCATTTCCTAGACAAACAAGTAAACAAGTAATAGTGTTTAGGGATCGTTTTCAAAGAGCCTGAAAAAATACAACTGCCTTAATTACCACGGCATGATGGAACGGCTGCAACTTCTCGAAATCATAAAAAGCAATGTCAATGTAAACAGACTACGATAATTCACCTTTCCTATAAAGTTTGTTTTTTTAACTTTAAAACAGGGTGGAATTAATGTTTTATAACAGACAATGCATCTTCGAAGCCTCTCAATAAAAATAAATTGACAAAGGTGCATTTTGTAGGAAGGTTTTCTTTTATGTTGTTTAAATAGCATTGTGGGGATTCCGTGTGTGCACCAAGATATTCTACTTCTTATGGATATCAAAGTGAATCCCATGACAGAACGGGTTATTCCTAAGTTAATTGACATGCAATAGACAATCTGAGCCAGAGAAGCCTCTGTGTGGACTGGAGCTCAGAGCGCTTCACCCTCATAAATCACGGTTTGGATCATACACTTATATGCGGGCCATTTTCCCCTTTACGTCAGGAGTTTCTTCTGCAGCAAATACTGATGTGGTGCACTGGAGTCTACCCGCTCGGATTAGACCACTCTTGGCATAGACCCCCTACAGTGAATAGGTAATAAGATACTCTGGAAAAACAAGTAATACATGCAACAAGAAAAGCTTCGTAAAAAGTACTGACAAGCCTTGTTAAGGCACACAACATCTTGATGGTGTAAAAGTCACATCTAGGACCAGAACTTAGGAGCGCCCTTTCCCTTCTCCCATAAATTGTTCAATGACTGTTGTTTCTTGGATTGTTGGCGAGACATATTATTTCAAATGCATAACATACTTAAGAGTGGGCTTTGAGTGACCTTCTTGGTCATGATTGGATGGCTTTGTTGTCTTTCCATGACACCTGCTCCTGATTTAATAGTTTCCGTCCCTATTCTTGTGTTTTTTTCTCGCCCAGGGGCATTTAGGGCTCGTAGTGCTCTGACTGGAGGATGTATCCTTCCACTGTCTCGTAGTGCTGTAATTAGATGATGTATTGTTCCATTGTAAATGTCAGACTTTGGTGTGCAGTGGCACGGAGGAACTATTTTCTCATTTCCCTCACTTCCAACGATCCACTTCCTTTGGCTACGTTTGCTCTATATATCTACCATATACATACATACATAGATGGTGTGAATACAACTCTTTAAATAAAAGCAGGAATTAATGCTAACAAATTGAGTTACACTGTAGGAGGGTTCTTTCATACAAAAACCGAAATGTTACACTTTTGCTCCATCTTTGATTGCCCATGCTTTGCGTACTCTGCGAGCTAATGCAATAATCAGATAAATGACAAATACAACATGCTGGATGACTGAACACAGCACAAAAGCTTTATTATTCACAGTTTATTAGTTGCTATCTAGGAAATGCTGCATCAGTTAGATTACGTACAGAAGCCATTTTGTTTATTTAAACACTGATTTTGTTTTATATATATGTACACACAAGACAGATGTCCGACAAACACCGATCCCGAAAGAAACAATCAGATGTCCAGGGAAAAATCCCAGAGACTGCTTTCAGGCAATTTGGGAAAAGAAGCTATATAAAAAAGAAAAGCGATGACAGATAGGGAGAGGGAAAGTAAAACAAGTACAGCCAGCTTCAACCTTCAATGGAACCCCAAATAGAAATGCATTAACTGAAGGTCGTAACAGTTTGGCAATTTCTTAGACTACAGCAACCAACCAGCTCTAATTGAAAAGCTGAACCCAAGCCAGACCGCTCTTTGATCCCGTCTAATTCCAATGGAAAAAATAAACAACCAGCAGCTCTCACTGCACACCTTTGCAAACACATTCACTGGTGCAAGCTCCATCCAATGAATGCATCTACACCATTGCTGATATATAACATTGCCAAGAATATTAAGTCTTCATACCCCTTTTAAATGACAAATTTTAAAGATAATTAAGAAATAGCCTCGGATTCACCCATGAGAAACAAATCTAACCCAAAAGTCTCACTGCAGTGTTCCAAAACCAACAGACATATTGGTAATTGCAGACCATGAACAGCTTTCGCTCAACAAAGTAATTGAAAATCTAATGTTTCATTCCCAGTGATTTACAAAAACATACTTTCTCCAGCTTAAGTTTTCTTGTTTTCCTCCCTCCCAATTACGTGGAGAGGCCAGACTGTAAGGCAAATAAAATAAGGCAAATAAACGAAAACAGGAAGTATGAGCTTTCTAAAACTCAACATGTGGGGACATTATGACGTCTTTAGGCATTAAAGGCCATAATTAAGGTAAAACATTGGCAACAAATATCTGAATTCCGCACGAGCTTCCAGCTACTGCGGTTCTTTTATAAATAATACTGCACGATCAAGACTTTTAAGTGCCTGCAGATCCAGGACAGATGCCTTTCACTTCTGACACTGCAGAGCTTGTGGAGAAAGACACAGAGAGCCATCTCATGTCCGGGGCCCCCACGCTTTCAAACTCCGTTCCTGTGCAAAAATCCAGGGTTTCATAACTTCAGAAAATTGTTTAAGACCTGGCTGTGTTCTCTTCTTGAGATCACTGCTGGTTTCCCATCTTCTTAGCACCATTAAACCCACTGCCGGTGTGTACAAGCCCTTAACACAACCGAAACTGAAGAGTCTGTAGAACGTGGAGACACCCTCCTCCCACCCCCAAGTATTGTGTTGTCTGTGGTACAAGGCAGAATGAACTATTCACCTAAGCCAGGTCTCAAACTTCAAATAGAGGCCTTGGGATCAAGAAGCAGACACATCTATTGTTCAGCTATTAATATGTAAAGCTGTTCTAAAAACAACCCAAATAACTCACCTGAGTGATAGAAGGAATATTTTAGGCTTGAATAATAATGCTGCAGGGTATGTGTGGCATTATCGCAAACTATATTTTAATACCAGGTCCTTATTGTTTTAGTTTGCCTCTGCAATTCAAATACAGGTTGTGCATGAACATCTTTCCAACGTGTAAACTACCTCTCTTGGAATAAAAAGCAGCAAAGGCTTGGGACTAACGGTGATTCGCATGTGCCTGCCATGCATTGAAAATGGGAAGGTGCTGTAAAGTATTAGATTAACATTCGCATCTGAAGGTACTCGTATTTTTACACCAATACTATCCACTCCCACATGCTCACCTTGTGAAGACATGTACAACAAACAAACAAAGTTAACATTGCAACGTTAGTCGAGAAAGTTAACCTGAAACTTTAAGGACTGTTGCTACATCTTAAAAAAAAAAAATTCAACAAACAAATGAAAAGAAAATCCAGGAAGAAGGCACTATGGAAAAATAAATGAAAAAGTGCTTGGACATCTTTTGAATAAAAGAGAGGAAAAAATGCAGCGAGGTCACTTGAAATATGCCTGAACTTAAAATTCAAACCAGGCCTAATATGGCGGCTGCTGGAGGGTTGGGAGGTGGTGGTTGGGAACACGCTGCACACAAGACCAGCAGAAGACTGCAGCAGGAAACTCATAGATCAACATTCAGTGAAGAAGGCATAACACCGGGTGTGCTGAGGCAAGACATGAGAAGCATCTTTCTCTTCTCGGCTCAAATCAGACAAACCATGATTCCCTTTGCATAGAGATAAAATACCAGCAGTTTATCATTGATCAGGAGGTGAGAGCTTTTTATGGCATTTAACTGCATGCAACGAGACAGACACAAGAAGTAGGAGAGAAGGGATGTGCAGAAGGAACAGGGCACAGGAGCAGCTGTTGAAATCTATGTATAAAAAAAATCTCTCTTAATTTAAAGGTAAGTTTTGGCATTCAAAACCAAACGTCCCCTCCAAAGGGAATCCCCAAAAGGTTCATAGAAGAGGCCTTTGCACTTTCCAGAGGGAGAAGATGGGGGGGATCCCACCACTTGAAGGCTTCTCCATCCTTTGGACAGTACGCGGTTTTTCTTTTGCTGGGGTCCTCCCTCCTCTGTTATGTATTAAATACTCTGATCCACTTATTAAACGTTGCGGTTCACAGGGGTGACGTAATTGCGTGGGAACATGCCCGTAAGCCCGTGACATGCGCCCTTCCACCAGTTGGGGTCGGAGTTGTCAATGACCTGGATGAAGTCCCCGCGGCGAAAGCCCAGTTCCCCTTCTTCCTGTGGATCAAAGTCGAAAAGGGCCTGGACATGTGTTGGCTGCTGTAAAGTAAGGACAGAAAAGAAGTTATTGCCCAATTGTTGCATAGGGGTCCAGACATTTAAGCACTTATATTAAGAGTTAGGAATACATACGTTTCTTGTAACTTTGTTTTTTCAACTCATGCTTTGAACCCTTTTGCCCTGTCAGGCCACCTCTCTCGATACTATGGGACATAATGGAAACTAGGCTATTCTTGGGTCAAGTATTTTACACGGTCATCAGCAACACAGGAGCCAGATAATACAATAAACTCACTGAAATGCTGAGTTTTAAAACTTTCACTTTCAGGAAGTAGCGAGGTCAAACATTCAAGGACGACTCTTGAAGGAGGGATGCTTGTGTGGGGCAACATTCCATTCAGCTAATATGTGTATACCGCATAAGGAAAAGTTAGTTCTTTGTAATCCTGGCTCTCTTTTAGGAAAATATTCATAAAAGTGATAAGCACTGAACAGTCATGTATACATGCTGGATCCCAGAGTACTTATAAACACACACACACACCCATCCCCCTATATTACACTGTAAGCTGTACCAAATGTGTAGTTACTGTTAAGTCAGCGTTTCCCATGAATATATGTTTTTGGTTTTTATAAATAAGTTTGATATCATTTGACAATTCTGCACAATACTTTCTAAAAAAAAACAAGTTCACCCTGTTTGGGTTCAGCATGGCAAGTTTTGCGCAGATATGTCAAGTCAAGTCAATACGAGCTTTATTCGATTAGTTAAAATCATAAAAGCAATTACCTTACATATAAAATCAGCAATTCATGTATTAAAAAGCATTTCTTATAAAAACAATTCACGTATTTACATTAAAAATAGAGCATTCCATAATTAGACTAACAGGTGGCAATTATTAACACATTTCATGGATTATTTAATTTCAGTTTTCTAGACTTAACACGCATAGCAGCAACCAAAAAACTTGCGACCCCAAATATTACTCTGATGCTACTCAGGAGTTGTAAGTAGCGGAGAGCGGGACAAACTTGTATGAACCCTGCTTCTCTCAGGATAGGTATTAAAAACAATCTCCTACATTCATCATAATGGCCGCAAAACGTAATAAAGTGCATCAGTGTCTGATCAGAGAAATTATCACAGCTACAGGGGATAGATGTATCGGATTTTCCCCATACTGGGTAATTCCCCAAGGAATACTGGATGATGTTAAGTCTAAATCTCACCAGGAGATTACGATGGTAAGGACGAGTCACAATGGTCAAATAGGTTTCCACTTTAGGGGTAGTCTGAAGTATGTAGTTAGCCCTAACCCCCGATTCTTGGACCTCTAATTCCTCCCGTTCCATCATCACACGTTCTAAGAAATTATTCTTGATCCACAGTACATCGTCCTTCTTGATGGTACTCGGGGCAAGATATAGTTCAGGCCTCCCCAATTTAAGAAAAGTGTTTTTAATGTAAGCCAGCTAAGAAATTTTATTGACTTTATCCAGCGCCATACAATCTTTGAGAATAGAATGATTTAGACTGATGTCGGGATTCAACCAGGTCTTGGCCCAGCAGGTCAAAGGTGCCAACTGTAGTTGATCACTGATGTAGCCAAGACCTACCTCGGTATGGACTTATAATACTGGGGTTGATTGGGGGACCACTAAAAGATCTGAGAAACTTATTTTCTGCCACCTGGACTTCATCTTGTGGTAGATAGCCCCATATGGAGGCACCATACTAGCTATTGATAGGCTTTATGATTTATAAACTGCCAACAATGCTTCTATTGGACGTGAACCCAAGCGTTTAGCAAAGCTCAATAGAGCAGAATTAGTTCTGGTGACAGCTAAGCCTTTAGCAATTAATTGTGGTCTCCAGGTACCCCTTTCGTCAAAAAGGACGCCTAGGTAAGTGAAGACCGGGACTCTGGAGATTTCTTCACCGTTGCAAAGAAACTTACCAAACTTTACATTTTTGGAACGCTTCCCTGCAACCATAACGTGTGATATTTTGTTATTTACCTGCAGGTCCAAGGAGGACATAAATACTCCAAAATTGTCCAAGAGTTTCTGCAGCCCTACCCCAGTACGGGCGAGCAGTACTGCGTCATCCGCGTAGAGGAGTACCGGCACCAAGTACTCCCCCACACGTGGGACGTCAGGAGTGGACCCTTTCAGGGTTATTTCGAGGGAGTTTATATATAGGGTGAATAGGAGGGGTGCCAAAATGCACCCCAGCCTTACCCCTCGTTTTGATTTAAAAGAACCTGTAGTTCTACCCTCGCTATTAGTTCTAATAGTGGCCCGCAGATCTTGATGCAGACCCGCTAGATAATGTACCAATGGGGGATCAATCCCTATGTTAATTAAAATTGCCCAAAAGTTTACCACGATTGACTAGATCAAAGGCCGATGTTAGGTCCATAAAGGCCATATATAGCAGACCCTCCTTAGCCAAGGTGTATTTGCTAATTAACACATGGAGGTTAAGGCATTGATGACGAATACCCCTTTTGGACCTGAACCCATATTGTAATTCGGAGAGGACCTTACTCTCTTCCAGATGTTTGCCTAATCTCTGCAGAATGACCCTGTCCAAGATTTTGACGGCAGATTCAATCAGCGAGATAGGCCTATAACAGGCAGGGTCAGATCTTAAACCTTTTTTAAAGACGGGTATTATAGATGAAGTTGCCCAAGATGGGGGAAACCCCAAGTTATTGTGGAGTTGAAGACATTCGTGAGTATCTTAGTCCATAACTCCAGGGGGGTCCTATAAAGGTCTGCGGGCACACCGTCTGGGCCCGGGGCCTTATTTTTCGTCATCTCTACAATGGCCTTTTTTACCTCCATTTCCTCAAATCGCAAGAGGTTCTACACCAATTTCTAAGGGGTCCATCATTAATGTGTTCTCTTCAGCACTGTTGTATATTTTACTAAAGTGGGCGACCAATGTCTCATCGGGAATCACAGAGTCCATCACCGAGTTATTTATACCAGAAAAGTAAGGGTGGTTTATTGCAGCCCAAAATTTAGAACTGTCCTTCAACACATCTGTTGACATGAGATTGTCCCAAGCCTCCTCCTTTATACATTTTTTACGGTTAGCCATAGCAAATTTATAATTTTTTCTAAGTGCGGCCACCTTTTCCTTGTTTCTCGGTTTTGGTTTTAAAGCAAACAATAGTTCTTTATGGGCTTTTGAACAAGACTCATCAAACCACCTTGGCTGATCTGGGCAATCCCTCTTCTTGTTACATCTTAGGTCAAGTCTCACTTGTGTGCAAATAGTGGTGAAAGAATTTAAGACCTTTTTCCCATCTGCCACGTTATCTAGGCATATTGCCATGTCCTCCTTAACTTTGTGCTCTAGTTCCTTAATAAAAGTGTCTGGGACCACCTTAGCCCAATTGAGCCTCCTCCCCTGATCTTTGGGAATGAGTTTATCAGGATTACAATCCTCGTTTGCCTTCTGGTTGTCTGTGTCCTCCCCCCATGTATAGTCATGATTAGAGGATTATGATCACTGAAGATCGAAATTGTGACCTCTATTGAGGAACAAACCTGTACCACACCAGGGGAAACGAAAATGTAATCAATTACAGTTTCTGCTTCTCTACCAACAAAGGTTGGGGCCCTTTCCTCCCCTCCGCTTGCCTCAACTTTATAGAGATTGGTGTTTGCAAGTAGATCTTCTAACAACTCGCCTTGGGGTGAGTGCTCGAAATGTGTGGAGATTGAACCAGGTGGGCCTATATTGTGTTTATCCAGACAATTCCAAACACATGGATGGATATTAAAATCTCCCATTAAGATTGTATCGAATATAGCAGTTTGTGTTGACTTGTAATGTTCTAAATAAGAAGCCAGTGTATTTAGGTGCAAGTTTTGTGTGACCTTCTCTGGCGCATTATAAAAATTCAAAATTAAAATTTTAGGGTATTTGGGACGACTCCATTCTAGTCCTTGTAGGTTTGCTGACAGAAACCCCAAATTTCTAAATGAGCCTGGAAGTTTAAGTGAGGTTAAAATACAAAGACCCCCTTTAGGTCTACCACCCTGTCCTGCGGTGGCCTTGACATGAAAGCTACAATAACCACCTAGATGAAAAAGATCACTTGTGTCCTAAGTCTCTTGTAGAGCAATTATCTTGTGTTGTACCACAAAGTGTATCCATCTTGCATCTTTTATTTTTTTACCAAGCCCC
The DNA here is from genome assembly GCF_964263255.1 of Lissotriton vulgaris. Classification (NCBI taxonomy): domain Eukaryota; kingdom Metazoa; phylum Chordata; class Amphibia; order Caudata; family Salamandridae; genus Lissotriton; species Lissotriton vulgaris. The sequence goes on along the minus strand of NC_141695.1, from coordinate 615,064,654 downwards.
GCCACGTTTCAACTAATTAATTTGTACGAGGAGTGGGGAAGCAATGGATTATCCGGTGTAATGTTAGACGTGTTATCAGTTTCTGTGTGTAGTTGTCAATCATTTATGTCCAGGCTTGATAAAGCAGAGAATCTGTTTGTTAATACTAGGTCAGGATTAAGACCTGTGTCCATCCTATCACTCCGGACTGTTTTTACTGCCCTCAGTGATGCCTGGTAAGATTGGTAGGAGTAACGCATAGTGTTATTGACTTTCAGAATAGGACAAGGAGTCATAGGGACTATGGGCCGACGTGCTGCAGGTTGTAGAAAATTGGGTGGCGGATAGAAAAAGCCCAGGGGAAGTGGCCTAATACCCTGCCCATCTAGGTATGAGCCATCCCAGAGCAAAGTGTCCACAATATTTGCTCTGTCGAAGTTAACAACTACACAGTCTCCTGGGATGGTCTTTTTACGTTTCCCCACCCACTCAACTCTTCTGGCCGAAATGATACTTAAAGCAATATCAACACTCCCACTACTAAACTGTGAGCACCACCTTTTAGTTCTAATCAGGAGATCGTTGTCAGGTTCTACAGCTCCAGTTTTAAGAGATAGGATTCCTGTCAGTATTACCACTAGCGGAGCAGCTTGTGGGGGGAGATGTAGTGTAGATAATTTAGGGGTACGGTGGTTAGTAACATATCCACTTTTATGTGGAGAACTTGGGTGTATGCCCTCATCATGTGACAAATGTTGTTGTGCCTCAGGTGTAGAAACTGGCCTCTTAATCTGATGACTAGAATGTCCCGACGTAGTCTGCATACCCTCCCCCAGAGAAGGCTCAGTGTCAATAACCTGACTAGACGTCCTGATTTGGTTAACTCCTATGTCCTTAGCATCAGTGAGAACTGTGAGGTGTGACCTAACATCTTTTAGAAATTTGCCAATATTTTCACATTTCTTGACTATGTTTGCAACGCAATGATTCAAAGAGTCCACAATATCCTTGCCAATGTTCACAAGAATAGGCTCCAAGTGGGATTCAATCAGTTCCTCCGTTAGTTCCAAAACATTTGTTGGGAGCCCACGATTCGGAATGTTGATCACATTCCCTTTGGTCAAATTAACGGTTTTCTTCCTTTTGGTACCTTTACTAGTAACTTTTGAGGTATCTTTGTGTGTTCTAGTCTCCCTTCGGCTGGCTCTCTGGGAAGTGTTTATACAAGTTTGTTGGTCCTGGGCACCTTGAGGCGGGTTAACCACAACAATGTCTGGTACTAATGGGATCGGGGGTACCCCACTTGGGGATGTCACAGAATTCTGAGTGGGCATGATATCAATGCGAGAGTCAAGACCCAATTCCTTCTCGACTGTAGCAATCTGATCATTTAATGCCCCCACAGCAGAAGTTAGATAAGAAATAATAGTTTCCGATTTTCGGGGCACCTTAGCCTTCTTACCTTCCCCTTCTTTGGTGTGTAATTTTCGCTTCCCCATCCCGCAGCCAAGAGGGGTGGCCCGGCCCGACCTCTGCTGGCCCCTGATGGCCACAGATGGCCCGCCCTCTGCCCGGGCTCAGCCCGGCGTCGCCCGCGCGCGTCCTGCGAGGAGGGAGCCCCAGCCCGCTATTAAGCGCCTCTGGGCGTGGGATCCTGACGCGGCTATCCGCGTCCCCGTCGACAGCAGGGGACGCTGGGGAGTGTAGTTTTCCCTCGCTCTCCCCTCTCGGCGGCCGCGATGTCCTGAGCGGCAGCGGGGGAGAGCGGAACTAGTCAGCTGGGTGTCCGGGGAACCGGGTAGGCAGGCAAACAGTCTTGGATGGTGTGTAATGGTGCCCTCACGAGCAGACAACCCCACTCGGCCGCAGCCCCAGCCCGCTCTTAAGCGCCTCCGGGCGTGGGATACTGACGCGGCTATTATCGTCCCCGTCGACAGCAGGGGACGCTGGGGAGTGTAGTTTTCCCTCGCCCTCCCCTCTCGGCAGCGTGGGAGAGCGGAACTGGTCAGCTGGGTGTCCGGGGAACCGGGTAGGCAGGCAAACAGTCTTGGATGGTGTGTAATGGTGCCCTCACGAGCAGACACCCCCCTCGGCCGCAGCCCCAGCCCGCTCTTAAGCGCCTCCGGGCGCGGGATCCTGACGCAGCTATTCGCGTCCCCGTCGACAGCAGGGGACGCTGGGGAGTGTAGTTTTCCCTCGCTCTCCCCTCTCGGCGGCCGCGATGTCCTGAGCGGCAGCGTGGGAGAGCGGAACTAGTCAGCTGGGTGTCCGGGGAACCGGGTAGGCAGGCAAACAGCAGGCAAACAGTCTTGGATGGTGTGTAATGGTGCCCTCACGAGCAGACATATAAGAGGGGAGATGGCAGTGGTTAGAGAGTTTGATGGATGAAGGAATAGGAGGGCATTAAAGGGTGGGTCAAAACTGACTTTCGCCATTTCAAGTCTTCTAGATAGCTTTGTTCTCCGTTACCCATAGATACTGCTTAAAAGAATTACACCGAACTTGGTATAAGAATAACACTTCACAGAGGTGTCTGCTTATTCAGTTAATCTGTTTCAGAACTAAGTGTTACAGTAATGTATCAACAGGCCTGCAAGCGTTAAGTTAGAGATATTGGGACCCTTAATTATCCAACTGTCTTTGAACCCAGTTTCGAGGACAGTTCGCAAACCCAAATTAAAAAAATAAACCTGATTCTATGAACCTTTTTTTACCCCTTTGTCCACTTTGAATCTGCAAACTTATAGCTCGGTGTGCACACCCAAGGGCCAACAGGCCAGCAACTAGACAATATGGTCTCTTGCGGCCACCACAGAATTATACCATATAAAGACACAGAGTTGTTACTCCCTGACCCCAAGCCATAAAGTAGGACTCCTAAGGCCCATCCACACAAACAAACGAAATATAAACCACTATTTACATTGTGAGGTCTGCAAACTCCTCTTGAGTTCCCAAACCCATACAGACAAGGCCCTTTCATTTGTAAAGGCTCTGCACAGTAGGGTTTGGCCCCCTGAGATGTGTTAAGCACAGGGAATGGCCAATAGCTATGCGCAGAAGGGAAGGAAATAAGTTTATAGAAGTTGGATGATGTATATAATTAAAAAAAAAGCAATTGACTGAAACCTACAGATAAAGTGAAACTATGGTTAGGATTGGTTACAGCACCTTGGTGTATGTTAAAAAACGCCTAATAAATTAAATGAATTCACTGAAAAAACAGTTAAAATGATTGTTACAAAAATCATCTAAAATCTACTCCCATTTGAGAGTTCTAAATGGCTCAGCAATCGCTATCTCACGCAACAGCCATGCAACCATAACTCACACACTGAATGTAATGCTTATGACCTCACAATATTATAAGTAGCACCTAAGAGCAAAATATCAATACATAAAACACACACTAAAACTAAATAATAAACGAAATAATACATTTGTCACGTTGATAGTCTTAATGGTATAGTGATATGTAATCTGACATACAAGATCACTTATAACATTTATAATTGGGTCTCACACTTCCAGTGCTTTATTTGAGCCAGTGGCTTTCAGTGCTCGGCACTTGCCAACACCGACATGTATAACAGTCATATGGTGGCGCTGTTTGTCACATGTTATGTTATGTTATATGTTATTTTGTGTCTTTTATAGCGCTCGGCTACTCAAGGAGTGTCCCGGCGCTTTATTGACAGCCTGAAAAAGACAAACACAACACATAGATTAAAAGAGAACGGGATCAACGGAAAAAAAGTCTAGGAGGCAAAGAGCCAAGTTTTCAGGCTCTTCCTAAAGGCCAACAAGTTTGAGGTGCTGCGCAATGTCAGAGGCAAAGAGTTCCAAAGCTGTGGAGCTCGAGACATAAAGGAGCGACCTCCAATACGGGCCTTCCTCACGCGAGGAACAGTAGCAAGAAACGTCGACTCTGATCTCAGAGATCGAGATGGACGATAAAAGACAAGCCGCCTTTGAAGATACTTAGCCCCTGCAGCATACAGGGCCTTGTGTGCCAGAGTTCGGGTTTTAAAAACTATCCGCTTCCGGATAGGCAGCCAATGAAGGGACTGCAGCAAGCCAGAAACTCGGACTCTCCTATGCAGGCCCAAAATGGCCCGGGCTGCCGCGTTCTGGACCACCTGCATCCGTTGCAGGAGATATTCCGGCAGGCCAAGATATAGGACATTAGAATAGTCCAGTCTTGAACCAATCAAGGCCTGTACCCTAGTCCTCCTGTGGTCCTCAGATAGCAAAGGGAGAAACTTCCGAAGCATACGGAGGAGACCAAAACAGGTGTCAGTGAGGGCAAGGACCTGAGATCTTAAGGTCAGGCCGTTGTCAATTTTGACCCCCAAATTCTTAGCCAGCTGAGACGAACGCACCGGAGGAGACATGTCTGCGGGCCACCATACCTGCCAGTCCGGATCGGATTGACAGCCGAAGAAGAGTACCTCCGATTTGTCTGAGTTGCACTTGAGGCTGTTCAGTTGGAGCCATTGAAAAACAGCCCCAAGGCACTCACGGATACTCTCTCCATCAAAATCCTCTCCTTTCCGACAGGTAAAGAGCAACTGGGTGTCGTCGGCGTAGGATACGATCTGGGCCCCGAAAGACTCAGCCAAGGCCGCCAGAGGGGTCATAAAGATATTAAAGCGAGTCGGGCTCAACACAGAGCCCTGCGGGACTCCGACTCCCAATGGCGGCATCTCGGCAGAACTAGAGGAGGCCCAGACCGTTTGTCGGCGGCCAGCCAAGAAAGATGTAAACCAGCTAAGCACCGTGCCCCTCAGACCGATTTCATGAAGTCTGATAAGCAGACCCTCACGGGGGACGGTGTCGAAGGCCGCCGACAAATCCAGCATTATCAACATGGCTCTGCCACCCGAGTCCAGTGTCTTCTTGATGGCTTCAGACACCTCCAGCAGAGCCATCTCAGTGCTAAGATTAGGGCGAAAGCCCTATTGAGTGGAATGGAGTAGGTCGTGTGATTCCAAAAAGTTAGAGAGCACAGTGTGCACGTGCTTCTCCAAGATCTTAGCCAATGCAGGAAGGAGAGAGATGGGCCTATAATTGGCCAAGACCTCGGGATCCAAACCAGGCTTCTTAATAAGGGGGATGACCATAGCCTGTTTCCAAGCCGGTGGGACCACTCCTTGGCTCAGAGAGATTCAGGAGGGGATTCACCAGCGGATTCACCACTGTCGCCATCTTCGCCAGAAATTTGGCCGGACATGGATCGAGCGGCGAGCCCGATTTGAGATTGGCCAAGAGTGTAAAAGACGACGGAGTAGAAATAGGCAGAAAGTCTGTCAGGACTGACCCTTGGGGAACCGATGGAACTGGTCCGTTCTCAAAGTAAGGGGAGACAGCAAGCGGCCTCAATGGAAAAGAGTCCTGAATCAGCTTAATCTTAGTAGTGAAAAAGCATGCAAGATCCGACGCCCACGTCTCGGTGGGGGCGGTCTGGGTCGCATTCGACCGTGGGGCAGTGAATTCCCTAACGATCGTAAAGATCTCTTTGCAGGAATTCGAGGCAGCCTCAATCCTCCTACATTTAGAGTGGTGCACAACAACTGTCGTTTATTAATTCAATATATATTAAAAATGTCCAAAACCTGCCGGCCAAACTGTTCTTATAGCTTTAGGGTCCTGGAATAGTCTGAATTGTCACACTAGTAGGACTGTGAGGGTTATTGGCTGTGTTGGTATTATCATTGGCAGCGCTGGCAGGGAAAAGTGCGGGTGCAAGCAGTAGTGGCCTCCCCACGAGCGCCCTGGAACTGATTTTTTTTTTTTTTTTACAAATTAAGCACTGCTCACATCAACAGTGAGGTCATGAGCATTGCAGTCATATTCATGTATGTATGTGGTATTTGGAGATTGTAAACCTAGCCAAAAAGTCAGAGGACCGTTGTAGCAGGTCAAAGGCAAGCAAGAAGTCAATGCATGATGGAGGCAGCTGACTACTGGAATGTTACTAGAAGTGTGTCTTCAGTGCATTCCTGAACTGGAGCAGGGTTGGGATGGTCCTTATGGAAACAGGGATTTTGTTCCAGATCCTGGGTGAAAAGATGAGAAAAGGCCTACTTCATTGTTTTTTTTCATTTTAGTCCCCATTCTGATGGTGGTCAGATTATAATGGCTTCGCAAATGATGCAGCTGGTATTGAAAATGGTGCCAGCCATCAAGGGATGGCGTTTCATCAAAACTGGGGTGAGAAGGGGGGAACCTCATCATTCTGATCATATGTTGATGTGATCATATTTCTTCCAGTCCTGGAAGAAATGTGCTGCAGTGTGAAGGATATCCTTAGGGGCTGCCAGTATGGAAGGCCATGGAGCAGATGCTACCAACATCAAATGCAAGAGTACGTGGGCATAAATAGAAATCTGAAGTTGTGTTCTGGAAGGAACTTTTCCACATCCTTTAAGAGAAAGCGCTGGTCCAGGAAGTCTGTTTATCTGCCAAAGTGTTTGTGACGATGAAGTAGTTGTCCCAGGTGAATCCAAGAGACTTGGCATTCAGTGAAAGTTGGGGTTTAAAGAGTCAATGTTCATGTATTTAAGGCATATTTGTACTTTTTCTTCCTTGTTCTTGGCAAATAAAAGGAATTTTGCTTTGATTTGACGCTGAACATCCAGGTCCTGATGAGATGCAGGCAGGATTTGAGGTGTCGATCTATGGAACATAGGAGACTTTAAGGCAGAGTTATGTATCTGCGGCATATTGGGGAATCTTGATATTGTTAGCTGTGAGTAGAGTCCCAAGGGGCTCAATCTAGAGGTCGAGGATGACATGAGAGACTATGAATCCTGGGAGTCTCTACAGGTTATAGGAATCTTTTGAGACCTGTAGAAGCCCATGTCAACAAGCTGGTGTTGATTGTAAAGGTAAAAGGAGCGCCAGTGATTGACATTGCCACAGAACGCCGTTTGAGGAACAAGGGTGTGTTTGAGGGCAGTGGCCGTTTCTGTCAAATGGCGGCCGGGCTCCGCTCCCTTTACATTTGCAGCAAAAACTTCACAATCATACCAATACAAAAATCCGTTTATTTTGCACTGGTAAGTTGCTATAAAACTTCGGGCACTGTCTGCCCCACTCACTGGGTTGTTGCTGTGATCTTTCGTCAATTGCTAACTGGGGACACCCACGTGACAGACTCCCTTTCAGCGTTCCTCCCCCAGGGCATGCTCAAATTCTATGTGAATTTGCCGGGCTGACAATCTCATTCCCCTGAGGCCTGTGAGGTCATCAGCTTGGCAAATACTGTGCATCAAGGGACAGTCTCCACCCCCTGATGGCGTGGGGGTAAAGTTAGCCCTGGGCGTTTCATATGAAAGCCCTGCAGAGCTAAGCTTCCCACGTCAATCAGGAAGGGGAGTGCATTGTCACCCCACCCTTTCCTTACTCGTCACAGGGTGGGGCGGGATCCAGCCTGTGACGAGTTGTGGAAGGGTGGGGTAGACTGGCTCCAGGCAGTAAATAGAGTCTGTACAGACTCGAGCTGACTTGTAGTGTGTTCCTGAGACACAATTGCTTGCCGTGCATGATTTGGAGCTGGACACCATTTAAGCTCCGGTGTATGGCTGTGTTTGAGACACATAATTTGAATTGTGCCCATTTCAGGGTCTAGTCCTGCTGCTCTGGTCCTCACTTGGTCTTTAACCGCAGCCACTCTTCTGCTTGGGCATAGTTCACACAGTCTCCTTTGCTGTCCCTCCCTGTACTGACAAACACACACTTAATACCAACATGTGTGATTCATCAACAGGCAGTTCTGTTTGCCAACATACCCGTTTGCCTTGAACAGTCTGAGGCAAGCTTGTCTGGGCGTGGGAGCCATTTTACCGCTTTTTCCTTTCTTAAACTGGCTGTAAAAATCTATTTGCTGCTACCTACACCAGTTAACTAACCGTGTCGAGAGAGAAGTGAATGTTTTCGATGAAGCAATACGCGATCTAAATCTGGATTATTTGCATGCAGACAAATACAAGCATTGTAGGCGCCATAACCATGCCCATATGTAAACAGACTCCCCGTGCTGGTGATATATGACATAGCAGCACCCGTGGTACATTATGGTGAGTGATGGAGCTTAATGTGCGAGCTGGCGTGCGCGTTCTTTATCACAATGCAAGAATCAATGCCACCTCCGGCTAAGACTCGGTGTTCAAACAGTTTGCTTTGATGCATATATTAATATGTATTGGTACACAGAGATTGTTTCTTGAAACAGAGTTCCCTTCATTCCTTGTTTTTCCAGTTTGCCGAAAAAATTGCACGCCACGCTGCTGAGCCAATGCCAGTGAGGCAAGGAGCAGAGAGTTGCGGGGGCAAGATTGAGAGCGTCCGAGCGCCTTTCAAGGGCTGCTCGAGTGCTGCCGTAGCTGTCCCCCCACGCCCCCCGATCGGCTGGTGTGGCTTGGACTTGAACAGATAAGCAGCGAGCGAGCATCAAAACAGCAAAGCGGCCGTGCCAGCACTTGCAGAGCCTCACTGCACTTTGGAGACTCCCCCGGACATAGGGAGACATCATTGGGGGGTAGTCTCAAGCGGTGACTCACGCAGTGACTAGTTCCAGGTCCAGGCCTGTGGACCGTGTCCGTGTCTGTGTTTTCACGCTGATCGTGAGGGCGTGGGCTTGCGAGGAAGACGCCGGCTGCTTTTGGTTCGGCAGCTTCAGACTCTAGACTCCTTGCTCGCTGCCCCCGCAATTTCTACACTGGCATGCGCATGAGCACTGCAAGAGCGCGGCTGAGGGGGCAAGCGTCAGCACCCATACAGAAGCATCATACAGCCCAAAAACAGTGCACAGATCTTATTTCACCCCACGGAGGACGCCGCAAAACGCACAAAACAACTGCAGCAGCCGTGCATGTGGGCTCAGAGCTGTCTGCAGCGGCGTCACTAGGGTTGGTGTCACCTGGTGCGGGTAACTCATGGTGTCACCCTCACGACTTACCGCATGGACCTCCTCCGCTCCGAGTCCGCCAGTGGACACAGATGGCAAATAACAGGACCATACAGAATCCTTAGTAACGTTTGTATATGTACGTCCCATGTTTGGTAATAACTTACAGCCGCATAGTGTCTACTCAAGATAGTAGAGCAAGACAGAGACCATGTAGGCCTATGCAAGATGCCTACGACTTGCCCACCTGCACGGACATATAACCGGCACATGCACACTCGGAGATAAGTCATTGTATCCCTTGGGCAAAGGTTTGCCAACACCAACTTAGCATAGAAAGACGATTAGCAAGATAGACGTTAGGAGGCCTATTCACAAATGCATTTGGAGTGCATAAAGTAGTGTTCCTGTTGAATTTCTTTAGGCACTATGACATGAGTTTCTGAATTGTCCTCAAAACATCTAAAAGTGGAATAAATGGGAACACTGTGGGAGTATTCAACACAATTCGCACAAACAGAAAGGACAGTGCGTTTACTATTTGGGAGTTGGACATTTCTGGACTGGCTAACAGAGGCATGTAAGAGTATGTTAAAGAGTACTACTCCTGTAGAACTACCACTGAGGTCTCTCCTGATACGGCCTCACCTCTGCTGCGCTGCACTGCACTTCCAACCTGCCTGGCCAAAGACTGAGCACGTTACAATCTGCTGATTGACTGTACCCTGCAAGCCATCCAGGTTCTTGACTAAGCTCCCTGAAGCATGTGGTAATGTGAAACATAAACCTCAACCAGCATTTTTCCAACTATCTGTAGGAATCGTGTGCAGCACCAAGGAGTGTTTTTGACTGGTGGCATTTCCCACTTCACTGCCATTTCTTGGTAGGGGAAAGCACCAGCAGAGTAGTAATTGTGTTGTAGCAGCCAATAATGGCAGTATGTTCCTGATGCAAACATCGGAACTGCAGGGGAAGAGGACTCTCTACAGCTCACCAGCTCTGACACTTTGCTTCTTGACACAGCGGTCTTCAAAAAACTAAAACTCGATATAGACCTTCTCAAGCTGTGCACATAGAGTCTGGAATTCTATCCCACCTACATTCTGGACTAAACTCTGTCTTGCAGCTTCTAAAAATGAGAACTCAAACAAATCCTTCTTAACTCTTACTTCCCCATCTCCTTCACGTTAATACCTCACATATATGTCGAGGTAGGACTCGGCGACATCCCTGGGCTTGTGATACTTCAATCAGGTGATTAGCCACGCTCTACAAATTCACGTAACATAACAATGCACACATCCTATCCTATACATAATTTGATGGGTTTTTGATGGGGTTGTCATTGCAGGACCAAAGATGGCCAGGCCACATAACGTGAGTTTAAGGGAAGACATAACAGTTAAATCAACCATCAGTAGATCAAAGTTCTGCAGAGCTACAGACAAGTCTGTAACAAGCATAAACAGGTTTAGGTTCTGTGTCCTCTGGAAGGACTCACGTCTAGCTAGGGATGAGTGTGGATTCTCCAAGATGGGTGTCAGGGCACTGTAGAGGGACTCTGTGTGGGGGGGGAGAAAAAATCAGAAGGCAACCTGGAGATAAACTCCAACTTATACTGCACTCACCGGCTAACACCACATAAGAATACAGCGTGAGTTAGAAGAAGGTACTTGTTACAAATAAAGCATACATACATGGTACTGAACGAAACTAGTTAAGGGGAAATGACTAGTTAAGGGAGAGTCTAGCATATTTTACAGAGTGGATGTCAATTGCCTCCTCTCCTGAAGATACCAAGGATACCAGTAAAAACCCTGGGGCTCATTTTATTTACAAGCTCCTTGCGCCGCCAGTCCGCCACTTTTTTCCATATTAAAAGTGACGCACTGGTCAAGCAAGGGGCTTGTAAATAAGCCCCCCTGTTCCACTCACTAGTCATAGCTGCCACCAGCTAGCTGCGTGTCTCCCTTAGACTGGTGAGGGGGCACTGTTCTAACAAGGAGCATGTCCAGTGAGATCCAAGATAGGAAGCCTTTCGCCCTTACAAAAAATCTGTTCTGCCTCCACCCCCCCCCCCCCCAAAAAATACCTAATCCAGTTGACTCTGAAATGTTATGTGTTTTGGCGAAGGAACTATGCCAGCAGTGTTTTAAGAAGGCACCATTTTCTTGTTGTTTTTAAGCAATCTATGGTTTGTGCACTCATAATTCACACATATTGTTTGACTCACCATCAGCCCTAACTTCGAGCGGTAAGTCTGACATATTGATTGTGTAAGGCATACTTTACACCCAATAGGAATTTCATGGTGCAATGTTAATACTCTGTAATAAAGCCTATAGATGGCTATTTTGTCATATAAAATCTCACAGATTATCTTGATAGAGGAATGATTTTGGTGTTGTTTGCCCCCCTGACAACCCTAGGGGTCGAAAATTTCCACTGTAATATTTCTTGTTAGAATGTCTCCGGAAGACCTGCTGAGCTTAGCTGTCTGCCAATATCTTGTAATAAAAAAAATGTAATACAAAAATCTATCAATGTAAAAAGCTATAGATACAGAGGGCCTTTCTGTCAACCTTCTTCTGTCTGTGGCCATGCCAGAGCTTTAAAAAGTGATAGGATATGTTCATTCCCTTTGCAAGATGGACAACTGTTGGTATATTTAGCTTTGTTATTGTAAGCATATGCCTGCTGGGTTTAGAAAGCAGCATGTTTTCAATTTTCTGCTTGTATCCTTTTTAATTTATCTTTTATATCTTGAGGAGTGTATGTGTTTTATCACGGCTATAACAGAGGGAGAATGCAATAATGAGTCAGTGGATGGTTGAATGAATGCATGAGTTCAAATATGAGTGGCAGAGTGCATATATGAGGACATGTCAACTGTCTAAACCCATCAGTAACACAATAGGCACTTTCATTCATAAGCCAAGCCTATTGGCTTTGCCAATGCTCGTATCCCAAGATTTCAAAGATTCTATGTCACATTACTTTCTTCTTAAATTCTCTTTCTTGCCTCCCATTATTTATTGGTGTCCCCGTTACCCTCTCCCATGTTTTTCTTTCCTTATTCCTCTCTCTTTCCTTTTCACATGTTCTCTGGTGCTCATCTACCTTCTCGTCCCTGTAGCTCAGTTTTGAACATGGCCATCACATCTTTAATCCTGGGAAGTGGCAGACATATCCTAAAGTATGTCTCCCTTCAAAGACTTCCAATGCCCTTGTAAATAAGACACAAAACCCTCCCTACCAGCTACAGGAGGATTTGGCAAGGTATTTGCTAAGAATTAGATTAGAAAGTACTTACTATCCTCTAGGTTTGAGCACCAGCCTGAAAAAGTGACTACTATTTTGTAGTGTAGACCTTACCTCTAGATCCATCTAAATACAGTAGATTCACCTCCAGGGTTTATAATAATATGATTTAAAAACACATCATTTAACTATACAAAGTGTAGATAGAGGAGGCGGAGACTGGCCTGCACCTAATTCCAAAGTAAAAAAAAATCCCCTACAAACTGCCAATATTTTTTTGAGAATTCCAATTTGTTCTGGAAACGTATGTGCCATGTTCTCACGAGTTAACTTTAAAAACATATTTCTGTGTGATTTTAAAACAGGAAGGATGGTAGCAAGCTTTTATTTTTTCTCAAAACAAATTAAAAGTCAATATTTTAACGTCATCAAGCATCATCAAAGATAGCTTTATTCGATTTTTGTAGATAAAAAACCATAAAAGCACATTTAAGTACAAAACAGTAGTAATTTCACTCATTTAAAACATGATGCACAGGATAACAATTTTATATGATTAAAAAGAAGAGCCTAATTACAAAGGGTGTTATATAAAACTTATAAAAACATTTCAATCCATCGTCGCTCTACACTTAACTGCATATTTCAGAAATTTAGCTACTGCAACCACGGTAATTTCATCCTGAAGCATATATAATTTGATTAAGGCTGGCCTACATTGCCTAAGGATCCCATATTTTTAGCAACGGGACCAAGGGCCTCTTTCTTCCCCATTCATAATATTTACAGAATAGTATAGAATGGATATTTGATTGCTTGGAGATGTTATCACAGGGGCAGTTCATCAAGTTGGCCGTCCAATCATTTGCGGTAGGAAATGTTAACAGTCTATAAAAACAGTCAGTCCTCATCCTAGTTAGCAATAGTCTCGTGTAGACGGAGTATATAGGAGATAAATAGTTCGGAATACCTTCTCCGTACAACAAGAGAGGATGATGAGCAATAGTTGGCTTATTGCCCTCTAAATGAGAGCGCCTATCTTCAAGTAGACCTAGGCAACATTCTTTGAGGGCCTTTTTCGAGATTGAGGAACATGACATAGGATTTTCAAACAAATCGGTGTAACCTATGGAATTTAAAAATTTGCTAACATAAGAAAGCCATGGGATTTTCCGTGAAGCAGCTAGGGCCATACAGTCTCTGATCACATCCTTACTGAAATCTGTTTTATTCGAGGACCATATCTTATGCCACAGCAATATTGGACTTGTCTTAATTATGTCAATGATGTGAGTCCGGGCAAGCTCGTTATGACAAATGGTAGCAGAGGTGGATCTGGGTGCTGCTAACATATCTCAAGAAGGCATTCTCAGTGATTTGAAGCTCACGGCAGTCCGCCATACCCCAGATTCCTGCGCCATAGGTCGCTGTAGAAATGCATTTTGCTGCGTAGATATTAAGCAGGATCTGGACCGGCTTGCCGCCTAATTTTTTAGCAAACTTCTTTAAGGCGCCGATTTCTCGAGAGAAAGCCAAGTTACGAGTATTAATAGCGGTGTTCCACGTTTCCCTATTGTTAAAAAGAACACCCAGATAGGTAAAAGTTTTTGTTAAGCTTATCTTTGTGGAATTTAAGAAAGTGTTGCAGTGTGTTTTTTTTTTTGAGCTACAGCACATAGTAATGGTTTTACCCACATTTATCTTGAGTCCTCTCATGCTCATAAATGAGTAAAAACCTGTCAGTGCTTTCTGGAGACCTAGCTGTGTTCTGGACATTATGACAGCGTCGTCCGCGTAGAGTAATATTGGGACTGCCATGCCATTAATTTTTGGGTAGTCTACTTCCAGGTTAGCCAGGTGGTCTGCAACACTATTTATATAAAGATTAAAAAGGAACGGGGCCAGGATGCACCCCTGTCGGACACCTTTTTTTATGGGAAAATTTTTGGTGCATTTTCCATTTTTCCCATAGCGGACCATATCCCCTGCTCCTCGATATAGTTCCTTTATAAAAGCAAGTATATTTGCGTCAATTCCTAGGTCCATGAGGGTGGTCCAAAGTACGCTGTGATTAAGGCAATCAAATGCTGAGCTTAGGTCAACAAAAGTCATATACAGGTTGCTCTTCTTTACCACAGCCTATTTGTTTGTAATCAGGGCTAAATTGAGGCATTGCTCCACCGTGCCAAGGCCAGAAACAAATCCATATTGAAATTTAGAGAGGACTCCATTTTCCGTGGTCCAGGCTTGCAGTTGATTCAGCAATACTCTTCCCGTTACCTTCATCATGGAATCTAGCAGGGAGATTGGCCTATAACATTTTGGGTCCATTCTATCTCCCTTCTTAAAGATAGGAATTATTATGGCTTCCTGCCATGTTGTAGGGAAGCCTTCCGATGTATAGGAATTGAGAACGTTTGTGAGAAGGGGGGCCCATAGAGGCATGTTATCCTTAAATATGTCAATTGGGATTCCATCGGGACCAGGAGCTTTGGAGTTTGCACTTTCCAGTATGGCCTGTTCAATTTCTGGGAGTGTGAAATATGTATGGAGTGGAAATATGTCTGTCAGAGTTCTCTGAGAATCATTCTCATGTAAACTCCTTGATCCGAGGTTATTTGATTCAATCAGCTCGTCTAGTTTGTATAGCTCTGTGAAATGATTGATCCAAACATCCTCTGTGATGGCGATTTCTAGGAGATCTGCCGTCCTCTCCCTAGAAAATGGTGCATTCACTTCCTTCCAGAAATCCGTGTTATCCCTTAAAGTGCTAGCTTTTAGTAATGCCTCCCAAGCTGCGTCTTTAAGTTCCCTTTTTCTTTTCTTGATTGACTGTTTATATGCGAGACGAGCTATTCTAATTTCTGTTTGTTTTTTTGGTAATTTTTTTAGTGTGTCTTTGAGGGTATTATGGGCTTTTGAGCATTCTGAATTAAACCAACCTATACTCTTGACCCTGAAGTTTTCTTTTTGTTTCCTGGTAAGGTTTTTCTTAATAGTAATCGCTATTTTTTCAAAAGCAGTTTTTACTGCAGATGGATTTGAGGAGTATTCAAGATAGGTCACAAAAAGGTAAGGGTCTTCCGTGATCAAGTCTTTCAAAAAGGTGTCTCTATTTACTTTAGACCATTTTATGGAATAGCCATTTGTACGTGCCAGGTAGATTGAGTGACAATAAAGAGTTTCCGTTATATCCGATGTTTGGCTAATACTAGGGCCAACATAAAGTTTGGCACTGATCTGATAATGATCACTCATAACTATGTCCTCTCTTCTAAATTCCATGGCATCCCTATGATGGCTATTTGACATCAATATAAAATCTATTGTAGAATTTGACCCTCTTCCATGAAAAGTAGGTTGGAAATCGGTCATTGGCTCAGTTAACTCATTGAAAAAGCCTAAGTCCCATTCATGTATCAGTTTATTCATGAGATTTCCAATATGGGTATGCTCAAAGTGGGTAGTAAATTCGCCATTAAGGCTTCTTATATCACAGACGCTTGAGCCACTGTGGGGGCATAAATGACAATTAAAGTCGCCCATCACTATGGCACATCTTTCTGAATTGTCCCTTCCCATTCCCCTGTTCAGGACATTTAACAGTTCATCTATGAATTCTGCTTGCTCGTCCCTCACTATATTATTATATAGGTTAATTAGGAGGAAACTAGGGGCCCCTTTTCCCTTCACTAAGAATGCCTGCATTGAGTGTCCAATTTTTTTGTTCTTAGATCTACCTTGAGATAAATCCATTGTCTCTACCATTAGGTTAGCCCTGTTTGAGGCGTATAGGCAGAGGCCACCTGAATGTCTACCCTTGCTGGTCTGAATAGCCGGGGTGAAGTTGGTACTGAAACAGTCTAGATTAGTAGGTTCCAGGTCCCAACATTCCTGTAGAGATATTATATCAAAGTTATTAATCAAGTTCAGGAAGGTTGGGTCTGCCGCTTTTTTAGAGAGTCCAGCAATGTTCCAAGTTACAATGGATATATTTTGCCTTGAGTTATTTCGACTGGCCTGGGATATTCCTGAGTCTGCTTTTAGATGAGTTAGAAGCCTATCTCTTACTGCTCTAGTACCCTGAACTAGGGACTTCTCTCGAGTACCATTCGGTAAGGGTTCAACAACTCCCCTGTTGCTAGACCGGTTATTAATCCCTTCGAGAATATCATTTGTTGATAAGTGCAGTCTAGAGAATATTTGCTCATTGTACGGGACATTGTTATTTTCCCCTAATTTTTGATTAGCCAAGTAGTGGGTTAGTTCATTTATTTGGGTATGAGGTTCCCTAGAAGCTATAGGGGGCCTGGGATTTATCGGTTCGAGCTCCATGGTTCTTGGGGTTGATGATGGTCAATCTACCATTTCTAAAGGAGAGAAACGTTTACTGGTTGGTATTCCCCTCCATCCTTCCATGTAGGGTTGCTCTCTTCTTGGGTTCCAGGACCATGCCTCCCAGTCCCTTCTCCTGTTTCGGGGGTCTATTTGAGTCCAATTCCAATCAGGGCGTTGGTTCCAGTTATATAATGGTTCTTGATCATAGTCATACATTGGAGGATAGAAAAAGGACAGACGATTAGCGTCAATACCTCCTTTTTTCTCCAGTGTTGACCATGAGCAAATATATCTAACCGTGCCTGGGTCATCAAAATTTATTATGACACAATCCCCTTGTATTTTTTTCTTTGTTTCCCCAATCCAGGAAACCCTGCAAACAATTGAGAATCTACTGTTACAATTGGGGGGGCGGTCTATTTATACTAAGCCATTGCTGCACTTTGTTTGTTAAAGACCAGGTAGATTCTCTCGTGTTTTCAGGAAGTTCTGGGACCCCCTTGAGGATCACGGTGAAAGGACTTGCCTCTGGGGGAAGATTAATGGGCCGCCTAAATCTCCCTCCCTTTTTGGTGTTGTCTCCCTCCTGTTGTACAGCTGGAGTCTTAGGTGGCAATGTCTTTGGTTTGTCTGTTTCAGATGGTCCTCTGGGTGTGTCTTGGATTATCTGTGTCGAATCCTGAATCACTTTTTGTTTTGTTTGTGGATTAGGCGTGGTGGTAGAAGTTTTGGGTAGTGATGTTGGTCCTAAGGGTTTCTGTGCAGTAGTAACTTTAGTGCCACTCACCTTGGTAGTTCTTAATGTATTTTGTTCAGTTGGTTTATTTAGGTGGGTGGTGAGCTTGGCTATTTGTTTTTCAATGCTCATTAATGTTCGCTCCATTGGAAGTAAATGCATCTTGATCAACTCCCCAATACTAGCCAACAGTTGTTTATTTGAATCAATTGTAATACTCGCACCCTCCCCCTGTCTGACGCGTCTAGAATTAGTGGTGATGGAGAAGGGTCATCTATAGGTTCAAGCGTGGAATTTGCATCATTATGTTTTGGAGGCGGTTGTCAAGCTTTTTTGTTCTTTTTGGAGGCATTAGCCAGCTGATGTTTATGCTCCTTCTTGCTCCTAGCACTTTTTTGTTTTGGGATGGCTCCCTCCCTCCCTCTTCCCTTTTTCATGCTTATTCAAAGATTCTATTTGAGTTGGTGACACAATTTGGGTAGGGCTCATGACCAGGAGCGGGGTTTTCTCTAGGTCTTCCCTTGTCTCTGCCTCCAATGATAGTTGTGAAGCAGATAGATCTATGTTGTTTGGGATGGTATGAATATCAACTGGAACTTCAAGCAGTAATGGGGCAATTGCTCCTGGCTGTATGGGAGTTGTAGCTAGAGCCAATAGGCCCATTGAGGACCTTCGCGCTATAGTCCGATTCTGTGATACTCTTCTTTCTAGAAGAATAATGCCCTGATCGATCGCCTCATTTGCCCTTGTAATAAATTGATCAATCGGTCCAGTGATCTGACCTAGCCCCTGGGCCGTCTTACTCCTGCTTCCCCTTGTACTCATGATCTACAATGAATATCGACGCTTGTGACACAGATAACAATAATAGCAGTATCTCGAGGGAAGAATGTTAGAGGGGGGGCCCAGTCCAGTCTTACCCGGTCTTTAACGGGCTTAAACGGGCCCGCCCTTGGCCCGGGCTTCGCCCGGCGTCCCGCGAGACGGGTCTGGTGACGATTTTATGCGCCTCCTAGCGCTTCCCGGTGACGCGGAACACCGCAAGGGCTGCTGGATAGTGAAGTCCGCCCCTCGCCGGTCTCCACTCGGGGGCCCCGCTCTGGGTGACAGGTGAGCAGTCGGGCAGCGGGAGTTAGGCGGGCGGGTCTGCGGTAGCTTCTCTGGCTCAGCAGAGGGTTCGTGGCCAAAGGAAACTGCAGGCAACAGCACGCTCAAGGAAAGTTCCCCCACTCGATGAGTCTGGTGACGATTTTATGCGCCTCCTGGCGCTTCCCGGTGACACCGCAAGGGCTGCTGGATAGTAAAGTCCGCCCCTCGCCAGTCTCCACTCGGGGGCCCCGCTCTGGGTGACAGGTGAGCAGTCGGGCAGCTGGAGACAGGCGGGCGGGTCCGCGGTAGCTTCTCTGGCTCAGCAGAGGGTTCGTGGCCAAAGGAAACTGCAGGCAACAGCACGCTCAAGGGAAGTTCCCCCACTGGATGAGTCTGGTGACGATTTTATGCGCCTCCTGGCGCTTCCCGGTGACGCGGAACACCGCAAGGGCTGCTGGATAGTGAAGTCCGCCCCTCGCCGGTCTCAACTCGGGGGCCCCGCTCTGGGTGACAGGTGAGCAGTCGGGCAGCGGGAGACAGGCGGGCGGGTCCGCGGTAGCTTCTCTGGCTCAGCAGAGGGTTTGTGGCCAAAGGAAACTGCAGGCAACAGCACGCTCAAGGAAAGTTCCCCCTTTAACGTAAATAGCCACACGCAGAAAACTCTGCTTAGTGTAGTAGCAAATACAGTATTCGCGAGAATTATGGAAGTTCACAAGAGAATTTCTTTTTACCTTCATTCATCGATATCAAGCTATTAAGATGAGAAATCAGAAATTTGCTATCTCTTCCTTCCTTAAGATGGAGCAATAATTTATTTTAGCCTTTATTTTAAAAAGTGAGGTTTGTTTCATTTATTCTTTTTATAATATACATACAATTTATATTTATGTACTATACCATTTCTTTGGGAATACTCCTATGTCCCTCCTTCAATTAAATTTTTTAGCATCTTTTGTTCTTTTTGTTTACGATATTGTTACCTTGAAATAACTTCAATTTGTCTATTTGCCTTTGCTACTATTTTACATCTGCTAAAAAAATGCTAAGAAAAACGTTCTGACCCCCAAATGAACGGTGTTCACACTACACAACTGAAAAAAAATGAAGAAACGCAATCAGAAAAATAAAATTGTCTTTTTCTCCAGCCATGTTTACAGCATCGTTCTGCGTTCAAAACCATCTTGGGACAGGTTTTCGCGGGGTGGTGACTATTAACTAAGGATTACCGACAGTACACTTCAGCGCATGAGGCATAACATCGAGGGCAGCGGAGAAAAATACAGACTAACACCTCAAGTGGAATGTTACCACCCTTCCAGTTCAAGGCCTTCATTTTCGTCCACTGATTTATAAGGCTATGCCTCAAGTGCATAACTGCAGCACACAGGTTTCGACAAAAACAGACCCAGTTCTGGAAATCTTACACTGTTGAATATTGACTTAACCTACTAGCATAATCAGCACTCAAAGGTACCCGTGCACTGATTCTATACCAAACCACCCAGGGCAAAGCAACACAACTGGTCAAAGCGGCCGCGTACAGAGCTTTGTGGGGTCCTCGTTTTGGGACAGAGGGCTCGCTCTTATGGATGACCCTTGCTGTACTGCTGACGCCATTCTTTTTGCCAAGAGTGATATACAAACATGCAGAAACGTGTACCTCAAGGGCCCACATGCTTTGAAATTAGTCCGGCATTGAACTAGCTGCATGCATGGGTAGTACCAAAAACACAGCTGTGTTCAGAAGCGGCACTCGAGAACCACACCAGGGCGGAGGAGGAACGGCGAGGGCAGGCCCAGCGCATCTCTGTCGCTGAAACGGATGCAATGGCAGCATAGGGGGCATTTCCTAGTATTGTAGTGCAAGCGAACAGAGGCGAGATTGTCCTGCGTGTTTGTTGGAGTTTGATCATGTCCCGCTCCAACATCACGCAGCACGATCTCTTTTTCCTCCACTGGCTTCTAGGAAACACCCCGGGCCTGCAGGAGAGCGAGACAGAGTTTACTTACTCACTCAGCTCGACAGGACTGAGAGCCCAGAAAAACAAGCCTCTGCCTCGCATTTGGAGGATCAGTCGCTTCTCCGGCCCTGCAAAACAGCCTGAACTTTACAGCCGAAAAGAAGTACTTTTGGTTTGCAAGTCAAATGAGACAGGTCCTCGCAGCTTCTGGCGGGTTCCCATGAAATAGGAGAAGGTGAAGACATCTAGTCAATGCGATTGCGATGTGATTGTGTGCCATTTTTCTAAACTTCATATAAATGATCTTTCTCTTACCTCGGCCTCCGGACCCATTACCGGATGAAGGGGAGACGACGGTGCACTGCTCGCGATATCAAACACCGACAGAGGAGGAGAAACTTATTCTAGCAGCGCACGCACTCCAGGCCTTGTCGAGACACTGTCTCCACAGACGTGGTGCAGGCGCGCAAACGCCGTGACGTGTCAGAGGAACAAAGCGCGCGGGGGCTGTCCCAGGGCCGTCATTGGTCATTAGTAGCACTAAAGATTGACGGCCCTGGGACCCATAAACTGTACGCCGCCGCGCATCGCACCATCATTCATCACATCACCGCTATAGGTGGTGTGTGCGTGGCGACGTGCACTGCACTGACTGCAGTATTTTAATTTGCATTATAAGCAGATGCGCACCGTGCGCTTGCACTATAATAAAGTTTAAAGTAGACTCGTACTCCAACACCACATAAAGCAGCAGAGCAGAGGTGAGGCAGGCTGATTGGTGTCACCCCATGATGGGGTGACACCCGGTGCGGTCCGCACCCACCGCACCCCCCTAGTGACGCCGCTGGCTGTCTGAGGCCCTTCTGGGCCGTTTTGGGAGACCAGCGCAGCAATCAAGCAGGGAAGTGGTAAGTGGCAAGTCGCAGGGAGTATGAACGGCCTGAGAAGACCAGGTGCGGCCGGTGACTGCTGTGTGCCCCACCTCCTGGCTCGACCCCCTCCCCAAAACTTGCTTTTTAGCTGCACTTTAGCTGTTGAAAAGGTAAACAAAAACTAACTCCGTGTCTCTGGGACAAAATATTGCAACTTTGCCTTTCCCCAAAAGCTTAATTCTAACAAAAATAACTAAGGATCCTTGCACCACAACCATCCTCCAGCAAACTCAGCTTGGCAGGTAGACTTACAAACGTCAAGAGCTTAGCGCCCTGGCTCAGACTTAGTGATCAACTGACCGATACCGTGCATGGTAAGCCCCACAGCCTGGACATAGTGTGGGTCCTAATAAACCTGGTAAAATCCAGAACTGCAGTCTGGGAAAACAAGAGGAAGGGATAAAAAAGACAAACATCCGCAAGCACCAGCAAAAAACACAAAAGATTAGGACAAAGATGAGGACAATGGAGGAGCCCTGATTGATATCATACCCCAAACGTATAACTCTTCTGGCATGCCCTTGGCAGACCCGGGCATGCCAACTATAGAGGGCATGGAAGCAACAGAAACAACAGAAGTACGTCACAAGTGCGGACCTACAACACATGCTTCACAATCTGCGGTAGGCACCTTGGAAACTTCACAAATTATTCCTAAAGAGGCCGCCTCACAAGCCAAGTGTGTTGGAAGTAAGAAGGTAACGGCAACCCGTACGGCTCTCAATAGGCACAACTCCTGCCCTAACAGCAGCAAACGGGCACTGATAACGGATTTTTTAAAGGTTGCTATAAAAACAACAGAGTAAAACCGGAATCGCCATGTAATGAAAGCTACTAACTCCATTATTCAAACCAACAATGATAAAGCCTCACAAAAAGAGACCGATACACTCCTCCTATGGGACAGAAGTTCCACTAATAGTGAGGTCGAAAGAAAGGAAAAGAAAGATTCCTGGCACATAGGTTTGGATCGCACGAGCGATAAAAACAAGAAATCCAACTCCCCCAGTTATCAACTCCTAAAGCTCCCTGTCTTTTGGCCATCCATCAAAGAAAAAATTTCCAGGCAACCGAGGCATTAATCCACAACCATCCATCTTACCAAGATTTGCCCCGCCAGCCCCAACAATTACAATCTCCACCAGGATACAGCAGTAGCAAAGGTCAAAGCGTCCAAGATGATTATATTGAAAGTAACCCAGTATTTCAGTATAACACAACCACTTTGAGTCCATTGGGCATGCTCGATCCATCGCCTATAAGTCAGGAGATAGCAAACCCGAACAAAGACAACTAAGTCGACCTTGATTCACTTTTCTACATGACAGAAATAGCAGAGCACTTTCGTCAGGATCTCTGCCAGGTCAATTCAAATGACGCACCGACACGCCAACTAAACCTTCCAGGATTTGCCTTCCTGACACCACCAAACCAACTACTCAACCAAAATAAGGTATCAGCTAGCAGGTCTTTAGGAAGTTTGAGTAAGCCACCTTTATGGCAATCGCCCTATCAGGAACATGGTGCCAGCTCACTTTCAGCAGAACAAAGTTGTACATCAACATCTTCAGTCTGGCCCCATTTGATAAGCACATTGGACACAATAGGCAAAGCGATGACCCTCCACGCAGACAAACTGGACACACAAGTAGACCTCTTAAATATTCTTGCAATTCATGTCCAGGAGGTCGAACAAAAGCTCCACAGCTTCAATGAGATGATTCTGAAGGTGCAGCATGATCAGGAAACATCCTTTCAGATGTGCCACTGTCACTGCACCCAAATAATTGATAAATTAGCCTCCGTTCCAACCCTATTAACTGAACTATTGAGTTCAACCAGGGAAGTTCTAATCAAGCCCGCAAAATCAATAGAGAAGGAAAAAGTAACATCAAAATTTGCCTTAAAGGAGCCAGTTCTGGAATGCCATAACCCTCTGTGGGGCAAAAAAGTAGCGAAATAGAGCCTATATCTGCATCAATTAAACTCACTACACTAACAACTTCAACACTTAAACCATCAAGTATTCTCAATAACTTAGGCGCCCTGGATTCCACATCTCAAGATCAACATAATCAGTCTTCTGCAAGTCAACTAAAGACACCTAAGCTTCTATCAAAACTGAAGCAAAAACGACTGAGAAAGTCCAGAAAGCGCAAACAAATAAGCAAGGCTCAAGATTCATCCTTGGCATAATCAGATCAAAACGGAATTTATTAAGAAGGCAACGTAACCCAGTACGGAAGCAGTAACTTCTAAGGGGAAATCAACCACAATCCTTAAAACGTCTATCATGCCTAGTACCTCAAATCACAATATAAGTGAAAGACCCCGCCAGAAAAAATGTACAGCCTATTCAAACCCGTAGTTAGGAAGGAAAAATATATTTTAAAAACTCAGGCTATACAATGAACAGCAAGGAGTTCCAAGATGGCAATAAAGTGAACAAACCAGGGTGCGGTCACTCTGGCCAAGGAAATTGGCACAGATGTAAGTCGAGACCCGGAAATAAATAGGGGAGGTGAAATCCAATCACAAAAAAACTCTGCGGAATCCCAAGAGTTACCCTAGATCTTTCGACAGCCCATGGCAGTGAAAAAAGAAACGGAAGGAACTTTAGAGAACGAGTCGCAGTACGATCCCCTAGTTTATAACAAATTGGTTTTCAATCCACAATATGTCTCAAGGGGCACGCATGGCATTCCTAATAGAAGTGTTTTACTTAAACTATTTAAAGCGCTTCCACTTCTAAGCCATATAAACATCGAAAGTATTGAGTTTAATCAAAACACGAGCCCCATCGGTCAAGAATCCACAATAGCCATATTCATCAACATTATGTTGTACAAACAATTTTGGCGGCAGAAAGACTCATTTGCATTAAAAGGAGGTCAGCCCCCGTGTCGCGGGATCGCACGCGGTACTGCGCCGGGCTAAGCCCGGGCAAAGGGCGGGCCGTCTGTGGCCATCCGGGGTCAGACGAGGCCGGGCTGGGCTAGCCCCTAGCCCCTTAAGACCTCGTGCTAGAGATTGGGACTATAGTCAAGATAAGTGACCTGTGTTTGCATTGTCTTTGTACTTTAATCTTTAGGCTGAGCTTTTGTCTTTTGGGGATTCTTTTTGAATTTCACATAGTGAAGGTTAGCTATGAGTAAAATCAGTCGTAAAGGGGGAATTGAGACACTTGATGCCTATCTCCAATGAGCAGAGATAGCTGTGGACAAGGAGATCGAACTTGTAGAAAGAAGGCTCTCAATCGACCCGCTTTGCTCACCTTTAATTATGGACCCTGATCCGGTCACCAGGAGTAGTAATAATCCACAGAGCCCAAGACAGGTCTATTTACCTCCCTAGAAAATGATGCTGCTTTGACTACTAACTTAACTAACTTAGCTTGTCCGCCTATAGTGAGCCCCACAGCTTCTCTTCCCATCACCCGTTCCAGACAGCTAACAGGTGCACCAGGTTCCAAGAGTCGGGACCCCCCCCCGGGGAAAAGGAAGGCAATTAGTGCCCCTAAAGACCCCAGACAAAGTGCTAAGCATGCTAAAAAAGGTAACTCCATACCTTGGTTGGGATTAGAACACGACCAAGAAGAAGGCCAACTGACCGTCCCTGCTGTTGTTGGTGGGAATAATCCTGCAATTTTCAATCTACACGGGAACAGCGGTGCCTTAGTTTCAGCACTTCTGACCCAATTGGAGGACAGGTTGAGAGCTTTACTCTCTCCTGTTATGGATAAGCTGGGCTCGATTGAACAGAGACTGGGGGCCCTTGAGGAGCTCTTTCTTAAAGAACGACCACCTCGGACCAACAGATCAACTCCTGATGATAGCCCAAATCATGTCGCAATATCACAAAGCTCCGGT
The DNA here is from genome assembly GCF_964263255.1 of Lissotriton vulgaris. Taxonomy (NCBI): domain Eukaryota; kingdom Metazoa; phylum Chordata; class Amphibia; order Caudata; family Salamandridae; genus Lissotriton; species Lissotriton vulgaris. Next base: position 615,039,578 of record NC_141695.1, on the reverse strand, counting down.
CTAAGTAAAGCTCCAGCGGTCCTAGTAGGGCCATCTACTAATACTTTGGCCTTGGGTATATTAAATAAAACCGGAGTTATGCCCAAAGCCAGAGACCCAGTTGTGAGCCAGGGAAATTTGATTAACGTTCACACAGATGAACCACCTCTCCATCTCCCTCCTGAGGCATGCCCATACACCATTATTCTGGCTAATTTACCAAAAGTTTTAAATGGCAGGCCTGAGAATTGGGTGTCTCTTAAAAAGAAAGCCCTTCATTATCTGAACACCAAAACAGTTCTGGGACAAAACCTTTACAAAAATGTTAAGATGGTGAGAAGAGTGGCCTGGGTGGGGAAAACAAGGAAAAACTTGTCTGGGGGTTGCATTGTGATAAACATTTCATCTCCTGCTCTGGTGGAACATATCCTTAGACAGGCAGGCTCTTTTAGGTTACATAACTATTCCATTAACGTTCTCCCACTAGGCTTTTTTTATCCACCCAAAATTGCTTCAGGGCCGGCCATGTTAGAGGTTAATACACAGGTTCCCAATGTGTTTTGCATTCCAACACAAAATAGATATGAGTCCCTCTCTAACCTTGAGGAGAATTATTGACTGGATTACATGTCATCAGAAGACTCTAAAATGTCCAGCTGGCCTGTAGTGAACAGAGACCTCAGGTACCATCCCTCCAGTGAGGGCTCCTCGACCAGGAAGAACAATAGTTACTTACCTGTAATCTGTGGTTCTCCAGTATTGGTGTCTTTCATAGATTCACATGCCTGAATCATTCCCCGTCGTCGGAGTGGGAGTCTCACGGTACATAAAAAAGCAGTAATATGCCATAATTACATTGGAAAAAACGCTAATTCCCAACCAGGAAGTAAAGTAGCCCAAGCTACCATAGAAAAAACTTCCACCTTCGTGACTATCCTAGTCATTATGTATAGTCCAAAGTTCAGCCAATCAGGCGCCAGCACCCACCAGAACCTTCTCCCCAGAGGCTCAGGCTCTCAGATTTTCTCGCATGAGTGTAGGTAAAACCCTTATAGCCTTAAAAGCCTCTGAGGGGAGGTGGGCGGGTTGCATGTGAATCTATGAAAGACACCAATACTGGAGAACCACAGATTACAGGTAAGTAACTATTGTTCTTCTCCAGTATTAGGGGTGTCTTTCATAGATGCACATGCCTGAATCAGAGTAGCTAGCAGTACATATCCCTGCTGGACAGTCGCTAATGAAGCCAAGCTTGTCAGCCAGTTACGCATATAACAATGCAAAGTGAAAATACACATATCGTAAAAAGCATAACATAATACAATCATGGAAATATGTGTGAACAGAACATAAGAAGCGTCTGACAGCAGAAACAAGGAGGTGGGAAACAGAGGCTCACCTTAGTGAAACAGATTCCGTAGAACAGCTCGACCCACAGAAGTATCAGCCTCGCTGATCGATTCTAGACAGTAATGTCTGGTAAAGGTATGGCGACTAGCCCAAGTAGCCGCTTTGCAGATCTGCTGAAGAGGGACTCCAGCAAATAAGGCCGTAGATGAAGAGACCGCTCTTGTAGAGTGCGCTCTGGGCGCTGACAGTAAAGGTCTCCCAGCCTGTGCATGGCAAAAGGCAATGGCAGCAGAGATCCATCTTGAAATAGTCTGTTTTGAAACTGCCTGCCCCTTACGAATCGCACCGTAGGTATTGAACAACTGGTCAGAAGTGCGTAGAGTAGATGTTCTTTGTAGGTAGAATTTAAGACATCTTTTAATGTCAAGCGAGTGTAACGCTCTTTCCGCAGGTGTTTGCGCGTCTGGAAAGAACGACTTAAGAACAATAGGTTCGTTGAGATGGAAATCCGAAGGTACTTTCGGAATGTATTTTGGATTTGTGCGAAGTATCACAGAGTCACTTGTGAATTGCAGGAAAGGATGGTGCACAGTAAAAGCTTGGATATCACTAACCCTCCTGGAGGATGTTAAAGCCAAGAGCAGTGATACTTTCCACGAAAGGTACTTCAAGTCGGCCTTGTGGATGGGCTCGAATGGGTGATGCATGATTTGAGCTAGGACCACATTTAGATGCCACGAAGGAGGCGGACGGCGTACAGGAGGGAACATTCTAATGAGGCCTCTGAAGAATTGTTGGATAATCCTTGCTGAGTATAGAGAATTGGTCCTATCCTGTCGATATCTGGATATTGCAGCCAGAAACACCTTTAAGGTAGCATGAAACAGACCTGTTTGTGCTAACTGCAGGAAAAAAGGAAGAATTTCCTCAGGTTTTGCTGAAAAAGGGTGAACCCCTGCTGAACTGCACCAGATGCAGAAGCGCTTCCATTTCAGACTGTACGTCTTGATGGTAGCAGGCGCTCTAGCCTTGGCCAACACCTCTTTACAGTCCTCCGGGATGTTTAGGTGTGCGAACTCACAGTGTTCAGGAGCCAGGCCACTAATTTCAGAGATGCTGGGTCCGGATGGAAGACTTGTCCTTCCTGAATGCTCAGCAAGTTCGGGATTGGATGTAACTGCATTGGCTTGCACTCTGACAGTAGGAGGAGCTCTGTAAACCAATATTGGCGCGGCCATCTGGGCACAATCAGGATAAGTCAGCAAGGTTCCTTCTTCATCTTCCGCAGAACCTTGGGGACCAGTGGAATCGGTGGGAAAGCGTACGCAAACGTCAGAGACCAATTGATGGAGAACGCATTCCCCAGAGTGTTCTCGTGGGGATGCCAGCTTGCGAAGCTTTGGCATTTGCTGTTGGTCCTTGTCGCAAATAGATCTAGGTCTGGCCAACCCCACTGATGAAATATGTGTCCACTGTCTCCTGGTGAAGCTCCCATTCGTGGGTGGTGACCGTTGTTCTGCTGAGCGCGTCTGCGAGGACGTTTTCTGTCCCCGGAACATGCACTGCTTGCAGATTTACATTGTGGTGAAGAGCCCATGTCCATAAATCCTGCGCCTCTTGAGACAGGAGAAGAGATCGTGTTCCTCCCTGCTTGTTGACGTAGTGCATGCTTTTTGTGTTGTCTGTTCGTATCAACACATTGGCATCCTGAATGATGGCACAAAATGCTTTGAGTGCAAGAAAAATGGCTCTCAGTTCTAAACGGTTGATGTGCCACCGTTTTTGCTGCGCAGTCCATTTGCCGCTGAATGTGAGACCTTGTAGATGAGCCCCCCCAGCCCTCGAGGGACGCATCTGTAGTGATGGTTAGACTCGGTGCTTCTTGAAGGAACGCGCACACCTGCCTCAGATGACTCATCTGTGTCCACCAGAGAAGAAACTTCTTCATGAGTGGCGTGATTTGAATGAGGTCCTGGAAAGTGCCCGAAACCTGTTGCCACTGTAAGGTCAGTTCCTCCTGAAGCGGCCTCATACGGAGCCGGCAATTTGGAAGTAATGGAATACAAGCCGATGCCATCCCTAGAAAAGACTTGTACAGTCGGACTGAAGCTGACTTTCTTTGCATTAGATCTTGTGCTAGCCGACTTATTTTTATCTGTCTCTCTTTTGAGACAAAAGCTCTGAGTTTTTGAGTGTCTAGAGTCGCTCCTAAGAAGGCCCTTCTTTGAGACGATTGCATTTGGGATTTGCTGAAGTTGATTGCCAGGCCTAGAGACTGAAATAGGTGCAGACACTGTTGTAGGTGTTGATGAACGGTTTTGTGAGAACTGGCCTTTATAAGGCAGTCGTCTAGGTATGGGAAAATTTGTATTCCCTTCAGCCGGAGGTGCGCAGCCACTGGAGCTAAAACTTTTGTAAATACTCTTGGAGCTGACCGTAAACCAAAGGGAAGGACCTTGAATTGGTAGTCCCTGCCAGCCACCTGAAGCGAAGGAATTTCCTGTGGCGAGGAAGAATGGGGATGTGGAAATATGCATCCTGGAGATCTAAGGTGACCATGCAATCTCCTGCTGTTAGAAGATGTAATATTTCCTGAAGCGACAACATCCGGAATGTTAATTTCTTTAGATATTTGTTCAGAGCGCGAAGCTCGAGGATCGGGCGCCACTCCCCGTTCTTCTTCTTTATCAGGAAGAACCTGGAGTAAAACCCCATTCCTCTCATCTTCTGTGGAACGCTCTCGATCGCTCCTTTTTGTATCATCACCTTTATTTGGGAAAACAGCTCCTTCAGGTGAGCTGGAGGCGGTCCTTTTGGCGGAACATTTGGAGGGAATTTTTCGAATTCCAGGGCATGGCCCCTGGCCACAATATCCAGGATCCATTTGTCTGTTATTGACTGCCAGTTGGAATAAAATTTCGATATTCTTCCGCCAAGTTTTTTGTGAGGGTGGAGAATTGGTGGTGGCAGGTGAAAAAACTCATTGGTGCTTGTCTTTGCCGCTGTAGTTTGTCTTACCCCTGTTCTGGGTGTAGGTTGATCTTTTCTGCCCATAAGACTGGTAGCGCTGTGTCTGATAGCGCTGGTTATTTTGTCTGTATGTGGATTGCTGTTGGTATCCACCTCTATTGTAGGACGTCCCTCGTCGTCTTGCTCCTCAAAAGGACGGCTTGCGGAATTGCAGGGTGCCCAAGGATTTTGCTGTTTCAGTATCCTTTTTAATTGTTTGTAATGCTTTGGGACCAAATAAATATTCGCCATCGAATGGCATGTCTAAAACTCTGTTTTGGACTTCTTGCCTGAAAGAAGTTGAATGTAACCACCCCTGTCTGCGCAGGACAGCAGCTCCTGCTAACTGTCGAAATCCTGTAGATGAGACATCTATAGCTGAATCGATAATCTCTTCATAGATTCTTTGGCCTTCTTGAAGAATTTGAAGTGCTTTAGCTTTGGATTGCTCAGGGAGGAGATCGATAAATGGTGCGATGTCAGACCACATTTGGCGGTCGTACCGCCCCAAAATGGCCAATGCATTGGCAGCACAAACAGTTGTTGCAGCCATGGTGGAAACACGCTTTCCGGTTGAGTCTAGGCGTCTGCCATCCCTGTCCGGCGGTGCCGTAACTGCAGTGGATGGATTTCTGGCCCTCTTCTGGGCAGCCTGGACAATTACTGAGTCAAGTTTTGGATGTCCGATCAGACATGCAGGCGATTTTTCAGGAGCTTTATACTTTTTATCTATGCGTGGCAAGACCGGAGGAATGGAGGCCGGCGTTGACATTACCTTAATCCAGAGGTCTTCAATCTGTGGGGCGCGACCCCCAGGGGGGTCGTGGAGTCCTGGGAAGGGGGTCGCAAAATCTGTCCGAGCGTGGCTTGCCTTAACCAATAAGTTCACAGAGGGGTGAAAAACATCAAGCCTCATTAACACGCAGAAGGTCTTTTAAATACCTGTGAAATACTCTGGTGCGGTTGTGTGTGTCCCCGGGAAGCTGTCTCAGCCCGGGCTGACACACACGAGGCCTGGGGAGGGGGAGGGAGGCCGAAACCCTTTGAATTGGAGAATACATTTTAAATTTAGGATTCCTGAAATGAAAAATGAATGTTCTGTTTTTGTACAGCGTTAAAATGAGGGGAATACATTTTGAGAGTTTGCAGAAATCAAGGAAGGATATGCGTTGAGCTCTTTGAGTATACAAATGTATTCCCCTCATTTTCAAGCTGTAATTTAAAATGCATTATATATATCGAGTGTATGTTGATCCTTGTAATTTTTCATAAAGAAGGAAATTAATTACTTTTGAAAACACGTTTACCTATATACGTTGCGTTCATTGATGTTTAAAGAAACATTTCAAGTTTAGTTATGTGAATGAGATTTCTATGGTATTTTTAGATTAGTTTCATTTACCAGTGGTGCTAGAAGATTAAAATGAATATCTGATGTAAGGTGTTATTTGTAATACATTGACTCCACACCAAGCCAAGTCATTTCACAGCAGTGTGCAACTGCAAGCACCTTTTCTTTTGATGCACCTCTCAATGGGCTACAAAAAAATTCAGTGCCTTAAACAGAAAAGAGCAGCAGTTTGCTCAATAAACGCATGTACATTATTGTCGTTATAATCCAGTTTTCTCAATTCTGGATTACAATTAAATATAAATGGCAATCTTATCTATAAAATGTAGAATGTATTTGTTTCTGTCATAGTTGTGAAAACAAATGCAGCCCAATAACAGGTTATTTAGAACAACTGTACTAATGCGTATTCACAAGTATATTACTATAGTGCAGAGGCCAAAATTAGGTTTATGGTAAAACCTTCATGATAAAAACATTTCATACTGCTTCACTGATTGCTTGTAACATTTACTTTGCACAGGGAAACAACGCTCCTATAGTCAATACATCTCTTCAGTTTTCTTTTACCTACTTCAGAAATGTACCCCTTGCGTCCTGGTTTTGGTAAGATAAGCAGGGCTTTAAGTGGGCCAGTTCTCACCGGGGCCTCGAAACGGGTCTCTATCGGGCTCTGTTTTGTGCCCTGGCACAGGCGGTTCATTTTTTTCCAGACAGCAGGGAAAGCAGGCACACTGATGTGCGCAGCTCACTACTCACTATTGGAGAAGTTACGGCATGACGTCATGCCAGGTGAGCACATCGATGTGAGCTGCTCACACTACTCACTTCTCACTAGTGGAGAGGTTACAGCATGACATGTCAGGTGAGCACATGGATGTACACTGCTCACACTACTCACTTCTCACTAGTGGAGAAGTTACGGCATGACTTCATGCCAGGTGAGCGTTGTAGGGGAAGGGAAATCCTTTAAAGAGAGTCATGCTCTCTCTGGATTTCCCTTCCCTTCGAGACTCAGGAGCAGCAACATTGTTGTGGTGTCACCAGGGCTTTAAGTGGAAGCTTTTTCAATATTAAATACATCAAGCCAGAGTTGCTGCTTATTTATCTTATGCAACTAACAACCATTGACAAAGCCAATAGTCCTAACTTGTTGTAGGTATGATGTTACTTGTTGTATTATATATCTGGATGAAATGACAGAAACAGCAAAATACAAGTTGGGTGGCACACTATGCTGAGCAGAAATTTTTAGCTTGTGTTTTTAAGCCACACCCTTAATTACATTGGCCACAACCCTTTGCGAGACCCCCCCTTCAGTTTTTTCATCCCACTTAAAGCCCTGGAAAGTTTTATTAAAACCAGCACACATGATTAAAATACTATTGCATAAAACGTGTAAGCAGATTCTCTGACTCTCGCTCTTCCCCCATTGAACGCAATGAAGTGTGTAATTACTATTCTAACCCCACATGTTTTGATAGTAGGGTAGATTACTTCTACTTTTGGTGCAGGAGGTTGATAAACCATTTGCTATAGCTTGTAACTTGCATTACCATAAGGCAGAGGTCTTCAATCTGTGGGGTGCGACCCCCAGTGGGGTCGTGGAGTCCTGAAAAGGGGGTCGCAGATTACCCAGCTTCACTTGTCCCTGCAAAAAGACAGCCCTCCTACCCTGGGAAGGCTAATTTAGATCATTATCAGCTGCTTTGCCTGCCTGAATGAAAAAGGCAAATGTGCCTTATCAGGTAATCTGCAAGTGTTAAGGATGCTTGGGAGCAGTCTGGCTCTTTGTGATGACAAAGATTTGTTCGGCCCAGTGACGGTCATCCAGCGACATCGGTGAGACCAGAGCTGAGGTGCAGAGTGAAGACGGTGCTCTTTGCTGTGCTGACATCTAGCAAGTTCATATTGATTCCTTTCTAAATTTAGATGCGCACACTATCCATGAAGAAAATAGTGCTGCAATTCACAGGAAGAAGTTGATCACATAACTAACCTGTGTGGTGGTAATTTGGAACCATCTACGAGTTACAGATAGCAAAAGGTAACTAAAGTCTGTACCTCAGTTGTAAATTGTGGAAATCAATCTTGAAGATATTCCCCACCAAGACCCAATTGAAAGACTTGGTCCAGCTATTCCTTTACATTATTAGTTCAACAAAAGGCAGACTGAATTTAACAAAGATGTGTTCTTTAGTTAATTTTCCCTCTAGAAGTGCTATCCCTAGTTAGAGTATTTCATTGCCAATCCACTTTCATTGCCAATACCCTTCCAATACCAGTACCACATGTTTAATGAATGAAAAGAAGATTTGATTGTGCCAAAAATCTATTGACCGTTCTAACTGTATGTTGTAATCATGCTATTGATGTACTTTGCAAAAAAAGAGGACATTAGTAATTGTTTTTAACTGTATGTTTCTTTCTGAATTAGAACCTTGTCCTGATGAAGGTCTTATCATAAAACCGAAACACTGCGTAGACAACCTTTTAACAATGATTTTTAATGTTCTTCATGTGAATTGTCACATTTTTAACTGGTCCTAATGGCACACAAATTGTTTTGTAAAATTGATTTTTAAAGAAATTGTTTTATGATTGTATTATCTTTTGAATAAATTGTACAATTTTTCTATATATATTATTTGACATCGTTTCTTATCTGATTCTATCCATTTGTGTGATTTATTATTCATGTGGTTATGGTTTGTACACAAAGAGTGTGAATACCCCCTCTACTATTCAGTAGGAATTCCTTTTTCCACCTTTATGGCTAGATAGGGACTTCCCTTTATTTCTTCGGCGTAATGAAGGTAGCCATCGCCGGTTCAAGGAAGCCGGGCACCAGAGGCAGCAGAGGTCTAGGCGCTGTCCGGTGATGAAGTGTGTCGAAGATTATAGAAGTAGGGACCACAGGAGTATGCAGAGAGATGTTCAGCTTCTTTGCTCCCCTGCAGGCACATCTGTGAAGGTTGCGATGTCGTCAATAGGTGAGACTCTTGACGGAGAAGTGGAGGAGAAGGTCGGAGAATAGTCCCGGACCGTAGACCTCGTAGAAGAGGACCAAGTTGGAGATCTAGTGCGTCCTCTGTGATGAGACCTGTCTCGATGGCTGTGCCGACCCATGGATCTAGACCCATGTCTAGGCGGATATCTTGGCCTGGGGGAAAGTCTTGGCTTGGCAGGTGTTCTGGGCCATACCGGAGAGCGTGATATGTTGGGAGAACTTGGTCTGAGTGAAGGGCGTGGCCTCCGTGGAGGAGACTTAGTCGGCCTGACCAGAGTGCTTGTCCTCTGAGCAGACAGAGAGAACGTGCAGGAGTAATCAGAGCCCGGACTACTGCGACCGCCCGAATCAGCTCCCTGAGGACGGTGAGATGACACTGCCTGATCTGTCCGCAGATCTGGGGGACGCTTCTGGAGAGATCTCCACGATGTTCAACTGAGGAGATGAAGATCTGTCCCCTGACGATCTGGAGCCAGGAGACTCCACAATCACTGTGCCCTGTTCCCTCGACGGTGAAAGCTTCGACGTCGAAGACGTTTGTGTGACCAATGGCGTCGAACGAGGCCTTGATGTTCTCTACGTCAATCGTCACGCCTTGGCGATCTTGACTGCGATCTTCGGCGTTAAGACGTTGACCTCTACGTCGATCTTCCTCGACGTTGAGTAGAAGGCGAACCTCCATGGCGTCCTGTCGACGACAACCTTCGACGTCGTGTCGGCGACGACTTTCTTCGATGTCGTGTCAACGGTGAGTCCTCTGGACGTCGCCTAGGCGTCGACCTCCTCTATGTCGAATGGTGGGATCTCGACTACCCTCTCGACGGCGGCACTCCAGCCGCCGGCAATCTGGTAGCCGTCATAACTCTCGACGCTGACCCCCTCAAGGGCGGCGGAGAGTGTCTAGACGTCGACGGAAGCCTCGATGTCGACGGAGACTTGGACACATCAGCAGCCACAGACTTCGTGCCCGAAGTGTGGCGTCTCGACGTCAACTTACTTGGCTGCAACGGAGACTTTCGACGTCGCGATGGTGATCCATAAGAGCATCTGCGCCTTTTCGACGGCGACTTCAACCTTCTTCCTTCCTTCCTTTTTCTGGAGGCAGGAGATGCGGAACGTTGCCGTTTTTTAGCATGCTTGCTTGAAGAAGACGTTCTGGGGCCTCCATGGCCACCCACCTGATGACTTTTGTCTTTCTCCAAGAGGGCATTAAGTCTAATGCGTTCTCTGTCGCTAAGAGTCCGCCTAGAGAACTTCTGACAGTGATGGCACTGGTCAGGGTCGTGTGCAGATGGAAGGCACACGATGCACAATGAGTGTGGGTCAGCCAGGGCCATCTTCTTGTCACAAGAAGGACACTTCCGGCATAAAGCAGGCATTCTGACAAATAACAATTTCAGTCAAAAACTGAAGAGCTCAAGCTCCAGGATCCTCACAGAAGGAGACGGAAAAAAGAATGTGGTGCACCATGGGATCAGGGGGTTGCCTTCCGGTCTTAAAGGCACGGTACCCCTACTCTAATGCCTTGAAGGCAAAGTGTCAGTTTTCTTTGTTTCTTTATACTCTACTGCAGCCTACTGGCAAATGCCTGCAATTACAGGTTTTTCCTATGACAATAAAGCATTGTTGTATGCAAATGTGTACCGCTCTCTCTCTCTTCCTTAGGGGTTGGGAGAGTACTACTGTGTGTATGCTAATTCATGTATTTTTGCCGCAGATTTGCCAGTTGGGAAATGTTTTAGGCTGTAAATATATGTTTTCACATATATCTACATATATATTTATTTTTATTTTCTATATGCTCCGGGGTCCCGCACATAGGCGGGGATTATACTTAGATTATGACTATTGATGAGTATCCCCTGGATGAGAACTGGAATGGTCATTCTAAGCACTTTATTTGATAATGGCGTAAGCAGTATGAAAAAGGACAAGCATCCAGAAGGAGACCCTGCGTAGGGGCTCATGGAACAAAGCCTTAAAGTCGATTTTTTTTACTGTGTTTATGTTCAGACTTGAATTGCTGTGGATTGGAAGTAAATCTTCAACATTTTGACAATGAATATCTTGACTGTTATCGCTCCGGCATCGAAGACTGCTTCACCGGTAATGCTTTAAACATCGGCAACTCCACCACTGGTAAAGTTTCTGCGACACCATACATGCCATTAAACTGTCCTTAGACGGCAAACATGTCAATGTAAAGGCTTGTCTTGACACCGGCTGGTGCTCCTGTGACCATCGAGTGTGTATAGAATGGTGGGGATGGCTCTGGGTCTCCTCACCCATCACAGGCCGCAAAGGGCTTTCAAGTTGGGAAGACACTATCTCCATGTCGGATATGGAGCAGAAGCCTAGGCAATAATTTATACTCAAACAAGCAAAATCAAGCAGAACCTCACAAGACCAAAAAGATGTGGTGGTGTTTCAAAAAAACTTTATTATTGATCACACATCAGTAGATAGAACAAGCACACTGTTTAAGCAAAGTTTGGCCAGGAGTATCTGTGGAAATATATTAGTTTAGAGGGAGTATTCCCTGACTTGACCTTTTTTCCTTGAGCATTGGTGATTATGTGTGACTTTTTTTCTCCATGAAACTTCACAGATTGTTCTTCTGGAAGAAGGAAAGGATCTAGTAGGGGGCTGCACCTCTCAGTCCAGCTTTCTTTTTTTCTTTCCTCCTCTTCAGCCCTTAAGTATTTCAAGTATTCCCTAAGGCAGATCGCCTCGCTCTGGAATGATGTTCTCGTCAGTTTCTGACAGACTTCACAGCTTGAACCAGAGTGGGTCGATGGTACACAGACCACACAAAGAGGGAAAGTCTGATTGCAGCCTTCTCCCTCCCACAGGAGGGGCACTACACCATAGTGAAGGCATTGAGAGTGAAACTATCTAACAAATGTGGGAAAAGGGTTGATGAAGGAGAAGATACTTTAAATTGTCCAATTAAAATAAAAATATTAGCGGAGGGTTAAAACCTCAACAAAAAGGTAGGAAATCCCCCATATGCATTAAAGGATCCAGTCAGCACAAACTAGAAAACACGACTGAAGCTGTGCGGCAAAATGCTAGTACAGTACACGCTAGAAGAAAGAAGCTGCTGGCTGCTTAAAGGAGGAGCAGACATTTTTAACCTAATACACTCTTAGCTTAGCAAGCACCCTTTCATTAATTTTTCCAGTAATACACAAGTTTAAAGCCTATCTATGCTAAGAGGTTTAATTTAAAACATTTCAGACAGGTGTTCCAATGCAGGTTTTTAATTCTGTTTAAATTAGGTATTGCAGAGAAGAAATGTCAATAAATGCTAACCTGCTCTATACTAAGTAGGTGGCACACAGCTGGAATTTTGGAAATGTCGACCGCCAATTAAAGTTGTATTAGTTAAATAATGAGAATTGTTCCAAGCTTCCTGCATGCTGATGGGAATATTCTACATTTATGACTGCAGTGAGAATTCCTATGATGCAGAATCATGGGTTACCAATTGGCTTTCAAAAAGAAAAGTGTGTTGTATTATGTTCTTCTAAAAAGTGCGCCAGGACGATGCGTGTGGGGGGGACAATTCAGCGCTTATGGTTATAATAATTAAAATTATAACCTGGAGGTGAATTGTTTTTCCAACTCATGTACAATGCCTATCTCTGTCTCTGAAACTTGTTCCTCCAAGTCATTCATTATATGTAGACTATTTCATGGTCACAGCTTCTGCTGTTAATGTAGTTCCTGCAATAGAAATGGCTACATATGGAAAGAGCATTTCCAGCATGTCATCGGCAAACAGTAAGGTACCTTTTAAGAAATCGTTAGGTTTGAATCTCTGGGCACAATTCAGATACTCCACCAGGAATTGTGTCTTAATACTGATATCCTTGGCCATTTGTCTGGATCCCTCTACTTCTTCCTTTATGTTGGCTATAACAACACTATTAGTTAATGTGATTAAGTGGAACCCAAAATCTGAGGATACCTTGTAAGCAGTGCAACTGAGTTGGTAATGCAGTCAGTATATTCTACCTTTGTGGTGTCCTCCTCTTGAGGATCACCATATTTTTTATATATGGCCTTGGTTTGCTCAAAGGAGCGAAAGAAGCTGTCAGACGTCAGTGGTGGTTATGTATTCATTAGAAAATCAATCCCGCTTTCTGAAACTTCATTTCAACACAGATTTGTCAGAAAGACGTACAGATGACCACTCTTAGATCAGCCGATCATCAGGTGTTAAAGCACAAAGCATGCAAAAACTCTCCATGTTGAAATGTAATTAAATATTTTACATAAACTATCAATCAGTTATTTCATTTTAATAAAATACTTTTTTAATGAAAAGTTAATTTATTATTGTTTGCCAGTGACTAGATACTGTCCACTTGCACACACATCAATCCCTGAGGGGGCATTCACTACTCTATTACATGTTTCAAGCTGTGCCCAGCAAAACAGAGCACTTCCCACATTCAACCTATCTATGATCTTACCTCTGCACAACATTACATCATCTGCATGCAATAGACATCTATCAGCAGTGCAGTCCCTTAGCTGCCGCTTGATAAAGTATTTACCTGTGGCACTTGCTCAATGTCCCGAAGGAAGATCTGTTGGTTCCTGGAGACAGATGTGGACCTGTGGTAATCAACCAGCTCATTCAGAGAATTGAACTTCACTACCCAAAGGAAATACTTCCCAGCACCATCTCTCAGCACTTTAAAGTGCTGGACATCATTTCCAAATCTACAAGAAAAACAAATTGTTTTTATCGTATTTGACATTTTTTTCCCCAAGTTGTCATGCCAACCCCCTATGAGTTCTTAACATTCTTGCTAAAAAAAGAATTCACAGGCTTTCATGAATGATAGTCTAGTAAATGTTTAAGGTTCAGTGGTACATGAACTCAAGTACTATGGTCCATAAATAGAGGAAAAAGTCTATGGGTGTTGTCATTTCAAGTATTTACACTGGCCTTGATCAACTGAAACGATTGGACACTAAAGTTAGGAGAATTTGTTACATGTGAAGACCTTTTGTTTTGGGATAGACTGCAGTCTTGAACACCGGTAGGGTATTAGCAGTGGCCTGTGCTATAGTAGTACATTTTTAAGGTTCAGCACTCTACAATCTCAAGGATTATGATCCATAAATAGGGGGAAACAGGTATGGCATCATTACTTTCTAGCATTTACACCAACATGATTCAAGGGGTAGGCACTGGAAGGCTCTGCCACCAAAGCAAGAAAAATGTGTTACATGTATAGAACTTATATTTCTGGACAAAGATATTGGAAATGCCAGAACTATTAATGGCATATCAGCAGTGGCCAAAATAAAGCAACAACTTGCTTTCTAACCAGTGTTGAGCCTTCATGGCAAGTTGTCAGATGGTATTATTGTGCAAAACAAAGTGGGCTGTTAAGTTCTAAGTTCTCTTGCAATTTCAGTTGCGACTTGGGAGGAAACAGCAGGCAGATACGAGGGATGGAAATTATAACTGCATCAACCAGGAAAATTAAGTCTGTCCGAATCATCAGTAGGATCCTAGAGCTCAGCAATGTTAGTACGATGCAATTATCTAAACATGTTCACTCTAAAGTGACTACTAGTTTTCAAGAACTCTGAATGGGAAGAGTGGTGTAGTACTATATTGTGTAGTCAATACAGAGGGGAGTGGCTGGTTCCAGAAGAACCAGAAGCAATATTTTAGTATTTGCGATATGGAAGTACTTCTCTACCTTTCATCATCATAACTTTATTCAGAAAAATCAATCAATAAAAGTACGTAGAGAAAATATCATACATAAGATTGAAAACTTCGATCAATAGATGCAAAATTTACCTAAAATAGAGAATACATCTTGTATAAAATTAAAACTCATTCAATTAGTAGTTAGTACTTCATTAATAAAAATCATCTTGTTTTCCTAAATTTTAAAAATTATAATCAGTCGAAAATTATCTTTCAATCAGTTTCATAGACTAGGTTATCTAAAAATGCAAGCGATTTCTTTCTTTTTATAGCCAGGCTTATATATCAAGCAACAGCTTGGCATACTAATTCATTATTGAGGGTATAAATAAAATTCATGGCATCTTTATAAAAGAAAAGTTTCTTTGCCTTAAAGATAGGCCGTAGAAATGTTCTCCTGATAGCTCGACAAAACTTGCAGAACAGCATAAAGTGCATTGTAGACTGGGTAGTTTTCCCATCACATGGGCATCTGTAAATTATTTTGTGCCATCTTTCAGGATTTGGAAAATCTATCAGTTCATGGACAGTGCCCAAATGTAACGTTGTCAGCTAAAATCTTTCCGGGGTATTTGTAACTTTAACTAGATATTCAGGTAGACCAAACAGCGTTATACTAGCCATGTATCTTGATACGCTTGTTTTTTCTCTTCTTTGCTAGCTCTTTCTTGGCTTTGTTTCTCCATGTAAATCTTTTTCATTTCCTTTTCACCGTATTGCAAAATACCTGAGGGACTTATCACTGATAGGTCTTTATCGATTTCCTTCAGCAGCTTATCCACATATGCTAGCCATGGGATTTTATTGAAATGTTTCAGTGCTAAGCAATCCTTAATTATGTCCCTAGTGAAGTTTGGTCCCTCCTTGCACCAGATGTTATGCCAAGAGCATAAAGCTCTTGCTTGTATTAGGTCGACAACATACAATGCATCCCAGTTATTTATGTAGGAGATATACGGAGGTAGACTTTGGTGCAGCCAGCATACGGCAGAAAAAATCATTTTTACAGGATTGTAATAAATTTGCACTGGCGTTACCCTATACTACAGAGCCATAGGTTGCTACTGATAGGCATTTACTGTCATATAGTTTGTGCTTATCACGAATAGGTCTGCTGCGTATCTTGCTACAAAATCTGAAAATGGCCTCCATAGGTCTGATAAGTTTAAGTTTTAACTGGTCTAGATGGGGGCCCCAATGACTATTAAAGGAGAATAAAATGCCTAACTAGGAGAAACTTTGGACTTCTGTCAGCTTATGTTCCCTCACAGCGAGTCTTTTTCTCAGCCTTACCCTGTCCACAGACCATCACAAAAGTTTTAGTAAGATTGAATTTTAGGTCTTTTTGCTCCATGTATTTGAAGAAAGCTTCGACCAGCTTTTGTAGTCCGTTTGCAGTTCTAGATATTAACACTGCGCCGTCTGCATAAAGGAGCAGCGGGGTTGGTCGAGAGCCTATTTTCGGGGCATCAGTGTTCAATTCTTGGAGGGTTTTGTCAATCCCAATAATGTATAAAGAGATGAGGAGGGGTGCAATAGCACAGCCCTGCTTTATTACCCTGGACGGATTAAAACTTGGGGTGCACTCTCCTTCCCTCCGATACCTTACTCTAGATGTAAGTCATGCATATAGTTGTGATAAAAATGACACAATGTCATCTGAGGCGCCCATATTAATCCTTGCTTCCCACAATTTAGGGTGATTTACACAATCAAAGGCTGAACTAAGGCCTGCGAAGCATAAATGGATGTATTCCTCCTTGGCCAGTGTGCATTTACCAATGATTAAATTCAGATTGATGCACTGCTCTACTGTCCCCATCTAACCCCTAAAGCCATATTGGGATTCTGTTAGGATGTTACAATCATAGGCCCATGTCTCCAATCTTTCAAGGACTATTCGCCCCATGATCTTTACTGATGAATCTAGAAGTGATATGGGATGGTAGCATTTCGCATCACTCCTGTTGCCTTTTTTAAAAATGGAGACAATTATACTATTAGCCATTGTGTAAGGTACGCAGCCTTTGGCGGGTGCATTGCAGACGAGTTAAAATGGGTGCCCATAACTGCATATATTTTTTGTATGCATCGGCCGAAACCCCATCGGGTCCTGGG
The DNA here is from genome assembly GCF_964263255.1 of Lissotriton vulgaris. Taxonomy (NCBI): domain Eukaryota; kingdom Metazoa; phylum Chordata; class Amphibia; order Caudata; family Salamandridae; genus Lissotriton; species Lissotriton vulgaris. The sequence continues at coordinate 615,023,018 of NC_141695.1, read as the reverse complement.
GCCTTACCATGTTTCATTTTATTAATTACCAAAATTACCTCCTCTAGCCCGATCTGTTGTAAGGGTATGAGAGCTATGGGGGCTGACTCTCCTATATTTTTAAAGGATATGTTAAAGATTCCACGAAAATGTGTAAGCCAATCATTTGGGGGCAATAAATGATTCACTTATCGGGTCTTGTTCATCTTTCCACATTGGTGAATTTACCAACTTCCAAAATAGAGTGGAATCCCTTGTATCCGTGGCCGGATTCAGTTTCGACCAAGCAGCCTCCTGTACCTTTTTCTTCCTTAGTTTTAAAGCCTGTTTATATATTAGTCTGTGACGCTTAATTTCTATCTTATCTCTAGGTATTATGTGTAGGGCCTTATTTAATTTTTGTTATGCCCGGGGGCAGCTATAATTAAACTATCTTTTTGTCTTCTACTTACTCAAAGAACTATCTTTTCTTAAGTTAGAGGCTATTGCCAAAATAATTTTATCAAATGCGGCAACTTCATTTATCCCTTCCATTTAATGCCGATATTGTTTTTCCTGCTACCGTTCTAGTTGGTAACTGTAGTTTGTCCTCATGCCGAATTATTTTAACACTTATGGGCAGGGTCGCTGTGTCTAGTGAGTTCGATATGGAGGAGCCCATAGCGTTTCAAGCCATTGGTAGACATTATAATGTGGTCAATACATGTTTGGTTGCCATTACCTTGGAAGGCTGGTTTTGATAATTCGCCCTCTTCTCCACTTGATTATAAAACTTCAAGAATATGTTTACACAAAAGTTCATTAAGCTTTTCTCCATAGCTATCGTGTGGGAAAGGACGTTGATTGGTCCCAGATATGTCTGTGAATCCACTAACACTAATTCCTGAATAGCTGCACATACTAGTGTTGAAATCCCCAACCCAGATACATATGTATTTGTGGTCCACCCCCTTTACAAAGTTAGCCAATGCTTTCCCTAGCTCCTTCACAGCCTTATATCGAGTGATATTAAAAATGGTATTATAATAATTAACCAAAATAAGCTTTAATTTTTACCCACTGCTAAGAGATCCAGTTGGAAATAAAGGGAGCCATTATACATTTGTGTTAGTTCTACTGGTGCTGAAATGGAGATCAAAATTGCCAGGCATCCCTTAGCTCGTCCAGATACTGAGGGTGTAGCTGGGGTCGAGACCATGACAAAGCCATCGATATATGGTTCTTGAATATGCCATGTCTCCTGGAGACACAGTAAGTGTAATGCTTTAATACTATCTAGCCACTCCTTATCCCTAAGCTTATTCTTGATCCCCTATGTTTCAGAATCTAAGCTTTACTTGGCTAATTATATTGATAGCCTTTGTTGTTTGACCTCCAATGTTATGCCTCTTGCCATTTAGGCTTCTCTCCCTCATATTTGTTTCTTTCTCACCATGTTCATTCAGTCAATCAGGTTTGGCCAGGCTGGAGAGTGGGGCGAATCGATTCGTACAAGCTACTGTTGGGCCCTTGCTAGATATATGTGCTGTGTTAGCAAATACAGGGGGAGGTTTATAGAAAAAACCTAATAGGACAGCGATCACTCATTTTCAATTTATAATATAATGTTGTCTTGTCTCGATCTTCTTAAGGCAGGATCTAACCACCTCTGGGTGTTGGAAGTTAATAACAATGCAGTTCCTATTACACGTTTTTTCTGTGCGACACACCAAGTTCACACTTCTCACCATTGTAATTTCTTCAAAGAGCGAGCTGATATTTATATCAAAACTAGCCATCCAGTGCACCACTTTGTTTATTAATTCTATCCATGATTTTTTAGCTTAAGATGTTAATTTGGGAGCTCCTTTTAAGACTATGATGTATGGTGTTGCCTCTGGGGGAAGGTGAAGTATTTCTGGGGTGTGGTGTCCTGTTCTTGGCGTTTTTAAACTCTGGTGCCGACAGGGGGCCTCCCTATTTTTGTTGTCTGTAATCTTAGCACTAATGGTGCAGGGGAGCGGTTTGATCTGGGATATTGTGGTTCCAAAGGACGGGACATATCCGAAGTTTGTTTGACAAATGGCGGGACATCCCTAATGGTTGCCTCCACTCGATCCCTCCATACATTTGTGTGAGCATTTTCTAGCTCTGTCAACCTACCCTTGATTTCAGTGAGCTAGATTAAAACGGTCTTCTCCACGTTTCATATAGGTCAGGACTTGAGGGCTTCTGTCAGGCATTTCCGAGAGCTGCCTATGAGTCCCTTGCAATACATGTGAAGCACTGCTAGGTAGCCACCAATGACCATGGTTAGGAAAGAGATTGGGCAAAACTACCTTGTAAAACTAAGCATCACTCGGCTGGAAAACCTCACGAGCAGTGTATTGCCAAAAGGAATGTGGTGAAGACTAAATAACTGCTGGGCATTATGTCTCAGACAAGTACGTGCCTCGTGAACACAATAGGAACTGCCTCTGATCTGACAGGGTGTGCTAGGACACAATATGGAGGTCCTGCTCAATTCAAAGTATAGCAAAGGTTAATATATGAGTGAATTCATTCGGAAATAGTAATCTTAGAAGCTGGGCACCACCATCATTGCCTCCTAAGCCACAATTGGTTGGCACAACATAGATCCATGCCCCATCAAGGAAAAAGTGCACAAAGGTTAAAGGCATTAACTTTGTTAAGTGTTTCCCAAGCCAAAGAGAATGCAAACCTGAAAATTATATATGAAAAATGCCAAGGATTTACTACTCCACCTTTTAAATGTAGGTTGGATGAGTCCTTAGGACCTCTGTGGCCGAGTGGCATATCGTGAATGCTTCGGAGTCAAAAAGCAATTACAACTCACTTACAAACCTGGCCATTGGTATAGTCACCAAGAAATAAGTCTTTAATAAATGAAGCTTTAGGTCACACAAGGCCAACAGCTCAAAAGGTTAATGCTTCAGTCGTTCAGAGACAAGAATAAAGACAAACAGCTAGATTCATAAAGCCAAATTGCGATCGCAATAGCTGCGAAAAAGCAATTGCGATCGCAATTTGATGAAAAGGAATTCAAGACAGTGGAAATCCCAAAATTGCGAATTCGCAAATAAATTTTTGCGATATCGCAATAAAATTCACAGAATCCTGGAAGAAGCCCATTAGCGATTCTGAAATTGCGAGAAACCATTGATTCTGCGAATAAAACTGCGAAATCGCAAATAAATCGCAATCTATACTACTATAATAAAGGAAGAACTTTGCACCTTTGAGGTGGGTAAACTCGAGAACCACAGCGCCAATCCACACACCTGATACACCAGATACATCATAGTAATCGTCAGGGTGTGCAGATGGACATAGGCTATATAAATAAAAAAATATACATTATTTAAAAAATTGACGAGCTGCTTGACAATGTCAGGGCGGGCAGGGGGCCAGGCTGCTGCACAATGTCGGGGGTCAGGGAAGCCTAGAAGCTCCCGGACAAGGTCGGGGCTCATGATAAATCTCAAATTGCGAAAAACCCTAAAATCGCATTTTGCGACGCACAATTTAAGGAGAACCCAAACCAGGTGGTAACCAGTAAGGGAAAAAAAAAGTATTTGGAAAAAGCGTTTCCTAATTAGCAACAGATGCAGGCCTGACCAAACACACTTAAGGAGCTGCAGCATCAGGACTCTCACAATGCCAGGACTCTACATGGTGGTCAGGCGGCGAAGGCCGCCAACGGGTCACCCTTCTGGGCCAAACCAGGGAGCAAATATACGCTAAGTACCGCCTGAATGGGCCAATGATCATCAAGCTAATCCAGGACCTAGACCCCCTGATGCAGCACCCAACAAAAAGGACCAATGCCATGCCCACACATGTCCAGGTATTGTGCAGCCTGCACCTTCTGGCCTCCGGAAGCTTCCAGGGGATAGTTGCAGTTGCAGGGGGGATATCCCAGCCCACCATGTCCCGCTATCTAAGGAGTTTCCTGGATGCAATGCTGACCCAGCTACACCACCACATCTCATTCTCCAACAGCCAACAGGAATTGGAAGTGACGAAGCATCAATTTTACAACGTTGCACAATTTCCACATGTGATAGGATGCATTGACTGTACCCACATCCAGATCTGCCCACCAGCACAAACGGAATACATGTACCGCAACCGCAAGTCCTACCACTCCCTCAACATCCAGATGGTGTGCAGTGCTAAGACATACATCACGGACATAGTGGCATAGTACCCGGGGAGCACACATGACTTCTTCATATTCCGGCACAGCGGCCTCCACACACGACTGGCCAGGGAAGACTTTGGTGAAGGACACCTACTCGGTAAGTACACTTGCCCCACAATGTTACACTGTGATGATGTAGCTGCGCAGCACAGGCACTCACCCTCTGCTCCTCTCATTCAGGCTTTTTAACATCTACATGGCCCCCTTGTCGGCGGTTGCGGAATCTTTTGGTGCCCAGATCATAACCTACGCTGATGACACCAAGCTGCTCTTTACATCTGAAAAGGGCAGGGATTTCGACGGATCGCGGATTAGAGACTGTTTGGGAGCGGTCTTTGCCTGGTTCCAGCGTCACAGCTTAAAATGCAATTCCGATAAATCGGAATTGCTTTTTTTTGGATGTCCTCCAGATCCTGGCTGTAAGGCCTGGTGGCCTTCAGACATGTTTCCACCGGATGTTGCTTCTTCTAAAGCCAAAAACGTAGGCGTTGTGGTAGATGATGGCCTCACCTTCGGCCCCCAGATCATTGGACTGACTGGTAAATGCTTCGGCCTTTTAAAGATGCTGCGGAAATTTCTTCCGCTGCTCTCGCTGAAGCATAGAAAGATCATCGTGCAGGCCTTGATAGGTTCGCGTCTGGATTACGCGAACGTTCTCTATCTTGGCCTGCCGAAATATCTTTTGGCCCGACTGCAGATTGTGCAGAATTCTGCGGCTAGAGCCATTTTTTGGCCTAGAGCGCAGAGCTGGAGCCACAGAGCTCCTAAAGAAATTGCACTGGCTTCCAGTCGCTAAAAGGATTGCTTTCAAGGCGCTCACTTTCGCCTATAAGTCCCTTCATCGGATAGACCCCAAATACCTTCAGAAATGCTTGGCTTTTTATGTGCCTCGCAGGACGCTACGATCTGCGTCTCTATTCAAAGCCTTGACTCCCTCTATCCGCCTGACTTGAATCGGAGGACGTTCCTTTCGATTTCTAGCGACTCAAGGCTGTTCCGCTCAGGAAAACTGAGGATTTGCTTTCCTTTAGAAAAGGACTTAAAACCTGGCTTTTCACCCAGTAATTGGTCTCTGTTTTCTTTCTTTTCGTGTCTGTTGTGCTATGTTTCTCCTTATTCCTTAGGCTCTTTGCCAAAGCGCCGGGACACTCCTTGGAGTAGCCGTGCGCTATAAAAGAGCATTTTTAACATAACATAACATAACAGGTGACAGTGGCTACGCTCTCCATGAGTACCTCCTCACCCCATACCTCAACCCTGCAACACCACAGCAACGGCGTTACAATGCAGCACACATACGCACAAGAAATTGCATTGAGAGGACATTTGGCCTTCTGAAGACTGGTGGGGCCATCAAATACGAGCCTGAGGTCTGCTGCAGCATTGTGGCCGTGTGTGCAATACTACACAACATTGCTACCAAGCGCCGGATACCTGTAGAGATATCTGGCAGTGAGTCGGAAGGGAACCACCGCCCACCTGCACATGCGTGTCATGCACGCGGGGGAAATCCTGCTGAAGGACACAGATGGCGCAACCAAATCACAATGAACTGTTTCTAGTGCACCCACTCCCCTCACCCAACACTTCACTCATGCATGACAATGGAAATAATGACACGAGTCTGAAGTAGTATTATTGAATAAATATTGTTGGTTGCACAATAATATGGCATTATTTCAAACAGTAACATTTGAGGAGTATTGCGTCATACTACTCAAGATTTTGTAGTGGGCATGCTTATGTCAGCAGCATGTCCCTGCCCTAAGAACAGTAATGTCATTGGCGCCTCCGGCGCGAAGCTCCCAGTCGCCTCTCGACCTCTTCCTCCGGCTGAGCACGTGATGCTGCTGTGGGTCCTGCTGCTGCGGAGTAGAACACTAACCTGTGACGAAGACAGGCTGCCTTGACTAGATGGCCCCTCACTTGTGTCATCCCCTCCTGCATGGCCATGGCTAGTTGGCTGCAGAGCCTGAACAGCAGTGGTTACCTGCTCCAGTGCCCGTGCCACGTCCTGACAGCATTGGACCATCTGGAGTTGCATGGCCAAAGACCTACGGGACAACTGGGAAGTGGCGTAGCCAATTACATAATTGGAGCGCGTGTACGCCGAGAGGCGTGTGAGGAGCTGGCGGTGGCGGCAGCGGGTGAGGTTTCGCTGGCTAACCATGGCCGCAGTGTTTGCCTCCATAGCTGTGGTCATCCGGCCCATCCTGTCGAACAGATGGACAACATTCCTGCCTGTATTGTGCAGCTGCAGGTGTATAGCTGCAAGGTGTCGTGCCTGTAATTGGTGCACGCGCAGCATGTGGCGCTCTATTGAGAGCCCTGGCACACGCACAGTCATCCCCCTCCTGCTGGTGCATGGTGTACTTTGGCGCAGCTCCCTGACCTGCCTGCTGGGCTGGGTGGGCACAGTAGGTGTGCATTGTGTCGCTGGTCTTGCAACTGCTGGTGTTGACGATGCCACTGGCATGGGTCTCACAGCTGACAATGGTGGTGCGCCTGTTGTAGCTGGCGTTGCAGGTGGTGGTACGCCTGCTGGCACTGGTGCTTGGCCAGGTGGAGCTGGTTGTGTGGATGTATCTTCCTCACCCTCAGGATCTTCATGTGTGTCATCAATTTGCAGCCCCTCACTGTCGCTGCTGGTGTTATCAGCGCCACCTGTGATGGAAGGGGACGTTGATTAATTATATGTATCTTTTACATGTGAGGTTGCTACATGCATGCTGGCTACCATTCCCTGACTGGCTGATGCATTGACTACATTAGGACATGTCTGGCTGCATGGGACTTTTTGTACATTGTGGCCAGACTACATGTCCCACAATGCTATTCCACCTGCAGGCGTACACAGACTTTGTAGAGGGACGCCTGGCTGCCAGAATCACATTACAAACTTCAGGAGGCAAGTCAAATGGCCTCAACTGTCGCCGCTCAATCTCCAAGCATGGAGGTGGAGACTGGACAGGTTCGGGTGGAGGACCGTCCCCTGCTGCTGCGACAGAAGGTCCTCCTGAAGAGGTAGACGAATAGGGGGATCGACAGACATTCTGAGTAGCTCAGGATACCAATATCTTCGTGCCCAGTCCGGAGCCACAAGGTTAACTTGGGCCTGGTCGCGTCTGATCTTCTTCAGCACTCTGGGCAGAAGTGGTATAGGCGGAAAGGCGTACAACAGACCACAGTTCCACTCGGGACGAAAAGCGTATCAGAGCGAGTGCCGCCTTGGAAATTCCAACGCGCAGAACTGATGACATTGCGCGTTCTATTCTGTGGCGAATAGATCTAACCAAGGCTCTCCCTACTGCTGAAAGAGGCCTTGTGCCACGTCCGAGTTCAGACGCCATTTGTGATCCATCATGCACCGACAGCTGAGTTCGTCCGCCCTGGTGTTCAGGGAACCTGCCAGGTGTTGAACCACCAGGGTCACGCCCTGATGTTCCAGCCACTGCCAGAGGCGCAGAGCCTCTTGGCATAGGGTCCACGACCCCACCCCGCCCTGTTTGTTGCAGTACCACATGGCGGTGTCGTTTTGCCGTGAACACCTGTACTACACTCCCCCAGACAGAGGGGAGGAATGCCTTCAGTGCAAGCCGGATCGCCCGCAGCTCCAGAAGGTTGATCTCCGCCTTATCCATGCTGCCTCCCCAGCCCTACAGGGACGCATCCGTCACAACTACGTGCTCCGGTTGGGGTAGGGAGAGGGATCTGCCGCCGACCCAATCGTGGTCCGTGAGCCACCACTGTAACTGTCTTGCAGTGCCCTCCGAGATCAAGACATGGTCGGACAAGTTGCCCTGATGCTGGACCCACTGAAACTTCAGGTCCCACTGCAGAGCTCGCATCAGCCACCTGGCGTGATGCACCAGAAGGATGCAGGAGGCCATCAGCCCTAGAAGCCGCAGCGTCAACCTGACCGAGACTCGGGATAACGGCTGAAAGATCGGAATCAGAGCCTGAATATCCCGAACCGGCTGTTCCGGAGGATAAACCCGAAACTGCGCCGAGTCTAGAACCGCTCCGATGAAGAGGAGCTTCTGAGAGAGACACAGGTGTGACTTCGGCACATTGATGGAGAATCCCAGCAGGTGCAGGAGGTCGGCCGTAGTCTGGAGGTGGCAGACTACTGTCTGGGGCGAGCCCGCCTTCAACAACCAGTCGTCGAGGTAGGGGAAGACTGAAACCCCTAACTTGCGCAGATGGGCTGCGACCACCGCCATCACTTTTGTGAACACCCGTGGGGCGCTGGTAAGGCCGAAGGGGAGCACGGTAAACTGAAAGTGCTCGTGACCTAGCGTCCTGCAAGTCCAACGCTACTATCCAGTCTCCCGGGTCCAGGGCAGCTAAGACCTGAGCCAGAGTCAGCATCTTGAACTTCTCCTTCCGGAGGAAGCCGTTGACGTTCCGCAGGTCCAAGATAGGGCGTAAGCCCCTTTGCCCTTCTTGGGTACCAGAAAGTAGTGGGAGTAACAACCATATCCTACTTCTGGCCCAGGAACGCGCTCGATGGCCCCCTTGGCCAAGAGGGCAGTAACTTCCTCTTGTAGAAGCTTCAAGTGATCCCCCGACACGCGGTGGTACTGCGGTGGCATGGCTGGAAGGGGAGGGAGTAACCCCTTCGGACAATTTGCAGCACCCACCTGTCCGATGTGACAGTACGCCAGTGGAGGTGGTGATGGCGAACCCTGCCCCCCACTGGCGTCACATGGGCCTGAAAGCTCGGACTAGGAGGGTTTTGAGGCGGATGCTGCAGGGGCAGGCGTGGACTGGCCTCGCTGTTGTTCTCGACCGCCTCCACGGCGGTTTCCAAGTCCGCCACCCCGCTGGATGGTAGTCTGCAGCCCGTGGCTGGCAGGATGTGTAGGGGCGCCCCTTCCTTGGCCACAAAAGTAGCGAAAGGCAGCCGTTTGCTGGCGCGGGGCCGAGAGGCCCAAGGACTTGGCCGTAACCCTGGAGTCCTTAAAGCGCTCAAGCGCATTGTCTGCCTTGTCGCCAAAGAGGCGACTGCCATCAAATGGCATGTCCAAAGGGTATTTTGGACAGCAGCCAAAAAGTTGGCTGACCTCAACCAGGCGTGGCGACGAATCGCCACCGTCGTTGCTATCGCTCTGCCCAGTGAGTCCGTGGTATCCAGCCCACACCGGATGGAATACCGTGCCACATCTCGACCCTCCGCAAGGGCTTGGGCGAGTTTAGTCCGGACCTCCTCCGGACATTGTGGCAGCACGTCCGCGACCGTGTCCCACAGAGAGTGGGTGTAATGGCCCAAGAGGCACGCAGTGTTGACTGACCGCAACCCCAAACTCAGGGAGGGGAATACCTTTTTCCCGTATTGCTCGTACCTCTTGGATTCCCGATCGTGGGGAGCCGTCGGGAATGCGGTCGGGGAGTTAAAGGCCTGGATGACCAGGTTCTTTGGGGTGGAGTGTGTGGACAGGAAGCAAGGGTCGCCCGGAGCCGGGCGGTGGCGCATGGCTACGTTACTATCTACATGCAGACCTGTAGCGGGCTTGGACCAAGTGCCCAGAAGAACGTCTGACAAGGCCTCATTAAAATAGTCAATATCAGTTTATATCAGTTTCTAGTTTATAACCCAGAAATTCAACTACTCACCACATTTGATATTGAATCTTTATACACCAACATACCCCAGGATGAGGCACTAGGAGTAATAGAACATGCCTTAGATTCAAGAGATCGCCCACACCAAGTTCCAACTAAATTCATTCTAGCCCTTGCCAAATTTTGTCTTAAGAATAATTTCTTTAACTTTAAAAACAATTTGTTCCTCCAAATATCTGGAGTGGCAATGGTGTGCAGTTTTTCACCGGAAAGACACCAACCCATTTAAACATCATGTGGAGTTCTGGTGTCGCTATATAGACGATATTTCATGATTTGGAACGGAGATAACTCTCAGCTAACCGAAGTTCATAGTTGGCTTAATTGTAGAACAGGAATTTAATTTTACAATTACGAGTGATCAGGAAAAAATTAATTTTCTGGATGTCTACATCCAACATGAAGAGGGCAAGTTATGTGTCAATTTATACTCCAAGCCTACTGATCATAACACTTTGTTACATTTTACGAGTTGCCACCCGCGCACTCTAAAAGAGAATTTACCATATGGTCAATTCGAATTGCAGTAGTAAAGAAAACTACTTTTACAATGCAGACAAACTAAAAGACAAACTGATAAACCGGGGATATCCCAAAAAAAAATGTAAAAACCGCTCTAAAAAGAGCCTGGTATACCCAGAGGGAAACACTTTTGTTGCCTAAAAACAAGGATAATGACACTCCTCTGACATGTGTGTTGACTTTTGACCCAAGGGCTAATAAAGTCAAGAAAATAATAAAAAAAAACTGGAAAATAATAGAAGAACTTGGCATACCTAAACCTTTATTTGCCTTTAAAAAGGGCAAGAACATTAGGAACCAATTAGTGAGAGCAACTATCACAACACCTCCACTTCCTAAAGGGGCTAGAGAACTCCTAGGACTACCCCCAGTAATTGGACACTATAGATGTCAAAATAGTTCGGCTTGTGAATTAAGCAAAGACACCAAAGACATTTTGATACACGGAATCACACATACTCAGAGCTTTTTCAAATTGCAATTCGAAGAACTTAATCTATTGTATAAGATGTCCATGTAACAATGTTTACATTGGTCAAACGACTCAAACAGTAAAAACAAGAATTTTACAATATAAATCGAGAGTAAAATGTAAAACACCAGGGGCGCCCTTAGTAAGTCATTTCTTAATGCACAATCACTCAGAAAGAGACATTGAATGGTCTGTGCTGTGCAATGTGACCAATGCTAGCAAAGGGTAGATGAAAATTAAATTGAATCTATTCGAGGCAAGAATGCTAGAGAAATATCAAAATCAAAAACAGGCTTGAATGATAGGGATGAGATTTGGGCCCTGTTGCTATGACAATGTAAATTATTTCTTGAAAAATATTCTTAGGCTTGATGTCATGAATTCTGTGGTTCTGATTTTCACAATTATGTAACATTTACATGTCTCGCAAGAAACTAATGGTCGAAAGATTTTAAGAGGTTGGCAACACACGGGGTTATAAGGTTCATGGAACATGCATTCACACTAGATGTGTTTAATTTACGTAATCGGTCTTGAGATACATCATGATTATTAAGTATAGCCGAATTTACTGATTTTTGCTTTTCACCTAGTACTATTTAAACTGGATTTATGTAATTCATAAATTTGTTCACTTAAATGTATTTTAGGAACGGATTAATAATTATCTGTATCAGTCAAAAAAAAACAAGCTATATATAGTCTTAGCTTAATAGGAATAGATAGGTTGATTCCCCTGCTCCTCCTAAGCAAAGGCACATAGTCGTCCTTCCTAGGGTGTTCCTCTGTTTTTTATTAAAATGCGTATTGCAGAATGGGTGCTACTCCCTTATGTCGGTCTCTTGTATCTTACTCCGAAGGATTCCGTGAGGATGTTTATATTGCGAGAGCCATAATGGTTCTCGTGCGGCTAACTGTGTAATCCCAGGCAGAGTCACCCTCTGTTGGGCTGAGACTTTTGTCCATCCATTATGTCTATTAAGGAAGTGCCTCCGAGTGATTTCAATACAATGTGAGTTGGGCCGAGACTTTTGTCCGTCCCTTGTTTCTTTTTCGGAAGTGCCTCCGTGCGACTTTAAAAGCAACGAGAGCGGGAAGGGGTGTAATGCGACTCCCGAGTTTGTATTTGAAAGAAGTACCGCTAGTAAAACTAAGGTGAGCACTGTTTTTAATACTAGGTGTCTCGCTGATTGCGACCACTGAGAGCGTGTCATTTGTGGATTCATTCTCACTAGTGCGTTTTGGTTCTTTTGAAACCAGGTAGCTGATACTAAGAGCGAGGGTCCCCCGATGAGAAGCTGCGGATAAACACTATGGTAATCGAAGCTATTCTGCCGATTTATGCCGTCCGTTTCACATTAAATTTCGATATTCCGACTAGGAGTTAGAACGTTTCTTTTACTTACGTTTGATTTTGTATGCTCTCCCTCAGTTCTATCTTACGTGCGAAGACAGCAATATGATGGAATAATTCACTCAGGGAGTTATTGAAGAAAGGTATGTTGTGATAGACGCCAGTGGACACATTGATAGGAATTCACTGGCGTGTGAGGTATTTAAAAGCCCTTTAGGAACCCACACGGTGATAGTGGACTACACTTTTCCCTTTGTTTGTCACATATTTGTTTGTGTTTCAGTTAATTGGTTTTTCACAATGGGTGTTAAATTTTGTTGCCATATACCTTGAGGTACTAGACACAACTACTATTGCTGTATCTAACCAGGGCTCTGGTTATATTGTATGTATTTGTAGAATTATGTAAGTAATGGTAATAGAATTAATTAGATGTATTTAATTTCGTAGGAAATATTTGTTTGAATTGCCCTAAGTCCTGAAGAGGCCTGGAGTAAGAGAGAGGATGAAACGCGTTGACTGCTTTTTTATGGCATCAACATAAGATAATTGACATTAAATATATGAAAGTACAGAAAAGGAGATTGATATCAATGGAGGGAAAAATGATTAGACCTTCATGAGCTCAGCCATACTTATTGTTGGTGACCTCAGTACAGGGAATGTTTCGACATAACGAGATGGTGACATCCCTGACTTTAACTGATTGTGGGCATTTGACCAAGAAATAAGGTTCCTGATTTACGCTTCAATTTTTTTCTATGTTTGTAATTTATGATTTGTATAAATATTGTATATACGTGTATATATATATTTGTTAAATGTCTGTATATATATATATGTGTGTTTTCAAAATAAGAGAAACTGAGAATGGTAAACAATACATAAATTAATTTTTTTAAGTGTTTTTCGAGTCATTATTTTGATGGATAGGTATATACAGGAATAAAATTGGTTCAGAATGCGAGATTGATTTAATTCTGAAGATAGCTTAGTGCGTCTAGGAAAGATAATTAGTGGTATCTGTCCTGCAATTAACATATATATAAACAAGCATTAGAAATGCAATAGGTCTCGCAGCATTAGAGTTAGTGCTTTTAGAATTGTTTATGGGTTTTTTTGTAAATCTTTAGCATGAGGTTGAGGGTGAGTGAGGGTGAGGGGTTGAGGGTGAGTGAGGGTGAGGCTGAGGGGTTGAGGGTGAGGGTGAGTGAGGGGTTAAGGGTGAGGGGTTGAGGGTGAGTGAGGGTGAGGGGTTGAGGGTGGGTGAGGGGTTGAGGGTGGGTGAGGGGTTGAGGGTGGGTGAGGGGTTGAGGGTGAGGGGGTGAGGGTGAGTGAGGGTGAGTGAGGGTGGGTGAGGGTGAGGGTGAGTGAGGGTGGGTGAGTGTGAGTGAGGGTGAGTGGGGGTGAGTGTGGGTGAGGGTGAGGGATTGAGGGTGAGGGGTTGAGGGTGAGTGAGGGTGAGGGGTTGAGGGTGAGTGAGGGTGAGGGGTTGAGGGTGAGTGAGGGTGAGGGAGGGTGAGGGGTTGAGGTTGAGGGTGAGTGGGGGTGAGTGAGGGTGAGGCGTTGAGGGTGAGTGAGGGTGAAGGTGAGTGAGGGTGAGTGAGGGTGGGTGAGTGTGAGTGAGTGTGAGTGAGTGAGTGTGAGTGTGGGTGAGGGATTGAGGGTGAGGGGTTGAGGGTGAGGGGTTGAGGGTGAGGGGTTGAGGGTGAGGGGTTGAGGGTGGGTGAGGGGTTGAGGGTGAGTGAGGGGTTGAGGGTGGGTGAGGGGTTGAGAGTGAGTGAGGGTGAGGGTGAGTGAGGGTGAGGGGTTGAGGGTGAGTGGGGGTGAGTGAGGGTGAGTGAGGGTGAGGGGTTGAGGGTGAGTGAGGGTGAGGGGTTGAGGGTGAGTGAGGGTGAGGGGTTGAGGGTGAGTGAGGATGAGGGGTTGAGGGTGGGTGAGGGTGAGTGAGGGTGAGTGTGAGTGAGGGTGAGTGTGAGTGAGGGTGAGTGTGAGTGAGGGTGAGTGAGGGTGAGGGTGAGTGAGGGTGAGTGAGGGTGAGTGAAGGTGGGTGAGGGTGAGGTGTTGAGGGTGATTGAGGGTGAGGCGTTGAGGGTGAGTGAGGGTGAGGGGTTGAGGGTGAGTGAAGGTGAGGGTGAGTGAGGTTGAGGGGTTGAGGGTGAGTGGGGGTGGGTGAGGGGTTGAGGGTGAGTGAGGGTGAAGGTGAGTGAGGGTGAGTGAGGGTGGGTGAGTGTGAGTGAGGGTGAGGGTGGGTGAGTGTGAGTGAGTGTGAGTGTGGGTGAGGGATTGAGGGTGAGGGGTTGAGGGTGAGGGGTTGAGGGTGAGGGGTTGAGGGTGAGGGGTTGAGGGTGAGGGGTTGAGGGTGAGGGGTTGAGGGTGGGTGAGGGGTTGAGGGTGGGTGAGGGGTTGAGGGTGGGTGAGGGGTTGAGGGTGGGTGAGGGGTTGAGAGTGAGTGAGGGTGAGTGAGGGTGAGGGGTTGAGGGTGAGTGGGGGTGAGTGAGGGTGAGAGGGTGAGGGGTTGAGGGTGAGTGAGGGTGAGGGGTTGAGGGTGAGTGAGGATGAGGGGTTGAGGGTGGGTGAGGGTGAGTGAGGGTGAGTGTGAGTGAGGGTGAGTGAGGGTGAGTGAAGGTGGGTGAGGGTGAGGGGTTGAGGGTGATTGAGGGTGAGGCGTTGAGGGTGAGTGAGGGTGAGGGGTTGAGGGTGAGTGAAGGTGAGGGTGAGGGTGAGTGAGGGTGAGGGGTTGAGGGTGAGTGAGGGTGAGGGGTTGAGGGTGAGTGAGGGTGAGGGGTTGAGGGTGAGTGAGGGTGAGGGGGTGAGGGTGAGTGAGGGTGAGGGGTTCACGCTCTTTTTTTCTGTTTGGGGGCTTGGCACCTCGAGCCGCCGTGGGGGCACACTGTCCATGCATGAAAGGCATAAGTGGTATCATTCTATTTTCTTTCAGCCATGAGCTCCAGTGAGAGACACCTCTATGAATTACTCCCAAACAGAGTCAACAATTTCACGGAATACTTTAGTTTTCTTGAAGCTCAGTCACCCTAAATTACATATGCAAAACCGCCAGCAAATGTTTCAATACGTGCTCAGAACCAAGATGAGGGGCTCCCAAATGTTCTTTTCTTGCAGCCTACAAGTACTCTTTAGTGCAAAAAGGATTCCACCTTAGATACACTGATTATGGAGGAAAACATCTCCCATTTTAGTAAAGAGCAAGAAGACCCAGGTCAAACTTGTGAGGAGACCGAAGGCAGGAGCGGGATCTGGTGCAAATCTGGTGCAAATTGACATGAAAGTAAAATATACATAATTGCTCATTCAGATGTTCATCAGCAGCCAAACAATGACTATATGTTCAAAGTGTATGATCAGACTTTGTACTCCCTTCAACCAGAGGGTGAGTAGGTTTTGAGGACACAATATTGTGGCAGGAATAACGTGAATGCGTTGGTGTTCGAGTGGCTTCCCGGACATGGGGGAAAGGGCGTGATTGTGAAGCACTGTCTAGGTGTTTCTCCTGTGAGCAGTTGTAGAGTGTTGGCACTGCCCATCCGAGCACAAAGTATAAAAATATGACTATAGGTGCACCTTGTTTTTCTAAGTCTGGACAATGTACAGCAGTTACTTTATTTTATGGAGGGAAGAGAGGGGAGGGGGGAGGAGAAATGCGACACGGCGCGAGGGGAGGGGGGAGGAGAGATGCGACACGGCGGGAGGGGGCGGTGCGGCTCAAATAAACAAACTTGTGAGGAGACCGAAGGCAGGAGATGTTCTGCGGTTTTATTTTTCGTAGGGAGGGGGATAGTTCGCCTTATCTGAAGACACCAGAACACACGAATCCAACGGAACTAAAGATTGCATCTATCAGGGCAGGGTGCTTATATCAGTCAATGCTATTTTATCAATGCGAACTCTTTATCGTGTCTTTCTTCAACGAAGCCCATGCCCCGCCAATATGTCTGTCAAGACAGCCCACGACTGCAGAAATGTGGAGCCTTTTATCAACCACAACATGCCCCTGGTAAATGTCCCTCTGACCCCAAACGTTAGGTCGTCACGCCAAGCCTCAGTTAAAACAAGCCTTGTAAAAACAAACCATAAAAAGAAAAGAAGCCAGTTGTCTTAGGAGAAATCCTGGGAGAGGGGTATAAACACTCCACAGGGCTGGCCCCGTCTCCGCGAGGCCGTTTAGTTTGTTAACAATAATTTCCTAATACACCAAATCATCGTCGACGCAGCATGACAAAACGGCTTGTTTAAAAGAGAGTCTGGTTACGGCATTTTTGGCCTTCACTTACCACTAACAATTTAATCAGGGGCTGGAGCCAGCTCTGAGGTAAACGTAGTCTAGTCTTTAAAACAAACAAGAAAGGGTGGAGGGGGCAGGGGAGGAGGGGTCCGGGGAGGAGGGAAGGGCCAGAGGGACTTGATGGGAGTGGTGGGGAGGAGGGGGAGGGTATAGAGAGAGAGAGGAGGAGAGACAGGACAGGGGGAAGCAGCAGAGACACGGCGGGTAAAATAAACAAATAACACGGCGGGCAGGGGAGGGGGCGGAGAGGGGGAGAGGCGTTAGACGGAAGGAAGAGAGGGGAGGGGGAGGAGAAATGCGACACGGCGGGAGGGGGCGGAGCGGGTAAAACACGACGGACGTGCACGCGCATGTGACTTTTAAGGTCAATGCGCATGCGCATAAGCTCAATGCGCATGCGCATTGACCTTAAATTTATCGTGCACTGCAAGGAATCGCCACGATTCCTTGCAGTGTGGATAAAGAGTGGATAACTCGCAATAGTCTCGCTTTGCTCGATGCGCATGCGCATCGACAACAGGCGAGACCTAAAAAACTGCACCGGTGGCATCATTATTCTTACGTAAGGCCTCATTAAAAGGCAGCAGAGGCTCGGCCGAGCTTGCCTGCGGTTTAAGGACCGCCGTGAGGAGGTTAGTCCTCACGGCCGCGACGGGGAGCTCAAGGCCCAAGGCCTTGGCAGCCCGCGTCAGCACCGCACTATAGGCAGCTCCCTCCTCTGTAGCCACGGTAGGAGGGGAGACAAAACCAGTGTCGGGCGAAGTGTCCAGAACACTGGCCTCCCCAAGCTCACCTGTCCAGTCCTGAGAAGACTGACACTCACGTGCCAGAGGGTCCTCGAACCCCTCCCAATCCCCCTCGCCACCCTTCTGCTGATGCTCAGGGTCAAAGGATGGGGCCAGGTCTCAGAAATAGAAATCTCCCATCGGCGTCGAGAGCGGCGCCGAGTCCACCGCTCCGACGCCGGAGCTGAATTGAATCGAGGGTAGGACCAGGGACGACGTCGTCCTGGGACGGCGCCGGAGGCGACACCCTGGGGGTCGGCACCGGCGAGGTCGTAAGGTCCACCGGCGACGACACGGATCTAGAACCGGATCCAGCGGGGCACTGCGGCGTCGGGACCGAAGTCCCCGACGGCGCCGAAGTACCCGGCCGGCTTGAGGACCCAGTCGGGGCAGCTTGGCCCGAAGGCGCTGCGGAACCCCACGGAGGAGCGAGCGACCTCATGGCCATGAGGAAGGCGTCGATCTCCACTGGCGTCACGTTCTGCCCAGGGATTGGCGGGTATGGAGCAGGCCGCGGCTTTGGAGGAGCCACGGGGGTGTTGTCGCACGAACCCCCGGCCGCGTTGCGCGAGTGTCGGGGGGAGTCAGAAGAGCGATGACGCCTCTTCCACTTCTTGTGCCTCTTACCTGAGGACTTTGAGCCCGAAGACTGGTGACGACTCCCGGAGCTATGATGACTCCGACCCCGCGACCGGTCCCTCGACCTCCTCCTGGACCAATGACCTCAAGCGGCGCGGGATCGACTGCCGGAGCTAGAGTCGCTTGCGGGACCGCTCCCGTCTAGCGTTGGACGTCAGGGCCCGGCAGTCGGAGCAGGACTTGTCGTTGTGGTCGGGGCCCAGACAGTGAAGGCACCGGCGATGGGGGTCGGTAACCGACATCAGCCGGTTGCAATCGACGTAGGGTTTGAACCCGGGCATCCCTACCGGCACCGTCTGAGTCAAAGCGACTTCGAAAGATGATCAAAAAGGATCGAAAAAGTTAGTCAAAAATTTACTATGGGTACAACTTTTTCCGGATCTGCGCTTGCTGGCGCGGAAAAAAGAAGAACTGACGTCAGCGCACGAGGGCGGCTAAGTACCCTGGCGACGTCATCCCGGCACCAACGACGCAGACGACTGACACGGAGCCGCAGACGATGCCTACCGACACCCAAGGGTACTGCTACACAAAAGTTTTTTCGGATCTAGTCTGACGCCTGGGGATATTCTGAGGTAAGAAATCTAATACTAACCTGTTTCTTTCAGATCCATGGATTTCCTGGAGAATTTCTCATGAGGGGAGTGGAGACAATGCTCAGGATGTCTGGTGTGCCCTCATTCCCCACTGCCAGTCATACCCTCCACACTCTAAGGAGTAATTTGCTATCACTGGCTGTTTAAGGAGCAACCTAAAGATCAAGTGACTTACCTTTGATAAACCTTTTCTGTTGAATACTCTAACTAATGGCAAATTCCTCACCTTAGAAGACTCTCAAGGCACCACACTGTATGCAGAAACCTTTCCCAGCAGTGCTTCTGCATGCTGGTAGGTGGTGCCATCCAGATGCGAGTTGGCTCTGTACCCCACCAGAAGTGACGGAGAGAAACCCTATATAAGCGCTACCCCGTGCCTCTAACATTAGCTTCTTCTTTTTCTCTTTCTGCACCCCTATACCCCAAGAGTGAACAATTGTTGGTACCCCAGTACAGAATTCTAACTTCGGACCTTTTTAGACATTAAAAAGAGGCCATTTGACAGAATGGAGAGAAGGGAGGGTAGTGAGGAATCTGCAGTTAAACATAGTATCCACCAGAAAGAGTTACTGATGGTAAGTAACTTGATTTTCTGATGGATACTTCACCCTGCAGATTCTTCTTTTTAGAGTAAATACCAAAGCAGTACCTCCCATGTAGAGGGTCTATGGAGTGGACTCAGGTCAAAAAGTCCTGCAGGACCATACAGTTTAGACAATGGTGCCTTGTGAACGTATGCTCTGTTGCCCATATCCCAGCTTGGCGGATGTCAAAGACAGGCACTCAGTGAGCCAACGCAGTGGTTGCAGCCTTAACCCTGGTGGAATGGGCTCTATGTCCTTCCGTGGGTTGCTTTGTGGCAAGTGTGTAGCACATTTTTATACACAGGTCTATACACCTTGGAAGGGACCGCTTCCGCACATCCTTCTCTTTCCTTACCCCAGAAAAAGCTGATTGTCCACACAGTGTTCCTTCGAACGATCAATGAGGGCACTCCTCTATTCAGGAGTGACGGGTGGCGGAGAAAGCGATTAGAGTGCTGGATTGCCCACATGAAAAGGAGTTACAACTTTGGTCAAGAATGCTGCACGATTCCCAAAGACCAACTAGTCTGGAAAAAAGGTGGAGTAAGGCAGCTGCACTGAAAGTGCCTGGAGTTCACTCATGTGACGAGCTGGTGTAATCCTAATGTGAAAGACAGTTTTTAAGGTCAGTATATGCAGCAGGCAACTATGAATCGACTCGAACGGCCTACATATGAAAAACATCATGACCAAGTTAAGGTCCCAGTGTGGCATCATAAAGGGTTAGGAGGAAAAATGTGTCTCAAATCTTTCATAAATATCCCCACAACAGGTGATTTAAATGAGAACGGTTGGTCCTCTAAACACAGAAAGACCAAAAGATAAGCAACCTTTAATAGTGCCCAATGCGACTCATCAGGCACGCAGGGCTATTTAAGCTTACCGTCAAAAGTTTGTCAAGTGTTAACCCCTTCCACGCTGATGACGAGCTGGGCTCGTCATGGCGTAGCCTCCTCGCACGCCGATGACGAGCCCAGCTCGTCACGTAACATGCGTTTTAAAAAATCTCAGCGCAGGAGCGGAATTCCGCTAGCGCGCATGAGGTTAAAAAACTGTTTTAAAAAAAAACGGTGAATATTAAATGTATCTTGCACGGTATTGCTTTCTTCAAAGTAGAGCATCTGCAGTGGTGCACAAATGCAAAGCCAAGATTAATGGAAACCTCGAGAAACAATGAGTATCATTTCTGTCTGTAAGCTGCTCCCTGAGAGACTTGGAGGGATGTATCTTTCGTGAAACCGGATATTTAAGAGACACTTGAGGCAGAGGCATTGGATTCCCATATCAAAGTGAGCCTTACAGAATGATATAAACTCTGTGCAAGACCCCATAGAATGAAGCACAAATAAGACTCAATGTCTCCTTCAATCGGTTTCCTATTTCTATAACTGAACGTGATATTTACTGTGCCATTTGTTACAATACATCTGAAATTACAATACTCTCATACAAATGACTTCACAAAAACCATATTGCCTTGAGAAAGCCATAGTCTAAAAAAACACATCAATAGCAAAACATATATTGGCCCATTCACTCATCTAAAAACTGAACAACCCATGTCTAAGAAGTTACACACAATGACATTAGCATGAACATATAGATGATATTGGCTTATAATAATAATAAACAAGCTACTAATAAATGCACTTGTGACTCAGAATCCTAGTATTGATAAAATTTGTTGTATAAATCACCTTCTGGAAATAATTATATGCATTTTACTGAGAATTCACATACTTCTACAAAAAAAAAAAGGAAGAAAACTCACTGTATCCTGTATGCCGAGTGTGTTCATTACCAGACCGACTTACTGGGCAATTAAAAAGGGATTCCTCGCCTATAGGGCCCAATCCTCTCACAACCAGTTATTGACTGGTGCCGAAAAAGCCGCCCTTAAAAGCATTCTATCAAATCAAAGGATTGGATTTTAGATTACATAAAAGGAGGGTCAGCCTTTATTAAAAGAGGTTACAATGAAAGAGAAAATATCAACCAGCAGCTGTTGAGGGCATGAGAGAGAAGGAAAGGGCGGGGGATCGTGGTGTGGGAGGGAAGCAGCAAATAGGAATAGGCAAGAAAAAACATGCACTCCCATGGAGAGCTAAAGCAAACGAATCTAGAATTGGAAAAGCCAGTAAGTTTCGGCTCTAAAAGACGCACAGTTACTGGCTTTCTTAATCCTTTTTACATCAACATTAACACATAAAAATGGTTGACATTGTGTCACAAAACATGCGTTGTGACGCATGCTCACTTATTAGGACACAAGGCCTGCCATTTTGGAATAGGTTTTCGATTAAAAAGAAGTAATGGCTGTCAACGCACACGTATGCATCGTGGCACACTGATAGTCATTTTCCATTCTAACATGGTGTACCGCCATTGTAGAACAGTAAATAACAAGTATTATCTACATTTTTTTTAAAAGGAAGCGATCTGCATGCTTCCAATCAGCAGCTTCTAAAGCTCTTAAGACATAAATAAACACCTAAGTGGAGAGTGGGGTGGTGAGCGTTGGAGCATAAGGAAATTTCATAGGGGCTAAAAAGCACTTTGTAACATTCACAAAAAAAAATCTAAACTATTTAGAGCCATTGGGCCTTCTTGACCTTCAAAATGGAATTATCATAAATCCTAAACATATTATGGCCAGCACTGATCTGAAAAGATGGACAGATGTATGTCGTTTTAAAATGTGATCAGTGAGGGACTGCAGCCATAGCATTTTTTTTTTCTTACAAAGGTATTTAACGTAGTACAAGTGAACTGGATGGAAGCCATGGGGTTATAGATGAGCTTTAGATACATTAAGCTAAAGTTTTAGTTTGATGAATAGCTGTATACATTGATGCATATTTAAACTTTAGGGTCATGTTCAATAAGCTTTGCATGGCGCATGAGGCAGAGGAAGGAGATTATTGGGGGAAGGGGCGCATTCTTTGGTGAAAAAAATCAAGTTCCAGCAGCCCACCTGCTCTTTTGTGGCAGTGTTAGATGATCTGTGCGATCCAGCCTGCAATAGTCCCCTTAGTTACTGGGGAGCGGTTGTATGTGTGGCAAAGGATACAAAGAATTGTTCCTCCTTCCAGATTAATGTTGGTCTTTCTAGACAGCATTGGTCATCGCACATCCAGGGTAGGGGTGTAATTTCGGATTTAGGACTTATACTTATTATTGTATTTGCTATTTAGGTAGACTGATGTTTTATAAACAGGTCATGGTGTAGTGTTTGATGATGTCTTCAGAAAGTTTTATGTTGGTGATGCAGTTGTGCGCTTTGGATATGTAGAGACATTTTTGGTGTAGTTTGATTAGTGGCACTTGTGGTTACTTTTGGTTTGGATAGCACATTTATGGTGAGCGATCCACATTTAAGATATCTTTTGGCATAACTATCTTTCAAGTTTTAATGATGTTTATGTATTTTGCTGGGTTCCTTAGTGGCCTGTCTTTTGACTTTGTTTTCATCACTCAGTCCTGAAGATGGTCTTGTGGACTTATTAGACACGAGAGACCGAAACTTCGATAGTACATCCTCTCTAACGTCTATCATTCGACTTGGATCATTTGCAACTACATTTTCTATCTTGGATGGACTTTGGTTAGAAAGTCTGTAGTGAGTTAGGTGGATATACCAATCCCCATTGAGCATTATTAAATACACTACAAAGTGTTTTTTTCTGAATAATGTGGGTCGGCTGTGCTCTTTACAATGTTCTATTTTGGACCCGGATTGAAAATTGTTGTAATAGACTATGCATAATGTTTGATATTTGTTGCGGATGTCTTATTTATATAAAAAAGAAAACTTTTCTATGATTTATATTTGTTACACCTTATTATAAGTGTGTCTTATGTGTTTAATCCAATATAGGTTAGATTTCTATACCAATTCAGAGTACATATAAGTAACACCTTCAGGATCCGGTTATTTCACGATTTATTTTTAGAAAGTTGGCATTTTCCTGCCTTAGCCATTTAATGCCTACAACCGGTCGCTGGGTCACATGAATGAGTGCAGTTGACAGTTAGGTTTTGTGTATTGCTGATAGATAGCCACACACAATAGGGAACTTAGGTGTGCCTGTATGGGCAATCACTGGCAAGATGCAAGGGAGAAGCTGGGCAGAGCTCCACTTACACTTGATTAGGCTATGTCATGTGAATAGGCTATGTCATGCCTCCACATAAAGGGCTGCATACCCCGGTAGTTAGTCTGAAGCCAGGGTCAGGAAGGCAGGGCGCCTGTGCACTTCAAAGGCCTGCCTCTAGAAGCATCTCTCTGCTTCAAAGCGATTGGGGAGACCACGCAGGGGATGAGTGCATCGCCTGCCACCAGGGGATTGTACTGCCGGATTGAGCTGAGGAGGGTGCCGGCGCACACTTCACAGGTGGGTGCTGCTGCACTGGAGGAGGTCCAGGCCTTGAAGCTGCAGGACATATTGCTGCGGGCCCTGTAGCAACCAGAGGGGGACCGGTTGTCGAGGTTGGATACTCCTAAGGGGGACAGGGCGGCCCTGCTGCAGACAACTGCTACTTGCCACCACAGTGTACATCAATGAGTGGGGATCAGCAGCACAGCTGGAGGGGGCGAGAGGCTGCGTCAGTAGAAGGACTGTGCAATGATCACACAGCTCTGGGAGGTCCGAGGCAGCTTAACACAGTGGACCGCACTGGGGTGGAGACTGGTTGAGATCTGAGGAGGAGGCAGGGTGGAGGATACTGGGCTGATCATTGTACTGTGTTTCCAAGCCCCTAGACGGAGAACTGCAGTGGTTCACTCCCCAGGGATGTAGGTCCTGGGATGCCCCGACACCTCCTGATAGAAATTGACTCAAGCACGTGCCCCGGGTAAGCAACCTCCAGAGTCGTGTTGGCCGCTACCATTGCAGACTGCCCAGTAATACATCTTCCTTTGCCTGTAATCTGTACATTTTGGCAGGTGGAAATGGCAGGGGTGGTTGCTTGTCAGATTTGAGCAGCTTTGGAGGTATGGGCAAGTCCACATCAAAAAGCACCCATAGTTGTGCTCGTGCAGAATGCTCCCAAATGAGGTGCCCAGCAGACCAGGGTACGAGGGGAGGCACATCGGCACAACAACGCGGAGACTATACTGCAGGCAATCAGAGTCCTGTGTGGCGCTGGAACAATATAAAATTGCTATAGCAATCGATGTAGGCCTCCTTAGAGTGGATCACAAAACACTAGTAGACAGGGTGGGTGACTGACTCTATAGCCACTATCAAGTTCAAGTTCAAGAATTTATATAGCGCTCTACTAACCCAGAGGGTCTCACGGCGCTTGAGGGAGGGAGGGTGCATTACTTATCGAAAAGCCAGGTTTTTAGCTGCTTTCTGAAGGAGAGGTGGTTCTGTGTAAGGCGGAGGTAAGTGGGGAGAGAATTCCATGAGCCCTACAGTCTCTGCCCTACATTAACCGCTGGAGACCATGTGTCGGGACCCAAGGATGCTACAAAAGCAAGTGGAGGATGCCTCGGGCAACATGTTTTTGGAAGGTTGGCTAATGAAAGAAGGGCTTACCAAAACCCAATTTGAGTTCTTCACAGTAGAGAGGGCCCATACAGTGCCGGCGCACCAGCTGCCTCCATGGCCGATGGGTCTAGGTTGTTGAAATACCGGGACAGCGATGATATCCTGCAGGAGGCACGGCCCATGGGATTTTGAAGGACTTAAGAATCACTTTTTCCTACACTATACGGCCAAAGTACAGAAAGAATACCTCAGCTTCCCTGGACCTAAGCAATGCTAAAAAAAAACTGGGCATGACTTATTGAGTGATTTACCTAGTTAAACTCCATTTCACAGCAAATAACAAGACGTTCTTCAAAACTCAGAGGAGGTTTGGACCAGACTGGAAGTACAAGGCCATGACATGCCTAGTACCAGGCGGCCAGAACTGGATACTGATCACACCTGGAAACCTCGAAAAAAGGGAGACGGCCCCCTTCTGGGGCACCATCAAGGGAATGTGCAGTGATTTAAACAGCAACCCTGGTGCCCACTATCAGGACTCAGAAGGAACCGCTCAACTTGACAGGGTTCCGCGATGCAGACACCTCAGAGAGGGACTCAGACACTATCACGAGAGGGACAGGACTCCTTGTCACGGGCCCCCTCGGTTACCCCCAGATCTGCAGACAAACGGATACGACCCGATGCCTGTATGAACAGATCCACATGCCACTCTGAGGGATACTGACCTGTAAGACCTGGCGACTGGGGACTTGGGTCCCTATCCTGAGTATGGTGGAGAGGGCTACAAGACCTGGGCTTGCTCAGCCGCCTGCCTCCACAGAACATAGCAGTAACACAAGTAACACTAAGCAATGTTTGTGATGTTACTGTTTAAGATTCAAATGGTTAAGATGAGGTGGATAACCACTGTTATATGGACTAATGAATAAATAAAACTTTCAGTCCTGGAACGTCAGCGGGCTAGGCTCACTTGCGAAAAGGCACAAAGTTAACTCGTTCATATGCAGGAAGAACATGCATGTCTCCAAAAAAAACTAAACCGACCCCAAACTGCGAAGGCCAACAAGATGGCATGGGCCATCTTCAAGCTTAACGCAGGCAAGAACTAACGGAGATTGAATAAAATGTGGATTACATTATTGCGCTCAGATCCAAAGGAACTGAAAGCGGTACAAATCTCCTGAGCCAACTACTCCGGGTCTGATGAGGCAGAGGTCCAACAAGGGGTCCACCTACCCTGAGGGGCGACAATCAGCAGAGAAAGCTGAAGCGACTGAGGCCAGTGAAGTCAAATGGTTGATAAAGACCGACTGCTATGAGCAAAGTGGGTGGACTGGAGAGGCTAGTGCCAAGCCTGGCCCCTTCAAAATCCAAATCAGAAGTGACAATAGTGGGGGACGGGTCACAAACTTTAGGCTACAGTACACCCTCAGATTTCAGTGACACCTGACAAGACCCCTTCGGTTGTATGCCTGAGTAACAGATTAAAACAAAAATGATCCCTCCAGGTCTTCTGCCTCCCATGCTCAGGGAAGACAGGTGGAAGCCATACATCAGCTGAGGCAGGCCTCCTATGATTTTTCTTGTTACAAGTCTCTCTGCTCTGCAACCAGGTAATACCCTCCCTCAAGTACCACCTGCACAGAAGTGTGGCAACCACAAGAGAGGAGCAAGAGTGAGGCTGGGACTGTAAGTAAGTAATATTTATTTGTACATGATTAATTGAAATCTTTACAAAAATATAAAATATCAGTAGCGACATAAAAAAAAAACTGTAATTAGGATTAAAAAGAATACTGCATTACTGTGAACAGATCAAAGATGTCCTCAGGTGCTAGTGAAGAACTTCAAACAATATCAAGTCTTTTTCTTATTGAGTCAAAGAACTTCACGACCTGGCAGTTAAATTATGTGTTGTTAGAGGTAAAGCATAGTATAACTGCCTGCCTACAGGCCCGTACAGCGTGTGACTTAAAGGATGGAAGCAGGAGATTGCGCCTCAAGTCCCTCAGTCTAGGGCATATACATATCACGTGGACAATGTCCTCCATGCCAGACTTGCACAGGCGACACTGTTGCAAAACGGGTGGTCTCACCCAGGGGGGCAGGTGTGGCAGTATCGGGATTACGCCAAGGCGTAGTTTTAAAAACTCTTCTTTGACTTGTATTTTCATCCCGATGTTAAGGTATGCTTGTGGCTGTGTTTTGCCATATCCACCCAGGGTTGTCCATCCGTGTGCTCTGTTTGCGAAGACTTTCTTTTTTTTATTTCTGTAATTTTTTATTGTAGAAAAATATATATTTACATGAAGCATAGAATATACATGGGTGGAGGAAGAGGGAAAAAAGAAAAGAAAAACGCCCGGGGGGTCGGGGGGGGGGGGGGGGAGGGGGAGGAGGTTCGCTGCCAGCTTCCAGTCTTATTGGGGTTAGTCCGATTGCCAGTCTTTCAAGTTCTGCTTGTCGATGTCGTCTGCCGCCCCTTTGTGTTGCTTGGTTGACATCCTTTGTCCCACGCCCCGGATGATAGAGAGGATAGAGAAAGATCGAAGAAGAAACAGAAAGGAGCGTTACAGGTTACATTCCTGTTGTATGCACAGAGACCGGCGAGGTGTACCGCTTCGCTGATTGCCTAGCTTCGCAGCCTAAGGGGGTTTATGCGATGATAGGTAGATGTCTAGGGAACCCCACATATTCGACTGCCTGTGTGTTTTCGGTGAGTTTATCGCTGTAATGTTGTCAGCACCCCGTGGCTTTCGCTGTGTCTTTCCAGTTGCTTAGGACTGTTTTGACTGCAGCAGTCAGCAGTAGGTCGATGAGGTCGCGGTCTTCTATAGTTGTGATTGACGGGGATGTGAAACCCAGAACCAGGCTTGGGAAATCTATGTGTATGGTTACCCCTGTGATATCGTTAATTAGTGTTCCAATTTTGTCCCAGAATTCCCTAACCTTAGAACAGCTGAAGAGTAGGTGTTCCAGGTCTCCCTTCCCCTTGTCGCAGTTCCAGCAGGAATCGCTCTCTCGGATCCCCATGGATGCTAGGCGGGCTGGTGTCCAGTATGCCTTATGTACTAGCCAGAATTTGGTCTGGTTTAGAGTTGCCGTTACCTTTTTCCTAGAGGTGGATCTCCATAGCTCTGCTCTCTCGTCCTCACTTAGCACCCTACCCGCTATTGTTCCCCAAAAATTCGTGACTTTGTCGTTGAGTTTGGTTGATTTGGGGCATAGGGCTTTGTATAGGTGTGCCACTTGGTGTCCTAGTGTGTTGAGGTTAGCGGCGTGTTGTATGAGTGATGGTGTTAGACCGTTAAGGTTTGCCTTCCTTATTGCTACCTTGATCTTCAGAAAGTTGTACAGTTCTATGCTCTGTAGATTGTGCTCTTCCTTGAGGGTGTCAAAAGTTAGGTGCGTGCCTTGTTTCTGAAGGTCGTTGGCAATGGAGATGCTGTGTCTATACCATGAGTGCATGTTTAGAATCTTATCCCTGTACTTGCTAAGACTTTATCTTCAATTGCAGAGATAATGCGTGCTGATTTTTTAGCCAGTTTTTTTAAAGGACTGGAGGTCTGTAGACGTTTCCCAAGTGTCAGACAAACCTAGGACTTCAATTGATTCAAAAAGATAAACTCTATGCAGCGACGTACGGTGCCGTAGTAGCTCAGCCCATATGTTGGCATTTAGGGAATCGGACTCTGCATTGCGGATTTTGCGCCAGGTTGCTACGTACGCACTCCGCTTTTCTAGAGACTGGGACTGTTTGAAGTCACCAGAGTAAAGTGACACTTGGAGGCTTATCACATCAGGTGTGTTATCTTCATGCAATGATAGGGGCAGAGATGTCAGATTTAACTGGAAATTGAGTAGAATGTTCAACAGAAACTATGACTAAGTCCTTGTACCAATCCTTATCTTATGAAATATTGTAAAAGGTTTGCATGAATGTAGGCAGTGTTGCTTGAATAATGCAACAGGGAGGACCAAACTAAGTGACAGAGTTGGTTAGAATATGCAGGAAGAAAAGGCAAATTATGAGCCGTAATTATGGAACAATTTGTGTTAGCATTACCTCATATGTACACATGTTAACACTATTTGGGTAAAGGTTTCACCTTATAAGTACCAATTTGACACTGAAAAACAGAAATAAGCAACAGAAAGGTGGGTAGTCAACCTTTGCAAAAGCCATCAGAGGTGACTGGCCAACTGGAATTAAAGGTAATGTGGTCTCTCAGGGAAAATACATGTTTGTTTGAGTTCCCTAGTTGTCGGCCTGATCTCCACAATGGACAGTATTATTCTTTTATATTTTGCAAGTCGCAGCACATGTTTGAGTTTTGAACTGGCAAAGTCAACTTAATTTGGTTAAGTCTCGAGGAAGGCCCTTCAAAGATCAAGAGAGGTCACATCAACGGACCAAGGAAGAAAATTAAAATGGGGAAAAGTTGTCCCTGAGGCCTTTACAGCAGAAATTTTAACGAACGCAGGGGCCGAGATAAACACATGTTTAGATGATACGAGACTTGGACCAACCATAATACATGCATTTGATGTTATTTGTGCACACATAAACCATAAGTTGACAGTTAGGGATAAACGCAAACCTCAAAGGGAGCACAGATGGTTTGACAAAAAGTGTTCCTCGGCTCATGCCGCACTCCTGAAATCCCTGAAGACAACCCCACGGGATAAGAGATTGGTAGCCCAAAATAGAGCTGAATACAAACAAGCCGTATTTAACCGGAAAAGGGAACTACGGGATGAGGCTTGGACTGATTTGCTGTCACCTGAAGTCTTGAAATATAGCTCCAGATTTTGGGAAGTTATAAATCAGCCACTATTTGAAAACAATATTAACACTGTGTTAGACTGTAACATCACTGATGAGGCCTGGATCGCCCACTTTGAGCAAATATATAGTGTCCCTCAGAGTGGAGATAACACCAGGAATTATGCCCCTAATTATGCTGTACAACGCTTAAGGTTCGAGACTGAAGAAATTGAAAGGTCCATTGGGGAAATGACCAAAAATAAGGCCCCCGGCTCAGATGGGGTCCCTGCGGACCTGTTAAGAGCCGCCCCTAAATTGTGGGCAAAAGTCCTAACAAACGTTTTTAATTCTATAGGACAGGACAGTATCCCCTCTACATGGACCACATCAATTATTGTGCCAATTTTTAAGAAGGGGTCTAGACAGGACCCTACATGCTACAGGCCGATATCATTGATCGACTCCTCTGTAAAAATCTTGGGTCGGGTCTTATTGCATAGATTGAATGATAGTCTAGCTGATAGAGGTGTCCTGTCAAAAACTCAGTACGGTTTTAAAGCTAAACATAGCACTATAGATCAATGTTTGAATTTACATCTTTTAATCAACAAGTATACTGTGGCAAGGGAGGTGTCCATGTACATGGGGTTCATGGACCTCTCCTCTGCATTTGACTATGTAAAGAGATCCAAACTCTGGAACATCCTGCTCGAATTGGGGGTAGACGCACCCCTAGTGCACTTCATAGCAGAACTGCACACAAACCTCACGGACAAAATTAGAGTAAATTCAGATGGTAGATGCACCAAGCAATTTAGGTCAGACAGGGGCGTTAGGCAGGGGTGCATTATGGCACCCTTGCTGTTCACACTTTATATAAACTCCCTAGAACAAACCCTAGGGGAGGTTTTCGCAGATAGTCCGCGTGTGGGGTAAATGGTTTTACCTGTTCTACTATACGCGGACGACGCGATCCTTATATCACAAACCGGGGTAGGCCTACAAAGACTGTTAAATAGCTTTGGCTGCTTCATGCAGAACCTGGATTTAAAAGTAAATGCCAGGAAATGCCTGGTTCTCATCATAGGAAGAAGTAAATCAAAGAACAAAGCAAAAACTTTCTTTTGCAATGGCGAAATTGGTTTCCAGAGTCCCAACATTTCCCTACTTGGGGGTGGTCTTCGATCAGAACGGTACCTGGCGGGCACAAAATCATAGCCGCTCGGTGGCATTCACGAGAACAGTCTCAGGGCTTATGGGGTTTAGTAAAAGATTGGGAGCTAAACCGATTAAGGCAATCTTAAAAGTATATGAATCTAAATGCTTGTCGGTTGAAACGTATGGGTGCGAAATTTGGGGTTATACTAGAGAAGAGAAACTCCAATTAGTGGAGAACCAGTTTCTACGACGTGTACTCTCAGTTCCCCAATCCACCCCTACTTTCTCAACCCACACAGAACTGGGACTTGGGTATATTTCTGATCGGATCAAAATCGCACCCTTGATTTACTGGCTAAAAATATGGGTGAACGATGAGATCCCCCTAAACCATTCAATAATTAAGGACTGCCAGACACTGGACAATGCACATAAAATCCCCTGGTTGGCATATATAAGAACTGGATTCCAGAGAATAGGGCGTATTGGCTTATTTACATCCCCAGAAACTATAACTAAAAAAGATATCAGCTTAACGAAGAAAGCCCTCTTGGATCTTTTCTCTTTAGAGCGGGAAGGGATAGAGATGGGAAAACCCAGGGTAAGAGAAAATTATGCACTGGTCACCTGCCTAGGGCCGGAACCATATCTGGTCACAGTAAACAAACCATATCATCGGTTTCTTTTGACCGGATTCCGGCTAAACCTAATTCATTATACGTTGGGTGTATATCATAAATGGTGCTCCCCTGAACAAGCAGCCCCCTGCTCTTGCGACAATTTTTCACCTCAAAATACCCTACATTTCCTGATGTTCTGTGAACATTTTATTGAGTGCAGGAGGAAATATTTGTTGCCAATCCTCCGAGAGGCAGGATTTTTACAAGTTAGACCGGCACTAGTGTACCTAAAACAACTTGGTTCACCAAAAATAATGTTTCATGTTGCCTGTTTTTTAATTGCAGCAAATCGAATAAGGACGAGAAATGTCACACTTTCACCACTCTTAAATATCTGTGATAAATAGATGCCTTGATTATGTATACTTCATTTTATATGTCATGAAATGAGTTTTAAGTTAAACATTGCTCTATTTCTATGAAATTTTTAAACTTATTGAGATCTATTGTAACTGTAATTGACTGTACATTTTTTAACTCAATCTCGTCGTAATTGTTTGTATGTTTATATGACTGTGCTTTTTGTCTTTATTTGATATTAATTTATCGAGAATAAAGGAATTGACTGAC
Organism: Lissotriton vulgaris; assembly: GCF_964263255.1. Lineage (NCBI taxonomy): Eukaryota > Metazoa > Chordata > Amphibia > Caudata > Salamandridae > Lissotriton > Lissotriton vulgaris. The sequence goes on along the minus strand of NC_141695.1, from coordinate 614,991,281 downwards.
TGATCAGGGAGTAGTCAGAGACACAGAGAAGGGGATCTTTGTTTGTATGCCAGTCCCTTAGGTGCAGCGCCTGGTGCACATTTCTAGTCAGGACTTGATTCTTTTATCAACTGTAACAATCTCCAGGTTTCCACATAAAACAGCAACATTCTATTACATCATCATTCACTCTCAGCATACAAGACACCAGCTCAGACATACAGGGAATGTGGACACAGGATACTACTACACACACTTAGAAACAACGAAACAAATATCAGTTATTCCCTTTTGCATACATTTATGGGACAATATTCCAAATTCTCTAAATTACTAGCATGTGTAAGTGACGGATTCTCTTAACTATCAACAAGTTACACTCTCCAACCACCACGCAGACACACAAAGACAACCAATGACAGTCATAGTAAATCTGTGATGGGCCGCTGAAAATTTTGTTACCCTCCAATACATGAGACCCCCAAACCTCAAGTGCAACCAAAAAAAGATGCAGCAACTTGGTTGTGACTAAGGTTGTGCAACAGTAAATGACGCCCAAGTGTTGAAACCTCCTCCGACATGAAACACTATCACCACAAAACGTCACTCACAATCATGCCACACATTGTCACAGACTCCTAGTGACAGCCAGGACAAGGCACCCTCAGGAATCCTTCAACAAGACTTTTCCTCATTATTCCTAAGTCTGCACAGAATGATTTCTTTAATGCTGGATGTAGACACTATTTCGTTTGATAGCATATATGGAACAGGTGGAGGAATAATTCACCTTTCTCAGCATCTCTGTTGTGCCTTACCAGACGTAGCAGAGTTATCTTTCAAGAATAACTTTATTAACATATTGGTTGCAGGATGGTAGATATGCACATCAGTCCATAAGTCAAAAAAACTGCCTGCTGCTCAGCCCATATCAACTGTTACCACTCATCCACACAGGCACCCAAGCATTCCATGCATAACAGTCACACAAACATTCCAATACCAGCTTTCACTCTGGCTGAGCAGCAGGGAGACAGCTAGGCTGGGAAACATATACAAATACAATCAGGATATAACAATCTCCATGCTGTCTTGCAACAAACTCCAATGTGCATAATGGAGTAATAAAAGACACCCAAGTGCCCAACTCAAGGACAGTAAAAGACACACAATTGATGGACGGAATGCGGAAAATAAATCAAAACATTGACCCTCAGTCAAGAGATCTGGGTTAAATCCATCATTCTTTTGCTCATTATGTCACCCTAGTTTAGACCTGGCCATATGCAAATCAGTCTTGACCCTGTGCCTCACGGGAACAGTCCAACCCGAATTGCCAAGCCAGGTCCTCCTTGGACCGGAAACAAGCATCCTAGGACAGGTTTCGGGGTTTCACCCCTCTTCAGCCAGGATAGCTTGATTCCAGTGGCACAGTGAGCCCAAGACCCACATCTGGGCATACCTAGCGCACTTAGGGCGAGAAAGCAAAAGACACACAATTGATGGACAGAATGCAGAACAAATGTGTTAAATCCATCATTCTTTTGCTCAAAATGCCACCCCAGTTTAGATCTGGCCAATGACAGTAGCATGGTTTGAAGTATTCTGCACTGGAGCCTGTACAATTTTCTAGCTAGGGATCGCCTGAGATTGGGGACTGCAGAAACAAACCAGTGATACAAAGGCAAAACATCAAGACATTTCTGTGACTAGTTGGTCAAAAGAGAATTGACCTTCACATTGAGTTCAAGGTATCTGCATGGTTTGTTTTAGTGGAGTTTCCAAACATGTTTGTTTATGATTAGCCATATTTTGCCACATTTTGCGTAGACGATATTCATGACAAAGATACGGTTTACTGTGTCTGTATTGACATATAGTACTTTTTAAAGGCAACCTACAGTAACTGGTAGACTTTGAGCTATCATCAAGTGCCACCTTGATTGCTCTTCTTTGTTGTGATGTTCTTAGGCTGGCCAACTATATAAATGGCCGTGAATTATCTATAAGGTCAGATGGTCTTCAGAGCACAATCTGATCTTCAAGAGGTTAACATAATATATGGTTTATTTTGAAGATTAGTGTCGAGAGAAAGTGGACCCAATAGTGTTTCCCAACCAATCAGGAAAGCATCTGCCAGAAATGTCCATGATGGTAGGTGCTGCTTAAACATACCTCATTTTCGATTCTTTTGCAGAGACTACCTATAGCTGTATTGCAAGGTGACTGGATATGAAGAAGTTACTTATTTTCAGTAATGTTCATTCTCCTACGTAGGCAGTTTCTTGCAGATTCAGTAGGTAAACCAAATCCTAGACAGCAACCTGGATCCTAATTGATTTCATAACAGGTCACTGGTGCCCTGCGAATCTGCACAACTCCACTCACGAAGAACAATAGTTACTTACCTATAATCTGTGGTTCTCCAGTATTGGTATCTTTCATAGATTCACATGCATGAATCATTCCCCGTCGTCGGAGTGGGAGTCCCACGGTACATAAAAAAGCAATAATATGCACCTAATAACCAGAAAATCTTGGTGATAAACAACCAGAAAATAAAGTAGCCCTAGGCGACAAGAGAAAAACTTCCACACTCATGACTATCATAGTCATTTTGTGTAGTCCAAACTGCAGCCAATCAGGCGACAGCACCCACCAGAATGTTCTCCCCAGAGGCTCAGGCTCTCAGATTTTCTCGCACAGGAGTGAAACAAAACATATAGCCTTAACAGCCTCTGAGGGGAGGTGGGGGGGTTGCGTGTGAATCTATGAAAGACACAAATACTGGAGAACCACAGATTAAAGGTAAGTAACTATTGTTCTTCTCCAGTATTGGGGTGTCTTTCATAGATTCACATGCCTGAATCAGAGTAGATGGCAGTACATAATGCTCGTAAGACGCTCCTTGTATCACACTGTGTAAATATATATATATATATATATATATATATATAGATATACACACATATATATTAAAGAAGCATAAATAATATAAACATATATAAATACATTAGTGCTTACATAAGCTTAATAGATTAGGATGTATAACAGCATGTAAATAAGCGTCTAAAAAGAGCAGAGTGGAGGAGGGAGAACAGAGGCTCGTCTTATTTAAAAAGATTGCAGAGAACAGCTCGTCCCACTGACGTGTCTGCATCACTTGAAGCGTCCAAATAGTAATGTTTGGTAAAGGTGTGTCTGCTGGACCAGGTTGCCGCTCTGCAGATCTGATTAAGAGGCACAACAGCAAAGAGCGCGGTAGATGAGGAGATTGCTCTCGTAGAATGCGCTCTCGGGTTTGTCTGCAAAGGCCTTCCCGCCTGCTAATGACACAGACTAATAGCCGCAGACATCCAGCGAGCTATGGTCTGCTTGGATAAAGAGTAACCTTGACGTAATCTTCCATATGCTACAAATAGGGGAATGTAAGGCACTTTCAAGAGCTGTTTGAGGATTTGGAAAGAAAGCCTTCAAAATTGGTTCATTAAGGTGAAAATCCCTAGGTACCTAAGGCATGAAGCTGGGATTGGTACGAAGCACCACTGAATTGGAAGTGAACTGTAGAAAAGGTGACTTAACTGCGAATGATTGAATGTTGCTGACCCTCCTAGCTGATGTCAGTGCCAACAGCAGAGATACCTTCCAAGAAGAACTAAAGATCCACTTTATGAATAGGTTCAAAGGGGGGGGTCGCATGAGTTGAGTGAGCACCACATTCAAATGCCAGGATGGAGGTGGACGCCGAATAGGGGAAACATTCAAAATAGTCCTTTAAAAACTTGCTGAATAACTCTAGTAGAGTAGAGAGACTTAGAACCATCCTGACGGAACCTTGAGATAGCTGCCAAAAACACCTTCAACGTGGAATGAGATAAACCTGATTTTGCTGATTGAAGAAAGAACGGTAAAATCTGCTCTGGTTTGGCATGAATTGGATGCAAATTGGCAGATTGACACCAGGTGTAAAATCTTTTCCATTTGAGTTTGTATGTCTTAATCGTGGCAGGTGCTCTAGCATTGGCTAAAACTTCAGTCCGCAGGGATATCCAAGTGTGCGAATTGAAGGTGTTGAGGAGCCAAGCTGCTAATCTCAAGGATGCTGGGTCCGGGTGACAGATCTGACCCTCCTGAATGGACAGAAGGTTCGGGATTGGTGGAAATCAGAATGGGATCGCACCCCGAAAGGAGGAGAAGTTCGGTGAACCAGTATTGGCGAGGCCATCTGGGAGCAATGAGGCGACAAGGCTGTTTCTCCATCTTGCGGATGACTCTGGGAACCAACGGAATCGGAGGAAAGGCGTATGCATATATCGGAGACCAGTTCATTGAAAGCGCATTCCCGCACAAGTCTTTGTGGGGAAGCCAGATTGCGAAGTGTGGGCATTTGCGGTTCTGGCTGGTTGCAAACCGGTCCAGTTCAGGATGGCCCCACCTCCCGGAAGACTAGGTCCAATGTTGGTTGATGGATCTCCCATTCGTGATTGTATATTGAAGATCTGCTGAGGGAATCCGCTAGAGCATAGGAAATCCCCAGAACATGGACAGCTGAAATGTTGATCTTGTGACTCAGTGTCCAGTACCAGATCTCCTAGGCTTGTTGACAGAGCAGGGCCGACTTTGTACCGCCCTGTTTGTTTAAGTAATGCATACTTGTTGTGTTGTCTGTCCGAATTAGTACCGAAGCCCCTCGGATGACTGTTCGAAAGGACTTCAAAGCCAAGAAAATGGCTCGCAGCTCCAGGAGGTTGATGTGCCACTTCTTTTGCTGCACATTCTACTTTCCGTTGACAGTCATTCCCTGAAGGTGTGCTCCCCATCCTCAGAGAGAAGCATCCGTGGTGATGGTGAAATTTGGTACTTCCGCCAGGAATGCACATCTTTCCTACAAATTCTTCAACCGAGTCCACCAGAGAAAGGCTTCTCGCATCCGGGGAGTTATGAGAATGACCTCATCGAATGACCCCGAAACCTGCAACCATCGGAGGCTGAGTTCTTCTTGTAAAGGTCTCATTCTGAGACGGCAGTTGGGTATCAGAGGGTTGCAGGATGAAATCATTCCCATGAAAGATTTGAACAGCCGTATTGAAACATACTCTTTTTCTTGCAATAGGCGAGCTAGCTTGCAGATCTTGTGTTGTCTCTCCTTTGAGACAAAAGCCGGAGTGAGTTGGGTGTCCAGCGTGGCTCCCAAGAAGGATTTTCTTTGGAACGGAATGAGATGAGATTTCTCGAAGTTGATGGAGAGGCCCAGAGACTTGAATAGCGAGAGACATATTTTAACGAGTGCGCTTGCCTTTGCAAAAGAACTCGCCTTGATAAGGCAATCATCCAAGTATGGGAAGATTTGAATGCCCTCTAAGCGAAGGTGTGCTGCCACCGGAACTAGAACTTTTGTGAAAACACAGGGTGCTGACCGAAGTCCAAAGGGAAGTACTCTGAACTGAAAATCCCTGCCAGCCACTCTGAATCGTAAGAATTTTCTGTGTCTGGGGAGAATCGGCACATGAAAATAAGCGTCCTGAAGGTCTAGGGTGGCCATGTGATCCCCTACCGAAAGAAACTGGAGGATTTCATGAAGTGTTGACATACGGAAGGACAACTTTTTCAGGTATTTGTTGAGGGCGCGCAAGTCGAGGATGGGGCGCCATTCTCCTGATTTTTTCCATATGAGGAAAAATCTTGAGTAAAAACCTCTTCCTCTTCGCAAACAAGGGACCTTTCGATCGCTCCCTTGCGTATCATCAAATTAATTTATAGTAAACAACTCCTTGATATGAGCTGGAGGTGGGCCCTTGGGAGGAGAGTTTGGAGGGATCTTGATGAATTCCAAATTGTGGCCTCTAGCCACTATATCCAGGACCCACTTGTCTGTAGTAATTGCGGACCAGTTCGAGTAGAATTGGGATATTTTTCCTCCAACCTTTGACTGGGGTAGGGTAGAGATGGTGTCAGGTGGCGTGTCTCATTGCTTCTTGGTAGAATCTCTTCCACGGTAGGAGGGCTTTCTTCTTGACTGCGCGTAGGAGTTACCTCGCTGTCCGTAAGACTGTTGCTTGTAGGGTTGGGATCTCTGATTAGTTTGAGAGGTTTGGTATGACCTCTGCCGATTGTAGCTTCCTCTGTTGGAAAAGGATCCAAGCCCTTTAGAACCTCAAAAGGACGACTGAAGGCTACCCAAAGATCTTGCCGTCTCCGTGTCCTTCTTGATAGCCTGAAGGGCCTCATCAACATGCTGGCCAAAGCGAAACTCGCCATCAAATGGCATGTCGATTATTTTTGTTTGGACTTCTTGGCAAAAATAAGTGGATTTTAGCCATCCCTGCCTTCTTAGCACTGCTGCACCCACTAGCTGCCTAAATTCTGTAGATGCCACATCTACTGCTGCGTCTATCATTTCTGCAGAAGTAACCTCACCTTCTCGTAAAATTTGCCTTACTTCAGATTTCGCAGGTTCTGGTAGCATTGCAACGTAGGGGAGATGTCGGACCACATTTCCTGACATATCTCCCTAATATCGCTAGAGAGTTCGAAGCACGTACATTTGTTGCCGCCATAGTGGAGACTTTTTTCCCCGATGGAATCTAGTCGTCTGCCATCTCTATCTGGTGGAGCAGATATAGGAGAAGAGGGGTTCCTGGCTCGTCTTTGTGCCACTTGGGCGGCAACCGAATCAGCTTTAGGTTGTCCTATAAGGCATGCAGGAGAGTTGTCCGGTGCCTTATACTTCTTGTTCAACCGGGGCAAGACAGCAGCAAGAGATTTGGGTGTTGCCATAATCTTTAATCCTTCCTTCCAGATCAAATCAATGATGGGAATAGTTTTCACTTGCCTTCGTGGTTGATCTTTAAAATCATAAAGAAAGCAATAGTCTTTCTTTGTCTCCATTGGAGATGGAAACCTCCAATGTCTACTGGAGGAGAGTTAGCTGTAGCTGGAGCAGAAGGTGATGGTGTCTGAATTTGGTACTCATCCCACTCCGACAGAACAGATTTGTCATCTACCTCTCCTTCCTCTCTATCTTCATCCGTGGTGTTAGCCTCCTGAGAATGGTGAGATGGTGCTGGAGAAGGTGGTCTTTCAGATCTCAAGGAAGATGTGGAGGCCTGAGGCATGGGCTTTGATGGGAGAGACCCTGACTCAGATGGAGGGAAACGGCGATAATAGTCGTCTAACATGAATTGTAAGTTATTGAGAAGGGCCATAGGCATCTGTGCTGTGGGCACCGTAGCAGGATCTTGATTCACAGGCTCAGAGAACGGTTCTTCGTCCTGATCTTCATCCTGATATTTAATGAGCAATTCGGACGGCTCCTAGCAGTGTGGAATATGTTGTCTACATCCGATTGCTCCTCGTAGTCATCAGAATCCAGCAATTGGTCAGGTAATTTAAGTGGTGAAAGAGCTTGCAATGATGAGCCACGTCTTTCTAGCAAAGAAGCGGTCGTAGCCGGTGGGGCAAGTGTGGCGGAACATACTTGCAGTTCAGTGCAAGATGACAGAAGAGGCGTCAACGGTTTTGCCGTCGACGGTGCCGTCGTCGATGGAGGTGGTGCTAGGACAGTGACCACCAACGAGACATTTAATTTAGTCGACTGTGTAATCTTCGTCGACGATATCTTAGACGACGAGGTATCCTTCGTCAACGAGGCAATTTTCGTCGACAATGTGGCAGTCGACGAGGAGGCAGACTTCGCCGATGGTGAGGTAGTCGACGTCAAGCCAGTCTTTCATCCCTTCATCGCTGACAGAGCGTCGACGATAGATGGCATTTCCTTCGTCGACAAGATGGGTCTAACTGCAACTGAGACCAGCAGCGACGGAGAGGAGGCTGACGACGTTATCTTGGGCCTTGGCAACGAGAAGGTGACTTGACGTTGAAGTAGCGCTGATGATGATAATTGTCGACGGAGGAGCCGTCGACGGCGGGGTCTTCTTCTTCTGAGGAAAATCCTTCTCAGGAAGCTTTTTACACGCCAGAGACTTCCCAGTCTTTTTAGGGGGGGGGGGGTCCAGAAGGTGGAGGAGCCTTTTTTTGTAGAAGGCAAGCCAGAACCCTTGGAGGGTTGAACTTTCCTCAACACCTTAGCCCCAGTAGAAGATAAATCTTCCTCAGCCATCCACTTTCTGGAGGATACAGAGGACCCTGAGACCACACTTCCCACCTCAGATGAAGGGTTATCCTGGTCTTTAATCTTCTGTAGCCACAGAAGTAGGCGTCCTTCCCTATCTTTGAGGGAAGGTCCTGCAGATCTTACAATCTCTCACCTCATGATCTGGATAAAGGCAGTAGATGCACTTTTTGTGGGGATCTTCAGAAAAAAGCTGGAGCTTCCCACAAGATTCACAAGGCCTGAAGAGAGATTTTTTAGTAGATGACATCCTAAAAGGAGTGAAATCCAGACAAAAAATGTGAAGTACTGAGCAGAGCACAGGGAGACTCCCTTCACATGACGTGCGGTAGAAAATCTGAGAGCCTGAGCCTCTGGGGAGAACATTCTGGTGGGACCTGTCGCCTGATTGGCTGCAGTTTGGACTATACAAAATGACTATGATAGTCATGAGTGTGGAAGTTTTCCTCTTGTAGCCTAAACTAACAGAAGTAATGCAGCAAGTACAACTGAAGACCACAAGCGCCCATGGTTCCAGTTTCGCCATTTGTTCCAAACCATGAGACAGCTAGGGACATAGCCCCATATCCAAATAAAGTCAAACATAGAAAATCATAGCAAAACACCAACCAATGCCGTCACAGACAAGAGGGTGCTAAGAGTGCAAAATTATTTATGGTAAGGAACGTATTCTTCTAATCTGTATTCCGTCACCACAAATCAGTCATAAGAATCACTCCTTAAGGTGCCTCTGATAGGAAGCAGGCTGAGGTTTCTATTGATCTTTAAAAGAGATAGCTTGAATAGCTCTTCTAAACGTGGATGCTCTGCTCTCACCCTAAAGCCCATTATTACCTAGATAAGGAATACAGAGGTGCAGGCAGTTGCTTGGGAATCTAACTGAAACAGAACAGCGGTGAGAAGAGCTGAAGTTGTAGGCTATCACTAAGACCAAGCTCTACACATTTTTTCATTGGTGGAGGGCTCCTTTACTGATACTGTAGCAAACCACTGGTAAACAGATTTTCTGATTTACCAAGTTTAGGACCTTGACAGTCAACAAACTGATTGTTATCTAGCCTTGTTTTTTTCCATTTATGAATATGATTAATTTGAATACTTTTGAGTTTTATTATCCCTATACGAGGAAAAAAAGCACTACAAATTTGAGATGGGTGGAACCTCCCCCCAAACATTTGCACTGGTAAGGAGGAAGGTTAGACGCACACTGATCCTCTGTCTTTCATACAGACAGTAACTGGGCAGGCCTGAGAGATCGAACAGGAGCTTATCCCTCCCACCCTTCTTGCATAAGTGATAGACAAGAAAAAGGAAGCGCTCTTCAAATTCACCTTGTATTACATTTAGCAAGATAGGAATTTTTGAAAATGAATGCATCAATTCAAATGGGCTATTTGTGAGTAATAAGAACTAAATTAAGTGCTCATGGAAGGACAAAAAAAGGGATTGGGGAAATTGGCTTTGCAGGCCCTTCACAAACCTAGCTACTACTGGTATCTTGTAAATAAGCCATCTCTAAAGAATACTGGCTAAGCCAAAGCAAACAGTTACTTACCTTCGGTAACACTCTTTCTGGTTGATACTCTATCTACCCGCAGATACTTCACCTTGTGAATATCCCCAGGAGTCCGACTGGATCGGGAGATTTTTATCAGCAATTCCCTCACACGTCGGTAGGTGGCGTTGTGCAGCTCTATGTCAGGACCGGCTCGCCCTGAAGGTAACATCTGGGCTACTGAAACGGCCACCACCTCTGCACAAAGACGTCAGTTTCTTCCTCATCATTGTTCATGCCGTTGGATGCGGAGCCCTTAGGAATCAGATTGTTCCAGGGTGCAGATCTATATATTGGAATCTTATTAGAATGGACTAGATGAGTCCATTCCACAGACCTGGCAGGAGGGTGAGTTTGTGAGGAATTTGCGGTTAGAAGAGTATGCACTAGAGTGTTACTGAAGGAAAGTAACTTTCTTCTGATAGATACCTCTAATCAAAGATTCCTCACTTTGTGAATAGATACCAAAGCAGAACCTTCCCAGGTGGTGGGTTATTTTGTAGGAAAGGCCCGGCAAAATGCCTTTTTTGCCGGACCCAGCTAGCCAGGCAGCAGTGGTTGGAGAACATATAAGGAATATGCTACTTACCAGTATGCATCTGTTCTTGGCATGTAGGGATGCTGACACTCATATCTGTGCATAGATCGCCGCCTATTGTTGGGTCCGGATGATTGCACATTGTTGTCCTGGAAGAGTCTTCGAAGTATCACGAGATAGGTGGCTTCTCCCTTGGACTACAGTGCGCATGGGCATCCTCTCCATCCCCAGATTGTTTTTCACCATTGTGGCAGAGATGGAGTATAGTATAGTAAGAGATGGCCATGCAAAGAGTGAATGCTACAGCTTTGACAGGCACCGGGGGAGCGGGTGGGCGATATGAATGTCAGCAGCCCTACATGCCAAGAAGCGATGCATACTGGCAAGTAGCATATTCCGTTCGAGGCATGTGGGCTGCTGAATTCATATCTGTGCATAGAATGTATAGGAGCATCTCTCTTAGCGGTGGTTGCCCGTGCCAGCTGCAGCAGTCTGAAAAAGAGTTTTGAGAACAGCCTGTCCTACAGCAGCTTGCGGTTTGAGATGTACATCTACACAATAGTGTTTGGTAAATGTATGTATGGTTGACCATGTGGCTGCTCTACAAATTTCGTGTAAAGGAATATTTCCTAGGAAAGCCATGGATGCCCCTAGTTTGCGTGTAGTATGCGCCCTAGGGGGAACTGTTAAGGTGCGATTTGCCTTTAAGTAACATATCTGAATACTCTTACCGATCCATCTGGCTATACCTGATTTAGAAATAGGGTTGCCTTTGTGTTGTGGTGAGAAAGCAACAAAACTGTTTTGTCTTTCGAAATGCCTTAGTTCTATCTATATAGTATAGCAGAGCTCTTTTGACATCTAGAGTATGGAAGGCCCTTCCAGCAACTGTTTGTGGATTTTGAAAGAACACTGGCAAGTCTATTGTTTGATTTATATGAAAATGGGATACCACTTTTGGCATGAATTTAGGGTTTGTTCTGAGAACTACTCTATTCGCATGTATTTGAATGAATGGCTCTTGAATAGTGAGGGCTTGCAGCTCACTAACTCTTCTAAGTGAAGTAATGTCAATAAGGAAAGCCACTTTCCAAGTAAGACAATTGTAGTTCGCATAAGTGTAGTGGTTCAAAAGGTGGTCTCATAAGTCTGGTTAAAACGATGTTTAGATTCCAGACTGGTGAAGGTGGGTGCCTTGGGGGAATTACTCGTTTAAGTCCCTCCATAAATGCTTTAATTGCTGGCACTCTAAATAGTGAAAGGTGTTGTCTGTTTTGGAGATATGCTGCCAACGCAGCTAAATGTATCCTGATGGATGAGTAGGCTAAATTGCAACGTTGTAGGTGCAAGAGATAGCAAATGATGTTTTGTGTAGAAGCATCTAATGGGTTTATATTGTTCTTACTGCAGTAAATGATTAAACATTTCCACTTTGCTGCATAACATGCCCTAGTAGTGGGTTTTCTTGCCTCTTTGATAATATTCATACAGTCTGGAGGCAAGTTGAGGTATCCAAATTCTAGGATTTCAGGAGCCAGATCGCCAGGTTCAGCTGTTGTGGATCTGGGTGTTGGATTTCTCCATGGCTCTGAGTTAGAAGAGTGGGAGTGAGTCTCAAATTGATGAGGCACCACTGACCGTTCTAGAAACGTGTGTACCATGGTTGCCTTGCCCATGTGGGAGGAACTAGGATTAGCGTCAGCGAATGTTGGCGCATTTTGCGTGCTACTAGCGGTATTAATGGAGCTGGGGGAAAAGCGTACGCAAATTTGCCTGACCAATTCATCCATATCGCATTGCCCTGCGACTGCGGATGTGTGAACCTGGCGGCAAAGTACTAGCATTTTGCGTTTTCGCTTGTGGCGAACAGATCTATCACTGGTTGTCCCCACTGCCGGAAGAATGGTTGGAGCACATTGGGTGAATCTCCCATTCGTGCATCTGTTGACTGTGCCTGCTGAGCAGGTCGGCTATCTGATTGTCCCTGCCTGGGAGGTGTTCTGCCATGAGAAACATGTTCCTTTGAAAGGCCCATTTCCACACACTCTGAGCTAGATGCGATAGTTGTGGGGAATGTGTTCCTCCCTGTTTTTGAATATAATACATAGCTGTCATGTTGTCCGTCCGGATCAACACAGTCTTGTTGCATAAGTGTTTCTTGAACGCTTTTAGTGCTAGAAAGACTGCCGTCAACTCTAGTAGGTTGATGTGCATCCTTTTCTGTTGTACAGTCCATAGACCCTGGACTGTGTAGTGCAGGACATGGGCTCCCCAGCCTAGCAGGGATGCGTCCGCTGTTATCACTATTTGTGGGACAGGCTCCTGGAACAGTCGTCCTTTGCAAAGGTTTGTGGATTCCACCAATGCAGAGAGTTGTATGCCCGACTGGTCACCAACACTTGGGGCCCGATGTAGGTGGCCAATACCGGTCGGAAACGTCCGAATTCGGCCGTTTTCGACTAGTATTTGGCCTTTTGAGATGTGGGGGACCTTTTTTTGTCCGATTCGGTATTTTACCAATTCGGTAAAATTACCGAAATCGGAAAAATACAGAACCGGTAAGTTTACCGATTTTAAAAATTCGGGATGTAGGTGGGACTACTTTCAGTCCCACAGGCCCTTCAGATTCGGTATTTTAACACCCAATCCAATTGGGTGTTAAAATACCGAATCCAGGTGTGCATGCACATGTGTGCATGCACACCTATGCCATGTGACAGACAGACATGCCCTTAGGGCATGTCTGTGTGCCACATGGCACACAAGCCAGTATTGGGGGTGCTAGAGGGTGTCAAAGTGACACCCCCTGCACCCTTGCAGAAATCGGTAATTACCAAATCGGTAAATACCGATTCGGTAATGCCCATTGATTCCTATGGGCTTCAATGCCCATAGGAATCAATGGGCATTACCGATTCGGTATTTACCGAATCGGTAAATACCGATTCCTTCCGATTCGGTAATTTTTAAAATAAAATTACCTACATCTGCCCTTCTCTTTTTTACCACTTCTTAAATACCGATTCGGTATGAATCGGTATTTATGAAGTGGTAAAAAAGATTTACCTACATCGGGCCCATGGTCTTTTAATTGTTCCTATGCCTGGTTCCACTGTCTTGCTAGACACTCCTGTAGCGGACGCATATGTAGTCTGGCATGAGGGACTATGAATATGCACGAGGCCATCATGCCTATTAGCTGCATAAACACTCGAGCTGGCAATGAGTGTTGTGGTTTGAAACTTTGCATTAACGTTTGCATTAAGTTGATCCGTGCCGTGTTAGGATATGCCTTTGCTGCTAGTGTATCTATTGTAGCTCCCAGGTACTGTTGTACGTTGGAGGGTTGTAGGTGTGACTTTGGGTAGTTCAGCGAGAAACCTAGACTGTGCAGGAGATGAATGGTCTTTGACATGTGGCTGGCACATTGCTGGGCCGATGACGCTTGTATTAGCCAATCGTCCAGGTATGGGTACACGTGAATGTGTTGTCTCCTGAGATGCGCCGCCACTGTTGCTAGGCATTTTGTGAACACCCGTGGAGCTGTTACACCAAATGGCAGGACTTTGAACTGGTAGTGTTGTCCTTGAATTGTAAACCTGGGATACTTTCTGTGAGCAGGGTGTATTGGTATATGAAAGTATGCGTCTTTGAGGTCTAGAGTTGCTAGGAAGTCTCCCTGCCGCAGCAGTGGTAAGACTTGTTGCAGAGTGAGCATGTGAAAATGTTCTGATAAAATGTACTGGTTAAGGGGCCTGAGGTCCAATATTGGTCTGAGAGACCCGTCCTTTTTGGGAATGAGGAAGTATAGTGAGTATACTCCTGTTCCTTGATGTTCTACTGGGACTGGTTCTATGGGCCCCTTTTGCAGCATATTGATGACCTCTTGCTGCAATAATGTTATATGTTCCTTTGACATTGGACGGTGTACGGGTGCTATGCTGGGTTGTGTGGACGGGAGTTCTAGGCAATAGCCATGCTGGATAATTTGCCTGACCCACTTGTCTGTAGTGATGTTTAGCAAGACTGGTAGGGACTGGTTGTAGCCTTCCCCGACCGGTGTTGTATGGTCTGGGGGTAGTGCCAGGAAGTCACTGTTTGGTATTAGTGGGGGATCTATTGGCATTGCCTCCACCTCTGCCCTTGTTATTATTTCACCACGATTTGTGTTTTTATTGTATGTGGTTTGCGTATTACTCTTGTATGTGCAGGATTGCTACAATGTGTTACCTCACGCTCCTCCTCTGTAGTTGGAGCGATGAAAGGAGCCTCTGTGTTGTTGGGACTGAAGAGCCCCCATTGACATTGCGGTCTCTGTGTCCTTTTTCATTTTGTCCAGAATTGAGTCAACTGTTGGACCAAACAAAAAATTTGGATTGATTGGCTGGTTAAGAATTGTGTTCTGGACCTCAGTCTTAAATCCAGATATACGAAGCCATGCGGGTCTTCTAAGCAGTACGCTTGTGTTGATAGATCTGGCAGCTGTGTCTGCCGCGTCTAGAGCACACTTAATAGAGGCATTGGTAATGAACTTTCCCTCCTGTACAAGTTCATTGGCCTGCTCTTTAAAAGGCTCAGGTAAGTGTTGGAGAAGTGGTTCTAAACTGTCATAGTGCGCCTTATCATATCTAGCCAACAATGCTTGAGTATTGGCACTTCTCCATGAGTTTGCTGCTTGAGCAGCTACTCTCTTGTCTGATGCCTCTAAAACCATTGACTCCTTGTCAGGGGGAGGAGCCTCTCCAGTAGTTTGAGAATTTGCACGCTTTCGTGCATTGGAGACCACCAGTGAGTCCAGAGGCAGTTGTCCCCTAATGTAAGTAGGGTCTAATGGTGCAGCCCTATATTTTTTTTCAATTCTAGGGTTGTTGACACGTGCCCTAGCAGTGTCTTTGAATATGTCATTTGCGTGCTTTAGGACCCCTTTTAACATGGGAAGTGTTTTGACAGTCTTTTCTGATGTTGCAACAGTATCAAACAGAAAATCTTCCTCTATAGGATCTGCATGCATTTCTACATTATGGTAGAGCGCTGCTCTATCTATTAATGAGTTGAATGCCACCGTGTCTTCTGTAGGTGATGGCTTAGCTGGGTATGCAGGTGCGTCTATAATGGGTTGAGCCTCATCAGGGTCTGGGTCACTGCCCCATGGTTGTGAATTGGGGTCTACATTTGGTTTTGTGGATAACCAAAACCAACATCTGTGTCATGATCTACATCTGGGTTGTAATCAGAGCGTGTAGGTAAGTATGGTGCATATGGAGTAGTAGACATAGTTGGAGAGATAGGCTTGAAAAGAATAGGAGAGGTTGCACAGTCTCATTCTTTTTGAGTAGAATAGCAGAAAAGTCTTCAGCAGGCACTGGTCTTTTCTTCCTCTTGTAAACAGTCACTTTCCCAGTATTTGGGTCAATATATAGTTTAGACTGATCTTCTGTAGAGGGGTCTGGATGGATGATCTCCTCTTCCACAGTCTTTTGCCTAGGTGCCAATGTTTTAGGTTTGACCTTCGGTTCGAAGCTTTGTTTCCGTTCGACCGTTTTCGGTGCCATGATCTGCTTTTGCGGTTTTATGGGCAATGTCTGTCCGACAGGTTTTGTCGGTACGACGTCTTTTACCGGTTGCACCACTTTTTTTGGACCGATTGGTTTTATTAGCTCGACAACCTTTATTGGGAGTCCTAGCTTGTTCGGCTGTACAGGTGTTCTTGGAGCCTGTGGCTTCGGCTTGATGCCCTTCTTTGGATCGATGGGCTTCGGCTCGGCGCCCTTCTTCGGATCGATGTGCTTCGGCTCGACCGTTCTTGGTTGGTCTACTTTTGGGCCGACGACCGGCTTGGGCGTAGCCCCTTTGCTTTCGTAGACCAACTTTTGCCCTTTTTCGGCTGTCGAACTGGATTTGTTTGAGTTGACGGCCCTTGGTTTCAAAGGTTTATATGCAACGCTTGCACCTCCTCTTGCACTTAAGCTAATCATGTCCGCTCTGGTTATTTCCCGGCTGGACTACGCCAATGCCCTCTACAACGGCATCCCAGCGTCTAGCCTGCGGAAGCTCCAGCTGGTTCAAAACCAGGCGGCCAGATTGGTGTATGGCCTCCCCCGATCCTGTCACTCTACTCCCCTGCTGAAAGCACTACATTGGCTACCTGTGAGGGAGCGTTCCCTCTTTAAAACCGGATGTATGGTCTTTCAGGCGCGCCAAGGGACTGCCCCGGCCTTCATCTCCTCCTTACTTAAAGAGTACATCCCGGTCCGCGAGCTTAGGTCATCCACACAATCACTCCTTCAGGTTCCCCGGTACAGACGCAAGAAATGGGGTGGAGCCAATTTCTCTTTTTTGGCACCCTCCTTTTGGAATTCCCTTCCTGATCACTTGCGCCTGGCCACACATTACTCCTCCTTTCGCAAAGATCTTAAGACCCTCCTTTTTACCCAGGCCTTTCTTAACATTAACTGATCTTTTTTACTCTCTATTAGTCCTGGACTTTTACTGCTAATTGAGCCTCCAAAGCGCCAAGAAACCGCATGGTGTACGCCGCGCTATATAAATATTTTAAATTCAAATTCAAATTCAACGCTGGCCTTCGGCTCGGCGCCCTTTGTGTTTATCCCCTTTGGTTCGACGACGTTCGGTCCGAAGACTGTTGTGTCGATGACCTTCGGTTTCGATTGAACCGGTCTTGGATTACGTGTTCCAGAAGGCTATTTTTGTATATTCTTAGCCGAGCTGAATTGCGGGGCTATAGAATCAGTGTTTAGATCTTGGCTAAGGCCTGTTGGCGATGCCTCGACCTGAGTCTCTGATATAGGTGTAGTGTCTTTGTGGGGCGTTGTACTCACGGTTCGCCCCTCGTTGTCATCTGAGTCGTCCTCGACAGCTACGATGTATTGGTCGTATTCATCGACCTCAGCGAGGTGTTCTTCTTCGTTGATATAATATTCAGAGTCGTGCTCGGAGTCTTGATCCTCTTCTTGATCAGAGTCTTTGACGTCTACTAGTTCTTCTTCGTCTAAGATATTCTCGGGCTCCGGTGCCGACCTCTGCATCTCTTGCCTTGCCGCCCGCCGATTCCGGATCGTCTTTTTGGACTGGAACTGGGCACAAGCTAGGCAATCGTCTTCATTATGATCTGGTGATAAGCATTTGTTGCATACAGGATGCTTATCTGTATGCGGGACACACTAACACTACTATGGACTAAACAAACATTAATCAAAAAGATTTTTATGGGTATTGTCCTTTATTTTGCAATACCAGATATCAACCATTATCAAATTGCATTCACATTTAACATGTGCCTATTCTTTTTTGACTTTACACCTCCCTGAGCACCTTCTTCCCCTTCCCTTTCTTCCCTTCCCCATTTGGGGCTTTTTATTAAATGTGAATGCAATTTGATAATGGTTGATATCTGGTATTGCAAAATAAAGGACAATACCTGTAAAAATCTTTTTGATTAATGTTTGTTTAGTCCATAGCAGTGTTAGTGTGTGTTGCATACAACACGCTTCCCTTGCGGGGACCCTTTTCTCACACATACCATATAGTGCCCAGGTCCCCGCGACTGCATGGGTTCAACCCCCTTTTCTGTAACGTATCTGTATGCGGGAACTTTGAGTTGTACTGCGGGCAATATTTGAATGGACTTCGTTCCATCGACCGTCGGTCCACGTGGCGTCGAGAAGGCCCAAGGGCCTGATTCGACGACCCGAGTGCGCGTAAATTGTTAACGCTTTTCGGTACCGATCGAAAACAATACCGACGAATCCGAAGGCCTTTTGTCCTATTAGAGAAGTTTATTACGATTCCGAACTTGGAGTACAGGAAAATGCATCCAAACCCAAAGGCTGAAAAAAACAATCTGGGGATGGAGAGGATGCCCACGCGCACTGTAGTCCAAGGGAGGAGCCACCTATCTCGTGATACTTCGAAGACTCTTCCAGGACAACAATGTGCAATCATCCGGACCCAACACTAGGCGGCGATCTATGCACAGATATGAATTCAGCAGCCCACATGCCTCGAACACTAATGCGAACGTAGTAGCCTGGCAGATGTTCAAAACCAGCAAACAGCACCAGTAAAGTGGTTGCAGCCTTCGCTGTGGTGAAATGAGCGAGTAAGCCTTCCAGGGGTTGCTTTTTGGCCAGTCATAACAGATCTTGATTCAGAAAACAATCCATCTGTAAATGGTAGTCTTCTGTATCCCTACCTTTTTTCCTCTCAGAATAGTCTACGAAGAGCTGATCGTCCACCCGATGTTCTCTTGTGCAGTCCATATAGAAGCTCAAGGCACTTTTGGGGTTGAGACAATGGAATAATTCTTAATTCTTGGAAGGGTGTGGACAGGTGAAGAAAGCTGGTAGGGTGACTGATTGCCCTATGTGGAAGGGTATGACAAATTTTGGGAGAAAGTCAGCTTTGTCCAAAGAACCAGTTGGTCTGGAAAAAAAAGTTGGTATAGTGCTGCTTAACCGACCGGACTTGCAATTCGTTCATGCAACTAGCTGAAGTAATCACAATGAGCAATGTCTTTTTTAATGCCAAGAGACATTTGGAACAACTGGGGCACACATGAGATGCAGCATCACAAATAGTGTTGGCGGGAACATATGAATCGGGTCTTTAAAGAAAGCACCACAAGAGGCAATTTCAAAATAGATGTCTGCTTTAATGTTTTACTGTGCTAGGTATTGATTCACTATAAGGAGGCCGAGATAAAATTGTCCTAACCACTTTAAAAAGAAAACCGTCACTGTGGTTGAACTTAATTTTGCATTTCATGGCAGACTAAAAGTCAGTCAGAGATTGCTTCCCCATTTTTCCGCTCTAGTTGTTTAGAAGGGGCAGAGCCATCTCCTACCTCCTTCTACTTAATGTGTACATGAGCGTGGAACCGCTGCTGGCGAGCCAAAGGCAAACCAGTCTGTGCCTGTCTGCGACCAGTGCGAGCTATTCTGCCTGTTGCCCTTCAGGCTTGATAAGGAGGATTTCCAACAGTAAGGAGGCCCGCGCGGTCTGTTGCTTTTCTTTAGCTACACACCCTAGCCCTTATGTTATAGGAAGTAAAAGTCCTAACTCCGTCTAGTCTTGTTATCCTAATGAGATTAAAAATAAGGACACTAAACATATGCTTCAACAATGTAAGATCACTTCCCAAACATAAAATTGAAATTTGCAACATCTTACATGACAAATCAATAGGACATCATTTTTGTTTCTGAAGCATGGCTCAAGCCCTGTTTGGGCCCTGACCTCACACTCGCCATTGCAGATGGATAATCTATCTCTCATTTAGACAGACTAGGAAAAAGTCTACCGATCTAAATTTCTCTGCTCCAGCCAGTCCTTAGATCTAGCAAGCTTGTAAGCCCGCAGCAATTTGAAAAAACCGGAACTGGTCGAAACTCCCCCAATCGGAATGGCTGGGAAGTCTTGAAACCACCAAACCACCCAACACCTCCAACCCCACCCTGGGGAATGAGAATTATAATAAGTGGATCACCAACTCACTCGACCTGGTGCTTCCCATCAAAACCACCGAACCCAAACGCTGCAACACGACCGCCCCTTGGTACTCCACAGACCTCCAGGAATCGAAACGCATCTGCAAAAAGATGGAGAGGAAATGGCGCCTAGATTGCTCTCCCTCTAAGAAAATGGCCTACAGAGCCGCGATCAAATCCTACAAGGCCAGCATTAAACTCGCACAGGCATCCTTCTTTGAGGGAAAAATCGCCAAAGCAGCCTCAAAACCCAAGGAAATATACCGCTTAGCAAAATCCCTCCTTCAATTCCCTGAAGAACCCAAAGATTTTGCGAACGCCCAAACTCACTGCGACAACCTAGCAGAGTTTTTGTCTACGCAAAATCGAAACGATTAACACTTCTTTTCCCAACCCTGACACCCCGCCCAAGAACTCCTCGGAGCTCGGGCCTCCGTCCCCAGCCACACTTGACCATTTCCCTACTCTAGATCCCGCCAGCCCAGAGTCAACCATGTATCAGGTAAAGTCCAGCTCCCCAAATGGCCCTGCACCCCCACGTACCCTTCTCTCAGTCATCCATCACATTTTACCCACCATTCTTGAACTACTCAATACCTCCCTTTCCACCGGTACTGTCCCACTCCTTTGAAAGCAAGCCATGGTCAAAGCCCTCTTAAAGAAATCAAACTTAGATCAAAACAACCCTTCTAACTACCAACCTATCTCCCTACTGCCCTGGCTAAGCAAACTCCTCGAAAAACATGCCAACACGGTTCTAACAGACTTTCTAGAGTCCAATATACTTTTAGACCCTTCCCAGACGGGATTCCGCCCCCTCCATGGGACAGAAACCGCTCTGGTCGCAGTGACAGAGGAAGGCAGGAGGATCCTGGATAATGGATGTTCGACAGACATCATTCTCCTCGACCTAAGTGCCGCCTTTGACACTGTAAACCACAACATCCTACTGCACCGACTTAGCGGGAAGGGAATTTCAGGAATGGCAATTACCTGGTTTAGATCTTTTCTCTCTGACCGCTCATTCCAGGTATTCGAGAGTGAATGTACTTCTCCCAGCAAGCCCTTGAATTGTGGCGTCCCGCAGGGCTCCTCTCTAAGCCCTACCCTATTTAATGTTTACATGAGCCCACTAGCCGAGATCGTCCGCCCCTTGGGAGTAAAAATCATCACCTATGCGGACGATACTCAGCTAGCGGTGGCTCTAAATAATACCCCTAACACACCCCACGGCCTGAAAAACAACGGTCTGGAAGCAGTCATAGAATGAATGACATCCTCCTGCCTCAAATTGAATGGGGCTAAAACAGAGCTCATGCTCCTTGGCAACTCTATCAACAGGACCATTGACCCACTCTGGCCTCCCTGCCTGGGACCTCCCCCCGCACCCAAAGACTCGATCAAAAGCTTGGGCATCTGGTTGGACAAGTCACTTGACTTTAACCTACAGGCGACCAAACTATTAGCCACTTGCTTTGGCCTTCTAAGACTCCTGCCCAAAATCCTCCCCCTGTAACCTTTTCACGCCAGACGGATAATGGACCAAGGTCTAATCCTGTCCCGCTTAGACTTTGGGAATGCCCTATATCTTGGGGCTCCCCAGGCCACCCTAAACAAGTTTCAGATAATTCAGAACTGTGCTGCTAGAACCCTCTTTCAAATCCCCCGACGAGTTTCCATAAAATCCAGACTGAAGGACCTTCACTGGCTCCCAGTGTGGGCAAGGATAGAATTCAAGGCAATGTGCATCGCACATCGATCCTTCTGGGAAACAGGCCCCATTATCAATTGCCCCCCGATAACCGCCTACCATCCCGCCAGACAGCTCAGGTCAGGGTCCTCCTTCCTTGCCGTAATACCAAAGTTTAAGAAAGCTAGGTGTGGAGGCCGTTCATTCTCCCATAATCTCGCCAAGCTCTCAAATGCCCTCCCTCTCCCACTCAGATCAGAGCCCGAACTACTCACCTTCCGCAAACTCCTAAAAACCCTGCTTTTGAATAAACCAGAGTAGCTTTCATCGGCACTGTTATAAGCGTGACTTCTGCAGCGCTGGGATGCCTAAGGGTAGCCACCGCGCTATATAAAAGGTCTTTTCATTTAATTTCAGCTGCGTTGAACTCTCCTTCACCATTAAAATTTCAGATAACTTCTTTTTGGGAGCTCTTATCTACCGTCCTCCTAATTCCGATGTTAAATTGTGCAAAACGTTGTCTTCTGCAATCATGTCCTTTTGTCTACAACAGAACAATTTTTGGGTTTTGAGCGACTGTAACTTAAATATGAATGACAATAGCTGTAAAGCTACAGAACAGCTTATTGAAGCCCTGTCGACCTCAACTTAATTCAGAAGATAGAAGGACCCACGCACAAGGGAGGGCACACGCTTGATGTTATCTATACCAACATTCTGGCTTTAGAAGTGGGTCCCTCAGTCTTTTAGAGCACTTATAGTTAGACTTTAAAGCAATCCCTCACACAGGCACCTAAAAAGCTGAAGCATATTCATACCCCCTAGCACGCCAGCTCTGACTCAACTTTAAAAATGGACTGTTCACAAGTAGTGGTCAACCAATCGGCAGATATCACTTTGGTGGTCTCCTCCTTCAATTCTGACCTCAAGACCAATCTTGATGACATAATTCCTTTATAAGAGAGTAAGAGAAGAAGGGACTTCTGCTCCTTTATTTTCTGCTACGCTCACAGTAGAAAAACTGAAGGGAAAAACATGAGGAAATGGCAGCGCAATTTTCTGATGAACTAGGGTACAAACTAGCCCTCAAACAGTATAGGAAATCATTTTTAAAAAGCTAAACAAATTAATGAAACTGAAAATGCACCTCAAACTTTTTTCAAAATTGTTAACTCAGTCTGCACAAAATCAATCTATTCCGTCATCACAGGAATTTGCTGATAATTTATCGGAATTTTTTCATGATGGTGTTCAACATGTACTCCAAATTCACAAACACTAAAACAACTGTGACGATGACACATCCACTTATCTCCCAAACGTTGAATCCTCAAAACTCTTCTTTCGATAAGATCTCTATGAAGGATTCCAAGAGTATGACTCAAAAAGCCCACTCTGGCTCTCCTTTGGACCTATGTCCACCACATAAACTTAAAAGGGCATCTTAATCCTTGAACATACAAATCAACTCCCTCTTCAACTTTTCCCTTGAGTCAGGTACAGTACGAGTGTGTTGTTAGGAGGCATTGGTCCTTTCTCTAAAAAAAAAAACATGTCCAGTCATCTATAGACTCATCTTCCTTTTCCCAGTCTGTGGAAAGATGCAGGAGTCCCTAATTGCCAGATAACAGGTTTCATCCAGAAGACTAACATCTAACATCCTTTGCAATCTGGCTCCTGACAGGCTTCAGTACAGAGTCGGCAATCTTAGAAGCAACAGATTTTATTAAAACCAGACTCGACCTGGGTACGAACTTCATTGAGGTTCTGCTTGACCTATCTACTGCTTTTGACACAGTATAGCATGACATTCTATTGCAACGGTTGGAGAATGCAGGAATTGTCTGTACCATCTGGAAAGGGATCACATTCTTCCTCTCCAAGTGAAAGAAAGCAGTACACCCCACCCCCTTTTTACCTCAGGTTACAGAGAGGTCAATTGTGGAGTACCACAGGGCTCAGCCCTTAGCCGAAGCCTCTTTAACATCTATATGCCCCCCTTACTGCTGTTGTACAAGCATGGGGCTTCAATGTGGTGTCCTAAGCAGCTGACACCCAGTTGATGTTTGCCTTCAAACATTTGGATGCATCAGTCACAGCTGATTTTCAGGGATGCCTATCAGCAGTGGCAGAGCGGATGCATACACGCGGTATGTGCTTAAATTCAGAATAATCTGAGTGTCTAACATTTGGTTAATTCTCCATATTGGATCGGTCTCCTCTGGCCTACATAACTGGGCCAACCTTAGCACCATCCACTACTGCCAAAATGCAGGAGGTAAAACTAGACAATCACTAGCCTTTAAGTCACATGTTAATGCTATCATAGGAGTTTGCTTTTCTCCGCTTGAACCTCAAAGACACTTACATTTCTGTTGGAACATACCAGAAAAATCATCACACATGTGTTGACTACATCAAACCTCTATTATGCCAAAGTCCTGCTTCTTAGATCTCCTGAAATGGCTTGAAAATCCTGTATTTGGTTCCCATTAACCTAAGAATAAAGTTTAAAGCTTTGGGATAATGTTTATGGCCACTCAAATTAAAGGCTCAACGTATATCTGTGATAAAATTAAAAGATATCATAGCACAGAGTACTTTGCTCAGCCAATCATGAGTTGCTTTGCATTCCTAAGACCAACAAAGCAAGAGCAGGAGGTGGCTCCTTTTCTTATTTCGCCCCAAAACTTTGGAACTTCTTCCCTCAGCATGTTAAAAGATCAATTTCAGGGAATTCCTTCAAGATCCTTCCGAAGACCAACCTCTTTTAGAGACGTAAATTGGGCCAGTCCTCATATTCTGAAGTCTCTCCTTTCTGCATCTTACGATTACCTAGCAGCTGTTGCACTTTATAAATTGTATTAATTCCTGGGCGATCAGTAAGACATAACAATAGGTCTCGCAGTAGGAAAGTTTGAGCTATTGGTTTTCTAAATGACATTTTATTTTTTTGTTTTGTGATTTACAATGCCCATACTTTTACCTTTTTGCATTAGGAAAGTTTGAGCGATTGGTATTGTAAATGACACTTTTTTAATTTATGTGTTGGTTTTGAAAATAGCAAAATTAATAGCTTTGTCAGTTACAATGTCAATAAGTTTAACTTTCGCAAATGTGACACCTATAGCATTTGTAATGCAATGTGTGTTGTATTTACGTGACTTAGGTGTATTGATATTACAAATAACAATGGCTTTTAATTTTGTAAATAATTAATACTTAAATAAAAGTTATTGTAATTTATAATGGCAATAGCTTAAACGTTTGTAAATAAATTTTGTGAAGATTATGTTCAGTGTATTTTATTTTGACGAAAATCCAAGAATATTGCATTTGCACCTACACACACATATGTGTTGTAGCACTGAGTGGTGTGAGGGTGTGAGGGTGAGGGTGTGTGAGGGTGTGAGGGTGAGTGGGTGTGTGAGGGTGAGTGAGGGGGTGTGAGGGTGAGAGTGTGTGAGGGTGAGGGTGTGAGGCTGAGTGAGGGTGAGAGGGTTGTGAGGGGGGGTGAGGATGAGGGGGTGAGTGCGGGTGTGAGGGTGAGGGGGTAAAGTTTGGAAAACAGGTTCTGGGTTGGAGGGGAGATTGTACCAATCAATTACAGTGCTGTGTAATCTACGCTCTCTGTCATAATTTTCTTTGTCACTTACAGTATCCCCTTTCCCTCGTTGTTAAATAGCTAACAGTATGAGTGCATCAGCATTGTTGCAATGCCTTGTGCACTCCTCTTTTCTCGCACTTTGTGCTTTAACCTTGCAAAATATTTGTATCCAATGCATAAAATTACATATGTGCTGAGAGCATATGCGCAGTGATTGAACTGGATGGCTGTCAAAAAAAGAAAAAAACCAGGACCCATCACTTTATACACAATGAATTTGTACACCGTGCACCTCTGTGTGTACTTAATTTAACTTTTTTTATTTATTAAATAACTGCTGTTTCTTGTACCAGCCTCAGAATTATAATCACTAGGTAGAGGGCCAGGCGATGGCTTGCAAGCAACCAAGACATTTGATAACGAAAACACTAAAGGTGCAGAGCTGGTTCACTTTCTAATAATCCCTGAATTTGCGGTTTAAAAAGGAATTAATTTTATTATATGTATTTTACCTACTAGATGCTTCTTCAGCATAACTCCGTGTATAGGCATTAGTTGCTTGGCCATGAGTTGCCATGTTCAAGAGATCTCTGTGGTGCATTGCTCGCGGCCTGAAACTGAAGCAAGTTCAACATGGCTTGAAATACATTTGTGCTTATTGAATGATCAGGACGAGAGGAGCAATGCAGAGGAAACAGTACAGAAGATTCCTGTTGCTAGCGTTAAGCCAGCTGTAGTTTGATTGATGATCAAAATAGAAAAGGCCTAACTGCAGTCATGCAGGTCTAAAGAAGACAAGCAACAAACAGTTTACCTGGCTCATGCTCTGGACATGACAGGACTTCCCTAACAGAAGGAATCGGGCTGCTCGCAGGCAGCTTGGAACAGATGACAGTTTGAAGACGCCATGGTACAGTTTCGGTGCTGAAAGGCACCGGCAAGAAGCAGAAAACGGAACAAAAGAAGTGGACAGAAACTAAGGCGAGGTTCACAGCTGGATTATTTACAAAGCGGCTCACTGTGGCGCGTGCTGAACTCAGAGCGTCAGAACACAGCATTGGTGTTGGAGGGTGTACTAAGGGAAATGCCGGTAACAGCGATGGTGGAAAGCAACCTTTTTAAAAAATGAAAGTCTGCACGTTCTTATATAAACGGTATAATATGTCCGAATACTGATCATAGCTGACATTTCCTTAAAATATCTTAATTGAACAAGACGGAGGGAAGGCAAGGAAGGGGAGGGGGGAGGAGAAATGCAACACAGTGGGCAGGGGAGGGGGCAAAAAGATGAAGAAAAAAAAAAGACTTTCTACCTTTCAGGGCTACGTCATGGACTAGCCCATGTTCATCTGAAACAGTGCTACATACGCCTACATACCTTACGAGAAACATAAACGAACTTCTTGTTGCAAGCTGAGCAGTGTTTCCAGGAATCTCTCTAATTTAAACTTCCACTGACTTCTAGGTAGAAAGGCCGAAGGGCTGATGAACTTTCAGAGCAAACACGCGTGACTGTTACTGGCCCAGTCCTTCTAAACACAAAAGGCACCAACAAGTGTGGAAATATTCTGCTTTAATTAGAACAGTGCACCTCTAATTAAGTGAGGAGGTCAAATAGCGAAATTGGTCTCGGATGACTCCCACAGTTGCCACATCGTGTAATCCTCGGCAAGCTACCAGTTTCCCTTATCTGCCAGCTTTGGGAAGCTTAGAAAAGGCCTAACTGCAGTCATGCAGTTCTAAAGAAGACAAGCAACGAACAGTTTACCTGGCTCATGCTCTGGACATGGCAGGACTTCCCTAACAGAAGGAATCCGGCTGCTCGCAGGCAGCTTCCGCTGGATTATTTACAAAGTGGCTCACTGTGGCGCGTGCTGAGCTCAGAGCGTCAGAACACAGCATTGGTGTTGGAGGGTGTATTAAGGGAAATGCCGGTAACAGCGATGGTGGAAAGCAACCTTTTTAAACAAGTTGCACAGTAACGGGGTAACGGTGACACAGTTACTGTGTGTTAAGCCATTAAATAAAGCAGAGAGCTGGAAACACAGCTAGAGATAGGCAGAGATCTATAGCCGCTGGCGGAAAGCAGCTGCGGCCAGCCATGAATAATTAGGGGAGGAGAAGCCGCACAGCACACGCTGGGAGAAGCCCTTTGATGAGCTGTGCGGCCGTGAAAAAATGCAATTAGGAGGGAGGGAGGCTGATGCGCGTGCTTGTTTGGTCACGTGAATCACGTGAACTTAAAGAAAACCGCACGAACGAAACCCTTGGTTTCACGAGCATTTTGAGCACTTGAATTCTCGCCCCGCTCAATGCGCTTGCGCGCATTGATAGGTCGCAAGACCTAAAAATACCAAGAAGGCCAACAAGTAACCTTTAATTAT
This sequence comes from Lissotriton vulgaris, assembly GCF_964263255.1. Lineage (NCBI taxonomy): Eukaryota > Metazoa > Chordata > Amphibia > Caudata > Salamandridae > Lissotriton > Lissotriton vulgaris. Next base: position 614,963,891 of record NC_141695.1, on the reverse strand, counting down.
TGCCAAAGCACGGCCCTGCTTGGCTAAAGTAACATCCGCTAACTGTGCTTGCAGAGGCTGAATGTTGGGGGAGGAAAACCAGACCATGGTCTTCTCCCAGAATCCTGCATACACAGGTTTGTTGGAGGAACACCTGGAAGCAAGTATGACATCAATTCCCTTCTGAAGGATGATCGAAGGAGATCAAATGTAGTCTTTCAATCGCAACGCATGGCGGTGCAGGTTGTGCTTACCTGCCCTGCTACTGTGACGAGGTCCTCCCGAAGCGGCTGTCGGATCAAAGAACATATGCTCATGGTGAGAAGTTCCGCATACCACTCTCTCCTCACCCAGTCCGGAGCCACGAGGATGACTTGGGTCCGATCTTTCTTGATCATCTTTAGAACTCTGGGTGGGAGAGGTACAGATGGCAAGATGTTCAATAGTCCCAAGCTCCAATCCAAACAAAAAGGTGTCTCCGAGCGACAGCTGCCTTGGGAACTCCTACGCACAGAAGCTTGGACATAGTGCATTCTCTACAGTGTTGAAAAGATTGAGCCAAGGGGTTCTCCTTGTTGCTGGAAGATGCCCTTTACCTCCTCCGAGTTAAGCCAGAATTCGTAATCCGCTAGACAAGGTCTGCAGAGTTAATTCACCCTGGCATTCAAAGATTCTGCATGTGTTGCATGGGAGATGCTCTAATGAATCAGCCATCTCCAAAGGTGCAAAGCTTCCTGGCACAGGACCCACAATCCCCCTCCGCCCTGTTTGATGTAGTACCACTAGGCAGTAGCGTGGTCTGTGAAAACCTGCACCTGTACCTCCTTAATGAATGGGAGAAATGCTTTATGTGCCAAGCATATCGCCCACAGCTCCAACAAGTTGATGTGGAGATGAGCTTCCACTGGAGACCAGAGTCCTCCGATATCTACCTCTTCCAGATGACCCAACCACCAAAGAACACAATGATACATTGGTCGAAACCATTAACTCTGGGTGGGGGAGGGAGAGGAGTCTGCCACCGATCTGAATGCAGTATAGCAACCACCACTGCAGGTCTTTTACCATCTCCTCCAACACCTAGATGTGATTCTACAGTGCCCTTTGAGACTTTAAATCACACTGCAGAGTCTGTAGGTGCCACCTGGTGTGGTCCACAAGCATGATATAGAAGGCCAAGAGGTCAAGAAGCGTCAGAGCTGAACTCATGGAGACCCAGGTCCAAGGCTGAAGCATCAGGATTATAGCATGAATGTCCTCAACTCGCTGTGGCGGAAGAAATGCTCAGAGAAACACCATGTCTAGAATGGCTCCCACGTAAAGAAGCCTCTATGAGGGAGTCCAGTATGAATATGGCACGTTGATCAAAAGACCCAATGATGACAACAGGTTGGCCATTGTCTTGAGGTGGTTTAAGGCTGCCTGAGGCGAGCCAGCCTTCAGCAACCAGTCACTGAGGTACAGGATGACTGGTATTTCCCACCTCCACAGATGGGCATCGACCAATACCATCACTTTTGTGAGCACCCGAGGTGAATTGGTAAGACCAAAGTGGTGCAATGGGAACTGAAACTGCTGGTGTCCTACCTGAAACAACAGGTAGTGTCTGTGGCACTGCAGGACAGGAATGTGTAAGTAGGCGTCCTGCAGGTCCAACACCATTCAGGGCAAACAAAACCGGGGCCAGAGTGAGTATTGTGTACCTCTTAAAGTTCAGACGGCGAAGATCTACAATAGGGCTAAGTCCTCTGTTCTTCTTCAGCACCAAGTAACGGGAATAAGAACGAGTCCCTATCTCTGATGCCGGAACCCTCTCAATAGCTCCTTTGACCAAGGGAGCTTGAACCTCGCCTTGTAGTATGGACAAGTGGTCTGAGGGGCGTTGAGGTGTACAAGGCATGTCGGGGTGATGAGAAAGGGAAAAAAATAACCGTTCTGGACAAATTGGATCACTCAATGGTAGGACGTGATGCTATTACACTGAGGAGGGTAAAAGGTAATATGACCTCCTACTGGGTGAATGTGCCCCACAGTGGATAAACTGAAACAGTTTTGCATTGGCTACAGGGGGCGGGGCAGGAGTTGGAGAGCTTGTTGCTCCTGGGGGCCTAGACACTGGAGGGTCAGATTCCCAGCCTCTGCCTCGAAACGCTTGTGAGGTTGGGTGTTGCAGTGTCAAGGTCTGAAACTGCTGCTGTTGGAATACCCTTTTGATGCTTGAAATTGGTGAAACTGCTGGGGAAAATACCATATTGGCAGAGCCAACTCAAGGCAGCGTGCTTTCTCTTGGCTTTCTTTAAAGTGCTACAGGGCTGAGTCCGGCTTGCCTATGAAGAGACACATGCCATAGATTGGCATGTTCATAGAAACTGTTGGAGATTGCTGGCAAGCCGGTGCAGAAAATCCAAGTGTAGCGCAGATGCGCCACGCTGGTTTCTACTGAAGCAGTCATTGCTTTCCAGACCCGAGCGTATGAAGTACTTAACTGCTCTCTTGCCATCTTGGATAGGAGTTGAAGGTTGGGACAGATGTAATCTTGGACAGCTTGAAAACATCTGCTATCATGTCCCATACAGCTTTTGAGTAACTCTCCTAGAGGCAGCTAGTGTTCACTGACCTGAGTACAAGGCTGGCTGAAGAGAACATTCTGTTAGCAAATACCTCTATGCTTTTTGACACTGTCTGGTGTGGTCTGAAATGTATTTGGGTTTAGTCAACTTGTGGAGGCCTGCAATACTAGGCTCCCTGAAGTAAAGGCTGAGGGAGTAAGCCAGAATTCCCCGTTACAGGCCTATGTCGCCTTGCAATCTGCCTGTTGACTGGGGGTAAGATCCTGGCTTTGCCAAGTCGCTCTGAGGTATCAGAGGTATATCATAAGGGCCTCATTCAATGGTAGGAGAGGCTTCTGAATGTCTGTTCAGGATAAAGAAGCTCCATGAGGACATTAGTTTTTACTTTCATTGTGTGTAATGTAAGGTCCAAGACTCCACTACTCTCCATATAACAGTGACAAAGAAGGCAGATTAGTTGCTGCTATGGTAAGTGAATGGAGGTCAGTGTCAGGGGATGTATCTAATCTGATTTTCTGTAAGTCAAAAAAGAGAATTTCTTTGTCATAGATTTGGCATTCATTGTAGTCATCAGGGTCCGGATATAGATGTGGCAATGTCTAAGGAAACTGTGCTTGCGGCCTGGAGGTACCCAGGTCATTAAGAGACTTCTCACGGTGGAAACGGCGTGATAAAGAGGAGCTGTGCTTCGGCTTCTTGGACTACCTTACGAACCAGACTTGAGATCGGCCCGAGAGTGCATCCACACTCTTAACCTCCTCATCTTAGGCCGGTGTTCCATCATGTAGAGTTTTGCTTCACGGTATCAAATGCCCTTCAGGTTCATTTTTGCTCATTTGTTGCAAGACTTCGAATCATGTTTGCAGCCCAGAGACAGAAAGTGGGGGAGGGGGGCATGGGGGAAGATTTTTGAAAAAAGTCAGCCTTACAGAATTTGAGGTATCCATGTCAGAAGGTTCAGAAAGAAAGGAACTAATGTCAGCTTGCGCTGGAGATAGCTTTGTAGGCACCCTGAATTCACTGGGGAAACTTGACCCTCGTTCACACGATGGCAACTATTGACGTGCCAGGGAATTGCTGAGACAATTCTCTGGATCCAGTCTGCACCTGGGGGCCTTCACAAAGTGAGGAATCTGAAGTTAGAAGTATCCATTTGAAATATTACTATACCTGTATTTAAATCCTCTCTAGCAAAAAAATGTGAAGTCTGTAACAGAAAGAAGATCAATAGCACTTTGCAAAAATTCAGCCACCAACGGGAAATTAAACTTCTCCTAGTTGAGTATATTGACTTTCAGTAAGGCAATTTAGATATAGATATGATACTCTAGAAAGTTAATATCTCATGTGAAATACTGCAACAAGGATCACTTTTCAAGTTCCAGGCAAGCACACTGAGGATTTGCAGGCTGGGGAGTAAATTGCCATGGCACTAGAGATACAGAAAGGTCTCTAGTGGACACCGACCATGATGGTGCATGGGGCAACCATGTTTACACAGATGCTGTGTTGAGGGATCTGCTGGATAACTTCCTTAATTAGCGAACTAGAGCAAAAACAGTCACGGTCGAAGGACTACTCCAGATAAAGTATGTTGCCCACCAATTTCTTTCTGGTAACCTTCTCTGAATTATTACAGCTTTAATAACTGTTGGTAGGGGCTGAAAACAAATAAATATCACTTGAAGCTTTTTGGCAATATGAAATCTGCTATCTCTTGGAGCAGATCCTATTCACTTAACCCTGCATGCTCAACTACTATGCTCTTAAATTTAGAGTCACCATTAGTTAAGCTGCAGATTGACCACCTTTTTTATTTAGTATGGCCCATAACATGTGCATTGATTACTCACAGCAGGCTATTGAACCTTCTCCTCATTTCCTGTTGATATAGGAGAGAGAGGCCTTATGAGTTATTCACAGAGTTCTCCGGATAAGCAGGTTTATTTGCCAATTTCCTTCTTGAAGAGACAGCAATCCTTTGACGATGCTGTAAACCAAGCAAGCCCCAGACCCTAAGGAAGATCCATGCTTATGCATGCTAATCTCACTCAAAGATGATCTTTAACATATTTGAGGTGAACCACACAACTGTAATTTGCCTTTCATATCTGGTGACCTATCAGAGAGGACCCTAAAATTGTTTCACTAAAGGACTAAAAGCTATTGTAATGGTTTTATTTTCTGCTGAGGTACCAGGGAGATTCAGAAAGATATTTAAACTAACAATCGAAGACTTGCTTTGTCTAACAACTATGTCGTCCTAGAAAAGTGTCTCATCATTTGGTAAATGTACTCTACCATCTAATAGCGGCAAACACACTGCCACTATTACTCCGCAGACAATAATTACCATTCCCATCCATAACAGAGACAAGCCCTCATAATAGTCCATGAGAGCCAAATAACGGTTAGGATCCACCAAGTGTTGATAGGTTTGACAATCAATTCAATCGGAGATATTGATTACCAGCACAGTTTTAAGAGGATAACCCAAGCACCTGCAAACTGAATTCAGAAACCTTAACAAAAAACTGATGAGAAATCGCCAGTAAATAACAGCAGCTAAATGTATTTCCCAAACAACAAATCTCTTTATTAGACATAAAAAAGGAACAATTAAAATATTTCAGTAGCTTTATTTCAGAAGCAACTAGTCTAATATTGGAGGGCAGGGAAATAATGAGGTGATCGGATTGAGGGAAGAGGTAGTAAAAAGGAGTAGAAAAAGCATAAGATATGATGGACGTAGGGTCGTTGGAAGCAGTGGACTATCAGAGAAAGAAATGGGATATGAAAGACGAATCAAACTTGAGGTCCTGAGACGACATTAATGGGACAGATGCAGTGAGTATGGGCAGATGGCATGAAGGGGAGCCTGAATGGATCTGGCGTCACTGCAAACACCCCTCCAGGGGGTCACAACCACTCCAAATGTACATTGTGGAGGCTGCCAGCACAGCACCCCTACAGCAGCACTCCGGCGGGGCTTCCAATGTGTCTAGCCCAAAGGCTCACCAGGCGGTGCCTCTCCCTCCTGTAGGTGCTGCACCTCAGACTTCCTTCACTGACTTTACATGGGCTTGGGACCCTGCTGTGGGCAGAAGCTCATGTAGCGCCTCCTGCTGAGGTTACTTGCTTGCCTTCCACCTGCGGGTCGGGGATACGAAAAAGGGCGCCTGCCTGCTACTAGTGCCTCTGCGCGCGCACCGCCACTGCTGCGAGACACGGAGCGAGAGAGCAGCAGCGCGCGCACCCGGAGGCAGCCCCCGGTGCGTGGACAGCAGCAGCGCACATACGCGGTAGCCAACGCCGAAGTAGGACATACGAACAAGCAATTTACGGTGGTTACCTTATGCCGCATAACGTGAGGAGCGAGGGTGATGCGCCATCCAGCATTTCACACAGCGCTTTCTCCTGCTCTGCTTCACCCGTCAGCACGTGCCCGCCTCTTTCACACCTCAGAAGCTGCTCGCAGAATGCAATCCGTGCAGCTCTGAGGAAATGACTGCCGACTCCCTTTGGCCCACACTCAGTGGGGGTACTTTGACCAGGACCGGGACATACGGGAGGGTTGCTGGGAGAGGTCTGGTGTATGCGACCGATTTGTGCCAGCTGGTGGAGGCGCTAGACTCTGGTCTGCCTCAGTTGCCGGCCTCTCGCTTAATCCTGATGTTTGTAAGTTAGCCTGGGGTTCATGAGTGGGAAAACGGTTTGTCCCCCCGGGGGCTGTTACATGCACAAGCCAGTGACGGAATCAAAGGGGCGGGGGAGTGGGCTGGGGAATGTTGGACGATGTCAATTGGACTGAACAGGTTAAGTAGATCACCTTCATTTGGTCCTTAGCCTCCCTAATATGATCCCCGAAGGCCTTGGGGCTTGTCCCGCAGCAGGAGGGTCGGCCATTCTCGGGGGGAGGGGAGGAGGGGGTATTCCGCAATCTTCCCCAGTCTGGAGTTTAACAGTTTAAGTAGCGTGAGGACCAACCCGCCCCCTCCCCCTTACACACTGGCACGCATGCCCCATCCGTTCCCCCATTTTCACAGTGCTTGCCAGGTTTCACATTGTGAAAACCGTTCTGTACATTGTGACGTTCTTTAATATTTATACGGGTGATGGTGTGTTGAGTGAGTTGAGCGCACGTGCGCATTGGAAAACAAAAGTGAAATTGTATCAGGCTTGCGAGGCACTGTTACTGCATGCAGCTGGCTTGCTTGGACAGAAGGGGGACAGGAGATGTTCACAGCGCGTGGCTGTAAGTGCGTGTGCACGAGCTCCAAAAGCCCTGCGTGTGGCCATTTCTGTCCCACTTCCGAGGCAAGCCAGTGACAAAAGCTCTCGCTGGGGACAACGCTTTCGCGCTGTGGTCGCCAGGCGAGACCAAAAAAAGGGATAGCTTGTTTGATTGTATTCACCACCCTTTCCAAGTTATCTGCTAAGAGTTGAGCACCACAGTGATAAATCTGGATGTCTAGATATCGGAATGACAGCAGTTCCCAATGTAGTGCAGATAGGTATGATTCCATTGGTTGAACCGCTTGTGGGTGAATGGGGAAGAGGTAGGATTTAGATCAATGAATTTTTAATCCTGAAATGCTGCCAGATTTGTCCAGCACACTTATGAACTCATGTAATCTGTTCAGTGGGCGTACCACGCGCAAGTGTCACTTGCCCCATTCCGGTGTTTTCTTGCGAAATATATAGCACTGTACATGCCTATGGCTCCATAGTCTGGGCAACTAACTGCCAAAGGGACATGCTTGTTTGGTACCTCGCAGTATAAGTACTACTGATCAGACATTACATTCCCAGTTCTGGCTCTGACCTGTGGGTAAGGCATACACTAGCTTGTTCTACCTACGAACGATAGGGTCAATTTCACCTCTGTGCTGGATCTTAAAATAAATATTGGCATAGAAAGGTATTGAATGCCTTCTTGATATCCTGTGGTGTCTCAAAACACCAAAAAGATGCTGTATGTTGAAATGGAGTTTGCAGCCCGGGTTGGATCGGGGTGAACAGGTGTCTGCATTAGGTGCATTCATCTATTAACTACGACCTTTCATAGCATTTCATACTCGGATTTAAGCATGGAGAGCAGTTTACAGGATCTCATATCAAGTTGGCCCCATCTGCGTTTAGGCAACACAACTATTATGGCCTCTAAAAGAGGTAGGAAGAACCTGTCAAAAGCTTTTCTGTACATGCATGTAGAGTAAAAAAAACAGCCAATTGAGATGGGTATGAGAAAATAAACCACTTAAAAGTTTTTAAAGAAGTTTGATTTTGCCTGACCAGTATGAAGCAGTAAGTCAGATATCACAGATGCTTTCTTAATTATCATAGCAAATCCTGTTTCTGCCACTGTGAATGTATCCAGGTTAGTAGTATTTAACAGGTTCAGGTCTAACTTCATCAGAATGCTCACAGCATAATTTCTGTTTGGGCAAGGCTCAAAGAACCAAAGGGGATATGAAATCAAGCTAAAGAGGCGGTGGAATCTGAATTGTGTTATCGGACTTCTCTGAATTGTTGAATCTGGCTAAGGTATCAGATTTAGTTATCTTTTTAATATCACTCATGTCTTCTTCTGAATTGTAATCCTCTACCTTGCAATAGGTTTCCTTGCTGACTTTAGTATTAACTCCGTGCTACTCTGCACTGAAGTCACTGGCACCACAAGCCGTGTCGGAATCATCACCCTTTTCAAAAAGAATTGCCTTTTTTTGGGCTGCTGGGTGCACTGATGTCTTGGATGCAGGAGGGTTGAGACTCAAACTGGCAAGACAAGGTTTGGTGTAAATGAAGGCACCAAGAAAGGTTCAGTGGCTCCAGAGGCTAGAGACATTTGCAAAGCAAACCGGGTTGGCCCTTCTGCCTAACAGGAGCATAACGGGTGGCCTAGGTGCCAGAACAAGAAAGTTTATCTGTTCATGCTGTAATTTCAGTAAGATCCTAATCTTTCCAGACAAGGAACTGGACTTGGCCCAAACCAATTACTTTGTTTTTCTTTGTGCGTGTGATGACAGGAAGAGAATGTTTTCTTATGCTTTTATGTTTTTTGGATATTGATTTTCAATCAAAAGACTGGCTTCTGTATAGGGTTCTCAACTGGACAAGGTGTCCTACACAATCTAAAGAAATCTGTTTTTTCCCAAGAATGGCATTAGGATACAACTGTGCACTTTTTTGAAGGCTAAACGAATAATCAGAATGTTGGTCAATTACGCACATCTGTCGCCAACATTTATGACATGGCGTAAAGCCCAGAGGTGTAGGAGATAGTCCCTTAAAGAAATAATATCTACTTACCTGTAATCTTAATTCTTCTCAAAGGGAATCTTCATTAAAGTCATAAGAACTTTATTGTCCCACTCAGAGCTAAGGTACACATAAAGATAACACTTTCTTTTAGAAAGTCAATTTGTCAAGACAAAAAAAGATTTACAACCTTTTGCAAATAATATTAGCTGAAATCTATTTTCATTAAAAAGGAAAATGTTTAAAATTAAATGGCACCAAAAAAACTTTTTCACAAGCATTTTTAAAGGAAAGGTGAAATAAAAGAAAGACAATGAGTTAGAGAGGGTGGAGTATAAAGAGTCTAGAGATCAAAGAGGCTGGACAAATTAAAGTACTTCTTAAATAAATTGCATTCTACCCAACTCCGAACAGGACCTGATACTGACAGTTACGTAACTATTACATTCCTTCCAGATCAACGTCATTAACAGTCGGAACAGAGGTAGCAAAACATCCATATGAAGGTGTAAAGAGGAAGAATAAAAAACCTAACAAAAAAGATTCGAGGAAGCTTGGGCATCGCACTGGAATCTGAATCAAGAAAGTAAATGGTCACTTACCTGTAGAAGTAGTTTTCTGTTTGGATAATTTTCTGGATTCACATTCTGTGCATTATTATGCCATCTAGTGGTTGGGTCTTAATTGTTTCGTTGTGGTCTTTTTCCCTCTACGGGTCACTGATCATTTGCTGACATGCATTTCCCCCAATGAGGTCTGACATATGCACTAAGAGCCCATATGCATGGTCATTATCTTCAGATTCTTATTTCCCCTTTGGTGACGCTAAAGTTATTTATCTTCGTGTTTAGTCTATTCTATGATCTTGTTTAAGACTCCGCTTATCTCAAGGAGAGTTGGGAGGGTTGCATGCAAATCCATAAAATTCTTCAAGCTGCAAAAGTACTCATACTGGTAAGTAACCATTTCCTCTGCAGCATGTGTCTTTTCTGTTTTCAAATGCTGTTCATAGATTTCTTAGCAGTATTCTTCTTTTGCAGGGAAGTTAGGTTCAGATGAGTGTGCATTCACAAAAAAGTGTGTCAGCAACTTCTGTCTTACCTACACTTCTCTGTTACCTTGTATGGCTGCACAGCCATGTTTTGTGAAGGTATGTATGGAGGACCATGAGCTGCTGCAAGGATATCCTTAATGGAGACACTGGCAAGAAATGTCAGTGTAGCACACATTTTTCTTGTGAATTGGCCATTTGTTTGTTTTCATCCAGCACTACTCCTGCTATCCTGTATCATGCTTAGATTGTTTGGACTATCCATCAGTCCTTTCTTTGACTGATTAGCCCTTAGTTACAGGTACAAAGGAGATGAAGAATTGGCTTCCCTTTCCGATTGGTTTTGTTTCCTGCAGGTATATAACTGCTCCTCTGACATCTATTGTGAAGAGTACCCATTCTTTCTTTGACTTTGGCTGTTGGAAAAAGGGTTGGTAAATGTATACTCTGGTTAATGTGGAAGTATGAAACCACTTTGGGCAGAAACTGTGGGCTTGTCCTCAATTGCCTTTGTTGTGGGGACTTGCAGTACACTCACTTTACATAATGACAATACAGCAACGAGAAAGGTAGATTTAAAGGCTAGATGTTAGAGTGCTGCTTTGTGCATAGGTTCAATAAGTGACTTCTTCAGCTGTGCCCACACTAGGATCAGATTCCACCTCGGAGTGGCTGGCGCCCTTGGTGGTGCTACCCCCTACGCTCCTTCTAAGAATCTGTTAATAAAAAAGCTTCTTCCTATAGTACCCCTTGTGTACGCCACTATAGCTGGCAAATGTACATTTAGTAAAGTAACGTTTTTCATCTAAGAAGTGAGTAAGGTATTTAACAGTGATATCATTAATCCTATTGCTAATGAATCCCTCTATAATACACTATAGGATGAACCAGTCTCACTTGGCGATGTACCATATTCGTGAGGTAGGTATGTGTGCTTAGGTTAAAATTTGTATGAACTACTTGAAAACTCCTAGGTGTTTGAATTCTAGGTCTTTAGAAGCCATGTTGCCAGGCTACGGGTAGCTCATTCCGGGTGGTATACCAGACCTATCTGCATTATTAGCATGTAGTGATGGGCTCCGACATCTCCACCAGTTCAGAGAATCCGGTCAGTTTAATCCACTGTGTTGACATTATTATTAATGTAATGGGTGTCTAGTTGCATTTTTCTAGAACTAAAGGAATTAGTGGGACTGGGGGGAAACGTTTAAGCAAATGTTCCTAACCAGTTTACCAATAGGGCATTCACTTGGGATTATACTCTCCGGGCATTGTGTTCACTAACTCACCTTTACCCACGAATCGTCCAGGTAGAGGTTTACATGTATCCCCTGCCTTCTCAAATGTGCTGCCTCCACAGCTAGACATTTTGTGAAAACGATGGGTGTCAATTTTATTCCAAAAGAAAATGTTTGGAACAGATAATGTACCTTGTCCACAATGAATCTAAGAAACCTCATGTGTTTGCTGCTCTCCAGCATATGCAGGTAGTTGTCTTCGAGGTCACAACTTTGATGACGAAGGTGGCCAGTAGGTCTCTCTTTTTCAGACGAGGTATGTATGGTTATTTTGAATCTATGGGTTTGAATTAACTTGTTCAAAGTCTGAACTCCAGACCAGATCTTACAGTCTGCTTTGGGTTTGGTACCAGTAAGTAGACAGAGTATACCCCTTGCTCGATTTCCCAGTTTAGCACCTTTTCCATTGCTTCCTTTAATAAAAGTCTCTCCACTTCTTGCCTCAAGAGAGTTAGCTCGGTCTTGGTGTGGCCTCTTGACTTTGGTGGAACGGTCAGAGTTTTTTTTTTTAGTAAACATTCTATGCAATACCCGTTCTGTGTATAATGTTCAAAATCCACTTGCCAGCGATTATTTTCCTCCTCTCCTTGACGAATCCCCTTATTAAGCCCCCCACAGGTGGCTTAAAGCTGCCACGTCATTTTGTTTTCGGGCCCTCTGCTCTTTGGGGTTTGTCCTCCGCCCCTTGCTCTGCCTCGAAAAGAAAAACATGTCTGGGACACCATAGTTTAATGCGGAGGACCACAGAAAAACAGAAGTTGGAATTGATGAAAGATTCAATGTTGGAGATGTGATCAAAATAACTGTTAGTCAAGTTATCATATTCTAAATTGCGATTATAATACAAAACAATGCATAACTTTCAGTCCAACTAGTACACACAAAAGTAATAAGCCTCTATTATTTCCATGACTACGTGCGCTCTTCACTTAGTTATAAATACTGCAGCTTGTGCATGCTGCTGTGTCTTGTGCTGTAGTGGATAATCGGATGTACATGGAACGACATGCGGTAGCTTTAGAATTGTGCATGACGAGGTGCCTGACCAGACCATAGAAATGACAGCATATCCAATATGAATTGTGTAGAGGAAGGCGTTCACAGTTGACTCACTTGACAGAGAGGGAGAAATCTCCAGGAGCGCTCTCACTCTCTCGGATGAGAAAGGCCCCATCGTGCCTCTGTTTGCCAAGCATTTCTTCGGCCTTCGCTCGTGGAATTTTACCAAAAAACCACCTAAAGGACAAAAAACAAATGAATGAAATGATGCTTCACGTTTCCATTTTCTCTGAACTCCAACCGTATCCTACAAACTTTGTCAAATGGTTCTAGTCAGTTGATGCACAAGTTACTTACCTTTGGTAACGATAAATCTGTAAGAAACAGTAGTTAGTGTTAGATTCCATACCTTAGAATATCCCCAGGCGTCAAGCTGGATCCGGAAAGTTTTCGTCAGCAGTACCCTTGCGCGTAAGTAGGCGTCGTCTGTGGCTCCGGGTCCATCTTCGGCATCGTGATCGCTGGGATGACGTCATCGGAGTACTTAGACGTCGCCCACGCGCGCTGACGTCAGTTCTGTACACGTGCCAGGAATGAAGCGCCATGATAGAAACCGACACTGGTGCCATGAAACTAGTGCCCTGAAAGGGATGTCCATAACCCAAAATATCGGTTCGCAGAACGGGGAGGATGGGTGGGGCGGTAAGGAATCTAACACTAACTACTGTTTCTTACAGATCTATCGTTACCGAAGGTAAGTAACTTGTGCATCTGAAAGAAACAGGTTAGTGTTAGATTCCTTACCTTAGAATAGATACCTCAGCAATACCAACTCCAGTGGTGGGTCTGCGAACCAAGATAACACCAGAAAGTCCTGGAGAACGGAACGGCCGAAAAAGCCATCTCTCCGGACTTGGCTGTCCAGGCAGTAGGGCCTAGCAAACGTGTGCAGCGAGGCCCATGTAGCTGCTGACAGATGTCATGCAAAGGGTCTCCCCGACACAGGGCAGTAGCAGCCGCCGTGGCCCGAGTGGAATGGGTGCGCAGCCCCACAGGAGGCTCCTTTATCGCCAAGGAGTAGCAAACCTTGATGCACATGACAACCTACCGAGAGATGGTCCACTTGTGCACCGCCCGTCCCTTCTTAGCGCCCACGTAACCAAGCTGGTCGTCCACCCGGTAGTGGCGTGTGCGGTCTAGATAGAAGGAGAACGCACGTTTTGAGTCCAGACGGTGGAGCCTCTCTTCCTCTTTCAAGGGATGCGGAAAGAAGGTGGGCAAGGTGATGGACTGCCCGATATGAAAGGCTGTAACCACCTTGGGTAGGAAAGAAGGAAGAGTCCTCTGAACAACCTTGTCCGGATGGACAGAGAGGAAAGGTTTAGAAGATAGAGCCTGGAGCTCACTCACTCTCCTGGCAGAGGTGATGGCAACCAGGAATGCAGTTTTAAGAGTCAGAAGACGAAGAGGACAGTTATTAAGTGTCTCAAAGGGAGTGCACATTAGATAAGTCAGTACAAGTTTCAAGTCCCACTGAGGCATCACAAAAGGAACAGGAGGAAACATGTGTGCGATGCCTTTCAAGAATCTATTTATAACAGGGGACTTGAAAAGAGAAAGCTGATCAGGAAGCCATAGGAAAGCTAAAATGGCCGAGAGGTAGCCTTTTATAGAGCCCAGAGCAGAGCCCTGCTGGGCAAGAGAGAGAAGGAAGAGGAGAACCTCTGAAAGGGGGGGGGGCAGATAGTGGATCCACAGCCTTTGCTGTGCACCATGCCACAAATTTGTTCCACCGCCAGGCGTATACCGATTTTGTGGAGGGACACCTGGCTGCCAGAATCACATCAAAGACTTCAGGAGGCAAGTCAAATGGCCTCAACTGCCGCCGCTCAATCTCCACACATGTAGGTGAAGATTGGACAGGCTCAGGTGGAGGACCGTCCCCTGCTGCTGCGACAGAAGGTCCTCCTGAAGAGGCAGACGAATCGGCGGATCGACTGACATACCGAGTAGCTCGGGATACCAGTATCTTCGTGCCCAGTCCGGAGCCACAAGGATGACTTGGGTCCGGTCACACCTGATCTTCTTTAGCACTATGGGCAGAAGTGTTATAGGCGGAAAGGAGTACAACAGACTGCAGCTCCACTCTCGACGAAAAGCGTCACCGAGCGAGTGCCGCCTTGGAAATTCCAACACGCAGAACTGATGACATTGCACGTTCTCTTCGGTGGCGAATAGAAATAACCAAGGCTCTCCCCACTGCAGAAAGAGACCTTGCGCCACGTCAGAGTTCAGAAGCCATTCGTGATCCATCATTCACTGGCAGCTGAGTTCGTCCGCCCTGGCGTTCAGGGAACCTGCCAGGTGTTGAACCACCAGGGCGATGCCCCGGTGTTCCAGCCATGTCCAGATGCGCAAAGCCTCCTGACAAAGGGTCCACAACCCCACCCCGCCCTGTTTGTTGCAGTACCACATGGTGTTGTCCGTGAACACCGCACTACACTTCCCCGGACAGAGGGAAGGAATGCCTTCAGTGCAAGTCGGATCGCCCGCAGCTCCAGAAGGTTGATATGGAGCCGGGACTCCGCCGGAGACCAGAGGCCTCTGTCTCTGCCTCTCCCATGTGCCCCCCCCCTCCCCGCATCCCAGGAGGGACGCATCCGATACTACTACGTGCTCCGGTTGGGGTAGGGAGAGGGATCTGCCGCTGACCCAATCGCGGTTCCTGAGCCACCACTGCAACTGATTCGCAGTGCCCTCTGAAATCAGGACGTGGTCGGACAGATTGCCCTGATGCTGTGCCCACTGAAATTTCAGATCCCACTGCAGAGCCCGCATCCGCCACCTGGAGTGATGCACCAGAAGGATGCAGGAGGTCATCAGGAGATGCAGCGTCAACCTGACCGAAACTTGTGATAAAGGCTGAAAGATCGGAATCGGAGCCTGAATATCCCAAACCTGCTGTTTGGGGGGGGGGGGGAATATACCCAAAACTGCTCCGATGAAAAGGAGCTTCTGAGAGGGGCACAGGTGTGACTTCGGCACATTGATGGAGAACCCCAGCGAGTGCAGGAGGTCAGCCGTAGTCTGGAGGTGGGAAACAACTGTTTGGGGCGAGCCCACCTTCAACAACCAGTCGTCGAGATAGGGGAAGGCTGAAACCCCTGATGTGCGCAAATGAGCTGCGACCACCGCCATCATTTCTGGTAAGACCGAAGGGGAGCACGGAAAACTGAAAGTGCTCTTGGCCTACCTTGAACCGAAGGTAACGCCGGTGGGCCCGCAGGACGGGGACGTGGAAATATGTGTCCTGCAAGTCCAACGCTACCATCCAGTCTCCAGGGTCCAGGGCAGCTAGGACATGAGCTAAAGTCAGCATCTTGAACTTCTCCTTCCTGAGGAAGCCCTTGACAATCCAAGGTAGGGCGTAGGCCGCCTTTGCCCTTCTTGGGTACCAGAAAGTAGTGGGAGTAGTAACCACTTCCTCCTTCTGGCCCAGGAACGCGCTCGATGGCGCCCTTGGCCAAGAGGGCCATAACTTCCTCCTGCAGAAGTTGCAAGTGATCCCCGGCATGCGGTGGCATGGCTGGAGGGGTCGCCTCAAAGGGGAGGGAGTAGCCTCTTCGGACGATTTGCAGCACCCACCTGTCCGACGTGATGGAGCGCCACTGGAGGAGGTGATGGCGAACCCTGCCCCCCACTGGCGTCGAATGGGCCTGAAAGCTCGGACTAGGAAGGCTTTGAGGGAGATGCTGAGGGAGCAGATGTGGACTGGCCTTGCCGTTGTCCCCCTGCACCGCCACGAGGGTTACTGCGGCCACGTTGAGGCTGGCTCTGCAGCCTGTGGCTGGCAGGACGTGTGGGGATGCCCCTTCCTTGGCCAGGAAAGGGGCGAAAAGCAGAAGTTTGCTGGCGCTGGCCAGACAGGCCCAAGGAGTAGGCCGTAGACCTGGAGTCCTTGAAACGCTCAAGCACCCTGTATGCTTTGTCGCTAAAGAGGCGACGGCCATCGAAGAGCATGTCCATGAGTGTGGCCCGGACAACGCCTGAGAAATTGGCGGACCTCAGCCAGGCGTGGCGGCGAACCGCCACCGTCGTGGAAATCGCCCTTCCCAGCAAGTCAGTAGTATCCAGTCCACACCTGATGGAATAACGCGCCGTATCCCGCCCCTCCGCAAGGGCTTGGGCGAGCCGGGCCTGGATCTCCTCCAGGCACTGGGGCAGCACGTCGGCAACCGTGTCCCACAAGGAGTGGGTATAACAGCCCAAAAGGCAAGCAGTGTTGATACACCGCAACTCCAAACTCAATGAGGAGAACAGTTTCTTCCCAAACTGATCAAACCTTTTGGATTCCAGAGGGGAGGGGTCGGGAATGCGGTCTGGGACGTAGAGGCCTGGATCACCAGGCTCTCGGGGTGGGGTGCACGGACATAAAGCTAGGGTTGCCCAGAGCCGGGCGGTGGCATCGGGCCACGTTCTGATCCACAGGGGGCACTGTGGAGGGCTTGGACCAGGTGCCCAACAGAACGTCAGTGAGGGCCTCATTGAACGGCAGTAGAGGCTCAGAGGAGCTTACTGGTGGTTGAAGCACCTCAGTGAGGAGATTAGTCCTCACGGCCGCCGCAGGGAGCTCAAGAGCCAAGGCCATGGCTGCCCTGCGCAAGACCACGCCATATGTAGCATTCTCCTCCGTAGCCACGGAGGGAGGAGAGATGAATCCAGTGTCGGGCGAAGTGTCCAAACCACTGGCCTCCCCTAGCTCATCTGCCCAGTCTTGACTCAACAGGCACTGCTGTGCCAGAGGGTCCTCAGACCCCTCCCTGTCCTCCCCTTCATCTGTGTCCTGGTATACAGGCTGGAATGACTGAGCCGGGTCGTAGATGAAGGCCTCACCCATCGACGCCAGAGACGGCGCCGAGCGGCACCGTTCAGACGCTGGACCAGGGTTGAAACTGGTGCAGACGTCGTCCGAGGATGGCGCAGAGAGAGACACTAGGGGGTCAGCACCAGCGGAGGAGTCGTAAGGTCAACTGGCGTCTACCTGGGTTCCAGGCACGGATCCCACGGGGGCCAAAGGTGTCGGGACCGAAGTCGGCGCTGGGGCCGAAGCACCCGACGGCGCTGGGGCCGAAGCACCCGACGGCGCTGGGGCCGAAGCCGCCGGCACGCCGAAGCACCCCAGTTGGGTCTGCGGGGCCCGAAGGCACGCCGGCAGGCCTCAACGGAGGGAAGTGAGTGCTCATGGCAATAAGGAAGTCACAACACTCCTCGACCGGGACCTTGAGCGGCGCGGAGCCGACTGCCGGATCTCGAGTAGCTTGCGGGACCGCTCCTGCCTAGCTTTCGAGATCAAGGCCCGGCAGTCGGGGCACGACTTGTCGTCGTGGTCGGCCCCGAGGAAGTAGACACACCGACGGTGGGGGTCGGTCACCGAAATCAGGCGGTTACAGGCGTCGCACGGCTTGAAGCCAGGCATCCCTACGGCACCAGGAGTCAAAGTCGACTCGAAAAGAGATCCAAAATAGATCAAAAAAGTTACTCAAAAAATAACTAGAGTACTGCTCTTCCCGGATCTGCACTTGCTGGCGCGGAAAAAAGAAGAACTGATGTCAGCGCGCAAGGGCGGCGTCTAAGAACTCAGACGACGTCATCCTGGCGATCACGACGCTGACGACAGACACGGAGTCGCAGAAGACGCCTACCGACTTTCCGGATCCAGCCGGACGCCTGGGGATATTCTAAAGTAAGGAATCGAACACTAACCTGTTTCTTTCAGACAAGAACAACACAAGTCAAAAGACAAGACATTATAAGGAAAAGCTTTTTACTTGCAAGCAATCGAAAATCTTTTATTTATCTCAGTCATTGAAATATGTGGACTATGGTTGACGCAAGTCATTTTCTAAGGGCACTGGGCATTTTCATCTGTGGATTGTTTACCAATGGTCTCACAGGTTGACAACAGTGAAGTGCCTAGCCAAGTTACACTAGGCTCTCACACAGTAGCTAAATTGAGCAGAAAAGGCTTTCTTGAGAAGGAGGAGGGGTTAAAAATTCAGATTTGGTAAGACACAATAAATAACATTAAAGCAATAAATGTCAAGCTAAGGCTTTACTTTATGAAAAGAAAAAAAGACTTTACTTATCCGGAGAGTGAAAATAACAGCTAAGATAACAGTTAAAACAAAGATAAAAAACGAAAGCAAGTAATTTCTGAGGCCGGGTTACTATCAAACATTTGTTTAGCTCTCTTTTTTTCACAAAAATAATATTGTCCCTATGGCTAAAGTTATCCTCGGAGAAGTCAATTCCGGGATTTTCAAGAATGATTGGTTTGATTTTTGTTTCTAGGCCATAACAGATACATCTAGAGCCACGTGAATCCAAAGTAGAGACAGCAAAGTAAGCATGAATTCTAGTATCCCTATTTGAAACCAGCATAGGTCTCGCCTGTGGGACCTATTTTCTTTGCATATGGTTTTAGAGATTTTGTACAGTACCCCAATGCTGTAAAAAATGGTAAAGGAGACCCACCGCCCGCCTGAAAAAATAAAGATATAGGCACTATGACACTGTTGTGTTTTTTGGTATTGCTAACAGGTCGATCTCTGGGGTGCCCTAGTGTGTGAAGAGCTCTTTGAGCAGCCGACAACTTAGCTCCCATTTGTGTGATATGGATGATTGTATTCATAGCCTGTATGACTTTATTTTGCTCTCCTGGAAGGTGTAGTGTTATTCAGATTATTCTTCTCTGAATGGTCCATGTCCATATTTCTGTGGCTATTTTGTACAGCCTGTGTAACTTCGTTCCACCTTGCTTGTTTAGATAGAACATTGTGTTGTCTGTTTGTATTTGGTGTCTTCACCTTCACTTGTATCTGAAAGGGTAGATACGTTCATGGTGATGGTCACATTTGAAGTTGGCTGTCTGAAGGGTCTGCCCACTGTTATGTCTTTTTTTTTACAAAGTTTTATATAGCTCAAACTTAACCCGAATCGGGTATCAAGAACGCTTTACATAGCACCAGTTGCATTACATGAGGACACATTCATTTTTGTTAGGCGCAGGGAGATTAAGTGATTTGCCCAGAATCACAGGATGTTCAGCGTCATTGCAGAGACTCAAACCCAGTCCCCACATTCGAGGTCGACCGCCCTAGCCGTTAAGCCAACTCCTTTCCCTATGTTGTTTGCGTTCCACCATCTGTTCTTGTACTTTCTGGGCTACAACCACTAGAGCTTTCAGACTCCCTGTGGTCTGTAACCATTGGCTCATGATCTACACTTGGAGGTGTTTTATGTGAAATCTTGTATGTAGTATAAGGGGAATGGCGGAGGCCACCATGCCCATAATTTTCCCCATAGTCCTCAGTGTCAGGGACTGACCCTTGCAGTAGTAGCAAGATTGCTCAGTGATTGCTTGAACCCTTTTGAGGGTGGGGAATAAATTTGTCTCCACCATGTTGATCCTTGCACCTAGAAAGGTATTTTCTCCATCTGGCTTCATGGAGGACTTCTCTAGGTTGATTGCAAACCTAGCCTGGGAAGGGTGCCCATGACAGTTCTGATGTTCTTGCATTGGTGGAAGGGGTTTGCTTTTACCAGCCGGTCATCCAGCTATGGATATATGTGGATCTCCTTCCTTCTTAGGTAGGCCACCACTGTGGCCAGGCATACCCTTGGTGCTGACCTGATTCAGAAAGGGAACACTCTGAAGTGGTATCGGTCTATGTTGACAACAAACCAAAGTATTTCTTATGCGTGTGGTTTACGGGTTAGTGCAAGTAGGCATCAATCATTTAAGTCTATGGTTGTTAGGCAGTCCTTTTTCTGCAGCAGCGGGAGGACCTCTTGTAATGTGCACATTTTGAATTTCTGTGTTTTATAAATTTGTCTGAGAATTGGTCTTAGCGACTCATCTGGTTATAGCACGAGGAATTATACCAAGTAGTTTCCTTAGTTGATTTCTGTTGTTGGCACTCTCTATTGTCCCTTTTTCCAAGAGTGCCTGCAGATTCTGTTCTATGCAGCGCCTTTCTTCCTAAAGTGCGCTCTCTTTCTTGGTTTGACTCCTGGCGGTGGCGGTGTCTTTATGAGTTATATGCAGTATCCAAATTGGATTATACTATGGATACATTTATCTTATGTGACCCTCCTCCACTCATGACGGAAGGCCTTTATTCTTCATCCTACTGGTGTTATTAGGCGGGGACGCTGGCAACTGGAGGCACTTGGCAGAGAAGCTGCCCCCCCCTGGAGATCTATCCTCTCCCTCTTCCACAAAAGGGCTAGCGTTGCCT
This sequence comes from Lissotriton vulgaris, assembly GCF_964263255.1. NCBI lineage: Eukaryota > Metazoa > Chordata > Amphibia > Caudata > Salamandridae > Lissotriton > Lissotriton vulgaris. The sequence continues at coordinate 614,943,433 of NC_141695.1, read as the reverse complement.
GCAGCTGCCACTTTTGCACTATCGGTTTTTGTTGGTTTGTGGGGTGGTCTGTGGATGTCTGTGGCGAGGCCCTGTAGGTTTCCTTTTCGGCTGGTCTTCTCATGGTGGATACCCCTGCCCCTCTGCGTGGGTTGCCTTGAAATTGGAACGCTCCCAAGTTCTTGACCATTTCGCAATTCTTCTTTAACGGCTGTAGTGTCTCACCCACTGCCATGCGAAAAGGTGTTCTACAGTGAAGGGAGTGTTTATAATGCTTGCCTACACCTTTCTTTTGAACCCAGACACCTGTGGCCAGGCATTCCTTTTCAGAGTTGTACCCATTACCATCTGCCTATTTACTTTGTCTGTGGTGTCAAGGGCCAATTTTAAGCACGTGTTGGCAATGGTCTTACCTTCTTCCCCTAGTGCAGCTGCCCGTTTTTGGAACTGCTCTGGAAGGTGCTTCATTAGGTATCCCATTTCTTCCCAGTGATGATGGGCATACCAATTTAGGAGGGCGATGGAGGTTTTGATCTTCCACTGCGTTCCTGCTCCTCTCTCCATTTCGCAACCTCACTGAAATCCGGGACTAATGCTGTAATATCAGGATCCTAGCCTGAATAACCTGGATTCTCTTCCCTAGGTGAAAGGCACGGATCGGACCCATGACTACCCTCTTGATCTCTTTCTCGTGTGGAAGTAGGGATGTTGGCTCTTTTCCTTACAGTGTCCATGATTACTAAGTCTCCCATATAATTCCCTCCAATATATAGAGGGTCTCTGGAAGATTTCTTTTCTTGCTTCCCTCAGTATCAATCTTTAATGCCTCCCTTCTTTTGTCCAGGACGATGGAGAACATCGGAAGAAATTGGTTCCTGCTCTGTGCAAGCACAAGAGTTTTAAGGAGGAAACACATCTGTGCCCTCTCCTTCGAGTTGGAGTCCATACCTGTATGCTGCCCTCTACCAAAGTTGTACGTGTGATATCATCTGGAGAACAAGGTGTAGGAAGGTGGATATCTGACTATATGGTTACCTCAACTTTTTGCCTAGTCTTTTGCTGGTTTTCGACTTAGTTGGCCTGGGATCCTGCTATTCAGGGCCCCAGGCTATCTGCTCTCCCTATAAAATGGACTCCATGTACTTTAGGCACATACCAGATTGTGTATTGGGTCACCTTTGTGAGCCCCTGTATAGTGTACCATAGGTACCCAGGGCATAGGTGCATCCAAGGCCTACCAGGGGCTGCAGCATGTATTACGCCACCCCTGGCTGGCCCTCCAAATTGAAAACACAGGCTGATCACTCAGCCTGGGTAAGGTGGTGTATTCACCCCTTACTTAGATATAGTATTCCTATATCTACCTTTACATATAGACACATATACACCTATAAGTCACTCCTATGGTAGGCCTCGACAATCCTGGAGGCAGCGTGCTTGGTTTTATGTGAGAGGGTGCCCTAGCATGAGCTGAGCCCCTCTGCAGCTTTCGGAACCATCTCCTTATAGCTGTTCTATGATATAGCCATACCATATACTCTTAAGTGCATTATAATCCTCCCGGTTAATGCTAACTTTGGTTTGGCTTTATCAAAGCGTGTCATGTAAGGTGGCAAACACTTTGGAATACTACCCCCCCGCCACTTCTGGCGGTGGGGGTAGCATTCCACCCTTCTAGAGGGAAAAGACATGTATGTTACTTCTTTACTTGGTTAAAGTTAAACAGTGCCTCAGCATCACAAAATGGATGCTGCTGCCACAGACCCGAGTCTGACCACCTGGTGCTGGTGGAAACTCCGGCAAGGGCGGCCTGGACAATAGGTTTCATGTCCAGGGAGGTACCAGCACCTCCCCAGGCAGGCGTTAGGTGTATTGGGGCAGGGAGGGCTGCTTTCAGTGAATGCATCTAGACATTGCCTAGGGCACACAAGGTCTTCCATGCATAACCCGGTTCAAACCAGTTGCTGGGGCACTCCAGCCCCAGCTCTGGCGCGAAACTGGACAAAGGGAAAGGGGTGTAACCCCCTTCTCAGGTCCACCCGTAGGAGGGACCTAGGCAGGTAATCCAGCCTCTTAGCTTAGTATAAGTATAGGAGCTGTGTCCCCAGGACGTTATATTGTCCTGGAAAGAAACTTTGATACAGAACTCTTGGACCTTCGACATTCTATTCTGACTAGAAGACGGAAGACATCTCCCTTGTGGTCAAGAAGTGACCACCCTGTGCAAACAGGCACCACCAGTAACTTGCCGGTCTGCTTTGTCGACGCTTTCAGGTTCTTCACTTCACCGATCCACCCTTGGATCCACCCGGACACTTTTCCTCTGGTCGCCTGCAGCACTTCTTTGCAGATCTCCATAGAAAAACACGACGAAACCCAACACCAAAGGCACCTATGCCCCCGGCTTCCCTGGGTGAGGTAACACGAGTACTCCGGTGAGCCCGTGGGTCTTGACTCTCGAAGTGTCTTAGTCTAAAGGGGTTTCATCCTAGTCCATCCGGAAGTGTCCTTAAACAGTAACGTTGTAACTTCTTCGTTTCCCATTATAAGTCCAGGGTAACTCACAACTGTGTTTAGACACTGCACGCGTCTCCAGTGGGCCTCCTACTTCCTAACCTTTGGTTGTTTAGTGTAGCCCCAGCGATTCTACAGGCCCCAGGCCTGCGGACTAACTCTCACGTGGTTCTTATACCACTTCTTTAGTATATGGTTTGTGTGGTCCCTAGGGCATAACTGTATTTGTGCAACTTATCTTATGCTAATTGAGTAACTTCTGATGTACTTCGATCTCTGAACTCATAAAGAGTGCAGAGGGGTTGTGTTTAGAATAAATACATATATATTTGATATATACCTTGTGTGGTGTCCTTTCATTTGGTATTCAAGGGATTATAATTGGTAAAACAGCTTGCATCACATGCTCTCTGAAGTCTTAGCCAAAGACTGCTGGTCCATGCTACCACTAGGATAGCTTGTCTAGAAGGTTGACTTTACAACCACCATCAATAAGGGTCGATTAGACTGGTGCAAGGTGCCCACTAGAATAGTGGACATCATATGCCAGGCTAACTTCTCACACAAAGTCTCGACGGATACGAGGTGCTACCATCATCTGCAAGTTAGCTTTGATATCTTGCCACTAGTCAACATTTTTAACGTCTGGAAAGAGCATCTGGTCGTAATCGGGCTCTTTGTCCTCGAAGAATATTCCCTGTTCTTTTTAGGTTGACGTCTGCCAATGCGCTTGCGCATTGCAGAGGTCGATCTATAGTAGCTGAAACAAACTCTTGAAACCAGCGAGGATTGTCCCCAATGCATGTGAGGTACTCAAGTGCAACGCTTCCCCAGCGAACGCTTGACCTCACTTCTCAATCAAACCCCATATGGTGTTCCCTCCCACTCGCTCGCACATCAAACCCTGTCGAACAGTCTCTTTGTTTCTTGTGCATTCAGCTCCCATTCGTGCGAGGCCGATATCTGTCTGCTGAGCCAGTCTGCTTCCACGTTTTCTTTTCCTGGCAGATGTATCGCCAGTAGATCTATTTTCAATGGTATTGCCCATTTCCATATTTCTTGCGCTAGCTCTGACAGCGGTGCTGATTGTGTTCCTCCCTGTTTGTTTATGTAGAACATCGCTGTTGTGTTGTCCGTCTGGATCAGCACTGTTTGATTGTACAACTTCGTCTGGAAGGCTTTCATAGCTAGGAGAACGGTCTTTAGTTCTAGGTAATTGATGTGTTTTACAGCATCTGCTTGTGTCCACAAGCCCCTCACGCGTAGTTTTTCCATGTGTGCTCCCCATCCCTTTTGGGATGCGTCCGTGGTGATGGTCACTGTTGGTGTTGGTGGTGTTAGAAGTTTCCCTTTTGTTATGTTTTCTTTGTTCCACCATGATATCTCCTATTGCACTGCGTGCGTTACAACCGCTAGGTCCTCCCAACACCCAGTCGCTTGTGACCATTGGTCCTCCAGCCACTCCTGGAGTGGTCTCATGTTAGTCGGACATTTGGTATTATGTGGATGCATGAGGCCATCATGCCCATCATCTTGCTCACCGCCCTCACTGTCAGAGCTTGCTCCTTCTGGTAGAGGCGCGCCTCCTTCAACAGTGCCGTTGTTCTCTTCTCGCTGGGAAACACCTTCCCCTGAATGGTGTTGATTTGTGCCCCCAGAAATATTTTGACCTGTTGTGGGTTTATGGAGGATTTCTTCCAGTGAATGGAGAAACCTAGGGCGATTAGTGTGTCGGTCCCTCTCTGAGCGTGCTGTTTGCACGTATTGTATGACTTTGCCTTTATGAGCCAATCGTCTAGGTAAGAGTATACGTGTATCCCCTCCCTCCTTAAGTGTGCTGCGACTGCTGCCAGACACTTTGTGAACACCCTTGGTGCTGATTTTAGTCCGAAGGCCAATGCCGTGAATTGGTAGCGGTCTGAGTGGATTGCAAATCGTAGCAGATGTTTGTGCCGTCTGTTCATTGGGATGTGTAGGTAGGCATCCTTTAGGTCTATGGTGACCATGAAGTCCCCTGTTTGAATCTGTGGGAGTACTTCTTGCAGGGATGTCATTTTGAATTTCTGTGTCTTTATGAATTTGTTGAGGAACCTTAGGTCCAGGATGGGTCTCATAGTTTCGTCTACTTTGGGTACTAGGAAATACGTAGAGTACACCCCCTTATTCCTTTCCCTGGGAGGTACAGGCTCAATAGCCTCCTTTAGTAGCAGTTCCTCTGCTTTCTTCTGAAGAAGCTCTAGTTCCTTTTTTGCTAGTGCTCTTTTCTTTGGTCTTCTGCTTGGTGGTGTTTTTTCTAACTCTATGCAGTACCCGTACTGTATTGTGTTGATGATCCATTTGTCCGTTGTAATGTTTCTCCACTCCTGGAGGAAGAGTTTTAATCTTCCTCCCACTGGTGTTATGTGCTCGTGTTGTTTTGGTGCGTGAGAATCCAGTTTTTTGCTTTTGTGCTCCACCCTTGGAGTTTTTTGTAGGGTGTGCACTGTCAATGAGGCAGAGTCACTTGGAGGTCGTTTGCTGTCCACCCCTCCTGGCGTTTCCACGTCCGCCCGCTCTCCCGCGAAAGGACTGGCCCCTATGTTGGTATTGCCATTGCTGTTTTTGATGGCCATGTTGTGTATGGGTGTCGCTTTGGTGGGAATGTTGGAAGGACTGATGCGACGTTCCTGGCTGGTTCTCACCTCTCCCGTGTGGTCTCCTTGACGGGGTCCCTCTCTTCGCTCCCCTGAATTGCAAGGCCCCCATGGATCTTGCGGTGTCATTATCCTTTTTGAGCTGTGAGAGCTTGTCGTCCACTATTGCACCGAACAGTGTCTCACAGTTGAACGGAGTGTTCAGGATGTTGTGTTGCACCTCCGGTTTAAAGCCCGATATTCTGAGCCAGGCTTGTCTTCTTTCTGTGACGCCCAGCATCATAAGCCTGCTGGCCGTGTCTGCCCCGTCCAGTGCTTTTTTTAGGCAAGAGTTTGCCAAGTTCTTGCCTTCCTCTACCAGGTGCGAAGCCCTTTGTTGGTGCTCCTGAGGTAGGTGTTTCACCAACCATGCCCAGTTCCTCCATGATCTGGTAATGGTGTCTGTTGAGTAGTGCATTGGAATTAGCCATGTGCCAGTGCATAGCGGCATTCCTTTCGATCTTCCTTCCTGTTAGGTCCATCCTTCTGCTCTCCATCAGGGGGTGGACCCGAAGTAGTTGGCACATTGGACCTTCTTCTTGCTGTTGCCGTGATGACCCTGAACGCTGTTGCAGCGTTCTTGATGCATTCATTATAGAGCCCAATGTCGTCCGGTGGCGAGGGCCTCGCTGGATATGTGTCCACTCCCTCTTCTGGACTTTCGGCGTCGACGTCCTGCCACTCGACCTCCTGTGTATCCGAGTATGTGGATTCTTGGTACACCGTCTGTTCGTCCTCTCTCTCCTCCTCGTAATAGGCATTATCATCTTCCTGAAATGCCAGATCTTCCAAGGTCTCTGACGCTTGTTCTACTTCGAAATCTTCCTCTTCCGCTTCGACCACATGTACTTCTGGTGACTTTGGCCTCGAGGGAATTGTGTAAGATTTCATTTTCTCTTCGAAATCTTTCTTTCGCTGCAGGATGTTCTCCATCTCTGCTTCGAGTCTCCTCTTCTTTCTTTCCATCTCCGCCGCCTGTTCGGCGTCGAGTGGTTGTGCCTGTCTCTTTGGCGCGCTAGCTGGCGCCGAGATGGGTTTCGGCATCGAGATTGTTTTCGGCGGCGACGCGGTTTTCGGCGTCGAGGCTGGTCTTGCGTCTTTCGTCGTCAACTTCGAAGATGTTTTCGTAGTCGAGCGCTCCTTTTCTTGGAGGCTTTTCGACGACTTTGGTTGGTCACCCTCCTTTGACGCCAGGGAGTCCTTCTGAGAGGACCCGCTGGGCCTGGATGCTGCTGCGGATGCCGAAGTTCTCGGCGTCGGCGCTTTCGGGGGCTTGGCCTCGATTTTATGAGAGTCTTGTGTGGACCGTCGAGAGTCTTTCCGGCCTTTTTGGGTCGTCGATTCTCTACCTTATCAGTAGTCTTCTTATTATCGGTCTCTGCGACCGTGTAGCCGATGTCTTCTTCGGCGACGTAATCCTCCTCGTCGGTCGAGAGTCCCAGGCCTCGAAGGGACGGAGGTTGGCTCTTGCCCTGCATGGTGTAGTTTGCGATCCTTTGCCTCTCTCTCTCTCGAAGGGTCTTCGGGGTGAACGCGGAGCAGGCGTTGCAATATCTGCTTTCGTGGTCGACCGGCAGGCAGAGGTTACAGACTGGGTGTTGGTCCTTCTGCGCGTACTTATGATGGCAGTTTCGGCAGAATTTGAATGGTGTGTTGTCCATGTCCTGCGTTCAGGATGTCCCCTGATTGCGCATTCTCCTGTGGACGTCGAGGAATGTCGAAAATTTCCCCTTCTTCGTCGTCCTTTTCGATGGTGTAGTCTTCCTTCGTCTTTTCCGATGTTTTTTCTCTCCAAACTTGAGTCTTGCTTCTTCTTTTCTCCAAAACTCTGGAGCCCTCTCGGGAACGATCCAGACCCAACGGCGGAAAAAAGAATCTGAAGATGGCGCCCAAGGGTGGGAGCTTCCGCAGGAAGCACGCCGACGTCACAGGACTGACACCAAAAGGTGGGACGTCGACGCCCACCTGGGCAACGAAAAAAAAAAAAAAACAAAGAAAAGACTACGATTCCGGACCTAACCACTAGACCTCGGAATAAGACCCAACCACTACACCGTGGAATAATGCACAGCATAGTGAATCCAGAAAGATTCACGCTGCAAAACTGTTACCTATCTAGATAAAATACACATCTGTGATCTGCATGTTACATGATGATCTTTACAGCGGGCACATTAGCTCTCCATGCACCTCTCGAAGTAAAAAAACAAAACCTCTCACCAAGCAAAACTCAGTTCACCAGCAAGCGCATTAATCCCCTGACCTTTATTATTATGACCATTAGTTCCTCTTCCCTCCAGTCTAGTGTCACAGTTTATCTCCCCGATTCATAATCTACAGATTCTTTGTGCCCCCTTGCAAAACCCTTGTTGTTGCTTCTGTTTGGATTTATGAATGCTCATTGTTGGTGACCTGTAAACAAGTTTGTAATATTTGAAACGTTTGTGTGGAACATTAAATCGCAGTAAGCGGCATGGGGAACCTTCTTTGCAAAGAGAAGTTAAAAGTACAGAATATTCATCTTGAAGTGTCTTCGTTCTGGTGACCACCTCATTATTTCTGATTTGCAAAACTGTTCAGTTTCTCTACTCATCAGAGTTAGTCCCTTATGAAAATCTGTAATATAACAGTGTAAAGCATGTAATAACAAACTGGGCATTTAGATTTACTGCCGGTAACTGCCATCTCTATTTTACTAAGACATTTTCCTTTCCCAAGAATGCATTCTTTTTACGGCTCAGTATAATTAATAAAAAATAAACCCTTCAAGGACTATGGAGTTGGCTTTGCCCTACACAAGTTCAGACCACCCATGCAGGAGTGGGCAGACAGATGTCAGCGTCACCACAGCATCGCTCAAGGGCCTCCGCAGCATCGCTCAAGGGCCTCCGCAGCATCGCTCAAGGGCCTCCGCAGCATCGCTCAAGGGCCTCCGCAGCATCGCTCAAGGGCCTCCGCAGCATCGCTCAAGGGCCTCCGCAGCATCGCTCAAGGGCCTCCGCAGCATCGCTCAACGGCCTCCGCAGCATCGCTCAACGGCCTCCGCAGCATCGCTCAACGGCCTCCGCAGCATCGCTCAACGGCCTCCGCAGCATCGCTCACGACCCCCACAGCATCGCTCACGACCCCCACAGCATCGCTCACGACCCCCACAGCATCGCTCACGACCCCCACAGCATCACTCACGGCCTCCACAGCATCACTCACGGCCTCCACAGCATCACTCACGGCCTCCACAGCATCACTCACGGCCTCCACAGCATCACTCACGGCCTCCACAGCATCACTCACGGCCTCCACAGCATCACTCACGGCCTCCACAGCATCACTCACGGCCACCACAGCATCACTCACGGCCACCACAGCATCACTCACGGCCACCACAGCATCACTCACGGCCACCACAGCATCACTATGCGCAACCACAGCATCACTGACCGCCACAGCATCACTCGGCGCCACCACAACATCACTCCGTGCCATCCCAGCATCAATCTGTGCAACCATTCAACAACAACTGGTTCAAATATGTTCTCTCAATGTTTCAAGCTTTATCACAATGTCACAAAAAGATGCTAATATTTCACTTCTGTTCTTGGATTTTCGTCACAATAAAATACACTGAACATAATCTTCAAAAAAGTTATTTACAAAAGTTTAAGCTATTGCCATTATAAATTACAATCACTTATGTAAGTATTAATTATTTAAAAAAATTAAAAGCCATTGTTATTAGTAATATCAATACATCTAAGTCACGTAAATACAAAACATGTTGCATTACAAATGCTATAGGTGTCACATTAGCGAAAGTTATAACTATTGGCATTGTAAATGACAAAGCTAATAATTTAGCTATTTTCAAAACCAACACATAAATAAAAAAAATTGTCATTTACAAGACCAATAGCTCAAACTTTCCTAATGCGAGACCTATTGCATTGCAAATCCTTGTTGTAGTTCTGGTGTTGATGGTGGATTTACCCCGACCTCCTCTGGTTCCTCCCAGCTCATTTCTTCTAAGGGCTTCACAGGATTCAAAATTCCTTAAGGGATACAAAATTCCCAAAGTATTCAATTTCTGGAGAATTGCCACCATTTCGGCTTAAGAGTTGTCTGTTCTTTTTCTTGACCTCAAGCACCTTCTCGTCAGTGTTCATCACGGTCTACAGTCTTTTCTGTGGAGCCTGGGCATTGATGTCTATCAGTTCCCATTGGACCGGGAGTCTCACGGGCAAACAGTAAGCCAGAAATGACTGGAGCCCTGGAGGACGTCCTGAAGGGGGTTGGGATTGTTGGATTTGTGGAGAATGAGGCACCCAGACAGTAGGGTCTTCTCCTGTCATACCCCTGCAACAGGTACATTTAGCCAACTAGACCAATAACATTTTTTTTTTAATTGGATCCTGCCTGCTCCATGTGGATGTGTTCTACTAAAGGCATGCTGAAAGGGTCTGGCAGGTGGCACTGGAGAGAGCTGCAGGGAGGGGGTAGTGGACTGGGTGGCCTGTTGACCTTGACCGATGGGCACCATGGCCTCTACCAGGAAACAGCTGCGCACCTTGTGTAGGTTGAATTACTTAGCTGTATGCAATACCTCTCCTGAAGCTACGAAAAAAGCAGTAGGGCTGATGTCGTTGATTGAGGCACACAGGACCATGTAGTGTGCCGTGGTCTTGCTCTTCTTGAATCGTTCAAGAGCAAAGTCTGCCTTATCCCAAAAAGCGAGTCCTATCAAACAGCATGCCCATGAGGGACAATGGTATATCGCCTAAAAAAAAGGTAGACCGCAGCCAAGAGTAGTAGCAAATGGCTACACTGGTTTCAATGGCCAGCTCAATGGAATCGGTGGTGCCCAAGCCACAGCGAATTGTGCACTTTAGTTGTCACGACCTTCCTGTACGGCCTGGGTGAGGACAGGTTGAAGACTTTCTGGGAGGACTCGAGCCACTAAATCCCAAAGGGCATGGAAACTACACCACAAAAGGCAGCTGGCATTCACTGATTGAAGCATCAAGCTGGAAGACGAGAAGAACATCGCCACCTGTTTTGACTTCCCATCGGAGTGTAAGTAGAAGGGAATGCATTGGGGTTAGTCTTACCTGCAGAGACCTGAACCACCCAGCTTTCAGGAGAGGGGGGCTGAGATATACACGAAAGGTCGCCGGAGGCTTGGCAGTGGCTCTGTGCAATCTGGCAGTTGACTGGGGAGCCAGAGCAGGGCTTGGTAGATGCCACCCAAAAAGTACCCGTAGGGCCCTCGTTAATAGGCAAGACGGCCCCCTTGGTTGAAGGATATCTGTAAGAACACTGATCTTGGCCTCCAAGGTGTGACGCTGTAGGTCAAGGACTTGGTATTGGTAATGTCTCTAAGGAGAAGCACTCTCCTTAGAGACAGTACCAGGGGGTGAGAGAATCCCCAACTCAGGTGAGGTATAAGGGCCAGTTTCATCTTCCTCATCATAATCATTGTCCGAACCCGTGCTGGACAGGCAATGTAGAGTGTGTATTCGTCTTGGTGGAGGCAGACCTAGAGAAGGAATGGCGGTCAAGGTCAAACCTGGTCGAGTCATTCGGTCGAGGTCGAACTGGCCGAACTGACCGATTCAGCATCAGAGAGAACAATTGGGGCCTCATCGTCCGGCATCAACAGTGTTGGCTTCGAAGTACCAGAAACTGGAGTCAACCCTGGCACCTGGGGTGGAGTGAGAGGTGTCTCCATAGGGGGCTGGGAAGGTTCAGCTGGTGCAGAGGGTGAACCCCTTCCAGTAATCCAAGTGGACAACCTCTTGGCACAATGTGGCCCAAAAGAGCACCAGAGGGAGTCGGCAATGATCCAGAGAGTCAGAGCATGGCCTAATGGAACTCTTTGATCAGTTTAGGAGTAGTGAACAGCTATAGAAACTATGGCTGTACTGGCACAAGGTGAGGGATTGGCTCCAAAGTTTAGCAGCGAGATCAAGATCTATAGTGCTGTTCCCTCGTCTTCTTATTGAAGTGTTAGTGGCTGTAAGGAGCTGGGTCCCACTTAGATGTCTTGTCTTTAACTTATTTGAGATGTAGACTGATCTCAGGAACATCTCCTGTGATTTCTTGATCTTAAACACAACTGAACTTTCAACTTGGAGTGGTCTTGTCATAAAGTATTCCAGTGCTTGGCGATGCAGAGTTTCACCAAAAAGGGTCGCATTGCCTTTGGGTTCATTGACGCACAGTCATTGCAGACTTTGGAGTTGTGACTCGAGCCCAGGCACCACGTGCAAATCTGATGAGGATCTATTACAGACATTTGTTTGCAACAGTCCTTATACGACATGCAATTTTTTGATCATGCTAAGGATCTTAAAGGGAAGACAGGTAGCTCCGGATCTGCGTTTGGTGGCACGGAAAAAACAAGTTACTTACCTATACACTGTGAGCCTCCAGTACTCCTATCTTTCATAGATTCACATGCTTGAATATTTCCCTTCATCCTGGTGGAAGCCCCACTGTATTTAAAATAAGCAGTACTATTCAAGTACATTAAAAAACATCGAGAAAGCAAGTGACCTTTAACCAATTCACATTGTTTAATAGACATAAACTTCAGCCAATCAGGGGCAAGCCCCTGAACCACTTCCCTACAGAGCCATCATACCTCAGATTTTGAGCAAATGTGTGAATATATATAAATTTCATTGAGGTATAAGAGGGAGGTGGGTGAATCGTATATGAATCTATGAAAGATATCAATACTGGAGAACCACAGTGTACAGGTAAGTAGGATTATGTTACTTAACCAGTAGGCATTTGTTCTTGGCATGCAGAGCTATAGATTCACGTGCTTTGCATACTCCTGCCATCTAGTGTTGGGTCTGGAAGTTTGCAAGTTGTTTTTCTTCTAAGAAATCTTTCTAGTCATGAGGTAAGGTAGCTCCTCCTTTCGGTGATAGTAAGCATGGGCATCAACTGCAAGAGGGTGAGAATGGAGTAAGTGAGTGTAGTAAAGAGATGTCCATGCGTATATAATGTAAATAAGGAGAACTGCAACAACTACAGATGACCGGGAGGTGGAAGGGCAAAAGTGAATCTACAGCTCTACATGCCAAGAACAAATGCTTACTGGGTAAGTAACAATCCTTTCGAGCCAGGAGTACTGTATTCTTCCAAACCGATAGCTAACCAGTAGATGTTGCAGTTGTCTGAAAAAATGTCTTTAGCACTGCTTGCCCTACATTGGCTTGTTGGCGTGCTAATACATCCACACAATAGTGTTTGGTAATTGTGTGTGGTGTAGATCATGTTGCTGCCTTACATACGTCAGCTATAGGAATGTTACCTAAAAAGGACATAGATGCCCCTATTTTGCAAGTGGAATGCGCCCTAGGGGGTATAAAATTCTTTTAGCTTTAGTATAGCAAGTTTCAATGCATTTAACAATCCATCTTGAAATGTCATATTTAGAGATAGGCTTGCCCTTGTGAGGCGGTGCAAATGCGACAAACAATTGCTTTTTTAAACTAAAATCTTTTGACCTTTCGATATAATACAATAGCGCTCTTCTGACATCAAGTGTGTGAACAGCTAGTTCTGCTACAGAATGAGGTTGAGGGAAGAACACAGGTAACTCAAGTGATTGGTTAAGATGAAAAGCAGAAACTACTTTAGGGATGAATTTTGGGTTGGTGCGAAGAACTACCCTATCTTACGAGGCTGAAAGAAGGGTTCTTCTAAGGTTAATGCTTGAAGCTCACCAACTCTCCTTAATGAAGTGATTTCAATGAGAAAGGCAACTTTCCCTGGAAGGAACTGTAAAGGACAATTGTGTAATGGTTCAAAGCGTGGACCCATGAGTCTTGTAAGTACAATATTGAGATTTCATACTGGTGCCGGAGGTATTCTGGGTGGTACTCTTTAAGCCTTCCATAAAGGCTTTAATCACAGGGACTTTGAACAGGGATAAATGCTGTCTGTTTTGCAGATATGCTGCGATTGCTGCAAGGTGCAATCGAATAGATGTGCAAGCTAAATTAGATTGCTGTAGGTACATAAGGTAACAATCAATGTTTTACCCTTGTTGTTATTACAATAAATAACAGATAGTTTCAATTTTGCTGCAAGCTCTGGTAGTGGTTCAGAGTGAGCAGTCTGGAATTGAGATGTAGCTTTTGATGTGGAACTACTGAGAGTTCCAGAAAAGTGGTGTACCATGGATGACAGGCCCATGTGGGTGCTACCAAAATCAGTGTAAGGGATATGTGTCTGAGCTTTCTAACTAGAAAAGGAAGGAGTGGGAGAGGCAGAAAAGCTAGAAAAAAGAAGGTGGGAGGGTCAAGAAGGGAAAGTTTAATGACCACGGTAGCTCAAACCCCTTTATCACCTGAAGAAACAAACAGGAGATACCTGGTCAGATCGCTTATCTAAGTGCTGTGTCATGCCAAAAAGACCACTACACCAACATGTCCTCACAGTGATAATACTGGGTTAGAAAAATTCCCATCAGCCCACCGATATTGGCGGAGTGTCGTCATGTGGGATGTAAACCATGAACCATAGTTTCTCCCAATGCACCTGATAATGATGCGGAGATAGGTTCTGGAAGGTGTTGTTCTGAACCACAGTATTTCAGAGGTAGGACCAATGGAGTGCAGTGCTTGTGCAAAAAGAAACAAAGGTGATTATAAAATTGGCTCCTGAGACAAAAAATATGTTTATTCAGTATTGTCCAGGGTCAAGAATAAAAACCAAATTCAATAACAAATTCAATAGAGGGCATAATATAAGCTTTGGGAATAGATAAACACACATCACGAACAAATGCCTGCTTCGCGCATGCGCATTTGCAATCTATTCATTACAGCCACTATCGCTGACACACGCGAGCGGTGTTGTCTCTTCGCGCATGCGCACTGCGTTCCCGCACGGCGCATGCGCGATCTGTTTTACGCTGCCCAATCAAACAACATGCGCCAGAGCGTTAGCGTTTTAGAATGGTGCTAGCTTTTAGCGCATGCGCGTCTGGCATGTGTTGCCATCTATAACGAGAGTCAGGCAGCGCGAACCAATGGACATGCTCTGTCCTTAAAAAAGTGCCGTTTTTCGCTCCTTTTTCTCTCAAATTGACCAATTAGACTGGCTATTTAAAGGAGCCTCACACAGCTAAGATCACCTCCACTCCCACTTGGACGCTGGCCATTGGGGTACCGACGGACAGGTATGGCTCCATCTGTAACTAGATCTAGCAACTAGGAATACCAACTTCAAGCCCTGTTTACTCAACTTTAGCCTTGTTACCCCACTTGCACCAATTTAGACTCTTTTGGTCTCTCCTACACCATGCCCTTAAGGAACTCCTCTATGTGAGTTTAGCCAGTATCTATAGCTCACCTATAGAACTACCTTTATAAATCAGCCTTATCCCCTAGCCTAGTCAATACCATGTCCTCTGTCTGGGTTGAGTCTCTTTTTAATCAACTAGCATTTGTTAGTGTATATATATATGGATAAGTAGAGTATATTCACTCTGTACCTCAATAGAATCTTCATTAGAGGTCATTACACTTTTCCATTTCTAACAGAGCGGGGCCTCCTTCTTCCCGAGTGGGTGACGGGTGAGGTGAGGTGTTCTCCCACAGATTGTTGGGTGAGTAGAACATAGATGAATAAACACTGTGTAACTAATTAAAGTTGTAAATCAGGAGACTGAAACAGCTTCTGAAAGGCAGAGAACAGTTTTCTGCCGCCCTGCTTATTCTTGTTGTGTTGTGTTTTAAAAGTGCCATTATATCACAATTTGCCTCTCACACACCCCCCTTTTTTTCTATTCAGGAAAATCACGACCAGTTGGATGACTACCAGGGAATACTTGGGATCCGGTAGGATTAATCCAAAATGTTAAATACACTTTATGTTTCACATAGTGCAGATGCATAACATCTCAAGGTCCTGAAGAAAGCTTGGACTAGTTGTCCTCCCAGCTGAAACATGTCGACCTCTACGCACTATGCCATGACATAGCCATTTTTTAAGACTATGAGGCGTTGTTTTTATTCTTGACCTTGGACAATACTGAATAAACATATTTTTTGTCTCAGGAGCCAATTTTATAATCACCTTTGTTTCTTTCTGCACAAGCACTGCACTCCATTGGTCCTACCTCTGAAATACTGTGGTTCAGAACAACACCTTCCAGAACCTATCTCCGCATCATTATCAGGTGCATTGGGAGAAACTATGGTTCATGGTTTACATCCCACATGACGACACTCCACCAATATCGGTGGGCTGATGGGAATTTTTCTAACCCAGTATTATCACTGTGAGGACATGTTGGTGTAGTGGCCTTTTTGGCATGACACAGCACTTAGATAAGAGGCAGAAAAGCACCTATCTTTTCCCCATTGATCCATACGGCATTGCCTTTGGTGCGAGGGTGTGGGAACCTGTAGGTGAAATCTGGCCATCTTTTGTTGTGCACTGTGGCAAACAGATCTATTTGTGGGGATCTCCATTTTTGAAAGTATGGAAGGAGAACTTGGGGATGAAGTTCCCACTTGTGTATTTGCTGTCTCCTTCTGTTGAGATCAGCAATTTGATTGTTGACTCCTAGGTGTTCTGCCAGAAATAGAATTTTGTGATGAATTGCCCAGCTCCAGATGGTCTGAGAGACATGTGACAGCTGGAGAGTGTGTGTTCCCCCCTGTTTTTGTATATAGTACAGGGCTGTAAAGTTGTCCGTGTGGACTAGGACAACTTTGCCTACGAGAGGAGACTGAAAAGCTTAGAGTCCAAGAAATACTGCTAGAAGCTCTGGATAATTGATGTGGAGACATTTGTGCTTGTTGTGCCAGAAACCCTGAACTGTCAAAATGTGGAGATGGGCACCCCAACCTGTGAGAAATAAGTCTGCTGTTAGCACGATCTGTGGAACAGGGTCAATGAAAGGCCACCCTTTTGATAAGTTTTGTGGGTTCCACCACTGTAGAGAGCGATGGGTGTGGCTGTCAACCAACACTAGATCCGTTAATTGACTCTGTGACTGATTCCACTGACGTGCTAAGCATTCTTGCAGCGGACACATGTATAGTCTTTTATGAGGTACTACTGCAATGCATGAGGCCATCCTTCCTAGCAGTTGCATAAAGGTTTTGGCTGGCAAGGTTTGATTGGATTGAAACTGTAATAACAGAGTTTGAATATTGTGAATTCTGGCTGCACTGGGAGAGGCTAGAGCCGTGCGAGTGTTGAGTCGCTCCCTGATCAGATTGTATTAGTAAAGACTGTAGATGAGACTTTTGCGTGTTGACTGTAAAGCCCAATTGGTGCAGTAGGTTTAGCGAGGTCGAAGTGTCTTTTAAACACTTTTGGTGTGGGCTGGCTTTGATGTGCAGGAAGGCGTAAATTTGTTGTCTTCTGAGACTACTTGCTAGACATTTGGTAAACACTCTGGGAGCAGTAGTTACTCCGAATGGGAGTACTTTGCACCGATAGTGTTTGCCAGCTATCAGAAATCTAAGATATTTCCAATGAGCTGGATGGATTGGAATGTGTAAGTATGCGTCTTTTAAGTCTAGTGTAGACATAAAATCGTTTTGCTGTCGAAGTGGAAGCACTTGCTGAAGCGTTACCATATGGGAATGTTCAATGCTACTTTTGGTGTGAACGAGGCTGTGGCACTAACAGGGCCCTCTGCTTAAAAGCATTTTTCAACATCCAACAGACATATTTGGACTCAAAGGTCAGCAGGGGTTTGGAGCACTTGGCTGGATCCCACCTCAGCTCCGATGCCTTGCCTCTGTGCCAACTAGAACCCAAAGGGAGCAGATGACCTGCAGAAGACAGTGACTTGTGCAAGGGGGCTCAATGCCTGACCGCCTTGTAGACAGAGCTTTGCCTCACCATGCATTATGAACTTCAGCTTTGACCATGCTCACAGCTCTAAGGTAAACTTTAAGTGTTGGCCGATTTCAACCAAAGTGGAGGGAGAGCCTTTGTCCCAATCCTCCTCTAGTTTGAGACACTATCTTTGGTGTTAATGGGTCTCTAAAAGAGCTTTGAAAGAGCAGGAAAGGAAAGGCTGTAGAAAGGGAAGTCTTCTCAGAGCAGGGAGTGGAGTATTCGATCACACGAGCCCAAAGCAGAGAACGTTAAAAACATCAAATCCGGGAATACCGCCAATACACGTCCAAGCTCGCTGGAGGAGAAAAACAATGCAACAATTGAGTAGGTAGCCATTGCCAACTAAGTAATGAGTCACATCATACTCCATGACTCGAAAGACTTCTTTAAGCAATAACAAGTTGCAAACTTCCAAGCAACAGGAGTATGCAGAGGATGTTTATCTACAGCCACACATGATACGAACGTCTAATTACACACCACTCGCCCACTCACTAATCCTAGGCAAGGCCTCTAATGGCCCAGAAAATTGAGCTTTTAAAAAAAAATTATGCTATCTCCCAATGTCGCGGGACATCAGGAGAATATATTTTTCAAACCTGAGCCCTGGGATTGAGGTATGAAATATCTATCTCACCAATCCACAGACTATAAAACCTTTTTTTTTAACTCTGAAACTCGCAAATATTCTAAAAGAAATAAAACCGTGAACATTAGCGAAGTCAATAGGTCTGGCGTGCATGTTAAGTTATAAGCTAGAACTATTGTGGCTTTGTCAATGTTGCAGGTCAGAGGGGTGGGAGCAAACAAAGCAGGCTGCTAAGGCAGGGTATTTTATATGGTGTTCAAGTCCATCCACAGTCTCCTGCACCGGTTCTAGCGGGTTCTTGCTAAGGTGGTTCAGGCGTCGCCCAGCTCTCCAAAAATTCTCCTATTGGTATTATCCTGATCAATTGGCCCTATTTATTTAAGAAATGGGATCACTTGCTTGGTTTTCTAGCAAGTACACACTTGCCGCCCTAATCCTTCTGAGTCCCCAGTAGGGCTTTACCTCCTTTTCTGCAAGCGGCATCAGTCTCAGGCATATATATCTATGTTCTGATGATGATCACGGCACCCCTATGGGATCGAAATGTCGTCTCCTTGATACCTTGACACTATTATATGTATTATTGAATTGTGCTATGGTGTCTTTCTTCATATGTGCTTGATAATTTACTGATCCTTTTTTAAAGTACCAAGAAATGCCTGAGCCTCTCTTGTTTTAATTGTCGCAGGGTTTGTGTTTCCACTTTATTGGTTTGTTTTCTTTGAATTGATAAAATATTAAAATATTTTTGTCTGTAATGTAATGCAATGTAATGCAATGTAATTGTGCTTTTCTATAGCGCAGCTATCACTCCATGGAGCATCTTGGCGCTGTAAGGGACAATACAATATAGATCTCATTGTATTTCTATATTAACTCTTTCATTCTTACCCTTCTTTTGAGGGACCACTGTGCATATAAAATACTTGCACCCAAAGTCCCCAGCCAAATCCAATTGGGCCCCTTGTTCACATGTAACAAGGGAGGGAAGGGCGGCAAATACCAGAGCTGCAGGAAGAGCACCAGGCAAGGTGGCCAAGGGCACTTACAGGGAGGGCAGGGGATCACAAAAGCCACAATGGTTACCGGTCCGGCAGAGGGTTCTGTTCAAGGCGCTATGTTTGGCCATCAAGCCTTCTGGGACATGGGACCTATCATTACCCGTGATCTGATCACTCATTACATCCCAAATCGTAGTCTTCGTTCCAGCCAGACTCTCTTAGCAGTAGTCCCAAGAATAAAAAGATCTAGAACCGGCGGAAGGACGTTCATGTACAACGCAGCTAAGGCCTGGAATGCTCTACCACTTCATCTTAGAGCCACCCAGAACCTTACTATGTTTCGTAAGCAACTGAAGACCCACCTTTTCACATCTGCCTGCTAAACCGTTGTCTTTTTTTTCCCCCTTCCCTGCTCTCTGTAGGTCACGATTATCCTAGCGCTTGGACGCCCTCGGGCAACAACTGCGCTCTATAAATCCCCAAGTTTACATGGGTGAGGCACAGTCACAGACAGGGTGAATGCTGGTGGCCAAGGAATAAGTAAGAGGTCCAGAGGAAACAGAGGAGCTACAGCATGACAGGGGCAGTTCACAAGTGTGGCTACACAGGTGAAGCTAACGGACACAGAGGGGCTGTAGGTGCTGCAAATAAAGAATGGGGGTGGAACCAGAAAAAGGGATGTAGTGGCAAGTAACAACAGCATACAAATGGACAGAAGGGAAATACCCCCTTGATCATGTTATCCCTACAGACATTACATTTTATTCTTTTGGATACCTCTTATTTTGGGAATGGACATTCTGCAGAATTCAACTCTAAAACATATCTAGTGATCCCTACTAGCAACCTACTATACCACTTTAGATGACTAACGTTGACAGAAGTTTTCTTCTTAACAGTTGTACATGAACAGGGCAATTGATTCATTAGTTTAAGCAGTTTGTTTCACAAGAATAGTTTTTAAGAAGTTATGAAAATCAAGTTCAAAATGTATAAATATTCATAAATTAAAAATATGTTTTATATAAAATAAAAAAGATAAGAAGATTAGGTTGTTTCCTCTTCACTCACGATAACAAGTAGCTAGCAGACTTCAATTAAAATGTTACTAATCAGTGGCTCCCTACTTTGTGCGTGTGTATGGAATAAAGATCGACTTTGTCTATGTGGGAATCACGCTGTGTGCCTTCTGCTCTTCCGTTGAGAGAAAGGACATTTCGGTCTGGAGTTGAATTACAAGGTGCCTGCCCTGGAATCAAACCAGATTCGGGATGATGCTGTGTGAGGATTTCCAGGATAAAGGAAAGAATAGAAATACACAAGTTTATTATTCAGGAAGACGTATTTTTTCCTTTGTCCAAGATAGGATCTGCAGACCTTCAGAGGATATCAGCAATTTGAAATGTTTTGTGGTAGCAGCCACTGCAGGATACCGGGAACCGATGCCTGCAACCTAGAAACAAGCATTTACAATGCAACGGTCTCGCCTTTGTAAAAGTTAGAGCTTTTTTCATTGTTAATGACAATTTATTCTGTATATGTTGTTGTAGAAATGTGACTGGTTTTACGCCCTCCTCACAGTCCCTCGTCCAGAAATACATGCCTGCTGCTCATGAAACTAGCAATAAATGACAGCTCCTTACCCATTTCCTCTGCTCGAATGCCGAGTGGGCAGGGGTGAACGCTTGCAGCGGAGGGGGAGGGGGGTCGAAACGTGCCTGTTTTCAATGCATGGCGAGAGGGGAAACTTACACACCACACACCGTCCTGGCATGTAAAGATTATGAACGTATACTGAGGGAGCCCTGGCATGGGAAGATTATGAGCGTAACATAACATGTATTTGTAAAGCGCATGTTCACCCAGAGGTCTCTGGGCGCATGGGAATATTACAAACCCCTCTCGAGGGAGCCTTGGCGTGGGAATGTTTTACACGTGTCCTGATGGAGGCCTGGCATGGGAGTGTTAAAAACCTTTTCCGAGAGAGCCCTGGCGCAGGATTATAACCACAACCTGAGGAGTCCCTGACACGATGGTCTACTGACATGAGTTGACTTTGCACCACTACAAAACTTTTTTTTTACCGTACAGTTAGGAGGACTGTCAATATTGGATGTAAATGAAAAAGTGATTAAAACAGGTATTGTTGAGGAAGCGGTGGCGGTTTACAGAACAGGGTATTTCTCGACCTAAGTGCAGCATTTATCCATCCGCCCCATGTGCCCTTTCCAAGAATCACTGCAAGAACTCACCCCAAAATGCCCCACTGTCACAGCCATGTTGGAAATGGCGCTTTCCAAGCCCTACCAGCCTTTCAGGGACTGCCCGAGCTCTGGATGCTTTTCAAAGGCAGTAACCTGAAAATAAATCGCCCAGAATTTATTGGGTCTGCCATAAGAGGAGCCGTCAAAGAGACCTATTGCTATCAATTCTTGACACGTTGCTTTGGCTGAGCCAAGAGAGTATTTGACGCTCACCTGCTGCTATCGGCTGTTTAGTGTAATATTCTGCCATATAGCCAGTGCTTGCTACTGCAATCCAAGAGGGACTATTTCGCACCACAAGACTACTTTGAACCATAACCCATTAACTTAATATAGTCATAGATGCAATGTATACAGCTGAGACAGCTTCCTGAGCAAACACACAGCCGCACCTGAGTACTTCACACAGGTCTTTAGAAGACCTTTTACGAGTCAATGAGGCTTTGTTGATTTTCACCCCTTCTTCTAAAACCACTGCAACTCCACTCTGCATATTGCTAGAAGAGTCAGCCCCCAGCCCCCCCTCCCGCAATTTTTAGTAGTCCCCCCCTCCTCCCCCCGAAATTTGGCTCTCTAGTTGCGCCTCTGCTCGGACTCATCCCTAACCTTTCAAGCTAAAATGATCTCCCGAAAATCCTTCGCAACTCTTCGCTCCTTCAATCTGCGCGTGCCCACCATTCCTAATATTGGCTCACTTCCTCCCTTCACCAATCCACCTGGATTAATATGGCCTCGTTCAAAATACTGGAGTAAATACTGGAGTAAATGCGTGAAATCGGAGAGAATAAAGTTAACAGATGTACCACAAGTAATCCTACAAGAGAAAAGGAACCACGTTACCAATCTACTATCGATTTACATATAGCTTTGGAATCCGGAGTAGCGTGCTACTCGCCGCGATGCGCTCCAACACCTCGTCAGCACTAGTAAGCGCTATATAACCAATTTACAACACACGCAAGATTTAGTAGGCCTAAAAGTTCTCTAATCATTTTTTTTTTAATCAAGGAGCCATCTTATAGCGTCCCAACTTTCGCGAACTCCAGGAACGTTTTTAAAAGACAGCCATGGAAAGTCCCCTCTTAGTCTTAATACAGTGCTCGGACTCAGCCTGCAGTCAGTAACGCGACTAGAAGCCGCTGCAAAGCAGCGCAGCGCTACCTCTATTCAACAATGCGAAGTCTAAGCGGACCACAGATCTAACAACAATCGGATCTGACTTTTGCGGTCTGGGGTCCAAGCCTCGTGATTACCCGAGTGATCGACATCAGAAGCATGAAAGGCTGATTCAAAGGGGTCGGTGACACTCGGGGAAACTTGGCAGCATGTATAGAACCCACCGAGCTCTCTCTCGCCTGTACCTTGTGGCCCCTCTGGGGTTGTCCTTGCGCCTGTCATCCGTGTAGCAGGGAGTGTAGACACAGCAGCATTGGTGGCCTGGCCATAGCGTCTCGGAGGAGAGGTCACAGGTATAGCACACAGAGCTCGGTGCTCTCCCCGGGGTTCTCCCCTGCTCTGCCATCTGCCATTGTCTGAACCGCTCTCACAAAATGAGGCTCTGCCATATACATGTTGCCCCGTATTAAATATATCGGCGTTTCGGTCAGCCAACTTAATTTAAAGAGTGACCAATGGTAATTCCATTGCTGTTTCAGGTGATAAGTGGCAGTGTAAATGCACGCGCTTCTTTTCTAAGTACTAACAGTGTTTTATCCTAAACAGAGGTGCGTATCACTTAGTACCCTCACAAGGATAATTAAGACCAGCAACTTACTTCAACCCTGGCGACTCCCCTCCTGCACTCACGTGACTATCACGTCATTAGTCTCGCGGGCGCCACTCTCTTAAAGGGGAACTCATTGTTGTTACGGCGACTTTATTAAACAAGCACTCCCCCGAGGTGGCGGTCGGGGGAAATGAGTCAACGCCTACCTCCGAATGACGGCAAGAAAAGGGGCGGGACTTAAAAAAGACACGAAAACGCCCCCGAATCGCGTCCTTACGGGGAAAGAGTAATTGACAACGATGTCTTCCAATGGCTAGCCTCCATTTATGGAACCAGCCAATGGAAGAAGGGGCGGGATCAAGTCCCCAATACTGAGATAACATTAAATTTCGCCTGCGCGAGCACTGCTGTGCAGTGCTACGGCCAGGCGAAACCTAAAAAGTAACATGGATTTTAAGGTGTCTGGGTGCGCATCCCGTAACTCCAGGATGGGCAAGGCGGGTCCTCGAGGGCCAGGCACTGCCCCAAAACGTACAATAATTCTTTTTTGTAAATAAGTGAAAACAAATTAAAACATATATTTCTCAGTGTAACTACACATGGCAAAAACTGTGCGCGGTCACCACTGTGAACCTGGGGGATAGCAACTGTATCTAGAGGTTATTGTACATGAACAACGGCCTTGTGAAGCTGGTTCTGACACAAGGGACCTCCCAGGTCCTGGCTACAGGCCAGGCTAGGGACCCGGAGTCGAAATGACAGTGCCATAGGCCTTAAACAGCTAGTATGCTTGCACAGAGGATAGTGGCCTAGTCCTGCACCCAGAACCTGTTAAACACAGCCCAATGAGTGTTTTTGGAGATGGACACTTAGTTGGTTGGGTTGTAGGCTAAGCCCTGAAATCGAAGCAGAGGTTGGGTGCAAAAGAGGTTGTAATGCAAGGCCTAGCACAAACAAACTATAAAGGTGTGCATAATGTATGTAAAGACCCTTAAAAAATAAATTAAAAAAATCAACTTTACAATAACGTATGATTTCTTCTGCTCATAACATGTTCAAATGTGCATTAAAGGTACCTCAAACAGTAACCTCGAAAAACAAAGTTACAAAACAAAAACAAAAATCCCCTTAAAATTGGCCAGTTAAAGTCTACCTACACAAACCATAAATCACACAGCCACCATGAAAATAGTGACTCTACACCGAAATATACTGCTCACGCCCCACTATATATCAGCCTCAAATAACACATCATTAAATAACACCAAAAAGGAATGACACTCTAACCATAGTTTTGTTATTTAGAATGTACCAGGTAAGATTATGATGTCACAAGCAATGTCATAAAGGTAACTTTTTAAAGGAATATGTCGCATCATGTGTGCAATCATAAGCTATCCATTTTTCCACAAGTAGATTCAAGATGGTCTATGATTTTTGTTGAAGTTTGACTGGTTAGTGTGTCAACCAAAGTGTACCCACACAAAGTCAACAATGGCTACTGCCCTCTTACATCAGGACAAGGAGTCTAACAGTTGTACTTCTGGAAGGAGAGGGGGACTACAATGCTCACCTCTGGAAAATCCAGGGACTTTCCCATAACCGGCTACTTTCTGCCACCACTAGAGCTGCGTGTGTTACGTTGTGTATGTTTAAGTGCACTCTGTAGCAGGCTGAACATGAAATAGGAAATTTGTGCAAACTACATGGTTAATAGTAGAAACCACAGGAAATTCCAACACAAACCAGCGATTTCCATTAAGGTTGTGGCCCTTATTCCATGTCCACATGACAAAATCCTGCATGCTGCTGACTCGACAGATATTCAATAAGCAGGGCAAATATGCATCTGGTTCCCTGCAAGATGGCGTGCACCTACTACAGGGCCTTCCATTCACACCTTTGAGTTATACTGGGTGCCCTTTCGCCCAACAACACACAGACTTTGACTTAGAGTTTAAGAATAATTCTCCATTTGTGAAGGGTTTACCACCTCCTTTGGAGATATCTCTAGCCCCGTACCACCACCTCTGAGCGGACCAGCGCCCCCCATACCCCCCACCCGCCACTGCAGCAGGCGCAAAGTATCAAAAAGCTAATGGGCCAACACCCTCAAGACATCCTACTCTGACACTGCATCAAACTAGACCACGCTGTCAAAAAGGTCAACTCCTGGATCACCAACTGCACCGACATCACCCTCCATCAAGACCAGCAGACCCAGGAGATGCACCAAGCAGACCAGATGTTACACAAATAACTGATAACAGCAAAACGTGACTGCAAGCTACTGGAAAGAAGATGGCGCATAAGTAAAGGATAGCTCAGACAGGACCACCATCAAGACCTCCCTCAACCACTACCATCGATTACTGGGAGAGAAAAAGAAGAATGCCCTAGCCAACCACATCGAGTCAAGTTCCGACTACAGCAAAGATCTCTTCTTCATTGTCAGAGTTCCCCAACCCCACAGCCACAGAAAACAGCATCACTACCCTCTCAAGACCTATGTGACAGAATTGCAGACTAGATCACCATCATCTACAAAAACTTCGAACCCCAGCCCAAGCTTTCGGACTTCCTTCACGCATTCACCAATACCAACCAGCGACTTACCACGGGGGACCAGCTCACTCGACAGGACACCACCACCATCCGTTCACTGATCCCTGCCCGCACCACATTTTCAACCTCGGAAACCCTAGGATCTGCAGCGAGCTCACCACCATCTTCAACTCCTCACTAACCACGGCCACCTTTCCTGAAGACTGGAGACATGCAGAAGTCAAACCACTACTCAAGAAACCATCTGTCAACCCCAATGAACTCAAAAACTACTGCCCTATCTCCCAGCTCCCCTTCCGCGCCAAAGACCTGGAAAAACCCATCAACCGACAACTCAAAAAACATTTGGAGCAGAACCTTCTCCTAGACACCTCCCAATCTCAATTCCACACCATATCACAGCATCAAGACCATCTTGATCGCAGCCACAGATGACATCGTAGCCCTCCTCCAAAGAGAGGAACAACAGCTTGCATTCTCCTCGACCTCTCCACAGCCTTTATCACCATATCTCACCAAACCCTGATCAAAAGGCTGCATCACAATGGTATCCAAGAAGAAGTTCTCAAGTGGATCACCTCCTTCCACACTATAAGAACACAGAAGGTCCGCCTACCACTGTTTACCTCCGAACCCAAGGACACCATCTGTGGTGTTCCTCAAGGCTCTTCCCTCAGTCGCACTGCACTCTCTTCAACACATTCATGAGCCCCTTGGCCAGCATAGTCATATCCCACAGACTAAATATCATATCCTATGTGGATGACACCCAGCTGATACTCTCATCCTCAGTAGACCCTGCCACCATGAGAACCAACTTCCATGAGTGCATGAAGAGCTTTGCTGACTAGATGAAGGACAACAGCCTGAAGCTCAACACGGACAAAACTGAAATGCTGATCTTCGGCAACAATACCACCCCTTAGAACAACTCCTGGTGGTCCTCGGAAGTAGGGCCATCACTCAAACCAATCGACCACACCAGAAACCTCTGCATAATCCTGGACAGCAAATTGACCATGAATTCCCAGATCAATGAAGTCTCCTGCTTTCTCACACTTCACAGGTTATAAAAAAAATCTTCAAATGGCTCCTCCTTAACACCATTTATACTGTCACTCAGGCCCTAGTCAACAGTCGAGTAGACTATGGCAACACACACTACGCAAGGATCACCACAAAATGTCTGCAGAGACTCTAGATCTACAGAACTCAGACGCCAGACATCCTGGACCTCCCCAAACTGACCCACATTACCCCTCACCTCAAACTCCTCTGACTCCCTATACAGAAGAGGTGCCAATACAAACTGCTGATCCACGCCTACAAAGCATTGCACGACTAAGGACCAGCCTACATCAACCACCGCCTGAATTTTTACCAACCTACCAGACAACTATGTTCTGTGTCCACCTCACTCGCCCACACCACCCACATCCACCGAAGCAACAGCGGAAGACATTCCTACTCCTACCTTGTGGCAATAAATTGTAACAACCTCTCCATGCAGCTACGAACCTCTAACTCTCTTCTGGAATTCTAGAAGGCGCTCAAGACCTGGCTGCTCAACTAAGTTACTCAACTCTCATGACCCTCCACCGCCTGGATACCCTCTTAAGGTGATTAGTCACACTGTACAATTTGACTAACTGATTGATTGATTGACTGATAGGGAGCACCATTACAACTCACCATTAGGAGGGGACTACCCCTTCATACCTCCTTAATTTAGATTCGGAAAGGATTGCAAAATACATTATGGGAATTGGAAAGGCAGTTCCGTCTGACAAAATGAGTTTAGTAAATTGGAAAAAGTCATTTTGCTGCCACAAGCCCTCTGATTTTGTTTTTTGCAGGGTTTACACTTGCAAAATGGGTTTGTACATTGGGCCTACAATCCCAATTGCAAATAAAATACCAGTATTTTTATTCTAATAATAAGACAGAGGACACTGAGCTTATTAAGTGCAATTACTAGTGTCAAATGTTACAGAGTTCCTAACGTTCTATCCCTCATGGAGAAAGCTCTGACTGCCAGCGTTATGCTTCGAGAGTTAAGTGCACAAAGGAAGTAACTCAATCATCCAATTGGATTCAAGCCATGTGGCCCTGAGACACCAGTGGTAATTAACAATACCAAGGAGATGCACTGTGATAGTGACTAGTAAACACAGATTGTTCTAAGTCCCAAAGAAAAGGCCACAAAGATGTGGTGGGATGCTATGCTCACCAAAATCATGTGTACTAGATAGGGCCCGGAAATCCATGCCTAACTGTCCCTGCTGTGATTCGTAGAAACACAAGAAGACATGACAGCCTTTAATGAAAAATAGTTTGAGCGGGTTCTAGGGTGTTTTGTCAAGCAAATATGCCAGAGAATTGCACCAAATTTATTAGGGTAACCGAATTGTAATAAAAATGAAAACAAGTCACTGACACCTGGATTTTTATGTGAGAATGTAAGCATACATGCACTCCCTGTGAGGGTCACATCTTCCTTTAATACTCACGGATGTGGTTTCATTTCTATGTAGTTCTTGGGGATAAAACCGTCTTTGCCACTGAGCTCCGCTTTAAACCAGTTCTGGTCACACTCCTCATTAAGAACCTGCAGAAAAATAAAGGAATAATGAGCATCAACTCCACAGTGATGACAGGTACTTCGTGCACTACCTATCCAACATGATGTTTGTGTGAGTGCACTGTACTTCCCATGTACTGCACCGGTATTGTGCTCAACAAACGGCATATGGATACACCTTTAAATGGTTTTTAGTGGACTAACCTCCACCAGTGGACTGTATAAGTGCATTGTGCATACTATGTACTGTCATGCCATTACCCTACAATGAGTTTCACATATTGCCATTAGCGTACTGTGCCATGGTGTACTGACTGAAGTGAATGTTCTGTCAGCACAGTGCCTAGCAGTGCAGAATACACTTATCATACTGCCTAAACAGCTCACTGCACATCCACATACTGTCTCACACGTTCTAAAATACCCTGCCAGAGTACTTTTCATGCATTTGCCTCCAATGCACTACACCATCTGCATACTGTTGCCCGCACATTGCATGCCAATGCTTCATATGTGTGCTACAAATTATATTTTCTGCTCTCAGCAAGCTGCATTACACCGCCCACTGGTTTAAGTAATGAATATCTCAAGTTCTAGCTGTATGCATGCTGCGTACCCTAAGTAAAGTCTACAGTACGTTTGGAAACCTAATAACTGTGCACCACACACTCCATTTAGCACCCATATATTATTCCCATCTCATGCTCGTTACAGCACTACCACATCAGCAAGCCCAGCATTCCCCATCCTGTATGGCAATGTATCACTCATCTCAAGTATTGATCTAGAATCAGCTGCTGATTCAAAACATCAACAATTTGATGCATTTCAAAGCTATTCTAACAGAGTCTTTACAACACTAACTTAAAAGATGCCCTTTACAACCACCACACTGCAAATCAAATGTATGAAAGTTAAAGTTAATTACCATTTTTCAACAAAAATAGCTTTCCATCCACCTTGGAACAGCTATTTGATCAACCTCCTGACACATCCATAAATCGATCACCCTTTTCTTGTCCCATGCTCCGACTAGTAATTGCACCTAACAGCTTAATCAAGACAGCAACCCATTCACCACATTGAGCAGTTACTGCTCACTAAATGTACTGACCACATTTAATGGAGAGCATCCACTGCTTACGAAACGCACGAACCTTCCAGAACAAAGTGTACTGCACTCGTGTCCAACAAACTCACAACTGTTTGATCCTCACATTAACAGGGATCCCTGCTGTTTGCAGAGGTCTGGGTACACCAGTCCCTATGTATGTCAGTCAACTAAGTGCACCTATGGTCTGCAACCTAAACGCCCAGCACAATATCCAGCCAGAAACAATGGTTAGTTCGTTGATGTCAAAACACCAACACTAGACTATCAACTAACATCGCCCGAGTCCACACAGGACAGGACAGCAAACATCCATTCCCAGTACCATTCTGCTTTAATTCCAGTCAACACTTTCAAAGTCTGTTGCATGCAGAAAGAAGAAGAGTACTGCATTTCTCCATAAAAACAAAACCAGAGATTACAAGAAGCAAATCAGCATTTTAAGAGAGAGATTTATAAAACTGGAGTTCCATCTGCTTCATATAAGAGTAACTATCCAAATCTTCATTCTCCCACAATAACTTGTGACTCATTTGCCAATCTAAAGGAATAGAAGAGTTTCTGCGAACTCATTGCTACTTCCACAAGAATGTTTCTTTATTTTAGTTTCTTACACTAACTTCTAAAATAAACCCTTCATTTGCAACGTTTTCACAAAGTTTGTGTCGTTAGGTCTAACCTCCCACAAAAGCACAAACTGCCTGGTTGCGAAAGACATTGTGGGCTTACTGAGAACATTAAGGGATTTGCGACCCACCAGTTGCTAACCACTAGATGGCTTTACTGCCACTTTTATGTGCTTACTTTCATTTGGGTGGATCTCCTTATTTTAGCCTATCCATCCTGCATTTGTCCTTATCACAAACCATAGCCTCTTTACCATCTGACTGACTGGCTTCTATGCTTCCTCTGCTTTCTTCTATGGAACGACTTTTTAGGTTTTGCCTGTCGAAAGCTGCGCAAGCTGCGCAAGCAGCGTTTCGCGCAGGCGAAATCTAATGCTAGAACAGTATGGGGGACTTGAACCCGCCCCTTCTTCCATTGGCTAGCTCCATAAATGAAGGCTAGCCATTGGAAGAAATCGTTGTCAATCACTTTTTCCCGTTCAGAACGCGAATCGTGGGCGTTTCTGACTTTTTTTAAGTCCCACCCCTTGTTGCTGTGTGTCCTGGGCCGCGCTGTGATTGGCTGCCAGCCCGGGACACACCCGTGACGTCATTCCGCGGGCCGCGCTGTGATTGGCTGCCGGCCCGGGACCTGACTTACTTTGCCTCCACTTTTATTTTAAGAGCTTGTTTAAACGTAGCATTAAAAAAGCCCAAAGGGGTCTCCGGTAAATTGCATTCCTGCTATTGAATGGAAGTAAACTTTGAAAGGCTATGATATGAAGCGTGGACGTTTATGTCAAAAGAATGACCAGCTTGCGCCTTAGTTTACCTATTCAATCCGGCGCCTTGCAAGTGCCCGATGTTTATAATCTGTATGGTGTGCTCTTGATAATTGTGGGCACTGGAAAGGGTAAGCGGTGTGAATTCCACTCCCGCGGCTGCTATTCACCCTCCAGGCCTGAGCGTGTTACATCCAATTATGAAGAAAAACATAATGCCACTAATAGTAGCTATATAAATTTCCTTCACACCTCATGAACCCGATTTTGCTTACAAAATTGGAAAATTGTTTTCTTTGCAACATTTGCTTTCTGCAGATTTTTTTTTCTTTTTAAAGCAAAAGACCTGGGCTTCTTTTTTGTGGAACTTGGAGAAGCACAATCATTTTTTTTTTATCCCGAAAAGGGGGGGGGGGGGGTTGATGAGCAGATCTACTCTCAAACCGCATAACCTTTCCCCAGCCAGGCTGGCATTTTCATACTGTTTTCGAAGGTGTGTGTGCTGCAGCCTGCCTCCCCCGACTCACAGAAGGGCAGTCCTTTGTCGAGGTCTTTTACCCCCTAACTAATGATTGAGGCTCCTGAGATGCGTTACAATGTGCTCCAGGGAGGCTTGCTTCTGTTTTTTATTTAACTTCTTTGTGCCTGTACGATTATTTTCGGTTGCACTGCGACACCGAGCGGAGAAAAAAAAGTTCTGGCAGGGGTGGTTCTGTGAAGTCGGGGTGCAGTCCTGCAGTGTACCCGGCACTGACTTTCTTATCGCGCAGGACGTTATAATATGCATAATTTTTCTAGTGGTATTTTATATATCGATGCTTATTTTAAGGCTTTTCAATTTTTTCTTTAGGCTCATAGTGCCCTGGGCAACTTGCCCAGGATTCGCCAAGTTTTTTGAGAAAATATCCACTGTAAGTAAATAAAGTGACCTGTCTCTTTAAACGGGGCAGCCACCCGGAAACAGACCCTAGTCGCTTCCATCATTGTGCAACACATACTTGTTGGTAAAGTGGATTACAATCTCAAGCGGGCACATGCGTCTTGCTCGTTGTGATGCAGGAGGAAGGGGCTGTGGAGTGCAGGACTTGAGCACAATTTTGTAAGCGTTCACTTAACAGTTGTGGTATTTTACCGGCAGGGGGAGTCATCTCACGTCAAAGAGGTCCAATAAGCCCTCAGAGAATGAACCTGGCGTCAAGGTTCAAAGGGCACATTAAACTTTGTGTGGGTACATTCTGAATGTGCTTTTAAAACCACAGTCCTTATCCAGTCTTTGCCACATGATCTAAAGTTCATATGATTAGGTGGTTACTTTAAGTATCAACATTTCAAATTGTGCCGCAAAATAATTAGGAGAGTTGTTTCCATGTGTAAATGAATTATACACCCACATATACATTGATGATGCATGCTGGGACTTGTACACATGGGCTATGCTACCTGCTGTTGGGTAATTGGTTGGGACACAGAGCATCTTGCTGGTCTGCGCCCTGACGTGGCAACGGCGTTCCGGGTAGCCTCACCCTATGAAAGAAGGGCTCCAAGACATCTCACGCACCTCGAGTTTCGGATGCTCCTGTTAGCATAAACATCTTATCTGTTAATGCTCTTTAACTTCTTAGAATGCTATTTGATCTCTAGGAAATACCTAAAAAACAGAACTGGGGCTCTTCCTGACATGAATTGAGTCCCTCTTGAGCCTAAGATGACTGCCATAGTGTGGCAATTTGCCCTCTACGGTCATTTACAACCTGCACTGTATTTAGAGTGGATTAGCTTGATTTTTGCCCAATGTGTCAATGTATTTGTGCAGGGTCATTACATTCGACTTTCATTTACTTGCAGCTGAAGAGTGAAGAGGGCCGTGTGTATGACGAAAACCTCCACTACCCCCTTCTCCTCATCTTGACCAAAGACGGATAGAAGACGGTTACTGACGTGAAGAAATGCGTCTTCATATTTATGCCAATTTTTATGATGTCCACATTTGGAGAAATCCGGATCCTGTGCCTTTTCTTTCACTGTTTTTCGTAAATTAGGTATTCTACGTTTGTCTACGATATTTTATGCATCCAAATAACAGACGCCAGAACACCGTCGAGGTAGCTCTGCCTTTCATCATTCTGAATTTGAGAAAACAAGGAGCAGTCGTTAAAGTTGACTAAAGGCACGCACAAATTACTTGTGTTTTGTGTATTTGCTTAATTATATCTGTGGAAATTGTGTGCTACACAAGTACAGTGTTCCTGTTAATTTGTCCTTGCCCTGCTTGTGCCAAGAATACACTGGGAACACACTCCTGGTGGACTGTAGAACGGGCTGGTAGCGCCTTATAGACATTTTTTTCGGTTGGCAATTTTTTTCTCAGCAGTAGAATGTTTATTTACTTTGCAGTGCACGCCTCACCTGAGTTATATGTAAAACATTTGGAAAAGGGCAAATTAGATTTTCACCAGAGTAATATTTTAACGCTAACTTGAAATGTTTGTTTCTTATATTTTCTAATATTTGCAATGTTCACAAACCAATTTGCAGTGCCTGTGTTTGAAATTTGGCATAACTTATTGTTTTGTCGCATTCAAAATGTAACAGCTGACAACAAAACGTATTTTGTAATGGACATGTGAGTTTTGCATTTATATTAACATTGTCGCCTTACTCCTCTGCTAAGGTACCTCGCTGGAGATTTCTTAAGAAAACAGTTGTTTTTTCCTGTGGTACCTTTTCTCCATCAGGAGCACAGGCAGTGACGCCTCATGTGCTGACCATTTGCACTTTCGGCACAATAGATGACCCCTCGCCCCACCACTTCGCCCCGCCCCCTCAATTATGGGCGATTAGTCTCAGTGTGTTGTGTCAAGAAGGGGGAGGGGGGCGGGGGCACATTATCTGTTTTGGTACAGGGAGAGCACGCTTACACCCCGCTTTGTGGCCCAGGCTCAGAGCCCGTCCAGGGGTAGGTAGCCGGGAGTCCAGCTGCAGGCTGCTCGGGTGACACAGGCCGCCCAACTCGCCCTTCTTCCTTCACTTGGCCGCTGAGCTCGGCGGTCGTGGGCTGGGATTTCACACAATGGAATGCCCTTTTCAATTGTTGACTTGATACCTTTCTGTTGCTTATTGCTGTATTTGGGTGCTAAACTGGTACTATTGTGGTGCGAACTGTGCCCAGACAGTGTTAACAGGTATAAAAAAAATGTCAAAATAATGTAGCAACACTGCCTCAAAATGTGCCGTATTGCTTCCTATAGTTTGCCTTTTCTTGTTGTATAATTAACACCCTGCCGCATAATTCAGCACTCTCCCTGGCGTATAATTCAAGTGGCCCCCCACATAGGAAAGGAAATAAGTACCTCTCCTGCCTGCTGCTCACCCTCCCTTGCATTCAGCCCAGTAAACAAAGCAGGATCAATAAAAGGAGGGTGGTTGTGTTTTTAACATGTGACAAAAAGGAAAGATTCCCTTGAACAAAACTAACTTGACTGAGCTAGACAATTAAAATCATGACAAGATTCACGTATGTAAAAAGAATTCTTACAATTTATTAATAATACAAACATTAAAAGAGTGGACAATGAAGGAACCACTCAACAACAAATTAAAACAAGAGATAAACAATAAGAATAAATTGACATTCAATATTGACCAGCAAAATTGAAACACTAAGACAGAAAACAGTAAGACATTGAACTCGTGCAATACTGGGTGTATATTCGAACTCTATTTCTGACACCTGAGTTATGTACACCACTAAATAGTGTATCAACATAAATGTCTGAGTCATGAATTATACTGAGTGGTGCGTCGACGCGTTTCGGTGGTTTTCCACTATATTATCCACCTTTATCAAGACTACTCTTGGTATCTGTTGTGGTGTAGTATACAGAAATACACTTATAAAAACCTGTTACCTTTTCATCATATGATATTAAGATAAAAAAGCTTGTGACAACTGCAAATCTTCATGTATCTATCATAACTTATTGTGTATTCATTTTTTTTAGGGTGATCATATTGACCCCTACACCATGACAGATACCAAGAGTAGTCTTGATAAAGGTGGATAATATAGTGGAAAACCACCGAAACGCGTCGACGCACCACTCAGTATAATTCATGACTCGGACATTTATGTTGATACACTATTTAGTGGTGTACATAACTTAGGTGTCAGAAATAGAGTTCGAATATACACCCAGTATTGCACGAGTTCAATGTCTTACTGTTTTCTGTCTTAGTGTTTCAATTTTGCTGGTCAACATTGAATGTCAATTTATTTTATTGTTTATCTCTTGTTTTAATTTGTTGTTGAGTGGTTCCTTCATTGTCCACTCTTTTAATGTTTGTATTATTAATAAATTGTAAGAATTCTTTTTACATACGCGAATCTTGTTATGATTTTAATTGTCTAGCTCAGTCAAGTTAGTTTTGTTCAAGGGAATCTTTCCTTTTTGTCGGTTGGTTAACCCCATTTCCCTTGTCTGTTGTTAAGGGGTACCTCTCACTTTTACCTCCCGTGTTTTTAACATGTTGCAGAGGCTTTCATAGAAATCCTCCAGTAATTACAAAAGTAATCTTCCATAAGAAAAATAATAATTCTGTGTCATGGAGGTGTTTCTCAAAGGGTTAAATCTGCACAGTAGGATAAGATTTCATTAAGTAGACTGATCATGTGCCCAGTTTTTAGGTTTCGCCTGTCGAAAGCTGCGCACCGCGCAGCTTTTCGCGCAGCTTTTCGGCGCAGGCGAAATCTTATGTGTACAGTATGTGTGTGTTGTCCCGCCCCTCTGTTCCATTGGCTAGCTCCATAAATGGAGGCTAGCCATTGGAACAGAGATCTGTCCGTCAATGCCGGAGCAGATTCGTGGGCGTTCCGGCGATTTTTAGGCTTTTAGCAACGTCATGAAGACGTGTCCACTGTGGGCGTGTACTTATTTTCTTTTTTTACATGGATGTTTTTCATCATTTGTTCGATCGTCCTGGTCCTGCATGGTTGTATCCCGCTGTCCGTCCCCCCTCCCGCTGTCCATGTCTTTGTTCGCCCCCCTCGTGACTCCCGCTGTCCGTGTGCCCGTCCCCGCTGTCACACGGGGCACCTCTATTATTATTATTATTGCATTTCTTATATAGCGCCAGAATCAACCCCCGAAGGGGTATCTCCGCGCTTGCCTTGGGAACCCGTCCTGGTTTTTCCCTGTGAGATAGCCCCTACAGGGCATCCCCAAGGTGAAAGCCAGGCATCCCGCCGCAGGGGGGCCGTTGTGGAGATTAAGCAAGCTTAATGCCCAGAGTTGCATAGTGTGAACCCATGATTTGGTCAGGCACCGAAGCGAGAATTATCGAGTCCGTGGACATTTGAGCTCAACACCCTGCCGCGTCGGGAATCAAACCCTGGTCCCGAGTCTAACCTCTGCTTCAGGGTCTGCCTGCTCTAATCAGTGAGCCACACTTCTCCACTCAGTGAGCCACACTTCTCCACAGCCGTATCTTTTTTTTCTTCTGTCTTGCACTTCTTCGCCTTTACTCTGACACAGTCCTGGCTTCGACGTATGACAAGAGATACTGAAGATGCAGAGCTTGCCAGCCACAGACAGGTGGCGGCATCATTCATGATGGCCTTAAAAGTGGTCAGCAAGGGGAACCAGCAGTGAGCCTTCGGGGTGGGGATGAGTTCGGCATATGTCCTTTGACGCTGGACGGCAGCCAAGGGTCGACAACCCTCGCGCAGCCCAGCGTGTGCATAATCAACAAGGCCAGCATGGCGCACATTAGCGGTGCGCGCCGTTTCAAGGAGACAGATAGTATTTGGTCATCATCAGAGTGCTGCCTGCCGGCCCTCTGGCACGAGGCACCGGAGTCACAGGCGGGAACCCGCGTGGGAGCGCGCGGCCAGCTGCGGGGCAGTCCCCGGTAAGGGGAAAAGGGCTGCGTTTCATCCCGCAGACAAAAGCAGCGGCTGCCCACGGCAAGCGATCGTCTTGATCCGCACAGGTCTCAGCCCGCCAGTTACAGTTCCATGGGCGTCTTTTTTGTGTCACAAAGGTAACCAGAGCCGCTGACACCTGCCCACGGCTGTGGCCTGACTGTAAACGCTTCCCTCCCGCTCCACTGCCCCCCCCGCCCTCTGTTAGTCACACTTTCACCTGATGTACACATGCACACCACTCCATGTATCAGCTTCACAAAAACTGGACTAGTGATTACCGTTAACCATTTATCGCCCAATATATAACGGGAATTCAAGGTGGCTCTGACACCACGTAATTCAATTCGGCAGTGTAAATGGGAAGGGTAATAAGCATCCGGAAAGCCCTTGAACAGCAGCAGTCACTAGGTGCACACATTCTTCTAGTTACAGCTGGCCCTACCAACACATGGTTCCTACAGAGTTACTCCACAAGTACCGTCACTTACTTTCAGCTTTAGGGATGGTTTTAAGTGTGTGTGTTCACCTTAGGAGTTCTGAGTAGTGAGCAAAAACTGGTTCATGAAAGTCACAGAGAAGCCTGGGAGAAGGTGTTTCAACTGAAGGGCTGCAGGGCAGGATCCGTCCCCGGGCCCTGATGAAAGGCAGAGCGGGTCCGTGGGTGAAAGGAGGAGCCCCGCTGCCCCCGGGGGGTGGTAGAGCCGCACAGGGCACCTCACCTCCGCAGATCAGTCCCCGCCAGGACGGTCCAGTTGTCTCCGGTGACTGGGCTGAGGTCCGTGGATGAAAGGGCGAGCCGGGGAGAGATGCGAGACAATGAAAGAGCCTCCGAGGGGCAGCAGCAGCCGGCACTGCGCATGCGCACAGCGCAGCGCAGGATCCGACCGGGGGCAAAACCAGCGCAGTGCGGGGGACAGACCCTGATCCCCACACACCACATACAGCTCACTCCACACAGCTCCCCAAACACTGCTCACGAGACACACTCACCACACACAGCTCACCACACAGCTCACTACCATACATGCCAACATTTCAGAAGAGCAAAGTGGGTGTGTGTGGCTCTGGGTGGGTGGATGTGGCTCTGGGTGGGTGTGTGTGGCTCTGGGTGGGTGGGTGTGTGTGGCTTTGGGTGGGTGGGTGTGTGTGGCTCTGGTTGGGTGTGTGTGTGTGGCTCTGGTTGGGTGTGTTTGTGGCTCTGGGTGGGTGTGTGTGTGTCTCTGGGTGTGTGTGTGTGTGGCTCTGGGTGTGTTTGTGGCTCTGGGTGTGTGTGTGGCTCTGGGTGTGTGTGTGGCTCTGGGTGTGTGTGTGTGGCTCTGGGTGTGTGTGTGTGGCTGTGTGTGTGTGTGGCTCTGGGTGTGTGTGTGTGGCTCTGGGTGTGTGTGTGTGGCTCTGGGTGTGTGTGTGGCTCTGGGTGTGTGTGTGGCTCTGGGTGTGTGTGTGTGGCTCTGGGTGTGTGTGTGTGTGGCTCTGGGTGTGTGTGTGTGTGTGGCTCTGGGTGTGTGTGTGTGTGGCTCTGGGTGTGTGTGTGTGGCTCTGTGTGTGTGTGTGTGTGTGTGTGTGTGGCTCTCGGTGTGTGTGGCTCTCGGTGTGTGTGTGGCTCTGGGTGTGTGTGTGTGGCTCTGGGTGTGTGTGTGTGGCTCTGGGTGTGTGTGTGTGGCTCTGGGTGTGTGTGTGTGGCTCTGGGTGGGTGTGGGTGGCTCTGGGTGGGTGGGTGTGTGTGTGTGTGTGTGTGTGTGGCTCTGGGTGCGTGTGTGTGTGTGGTTCTGGGTGTGTGTGTGTGTGTGTGTGTGGCTCTGGGTGTGTGTGTGGCTCTGGGTGTGTGTGTGTGTGTGTGTGTGGCTCTGGGTGTGTGTGGTAGTAATTGCTGTCTGCTGAGCTCGTCCGTAGGGTACAATAGGTCTCACATTTGCGAGAGAATGGAAATGTAAATAACAATGCCATTTATTTATCTGTTTTCAAAACCAACACATAAATACAAAATTTGTCATTTACAATACCAATAGCTCTAACTTTTCCAAAGGCGAAACCATTGCATTGTAAATGCTTGTTTTATTTTTGTTTAAGCACTCATTGATCAATGCATTTGTTGAACCAGCATGTTCCAACAGCTGTTTTTTTCAAAAAATTCTGCTAAATCAATTAATCAATGGAAAGAAAGGGCCACATTGTTTGTGCCTTATTGTAAGTGGAGCAGAAAAGTCTACTTATTTATGTAAACATGTTTTGTTGCATAATCTAAGTAAAGACGATAAGAAAGTCTACAAGCGCTTATAAAGCTAGTGGAGGATTGAATAAATGAGAACCTTGTGATGTATATCAAAGTGTGTTCAAGAACCTAAAACAACTTTTGATATACATAATTTGAGAAAATGTTTTGATTGTAATTAAAGTAAATATGAAAAAAGAAAAAGTTGCTTACCTTCTGTAATAATCTCTCTGATGAATACTCCATCTACCCAGCACATTCCTCACCACTTGTATATTCCTAAACTGGATTCACAAACTTTTCATAGCTCTCCTACGTCAGTAGGTGATGTTTATTCCATTAAGGTGCACCGATGTCCACCCATCCATTTTTTTCTCTCCCCTTCGAGGCAGAGATGAGGACAATTTCATTTTCCCAGTGGCAGTGAAGCACAACAGACTAACTTGAAACTTTATTAAATGGAAGGCCTTCGACCATCCTTCAGAATGGTAAGGTGTCCGGTACCTGTGAATAATCTTCAAGTAGATATGAAGAATAAGCATGAAGATAGAGTGTCCACAATAAAGACCATTACTGAAAGAAAGGAACTTCTCCTTCCAATGGATATTTTGATCTGCAAATTAATCACCTCTTGAATAGATACCAAAGCAGTATTTCCTACCAGTTGGTGGTTCTGAAGGAGAGTTAAGACAAAGAAATCCTAAATCAGAGTAAGCGCCAAATGGCTACCCCTCTTCACTTCTGAATCCAAGCAATAATGCTTGGTGAAAGTACAGAGAGATGGCCATGTTGCATACTACAAATCTCACCCACGGGGACATCATTGGCAAGTGTGGAAGTTGAAAATTTCCCTCTGGTAGATTGAGAGCAGAATGCCTTAACCCCTTCGAGGCTGATGACGAGCTGGGCTCGTCATGGTGTAGCCTCCTCAAACACTGATGACGAGCCCAGCTCGTCATGAACAATGGGATTTAGAAATCTGCAGCACAGCAGCAGAATACCATGAGCATCGATGGTGTTAAGAGGTTCCTTATGGGCAAGGATATAACACATTGTGATACAAAAAATGATCCAGGGTGATACGGCCCACTTGTAGACCAGCTTGATTTTTAGGATGCCTACATAATGAAGAGCTGCTCATCAGAGCTGATCTACTTCACCCGCTTGATGCTATAACTGACCGGCCTCTAAGGGTTTAGCCAACGCAATTTCTTCTCCTCAGGGAAAAAGTGAGAAGGTAAATAAAATGCCCCAAATTGGAATGGGTCACCATAGTAGACAGGATAGTTGCTTTAATCCTCTGAACCAGTTTCTCTGGTGTGTGCTGCACCTGCAAATTGCTGCCATGACATGCTGAAGTAATGGCCACACGAAACAGAGGCGATCTTTCACAAACTCAAAAGTGAAGAGGAAAGTATAGGAGGAAACATGAGAGAGCTCTTCAAAAATATGATCTCGATTGGGGATTTAAACAGGGAAGGTCTGGGAATAATCAATCATATCATTTGTAAAGCGCACTACTCACCTGTGAGGGTCTCAAGGAGCTGGGGTGGAGAATGATGCTACTGCTCGAAAAGCCAGGTCTTGAGGAGTTTTCTGAAGGTCAGCAGGTCTTGGGTCTGCTGTAGGTGGATGGGGAGGGTATTCCAGGTCTTGGCGGTGAGGTGGGAGAACGATCTGCCGCCAAAGGTCGCTCTTCGGAAGCGGGGGACTGTGGCGAGGGCGAGGTCCGCAGAGCGGAGCTGGCGGTCGGGCTGTAGAAGCTGAGTCGTCTGTTGAGGTACGTTGGTCCGGTGTTGTGGAGTGCCTTGTGTGCATTCATGAGGAGCTTGAAGGTTATAGTCTTGTTGACCGGGAGCCAGTGCACGTCTCTCAGGTGGGGTGTGATGAGGCTGCGGCGAGGGATGTCGAGGATCAGGCACGCAGAGGCTTTCTGGATGCGTTGGAGCAGTCTCAGGAAGTTGGCCGAGGCTCCAGCGTAGAGGGCGTTTCCGTAGTCCAAACTGCTGCTGACCAGGGCCTGGACACATGCTGGCAGGGTCACAATCTAGTCTGAAAGTGACCACTACACAAACCTGGTAGGCAAAACATAGAGGACCTCCAAAAGACATCCCTCAGAGGATACACATTCTGCTTTGAACACCATGCGACAAAACAGCTGTACCTTACAGATTTTATGGACGAGCAACACACCTAAAGTAAGAATTCAACCACCCCCAATGGCAGCTGGATGGAGCTCAAGTGTCCCAGTTCAGTTTCCAGCCAGTTAGAGGCTCTGGAGGTTGGAGTACAGAACCGGCCTTGCCAACAGGCAGAGGAGATCTGCTCTGAGAGGAAGTGAGCGAGGGAGACACAGAGTGTAACAGACAGTTCCCAAACCACACACTCTTTGTAAGATCAGAAGATCATAGTGGCTTGGGACAAAGTCATGGCAAATCTTCCTCAAGACCCAAGGAATCAAGGGTAAAGAAGGGTACGCGTAGTGAAGTGGAAAACTCCACCTCAACTGAAATATACTACCCAAAGCTCCCTGCAATGGATACCGAAGGGCATAGGACTGTGGGCACTGCATGTTTTTAAAGTAGTGAAAATAATTCTTACGTGGGACAGGATAAAGACCAGCTGGACTATTTATGAGTGGAGATGCCACTCGTGGTCTAAAAGAGGACACCGAATCTGGCCTGCTTTTCAGACCTGGTGTTCAGAGAGCCTGCAAAATTAGACAAAGACCAGCCAGAGTCTGTGATGGCATGCTCATGGTTAGAGCATAATCACTTTCCAACAAAGATGGTGAGACCCTAATCCTCCCTGATTGTTAACATACAACATTGCAGATGTATTGCCCATCAGGATTTGGACAGACTGGCCACAAAGGGATGTCGAAAAGTCTTTCACGGCCAGGCGAGTACCTCAGAGTTAAATCAAGTTGATGTGAAGAACCCACACTTGAGGAGTGGCTTGGAAGCCACCGATGTCAGACGTGTAAGCCTGTCGCTCCGGCCCAAATTCTAACCTGAAAATCAACAGTCCAACTTGCCTAATGCCCTACAGGGTGGACGACACCACTCGAGAAACAGCCCGGAGGATAAGGACCCGCCCCTCGGAAACCCCGAAAGAGCTTGTCAGACAATCTACACGGATACTTAAGGAGGAGGGGAGTTCAGATGGCCATGCTGCAGGAGACACATATAACTATCAGTGAAGCGGGGAAACGGCACAGAAAATGAAATGGCGAGGGCAAATATTTGCAATCTCATACTCTGCATATGCCAGGGGAGTGTTAATTTGGGTACAAGCCGGAGTACCCTTCGAATCCCAACACACACTAATAGATAAAGAGGGTAGATATGTACTATTACAGGGTAAACTGTTCGGATGCAAGGTTATATTGGGCCATGTGTATGCCCCTTATCAGGACCAAGTCTCTTCCTCCGGGATCTCTCAGCCCCTATAGCCGAGGTGGCTATGATAAACATGCTCCTGGGGGGTGATTTTAACTGTGTCACTGATACTGCACTAGACCGCTCCCATTCCCCATAGCCAGGCACCCAGGCTCATCATACGACAGCAAGGTTCTGAGATTGGGAGAGACACTTGGGACTAGTAGACATTTGGAGAACACAACACATGGGGGGCAGAGACTACTCGTACTAGTTTCCCATACATCAATTGTACACCAAACTAAGACACCTTCTTATGCACCCCCAACCTGGGCCGCTCTGTCACCCACACGGAATACTTGTGGTGCATGCTCTCGGATCATGGCCCTCTGTTGTTCACCTTCAACCATGCAGGGGTACACCCATGGATCCCACTATGCCGTTTTAACACATTGATATTAGAAGACTCTTGCTTTAAGGAAACCACTGGTGCTGCAATAGACACCTATTTTTATAATAATACGCAAATGACATGCACAGGACTCGTGAATGGGAGGCGTTCAAACTAGTGATAAGAGGACATTGCCTGGGATAATCAATAGGGGCACAGAGAGATGCACTGGGAATTAGAGGGCTTGCAGAATAGATTACATGTGCTGGATTGACGATTACGCTTCTATCAATAACTGTTAAATTGGATTTGAAGAGACCGGTCTACAATATCAGTGGAAGCCTGTCTACAAATCTGTACTAATAGAGCAGGCCATGGCCCGGATGAGGTCTTTGGGTATTACCAATAGACTAAACACGTGTTGGCAAGAACTGTGGCTGTTGGTTGCATCATCGAAGAACTGAAGTGTGTTTTAAGTGCAAACAAGTCTTCTCAAGATATAAGATATGAAATAAAGACCAAGGACGAACACTTGAAATT
This sequence comes from Lissotriton vulgaris, assembly GCF_964263255.1. Classification (NCBI taxonomy): domain Eukaryota; kingdom Metazoa; phylum Chordata; class Amphibia; order Caudata; family Salamandridae; genus Lissotriton; species Lissotriton vulgaris. Next base: position 614,900,724 of record NC_141695.1, on the reverse strand, counting down.
ACTGTCTTGTATGGGCTAATGATTTGGAATTTGATAATTTGCTCGAGGGACTAATTTGTATTCAGATCAGAATGGGTTAATCCCATCCCAGAAAACATATAACTTACGGAGGATGTACTCTGTGTTATACCACCCTGATGTATGGCTTACACCACAAGCGGCATTCCTATCGATAGACCTGGAAAAGGCCTTTGATACAGTAAGATAGGATTATTTTTAATTGAAACCAAGAGACGTATAGAAATTGGAGGGGGCTGGTTGAAATGGGTGACAATGCTCTATGAAAAACCTACGGCGCATGTCAAGACAGGAAAAATAGTATCCACACAATAAGGCATCTTCCGCGGCACACAACCATGCTGCCCACTGTCGCCCCTCCTGTTTGCCCTAGTGATCGAGCCCCTAGCGGCACTGTTCAGACAGGAAGGTGAAGGGATAGGCCTAACTGGGGGAATAGACCCACATTATCTCCCTAAACGCGGACGACCTCGATCTATCTTAGTGACGAAGTGGCGGGTTCTGACCAGCGCTCGACCTCCTGGGACAGTTTGAGGACCTATTGGGACTGAAAGTTAACAGGAGTAAAACCTATTTATTCCCTGCAGCAGTGGAACTGCCCTGCCCCTGAATCTCCTTGTAGACCTCAAATGGGCCCCTTCCACCTTTATATACCTGGGGATTCATATTTTCCACTCGCTAGACGATTTACCTAAGTGATCGGAGAGCCTCGGAAGGGCTCTCAGATCGCTTTAGTCATGCATCCTCTTCTGGTGCTCCCTTCGGTTACCAATTATGGCCCGGATCTCGTGGTCTAAAAGGGTTATACTGCCACGCCTGCTACATTTTCATTAATGTTCCAACCACCATACCTGCCACATGGTTTAGACAGTTAGATACACTACTAAGGGATCGTATCTGGGTGAATTATTGAACGAGGTTATCCCTAGCAACACTGCAGAGCCTCATGACTGAAGGTGGCTTGGGGGTGCCGAACTTCGAGCTCTATTTTCTGGCCTCCAAACTGCAGTGGTTTAGAGCAATGGCTAGAGTGGACGGGCCTGAAGGGGACGGACATGAAAAAATTCTGGAAGCTGCACAGATTTGCTGTTGGGCAAAATAATTGATGTAACAGTGGTCATCCTCAACAATCCCTGTTACAGACTACAACACTATAGTGCTGGAAACGCTGTATGGTCAAAGTGGCAAGGATCCTTTTGTATACCCCGGTCCAGTCTATGGTTGGCCTATCACACGGTAACCCCAAAACAACGTTCATTCTTTAACAAATGAAAGCCTGATGGGCTGGAAACAGTGGGAGACTGCTACCAACAATCTGCCTTGGCCCCCCTTTGCAGAATTAATCGAGAGTTTCGGCCTTCAGCCTGGTCAGTTTCAGGTAAATGAAGCTGTAGTGCGGATATTTAGGGAGATATGGGGCAAGGGCTGGGAAGAACACACAGCTAACGCGGTTTTGAACTCTACACTTACCTTTGGGGCTGCGAGGCACCACGTAAAATGGTTTTACGACTCGCTCTTGGCGATTTCTTGCACCCCCTATCAATGCTCCGTGAACGTTGGGAGTCTGTTTTAGATAGGGAGCTATCAGACTCGGAATGGGGTAGGGCCATATCTTATCCCAAAAAGGTGTCCCGCAACACTAGACTAAAATACACAAAGTTTAATTATATTCACGTGACACCTCACGGGTTCAGGATCGCCTACGCGGCAAAATGTGTAAATGTCCGAGATATAATCATAATGACGCAGATTTTACACACATGACCTGGGGTTGTCCCATGCTGCCAGGGTTCTGGGAAAAGGTACTGGAATAGATAGGGCGGCGGTGGGGCTTGCATTAGAACCCATGATCGAAGTCTGCTTGTTGGGACTCTTCCCGCAGCCGCCTAAACGTAAGGTGGGAAACAATGGCCTGGAAAACCGTAACTGGACCTAAGGTTGAGGCATTGAAGTAAGAAGTAACACATTTGCCTGGAGCATAGGGTAGGGTCCCGGCTAGCAGAGAAATGAGGGGGCTGAGGCAACGCTCAATTGCAGAGCTCTAAAGGGTTGTCTTGGAAGCCGGGGAAAACCCAGAATTCAAGAGGGGTGGAGGAGTAAGGAGTGGTGAGAGCACCCAATCTGATGGAGAACGTAACCTATCAGCTGAGGTACCTGAAAGGAATAACGCCATAGCTAAGGACTGAGGAACAGATTGGTGAATATCATGATACCACACGAGCAGCTAGTCAGCGGACAAGTGACCTCCCTTGGTGGACCATCCGCCCCAGTTTGCCGGAGGTACAGGATAGCTACCATATTAGGCAGTAGCCAAATGGCCAGCAGTAGAGCCCTGCAGCTCACCCCTCCTCTCAGAGTACAACACCACACCACCCAGCATACATGTATGCTCATACAATGCTACTGAGTGGATTGGAACTTCCCTGCAAGTTGGTTAGTTAATAAATGCTTTTGTTTTCACTGTTTTACAAAATGAGTGATTTACCTCTTCAGGCCACCTCTTTATACATAGTAGTATATCACGGAAAACTACACTTCATTTTCGCACAAAATACACTGCCTAACTGCTACACCTCTGTGAATTGTGACATACATATATGCCCCAGGATTTATGCTCTTACACGGATTACTAGAAATTGGAATGGAGCTCGTAAGACGAAAGAATATATAAACGAGTACATGATACTGTTATATTGTGTGATGCAATGAGATGTGTACTATATCTATCAGAACTCCTGATTGAAGATAAATTAAATGCCAATAAAATTAAGTTTGAGAAAAAAAAGAGCCCACAATTCTGGAGGCCAAAGACCTCGGAATTCTCGTTTCTTCAGTTGTACACTCTAGGGTGGGTGTATATGTCACTGCTGGATGAGGGTAAAAGGACATATCTTAGGGAAGCTGCTCCACTACCAATCGTCAGCTCAGGTCCACCAGAATCCCAACAGATTGTGATGGTGATCATCAAGAATGTGTAGGAGCTAGCAGCCTAACCATTTCTTATCATTGTTTGGATATGCCGTCACTCTAATTTGCTTTCTTCTTATTCAATAACTTTTCTTCCACTTCTCGTGTGTGCCCATCCCTTGGAGCATATCCTCTTTATCATCCTTTTGATTGAATGACTTGTACTCTTCTTCTGCTCACATTCAGTGAACTACTTTTTTTCTTTCAGAACTCTATGAGAAGGCACGTCGTTTCTAGCTCCCTCATTTGCTTTTGCTGTCCTTGTTTATTTTCTGTAGTGCAACTTTTTCCTGCTTCACACCCCTTTACCACAGTCTTCATGTGAAAGTATCTGTGCTTTCATATGCGTACTTGTAATTTAATTGTGCTCTCCGTCAACTTGATTATTCATTCCACAATCACAGCCTGTGTGTTACCCCACCTCTTCTGCTCAGATGCTTTTCTGCAACTTTCTGTTCCTTCTCAGTACTGAAGACTGTTTTTTGATGAACATGTGTGTGCTTTTATGATACTTTTAATTTCAAGTAAACAGAATTTGTGTGCAAGAGATATTTTGCTTTTATTAGTAATAACTAACACTATTTGTTTTAAAAACAAACTGTCATTGATGGCGGCTGCAATCATGTGCACTTTCATATTGCTTTTTATTAATTCAGGTCTAAGGTGGTTTGTTTCATGCTCCAAGCTCCTACGAAATATTTCTCACACAGAGTAAACAGGCTTTGCGACTGACTCTCTTCCCAGCTTTGGTATTCGGATAATTTAGCTTGCATTCCAGACTTTTATAATTGCTCTTCAATGACCACCAAGGTATGCTGCTGACCCACTACCACCGCTCCTTTCCTCATTTGAGGTCAACAAAACATTGTTTTACACAATGTTCTTCCAAATTCTTGGTTGTTTGATATTGTTTCCTCTTCTCCCCACAGCTCCCTGCTCCTCTTTTCCTTCCTTTCCTTCCCTCATTCTGACTCCACTACACAGCGCCTGTGTGATTCCCTCTCCTCCTCTACTCCGGGCATTTTGCATTTTATGCTTTTTATAAAATCACTTGCAGTTCCTTTCATCCACTATTACAGCACAGGCCAGGCCCAAGGACCTGCAAGTGACTCCGCTGTCCTTAAAGCACTGAATCTTCCATTGTCTCCGAAGAGACGGATGCCATCAAATGGCATATCCATAAGGGATGCCTGGACATCCCCCAAACAAATTAGCCAATTTCAGCTATGCGTGACATCGGAGTGGCACTGACTTCTCAATTGATCTACCTAGTGAACATGCCATTTCAAGTCTGCAGCGAATGGTGAACTTGCTGCAACTCTGCTATTTGCAATAGCCGGTAGCAGCATGGCTCGGACCTTCTCCGAGACCATAGACACTTGCTCAACCGATCCCAAACCGTGTGGGTGCATCAGCCCAAAAGACAAGCAATGTTCACAGACTACCATGTAGGTCTGGCGGAAGAACATCCTTTTGCCAAAGGTGTCCAGCCTCTTAGATTCCCTATCTGGTAGAGTGGTAGGGAATGCAACAGGGTTGACTTTGGAGATAGAGGCCTGAACGACCAGGCTCTCCAGTGTGGGGTGCTGAGTGAGTAGCAGGGAGATGGCGGCGGGGAATTGTCCTGTGTAAAGGTGCCCCCATGCAGGGCCTCATTAACAGGGAGAAGTGGTTCTGAGGAAGGGACTCCAGGCTGAAGCACCCCTGGCATGACATTCGTCTTGACTGCCACTGAGGAAGGCGGCTGACACCTCAGCCACCCTCCTCACCACCATAGTGAAGGAGTTCCCTTCCTCTGTAGCACACTATAAAGGGAGACCAGGCCTGTGACTGGTGAGGTTTCCAGACCACTGGCATTCGCCAGTTCCTCACACCAGTTATCATTGGCCTCCTCAAGGGAGTTGTAACTATAAGGATCCCTAGATCCTCCTCAATCATACTGCTCTCCAGCCTCAAAAGGTGAGGCTCTGGCTCCAATTGGAAAGGTCGAATTCAGTCCGGCACGTATTCAATGTTAGGTACCGCAGGTCGCTCCATTATGATGGTCTGGCGATCTGAGAAAATTTCTCGGATCCAGCACTGGATCCATGGGAGTCAACAAACGAAGAGCGTGGACGCGCCATCAAAAATCAAGTGGAAGCACCCGACAAACCCATAGGGCCAAGGGTTTCCGGAGGTGTTGACCTGCCTTAAAATGAGGTGCCTGGCCTCATATAACTCACGGAGTTGGACGGACTGGTGGCAGGCTCCATGTGGAAGCAGGGCCTTGAGTGACCTAGTTCCTGCACCTTGTCCAAAGATTTGGACAGGAACATAGGAGTTGAAAAGCGCTGTGACAACTTTGATATCTTTGACTTTATGTGGGGATTAGACAAAAACTCTGAGTGTGACAGCCAGCACCTTGAACAACTCCGCAAACGGGCCCGGGACCTTCCTCATGACCTGGAGCGTCAAGGAGCCTACAGATGTCAGGAGACTAGGAGTATCAAGGAGGGCTCCCTCAGCGCCATGGGGTTCATGGCATGGCACTCCTCACAAGTCTTGGAGATGTGATCTGGCTCCAAGTACCACAGGCAAACCAGATGGGGATCTATCGGTGACAGGATTCACAGGGATTAAACATCACTATGTTTTTGGAGGACATCCCTACACAGTAGGAGAAAAGTCTTTAAAAAAAAAAAAACTTGGCAAAATGTACATCAAAAAATTACTAGCTCTCTCCAGACTTCTGCTGGGGTGGCACTTATATAGGTACTGTGCAAGTTACTTCTGGCACAAATAATGCCACCCACTGGTACAGATCCAGTCAGACGCCTGGAGATTATTCTAAAGTAAGGAATCATGTACAGCTTTCTAGTTGATCTGGTCGTTCCCTTAATGGCTCTTGCAGATGCTGATTTTGTATTAACTTAATTACGCGTACATCTACTGAAGCCCTACTGGTCAAACTCGCATCATGGGTTCAGTTTCTTTTTTTATTGGCAGATTATGATTTATGCACTCCCCAATGGTTTTCTATTTTGTCTACGACTTAATAGGTCCCAAATAAATATTAAGAGTATGAAACTATATTTTAATCTTAAATGTATTTTTTGGAGCAAACCTCCCAAACCCCTAAAATTACCTTTGCCATTACCCAACCCTAAAATATACATAATAGTTCAGTGAACAACAAAAGACTGGTGGTCATTAGAAGAAAGGATCAAATAGGCGTTGCCTCAGTTACCTCTCTGGGACATTCAACCTCCCAAGATGGGATGAAACTTAAGTGGGTTCTAATAGAAATTGTGAAAAAGACATTCTAACTACACAAAACTAATTATTAGGTCTGGCTGAAAACTACTTTAAAATTCACAAAAAAGTGTCCCTAGCATCATAAAATCCATGATGAACATTTTGAAGAAGGAGCTCTATTTTTGATGTTGTTCATAGATCGCCATGATACATTTAAAAAAAGAAAATAAAGAAATGTGCATGGATCACCTCCTTTAAAAACATTAACTGTAACTAAGCGTGCCATTCTAACAAATGGTTCAAGTACCAAAGGCCTGGGTGCTACCCTAACTAAAGATGTAGGGGTAGGAAAAACAGTGCAGCTTTCACCTCAAGAGCTTAATAAGGCCAGTTATTAACTACTCTGTAGTGGAGATGGAGGCCCCTGCGTGTTTTTAGGCCATAACGCTCTTCAATTTGTTTTCTTTGGGGAATATGCTTTGCTGTACAATCTGAACATAATTCCCTTGCTTGGCCTTTGAGTACCACGGATCTAAACATACTACTCCCGTGGTGGTAAAATAGTTAGTGGAATTGGAGGGGGGACCAGAATCTCAAATGGATTTACCTAGAAAACTACCAAAGCAGCTGGCTCACCTGCTCCACAAGTCCCTGATAAAATTGATTTTATAAAAGATGCTAATCATGATTTGGAACCAGCTGTGGTCTTGAAGGGAATGGTGCAGGTGAATTGGGTTGACGGTGAGAGACTAAGTTCTTAGAAAGGTCAAAGCAAAGGTGTCATGTAGGCAGTAGGAAAAAGGATATTCCCAAAAATCCTAAACAATTTTTAAAAGTTAAGGATGAATGTAGTCTGGCTGGAGATAATGTGTAGCCTGGGAAAAATAATCCCTTGAATAATATTGCAGGATGCAATTTACCTAAAAGGCAAAATTACAAATATGGGGGCCTGGAGTAAGGGTCATGGTTGGACAGCCAGGTAAAGAACTGCATAACATGTGCAGATAAGATGCTAATCTCATTTACCCCACTGAGGTTTCAGCCAAAACGTAACAAAGCGGACTGGTGTACTGAGCTTGGTAAACCTAGATGGTTTGCTGCAGTAACACATTGTTTTAAGTGGTTAATTCGAAAATTCTTCGTATTTTCTTTGAGCTGTTACATTGAGCAATTCTTTGATCTATTGTATTTATCTCCAAAAGTGTTCCAGAATACATGGACCAGGTATGGGGAGTTTTGAACTAGAACTCACAGCAGGTCAAGTTGCAGCCATGTCAGTTGTGTTTCGCTATGATGATGCGCACTCAATACTGAGAGGCTCCCAGATAGGCTGCATGGGATTCCAAGGAGCATCCGTTGCGCTGAACACTGAGATTTGCAGTCTTTAAAACCATAGAGTCGGCAGTTCAAGCAGATAAATTCCTGTAGACAACAGATTAGCAGAGGTCTCCAGATTCAAATGAGGAATCCATTTAGGAGTGTGGATGCACAGCAGTGCCATATTTATTGGAGACAATGTATTGTAAACAACATCGTAGAGAGCAAAACTATTTTCCTTTGCGGAGGAGTGTGGCATCCCAAAGAAGTAGTCAAAGGAAGTATTTTGAATCTAAAACTTTTTGAGATTCAGGAGAACCTTTATGAGACAAGCATTTACAATGCAATGGTCTCGGCATTGTTAAAGGTAGAGCTATTGGCATTGCTCATGACATTTTTTCTCATTTTTTTTTAAAAACATAAATAAATGGTATTGTCATTTACAATGGCAATAGGTGAGCATTATAGAGTAGTAGAGAGTATTTGCGGACACAGAGCCACACACACACACACACACACACACAGAGCCGTGCACACACACACACACACACACACAGAGCCGTGCACACACACACACACACACACACAGAGCCGTGCACACACACACACACACACACACAGAGCCGTGCACACACACACACACACACAGAGCCGTGCACACACACACACAGACAAACACAGGACAGAGCCACGCACACACACAGACAGAGCCACGCGCACACACAGACAGAGCCACGCGCACACACAGACAGAGCCACGCGCGCACACAGACAGAGCCACGCGCGCACACAGACAGAGCCACGCGCGCACACAGACAAAGCCACGCGCGCACACAGACAGAGCCACGCGCCCACACAGACAGAGCCACGCGCCCACACAGACAGAGCCACGCGCCCACACAGACAGAGCCACGCGCACACACAGACAGAGCCACGCGCACACACAGACAGAGCTACACATAAAAAGTCAAGCTGGGATTCAGACTCATGGCCTGTAGGTCATAGCAGAAGCAGGTCTCTCGAGCCTCACGTGACCTTGTGTGACTGGCTCCGCCAATCCAGGTTTTTGTATCTGCATTCTGTGATTTGAAGCCATCTTTACCCCATTATTAATTCAGGACTATAAGTCCAAGAATACAAAGAAAACCATGGTCTGGTGCTTCTAATCCTGATGTCAGAATCTGGAGAGTTCCGGGATGTGGCCAAGTGGCTGAGGTTGCGGCTCTAACACTAGTTTCAGCCCATCAAGCGGTCCTGGGCACGTTAGTAGCTAGATTCATGCTTTAACAAATAAAAGTCAAACAATGTCATTTGGGCCGCGTTGAATGTATGCCCGGGTCCGAGAACAGGTGGATTCAAGACGCAGCTAGCAGCAGCAAGCACGTGGTTTCATAACAATGCAGGTCACTGGGACACACTGCTCCAGTCCGGGAAATCCAACTCACACCCCGTTGCATTCTGGGAGTTGTGGGCTTAGTTCACTTCAGTTGAAGAGACAGGATGAGAACAATGAGATTACAAAGGTTTGCAAGTGAAAGGGTCAGGACTGGGGGAACCCAGGGTGTCGGCTGGCACGGAGCCCACTAGTAACCCTCACCAAACACTCCCTTACAGAGTACTTACAATCAAATGGGGACAGACACACACTTCCCTCTTGGCACGCGACAGCCTTTGATCTTGGAGAGCTGTGGACAGCAGAGTAAACTAACCGGTTTGTGCCCTGGTCTAAAATTAGACTGGGAGCAGTGGATGTGTTTGTAGCATCACCACCATGGCAGCCAGGCCCCGCCCCAGGCACTGGTGTGATGCACCGACCCCTGGTAGGCTCTGAGGCAATCCACCACCCACGCACAGGCCTCTTATCTGTGTAACAAGGGCAGGGCGCCTGTGTGACCCCGGGGATGGGTGTGGTTGCCCTACAGTGACGCCAGAGGATCACTGTCTGAAGCTGGTGCTACAAGGGACAGGACAAACTCTTTCACGACCAAAGGCGCAAGCAGGGAACTTTGAGCAACACTCAAAACCCTCAACAGGTCTAAACTGAGATTCCTACAGAACCACTTCCAGCCGCAGGTTCAATCTGCTGGAGACATACATGCACTGAACACATTATAGACAGTTTTTAAAATACATTTGCAAAATTTTAACAAGCTTATTCCCTTCCACCCCCCAACCACCATATACAAAAGAAAAAGCGATATGACGTGACCAGCACTGGCCACTTCATAGCGCTTTTTTTACCGTCACTTTCCCCGTTGTCCACCGCAAGTAGCTTCTCATCGATGAGACCTATTGGCTTTGCCAGTGAGGACACTTAGAATATAATCTTCTCACAGTATTAGATAAAACGAAATATTGAAGCATTTATAAAACCTTAAATGTCAGCCGGCCCAGCTCCCGCCCCTCTACGAACACCCTCCGGTTTAATGTGAAGCTGAGGACACGCACATTAAACACAAACCTAATTCTAGAACCTTCTCTTCCTCACCGAATGTACACGGCCGAAAGCCCTTCACAAAGAGAGACGCAGACTATGAACGTAGGTGTTCAGCAGCGAGTACCCGCGGCACCCCTAAAGGGAATGATTGAAGCGCTGCAGTCAGATTTGAAGGAGAAATACCTCAAACGCATTTCTCGACAAGAAATCTCCAGTAATGGGTACCGTACTTAGTAACATGACTGCAAGGAGGAGAGTAAACCTCCGAGCGTGATTGAATTGTACAAAGTGGCGCCCTTTATTTCATTTTATCGCCGGGCAGTAAACTCGCGCTTCCCTCAAAAGTGCATGGATTGAAAACAAGCACTGGCCGCACCCGCGCCTTGCGTTTAAAGTTAAAACAAGCAACGAGGAGGAGCAGGACAGCAAGCACTCACCTGAGGACGACTTCTTCCGCTGGCGGTCCAGGGGAAATGGCAAAACAAACGCTCTGCCATTTTTGCGATTCGGGGGCGTGTTTTTTGGCTGAGTGACAGATGATGTCACTGATTAAAAAATGTTAAAAAACACGCCCCGGAATCTGCTCAAGCCGGGGCTAGAACAGAGTGACGCCCCTCTCCTCCAATGGCTGGCCAGCATTTACGAGGCCAGCCAATGGAGAAGAGGTGCGGGGTTTAAGCCCCACTGTAGAAGTCATAAAATCTCGGCTCTTCCCACTGCTTCGCAGTGCGACGGTAGCCTCGACCTAAAAAACAAGGTGCAATAACATTTGTGCGATGGAATAACAAGCAAGGTAAAAGGTAACAGAAAAACTTAAGTTGACATAGGGGTTTCTAAAAAACACTGTAAACTGAATGAAGGCCTAATTGTTCTGAATGAACGTGTTGTTTGTTTGACTCCTTGATAGGAAAGTCACACTGAGGAGTAATAGTCAAAGGGAACTGGGAGGGAACTTTCCATTAAAATGTAGTGCCTAGATCTGGCAGGGCAAGACTAAGATAATAACATGACGCCAGAGCTCCCATAGACACCATAGTGGGGGACTGGAGATTCCAAACCTAACATAATATCCCTAGGCTGTCCATCCAGATTCCTGGTCCACTGGACTAGGAGAGCGACCGAGAAGGGTTGCTGCAAAATATGGCAACAGGCTTTCTCTGGGAGAGAGCATGGAGACATAAAATACATAGAACTCCCACCCTATACAAATCCCCAGTAACAAGAGCGACCCTACAGGTATGGGATAGATTACCATTGAAAAAGGAACTTCTCTCTTTACCATCGCCCATCACTTTATGAGGGGGAACACAGTTTTTTTTTTACTCCTGGTCTAAACATAGAGGTTTATATTCACTGGGTAGGAGGGGACTGTAAGACACTAAGGGACATGTTTGAAGGAAATTAATATCAAACTCTATGAGAAACCTAAAGAGAAGTTTGTTCCCCTTGAAACTAAGCTATTTCGATATTCGCAGTTGCGCCAATGGCTCTTAAAGCCAGAAGTGAAACAGTGCTACTAGAGCCTAGACACCTTTTGAGCAATACCTTGTGACATGCTCTGGCAATTGTTACGCCATCTAAAAAATACATAGCCTGCTCAACATGGGGCGCAGAGCTGACTAATTTGTGTTCCAATGAGCAAACAGATTTGCCAAACACTCAGCAGGGAGAGAAAAAAATGCTCGAGATATTGCACAGATGACACTATACTCCTGCACGGCTAGCAAGGATGAGTGAGACCAACACTTCACACTGCTGGAGGAGATGTGGGGATGAAGGCGCACCAAACCACATTTTATGGTCCTGCCCTAAAAATAAGTCATTCTGGGATCCAGGACCGACAGCAATAAAGCAGATTACAGAGGAAGAACTAGTTGAATGTCCAGAACTTATCCTATTGTGACGCCCAGCAGACAACAATTATGTTTTATGGAGGAGGAAGGGCCCCTTAACCCTCCTCTCCGGTTAGCTGCTAAGCAAAGGATTTTCTCTCTTCGGGGGCAGAGCCAGTCTCTGACAGAGTCTAGATGGACTGAAACGTTATGGTGGGTGGTAATGATGGAAACGTTAGTTATTTAAAAGAGTAAAATTCTACGCTGAAGACTTCACCAAGCAATGGAGCTCACTTCCTTGAGTTTTCAAAATAGATTATAATTAACTTTCATCTCACAAGAAACTCCAAACATTAAGAATATCAGAGAGCTCCAAGCTGAACAAATACAACAGGGCAATCTTGCAGCTCATGAACAACTCCTATCCTGATGGCACACCCTGTCACAGGAGAGTATAAATGACGAAGGATGAAGGAGAAATGAACATATATTATTGCGCTGCTCGTATAACTTATTTTACCAATTGTATTTCAGCTGTGCAGATTTAACTGGTATTCATTTTAACTTAATTCAGTGGGTGGGGGCTAATCACGGAGAGCGGGCCCTGCTTGCTTCGCCGAGGATACTCTCGCCCTGGTCTGTCACGGCTGGTGCCGATTGAGCGGAGGGCGCTGCGAGTATTCCTCGGTGCTCCTGGCCTCACTTCCGGTCTCCGAATTCCGCTCTGAGTCACACGTGTGGTGCTGCGGGAGCGGTCTAGTGCTCCCAGCACACACACTATTTAATCCATGTGCAAACGGGCGTGCAACGGTTGTGCAGCGGGCGCGCCGGTCCGCGCTTGGACTGCACCAGGATCCCTGGATTTTCTATTGAGCAGTCAGTGGTCTATCGCGCTTGGACTGCACCAGGATCCCTGGATTTTCTATTGAGCAGTCAGTGGTCTATACTTCTGCGGAATTGCTGGACCTGAGAAGGGTTGTAGCCCAGACTTGCCTCCATTCTATAGCAGCTGATGAATGTGTAGGGAGGTGTGGGCACTTTGACTTCCGTTTTCCCGTGAGTAGGGACGACAGACAAGGTGGGAAAGTTACGAGCAATACCCTGGACCCTTAGTTCCGCCTCTCCCTTAACTGCAGGTCCCTTAGCAAACATAGCCATGACATTTATGGCTTACTTACGGACCAGAAACCAGTGGGGTTGTTCCTGGTGGAAACCTGGCTAAATGAGCAATCTGCTCCGGATGTCTTGGCAGCTCTGCCTGAGGGGTATGCCATTCTCAGGGTCGATAGACTTGAGTAGAGGGGTGGTGGGTGGGGCGGGTGCTCTCGCCGTGATATTCAGGAAGGAATTTCAGTTAAAGATGTCTAGAATTACGTTGTCCAGCTGGCTATGAACAGCGTTAGTTCTATTGCAGGCTTGCTTCTATATAGACCTCCGGGCCAGTCGAGAGCCTTTCTCAATGATCTAGCGGAGACACTGCCCCTTATATTATTCGTTACCCTAACTTTATCTTGTTGGGGGATCTGAATCTTCATTTGGAGGATTCAGATAACAGAGATGCTAAGGAGCTGATTCAAGGGTGTCAGGCTATGGGTTTAACTAATTTGGTCAAGTCTCCCACTCAGTGGAGTAGTGTGGCTCACTGGTTAGAGGCGTACGCAGAGAACGGCCCGGACCAGGGTTCAATTCCCGACGCGGCAGGGTCGTGGACCAGGGCCAAATGGACTCGATAATTCTCGCCTCGGTGCCTACTCTAACCAGGGAACACACTCGGCAACTCTGGGCATTAAGCTTGCCTCATCTCTACAACGGCCCCCCACAGACGCCGGGGATGCCTGGTTTCACCTTGGAGATATCCAGAAAAGGGACCATCTCACAGGGAAAACCAGGACGAATTCCCCAGCGGACTTCAGCGCCAGGATACTCCTTGGAGTCACAGTGCGCTTTACAAGTACACCCACATTTACATTTACATAATAAAGGACATACGCTGGGCAACATTTTTACGAACAGTACCCTGGTGGAAGCACAGCCACAGGTGCCCATAGTTTGGTCTGACCACTTTGTTGTTCCTTTTACTATCATGTACACGGTAAAGACCCTCTGTAATTTAGGAAAGAGCTCGATGCTTCCCTTGGTGCGAAAATGGGATGCGTTAAGCGCCGAGGCCTTTCGGGATAAGCTGGCGTCTAGTATCCCAGTTTTAGGGACTGAAGTAAATATAGCTGAGGGGCTAGTCTCTCTGTGGATCAAGGAGGCTGTTGATGCCATCATTCCCTTGAAAACAGGTAAAAGCGCCCCATGAACTCCTTCCGCTAAATGGTTCTCGGTGGAACTGGCCCTCTTAAAAACAGACTGTAAGTGCCTTGAACGCTGCTGGAGGGAGAACTACCTTAATGAGAACAGGGTGCTATACCTGGAAGCCCTCAAGATCTGGCGGTATGCACTCCTTCCATGGGATGTGTCCCCCTGGGGCACTACATTGGTCCTATGTTAATAGAGTCTTCCGTTTATAATGAAGGTGAAAACTTTTTCTTCAATATTAAATCATGTATTTATTCTTCATACATTGTGTCTTCATTTTTGGGTTGATTTTGCCATTCATTATGTGCGGACTATCATTTAATCCAATGCATTTCAGGTTTTTAAATCACCCTTCGTCAGGGATTAGTCCTGAGACAAACATGAAAGACAAGAGGAACTGCGTGTTTTACATTTTATATTTCTTAATTTAACATGCTATGTAGACCGACTAGTAGTGCTATTAATTGTGCACAAGTATTCTGCTATACATGCACAACAGACTTTATCTTTAGTGGGTGGTGGAGTTAGTAAGTATGTCAAGGCTACTGCAGACGCAAATGGTTTTTCAGCCGCGCTACGGCTGTCTGTTTGATTTCGAAAACCGGCTCTATTGTAAACGAGTGGGTGTGTCATGCCTGTAATATAAAATGTGGTGTTGTGCACATTTGGAAGAAAGCGTAAAAGTGTTCTTTAAACAGTGCAAGGTTAAAACAACAACATTGATGCGTAGTGGTGCCCGTATTTCAAAGTGCTCAACACGCGTTATGCGCGTGCTGAAATTAAAGCGGAAGCTGGTCGTTCTTTCTGCATTTTCTTTAGGAGAGAATGTTAGATTAGGTTTTACATACCTCACAAATGTGCAGGTCACGCCTGTTATCTCGCCAGTGTAGGTTAGTTGTGTGCCCTCAAGACTTAACATCAACGTATTAGGAGAGTACGGAGGGAGTTTTATTGTGAATACATTGAGGCGGCTAAAAACTCCACCAAGAATCTCTTTAATGTGGTAAGAGAACTGTCCTCCTTGGATCGTGTTGGTAAGAGAACTGTCCTCCTTGGATCGTGTGACAGCTATGCAGTGCCTGCCTCTGCTGCAATCAGGTTGCAGATTTTTTTATGAGCAAGATTGATATAATCTATGCTGCCTTCCCTGAAAGTAGTAGAAACCACATCCCTGCTCCTATATTTGAGGGGCTAGGTAGTAATAATTGTTTAACTTTCTGTTTACCTGGAGTAAGTGAGGTTCTTAAACTCATGGAGGCAGTTAAATCTGGGTCGCCTCGTGACCCAATACATCCAAAGTAGGTGAGGCTAGGGAAAGAAGTAATTGCTCCAGTTCTTACCTCGCTTCTGATCACTTCTTTTAGCTATGGTGAGGTCCCTAGTAACTGGAAGCATGCCATGGTGGTGTTTTGGTTAAAAAAAAACTTCCCTTAGACCAATATCTGTAATACCTTATGTGGCTAAAATTGCGGAGAAACACCTTAACTATCAATTGTCCTTATTCTTGGGTGAGAGACAAGTACTGCACGAAACTCAGTCTGGGTTTCGACCCAGACTTAGAACCGAGTCTGCTCTTCTTTTTGCCTCATGAGGCTTTAAAAATGGCTGCAGACGAGGGTAGAACTACCGCACTCATCCTCCTTGACCTCAGTGCCGCGTTTAACACTGTCTCCGATGGCCTTCTTTTAGAACGGCTGCGGGAGGCCTGTGTTGGTGGAGTGATATGGAGGTGGATTAATAACTACATGGAGAATAGATCTTTCCAGATCTTCCAGCATCCTTTTGAATCCAGAGTCTGCCCATTGTCGCAAGGGGTGCCGCAGGGTTCGGCTCTTAGCGCTACCCTATTTAATATCTATATGCGCCACTTGGCAAACATTATGCTGAGACATGGGGTGAAACTGGTATCATATGCAGATGATGCACTGCCGATTGTCACCCTGGAGCAAGAGGAGGCAGGAGCGGCTGCCAAGTTCGAGGCCTGTTTAGGGGAGCTTGCGAATTGGATGAAGCTCAGCTGCTTGCGCTGAATGTGGGAAAGACGGAGGTGATGGTGGTCGGTAAGCAACCCTCCCTTTTGTCACATCTGTGGTGGCCGGAGGAGATGGGCCCACCCGACCCCTAAGGCCAAGGTTAAGAACCTAGGAGTGTGGTTTAATGACTCACTTTCATTCGCTGAACAGATATTAGCTGTGGCTGGGCCTGTTCTGGTATTCTGAGGATGTTGCGAAAAATTCTGGATCTTTTACCAGTAGAAACTAGACGGACGATTATACGGGCACTTGTTACGTCGTGTTTGGACTATTGTAACATTTTGTACCTAGGGGTAAACCAAAAAAAAATGTACATCTTACAGAAGTTTCAGATTGCGACAGCCCACCTAATTCTGAACATTCCTAGGCAGGCTTCGGTTGGAGAGGCTCTGAGGAAATTACATTGGCTCCTCATACAGGCCACAGTTACTTTTAAGGCCTTGTGTTTCACTTACAGGATTGTCAATAAGCAAGGTCCTAGCTTTTTGCACCCCCTTCTTATAGCCTACAGACCTGAACGCTGCATAAGGTCCCTGGGCACGACAAAGTTGATGGTGCCGAGGGTTCGGAAGGTACGGGCAGGTGGGAATTCCTTCAGATTACTTGCGGCTAAAGCCTGGAATAACCCCCCCTGTTCACCTAAGGAAGGGCCCTTTGGAGATTTTGTTTAGGAAAAAACTCAAGACGTGGCTATTTCGCCTGTCTTCGGATGGCCGGAAATAGGCCATAGGTAGCTATTCCATTGGGGGGGCCGTGGATGCAAGGTGGGTGGTGGTCTGGGGCGCAGTTTCTATGTTCTAACTGGTGTTTAGCTCGGGGACACTCCGTTGGAGTGACCAGGCGCTCTATAAGTTGTACAATAGGCAACAATGGGGAGGTGTATCCATATTGAGCAGTGTCACTCCTGAAAGTCATTTCCAGAAGTTGTGACACCTGGATATAATTGATCTCCTGAATATTAATGGATCAGAGTGGTTGTTTGTCATTGTTTTTAGCTGATTATCAAACAGACCACATCATCATTAGTTTTTATCAATTTCTTCAGGGAAATTTTCAGGGATTAAGGTATACCAGTAACTTGTAGGACTGAAAATAATAGAGTACAATTAAAACCTGACAATATGAGAAATTTCTCAAAGGTGATGACAGTGGCCACATCCTGTAAGACAAACCTGTATTACCCTAAGTATAACTGGTTGGTCTAGAGAGTGACTAAAATAGCAATACAGGGTCTAAAACTCCTAAAGGGTAATGGTATACCGAGGCGAAGTGCTCTGCAAGGAATGATCTGGATAAAACAAACTACTACCTATTCAGTCACAGGAATTGCTCTCTTTAAGGACCCAAAAGGTAGGTATATTGGTAGGAAGGTAGTTCCATTGTGGATGAAGAGGATGAGTGTAGAAATGTTCACCAAGGTTTGGTGTAATCAAGGAAAAACAAATTCCATTATACCTACACTCATGAAGAAAAATGGATAAATTGGCAGGATGGGGACACTGAACATGTCAGAAAATCTTGCATACATGGGTAGAAAGTTTTGAAGTTTTCCAATACAATGAAGGTTGCAAAGGTGAAAAGAAAGCTGTAGATTTAGAAAATGGTCAATTGCAGAATACGGATACAAGAAACAAACTTATGGGCTTATTTAAAGGTAAAAATGGGTGAATTAAGCCCAAAGTGGGAACAGGAATAAGCAATGAAGGCAAAAGAAACATTACTCAACATCAATAACATATTTTCCTCAGATAATCAAGGAACAACTATAGCATATTCATGAGGGTATACATGGAAGTATATGCAGGAACGGTGTAGTCACTCAGATACTAAAAGAGCTCTGCCTTCTCATGAAATAAGATCACAACTATCAGGGGCCATACTATTATAGAGGTCCCTGCCCAGCTATACACCACTTGTGGGCAGCGTTGGGGGCGAGGTCACGCAAGATGATCGACTAGACACTCTCCTGGATGGCTCTCGCCAGCTGAATCAAACCCTCCAACATCCTGGGACCACGACACAATCAGGCTGTGATGAGACTGTGCATTTGATAATTTCTGGCCCAGGGGAGTCTGTGTTGTGGCAGTATTCTAGGACACCCAATCCTGGTGGCTGCAGAGCTGTGAATGCAGCTTGCCCTTTGGCTTGTGACCAACTGTGGAGAGCAGTAGATAGCGCTTGGCTCCTTGCGAGGTAGGTCTGACTGCCCTAAGAGAGGGGGAAGGACAGGCTCGCCAAGACAGCACTGTCAAAAAAAGCTACTCTTTCCTTGTGCAGGCTGGCAGTACTGTTGGGGATGGGAGACAGCGGGCGCCAGAGGAGACAGTGGTGGCCCAAACATTGTCAGACCTCCTGGCGGGGATAGGGGGATGCCGGGAGTTCATGTTGGTTAAAATTGATACGGTTGCCATTGAATGGAACTTTCTACAAGCAGATCTTCGAAAAATGACAGAGCGGGTCATATATGCAGAAAGGGATGTTAAGGAACTACAGCAAGAGGTGCCGGTACTAAAGAAGACCTTGGCTACACTAAAGCCCCACTCAGCTTGTATGGAGGAGCAGATCGAAGATTCAGAAGGGCGCTACCGGAGGAATAAACTAAGATTGGTAGGATTCCAGGAACATGCTGAAGTACAATCTACTGAGTTTTCTTGGAGGAATGAATTACGAACTCTTTGAAACCTAGAAAGCTCCCCAAGTTTTTTACAACTGAAAGAGCACATCGGGCCTTGGCGCCATTATAGTTCATCTCCAATTTTAGAGACTGCGATGCCCTCCTCTAACATGTGAGGGTACAAGGGTCACTGCAATATAAAAGTCAGAATATTATGATATTCTCAGATTACACTTGCAAAGTGCAGGAACTATGAAAGGACTATATGCTGTTCAAAAAGATTGTGTGAACTGAACCTGCGTTACAGTCTAAGTTTTCCGACTAAACTTCAAGTTCAGCATAGCAGAAAGGCTTTCTTTTTCACTACACTTGGGGAGGCTGGTGACTGGATAGATACTACAGGCGGAGGAAAACAAACAGCACTCAATTCGTAGACATTCTGCAGGGGGTCCCAACCACCAATCAGCATCTTTACAGAGACATTATTTGGATCGGAGGTCATGGATGGTGTCTGGCAGTTGGGGAGGATCATGGTCTGCCTGGACGGCACTCTGGGGGGACTCAAACTATGTGCTTGATACCTGTGAATCCTTTTTGCGCCACATGGGAGATCAAGCCTCACTAAGTGACAGCACGGATTTGGGCTAAAAAAAGGTAAGTATACTGTGATAGATCCCCGATTCTATGTAGACCATCCTAGACTATAATGGTACGCATTTAGTAGGCAGGGGGCGGAATACGGAACTGGCAACAGCCAATTCCTGGTTCGATAATAATTTGTTGACTAATAGAATGCATATCAGTAATTTTGTGGACTGTGTGCACAATTGGGGAGGATTGCCAAATATATATATATTGTTGCTTAACTGTGTGGGGGCAATTATGTTGCTTCTTTGCACTATACCTGTCTGCTGACCTTCAGATAACCACTGACGGACAGCCAGGGAGGGCTGCGTTACCCTGTGGATGGTTTGAGCGCACTTTGGCCTTGCTGCCCATGTGAGATGCTAGGCCCTCTGCACAATGCAGTTAGGAAAGTTGAGGATACGGCCTCCATGGGGTGGCTGAGGCAGCGGATGCTGTGAGTTGGCCCAGTGATTATGGGCCACAGACACATGTATGGGGGGACTGCGTTGGACAGTTGAGAGGTAGGTGGAGAGGGGAGTTATTTGCGACCTTTTTTTCTAGTTACGCTCAAGAGGCCTTAATTTAGGTGGTGCCGGGGTGAAGTGGACGCTGATCGAAGGTATGCGATTGTATCTTGAACTCTGGATGCCAGGGACATATGGCTTGTAAACATTTATGTAACCAACGTGGACGATGCTGACTTTTACAGGACAGTGTTAGGTGCAACTGCTGAATATTTAGGTTCCCAGGTGGTGATGGTAACGGGGGATCTAAATTGAGTGTTGGATGGTGCAGCAGATCGATCCCTCAAATAAGATGGACTCAAAGCCAGCGATGACTGGTGCCCCCGGGAGGTAATTCGTAGACTAGAGTTGCAGGATGTGTGGAGGGTGCGACATCCTCAGGACTGTACTTATTTGTGTTAAACCCCGGTGACGGGGGCCCATAGTCGTTTAGATTACAGTTTGGTGTACGGTAGTATGGACCAGAATGTGGTCAATATTTTGTATTTGGCATGCTATTTTTCAGATCATTCTCCCTTGTTGACCACTTATAGTGTGGGTATGAGAGCACCCAGGGTCCCACTCTTGAAAGTAATGATACCTTGACAGGATAAGGATGTTAAGGAAGTTTAATCCTATTACCCATTCTTGATGCTGAACTTTGATGTAAAAGTCCTTTGCAAGATTCTGGCATTAAGCTTGCTGGATTATCCGCCAACATCGATTCATAACAATCAGTGTGGCTTCATACCACACCAAAACACTAACTTGAGGAACCTTTTCTGTAGCCATGCATGTCCCAATCTTGGCGGATGATCGGTACGCCACGTCGCTGCTAAACATAGGGAAGGCTTTTGATTCCATTGCCTGGGAGTTCAACTGGTATCTTTTATCCGATGGGTGAAGCTGCTATACTTTGCCCAGTGGCGAGTGTGCGTGTAGGCAGAGTGGTGTTGCACCGCTTCCCCCTGTTCAGGAGGACCAGCAAGGCTGCCCACTGTTGCCAATGCTTTTCTCATTGGTAATTGAGCTGTTGGTGTGTAGGTTACAGTCAATGTTGCGGGTTAGGGGCATCACTATTGAGATGTGGGCTCCTTGTAAGTGGACAACCTTCTGGTGTGTATGCATCAACCAGAATACTCTGTTGCTATTCTTTTAGTTACCCTGTCGTAGTTTAGGAGATCTCTGGGCTTAAAGTGGTCCATGTTAAATCTAAGCTTTTTCCATTGAGTGCGCAGGGTGAGGTTCCTAAACAAGGACTCTCGAAGGTGGGCTTCCTTTGGGAGACCTCAATTGTTAGTTATGTTAGGATTAGGATAGCGGGAGAAGCTGAGATATTAGATTCCCTCTATATTGGCAGGGTGCTGGAATGCATACAACCCTCTGAGATTCTGGAACACTCTCCGCTTCTCCTTTATGGCCATTGGCGCCGATGATAATTTTACCACGCTGCCTATACATATTCCAGGGTCATATGTATGATATCCCTAAAAAGTATTTTGCTGAACTGGATACATTGTGAAACTACTTTGGGCCATGGGGAGAAACAGGATAGGTCTGGTTATGCTTGATCGTATCTGGAAGCAGAGGGAACTGAAATTGCCATGTTTGGAGCTCTACTATCTGGCTGCCCAATTGCAGCATGTAGTTCACTGGTTCGATGAGAGGGACAAAAGGTTGTTGGAGGGTACCTGTGGAGAGTTTCCCCTACGAGAGCTACTTATGTTGGGTGCTAGCCAAGCTTGGTCGCATACATGGTCAGGCATGTGTGTCGAACATGGGAGAAGGTAGTCCAACAGGTGCCACATTGTGCTACTTATGCATCGGAAATGTGCCTCTGAACACTGCGCCCTTTAACACATATTGAACAGACAATATCAGTCGACAGTGGCGTTCTGGGGGTTGTGAAACCCTGCAAGAGCTACATCCAAATAATAAATATGCTACAATGGCTGATGCTATGGAAGCCTTTAACTTGGGATTGGGGCAATTTAGGCAGTTTGCCGAGATTAAGGCAACAGCAAGAGGAATCTGGCCACCATCGCCAGGAGTTCCATTATCTTGTGACACTGCTCAATATGGCTGTGGGATGAAAGTTGGTTTTCCATGTTTACATGACACTGTAGAAGGACTTACCGTTGCGCACCCTACAGGTTCAGGGTAGATGACAGAAGATACTGGGCGACCCACTTACAGATAAGGAGTGGGAGGGCATACACAAGGGGGTGAAGAGGACATCCATCAAGGCACTATTTAACATTCTACAATATGATGTAGTCCACCAGGCGTATCTCTCCCCAAAAACATAGCATGCTATTTATCTTGGGTGGGCGTCCTCCTGTCTACGCTGTTTTGCGGCTAGATCAGACTTCCTACACATTCTGTGGGGATGCCCCACACTGGACACGGAATGGCAAGCTGTATTTACTAGACTGAGTGGAGCTATGGGATGGACCATCTCCAGAGATATTAAACAGTGCTTGCGTGGAATGACTCCGGTATGAAAGAAGTAAACCTTTGTAAAAAATTCATACTGCTGGGACTAGTGATCCTTAAACGTAGGGTAGCGATTTGATGGATCTTCCCTGGCTTCGACTGGTTGAGAGACATGGAAGAGTGGGCGGTTGCGGAAGAAAGTCACATGTGGAACTCTCGTAGAGACAATAAATTAGCGGATGATTTACAGGCATGGCCCACAATGCTCGCTGAGTTACATGAGCTGCCCAACGCTAGACCACCGTGAGAAATACTTGGGACTGTGCAGGAGTAGTACAGAGGTGATACATGGAATGCCTGGTGAGATGGGTATGTGTGGAGGAAGAGGGGAATTGACAATGCAGAGTATATCTGAAGCACCATGAATCTGTGGTAAACACAGCTCAAGGATGCACTCTTGACAGGTCTCCTTGGACGACTTCAGTAGGTGTTCTATATATTGTCCCGTGCAGATGTTACCGTGGACCACAGTGAGTGGGGTGTGCTAATGTTGTGATATGAATAATGTTATAACTCTGTTCCTCATTATAACAATTGGCAATAAAAATGTACACCTAAACATTTGTTTAGCTTCTGGCAGCATCATTTATAAGTCTTCAATCAGAAAGATTAAGGAGTTACTAGAAACAAGGGCAGCATTACCAAGGTCTTACAGCTCTGGTGCCTAGCTCCAAACTGATAGAACACATATATGGTTTCACTGATTCATCACCAGTCTAAGGATGATTACAAAGTTGTATAAGAGAGAGAAAGGTAAATTGGAGAAATGGAAAAAAAAGAATGTGAAACATAACATTCTAGTATGTACACCACATTATGTCATTAAAAACATTTGAGGTTTCATTGTACATAAAATGGAGTGGTAGTCCATACATGAGTCTTCAAGAGGTTCTAGTGCAGCTTTGTTTGATAAAATCATTAGCCCATTTATCTTCTTGGCCTAGTAAAAAGCTCCACACAGTTTGCTGGGCAGCAGATTTTCACCACTATGTAAAGTCCAATAGAAATAAATTACAGTCTCACTGCCCTTGGCCTATTCTTCACAACAAGTTATCTGAAACTGATAATTGAGACCCATCATTGATAAACTTTTTGGGCAAGATATTGGATATCCTAGGCCCTTTGATACAAAACATGGAGTTTATGAAGGGGTTGGAAGCAGTGCACGAGTTGGGGGTACACGTGGGTGGACGGCGTCCACCCACTGTTTTCACAGGGTGAACGCCGTCCACCCTCCCAAGAATTTGGGCAACATTAAATAATGTGCTGAACTCGTTCCGGCGTAATTTCCAAACACCAGGACACTTTCAGCAGGGCCTGCACATGTGGTCTGCTTTCCATCTGCAACATGCAAAAACCATAGTTGATGGACAGAATGCAGAACAATGTCATACATTCACCCCAGTACAGAGATCTGGGCCTAAATCCATCGTTTTTTTGCACTCCACACCATCCCAGTTCAGATATGGCCATATGCAAATCAGTCTGATCCTGTGCCTCATGGGAACAGTCCAGCCCGAACAGCCAAGCCATGTCTTCCCTGGACCGAAATCAAGCTTCCGAGGACCGGTTTCTGGCATTCCAGCCGTCTTCAGCCCGGCTTGCTTGAGTCCAGTGGTGTGGAGTGCATGGGACTCACGTCTGAGCATACCCATCCCACTCGGGGTGACAAATGCAAAAACCACAGGTGATGAGCAACAACCTGCAGGCAGGGATGGGCTTTCTCATTTAAGACTCCTGCTGGGCCTATAACAAAGGCTGAATTTGAGGTGTCATCAGGCCTCCTTTTGTTCAAGTCTCTTGGGTGGGAGCGGTCAGGAGCCTGACACCGGATTCAAATAAAGCAGAGGGGAAACAAAGGCCAACACCTTGTTAGCACTTCCCACATACTTAAGAGAGGCAGTTTTTTACTGTGTTAAGGAGATACCCATGCTCTGTAAGAATGTTGGATGTGTTGGGCTTTCCAAGTAGTTACACAAAGCAAATTACATTTATATAGAGCTTACTTCCCCTGAGGAGGGGTTGAAATAATTTAAGTACCACTATTTTTTCTTGTGTAGACCTACTCAGCCTAATGCAGGGTGTCCGAGCACTTTACATCAACACGTGCATATTACATGTACAACAAATTATATGTTTGTAAATGAATGTACAGCATGTGTTACATAAAACTGGGGGATTGTAAGATGTAGAAGTCACATATCATCTTCCATAGCTCACTGTGTTATTATCCTCACAAAGCACTCAAACGTACACAATAGACCTGCTAAACATATATGTGAGGGCTTTAGATCTGATATCACTTCTTGTGATGGCACTTCCTGTAAAGTTGTGGCTTGTGATGCCACTTTCTATATCAATTCTTGTGATTCTATGTGTGATGTTATGTGGTGTGATGTAATGTTGTGTGATGTCGCACGCCGGGATGTCACTTACATACTGCCTAACTGGGTTAGTCCCCCCACTCCTTTTTCTAGGACTGGTTGGAAGCATCTCACAAACTAGTGCATCTGCTGGTTCAAAGGGATTTAAGACAACCCTCTCTCTTACCAGAAGATCCCAAACTGGTAGATAATGAACTGGAGCAGATGCTACTGAATTTATTTTCTCAGAAAAATGTATTAAGTAAATCTCTGCACATGTCCAAACTTTTACTTACTTAGATACAGATACGACAAAAATCACAGGATGATGTCCAGACTCTGGGTTTCTGAAGATACCAGCAGGGGTATTGCTCACTCTTTTAAATCTTTTTGTGATGGGACTTTCAGGCTTACATTCTATGTACAGTGGGGTTATCAAGCTCCATACAGTGAAATGTGCACACTATCCAGTCTAGCTACAATATGGCAGGTACCACAGATGGCAAGGACACTCCCATCCAATCACTTAAATCTCCTGCCTTCTTAGCAGGATGAGGAGCAGACTCTACTTTCCAGCAATGGGGATCAATTACCTGTGACCCCCTGGGGCGACCAAGCAGTGCAGAGGTACAAAATACAAGTTTTATACTCACCCAGTTTGGTTACCCTTTTACCACCCACCCCATAACTCTCTCCAAATAGGAGAGGGCCTTGGTTCAGCAGGTAGTAAACCCAACTGTGAGACAAGGAAACAATAGAGGTAGCGCTAGATAACATTTCAGTTTTGTCAGCTGATTTGTTTTTGTTTTTTGGGGAAAGAACGCTTTAATGAATGGTCCTACTCTTTACAAAATTTCAAAATGGATGCCATCAATTAACTGACGTACCTTGGGTAGGGGGAGTTGCTGACCTCTTGCAGGAGGCAGGAAAGGCGATGCAGTAATCTAGAGCTCGTGTCCTAATGAAGGCTAATAATAACGGGAGGACTGCTGCACAGTGGGGGGCATTAACAAAGACGAAGTACTACACAAATTGTGGTTCCATGACAAGAGAACTGTCGGAAGAAGGGATCCTGGGACGCGAGGGAACCTCAATGATAACTGTGTACTAATGTATTTGCATTGCTGCTTGTAAGATGCAAGAGTAGCTATTTAATAAAATTTGTTTTAAAAAATTATCAATTACTGATGGACTCCCTCCAAGAAGACAAAAAGAAGGGGACATTAGATTTAAAAGATTCCAATTTCATAGTGAATATTGCTTTCTCGTTCACAGTACTTGCAGTTTCAGTGGGGCACACAAATTTCCAGTTTCTCTTCCTTTCGGTCTTTAATTGATCCCCGGATTCTTTACAAGAAAGCACACTAAAGTAAACAAGGTCAACCCACTAAATCTGGTAAGAACCTGTATATAAATATTCTTGCACTGGCCAGCCAATTTTATGGCACTTGTTGCACTGGCAACCAAATTACCAGCATGTTAAATATTCGAACTGAATTCATTCCTAGTGGACCACTGTTTTTTATACAATGTATTACAAGAAAGATCAAGCTGGTGGGGACTAGTCTGTTGAGGGTACACAGGATAGGTTTATTGGTGTATCTGGATGACGTGTTCATGTCTTCCAGAAAGAATACTCAGAAAATCAGGTTGGGACGGTCACTACAATTTTTCAAGTTTTCTTCTCAAGAGCAAATACCAAGTAAAACATGCAACAGAGTCTCCGCTAAAGCTTCAATGGTTAAGCTGGGACTGCGTTAACTTAATGCTCAAAATGGAGAACTCCATGGCAAAGTCACGTGTTGCTGCTTTTCTCTTCAACTTCCTCTTTTCAACAATACCACATTTAGTTCTGCCATAGATAAGATTCGTTACATCCCCTCAGTCGTTGGTACGTGGTGGGGCTAGCAGAAAGGAAGAATAAACGACTTTTTCTCTTTTTTGCATAAACGTATTTCTGGGGGAGAAACAGGAAGGTCTGTGGTTTCAGTGCACTATTCACACCGTTTCCATACAATTCAAATGTCAGGGGAAATGAGGCCTCATCAGGGGAGTCACATGCTGCCCTCGTTAGGGGCTCCACCCAGACGCTCATCTACACATCAGAGATCTCTCATCTACACATCAGAGAACTATTTCGGGGAGTGTAACTGTCCTTGGGGTTTTGTACAATTCTTTTTGGGACAATTTGAAATGTACAGACCATTTTGAAAGTGTTGTGTAGGAAGTCTCTAAGAACAGCAGAGAGAGACTGGCATACGGCACTAGATGTTTGAGGGGCACAAACAAACTTTGCTCACCAAAGCATCAGCGGACCAATGTACACTAAACATTCCCTAAAAGTAGAGTACCATCACTGGGATTATGACAAATGTTCTGAAAAACTGGTTAATTAAGAGTGTCATATTAAAAGAATAGCTTTGCATGGGAACACCTCCTTTGGTTGAGGTTTTCCTAAAGAAAATTCCTCAAACATGCCAATGGGCCTGGGGTTAATGTGCTAACGAATACAGCATAACAACATTAAAGTCAGAAAATAAATTAAAGAAAGAACTGGCTCTACTTTGGGTTGAAATGTTTCATGCAATTGTTACTGCTGGTACCACACTTCCAACCTGATTTGTGGGTGAAGGGGGGCCTGTGAGGCATACTCAATGGAGCAGTCCCACGCTGTTGATGGTAACGTTTTTGGAACGACATACACACTGCAGGTTTGGGTGGTGTAAGGTTTTGAACCCACAGAGCAGTGTAGCGGGGAGGAGCTCTATAATCTGGGTTCTTGTTTTAAATTTCGAATTGGATCCGTTATTTTTCACACTTTTTTGTTATGCTCGGCAACCATACCTATACAGCAACGGACATAGGAGGTGGATGGGGGGATTACACTCCACCCATAATACAAGTAGGCAGAAATTAAGGTCTTGCCACGGTAGACATCATGACCCATCTATATGACAGGGCAGACCCATTTGGACCACACAATAAAAGATCCCATGTCGACACCCTGACAGTCATGATGTGGAAAGTTATTGGTCTTAGTAACAAGATAAAATGCAAATGCACTGTGGTTCTCCATTATCTACACAGACATGCGACAGATATAGTGTTATTACAAGAGACCCACTTCAAAGATAACCATTATAAAGCCCTAAATAGATATGGCTGAACACTGCTCACACATGCGGGATTCACATAGGGCTCCAAAGGGGTGGGAATATTGGTCAGATCTTCTCGTCAATTTGCCCCGGGTAGAACGATCAGTCGGATAGAATTGACGCACTGAACGGTACTTGTGAGGGCATGCTCGGTATAAATACCACCAAAACTTCATGCGGCCACCCTACCTAAACTGAGTGCATTATTATTGGAACTGTCGCCAGGCACCGTACCATTGGGGATGGGGAGGGCATAAATTATACCATGGACTCGTGACGGGATAGAGTATCAAGATCAGACAAGGGAATAGGTACGGAGCCCCTGCAAGCCTTTGTAGATGCAATGGGGTTGGTAGAAATATGGCGTGAACATATCCTGGGACAAAGCAATTTACTACCATCCATAAAGAGTTTTTCGGAGAGAAAAATGATGCAGGAGATGGCAACATGCAAAATAGCCAGGTCTTTAGAGCCTTTCTAAAGTACAGGTGCTGGGAGCTGGCCTTGTGTTTTGGAAGGGTATTCCAGAGCTTACTGCCTACAGTCGAGAATGCTCTGTCGCCCCATCTCTTCCTAGTTGTTCTGGGTACGTGGAGATGTAGGTTGGAAGATGAGCGAAGGGATCTGCCAGGGGAGTACAAGCTAAACATGGAGTTTAGTCTTGTTGGGTAGGGGAGATAGAGAGCCATACGGACCATACAAAGAGATTTGAAGCTGATGCGCTTTTTAATTGTAAGCCAGTGTAGGGTTTCTAGACCCCTGGCAGCTGAGTGTCTTTTGGGGATGTCCAGAACCAGTCTTGCAAGGGCATTCTGCACCAGTTGGAGTTTGTACTGCACATTCTTGTTCGAGTCTAGGTAGAGTGAATTGCAGTAATCCAATCTTGACATTACCAGGGTGAGAGCAAGCTGCTTGTGTGCGGGTGCAGAATAAGAGGGAAGATTTTCTTCAACATCCTTAGGATCCAGGTGGAGACAGTGCGGTTTGTTTGGGCGTTAAAATTCAGATCTGGGTCCATCAGAACTCCAAGGTTCTTAGCCTGGTTACCTGGAGTAGGACACATTCCTAGAGAACGAGGCAAACAGCTGCTATTTCAGTTTGTTGCCCCTGAGCCAAAGACCCT
This sequence comes from Lissotriton vulgaris, assembly GCF_964263255.1. Lineage (NCBI taxonomy): Eukaryota > Metazoa > Chordata > Amphibia > Caudata > Salamandridae > Lissotriton > Lissotriton vulgaris. Next base: position 614,871,702 of record NC_141695.1, on the reverse strand, counting down.
CACCTCCATCTTATTCCCATTCAGTTTTGTGTTGAAATTTTTTATTGAAAAGTTTTGAGATAAAAATACAGAAACATATATATATGCAAATAGGCAATAAATGAAATATTGAGAAATGAATCATAAAACAGATATGAAAATGATATAGTTATACCAGACATCCATTCTGCCACCTTAGTCATACAGCGTTGAACGTTCTCAGCTAACGAGCCTTTGTTCTTAGGAACGGATACCATGATCTCTGTGTCGTCAGTATATGACACAACCTACGTTCATGGCAGATACTCCTGCCTGGAACATCTCCTGACACATACCACTAGTGCAGGTTTATTCCAGAATGCAGTTCACAAGGCGCGTGGTATTTCAGATCATTCACTTGTGGAGGCGCTGCTACAGGGACCAGTCAGGGACAATACATTGCCGCCCAGATCAGACCCTTGGTTCTTTAAGGATAAACAATTTAAAGATAAGAGCGTACATAGCAATACTATCAAGACAATGTGGATCCGGTTGATTTGGCATGCACTATATGGGAGGTGTATAAGACAGTGATAAGGGTTATGCCCAAGCCAAGGTGGAGGGGAAAGGGAGGGAGGAAGGAACAGAGATTAAAATATGAGGCCCTGGAAAATGAGATTGCTCGGCTCAAAGCACAGGCATTGAGTCGCGATATCCCTGACCACTCAGCCATCAAATCCTGCTCAAGCAACAAGAAATGAGAGACAACTTTATGATGTAGGCGTCAAGCCCAATAAAATGATAGCCTGGTTGAGGAAAAGGGACAGGGAAAGGAACAGGATCCTGGAGATCTGTGCACCCAAGGGAACAGTTCATAGACCAGGGAAATAAATTGCAGCTCCATTTGCTGACCACTATGAAGCGCTATACACATCCACCTAGGTTAGGACAGAGGCTGATTGTACTGAACTTCTTAGAGACATACGCCTCCCCACACTGTCGATTGACGATCGTAATAAACAGGAGCAGGATCTAACTGTTGAAGAGATAGAAGGTGCTATCCGAGAATTGCAATCTGGCCAGGCTGCTGGGCCCAACGGCCTGCCAGACAAATTAAACAAGGGTTTAGCTGCCACAGTGGCATTGCATATGCTCAGCATGTTCAAAGAGGCAAAGATAATTGGTAGCCTTCCAGAGGACCAATGGTTGGCCCAAATAGTGGTCATTCCTAAGAAGGGCAAGCATTTGAGGACTAACTCATACTGGCCAATCTCGCTATCGAATATGGAGGCTACAGTACTGTCGAAGGCCATTGCATCCAGGCTTCGTGAAGTGATAAGCTCCATAATACACCCTGATCAATCTGGTTTTATGCCCCATAGAAGCACCAGGCTGAATTTGAAACGTTTATATGAAGTATTGCAGCTGTCACTGGATGCACAAATGGCGTTTGACAGTATTGAATGGCAATACCTATTTTCTGTATTAGAAAGGTTTGGTTTTTGGCCCACGGTTCTGTGTCTGGATAATGCTCCTGTATTTGAACCCTTTGGCAAGGGTGCAGGTAAATGGGACGATCTTCAGTCATTTTGTCCCACATGAGGCATGAAACCGGGATCCCCGCTATCCCCTATGCTCTTCGAGGTGGCTCCTCTAGCCACATAGGGGTCAGAATAACCCATTGGTGGCGAGCATCATGGGGGTGGGTGGGTAGGATTTGAGCAAATCTCATATGCCGCTGATATATTGCTATATGCCACATGTCCCCGCTTTACTGTTGGCAGGTTGCTACACATATTCCAATTGTTTGCCAGCTACTCTGGGTACAAAATTAACTGGGATAAATACTTCCTATTCCATTTAGCGGGAACCATTCCATCCCTCCCGACTAGCAGACAATCCCGATTAATAGAAAATAAGTTGAAATACCTTGGCATACTAATATCTAGGAATGGTGAGGAGATCCCGGTAGATAATCCAGTTGGCCAGGTTACGAAGGGATGTGGCACATTGGATACAACTGCCTGTGTCCTTGATGGGAAGGGCCGTCCTGTTTAAAATGATGACACTGCCACGTCTGTTGCATGTTTTACAGAACACCAGCTGACTTTTCCCACAAAGTGGATAGTGAATTACAAAAACTTTATTGGGATGGAGGTAGTTCCAGGATAGTCCATCATAAACTACAGCGAGGAGCATTAGCCGGGGTCTGGCGATCCCAGACATTAGAAATTATTACTGGGCTGCCCAACTGGTTACAATTAAAGACCGGGTGTTTGCGGGACGGGAAGAACCTGCCTCTAGTGTTGATCACCACTTAATAGGACGTCGGGGATACACTGCGGTGCTGTATCGCAAAACGTTGGAACAACAGTCGCTGCTGCCACACATACACAAGAAGTTGTCCACACATGGCAGGAGGCTGCTAAATTTCTCGGGTGGGGAGGCAAGCTGACTGAGGGGACTCCACTAAGGAACAGTAATCTACTACAGGAAGCAGGAAACCTGAATGGATTCCATAAATGGGGTCTCCTTGGGATAGATCACCTTGTCTGAAGGAGACATGCCATAATCTCTTTTGAGGATTTCCAAGCGGAATACCAAATGTACGACTCAGGAAAGTTTCGCTTTTTGCAGTTGGGGCACGAGCTGAGGGTTTACATCCTTGAGGGCGGATAATTGCCGGAGTACACTCTCCTGGAAGATAAGCTTTTGCTAGACCCAATGCCAGATAAAGCAACCACCTTAATATGTAGAAATATTATGAACACCACACCGGACCCACTAGGCACTTTGCAGGAGTCACGGGACGCAGATGTGGGAATGCTGGAGGATGACGATTGGGTGGAGGCAATAGAGAGGTTCAGGGAGGTTGCTATAAAAGGCACTGTTCTGACTTAAAACAGCTCGGCATCCTTTATATATCCTACTCCTCCAGGGTCCTCATGCATCTGCAGGGCCGCTGTAACACCGATCACTGTGCTAGGGGCTGTAAGGAAGTGGGCTGCTTCTTCCACATTCTATGGAGCTGTCCAAAAATGTAGCAATACTGGCGAGAGATAACAAAGGCTATGTCTGAGGTAGTAGGCCAGACTATCCCACTGAAAGCAAGATGGCATAAACTGTGCGTGACTGGGGAAGTAACATGGCCGAAATTTTTGAACCCCTTCGATGCTCATGACGAGCTCAGCTCGTCATGAGGTATACCTCTTGTGTGCTCATGACCAGCTGAGCTCGTCATGACCACACCCGTTTTTATTATGGCCCAGCACAGGAGAAGGATATCATCAGCAGGGATGGTGTTAAGATATGGCTGATGGTTGCAGCTGTGGAAGCAAAAAGAAATATAGCAAGGGCCTGGAGAGCGGGCCGACCCCCGCTGGGATTAGAAAACTGATCTTAACTGGTGCTGTGCAGCCGAGAAGGTGGTATTTCAGAGCAGGGAGTTGCCCACAGAAATGGGAAAAGGTCTGCGTCCAGTAGGTAGAGTACAGGGGCTACTGAGGATTCCTCTTGATAAAGGATTGTGTGGGTGGGCTAGGGAACTATGGGATTTGCAATACTAGGTACAGTTATTGATGCTGAAAATGATTATATTGCTTTACATCTGAACATACTGTACTAGGCGAGCACAGAGGTTAGAATCTCCTGTTCTCAGTGTCGTTCAGTCTCAATGTATGACCGTTTCTCTGCTGCTGAGCATATGTTTACTAAAAATATTATTTATTTTTTCTAAGAACTGTATTAAAGGCCTGCTTGTCTTCAATACGGTCCTGTATTCATCGCTTTTTTAACAAGCATTTGCAATGCAATGGGTCTCGTATTAGGAAATTGAGCTATTGGCATTGTAAATGACAATTTTTTTATTTCGGTGTTGGTTTTGAAAATAGCTAAATTAATAGCTTTGTCATTTACAATGCCAATAGTTATAGCTTTCGCAAATGTGACACCTATAGCATTTGTAATGCAACATGTTTTGTATTTACGTGACTTAGATGTATTGATATTACAAATAAAAATGTCTTTTAATGGTTTTAGATCATTAATACTTAGATTAAAGTGATTGTAATTTATAATGGCAACAGCTTAAACTTTTGTAAATAACTTTTGTGAAGATTATGTTCAGTGTATTTTATTGTGACGAAAATCCAAGAACAGAATTGAAATATTAACATCTTTTTGTGACATTTGTAATAAAGCTTGAAACATTGAGAGAACATATTTGAACCAGTGATGCTGTGGTTGCGCTGAGTGATGCTGTGGTAGCGCTGAGTGATGCAGTGGTTGCGCAGAGTGATGCAGTGGTTGCGCAGAGTGATGCAGTGGTTGCGCAGAGTGATGCAGTGGTTGCGCAGAGTGATGCAGTGGTTGCGCAGAGTGATGCAGTGGTTGCGCAGAGTGATGCAGTGGTTGCGCAGAGTGATGCAGTGGTTGCGCAGAGTGATGCAGTGGTTGCGCAGAGTGATGCAGTGGTTGCGCAGAGTGATGCAGTGGTTGCGCAGAGTGATGCAGTGGTTGCGCAGAGTGATGCAGTGGTTGCGCAGAGTGATGCAGTGGTTGCGCAGAGTGATGCAGTGGTTGCGCAGAGTGATGCAGTGGTTGCGCAGAGTGATGCAGTGGTTGCGCAGAGTGATGCAGTGGTTGCGCAGAGTGATGCAGTGGTTGCGCAGAGTGATGCAGTGGTTGCGCAGAGTGATGCAGTGGTTGCGCAGAGTGATGCAGTGGTTGCGCAGAGTGATGCAGTGGTTGCGCAGAGTGATGCAGTGGTTGCGCAGAGTGATGCAGTGGTTGCGCAGAGTGATGCAGTGGTTGCGCAGAGTGATGCAGTGGTTGCGCAGAGTGATGCAGTGGTTGCGCAGAGTGATGCTGTGGTTGCGCAGAGTGATGCTGTGGTTGCGCAGAGTGATGCTGTGGTTGCGCAGAGTGATGCTGTGGTTGCGCAGAGTGATGCTGTGGTTGCGCAGAGTGATGCTGTGGTTGCGCAGAGTGGTGCTGTGGTTGCGCAGAGTGGTGCTGTGGTTGCGCAGAGTGGTGCTGTGGTTGCGCAGAGTGATGCTGTGGTTGCGCAGAGTGATGCTGGGGTTGCGCAGAGTGATGCTGTGGTTGCGCAGAGTGATGCTGTGGTTGCGCAGAGTGGTGCTGTGGTGGTGCAGAGTGGTGCTGTGGTGGTGCAGAGTGGTGCTGTGGTGGTGCAGAGTGGTGCATAGTGGTGGTGCTGAGTGATAATGTGGTGGTGCTGAGTGATAATGTGGTGGTGCCGAGTGATAATGTGTGGTGCCGAGTGATAATGTGGTGGTGCCGAGTGATAATGTGGTGGTGCCGAGTGATAATGTGGTGGTGCCGAGTGATAATGTGGTGGTGCCGAGTGATAATGTGGTGGTGCCGAGTGATAATGTGGTGGTGCCGAGTGATAATGTGGTGGTGCCGAGTGATAATGTGGTGGTGCCGAGTGATAATGTGGTGGTGCCGAGTGATAATGTGGTGGTGCCGAGTGATAATGTGGTGGTGCCGAGTGATAATGTGGTGGTGCCGAGTGATAATGTGGTGGTGCCGAGTGATAATGTGGTGGTGCCGAGTGATAATGTGGTGGTGCCGAGTGATAATGTGGTGGTGCCGAGTGATAATGTGGTGGTGCCGAGTGATAATGTGGTGGTGCCGAGTGATAATGTGGTGGTGCCGAGTGATAATGTGGTGGTGCCGAGTGATAATGTGGTGGTGCCGAGTGATAATGTGGTGGTGCTGAGTGATAATGTGGTGGTGCTGAGTGATAATGTGGTGGTGCTGAGTGTGATAATGTGGTGGTGCTGAGTGATAATGTGGTGGTGCTGAGTGATGCTGGGGTAGCGCTGAGTGATGCTGGGGTAGCGCTGAGTGATGATGTGGTGATGCTGGGGTGGCGCTGTGGTGATGCTGAGTGGTGCTGTGGTGGCGCTGAGAGATGCTGGGGTGGCGCTGAGTGATGCTGGGGTGGCGCTGAGTGATGCTGGGGTGGCGCTGAGTGATGCTGGGGTGGCGCTGAGTGATGCTGGGGTGGCGCTGAGTGATGCTGGGGTGGCGCTGAGTGATGCTGGGGTGGCGCTGAGTGATGATGTGGTGATGCAGAGGGCACAAAGGCACAAAAAACGAGCCTAACAGAGGGCATAAGGATGTGGCCAGCCTTGATTATTAAAAGTGATGACAGTGAATTTAAATTGGCCGAAAGAAACAAAAGTGAAATGAATAACCACATTTAAACTACTCCTCAGGCACTTCAAGTGCAACTATTCTCAAAAGAATCATATGTAGTTGATCTTGCACCTATTAATAGCAATGCTGACAAACTCTCCAGGTATAGAGAGCCACAGGGTATAAAGACACACCCAAACATAATGCTTGTGGTGATAAGACCTTTTCATTTACCAATTGCCGTTTTGGAAACGAATATGCTACTTACCAGTATGCATCTGTTCTTGGCATGTAGGGCTGCTGACATTCATATCTGTGCATAGATCGCCGCCTAGTGTTGGGTCCGGATGATCGCACATTGTTGTCCTGCAAGAGTCTTCGAAGTATCATGAGATAGGTGGCTCCTCCCCTGGACTACAGTGCGCATGGGCATCGACTCCATCCTCAGATTGTTTTTAGCCATTGTGGCCAAGATGGAGTGAAACTAAGTGAATAATGACCATGCTAGAAGTATGTGTGAATGCTGCAGCCGCTACAGGCGCCGGGGAGGAGGGCGGGCGATATGAATGTCAGCAGCCCTACATGCCAAGAACAGATGCATACTGGTAAGTAGCATATTCGGTTCGAGGCATGTGGGCTGCTGAATTAATATCTGTGCATAGAATACATAGCAGTCCCTCCATTAACGGCGGCCGCCCGTGCCAGCTGCAGCAGTTTGGAAAAGTGTTTTTAGAACAGCCTGCCCTACAGCTGCCTGCTGTTTGGAGTGCACATCAACACAGTAATGTTTTGTAAATGTGTGTGTGGTAGACCATGTGGCTGCTCTACATATGTCTTCCAAAGGAATATTTCCAAGGAAAGCCATGGAGGCCCCCCAACATTCGGGTGGAGTGGGCCCGTGGTGGAATGGTGAGAGTGTGCTTGGCTTTCTGATAGCAGATCTGAATACATTTAACGATCCACCTGGCTATACCGGCCTTGGAAATGGGGTTACCTTGGTGTTGTGGAGCAAAGGCAACAAAGAGTTGTTTAGTCTTCCTAAAATCTTTGGTCCTATCAATGTAATACATTAGGGCCCTTTTGACATCAAGTGTGTGGAGCATTCTCTTCGCCAGTGACTCTGGATTTTGGAAGAACACAGGTAGTTCTATAGTCTGGTTGATATGGAACTGAGACACTTTCTTAGGAATTTAGGGTTAGTGCGAAGCACCACCCTGTTAGAATGAATTTGAATAAATGGCTCTTGGATAGTTAGTGCCTGGAGTTCACTAACTTGTCGTAGCGACGTAATCGCTATAAGTAAAGCCACTTTCCATGTCAAGAATTGAATCTCGCAGGAATGCAGTGGTTCAAAAGGGGGACCTATCAGCCTGGTGAGGACCACATTGAGGTTCCACTCCGGAGCTGGTGGCGTCCGCGGAGGAATGACTCGTTTGAGTCCTTCCAGAAAGGCTTTAATGGCAGGCACCCTAAAATGAGAGGAGCTGTCTGTTTTGGAGATAAGCAGCCATTGCGGATAAATGTATACGAATGGAAGCATAGGCAGATTACATTTGTACAGATGTAAGAGATAACAAATGATGTTTTGAATAGATGCATCCAGCGGGTTAATGTTGTGGTCTGCACAATAAATGACAAACCGCTTCCACTTCGCCGCATAGCATGCTCTGGTGGTGGGCTTCCTTGCCTCCCGGATGATGTCCATACAGTCAGGAGGTAAGTTGAGGTAGCCAAACTCTAAGACCTCAGGAGCCAGATCGCCAGGTTGAGCTGTTGCGGATCTGGATGCTGAATGTCGCCATGGCTCTGCGTCAAAAACTTGGGTGTGAGGCGCAGCCTTAGATGCAATACCACGGACAGTTCCAGAAACGTGGTGTACCATGGTTGGCGAGCCCACGTCGGAGCAACCAGGATGAGAGTCATCGAGTGCTGCTTCAGCTTGCGTGCCACCAGCGGTATTAGAGGTGCTGGGGGAAAAGCGTACGCAAATTTGCCTGACCAGTTCATCCATATTGCATTGCCTTGCGACTGTGGGTGTGGAAACCTGGCGGCAAAGCTTCGGCATTTTGCGTTTTCCTTTGTGGTGAACAGGTCTATCATTGGATGACCCCACCTTTGGAAGTACGGGTGGAGTACTGATGGATGTATCTCCCACTCGTGCATTTGGTGGCTGTACCTGCTGAGCAGGTCCGCCATCTGATTGTCCTTGCCTGGGAGGTGTTCGGCCATGAGGAAGATGTTTCTCTGAATGGCCCACTTCCACATGCTCTGAGCCAGATGAGACAGCTGTGGAGAGTGTGTCCCTCCCTGCTTCCGAATGCAGTACATGGCCGTCATGTTGTCCGTCCGGATCAACACGACCTTGTTGCACAGATGTACTTTGAAGGCTTTCAGTGCCATGAAGATCGCCATCAGTTCCAGAACATTGATGTGCATCTTCCTTTGCTGTGGGGTCCATAGTCCCTGCACAGTGTAATGGAGTACATGAGCTCCCCATCCCTGGAGAGAAGCGTCCGTCGTCAGGATGATCTGTGGCATAGGCTCTTGGAACGGTCGTCCCTTGCAAAGGTTTTGTGGATTCCACCAATGCAGAGAGTTGTATGCCCGACCGCTCACCAACACTAGGTCTTCCAACTGTCCGTGAGCCTGAGTCCACTGACGTGCTAGGCACTCCTGAAGCGGACGCATATGTAGTCTCGCATGCGGGACTATGGAGATGCAGGAGGCCATCATGCCTATCAACTGCATGAACACTCGCGCTGGAAGCGAGTGTTGAGGTCTGAAGTTTTGTATCAGCGATTGAATGCTGCTGACCCTCACTGAATTTGGCTGTGCTGCGGCTGCCAGAGTGTTTATCGTCGCACCCAGATACTGCCGTATGTGGGCGAGTTGCAGGTGGGACTTTGGGTAATTCAGTGAGAATCCCAGATCGTGAAGAAGGTGAATGGTGTGGGACATGTGGGCGGCACACTGCTGGGCTGACTTTGCCTGGATGAGCCAGTCGTCCAGATAAGGGTAGACGTGAATGCTTTGTCTCCTTAGGTGCGCCGCCACCGTCGCCAGGCACTTTGTAAACACCCTGGGTGCCGTGGTGACCCCGAAAGGCAAAACCTTGAACTGGTAATGTAGGTTTTGGATGGTGAACCGGAGGTATTTTTTGTGTGACGGGTGCAGCGGAATGTGAAAATACGCATCCTTTAGATCTAAAGTTGCGAGAAAATCCCCCTGACTGAGCAACGGTAGGACTTGCTGCAGGGTCAGCATGTGAAAGTGCTCCGATAGAATGTACTGATTGAGGGGTCCGAGGTCCAGTATGGGTCTGAGGGACCCGTCCTTTTTTGGTATCAAGAAGTACAGTGAGTAAACTCCTGTGCCTCTTTCTTCCACAGGGACGGGCTCGATTGCCCCTTTTTACAGCATGACGAGGACCTCCAGTGCAAATGCTCGGCGGACATAGGACAGTGTCTTGGGGGTATGTTGGGTGGAGTGGATGTTAACTCTAGACAATAACCGTACTGTATTAGTTGTGTGACCCACCTGTCTGTGGTGATGGATTTCCAGACTGGCAGGAACTGTTGAAGTCTCCCCCCGACCGGTGTTGCGTGGTCGGGGGGCAGTGACAAGGCGTCACTGTTTGTTAGTGGCTGAGGATCTGGAGTTGTTGTTTCCACGACCCCTGCCTTTGGCGCTGTTGCCACGATATCCAACTCGACTTTGTTTGGTGTATGTGGTCTGCGTGTTGCCTTTATAGTACTGTGTGGTTTGGGAGAGCTGGCCTCTGGAAACACCTCTAGTGCTTGAGCGACAAAAAGAACCACCCCTGAATTGCTGGGACTGCAGGGCCCCCATGGACTTAGCAGTTTCAGTGTCCTTTTTGATCTTCTCCAAGGTGGTGTCCACCTCTGAGCCAAACAGATGATCAGGGTTTACTGTCTGATTAAGAATGGTGGTCTGTATCTCTGGCTTAAATCCCGAGATTCTGAGCCAGGCATGTCGTCTCAGCATGACACTAGTGTTGATAGCTCTTGCCGCGGTGTCAGCCGCGTCAAGTGCACATTTAATAGAAGCATTGGATATTAGCTTCCCCTCTTGGATGAGCATCTCAGATGCCTCTTTGTATTCGTCTGGCAGGTGCTGCAACAGGGTCTCCAGTGTGTCATAGTGTGCCCGGTCATACCTTGCTAGAAGTGCTTGTGTATTTGAAATGCGCCAGATATTGGCCGCTTGAGCTGCCACCCTTTTCCCCGATGCCTCAAACACCTTAGATTCCTTATCTGGGGGAGGAGCATCACCCGTTGTTTGTGAATTAGCCCTCTTCCGGGCATTAGAAACAACAAGAAAGTCCAAAGGCAACTGTCCCTTGATGTAAGTAGGGTCAGTAGGTGCTGGTTTATACTTCTCAATTCTAGGGTTTATCACCCTGGCTCTGGTAGGCTCCTTAAAGATCTCCCCAGCATGTTTCAAGACACCCTTCAACATAGTCAGAGTCTTGACAGTTCTCTCCGAGACGGAAAAGGTGTCAAAAAGAAAGTCCACTTCAATGGGGTCAGCATGGAGCTGGACGTCATGATTTTTAGCCGCCCTTTCAATGAGGGCATTAAACGCTGCTGAATCCTCTGTAGGCGACGTTTTTTTACAGCATAGAGTTGTGTCTGGGGTAGAGTGAGGATCACCTGGGTCAGCACCAGCTGCCCAGGGTTCATTGGTATCATCTGGGTCAGTGTAGACAGGATAGCTGTACTCATCATCATCATCACCTTCCCCAGCGTCCACGTCAGAATAAGTGGGTGAGACATCATGGCCATGTGGAGAAAGTGGTTCCACAAGAACAGGAGTTGAAATGGAATCCTTTTTCTTTAAAGGAATTTTATAGGACTCCATTGGCTGTTCTGGGGCAATTTTCCGTTTATGAAGGGAAAGTCTGCCTGTTTCGGCATCGATAAAATGTTCTTGCTGTTCTTCCAACGAAGATTGTCGATGCTTTAAGGTCGGGACCGCAGTCGTCGACTTCGGCACCGAGGGCACCTTCTCGGGCACGCTGGCGACCATCCTAAGGGTGAAAGCCTTCGGCGCCACTTTCAGCGGCAACGTGAAGTGAATGGGCGTCGACGCTTTCTGAGGTTTCTCGACAGGCTTTGAAGGTGGGGGATCTTTCGGCCCGATAGTCGAGGCCTTCTCTTTGATGCGCTTTAGGGAGTCCGCCACCTGCTAGGAGAAAGCGGCGGACGGCCGCGCCGAGTCGACGGAATCCTTCGAGGCACCACTAGACGTGGACTCGTGGGTTGTGCCGCTCTTGGCCTTGTCTTGTTGACGCTGAGTCTCAAGAACCTTCGGATCACCGAGTCCTTTGTTGGTGTCGACCGTCTTCGGCGCCGATTTACTCGGCTCGACTGCCTTGACCTTTGTCTTCGGCGCGGCAGACTTCGTCTCGACGCCCTTGACCTGTTTCTTCGGACCAACAACACCCTTTTGCTTCGTCGGTGCCGACAGGTCCGAGGCATTCGATCCGACCAAAGTTATGCGCACTTTCGGTTGAGGGGGGCACTAGTGCTTTTACTTGCGTCGAGACCGTTGTTGTCACTTTCGGTTTTGATTTTGCAGGGTGCGGCTCAATAGCAATGTCCGTAGCCGAGCCCGAAGGCGGGGCCATAGAACCCATTGGAAGATCTTGGGTAAGGCCTAGTGGCGATCCCTCAACCTGAGCCTTTTGAAGCGTTTCCGCCCCAATGTCAGTCTGAGTTAGCTCTTCGCTCGAGCTATCTTCCATGGCCCCAAAGGCCTCATCGTCGCCTCCTACCTCGTCGACGACTTCTTCCGCTTAGAGCATTTCAACGCACGCGTCGTAGTTGTAGTCTACCTCCGACGCGGGATTCGACAGGTTCTCACTAACTTCCCGATCAGCTCCCTCATCATCCCCGGCATCGAAAATGTCCACAGGCGCCGGTGCAGTCTGCTGGGCCTCCTGGCGCGCAGCGCGTCGATGCTTAAGCGTCTTCTTGGATCGAAAACGGGAACAAGCCATGCAACTGGCTTCATCATGATCCGGCGACAGACACTTGTTGCACACCGGGTGGACGTCGATGTGAGGACACTTGGAGTTGCACACGGGACATCTCTTGAATGGGCTCCGTTCCATGATGATCAGTCGATAGGGTCTGTGGCGTTGACTGGGCCTTCCCTGTCGAAAGCAAGCGGTTCTCTGGAATCCGGCTCGGAACCGAGCTGGAAGAATCAGGCACCGAACGCAAGACTATACCGACGAAAAAACTAAAGGCCTTTTGGCCTTAAGAAAGTTTATATTGATTACGACTAGAGTGAACCAATATACATCCGAACCCAATGGCGGAAAAAAACAATCTGAGGATGGAGTCGATGCCCATGCGCACTGTAGTCCAGGGGAGGAGCTACCTATCTCGTGATTCTGTGTATGACCTATAGAGCCCTCGAGGATGGACCTAAAGGCGCCATCAGCTCCCTGCTTACTCGCTACCATCACACTAGGTGTCTCCGATCTTCGGGACTTTTTCAGCTTGTTGTCCCTCGTTTCAAGCTCACCAGATGGGGAGCTAGGGCCTTCTCTGTCGCTGCCCCCCAGCTCTGGAACATCGTGCCCATGGAGATCAAATCTCTACCTTCCCTGGATCTTTTCAAAAAGGCCTTAAAAACATGGTGCTTTTCTAGAGCCTACATAGGTTGAACTGCAGGTTTCGGTTATGAGCTGGTTTTTGGAATTAGGCGCCTTGACGCCCATTGGGCTAAGTCTGCGCACGACAAGATTCCTTTATTATTGATACTTCGAAGACTCTTCCAGGACAACAATGTGCGATCATCCGGACCCAACACTAGGCAACGATCTATGCACAGATATGAATTCAGCAGCTCACATGCCTCGAACCTGCATCATTCGTGCTTTTCACGTCTAGGGGGTAACACTCTCAATTATTTAAAGAAACTCCTAATGCACTGCACAGTGGCGTCACGAAAACGAATGTCCCCGCCACTGCTGATTGCGAAGAAGCCCCCCCCATATCTTCCAGCTCTTTATTGGCCTTGGGCTGAATGGGGGCCCTCAGGTTGGAGGTGCTGCTGAAGGGTCACACCGATAACACAACTTGGGTTGAGTGCACCGAGGCGAGAAAGGCTGTGATGGTGCACTGCACAGCGATTAGCATAGCATGGCACACTGCACAGTGGTGAGCTTGGCTAGAGTTAGGTGCAAAGTGACGACCATGGCTATACCGTGCTGCCCAGTGAGAAGGGCACCGAACAGGCAAGGCGCTATTTGTGCAAACTAATGAACAGCGCTAGGCTCGGGAGCTATACTTCGTGATGGTGGTGCATTAAATGCCCGTCCGGCATTAAAATGAAAAACACAGGAAAAGATACGCTTGTTTGTGCGCATTGAAGGAAACCCGTTGGGCATTAAAATGAAACCGCCGGAGAACAAAGAGCTGTGAAAGCTAACACTTATTAGCTCGAAACATACAAATGAAAACTAAACAATTTAATAAGTATACGTTTGTGTGTGCTAAAGGAAAACCACCGAAAACAAAGCGCCGTGAAGTTCCATTTCACATTTAAAGGAAACCGAAGGAAAGCAAAGCACCGTGAAGTTCCAAAGCTAAACAATTTAATAAGTGTACGTTTGTGTGTGCACATTTAAAGGAAAACAAAGCATGTGAAGTAAAGCTAACAGCAAACAAAAGGGCTTTGTTGTGCAAAAATGTGACAGCAATAGAAGTTAATTAAGAACCGCAGCCAAGCGCTCAACTTCAAACACACGAAGACAAGCAATGGTGGCTCTAACGAAACTGATGCTCATGTGAAGCGCTGTGATACCCTATGTCTGGGGTCTAGTTTGCACTATATAAAAAATCATGGGGGGGAGGGGGGAGAGACACTTACGCAGCATCAGTATGATATTTTGAATATGGCAAAAAAGTGGTACTCCATGAGCGTTCGTAGCAAGTGATTTAGTGGATAGCACGTTTTTACCTAGAGACAAGCCAGTAGACTGCCACCGCAGAGTCGATGTACATTCCGACTGAGGAAATGCTGACATCAGCTTTTCTGTTCAACTGGCTGCCATCTAAGGTATGCTTGCAGGGCGCAGCGAAATAGCTTAAGAACGGTTGTCGACATGAGTCACTTTATCTTGATGGAAATGCAGGCAGGCGCTCAAGAGACACGAGCTGTCAAATTAAGAAAAAGTCTCAGTCTTTGATTTACTGGCTGCAACTGAGTCAACTGCGGTTCCGAACACTAATAGGCTTCGTTGTGCAAAAATGTGACGGCAATAGAAGTTAATTAAGAACCGCAGCCAAGCTCTCAACTTCACAAAGACAAGAAATGGCGGCTCTAACGAAACTGGTGCTCATGTAAGCAGTTACGAAAGTCGAGCTTTTACTTTCTACAGCACCGTCTTAACAGGAACGAGGGACGCTTTTAAAGTGAAAGCGGGCATGGCATGTTGTGCGCGTGAAAGGCACGGCATGGGGCGGCAAAGCAGTTTCAAAGAGTGGGAGGGAGGGAAGGAGCGAGCATATAGGGATGAGGTGTGAGTGAGGGGGAGCAGAAGCCTTTGATGTGGTGATGTGGTGTGCGAGGCCAAGCTCTCAGAGGCAGGCGGCTCGGGGAGCGCGTGCACGAGCACATGCCCTCGACGAAATCCGCAATGGTTTCAGAGCTTGGTTGAGCCTCTATACTCACGTCCTTTTTATCACTTACGTGATCGAATAGGCGAGACCTAAAAATAGAGGTAGTCCATTACGCAGTTGAATGCGAGCAGGAGAGTGAAGGTGGAACTACACACACACAAGCAACCAATAGAATTAGGTGAGGGCTAAATTTTCCACTGAGCAGCGATAAAACGTGACTGCCAGTCAAGGTAAAAAATGAAAAAGGCTGATGGAAGAAAGACAAGGGTTTGAAGGGGCAGACCCAAACGTCACTATATATCATAATCAACTGGTATATTTGACAGCTGTGCTGGCTGTCAAACCCCACAGCTAAATAGGCTGAATGACAATCCATCAAATTCGAAAGCTACAGGGCTTGGAGTCGAACTGTTTTTTCCATTTTTGTTGGAACTTGATCAAGCCATTTTTTAGGGGAAACCCCCGAAAAATATAGCTGTCGAGTAGTTATATGCAAGTTGTGTATTTCAAGAGCACTAGCCCAAGGTACAAGATCAGGTACAAAATTCATTTGCGGATAGGTAAACAGGAGTGCTACTGATGAAAGTGTGTCTCTTATGTAGCCTATAAGGAAACCATAACATTGTGCATGACACCCAGAGTGCATGAACTTGAAGCGAAAAGTAGAGCAGAATGGAATACTTAAGCTCTAAACAGTGAAATGTTGAAGGTGAGAAAAGTCTGACCACATTGTGCTCCATACGGGAAGTGTTTTGCTATCACACAAGCAAAGTTATACTGCTCTGCTCAGACCCTTTCGTCACAAGCATGTAAGTGAGTGCACCTACTTATATATGTAGGCATGAATGTGAGTAGAGATGTGGTCCTATTTTCAGATACCTACCATCTGTGGAACGACCTGCATCTTAATAATGTATGACCTTAGACTACGGCACCTACGAAGGTGCCCAGATGTGTTTTATTATCTGTGGAGAAGCAGTTTGGATCAAGTCTGGTGTTTGCTTTGAAGTCTCCCAAATACTGCAAGAGAGAATGAATTCTATACCTAACAATCGTGCATGCTTTGAGGATTCTTTTGGAGAGAGAAAAGAGGAGTAATTATTGTAGGCTAATCACAGTATACATCTTGATGAGATCTTCCAAGAATGGCACATATTGAACCAGCGTAAAAGTGCATTATAGTATTTAATGAGGGCAGTTCACGTTGCCAAATGAAGCTCTCTAAAATGGAGTTGGAGGGAGCGACGCAGGCAAAGGGAGCATGATCTGTAGGTGCAGATGAAGGACATGTTCGGACAGCAAGTTACATTTCACACCAGTGGAGTTGCTCACAAAAACACACACAGCCAATACGGGCCCTGGTAATCCCTGTAGCACTGCAAATTACAACTACTAGGATGTTCAAACAAAAAACAAGATTGCTCATTTCGGGAGAGCAGTAAACAAATTAAAAAATATGTTAATAGTAGTGCAGCAAGTTATACATTATACAGGTAATGTTGACACAAGAGAAGGGCCGATCAAGAATTCCTTTCAATTTAGGTGGGCACTAACGAATGAAATCGTATAACACGTGTAGGACTAATTCTACTCTGTGCCCGAGTTTCTGTTAACACAAAACAGACAGATCGAGAAACTTTCAAATCAAGTAAGCTTTAAACCGATTAAAGGGTGCTGTCAATCGTATCATTTGTCATAGCTTTGCAGTCTGAGTATAACCTACTGTGAGTCGCATGCCTGTCTGCCTTACTCTCCATTACTGTATTTCTGAATATTTACTAAACCTCATTTCATAGAACACAACCCCGCCTTCTTCAAAAACATAGCCCTCCAATATAACAATACTTGGTATCCTCAAGCCTATCTACTCACTTCACCAACTGTTCACACGAACTTGCATGGAATGCATGGAATGGATTCCTTGAAAGCACATGACTTATCTCAATACTCAATCACCACGGAATTGAACACTAACTCTTGGCTACCCAGTAGCATGCTACTCGCTGTAAAGCACTTAAAAGCCTAAAAGGTGGCAAGTACTATATAAATGCAATTACAATACATTTCAGTGGATAGACAATTTGGTTTGCAAAACAGAGGCTAGGCAATGGAAGGAGTTGTTCAAAAAGGCATAAAGCCGGCAGCCAGAACCTCATGTACTGACCTGTACGGACAACCAAATCAACCGTAGCTGTGGATCGCAGGTGTTACATGTAGTACTGCCATAGTTTATGTCCGGCAGAGTCCACCCAGAAACAGTAAAAGGCATCATGGTTCTTTCCTCATCCAGTGACGGAGGACGTCTGGCGAGAGGGTGGAGATGAAGTCCCAAATATCAGTGGTGTGTTTGCATAGTGAGTGTTGAGAAAGGTGCATGCGGCTTGGTGTTTTTGTTCAGATGGTGTCTGCGATGTGTTCGTGGTAGGCTGGTGTGTCTGTGCTTTGGCAGTGGGTGCAGATAAAAGGTCCTAACCGAGGGGCATGGGTCAGTGCAGTGGCAGTGTTTGCTGCACCACTCGGGAGTCGAGGGTTTAGAGCTAGGCGCGGTCTATGAAGCTCCTGTATGTCATGTTAACATAAGTAATAAGCAGCTGTTATGTAGTTGCTTTCTATATTATGTTATGTAAGATTTAGCTGCAGTCTAGGTTATAGTATGTTGCTGCTGAATGTTACATTATATGGCTACTGTCCAAATTATGAAGCCGCTGTCACATACTGCCTGTTGTTATGTATCTGCTGATTAAGTTAGGTTGCTGCTCTCTATTTTATGCTACGTAACTGCCTATTTCTCTTTTTTTTGTACATCTATACAGTATACCTTGCTTCATTTCTGGGACTTAAAAAAAGAGGATTTACATGACATTGTATTTGCGGGTTTGGATTGTGTTTAGGCTCGTAGAGCCAAGCCAGATCATTGGCGCGGACTCGGCCCTACCCCTGAATTCTCTGGCTTGCACACATCTAGCTTTTAAACATTTATTTTAAAACATTCCTGCCCGCCATGAGTACATGGCCATTAGTGAACTAAAACGCAAATCATTTACTATATGTACCCCAAAGGTAGGCCCTGAACTCACGCATCTGAATACGGTCTCACATGGTGATGAAGACAAATAAGGCTCGGTGAAATTAAGTCTCTGGCTAAGATCTCAAAACATGCGAGAAGGGAACCCGAGGCTGGTCATTGGTGTTCTCGTTTCACGCTGTGCATCATTCCCTAGCACATTTCCACTCAGCGCTAGCGGCTGCAGCTCAGCTCTTTCCAGGAATTCTCCTGATGAATTCCCAGAAAGAAGCGCGGGGCTCGGCGCGAGAGGGCGTTGCAGTGATAAACCTCTCTCTGGGAGCGTATTATTTACCAGGGCACTGGGGAGATGGATGCTTCGGATCAATAAAGTACAATAATAAGGGAGAAGGGATATATATATATATATATATATATATATATATATATATATATATATTACTCGTATCAAAAGTCGGCGGTGTGGTAGAGTTAAAGGGGACTTCACAAACTAAACTGCGATTCCTGGGGATAACATAAGAATCGCACACACTGGAATATATAGGCTGAGGAGGGATGCTCAGCCCAAAAGGTTGTGCCAAACGCAGACTAAAAGTGGCAACAGAAAAATGGAATGGTTGATTATACTGAGTAGGCGCGCAATAAGTACGGCGTACATTGGTGCACACAGGGCAAAAGTCCTAAAAAAAAGAAATAAAAAAAATGAAGTGCGGCGGGGACTCTCCAAGTTAGGTAGTAGCACAGGAAGCGACATCACAGTGTGTGGCTTTGCAGGAAGTGACATCGCAGGAAATGACATCACGGCGCAACAGGTTCCTTTACCCAACGATTGACAAATTAACTCTGCTGCCAGCCTACCCCCACCAGGCGTAATATTCCACGTGCAGCACATTTCCATGTAAATGTGATTGCTTTAGCTGCCTGTTGGTTAACACATTTGATGTAAGTATCCTTTTTTTGTCTAGTCCTAGTTTTGACTTAAAGTAGCATACATGGCTAATGCGCCTCCTGCAAAGTACATTATATAAGATGCAGATGGCAGATTTTATTTTATGTAGATAGGTAAGTAGGTTACTGCCTTGAACACAGAGATCCTTTTGTTACATGCAGTTGCATTGTAATCCTTCTATCATAGTGAGCTATGAAGGATGATATGTGACTCCTACACTCAGCCTCACTGTCTTATGTAACATCCTGTACAATGATTTACAAATTTGTGTGATTTATTGACAATTAATATGTATGTTTGCTGTAAAGGGACCTGGCACCCTACATTCGGATGAACAGTGCTGTAAAACAAATAAGAAATACTGGTATTTAAATTGTTATTTTGCACCAGGACAGAGTAACGCATCTGACATTCTTACAGTGCATGAATATCTAATATATATGGGGGTCCGAACAAAGTCAAAACCTTGCCTCTCTTATGCGCCTTTTAAGTGTTAACAAGGTGTTTCTTTTGTTTCCCTTCCTATGCATTTACATCTAGGTGTGAGGCTACAGGCAGCCAGCCCCCAGCCTAGATACTAGGATAAAGAAGGCCAAATGGGCCCTTAAGTTCGACCTTTGTTATGGCCCAGCTGGAGTCTCAAATTACAAAAAAAAAACTCCCCGTCTGCACGTTGCTGCTCGGAAGAAAAGCAGCTAATGAGCAGGCGCTGCTGAATGAATTATTCAATCAATCAATCAGTTAATTTGTAAAGCGCGCTACTTAACCGCAAGGGTTTCAAGGCGCTTGGCGGGGGGCAGAGGGGGATGTGGGGGGGGTGAAGCTGCTACTAGTCGAAAAGCCAGGTCTTGAGTTGTCTCCTGAAGGTCAGTAGGTCTTCGGTTTGTCGTAGGTAGAGGGGGAGGGTGTTCCATGTCTTGGCGGCACGTTGGGAGAAGGATCTGCCTCCAGAGGTGGTTCTACGGATGCGCGGGACCGTTGCCAGGGCGTGGTCAGAGGAGTGGAGTATCTTGTTGGGTACGTAGAAGGAGAGTCGGCTGTTGAGGTAGGCTGGGTCGGTTTTGTGGAGTGCCTTGTGTGCGTGGATCAGGAGTTTGAAGGAGATCCTTCTGTCGACCGGGAGGCAGTGTAGGTTCCTCAGGTGGGGGGTGATGTGGTCGCGGCGCGGGACGTCGAGGATCAGCCGTGCGGAGGCGTTCTGGATTCTTTGTAGTCTCTTGATGAGCTTGGACGAGGCTCCGGCATAGAGGGCGTTTCCGTAGTCAAGTCTGCTACTGACTAGGGCCTGGGTGACTGTTTTTCTCGTGTTTGTCGGGATCCATCTGTAGATCTTGCGGAGGGTGTTGAAGCAGGTGGAGGAGACTGCGTTGACTTGTTTGGTTATGGTGAGTTTTGAGTCGAGGATGACTTCCAGGTTGCATGCGTGGTCGGTAGGGGCCGAGGGGTCCCCAGTGATACTGGCCACCAGGAGTCGTCCCATGCTGAGGGGTTGGGCCCGAGGAGGAGGATCTCCGTCTTGTCCGAGTTCAGCTTAAGTCGGCTTTCCTTCATCCAGTCGGCGACTGCCTTCATTCCCTGGTGGAGGTGGGATTTGGCGGTGGAGGGTCATTGGTGAGGGAGAGGGAGGGAGAGGATCAGCTGCGTGTCGTCTGCGTAGATTATGTGGAGGTCGTGCTGTCGGGCGATGCGTGCTAGTGGTGCCATGTAAACGTTGAACAGCGTGGGGCTGAGGGAGGATCTCTGTGGGACAGCGCAGATGATCTCGGCGGCCTCGGACCGGACCGGGGGAGGCGGACTCTGAGTTCTGCCAGAGAGGAAGGAGGTGGTCAAGTCCAAGGCCTTCTCCCGGATCCCTGCGTCTTGGAGGCACGTACGTAGTGTATGGTGGCAGATGGTGTCGAAGGCGGTAGAGAGATCTAGGAGGATGAGGGCCGCTGCCTCGCCGTTGTCTAGAAGGATCCTGATGTCGTCTGGGGCGGCGATGAGGGCGGTTTCGGTGCTGTGGTTGCTGCGAAATCCTTATTGGGAGGGGTCCAGGATGTTGTGGTCTTCTAGGTGACAGGTGAGCTGGATGTTAACTATCTTCTCGATTACCGTTGCAGGGAACGGAAGCAGGGAGATGGGTCGGAAGTTCTTGAGGTTGCTCGGGTCCGCCTTGGGTTTCTTCAGTAGGGCGTTGATCTCTGCGTGCTTCCAGTTCTCAGGAAAGGTATCGGTCTCGAAGGAGAGGTTGATGATGTTGCGCAGGTGGGGTGCGATGAGTTGCCGGCTTTGTTGAAGATGTGGTGTGGGAGAGGGTCAGACAGGGATCCGGAGTGGATTGTGCCCATGATCTTGATCGTGTCCTCGGTGCTCACGTTGGCCCAGTTTGTCAGGAAGTCTTAGATGGTGGGGTGCGGTGGGTCCGGTGCTGCGTGGCCCGTAAGGATTGTCCTGGGTTTGAAACTATCATGGATGTGGGTGATTTTTCGGTGAAAGAAGGTGGCGAGGGAGCTGGCGATGGCGGGATGTCATTGGCGCTGGAGCGTTCCTTCACAATGTTGAAGAGCTCCTTGCTGTTACGTGCGTGGTTGTCAAGGCGGTCTGTGAAGGAGATCCTTTTGGCGGTCCTGATGAGGCGGTGGTGGTTGCGGATGGCGTGTTTGTGGGCTGCGCCGCTATCCGGTGTCTTGTCGCTGTGCCATATGTTCTCCTATTTCCAGCAGGTGCGCTTTGAGGCAAGAAATTCCGGGGTGAACTAGCTGGCTCTTTTGCTGGAGTCTCTGTTGGTGTTTTTTTTTTACAGCTGGGCTACGGTGTTGGCGCAGTCGTTCATCCAGCGTTTGAGGGCGAGTGCACCATCATCGGGGTTGGTGGGATTGGTAGGAGGGTTGAGTGCGAGACTGGTCTATAGTTGTTCCACAGTGACTTTGCCCCAGCGGCGGATCTGTAGGGTGCGGTGGGTTTTCGGAAGGAGAAGTGGATGCAGTGCTGGTCTGTCCAGGTGAGTTCGGAGGCGTGACTGAAGGGGACGTGGGGGCTTAAGGAGAAGATGGCATCAAGAGTGTGACCGGAGATGTGTGTTGGCATCATGACGAGCTGTTTTAGTCAGAGGTTGGCGAGGTTGTCGATCAGGGTGAAGCAGTTGTTGTTGTTCTCCAGATGATAGTTCAGGTCTCCGAGGAGGATGTAGTCCGTGGAGGTCAGTGCGTGCGTGCTGATGAGGTCGACGATTGAGTTACAGAATTGAGGCCGGGGTCCTGGCGGTCTGTAGACGAGGGTGTCTTTTAGGGTGGTCTTCGGGTCCGTGTGGATCGGGAAGTGCATGTGTTCGGCGGTGCTGAGGGCGTCGTTGGTGTTTGTTGAGACCCTTATGGTGTTTTTGTAGACAATGGCGATTCCTCCGCCGGCCCCGTTGGTGGGGTCTCTGTAGGTGACCTTGTACCCATCGGGGATGGCTATGGCGATGTCTGGCGAGGAGGCTTCGTTCATCCAGGTCTCGGTCAGGAAGGCGACGTCCGGGGATGGAGTGTCGAGTAGGTCCCAGAGCTCGATGGCGTGTTTGTGTGTGGAGCGGATGTTGATCAGGATGCATCTAAGTCGGTTGGGTTCCTTCGTGGCGGGTGTCTTGGTGCCTTCGAGGCAGGAGAAGCTGCAGTTCAGGCAGGTGAAGGGACCGTGAATGCCTTTGGGGGGGCCTTGCAGCAGGTGTAGGTCCTTCCTGGGTTGAAAGCGACGAGGGTGTTGGCGTCGTAGCGGAGGCGGACTTCGTGGCTGGTGCGGGGGGCAGGGGTTCTGGCGCCCGCCATATATGGGGAGGAGGGGAGGGAGGAGCAGCTGGGAGGCGGGAGGTGTGTTTGCAGGGGCAGCGAATGGGCGCGGGCCGCAGGGGAAGCAGTGTTGGGGATGGGGGCAGGGAAGCGGAGCGACCGCAGGAAGGAGACGGGCAGGGATCAAGGGGGCACGGAAGTCAGCAAGCGGGGCACAGAATCAGAGAGGGCAACAGCAGGAAAGCACGGGGCACAGAATCAAAGGGGGCAACTGCAGGAAAACACGGGGCACAGAATCAAAGGGGGCAACAGGAGAAGAAAACGAGGCACAGAATCAAAGGGGGCAACAGCAGGAAAACACTGGGCCCAGAATCAGAGGGGGCAACAGTAGAAGAAAACGGGGCACAGAATCAAGCAATGGGGCACAGAACGGTGAGCGGGGGCCAGGGGGGCACCGTAGAGGAGCGGACAGGCAGAGAGGGGCACAGTAGAGCGGAAACAAGCCAAGGCCACCACTGGCCATCAGGGATGAGGCGCATGTGGAGCCTGCAGTGGTGGAGGGCCTCGACTTCTGCGGCGATCAGCGGTTGGGGGGAGCGACCTACCAGGAAGGTCAAGGGTCGCCCTTACACCGGGTTGAGTTCAGCATATTTTAGAGTGGAGCTCAACTTCTTGAAAGGGTGGATAATGTCCACCCTCTGAAAAGAATGGATGGACGCAGTCCACCCGCATGTACCTCCCACTCGAGCTATGGGTGTACACGATGTACAATTGGTTCAGAGACACCGTTCCCAGTGCAAGGGTGACCAACTGGCATGCATGCAAATCTAGGACGGCGAGTGTGAAAATTCGGGACAAAATACAGGACAAAAATTCAGTACACATGGTCGAAATTCAGGACAAAACTTAGCTGATAAAAAGGTACGTTTTACAGTCACAATAGAGGAAGTTGTGCAGTAGTATAAATCAGTTTTGGCCAGCATAAATCGAGGGGGGGGGGGGGGGTTGCAAGGGGATGGGGAGTAAATTTAATAAAATCAAAATATGTACCTCCGGTCCCGGACTCCCATGTCGCATCTCCTGCACTTTCTGCTGACAGGAAGCAGAAGCAGGCAACCTCCTTATCTTCCCCTAAGCCAATCACAAAGCTGCAATGGCAGCGTTGAGATTGGCTGGGACGCCGTCCTTACAGGCGTCTTAGGGGAGGCCGTTTCCTTCATGCAGGCTGCGCTGTAGCCTACATGAAGTTAACGGAGAGTGCTATGACTGGTTTGGTCGGCCCAGGGGCCGACCAGTCAGTGCCCATAACATTAGGCTAGCCACTCCTCTCCGACCCGCCCACCCATAACCAAGCATACCCTTCTTCTGCTTTCTCGCCGAGCGAGAAGCAGAAACGTAAAATGGTATTTATACCATTTTACGTATCTGCTTCTTGCACTGCAAGAATGCAGTGGGTCGACGCTCCGACGCACACGTGGAGGAGCCGCTCCTGGTATAAATGCATAAAGGGGCCTTTGGTGAGCCAGCATCATTCCTTGGCCTGTTAAATTGTAAATTATTAAATGTACACTTTGCTTCAGCCCACCACAGCATACAGCAAGGGGCTTCAGGTCACCCCACTTTATCATTGCACCCTTCTGTGTGAGCGATGGCACAAAGTCACAGCCACTGTTCATATTTGCCTATAAATAGTTCCTTTCTCTTAAACTACAGTTGAGGTTAAAAGTGTTCTTTTCAAATTCTATTTTTTTATTAATTTGTAATACAGGCTAGCTATATTGTAGTCACTTCTTTTTAAAGTGTCTCCTAAAGTTTAGCTGCCATGGTGACCTAGGCTGATGCAGGCATAGCACACCACATGCTGTAACTGCAGCATGGCCCATTGTCATTCTGTATGAGAGAATCGGCACAGACTTGATGACAATGGGGCTAATTGACAAGTCTGGGAGGAGCTGTGAAAGCCTCCTCACTTGAAAGAAATGCGAGCTGGCCCCCAACAGTAACTGCTGTGAAACCCCTGAAACTTCTCAAAGGGATCATCACAGCCACTCTTCTCAAAGGAGTCATCCTAGATCCCTTCAAACCACAGAATTACGGACAAAAGGGGTCTGTAAAAAGAATTATAGCGACAACGTACTAGACACCGAAATAACGGACCGTCCGTGAAATTTACAGGCGGTTGGTCACCCTACCCAGTGCTCATACACACGTTACTATTTACTAAAGTAGAGGCACCATCTTGTTCAAAGATATGGGGCTACTGGTCGTTTCCCAATGGGTTGATAGAGAGAGTATTACAATCGTAACCAGGCGCACAACACACATGTTCTGTCAATATTGGCTATTCTTCATAATTATTTAAGAGTTTTCAGAGGAACTAGAACAAGTTTATTCAAAAGTATCTTAAGTGATGTGCTGTGGCCTATTGCACCACGGGGAGCATGACAGGCATCGAAGAATGCCATATCACAGGAGGGAGCTACAAATAAGGTTCTTTTGCTGAGTCCAGAGACAAAGTTTACCAGTGATACTAACAACCCGTGAACCATTCCTACTGTCTCTTAGAAACGTGTTATTATGTTAACAGTGACATCAATCCTGATTTAGAGTTTGGTGGGTGGCTCACCATCCACCAGGGGTACTTACATTTGCTTGCCTACAGATTACCGGCCACCATACTTGGAGATTACCGCTGTCCTGGAAAAGACCTCTGCCACTGTAGCTCCTCTGAAGGGAGTGGAAATTGTCTGAGCCGTCACTTTCATGCAGGAACTCTACAAAAGTGTTATTGTTTTTTAGAAACAAACTCCCAACCGGAATACAAAAAAAATGAGAATTTTCTCCCAGGGCGAGAGGGTAACTTTTTGTTACTGTTTTTGGACTACGAGGCTTTCCACGGTGGTCTCAAACAGAAAAATAAGTAAATCAGACGTCCACTCTAAATATGACGGATGGTCTGATGTACTTGCACTGAAAGCCCTCTGTCAGGCAGTCAGTGCAAGGTTTCCAATGGCAGAGTCGATGCAAGAGATGGCACCACCATCGGAAACATTCAGCCTGCCGGACTCTATATAGAGCTGACAGACCATCGTTTTGGCAGATAGGCATGCATATTATTTTATGTTTTTCTTGAATTAACATGGATACTTTTATGGTCAGGTCAGTTGTAAGCGTTTAGTTGACTCCTGTTAATGCGGTGCTGTGCAGATACTATTTTAATGTACGTTTGTGTCTTTGAATGTATATTCATTGACCCGAATTTTTTGGAGCAAGTGCCTATATGTAAAGCCCATTTCATGTTCTTTGCATAATAATGAACCTAGCAAACTGATTTTGGTAATGACTGAATTGCTGTATTTTATTGCAGCATTTTTATAGCAATTTTATATCCGTAATAATGCCTGAAAGTATTTTCTGGGTGGTTGGGTAAGCATATACTCAGCTTGTTATGGCATATACTCAGCATGTTATGCTTTGCTGGTAGGCTCTATGTTTCATATTGTGGTCTAATTGAAAGTATTTTGGTGTTCAGTTGTATGTTACAAACTTGTGGCAATATTTTGTTGTACTTAACTAAGGTACAAAGCAGAAAAGATGTTGGAAAGTAAAGTTGCTTTTGAATACAGTCCCCCTACCATACTACCCATCATTACTTATAATGGTGTTGTTTGAGTAACTTATTTGTGCTGTGCCTTGTTAGTAACCTATCTATGCTGTGCTCGGAGAGTCTGGGCAAAGGAAGGATGCGACTCAAGGAGCCTCACCAAACATAGTGCACCGAAGAGCAGAGATGCTGTGAACCAAGATGATCATTCATACATGTGTGTACAGGATCCACGCGGGTTTGGAGAGGGCATGAGCCAGCCAAGAGACACTCCTTATGTGAGCCTATGTTGCCCACCTTGAGGTGGGGGTACAACAACCCTAAGAATTAGGTGTCGGGTCCAAAAAGGAGTGCAAGATGCCATGATCCAAGAAAATCAAGAGTCACTACTTGTACCAGGGTATAGGTGGACAACCAGAAGTGAAATCTGGTTGTCAAATGAAAGAGAAGAGGATACATCTAAGTCTTTTGTTGAGCACAACTTTAATTAATATGCTTAATTAAAGTCACCAAGAAGGGAAAGTCCGTCTTGGGAGAGAGTGTCTATTACATGGTTCTGAAGTGTATGCTACCCGATCCTTGTTGTTTTTCTGGTAATACTCGGTCTATTTAAGGTCGAGCATTCGAGACCTCTTGCATATACTTTAGTATATACTTATATGTGCATGTATTTTGTGGGCTCTGGAGATCATCCCTAGTACTTGTCTGCTTCCGCTTAGGAACTTTTTTCTGTTCAAGTGCCTATATATAACCGTCTTGATAGAAAACGACCAGCAGAGTTCAGTAAAATACCAGAATTGCTTTCTGCTGAGGGAATTTCTTTTTTAATTTTTTCTAGCAACTGCCTCTATTTAACTTTCTTGATAGAAAAGGACCAGCAGAGAGAGGCCAGTAAGATACCAGAATCACTTTAGCATTCTCTAGATTCCAGATGATAGAAATTGCCTTCCATGAGCACCCATAGAGAATAATATATTGTTTAAATCTTGTATTTTCAGTGATATGACCACCAAAGGCCATTTTTATATTAAAAACAGAGCTTTGGACTATACCATTTCCCGCTGAAAGGCAATATTTCCCTCCATGTGTCCCCAAACCTGGCATGTCAGGCAGTTTGGTGCTTACTTTCCTTCCATGTTAAAGAATAGTAAATGTTTCAGCACCCAGGCTAATGTGCTGCTGCATAGCTAAATACATATAAGGTCCCAAAGGCGAGACCCATTACATTGCAAATGCTTATTTTTGCATGGTCCTACACCCCAGCGCATTTACAACATGACTACTGTGCTCTCTTTGGGGCATTGTGGAACTGGTGGTAGTAGAATTATGAGTCCTACTGATGGCACATGTATTTGTATCGGTCTTCTTCAGTGTGGGGGACTAATGGTCTGTTACATATGAAAGGTTCTGCAATTCTCCCTTAAAAACGTGTTTCCATATGATTAGAAAACATATTGTAGAATATGTTCACTTTGTATGGGCATACGTTTTTGCTCCCATGTGAGTGAGACAACCTGGCACAGAGGGTAGTTTTGTTTAAGTCACTTCATAAGCAGCATAGCATATGTCAATGCCAAAGTGCTGGGCAATCTGACATTGACATATGGGCCAGCTTGAAGGGGCCAGTGTGTGGTTTGTTTTTTGGTTCTTCCAGCCCATGTCAGAAGAATAACACTCACATTGGTCCTTTGAACCTGGCCAACTGGCAGGCCAGTCCAACACTGGTACAGGCTTGCATTGGGTAAAAGATATTAGTGGCCAGCATTGTAAGTTGCTTGGAGAGCACCTCACAGAGCACTCCCATCAACTCTTCCTCCTTCTGCAGAAGCTTCAATTTGTAGAAGAGAGAAAGGGCTGAACAGCTCATCTGCATAAGGCCCTGTTGGAAATTTTGCGAACTCAATGCGCTGCAGAGGTACTGTGCAGTGAAAACACTTACATCTGTCTGCATAACTCAAGGCCAAACATGACTGTCACCATGATCAGACCTATTTAGCATTGCAGGGAAACCAGTGCATGACCCTCTTTGCCTCTAGGAGGGTTCGAGCCCCCCTTGGTGCTATCTACTGATCTGAAGAAGTCTGAAAGGTAATTAGGTGAAGAAACAATTAGGGCATAATTGCAAACCGTGTTTCAACCAGTTACATTGTTGCAGAGATGTACCGATTTGAAATCCTGGCCCCTGTTTCCAGCTTGGTCTTCACTAGATAATGCCACATCGGAGTCCATGCACTCGGTCCGGGGGGACAGCCTCCACTGCAGATAAAATCCAGCAGTTCCTGGCAACAACAAATACATACGGCTGCAAATTGAGTAATTTGGATACAAATACACTAACACACTCAGGTGTTTTTGCTGAAGGTGGAGTATGAATGAATCCGATGGTGGTTTTCGTCAAGACTTACTTGAGCATATTTTATGGTATGTGGATAGGTCTTGACAGCTTGACTCCAACCATGGGAAAATAACCTGCAAGTCAACAACTGCAGGGATGGATTTTTCGCCCAGAATTCCTAACACGAGTGTCATGCTTCGATTTTGAAAAATTCGTTATTAATGATTTTGTTGGAAATATGCTCTTATTGTGACAGACATCCGTTTACATTAGTTCAAGCTGGGATCCCTAGCACTAGGTAATCATGCTAGAGAATCATAAGTGAGAATGGTGTTGCTCTGTGAAATTCATACATGTAGTGTGCACAGTGCAGTTGTGCTTTTGGAGCCCCAGAGGTGAAGATGATGCAGCTTAGTAGACACAGTTGTATCAAGTTAAACTGAATTATACTGAAATATTGAAGAACATTCTTTATTAAACCCCGTCAATTTGGAACTGAAATTCAAGTGCTGTGGATCAATGCTGGATTTCTCAGAAAAGCTTGTTTGAGTGTTTTTTTTTTTTAAGCAAGAGTGCCACGAACACTTACCTATGAGAGGAGCCTCCTTTATGACCTGTCAAACTTCAACATCACCACTTCCCATAGCACACCTCACATTTTTCAGGTGCTCATTCAATAAAACTTTGCTCTTTTGTTACACACCAACACTACGGATATGCCCTAGATAGTATGTGTTGTAATATACCATTCAAACCTTTAGACTTCTTATTGGCTAACATTCATACACTATAGCCATGAATCATGAAGAATAAATAATTCATTTTATGACACATTCCTGTGTGATTTTTAAATGTTAGATTTATGATCAAAACTTTTAACCCTGTCTTTCGACAGTTATGATTAGCTATAATATCACCGCACACTCAAATTCACTGCTCATGTGCTTAAGGCATAATATGTACGCAATAGCACTTCCTCGGATAATTGTTGGCTCTGGCTTTGCTGAATTTGATAGCCCAGGAATGGGCAATGACATTAGACTGCAAGAACGGATATTCTAATTTTGCAGATGAAAAGGCAAAACATAAAAAATAGAAGAGAGCTATACAGAGTGAGGTAGAGAAAGACAGATAACTAGTAAATTGATGAGAGGGAGGACATCAGAGAATAAATAGAGAATGACCTTAAAGAAGGGATACGCATGAGAACAGGAGAGAAAATCAGCGAGGGGAGGGGAAAGTAACAAGGAGGTTAGAAAGAAAACTAGAGGCGAGCTAGTGACAGGAAATGGTGATGCTGACAATAAATACAAGGATTAGAGATAACTGTGAGTTGAGTGAAATGAGTGAAAAAGGAATATGCTACTTACCAGTATGCATCTGTTCTTGGCATGTAACATTCAAATCTGTGCATAGATCGCCGCCTAGTGTTGGGTCCGGATGATTGCACTTTGTTGTCCTGGAAGAGTCTTCGAAGTATCACGAGATAGGTGAATCCTCCCCTGGACTACAGTGCGCATGGGCATCTTCTCCATCCTCAGATTGTTTTTCGCCATTGTGGCAGAGATGGAGATAGTAAAGAAAGAGATGGCCATGCCAAAAATAATGCTGCAGCTGCGACAGGCACCGGGAAGGAGGGCGGGCAATATGAATGTCAGCAGCCCTACATGCCAAGAACAGATGCATACTGGTAAGTAGCATATTCAGGTTGAGGCATGTGGGCTGCTGAATTCATATCTGTGCATAGACTGTATAGCAGTATCTCCTCTAGCGGTGGCTACCTGTGCCAGTTGCAGCAGTTTGAAAAAGAGTTTTGAGGACAGCCTGGCCTACAGCAGCTTGCTGCTTTGCTTGCACGTCTACATAGTAGTGTTTTGTGAAAGTGTGTATGGTGGTCCATGTGGCTGCCTTACATATGTCTTACATATGCCTTCAAGAGGAATATTCCCTAGGAAATCCATGGATGCCCCCATTTTTCTTGTGGAGAGTGCTCTTGGGGGGACGGTTAAAGTGCGTTTGGCTTTTTGATAGCATATTTGAATGCATTCAACTATCCCTCTGGCTATTCCTGACTTTGATATTGGGTTTCCTTTATGTTGTGGTGCAAAAGCAACAAATAGTTGCTTTGTTTTTCTAAATGATTTTGTTCTGTCCACATAGTAAAGTAGAGCTCTCTTTACATCTAGTGTGTAGGGCTTTCTCAGCTACTGACTGTGGATTTTGGAAGAACACTGGCAGTTCTATAGATTGATTAATATGGAAATTTGATACTACTTTTGGCATGAACTTAGGGTTTGGTCTAAGAACTACCCTGTTAGCGTGTACTTGCATGAAAGGTTCTTGAATTGTTAGTGCTTATAATAATTCGCTAACTCGTCGGAGTGAGGTAATGGCAATCAAGAAAGCCACCTTCCACATTAAGAATTGCAGTTCGCATGAGTGTAGAGGTTCGAAAGGAGGTCCCATTAGTCTGGTAAGTACTATATTAAGATTCCAGACTGGGGAAGGAGGGTGTGTTGGAGGTATCACCCTTTTAATACCTTCCATAAAGGCCTTGATTACTGGTACTCCAAACAATGAAATGTGTTGCCTGTTTTGAAGGTATGCTGCTATAGCAGCTAGGTGTAGTCTTATTGAAGAGTATGCTAAGTTGCATCTCTGAAGATGCAGTAGGTAAACATAATGTTTTGTATGGAAGTATCTAATGGGTTGATTTGGTTATTGTTGCAGTAAATAACAAATCTTTTCCATTTTGCTGCATAGCATGCTCTAGTAGTTGGTCGTCTTGCCTCTCTAATGATGTTCATGCAGTCTGGAGGCAAGTTAAGGTATCCAAATTCTAAGACTTCAGGAGCCAGATCGCTAGGTTCATCTGATTGGGATCTGGGTGCCTGATTTCTCCATGTCCATGGTTCCGAGTTAGAAGATGGGGTGCGAGACACAGCCTTTGATGAGAACTACTGAAAGCTCCAGGAACGCTGTGTACCATGGTTGTCTCGCCCATGTAGGAGCCACTAGGATTAGCGTGAGTGACTGTTGCCACAGTTTGCGTGCCACCAGCGGAATCAGTGGTGCTGGGGGAAAAGCGTACGCAAATCTGCTTGACCAGTTAATCCATATCGCATTGCCCTGTGACAACGGATGTGGGAACCTGGCGGCAAAGTACTGGCACTTCGAGTTTTCTTTTGTGGCAAACGGGTCTATTTCTGGGTGACCCCACTTTTGGAAGAATGGCCGGAGAGCTCTGGGGTGAATCTTCCATTTGTGCAGTTGTTGGCTGTGCCTGCTGAGCAGGTCTGCCATCTGATGGTCTTTCCCTGGAAGGTGTTCTGCTAGGAGAAAGATGTCTTTTGGAATTGCCCACTTCCATATGCTCTGTGCTAAGTGGGACAGCTGTGGAGAGTGTGTTCCTCCCTGTTTCTGGATATAGTACATTGCGGTCATGTTGTCCGTCCGGATCAACACGGTCTTGCTGCACAAGTATTTCTGGAATGCTTTTAAGGCTAGGAATATCGCCAGCAACTCTAGTTGGTTGATGTGCAGTTTCTCTTGTTTGTTTGTCCAGAGCCCTTGTACAGTGTAGTGAAGGAGGTAGTCTGTCAGTGATGCGTCCGCTGTTAGTAATAGTTGTGGAACCGGCTCTTGGAACAGTCGCCCCTTGGAAAGGTATTGTGGGTTCCACCACTGCAGAGAGTAATGAGCGTGACTGTCCACCAACACTAGGTCTTTTAGTTTTCCTTGAGCCTGGTTCCATTGCCGTGCTAGGCATTCTTGCAATGGGCGCGTTTGAAGACTATGGATATGCAGGATGCCATCATGCCTATGAGTTGCATGAGTACTCGAGCTGGCAGAGAGTGTTGTGGCAGAAATTTTTGAATGAGCATCTGCATGCCGGCTATCCTCGCTGAGTTTGGGTATGCCTTTGCCACTGAGGTATCTATAGTGGCTCCCAGATATTGTTGTATGTGGGACGGTTGCAGATGCGATTTTGGGTAGTTTATTGAGAAACCTAGGCTGTGTAGCAGCTGAAGGGTCCGGGACATGTCTTTTGCACACTGTTGGTACGATTTCGCTTGTATTAGCCAATCGTCCAAATACGGGAACACGTGGATGTGTTGCCTCCTGAGGTGTGCTGCTACCGTCGCTAAGCATTTTGTAAACAATCTCGGAGTTGTGGATACCCCGAAGGGCAAGACCATGAATTGGTAGTGTTGGCCTTTTATTGTGAACCTGAGATATTTTCTGTGAGCTGGATGGATGGGTATGTGAAAATACGCATCCTTGAGGTCCAATGTTGCTAGGAAGTCTCCTTGCTGCAGCAATGGGAGCACTTGCTGTAGTGTGATCATATGGAAGTGCTCTGACAGTATATATTGATTTAGAGGTCTGAGGTCCAATATTGGTCTGAGGGAACCGTCCTTCTTGGGAATAAGTAAGTATAGGGAGTATACTCCTGTCCCTTGATGTTGCAAAGGGACGGGATCTATGGCCCCCTTTTCCAGCATGCATTTCACCTCTTGTTGTAGCAGGGTGATGTGTTCTTTGGACATAGGACGCTGCCTGGGTGGTACGTTTGGTGGGGTAGAAGTGAGTTCCAGGCAATAACCATACTGGATAATTTGTTTGACCCACCTGTCCGTGGTAATTGCGTTCCAGACAGGTAGGAATTGTTGGAGTCTGCCTCCGACCGGTGTTAGGTGGTCTGGCGGTAGCGTGATGAAGTCACTGTTTTGTGGCAGTGGAGGCTCTGGTGTTATTGCCTCCACGTCCTCTTCCCTTATTATTGTTTCCTCTATAACCTCCTCTGCTGGAGTTTTTTGTAAAATAACTTTGTGTGTAGCCTTTGTATGATGATGATGTCTGGGAAGTATTGCCTCGTTTAGCTCCCCTGTATGAGGAGCGTCGAAAGGAACTTCTATGTTGCTGAAACTGTAATGCTCCCATTGACTTTGCTGTTTCTGTGTCCTTTTTCATTTTGTCTAAAATGTTGTCGACAGCAGGGCCAAAGAGGAAGTCTTGGTTGACTGGCTGATTAAGAATAGTGGACTGCACTTGGTTCTTAAAGCCCGAAATACGCAGCCATGCCTGTCACCTTAGTAGAACACTGGTGTTAATAGACCAGGTTGCGGTGTCTGCTGCATCAAGTGCACATTTGATGGAGGCGTTTGTGATGAACTTTCCCTCCTGTATGAGGTCATCAGCTTGGGCTTTAAAAGGCTCAGGTAGGTGTTGCATTAAGCTTTCAAGCTGATCATAGTGCGCCCTGTCGTAACGATCTAGCAGAGCTTGTGTGTTGGCTATCCTCCATGAATTGGAGGCCTGTGCTGCTACCCTTTTACCTGAGGCTTCTAATATTTTTGATTCCTGATCAGGGGGAGGTGCTTCCCCCGTTGTCCGTGAATTGGCCTTTTTGCGTGCATTAGCTACCACTAGAGAGTCTAATGGTAACTGCCTTCTGATATAGGTAGGGTCTGTTGGGGCTGCCCTATACTTTTTTTCGATCCTGGGATTGATTACCCGTGCCCTGGCTGTATCTTTAAAAATGTCATGTGCGTGTTTTAGCACTCCCTTCAGCATGGGAAGTGTTCTGACGCTCTTTTCTGATGTTGGGAAGGTGTCAAATAAGAAGTCTTCTTCGACAGGGTCATTGTGCATATCTACATTGTGGTATAGTGCTGCCCTGTCTTTTAATTGGTTGAAGACAATGGTATCATCAGTGGGTGAAGGCTTAGTTGGATAGGAGGAGACATCAGGGATGGGATGGGATGGGCGTTATAAGGGTTAGTTGGCTCCTCCCAAGGGAAATTTTGTGGCTCAGGCTCCTGTGTATATCCATAATCAGCCTGAGGATCCTCCCCAGTGTTCCCCTCATCATCCCCATGTTGAGAAGGAGAGTAAGGAGCAAAAGGAGTAGTAGGCATAATAGGATAGAAGGGAATGAAGGGTCTAGATGAAGTACCAAAGTCCTTCTTTTTCAATGGAATAGGGGAATGAGAATCAGTGTCTATTGGCCTCTTTTTCCTGTGTAGGATTGTGACTTTACCAGTCTCAGGATTAATGTATATTTTTGCCTGGTCGTCTTCTGGGTCAGGATGGAAGAGTTCTTCTTCCACGGTTGTTGGTTGCGACTCCTTTGGGTCGATACCACCTTCAGGCTCGACGACTCTCGGTGCCTTCGTGCTTTTCTTTGGCTCTGGCCCTTTTTTCGGGTCGGCGCGTGTTCTTGGGTCTTTCGGTTCAACACTCTTTTTGTGCTCGACAGGCTTCTTTGGTTGGCTGTCCTTTACCGAGTTGATGGTCTTTTTTTGGATCGACTGGTGTCTTCGGAGCACTTGTCTTCGGGTCGATAGCCTTTTCCGGGCGGATTATAGGCTTCGGTATGGCACCCTTTCCGACGACGACCTTCTTTGGTTCGGCGACCTTTGGCACAGCTTTCTTTTTCGGCTCGACGTATTTTTTGGTGTCGGCGCCTTTTGGCTACTTGGTGTCCTTTCTGGGCTCGACGACCTGTGGCTCAATGGCCTTTTTTGGGTCGACTGTTTTCTTGGGGTCGACGCCTTTATTTTATTTTTATTTATTTAATTTGTATGGCGCGTTATAACCACAGGGGTCTCTAAGCGCTATCTGACCAGATTTCCGTGATAGATGTTGTATTCACTTAAGACCAGCTGTACACCTAAGGTCTGCTCCATGCTTGTTTGAATAGTACGGTTTTTAGTTTTTTTCTGAAGGAAAGTAAATTACTCTCCTTCCTGAGCTCTGGATCCAATTTGTTCCATAAAGCTGGGATCGTGTTGGAGAAAGCACGGCCCCCCACCGTGGTCAATTTAAAGCGGAGCTGAGACAGAAGAGTGGCGTCCGACGAACGCAAAGTCCTACCCGGTATGTAAGGGGATAGTCGGGATTTTAGGTATTTTGGTGCTTTGCCATACAAGGCCTTGTGAGCAATGCACATCCCTTTGAAGACAATTCTCTGGCGAACTGGTAGCCAGTGTAACTCTTGCATCAGGGGAGAGGCATGGGCATTTCTGGGTTTTTTAAATATCAACCTAGCTGCATCGTTCATGACTCCCTGTAGTTTGTCCAGCGGCTGCTGTGGCAAACCTAAATAAAGGGAGTTCCCGTAGTCCAGCCTAGCCAGAATTGTGGCTGAGACCACGTGTCTCAGGGTAGAGAATGAGAGTAGGGCAGCGATCTTCCTAAGTTGTCTTAACAAGCCTATACTGGTGCCTACTACGGTGGTAACTTGTTTTTCCATGGATAGTTTATTATCCACATATAGGCCTAGGCTTTTAACTGCAACTGCCGGCTTTGGGGGTACACCCAGCTCCCTAGGCCAAAATTTATCACTCCAAGGGTTACCCGAGATGGAAATGGGTAATACTTCCGTTTTATCCGGGTTAACTTTTAAGGAGTTCTCGGACATCCAATTGACTGTAGTTTTCAAAATGTCCTGTAGCCTGGTGGATGCTCCTGGGCCATCATCCAGCCGGATGATTATCTGGGTGTCATCGGCATAGTTGTACACTAGGCAGTCCATCCTATTCAGGAGAGCAATTAGTGGCTGCAGGTAGATGTTGAAAAGTAGTGGGGACAAGGCAGATCCCTGGGGGACCCCGCAGGTGATCGGAGCAGGGGTAGAAAGTAGATCCCCCAGCTGTACTCGTTGTGTCCTACCCTGCAGAAATGAAGTGAGCCATGCGTGTGCTGTACCCACGACGCCAAAGGATCTCAACCGCGACAGAAGCTGTTTATGGCACACGGTGTCAAACGCCGCGGAGAGATCCAGTAGTACCAGGGCGCTCGGTGTTTTTACATCAGCTCGCATCCTTAGCTCATCCAGAATGGATAACATAACTAGTTCCGTGCTATGATTAGCACGGAACCCTGCCTGATTGGTCTCCAGCAGGTTGTTACTCTCTAGATGGCCCGATAATAGAGCTAACACATGCTGCTCAATTACCTTGGCCAAGAAAGGCAGCTGGGAGATGGGCCGAAAATTTTTCAGACATTTTGTGTCTGCTCCAGGCTTCTTCAGTAAGGGGATCAGGCGAGCCTCTTTAAAGACTGAAGGGATCTGTCCTGTCCGAAGAGAGGTGTTCAATAGGTGCAGAACCTCTTCCTCTAATCCTGGCATTGCCATCTTAAATATGTCAGGCGGGCAAGGGTCCACCAAGGAGCCTGATTTGACTCGGCCTATGATTTTAAGTAATTCCTGTTTGGAAATAAGGGATAGCTCAGCTAGAGGTGGAATGTTAAGCGGGCCAGTGAGGTCAGGTATGTGCGGACATTCGAGGGGTGCAGTTTCTGCAATTTCATCCAAGATGTCAGATATCTTCTTTACGAAGAAATCCTGGAACCTCTGACAGTCCTCCTGGGTGAACTCGGGACTTTGCTCCTTGTTCACCCTGAGCTCCGCCAGGACCCGGAAGATTTCTTTTTGCGGATTTCTAGCAGTAGTTATTCTTTCCTCAAAGAAAGCTGCCTTCCTTGATTGTATGGCTAGTTTGTACTGAGCTAAGGATGAGGTATATTCTTGTTTGGAGATAGCGTCGTACTTTTTACGCCATGCCCGTTCTTTCTTCCTCACCCCGCGTTTCATCTCTCTAAGGGAGTCATTATACCAAGGCGCCCCGGCTCCTCTCGCCACCTTCTTCATCCTACGGAGAGGTGCCACCACATCAATGGCACTCCCCAATTTATGCTGGAGATGTCTGCATAGAGCGTCAACGTTAGCATCCTGCTCTATGTCTGAAGGATGGTGTTCTAAGAGGTGGACCAGTTTTTCCCCATCAAGGTTTCTCCATTTACGGGCCGTTTTCCAGCCCTCCTCAGGTTTGGACAGGGGGCCCCTCAATGTGAGTCTACCCTTTATTAAAAAATGATCAGACCAGGCACAAGGAAGAATTTCCGTGATACCCTGGGCTGGCATGGTGGTCCAGACTAAGTCGAGCACATGACCTTTCTCATGTGTTGGTCCCTTAACCTGTTGGATTAGACCTAAGGAGGAAACCGCCTCCTCGATCTGTAATGCTTGTCCTTCTTTAGGGGACTTTTCCCAGTGATAATTGAAGTCTCCAACGATCACCATTTTATCGTATCTTGTACACAGGTCCTGGACCATTCTTACAAAAAGGATAGGGAAGTCAGGCGATGCCCAAGGTGGCCGATAAACCATCAAGAACACCACACAGACTGCTCCCCTCCTGAGCTTAACCCCCATAACCTCAGCTCCTCCAAGAGTTTCGGAGAGGAACCTATTGGCACGGAGGTATGACTGATAAAGAAGGGCTACTCCTCCTCCTCTCTTAGCTCCCTCCCTGTTAAAATGAATAGCCAAATAGTTATCTGGAAGGGTCGCCACCAAGTCGGGCGCTGAGCAATCCTCCAGCCATGTTTCGGTAAGCGCG
This sequence comes from Lissotriton vulgaris, assembly GCF_964263255.1. Lineage (NCBI taxonomy): Eukaryota > Metazoa > Chordata > Amphibia > Caudata > Salamandridae > Lissotriton > Lissotriton vulgaris. The sequence goes on along the minus strand of NC_141695.1, from coordinate 614,833,850 downwards.
AGGACATCTAACTCCCCGTCTTCCAGGAGTGTGAATACCTCTAACCTATGGCTCTGCAGAGATCGAGTATTCAGTAGACCGTAGCTCAGGGTATGTATGTTGGGCGTGCGCTGGCGCCCTCTGGCGCCTCTAGGTGACATAAGCAGACCCTCACAGCCCAGCCGGTGTAGGGTAGCCGGCTCCAGAAGGGACTTACCCAAATTAAGTTGTAGTAGGTCGGCCCTTGAGTATACCACATTCTGGCCAGGGTTTCTGGCCCCCGGCCCCGGATGGTCACGGATGGGCAAAGATGAGCTCACCTCTGGCGAACCTCCGGCGCAGGTCCGGCGCGTCCGCTGCCCGCGTCCGCTGCGCGGAGGCATGACTGACCGTTTATGTAGAGCGACTAGCGCGCTCGTCCAATAGCGCCCAACCTAAGATGGCCGCCAACTACAGCAACCCGGGACCCGGTGAACTAAGCCTCGAGGACGGCCAAGCCCCACCTGGGAAGCGGGGAAGAGTGATGAGGTACTAGCGTGTCCTGGGCATTAATATCAGCCCCTAAAATGTGCAAAGTGTGGCTCGAAGGGGGGGGGGCGGACACAGAGGCTGCACGGCCTTCTTCGGGTCGACATTTTTATTCGGGTCGCCACTTTTGGGCTGTACGCTTTTGTCCGGGTCGATGTTTTTCGGGTCGACAACCATTTTAGGTTCTGGAACCTTCTTTGAGATTGGGGTACTTGGCCCTGGGGTCTCTGAAGGCTTAGGTTTCGGAGCCGAGCCGGATGGCGGGGCTGGCAATGTTTCTTTTGATCTTGGCTAAGGTCTTTTGGCGATGCCTCGACCGAAGCCTTCGGTAACGGGGTAACTGGTGTCGGGGGCAGTGTACTCACGATTTTCCTCGGTGGGATCTCGTCATCGGAGTCTGAGTAGTCCTCGACGGTGACTATCTCTAGGTCCGAGTCTTGAGTTTCTGGAAGTTCCTGCTCATCATCGAAGATGTTGTCCGGTTCCGGTGCCTGTCGCTGCATCTCTTGCCTAGCGGCCAGTCGATTCTGTATGGTCTTCTTCGATCGAAACTGGGCACAGGCCGGGCAGGTTTCTTCCTTGTGGTCTGGAGAAAGGCACTTGTTGCATACTGAATGCTTGTGAGTATGCGGGAACTTGGAGTGGCATTGTGGGCACCTTTTAAACGGACTCCTTTCAATCGACAGTAGGTCCACGTGGTGTCGAAAAGGCCCAACGGCCCGCGTCGACGACCGGATCAAGATGGAAAGCTTTATCGATTCAAGAGGTACCGAACCAGAACAATACCGTCGAAGTCGAAGGCCTTTTGGCCTCTAGGAAAGTTTTGTTTCGATTCCGAAGTTGGAGTGTAGGAATAACATCCAAACCCAATGGCGGAAAAAAACAATCTGAGGATGGAGAAGATGCCCATGCGCACTGTAGTCCAGGGGAAGAGTCACCTACCTCGTGATACTTCGAAGACTCTTCCAGGACAACAAAATGCAATCATTCGGACCCAACACTAGGCGGCGATCTATGCACAGATATGAATTCAGCAGCCCACATGCCTCGAACAGGGCAGTTCTAAAAAAAAAAAAGGGGTAGATGCAAAGTGCAGGAATGTATTGTCTTGAAATACTTATTTCCTGCTAAAACGTGCCAGTGCTCTACCTATGAAAAAAAAATGAAGTTGGAAGAGGGATTACTGGTCCTCTATATTTTCCCACTTCTCTGTCTACTGCAACACAGTAAAACATAGTATTTCTGCAGCTTACTCTTTTGCTAACAGTAATAACACCTGATGGTCTAGAACCTTTTTCAATTCCATTACTTATGTGGTCCTATCACTCTTGCTGCATACATGCATTATATAATCTGCAAACATTCTACAGAGTTGAAGATGAGTTCAAGCGATGCTGCCCAATAGTTTCTTCAATTGTATTACTATTTGATATTCTACAGCTACCAGTGCTTACGAGTATGTGTAAGTTCTGGCATTGATTCTGTGTTCTGGTGGCACTTTTGATCTTTATATAAAACTCCAGAGTAACATTTGGAAACATGGAAATACAGATTGAACATTCTATGTGCTATTGAGCCAAGACAAGAGGCATTCTTTCCCCTGACTGCAAGACATTTCATTCTTGTGCTAACATCTGTCCTCCAAATGTGTTGGTAGTGTGTGCTGGTAAATATAGTATGAACATAATAATAAGTACAAAATTGTGCTTAACCAGTGACCGTTTGGCAAAACTTAACCCCTTAAGCGCTGCCGTCGGCCAACGGTCGTCACGAGCTCTACCTCCCCAGTGCTGCGCACGACCGTTGGCCGACGGGCCAGCGCTCATTATTCGAACGTTCAGCACTGGGTGCTGAACGTTCGAAGCAGCCAAGGTGTTAATTTAGTGGTGGCCCCCCAAATATTTTGCAAGCATTGTTTTTTTACAAAAGTGTATGATAGATTCCATCATTAGCAGCTGTTTGACCTAGAAAGTAGAACCTGAAATTCCACAACCTACCAAGTCTAATGGCTTCATATGTAATACATCAAAGCACCATTTATTATTCATTCTTCTAAAATGCCTTGAGGGAAACCTCTACCATTCGAGGAGTTGTTAAATCGTGTTATGATAAGTCAACCCTTACTGCCCAGTACACTTAACAAGCACTGGCGTTGCCAATAGGTCTCGCAGTAGGAAAGTTGGAGCTATTGGTTTTGTAAATGACAAAGCCCTTTATGTTTTTAAAATGAAAACAAAAATAAAAGGCATTGTTATTTGCAATTGTAATAGCTCCAACTTTCCTACTACGAGACCTATTGGCATTTGGCAATGCAATAGGGCTCGCATTAGTAAAGTTTGAGGGATTAGTATTGTAAATGACAAATTTATTATTTATGTTTTGAAATTTTTTAAATTAATAACTTTGTCATTTACAATGCTAATAGTGTTAACTTGTGGAAATGTGACACCTATAGCATTTGTTATGCAATATGTGTTGTCTTTACATGACTTAGATGTATTAATATTAAAATTAGCAATGTTTTTTTTTTCAATATTTATTAGTTAAATTAAAGATATTGTAATATATAATGGCAATAGCTTGAACTTTTGCAAATAATTTTGTGGAAGATTATGTTTATTTTTTTTATAGTGATGAAAATCCAAGAACAGAAGTGAAAGATTACATTTTTTGGGTGACATTTTTAATACATTTTGAAAAATTGAGAGAACATATTTGAATCAGTTGTTGAATTGTTGCACATATTGATGCTTTGTTGGCTCAGAAAGATGTTGTGGGTGTGCTGAGTGATGCTGTGGCGTTCAGTGATGCTCTGGTAGCGCATATTGATGTTGTGGTGCCCCTGAGTGATGCTGTAGTGGTGCTGAGTGGTGCTGTGTTGGTGCTGGGAGGTGCTGTGGTGGAAGTGTGCACTACCGGCTGGTGGTGTGTGTGACTGGTGAAAGCGTGCACTGATGGCTGGTGGTGTGTGTGTGCCAGGTGAAAGCGTGCACTGACGTCTAGTGGTGTGTCCCTGGTGGAAGTGTGCACTGACAGCTGGTGGTGTTTGTGCCTGGCGAAAGCGTGCACTGATGGCTGGTGGTGTGTGTGTGGCTGGTGAAAGCGTGCACTGATGTCTGGTGGTGTGTGGCTGGTGAAAGCATGCACTGATGGCTGGTGGTGGTGTGTGTGCCTGGTGAAAGCGTGCACCAACGGCTGGTGGTGTGTGCCTGGTGGAAGCACGCACTGACGGCTGGTGGTGTTTGTGCCCAGTGAAAGTGTGCACTGACAGCTGGTGGTGTTTGTGCCCAGTGCCCAGTGAAAGCATGCACTGACGACTGATGGTGTCTGTGCCTGGTGAAACTGTGCACTGACGGTGTGGTTGTGCGTGTGGTTGTGCGTGTGGTTGTATGTGTGGTTGTATGTTGTATGGCGGGCGTGAAACTTAAAGTACGGCCGGCCGGTCGTAAAAAAATAATTAGGGGAGGAGAAGCCCTTTGATGTGGTGTCACGGCCTGGCAGCCGTGAAAAAATGCAATTAGGAGAGGGAAAAGTGGTGAGGAGAGGGGTGTTGAGAGGGGAGAGTGGTGTTGAGAGGGGAGAGTGGTGAGAGGGGAGGAGAGAGTCAGGCCTGGAGAGAGTGAGGAGAGGGGTGAGTGAGGAGAGGGGAGAGAGGCGAGAGAGAGGTGAGTGAGGAGAGAGAGAGGGATTGGAGAGGGAGTGTAGTGGTGAGTGTTGAGAGGGTAGAGTGTTGAGTGGTGAGAGGGGAGATGAGGTGAGGGGAGAGAGGAGTGAGTGAGGAGAGAGTGGGATTTGTGAGAGGGAGAGGAGAGGGGTGGGTGAGGAGAGGGGAGAGAGGAGTGAGTGGGGAGAGAGTGGGATTTGAGAGAGGGAGGGGAGCGTGGTGAGAGGGGAGGGGAGAAAGGGGAGAGAGTGAGGGGTGAGTGAGAAGAGAGGGAGGAGGGGAGGTTGAGGTTGAGGAGAGAGGGAAGATGGGAGGGGAGAGGGGCTCACTTGCAACAGAAGAGCTACCTTACTCACTGGCACCAGAAATGGAACATAATTTACATACAGCAGAAATTGCATATATGATCACATGCACAATAAATGGCGTCAACAAGAAACATACAAATTAATGCTAAATGTATGCATTAAGGTGCTGAAAAGATTAATAAATTGGCTTGTTATGTCGCTACCAAAATAGTGAGACACCATTGTTTCACTACAAAAAGATATAGGTGACACTACCGTTTTCTTTACTCTCGAGTGAAGAAGAAAATGAAAAAGTCGATATTACAATTTGCCATCACCAATTTGCCTACTGTTCCTGTGTGATCAATAGTGCTCTAAGCATGCTACATTGCCACCATGCCAAGATGAACTGCACCCAAGAACTAAAGTGAACACAAAAAAAAAACGGAAGACACAAAGGAACCACCTACTTGACACACAACTATCGTCATATGCCTGGTGCAATACAAACAACCAAAACAAAAAAAAGAGAAGCCAGCCAAACGTACAAAATGTCGTCTGTAAAGTATGCAGCCACTGGAGAAGCATGCTTGTGGGGACTGGGAGGAAGGGTGACGAGACGCAGGCCCTGCAGTGAATAATTAGGGGAGGAGAGATGCCGGCCTGAGGCAGAGCGCACGCTGGGGGAAGGAGCCTTTTTTTGGTGCAGCATCACCTGAACTGCAAGTATTTCAGAGTTAGTTTGTGAATCCTGGTTTAATGATAGCTAAAGAAAAACTCCTTTTATGTTCCGAGGAACCCCCTTTCCACTTAAGTCACCTGGTTTCTAATGAATCCGAAAGGTGTGATTTGACCTACAGTATCACCGTGACCCTCCATTCTTCAAGCACAGCCAAGTGGCAGTAAACCAGAGATTTAAATAATAAAACATAAATAAAACACTGCCGCGGCTCAGGTCATGCAAGGGAGGCAATTACTCTTCAACCTTTGAGGTTTCCTCGTGCAAAACGTTCCCGGAAACAGCCACCCCTATTGCTTCTTTTAGGCGCTAAGCACTCACCGCATTACAGCACATCAAGAGTTAATTGAAAGATGCTTGTAAGTGTTTTTATTTTAATTAGAGAGGCCAGCGCCGCCTTCTGTGTGCTGTCCACTGCTTCGCATCAGTCTGTTAGCTCAGCTGGAAGGGGTGACCCGCGAGCGTTTGTAATCCCCAAAGTTTTCAAAGGCTAATTATGCCGAGGTCACACGTATGCATCCCACGGCAGGCGAGAGGAGAGTTTTAATTTCTAGATGTGACCGTGCAAGTATTGGGTTCACTGTGTGGACGTGCGATTGTCTTCCGGTTGTTTTGCGGCTCGCCATCCAATGCCTCTGGCTTTAATTGTCTCAGGAGTCCCAGCCTTTCTGGGCTCCTTTTGTAGGATGTATTCCGGTGACTCCAAACATCAGAAGATGGCGAGCGTTTTGAAAAAGGCGAGGGCGCTAAGAGCTAACAACACAAAATACATTGTGTCAAAAATCGCATAAAGCATAGTGCCAAGTACGACTGAGCAGACGTTATTGGGTATTGAGCGTGATTAGCAACTGTGACCAGTTGTTAAATAATGTGCTGTTCTCAGTTGTTATATACGAGTCACGGAAGGGGAGAGGGAGGGGGTGGGCAACTCGAGCGAGGCTGTGCAATCCTGCAGCGTCCTTTTCATGGCCTCAAGCAACGGGATGACGGAAGGTGGGAAACGTGAGGTTGAGCGAAATCAGCAAAAAATAAACAAGAAAATACGAGAAGGGAGGGGGGAGGAGAGAGTGCGATGCGAGAAGCCGGATGGGGGGCGGGAGAGCCTGGAGGGGGAGCGTGAATGCGCGAGGGGAGGCAGGCGGATTGGGAGGGAAGCCTGATGGGGGCGTTAAATAATGTGCTGTTCTCAGTTGTTATATACGAGTCACGGAAGGGGAGAGGGAGGGGGTGGGCAACTCGAGCGAGGCTGTGCAATCCTGCAGCGTCCTTTTCATGGCCTCAAGCATCGGGATGACGGAAGGTGGGAAACGTGAGGTTGAGCGAAATCAGCAAAAAATAAACAAGAAAATACGAGAAGGGAGGGGGGAGGAGAGAGTGCGATGCGAGAAGCCGGATGGGGGGCGGGAGAGCCTGGAGGGGGGAGCGTGAATGCGCGAGGGGAGGCAGGCGGATTGGGAGGGAAGCCTGATGGGGGCGTTAAATAATGTGCTGTTCTCAGTTGTTATATACGAGTCACGGAAGGGGAGAGGGAGGGGGTGGGCAACTCGAGCGAGGCTGTGCAATCCTGCAGCGTCCTTTTCATGGCCTCAAGCAACGGGATGACGGAAGGTGGGAAACGTGAGGTTGAGCGAAATCAGCAAAAAATAAACAAGAAAATACGAGAAGGGAGGGGGGAGGAGAGAGTGCGATGCGAGAAGCCGGATGGGGGGCGGGAGAGCCTGGAGGGGGAGCGTGAATGCGCGAGGGGAGGCAGGCGGATTGGGAGGGAAGCCTGATGGGGGCGGGAGAGCCTGGTGGGTGGGCGTGAATGCGAGAGAGGGGAGGTGCTGGTGTGGGAGGGGGGAGATGCTGGTGTGGGAGGAGTGCTGCTAGGGGAGGAGAAGCCGGATGGCACGAATGCGAGAGAGGGGAGGTGCTGGTGTGGGAGGAGTGCTGCTAGGGGAGGACTGGGCTGGGCTTGGATGCGATGCGCGTGCATGTACACGGGCACTGCATGAAAACCGCGGGGCTGAAAGCCCTTTGGTTTGAAGATGTTTTCGCCACATGAATTCTCGCTACGCTCGATGCGCTTGCGCGCATCGATAGGTCGCGAGACCTAAAAATGCATTATTGGCCGAATAGCATTGAGAATAATGACACTCCATATCAGATATTGTACCAGAAAATTGAAGGGAACCCCACAAGTGACTTCAATTCATCTCCGAAGATGGCACTGCCCCCATTATTTTAAGTGTTAGCCCCCATGCCAACCCCCCGCCTGCATTAAGTTAAATGTGGGAGCGGCGATTATTTTTAGGATTAGCTGGTGTTGACTTGCAGCGTAGCCAGGTGCTCTCAATTGTCTGGACTGCTGTTGCGTACAGCAGACCATATGTGCAGTTGAGAGCGTATGTTACGGAAGGCCCTTTGCGCACTCTTGTGAAGACGTTGTTCTTAGCAGCACCAATAACAAACTCCGCTTCCAATACACACAAGATTCGAAGTACTTTAATGCCCGTAGACAACCTAAGACAGACGAAGGTAAAGAAAAAAACCCTGCACGAATATCAGAAAGAAACTGGATACAAAACGTCTACTTGGTATAAGGTCTAATTCTCCATAAAGATGGAAATGCTGTATAAATGAGCGTGTGCATTTACCGTAGTGTGAGAAGGGCTGCTTGTCGACAAAGAGGGCCGAGATTAGCTGGGTTCTCGTTTTCACTAATAGGATAGCACTATTTACAGACATAGCGCCGCCAGAACGGTTAAAGATGTGTATTTTAAAGAGATCATTTTGCAGTAATGGGATGTGAAGTAGAACTTTCCAAACAGCATCTCATCCAGGGCAGCAAGTACGTACGGATCAGGATAATCTCTACATAAGATCAGGGACAAATAGAAGGCTAGAGGTGGCTCTAATCCCGCAACTCTGTTCAATCCCTTCTGGGTCATAACATCAGTGCAGCAGTATATAGCCTCCGCCTCTATTCTAAAGAGTAGTTTGCTTGCAACGTTAATATAAGGGCTTGAAGGACTGTTCAAAGTCATAGGGCACTCAGTAGTAATAGGACAATATCTCAAGATCTAGGATGAAAACAAAGGAGATCTTGGCCCCTCTAAGCTTGATACTGACAGAGAAGGGTGTCATGGATCAGTGCAGGCCTCTAACAGGTCTGGGATGATTTAGGCTCTCCACACTCACAGTCCTGGAATAAGTCTTCACAGGTCCTCAACCTTCAGCAGAGGTGTTGCATCTCAGACAATTTTCAAACAGCTGGGCTGCAAGGTCTCTGACTCTTGGGTGGCTCTCTACCTCGAGATGTCACACATGCACACTCCAATCAGGTGGTATTTGATCTTTGCCTCAGAGTTAGGTGCTGTTCCTATCCTCTGTGGGCAGTTCTTTCTACATCCCAATATCCTTTTTTTCACTGCTCCCTGATGGCCCAGGTATTCTGCCTCACATTTAGCGTTTTCCTTTAACTCCTCCAGTCCCCCTAAGCCACTCAGTCTGTTTCCAAGACCCCTTATATAGACATCAACTCCTTCAAGTAAGTCTCCAGTGTGAACAGCCAACCTCTGCCATTACGGAGAACTCCATCATCTTTGATGATACATAAGCTCCCATTATGTACACCTTAAATTCCTCCAGTACCGGGGTATGTTAGTCTACTGTCACAGTTTTTCGAAACTATAATTGTATCTGTTCGTACACCACAACAATCATCTGACAATAGGTTAAAAACTGCTGCTCTAGATCCTCCACTTGGATCTGCCTTCCAATCTTTTGCGACTGCAGTGTGCCAAGTGCAGCTGCCGTTCTGTTCAGTTCCATTCTGTCTGTGTTGACCAGCACCTTGCTTGTCCAACCTCATCTGAATGCGATCCACCTTGCAGTTTGGCATCTAGCTTGGCACCCCCAATACTTTTTTCCAGCTCAAGGACATCAGCTTTAACATCCAGCTAGAAATTTGAGGCCAAACCCGTGCGGCCTCCTGTGACCTACACAAACCTTTGTTTCTTGTTTTGCCAACACCTTTCAAGCCAGCAAACTGGAATTTAGATTGCTATTTTTGTAAAAAAATTCCCATTGAACTAGGTTTAAGATACACCTAATAAAGTGTTTGTGCTACCACTGCATATGACTCTAGATATGTAACCCTTACAGTCCCCAGCATGGAGAAGCAGACTCGTGGGAATGCCGAAATAATTAAAACCTCATAGGGTAGGACAGGCAGTGACCAGCGTTCCCTTCTTCATGAATTGGTATTTCATCAAGAGGTTGCCACGCTGCAATCACCACCAGAGGCCACTGGAAGGTAGACCCATCAGGCCATATACAAGTCTTACATGATCAATGTACCAATGAATACTGCAGAACTGCTCTGCCCCCAGAGAGTTGTAATTCAGGAGGGACTTAACAGAGAGTACCAACCACTCAGCAATAACTGGATTCTCCTGGACCCAGGCTATGCCTGGCTAGCCACACTACATGCAGCTAAGGGAGGCGTCTGACAGGTGGTTTAGGTGACTCAGTTAGTGGGAGCTTTGGTTTAGCATAGTCTCTTTAAGAGGGAGATCTGTGAAGTGTACACACTCCTCTTCTGTGCAGTATAGCATATACCCCAACCTACGCCTCCAATTACAGTCTGCCACCCAAGCAGGCAGTACTCTCCCACAAGATGGCCTCCTTAGTGTGGTACGACCACAACTAGGAGCACTCATCACTCATTTTCCCAAGGAGGTGGGGTCATTGCCTAACCAATAAGCCAGTTCAGCACCCGGCAAAGCATTAAATAATCAAGGTGCTCCCAGGAAGAGCATAGTCCCATTCCAGATGCAGGAGTCCAGTGCAGATCAGTTCAACGCGTTTCAGGAACTTTTAAGAATAAGATTATTCAGAGTTTTGGCAGATTTCTTGGCCATGCCTCTGAGCCTCCATAAAAGGCGGCTATCTTGGTGCATCACCCTCTAGCATCCATGATGTGTTTCATAGATGTGGTGTTAAGCTCAGAGCAGCAAACTTTGAAACCGGCCACCAGGATGCAGTCTCTGCATTGGCTCAACAGCTTATGATTCTAGGCAAATCACTTCATCTCCCCTTGACTAAAAAGTGAATCTGACCTAGAGTAATATTACTGGTGCTCGTGTAATGAGCACCTTCAGGTCAAGTTAATGCTATTTGAAACAACAAAAAAAAAACAACAAAAAAAACAGGATTGGCCTCAGAAAGCATCAAGCAAAATTCACAAACTGCTAGGCAACTCACAGCAGAACAAAACACAGAGCAGCTGACCTTTGAAGTACAGCGATTGGAAAACTGATAAGGAAAGAGATCAGATGCCCTTTCACAAGTCCACTAGTCATCTACAGTGTTGGATCAGGAACGCAGTGAAAAAACAGGGCTTGCAGGCTATCAATTCCTGTGGTGGCTAAGGCAGCTTGAGGGAGTACCATCACTTGCTGCACATCCGACCTTGTTCCCCCATTCAACTTGCAAACTATCTGTTTCCTGGATCCATACACATCAGGACATACAACGCAACAAATTGCACACCAGAGGAAATCAAAGACTCATATCCTAGAGGACAGTAGATGCACTGCTGTCCCACCTGGAGTGTAGTTGATAGACCTCCACTAGTAAAACTAGTGTTCAGCTGCCACCAACCATCAGTCACCCCACAACTTGGTTTGAGGGACTGGGGCCACCCTCTGCTTTATGCAGAGGTTACACTTATGGTGCATTCACTAACCGGTTCAGTCTTAACACTACAAATTAATATCTAAATAGAGCGCAGAGCACCTCTACCATACTTAAGAGATTGTAAAGCTCAGTGGGAAAAAACTGAGCAGGTTAGCAAAAAAATGAACAGAGAAGGGGAGCATACCTCTTCTAAGCCATACTATGCCTACCGCAGGCTACCAAAACAAGCATTGGAAATGCAATAGGTCTCGCATTAGGGTAGTTTGAGCAATTGGTATTGTAAATAACACTTTTTTTTATTTATGTGTTGGTTTTGAAAATAGCAAAAGTAATAGCTTTGTCAGTTACAATGTCAATAGTTTTAACTTCCGCAAATGTCACACCTATAGCATTTGTAATGCAATGTGTGTTGTATTTACGTGACTTAGATGTATTGATATTGCAAATAACAATGGCTTTCAATTTTGTAAATAATTAATACTTAAATAAAATGTATTGTAATTTATAATGGAAATAGCTTAAACGTTTGTAAATAACTTTTGTGAAGATTATGTTCAGTGTATTTTATTGTGACGAAAATCCAAGAACATTGCATTTGCACCTACACACACACACAGCCACACACACACACATACACACACACACACACACACATAGATGTGGTGGTGGTGGATCTGGGGGATATGGTGGTGGTGGATGTGGTGGTGGTGGATGTGGTGGATGTGGTGGATGTGGTAGATGTGGGGGTGGATGTGGGGGTGGGGGTGGATGTGGGGGTGGATGTGGTGGTGGATGTGGTGGTGGATGTGGTGGTGGAGGTGGTGGTGGAGGTGGTGGTGGAGGTGGTGGTGGAGGTGGTGGTGGAGGTGGAGGTGGTGGTGGTGGTGGAGGTGGTGGTGGGTGTGGTGGTGGTGGTGGTGGGTGTGGTGGATGTGGTGGATGTGGTGGATGTGGCGGTGGATGTCATGGTGCATGTGGAGGTGATGGTGGATGTGATGGTGGATGTGGTGGTGGATGTGGTGGTGGATGTGGTGGTGGATGTGGTGGTGGATGTGGTGGTGGATGTGGTGGTGGATGCGGTGGTGGATGCGGTGGTGGATGTGGCGGTGGATGTCATGGTGGATGTGGAGGTGATGGTGGATGTGGTGGTGATGGTGGATGTGGTGGTGGATGTGGTGGTGGATGCGGTGGTAGATGTGGTGGTGGATGCGGTGGTAGATGTGGTGGTGGATGCGGTGGTGGATGCGGTTGTGGTGGGTGTGGTGGTGGATGTGGTGGTGATGGTGGATGTGGTGGTGGATGTAGCATGACATTTTTATTATATACAGAGGGGTACTTATTTTGTACCAATCACTGACCGATGTTAATGTAAGGGTGGTAGATGGTGGGTTGTGCATGCCTTGTTTTGGAATAGGGAGAGTTACCCGCTTTTTGTGACTGCGAGAATTGAGGTTATAGTGTGCTGGGACGAGGGGCGCTCCTTAATACATTTTGGGTAGTTGTGTGTGTCTGGGTATGCCCTGAACTTTGCTGCCCCTCTGTATCTAGTGCTGCAGGTAACAGCCGCGAGCAGTGGTGACAAGTGCCCGTGTTAGTGAAAATACCAGTGCATCTCTGATATGGAGACCCAAGAAGATGACGGAATTGACTGTTAGTACTGAATTAGAATGGCTGCAGTTCACAAATATTTAAATACTTGAAAGCAATGACAGGTCAAAAGTAATGAATCCCATTTTGATATAGAGGTGTACACTACGCTACCATAAGCATACTATGCAATATAAGCTAAAAGAGGGAGTTTTAGGAATCAGGAATCATTTAGGATTGAGCAGGGGTACTATATGACATGAAGTCAGTGGGAGTTGGCAGCGCCCCCCTAAGTAAGGGATGATCTTTCAGCCCGCGATTTTAGCCTCCTATGGGTTTAGGTTTTTATCTAAGTGTAGTAGTAGGTTTGGTCAGTCCTCCGCCATGTTGCAGGCTCGCAGAGTTCAGATTTGTAAAGTCCTCTATGTTGCAGAGAAAAACTATGCAGCGAAAGGAATTGCAGACATCATGTCCAATGGGAGAATGAGACGGGTAAGTTCTTCACTCTTCTAACTCGCAGTATGCATTTCCACTTTGCTTTCTTGTTCTTAAGCACATGCCTGCACAGAAGTCGGTTTTAGTTCAAACGGCTATACACCATACACATTCTCTCCACTGTATTGCCTGTGGCACGTAATCATGACCTTCCTCAAATATAAATTGCACCTTTGAATTATGCGATTAATATCTCAAAGTCTGATTGTGTTCATAAATAGACGACAATTGAGATTCGTCAGGGTTACCAGGTGTTGTTACCTCTGGCTTACTGTTTGTTTACCTCGAGATCTGCCCTGAATACTCATGGCCCGAGTGGTGAAGAAGCAGTGCAGAACAGAAAGTAAACACCATGCCAAGAACCCTGTCTACGTTTCGTAATTTGAACTCACTGCGTTTCCATTAGCCTCTGCAATAAAGAGGAAACATTTAAGGAGCTACGAGCAATAGAAGTGGGCGTTCTTGTGAGATCATCTTGGCTGAAATAATTTATTCTGTCACTTTGGCTACTTTTAGTATTTTTTTTAATTGACATTCGCATGTACATAGCCAACATTTGATAAACAGAAGATATCTTGCTGTAGGTTCATAGAATCTTTGCCAATGTGACAGTTAAATGTCATGTTTTGAGCATGCGAGTGCGAAGGACGGAGGGGAGAGAGGGGGGAGGGAGAGAGAGAGGAGAGCAGGCAGAGGGGGAGATGGGGAGAGGGAGAAAGTACGGCCGGCCGGCCGTGAATAAAGTACGAGGAGAAATGTGACACGGCGGGCAGGGGAGGGGGCGGAGCGGGGAGAGCGGCATGAGGGTGTGAAGCAGCAGGGGCCCGAGACGCGGCCGCCTTTGATGTGGTAATGCGAGGCAAGCGGCTGGTGGCATTGTGCACGCGCTTTCACATGCACTGCAAGAAATCGCCAGGGAATCGCCTGATCTCGGTAAGCTCTGTTTAAGCCCCTATATATCGAGCTCCCGCTCAATGCGCATGCGCATTGAGATAGGTCGCTCGACCTAAAAATTATTCTGTATGAAAAGTGCACATTTGCTCTAAGAGGATAGTGTACACTGTGTGAAGTCTATACTGTAAGAGAAGAAAGCGTGTGACGTTGGGCAAGGTGTTGTATTGTATGAGCAGTGGTTCAAAGCATCACCAATGGCTGGCATGAACACGTTCTGTTGAATAGAGGAAGCAGGTTTTAGACAGCCAAATGTAGTGCCCAGTTAAAAGCAAATCCACCTGCCAATTATGCAGAAGGAGAAAATAAGACTTCTCCTTGGTCTGATTCCCTGAGGTGTCAACACAGTGCAGAAGGACATTTTCACAGCTTTCCCTGGGCCACAGATCCATCAATATCTCATTCTCAATTATTGTCCTGCACAAATGGTGGCTATCTTACAACTGAAAAATCGCATTATAATAACACTAACTCATCTGAAAACAAAATGTATACGGGTAACATACAGTATGTACGATTAGAAACATTTTCGGCCCATTTCCTTATTACCTGCTCCTACTAAGATGCTGGAGGCTTATTTAAATCTCCACCTCAGCACTTATTTAAAGAACCACCACCTTCTGGACAGATCCCAACACGGCTTCAGGAGACATCATAGTATGGGGACTGCCCTTACGGCAGTCCTTAACATCCGCACCCAGGTTGACTCTGGCCATACCACTCTCTTGATTCTGCTGGATCTCACCGCAGCCTTCAACACCCTGTCTCCCCATATTCTGTTCTCCAGACTGGTAGAGATAGGTGTCGAGGGTCCGGCTCGGAGTCTCCTTACCTCCTTTCTCTGCGAAAGGGAACAGATGGTGAAGATGGGCCAGTTCCTTTCTGCCCTAAAACCCTTGCATTGTGGGGTCCTACAGGGATCCTCTTTAAGCCCCATGATTTTTTAACATTTATGTGGCCCCCCTTGCAAGTGTGGCAAGATCATTTGGGCTGGAGGTGTTGTCATATGCGGACGAAACCCAAATAATGGTCTCCATTACACATACGTTGAAGGACTGTGCCCTCAATTTCAGGAACTGTATGGAGGCTGTTTCCCGATGGATGGTGGAGAATTTCCTGAAGTTGAATGGAGAGAAGACATAGGTCCTGATCTTTGGGAAGGATCAGGAAATCTGGTCCGGTGAGTGGTGGCCGTCCGTGCTCGGGGAGTTCCCTTGCCCGGCCTCCCATGGGAAAAACTTGGGTGTGATAGTGTGATAGTGGATACAGCCCTCTCTTTAGATCTTCAGGTAAACAGGACTGTCTCCACCTGTTTCGGTATTATTAGGACCCTTCGGAAGATCTCCCACTATCTTTTTCCCGATGCACGTAAGCAGGCCACTATGCCATTAGTGTCTTCGAGACTGGACTATTGCAATGCCCTTTACATGGGCATTAACAAGAGCATTATCCACCGGCTCCAGATGACACAGAATGCGACAGCAAGGCTGGTACTGAATCTCCCAATACGCAATTCAGCCAAGGCCTGCACTGGTTTCCGATGGACCGCATGATCACTTTCAAGATCCTGTGTCTGACCCACGAAGCCTTTTATGATGCCGGCTCTGAAGACATCAAGTCGCTTGTCCAGCATTATGCCCCCAGTAGAACCCTTCGATCTGTTCATAGAAACCTTTTTGTGGTCCCTGGGTTTCAGAAGTTCAAATGGGGTGGTAGAGCATTCTGCACGGCCGCGCCCAAACTGTGAAACTCTCTCCCTCTAGAGATCTCCGGCCAAGCCTCTCTTTTGTTATTCCGCAAGCCTTAAAAACCTGGCTTTTTCCCCGATACCTTTTCTTAAGCTCTATTTTCCCTGGGTCCGGTTGCTCGGCACCAGCGCCTTGATGCCCTTGGGCTAAGTCTGTGCTTTACAAGACTACATTCATTCATTCATTCTAATCCTCCTCGGTTTAGAGCGCAGGTATTTGAAATGTTTGGATTAAGCATATTAAACACACACAGCATAAAATCAACCTTTCGATTGGCCATGTCCACCCCAGAAGCGCTGTGTCCCACGATATAAGAATATTGGCAGCAAGTAATGTAAAAATTGCCCAAAATATTGCAACTTTAATTAGAGGTACTACCACTTGTCGCACTTCTTGGGTATGTGAAGCTAATGCCTTGCACAGTTAGCCATTCTGATACGCTGGCTCTCTACTAGCCAAGTACAGCAGGATCGCCAAATCCAGATATAGAGGACAACTCCACCACAGAACCATTGTCACCTGCAATCAAAAAGCTTTAGACATAGCGGTCTCTGCAACCCATCACCTCCAGACCCAAAGACATTCGGGACCCACAAAGGTCTTACCTTGTAAGAGAAAAAAATGAATTGGGATCTTTTTTTTTTTTTTAACGTTTATTTATAACATTTTTCCATACAGAGTAAATGGGCATTCAGCAAGGCACTTCATCGTTACAGCACGTTCTGATTAAATCAATACAGTGGGGTGACACATGAAGGGACAGTCCCATACATACAACGTCAGGAAGTGGGGTAACAGTCTACCAATGCATTATTTAGCCCTCATCAATAACACTAGTATTCATTTAGCAGGGTAGCAATCCATTAGTATCATGAAATATTAAGTGCACTATGGCGAGACAGTAATCATCCTCCATAGCCTTAGGTGAGAGCGTTATCCATCTAGATATTCAAGACATTCGTGCATCATCTCCTCCCCTATGACCCTCCGGAGCTCCTGCATCCTGTTGGTCCCCACTATTCTCATGGTCTGCCTCCTGTTGTAGTGTGTAGGCCTGGAGCGGTCCCCAGATATCTTTTGGTCTAGATCTCATAGGTTGCGTTTCAGCATATATTGTGTGTTGGTCCTGACTATGCAGCATGTCTTGGAGCCACTCTTTGAATTTCGGGGCTCTTCCCCTCCCCCATCTACACGCCAATCTTCGTTTAGCCAATAGAAGAGCAGTATCAATAAATTTCCTGTGTGGTCTAGGTATGTGCGGCGTGTGTCCCAATAGAAAAAGCAGTGGATCTCTGATCAGTTTGATAGGCAACATATTTTCCAAAGCATCGTGTACCTGTTCCCAATAAGCTGCAACCTGTGGGCATAGCCAGGCTAGGTGGAAAAAAATCGGCCCCTGGTTGCCCACATCTCTCACAACGGTCAGAGTCTGTCAGGCGAAACCGATATTTCCTTGCAGGCGTATAGTAGATGCGATGGAGAAATTTATAGTGGAGGATTTTAAATCTACAGCTAGATGTTATGCGACCTGTAAGTGTACAACAATATTCCCATGTAGCATCAGGTATAGCCTCCCCCAGGTCTTGTTCCCAGTAGCTGCGAGCCCTCCCGCCAACCTCCAAGGAGTGTGCCCGTAAACTTCCATATATGCCAGAAAACAGATGTGCACCGTCTGAGCTATTAAGCAGCATGAGCAACGGAGGGACAACCTCGGGTTCAGCCGGATAGTCCGTTAATAGATTTCTCATCCCTTCTCGAACCTCCAGGGGGGTAGGGTCAGTGCCGTCAAAAAACTGTTACTTAGTGCAGAATACTCCATTGTGAAGTACGACCCCCCACTGGACTTCTGCAGCTTCCTGCACGAGTTTTGGAAGCCGGTCTCTTGTAGCACTGCCAGCTGTGGGTGATATGTCATGGGCATGTGTGGTGCGTACAGTAATGGGAGTCGTAGTCTACAGAGTATTCTACGCCACGCATCAACTGTTTAGGAAACCGTGGTCGGGTTCATATCCAGTACAGCAGCCGGCCCATGTACAATGCCGTTTAAGGGGAGCGGGGTGCACTATCCAGTCCTCCAACGCCAGTTGTGGCATATAGGGAGTGGGACGCAACCAGTGGTACAGGAAATGCGCTTGGGCACTGAGGTAGTTGGCCTCAAAGTCAGGGATATCAAACCCTCCCTTAGCATATGATTGCACCATCACACTTCATTTAAGTCTAGGCTGCCGCCCTCCCCAGACCAGTCTGATGAGCTGCGTTCTTAAAGTTGTGAAAAAAAAGCGCCCCGGATAATAGTGGATGTTTAGGAAAAAATATAGAAAACGTGGTAGCACCACATTTTGACCAAGGATATGCGCCCCGCCATGGACAGGGGTAGTGCTATCCAGTGCGTCACGGGGTCTTGTAGCTTTGTTATAGCCGTGCCGTAGTTCATACGCAACGTTTCTTCCCTATCTCTTGATACTCGCACCTCCAGGTATTTCAGATCCTCATCGCACCACTCAATCGGGTAGTCCAACGGGAATTTACTTACGGCAGGCGTCAATGGCAAAAATTGAAATTTGCACCAGTTTATATTGACGCCAGAGATCCTACCAAACACCAGGAATTCGTGCAATAACGCATTCAGGTGCACTTGTGGGTCTTTAACGTAAAGTGTGACGTCATCTGCGTATAGTGACACAGATATCTGCCTTTGAAAACATTGGAAAGCACTATCTTTGTGCATCTGCCTTAACCTGCACGCCGACTGTTCTATTGCGATGGCAAATAAGAGGGGGGAAAGGGGGCACCCCTGCCTAGTGCCTCTCACAAGTGTTATCCCGGGTGACAGATGGCCATTAACAAGTACCCTCGCAGTGGGTGCAGTGTACAACAGTTTCACCCATGCTTGAAAAATAGGGAGGAACCCCATTCTTTGCAACACCGTGAATAAGTAGCTCCACTCCACAGAATCGAAAGCTTTGGAAGCATCCAAAAATACTGCGGCTAGTGGGATCTCCGGTGCAACTCTGTTGATAAGGGAGAACAGGGTTCTAAGGTTATGGCTCGTAGCTCTCGTCGGGACGAACCCCGATTGGTCCGGAAGTACTATTTGGGTCATGAGCAGTGATAGCCTAGTGGATAGCACCTTAGCCAATATCTTTGCGTCACAATTGATAAGTGATAGTGGTCGGTAGGAATCACACATTGAGGGCTCCTTACCGGGCTTCAGAAGGGAGGTGATAACCACTTCACGCATAGAGCGAGGTAGGACTCCCACCTCTAGTGAATCTTCAAATACTTCACGTAGCACCGGTGCCATGATATCAATGTAGCACTTGTAAAATTCCGCCGGAAGTCCATCAAACCCCGGCGCTTTTCAATTTTTCAGGGACATAATAGCATCTTTTATTTCATCGACTTCCAGAGGGGCGCCCAGAAATTGTCTGTCTACATCGCTCAACCAACAGAGAGGCAACTCTCCCAGAAAGGGATCAAAGTCGATATTACCCTCGGCTTGAGAAGTATATAGCTTTGTATAATGCCCAGTGAAGGTCTCCACTATTTGAGCATTGCCTCTCTGCGTAACCCCAGGGCCATCAACTATCTCCAGCACAGTGTTGGTACCTCGGGCATTCGGTACAATGGTGGCTAGTGTCCTTCCAGGCCTTTCTCCCTCCCCGTATCGTCTGGCACTCCAATATTTGCTACGGAAGCGCGTTTCACGCTCCGCCTCAGCTTCATATTCCGTTAATTTACTCCGAAACAAGGCTTGCGCTCCCTGACTGTCACCTCGCTGCATGCTGTGTTCCAATTCTCTCAGTTCGCCCTCCAGTCTGCTAATCGTCCGTTGGATGTCCCGTAAGACCCCGAAACCCTTTGAAATGCACCATCCGCGCACCGTGAGCTTGAAGGCCTCCCAAATAGTTTCCACGCTTTCGACGGTCCCGCGATTACGCGGAAACAATTCAGTAATGTCGTCACGCAATTCCTCCCAAAAAGCTAGGTCCAGAAGCGCCGTGGGTTGTAACCGCCAGGGCGGTCTAGGGCAGTCCAGGCCCAGAACCTGTAGGGTAACTACCACAGGGCAATGGTCAGAATGCGTGCGGGCCAGGTGTTTCGCACCGGATACAGTGCCTGCCAGGTGATGCGTCAGAAGACAATAATCTAGCCGCGCCCAGGTCCCCGTATGTGAGGTGAAGTGTGTGCCCTCCAGCGTATGGGGATGTAACGGTCTCCAACTGTCTACTAGCATACCTTCCGACATTATGCCCTGCAGCACCTCTCTTGATTTAGGGTGATAGTGTGCCAGTCCATCCGCCCTGTCCACTGTAGGAACCATTGCCACATTGAAATCCCCCTCCAAATGACATGTGCAGACCCTATGTCTAGTATTTTACCCCAAAGTAGTACAAAAAAACTCAGGTGTGTCTACATTGGGAGCATAGCAATTCACTATCGTAACTGTGGACTCTCCCAACCTACCCCAGACTATAGCATCTCTGCCCGCTGCATCTGTTATCTCACCCTGTAAAAGGAAGGGAACAGTACGTTTGATCAGTATTGCAACTCCCCGGGAGTACGAGGAATAGGACGAGAAGTATCTGCACCCTGCCCATCGGCTCGCAAATGAAGGAGTGGTATGTGGAGGAGTGTGCATTTCCTGTAACAGCACCAAATGCGCACCATGTCTATCAATGTAAGCCAATATTTGTCTACATTTTCTAGGATTGTTGAGACCTCTAACATACCATGACAGTATCGTCAACAGTTTATTTCTAGTATCTCTTATGGTATCCATTAGTACAATTTGTCACCAATATCCTCCATGTCATCACTTTTGGGACCATCCCAACATCCCCACCATTCCCCACCTTCGAGTTTCGCCTGCATTATGCCCTGACCATGATGGTCAACTGGTCCTCCCCCTCTCATTACAAAAAATACCACCCCCTCCCACTGAAGCATCCCCAACTTGCCAGTTCGTGTATCCCTCCCCCCCACCCCTATTTCCTTCCCTACCCCAACATCTTCAAAATGAAAAGAATACCCCATGGAGGAACACCCTTTGGGGGAACCTCCAAAGAGCACCACGACCACTTCCCCCCCCACCCCCCCCCCCTCGCGCCTTCGGACCTGTACCACCATTAGGCGCCAATCGAGGAGGGGGAGGTGTTCGCCGGCATACATTACCACTGGGCCTACTTCGAGCCTGCTGTCTTCTGCGCCTCGCATCCTTTCGAGGCATAGGCCCTTAACTGTAAGCGCCATGGGAGTGAGTTACAATCCGAATTATCAATATCAGTGCACCACAGCAGATCAGTCCTCGTTATCACCAACAGTCCATCAGTGGTAATCAGTCCTTATTGTCCATGCCTTGTTCACGTTCTTGCTGTGCAGCATCTCTAGCCGATCCGCCCCTATTTCATCTCCGCCATGACCGCAGATAGTCCTCTACCTGTTGAAGGTTCGTAAAGAAATGCTGTCTGCCTTGGTGTGTTACTGAGTCGGGCAGGATAGAACAATGCATAATCGATCTGTGCCTCACGCAACTTTTTCTTCACCTCAATGAATTTGCACCGTTGTTCCTGCACCAGGAAAAGGAAACCCCATTGTATGTCAGCTCTTGTTTTTGGTCCGTGCAGCCCGCAATGCTACATCCCTGTCTCGATAGTTCAGTAATCGTGCGATAATGGGCCTTGGAGGGGCTCCAGGCTTTGGTCTGGGGCCTAGGGACCTATGCTCTCTCTCAACTATGAATTGCGTAGAAAACTTGTCGGTACCGATAGAGGCAAGTAGAATCTTCTCGATATAGTCTTCCATACGCCCAGTGTCCGTGGATTCGGGAATGCCCGTGACGCGGATGTTGTTGCGTCGCCCACGAGCCTCCAAATCCTCGTTCTTAGCGGCAATATCCCGCAGGAGTTTGTCCATTCGTGCCCGCTGTGTGGAGTGGCCGGCTGTTATATTATCCGCCTCCGAGATTCTCCTCTCCGCCTCTTTGATTCGGTCATCATGCTGGTCTACCTTGTGGACTAGGCATCCATCCTAGAGGACATACGATCCACTTTGTCCACTACGGTAGCAAATCCTTGCCGCATTTCCAGTAAGATTTGGCGCATGTCCAGCTCTGATGAACTTTCGTTCCCGCCTTGTGTATCCAAGCTCTCCGAGGCGCCCTTTCCAGCAGGAGGTTTAGGTCCTTTCTTTGCCGAATCGAAGGTGAGCTTCGGTTGACGCGTATCCGGCTTCCCCATCTTTGCTCAGTAGTGGAGGACGGGCGGGCAGGACGGCACCGACCGCTAAGGCCGACTCCTAATGTATGAAGTCCTCGATAGAAGTATCCTCTCTAGCAGTGAACCCCGGGTCGCCATCTGTGTGCCCACCCGGTAGTTTCATCGCAATTTGCGTCGGCGGGTGGTGGTACATATTGCATATACAACTGTTCTGGCCCTGTGCTCCTCTCTTTCATCAGTCCGCCATCACCTGCCCCCAATGAGCTTCAATAGCTGTCGCCCTGCGGTTGCTGCAGTTCTCCAGTAGGCGCTTCTCCGCCCCGACAGTAACCCTAATAGCCCGGATCGTATGATAAGGCAGCTGCCTTACGTCTTCATACACCTTCAGTCCTCTCGCTCAATGTCACTGCGGCGGTTAAAGGGCCTCACGCAATTTAGTGCAGCTTGTACAGGGTCGGGAGACGCACGCCAATAGGCCTCGCAGGATTTTGCCTCATGGGTCACATATCACAGGGGATTTACAGTTCTCTCAGCCCACATGCAGGAAGTATTTCTATCCGGGGGTCCCAGCGCCAATGTCCTCGCCTCGCTGCACCGCACCCCTTGGGGTTGGAAACGCGCCTTTAACAATGCGCCGCCCAAGGGATGTCCCAGCTCTTATGCGCCGATGAGCATCAAAAGTCTATGAATAGTGCGAACAACACCCTTCTCGCTCTCTATAAGGCGGGGGTATGAGGGGGGTTATCATAGATTACCGTAGGTCTGTGTCCGGTAGCGCGCCGAGAGGGCCGCGCTCCCTCGCCCTTCCCCAGTGCCGTTTTCCCGGCAGCAACCTCTCCGTCTATCCAGGGCCTACCGCACTCGTGGCAAGTCGCGGTCTTTCCTGCGTGCGGTCGCCGCTCGGCACCTCCTACTGAGCTCCAGTCCTGCAGCCGGTCAACACTTCAGGGCCTCTGCCAGCTGGCATACAGCATCCGATCGCTCCGAAACTCACAGCGAGTGTGCTTTAAAAGGTCAGCAAGCTTTGCGGCGCGTAGCAGCTCATTTTTGTCCCAGCTTGTGAGGATAATTGAAGGATATTTGAACCGGGGAGTAGGAGCCTCACCAAATGGCGGCCATTCCACTCGTGCACCCTCTAGCGCCCCCCATGAATTGGGATCTTTATAAAGGATTATTTACCAACTTTAAGAGCCATGCTTAGATGCAATAATACCCCACTCATAATGCACTGATATGAACCCACGGTATTACTACAGATAACACTTAAATCCAATCACCGGCATTCCAACTGCTTGTTTATGGTCCCTGGGTAGTCACGCTGTATGGTTTACATACGGCGGAGAAAGTGAAATCTTAGAGATATAAACTACAGGTACCATATCCCTATAAAAGGGTCATTGCTACACTTGCTGCCACATTGAAACATGTGCCAAATCTTCTCTATTTTGTTTTTGAATGAGAGATCTTTTTCTTACAGGACATCGTTCAACCCGCAAATGTTCCCAAGTGTTATGTGCCTTAGATGGCGACCATTCTGTAATGCAATATGACTAACAGATAATCCATATTTTTTTAATCAAGCACTTCCAGCCAACTGTCAATGTTTAAAAAGGTGAAAGCTCTGCTTAAAGCAGCATCAGCCAGCAAAAAGGGACAACGCTCACTTGAGGTGGAAAACTACACCGAGCATGGGTGGCGAGGGGCTGGCAGGAGGGAGAAACACCGAAGAGACCAACACACGAGGGAGGGATCAACATGGAGCGCAGAGGCCAGTATTCAGCAGGGGAACCACAAGAGGGAGAGGGCTGAAACATATGCACTCTCCAGTGCGGAGGGATCACACTTATTATATTTAGCATGGGCATCCCCGGAGGGGGGTGCGTGTATATATATATAGATATATAAATACACACATCTCTATATCTATCTATACATCTATATCTATCTATATATCTATATCTATCTATATATCTATATCTATCTATCTATCTATCTATCTATCTATCTATCTATCTATCTATATCTATATCTATATCTATATCTATATCTCAGTGATGAGAAATACCATGGGATAAACAAACCTTTAGCAGCGGGCCAAATAACCAATCGTCGTGGCAGCTCAGGAGAAACGCGTTCGAGGGATTTTGTGATAATGTGTAACCTGCACTAGGATATGACTGCCTACACGGTGATGTGCATTCGTTTAGATCACATTTAAAGCAGTTGTTGAGTTGCGATAAGCAACTATGAAGCAGACCGATGCAAGACTTTACATCTAAGAAACTTAGTGTTGTTTCCCCCCTACCCAAGTAAACTGTCCCTCCTGCCACTGCCTTGAGCGGGAACACCCCAGCGGAGACCCTGCGTCATCAAGAAATCCTCGGGCTGGACCCTTGGGAACTTAAGAGGTGGGCAACAGAGGTCCACCTTCTTTGTTGCCTTTTTAGGTCGAGGACCGTAGGCTGCGCTTGCGCAGTCTCGGTCAGAGAATTAATGTTTTCTAGAGTGGGGCTTGAACCCGCCCCTCTTCTCCATTGGCTGGCTTCCTAAACGGAGGCCAGCCATTGGAGGAGAGGGGCGTCACTGTTCAAGGCCCCGTCTTTTTCCGATTCGGGGGCGTGTTTTTGCGTTCTCTCGCCGTGACATCATCCATCACTCAACAGCAAAAATTACACCCAGTGCGAAAATGGCGCCGCTTTTGTGACGCCATTTCTGCCCAACCGCCGCCGGAAGAAGTCGAGAAGCTGCTGAGTCCTCTGGTGAGTGCTTGCTGTCCTGCTCCCTCGTTGCTCGTGCTTGCTGTCCTGCCCCCCCCTCGTTGCTTGTGCTTGCTATCCTGCCCCCCCCTTGTTGCTTGTGCTTGCTGTCCTCCGTTGCTTGTGCTTGCTCCCCTGCCCCCCTTGTTGCTTGTGCTTGCTGTCCTGCCCCCTCGTTGCTTGTGCTTGCTGTCCTGACCCCTCGTTGCTTGTGCTTGCTGTCCTGACCCCTCGTTGCTTGTGCTTGCTGTCCTGACCCCTCGTTGCTTGTGCTTGCTGTCCAGCCCCCCATTGCTTGTGCTTGCTGTCCTGCCCCCTCGTTGCTTGTGCTTGCTGTCCTGCCCCCCCTCGTTGCTTTTGCTTGCTCCCCTGCCCCCGTTGCTTGTGCTTGCTGTCTTACCCCCTCATTGCTTGTGCTTGCTGTCCGCCCTCATTGCTCGTGCTTGCTGTCCTCCGTTGCTTGTGCTTGCTCCCCTGCCCCCGTTGCTTGTGCTTGCTGTCCTGACCCCTCGTTGCTTGTACTTGCTGTCCTGCCCCCTCGTTGCTCGTGCTTGCTGTCCTGACCCCTCGTTGCTTGTGCTTGCTGTCCTGACCCCTCGTTGCTTGTGCTTGCTGTCTAGCCCCCCGTTGCTTGTGCTTGCTGTCTTGCCCCCTTGTTGCTTGTGCTTGCTGTCCTGCCCCCCGTTGCTTGTTTTCTTATAGTGGCTTATCTTTCAATGCTAATGTTTAAGTGAAACTGTAGACATATGTAATGAATATAAAATCATGAATCCAGCATTGATATTACAGAGCTGTAAACGATCTGAAATGAATTTCTTAACATTTTTCAGAATTTGGATTTCCAAATGTTTTCATTAGAAATTAGAGGGCAGACTGTTCGATGAAGGACTTTGGGTTCAGACTATTTAATTCTAACTGCTCTTGAGCCTCAGGTTTAACATATTGCTAACATCCTGGTTGTTCTTACCCTCCTCTACTTTGAAATCTTTTCTTTAGCGCATCACTTATTGCTCGATTTGAAGGTGTTGAAGTTAAGGCTTGTTGTCATAATCCTATTAGTTTTTCCTTACGTGACTGGTTATTTCCCGAGGACAGATTTAAAAGTGGCTATCGGATAAACTTGTACAAATGGCAAATGTGTCTGTTTCATACATTTTGCATAGCTCTGGCTAAAATGGGTGACAGATTCTGGCATCCATTCACACTTTGGTCTAAACTGTAACACGGAGACCACATAACTCAGTAATAATTCGAGAACTTTCTGCACCTGTTCATCTTATTCCTTTTATCTCGTATTCATCATAATACACCATGATCCTTCTGTCTATTAATTCCCAGCCAGATCTTCTCTTAGCGAGTGGTACTATCTCACTTCTCTCCCTGAATACTTGCATATGAAAGTTGACACCGCAGCATTTATGGTCCTACCAATGTGCTAGATGGTAATTTTGTTTACCTGTGGTTAACTGTTACTTTTATCATGAAGGTAAACATCAGTCTAAAGCAATACTCCTGGTTTTGTATTTTTACAGTCTTAAGTATACATGATTGTTGTAATGGCTTTGTGTCAAGCGGTGCTCGCGTGTTTAGCACTTGCAAAACTTCTTGCATGCTAATTTGCGCCTCTGTGCCCTGCTTGTGATCCGGTTTTTTGTGCCTCTGTGCCCCGCTTGTGATCCGGTTGTCGTGCCTCTGTTCCCTAGGGCGTTACAGGGCAGAGGTGTGTGTGCGTGTGGCTCTGTGTGTGTGTGGGTGGCTCTGTGTGAAGGACTGTGTGGGTGGCTCTATATGTGTGTGTGTGGGTGGCTTTGTGTGTGTGGCTCTGTGTGGGTGCAAATGCAATAGGTCTTGCGAGCAATTAAGCTATTGGCATTGCAAATGACAATGCCATTTATTTATGTTATAAAAACAAAAACATAAATAAAAATAATGTCATGAGCAATGCCAATAGCTCCAACTTGAACAATACCGAGACCATTGCATTGTAAATGCTTGTTTTTTTTGCAGGTCAGTTCTGTATAGCCCCGCCCCTTTGATGTCAAAACATGCATATGATAAATACAATTCGTTGAAATCTCTACATGGGTTGTTATGTAATTTTATAACACATATTCAAGGAGCGGCTCTTACACGGGCTCTAACGTTCGAGCCAGACCCTTCGCTATGCTCTCCGTTCATTTGTTCGCCCACCTCCACAACATAGGTCGTCTCTCCGCTGTAGTGCAAGATCCTCAACAGGAAGCCTAGGAGCAGCTTAACTCTTGAATAGAGAGATTTCCCGGAACTGTTCTGTTGAGCAGCGCGTGCTTGCGTGTGGAGAGGCGTCACTGCAGAAGTGCTGCGTGCGCAAAGATAAGACAACACTTCAGGTCGTGGATCAAACTGACAAAACGCCCGCTCAAAAACAAACGGGCCTCAGAAAAGATATGCTTACAGCCCGCTAATGATGGGGTAGGGTTAAAAAAGTGCACTCGCAGCAAGCACTACAGCAAGGCTGCAAAGGGGTCAATTACGTGGTTGTCTGAAACACATAGTTAAGGAGAGTTTGTATTAATGGGGAAGTCTGTCTCCGACCCCCACCGTAGAATGCTTGTGTTGCTACCACATGACAGCGAATTGATTGATTTAGGAGCCTGCATACTGCATAACACCATACTTAACATGAGGATGCAACAATTTCACACCAGCACACTCAAGCAATGTCATCATTTCGGTAGACATAAAACTTTGACAAGACTTTGCGAAACCAATAATTGGCCCAGCTATCATCAGACCATTTTGCTCGGAGCACATCGGCCATTGATTTCATTTCTAAAATATACATCATGCTTAGGCAGGAGGATGAAAAAATTACATTCCGGCGATCTTGGGTGAAAGAGTTACACACTGCAGTCAATGCGGATTAGTAGGAGAATATTTTGCATCGCACAACCAACTCTTTATTTTATACTGACGGTAGCAAAACGATGATCAAGATTTTGTACAGGTGGCACCACACCCTCGTGAGGGGGAGAGAACCCCCTTTGAAAGAGGGGATATGGGAACAATGGAACTTTAACACATACTCCGGTCTTGTCCCAAATGAAAACATATTTGGAACTCGGTCTTTTCAATAACAGAACAAATTACAAGCTCTGATCTGACTAAACACCTGGAAGTGGTTATTTTGGGTCGGCCAGCAGTCGATAGCTTTCCCCCAACAAGGTAAAAAAGGGTGCCTCATCTCCCACCTATTGCTAGCAGGCAGGCAAACAATCCTTTCCATATGGGGGACATAAACCCCTAAAGAGAATGGATAAAATAAAAATGATGGTGGCTCCTGGAGATGGAAAAACTGTTGTGGGAGGATTTTGCGAAGCAATAAAGCCCTATCTTTGCTTTATGTAGCAAAGACAAAAAGAACTATCTTCCCCTAAGAGACTGCAAGTGTTAAAGATCCTGGAAATTTTTTAAATCAATCATTATTATTGGATACTCTATAACGAGACAGTATATCTCCACCTTAGAAGTTGGGTTTGATCCCACTGGATATGGAGAACTGACTATGAGGAAAGGACGGAGTACTTTAGAGTGGATGCTAGTGAAAGGGAAGAGGTGGGAGGGTTAGGGTAAGAGATACATAAGTTAAGGGAACAGGTTACAGTCTTAATCTTTATGTTTGATAATGACGGCTTTTATACTGTTGGAATTAAATAAAAATGTAATGATACCTAAAAGTACTGTATACTTTTTGGGAGACCTTAGGTTCAAGTTGTTTGCAGCAAAATCAAAAGAAGAGGCCGAGGACAACTGCGGCTGACTTTGGACATGAAAATAGCAGGTAGAAAAGGGAGTAAATACAGATCGGTAACTAAAACCAAAACCTAACGTGCAAGAGCATTTTTATTTTTATTTTAAAGTGAGCTGTGGGAGCGTAAATAATGGAGCAAAAACAACAAGGGGTCAGGTCAGAAGCAACATGGGGAGGGCATAGAAGCAGAGGAAGGGTGGGGGGGGGGGGTCAATGAAGAAACATGGGGAAGCATGAGACATGGAAGCAAACCAGGGGAAGAGGTGTGGGTGAATGCAACATGGAGAAGCACAGTGGAAGGTGCAGAGTAAAGCACATCGATACTGCCAGCAGCACGAGGAGGGGGTAGAACAGACACAAGGGAGATGGCCTGAAAACACATGCACTCTTTAGGAGGGCTCACACAAAAAAAAAATTGTTCCCTAATAATGAGCATACACACCAGGCAACTCCACACTGTAAAGAGGCAATGCTCCACGGGAGGGACAAAGGCAAGATTGAGAAGCTGGGACACAAATTAGAAGCAGGTAAATGAGAGTGAAATGAAAAGCCAACCAATGGTAAGCAATGAGCAGAATCCAAGCCACAATATGCCTCTCAATAGACGGCGCACGCGTTGTCCAGTAGGCTTGACCTTAAAAGATTAAGTGGGCAAGGGTCCTACTCAGATAGTATGTACAGCAAGGCCAAATAATTATATTCACTTCACATAGGGAACTTAAAGTAAGACAGAGCAAACAGTACAGTTTTGTTTCCGCATCTCATGAAACTTACATAAGTGTTCTCATCCCCAGATTCATAGAAATGTATATAGCACCATCTCAGGAACAGGGTGGGGCACCATGTAGCTCACAGGCCATTCTTTACTAGGGCTTTAAAATTAATACATGGTGATTAACAAAGTGGGGCGGGGTGCTCTTTCTACCGTTGCATACACAAGATTATTGATAAGGTGCCCAATATAGATAGCGCATAAAGAAAACACTATGCAGTAAGCATAGTCTAGCAAAAGAGAAAGCAAGATTTGGGGGTGGTGTTGGGGGTAATACAGGAGTGAGCATGTGTATAAGGCAGGGAGGAGAAACATCCCAGACATGGATGTTACTTACCATACACTCATTCGCAGGAACCCACACATTCACTAATCCACCCCCTATTCAGCGATTCGTGATCAAGAGGGCAATGGTTCCTCGCTCTGTTCATTAGCAAGTGGAGCAACACGAGGTAGGGAATCTGCTAAGCCCACCGTGAAGACATTTTTATATTAAAGCTGTGGGGTGTCCATCAATAGCATAGCATGTGATTACATTTCAAACATCATGGAATGCTAAAACAATATACTATGATCGACTATTCCGTGATAGTAACCTAGTTTAGATTAAATTAGCACCAAGGTTGGACTGGGATGAAAAATAAGCCCAGCACCAAAATAAAAGCGCCCTCCGATAACTAGAAAAGTAGCCCATGTATCAAAATCTGGGCACTTTTGAACTTGAAAAGAAACGCTGCATAAGATTTTTGCGAAGTATTGAAGACTGCATGCATTTGAGCTTGCTGCAGCAACATTGGTTTTAGAATCAGGGAAATCAACAGTAACAAGCATTTACAATGCAATGGTCTCGGCAATATTATAGGTAGAGCTATTGGTATTGCTCATTTTTTATCTTTTTTGTATCCCTAAATAAATGGCATTGTCATTTCTATTGGCATTAGCTTTTTTTTTTGCATATGTGATGTCCGCAGACTCCAGCCCGCTCCAGACACAGACGCACTGCACTGTCCGGACGCGCCAGGCCATGGGGGCCCAACGTAGGCCCAGGAGGGCCTGGTCGCTGCGAGGGCTCCAAGATACTCACATAAAGTCAAATAACTATAGTCTATGGTAAATGCAACAATGTCTATAGTCCGTGGTTATCAGGCGTAGATCAAGCCCTCTTGCGCCTACGCTGGACAGCCCTGTACTACTAACACACTACCTCCTAGCAATAACAGACACATTGCTAACCCTTGTACCAGCTACACTGCTTTCACCGGGCAGCGGGTCCTCTCCGCCATATTACACACACTGCAGAACTTCCCGCGCCCCGCGCCCCCCACCCCCTATTACAGATACAATGTCCAGGCCCTCCTTAGAACCGACAAAAACCCTCCCTCCCCACTAGGCGCACGGACCCTCCTTCCCAGATACTGTCCAGGCCCCGTTAAGTAACTGGCGAACTGTCCCTCCCGCCTCCCTCCCAAGTAACAGACACACCGCGCAGCCCCCTACACGTGACATACAAACTGCCCTCTCCAAACAGCAGGCACACAGTCCCTCACTCCCATGATATAACAAACACTGCCCATATTCCCTCTCTTCCCGCCCAGCTCATAGCACACCCCCTATCAGGCACGCTGTCCCTGAATCCCAGGTCACTCACACACTGTCGCTCCCTCCTGGTAACTGACACACTGTCCCTTCCACCCCGTAACTGACACTGTCCCTCGCTCCCAGCTACTGACACACTGTCCCTCCGACCCGGTACCTGACACTGTCTCTCCCTCCCGGTAACTGACACACACTGTCCCTCCCTCCAAGGTAACAGACACACCGCGCAGTCACCTCCTTGTGACACACAAACTGTCCTCCCCAAACAGCAGGCACACAGTGCCCACCGTGATATAACGCAAACACTGCCCGCCTTCCTTCTCTTCTCCCAGGTACCGGGCGCACCCCACCGACCGCCCATAGCACACCCCCGTATCAGGCACGCTGTCCCTGAATCCCAGGTCACTCACGCACTGTCCCTCCCTCCGGATAACCGATACACTGTCCCACCCGGTAACTGACACACCGTCCCTTTCACCCGGAAACGGACACTTTCCCTCGCTCCCGGGTAACTGACACACTGCACTCCAGCCTAAGTATCTGACACACTGTCCACCTTCCCGAGTAAATCTCACACTGTCCGTTTCAATATCAGAGACAGCCTGGCCTAGAGTAGCTATAACCACACGGTACCACATGGTCATCGCGGCCGTGAAGAAACACATGCCCTCCTCACACGCACGCACGCACACACACACACACACACACAAAAGTGTAAGTCATCTGAAAGAGTCACACAACTCCTTTCACCGAACACTGGAAGATCCGGTCCTATCTAACGGTCTCGCTGGAGAGCGCTTAGTGGCCTCGCAGTCGCTGCCCAGCCCACTCATGTCCGCAGACTCCAGCCCGCTCCAGACACAGACGCACTGCACTGTCCGGACGCGCCAGGCCATGGGGGCCCAACGTAGGCCCAGGAGGGCCTGGTCGCTGCGAGGGCTCCAAGATAGTCACATAAAGTCAAATAGGACAGTGGTGCTTTTGGGGTCACGGGGGTGCGAATATGCCAGTGAGGAGGGGTGGCCGCGCTAGTGGGGCTTAGGGGGTGGGGTACAGCTGAGGGGTGGTATAAAGAGGCGACGGGGGTGATAGAAAGCCTTACGGTACAGCGTGGGTTGTCGAGGCGGGGTGAGGTGAGGAGGGGGTGAGGTGGAGGGAGGGGGGGGCAGTGACATTAGAGAGTGAGAAGAGGTAAGGCCGTGCGGGCCCGGTGAGGAGGGGTGTGGTGTGTGGGTGGGGGGTGGGGGGGGGGGGGGGTCGGACGGGACAGTTGTGCTTTGAGGGGTCATGGGGGTGCGGAGGGGGTGCGGATATGCCAGTGAGGTAGGGTGGCCGCGCTCCCTTCTCTCCCCTCTCTCCCTGTGATCCTGTTGTATACCCTCACATTTCCCTTCACCCCGCTTGATGCCCGCTGCCCCCCTCAACGCTTTAATTCGGTCACATTGCGCTCCTCGAAGCTGTGCTCTCCCTCACTCGGCGCTGTACCCTCGCCCTTTCTTGCCCTCAGACGCATTACCAACACGGAGCCCCACTGAACTCTCACACTCTGGCCGCACCCATAATCCCCACTCGTTATGCAGACTGACCCGTAATTTTACCCTCTCCACCCTCCCGGGAGTGTAAGACCGGCCTAGCAACAGGAGCCTCCAGGGATAGGTCGGACATCAGTTTAATTTTTGCGGGCGACTCCGAACATCTTTGCACCCAGCCGCTCTTACCCTGGTCGGACGGGACAGTGGTGCTTTGAGGGGTCACGGGGGTGCGGATATGCCAGTGAGGTGAGGAGGGGTGGCCGCGCTAATAGGGGTTAGGGTACAGCTGAGGGGTGGTTTAAAGAGGCGACGGAGGTGATAGAAAGCCTTACGGTACAGCGTGGGTTGTCGAGGCGGGGTGAGGTGAAGGGAGGGGTGGGGGGGGGCAGTGACATTAGAGAGTGAGAAGAGGTAAGGCCGTGCGGGCCCGATGAGGAGGGGTGTGGGGGGGGTTCGGACGGGACAGTGGTGCTTTGAGGAGTCATGGGGGTGCGGATATGCCAGTGAGGTAGGGTGGCCGCGCTCCCTTCTCTCCCTGTGATCCTGTTGTTTACCCTCACATTTCCCCTCACCCCCGCTTGATGCCCGCTGCCCCCCTCAACGCTTTAATTCGGTCACATTGCGCTTCTCGAAGCTGCGCTCTCCCTCACTCGGCGCTGTACCCTCGCCCTTTCTTGCCCTCAGACACATTACCTTCACGGAGCCCCACTGAACTCTCACACTCTGGCCGCACCCATAATCCCCACTCGTTATGCAGGCTGACCCGTAATTTTACCCTCTCCACCCTCCCGGGACCGGGAGTGTAAGACCTGCCTAGCAACAGGAGCCTCCAGGGATAGGTCGGACATCACAGTTTAATTTTTGCGGGCGACTCCGAACATCTTTGCACGCAGACGCTCTTACCCTGGTCTGGAGGAAAACGGAAGTGTGTCTGGCTGAAAGGCGGGTGGATGCTCGAAACAGGCTGACGTGCAGAGGAGGGCGCTGTAGGGAAGGGGCTAGAAATCCTAACAAAAGCTCATTGAAAATGGGGAACGAGACCATGACGATCCTCACCGGCAGACGAGAAATAAACAAGCATTATCATAACTCCTTAACAAAAGCTCATTGAAAATGGGGAACGAGACCATGACGATCCTCACCGGCAGACGAGAAATAAACAAGCATTATCATAACTCCTACCATGATGCGGGTATCTGCTCTGAAATGCACACACGAGCGGGAGGGGGGCGGGAAACACACACACGGACAGCAAAAATACACGGAGAGCGGGAGGGGGGCGGGAAACAAACAGGGGGCGGGAAACACACACACGGACAGCGAAAATACACGGAGAGCGGGAGGGGGGCGGGAAACAGACAGGGGAAGAAGGCACGGAGGGAAACAGCCACGATCTTACCTTCACTGCGAAGGATCGAAAATGGCGGACACAAGCTCCGAGATTTTTTTGGATTTGGGGGCGTGGTTTTGATGTTCTGAGTGACGGACAACGTCACTGTCTAAAGAACATCAAAAATTACGCCCCCAAATCCGAAAAGGACGGAGCTTGTTTGGAGTGACGCATCTCTCCTCCAATGGCTGGCCTCCGTTTAGGAAGCCAGCCAATGAAGGAGAGATGGGGCACGGAGGCGGGACCTTCGCCGCTACTCAGACTCATTAAATCTCCGGCCTAAGACTGCGCAAGCGCAGCCTTTTAGGCCTTCGACCTAAAAACCAGCCCAGCAGACCTCAAAACAGGCCCACAAACAGCAAAATAAAAAAAGGCCCACAGACTTACCTGTCACACCAGCCCTTTGGGCACTGCCCGAATGCCTTATAGGCCAGCCTGACCCTGTTACCACGTGGGATGCAGTGCACTGCAGATGAAATAAGCAGCAAGCAAGTGGCAGTTAGAGACCAGGAGAAGCTAAGAAATGAAAGACTAACTATAAAAGAGGTAAACAAAAAACTGATGGGACTGGCCAAATAGCCTCAACACCGAGGGGCATTCATTTTTAGGTGGATTTGAATCTGTGATGAGAACCTGCTATCATTCAAAGAGCAAGCGGGCCAATGAAGGACTTCGTTTGAACCATTACCCCAGGCAATACAGTGTCATGGATGGAATCCTAGTAAAAATGACAGTCATACAGACCAAAGGCAGAAGAAGGCTGACCCAAAGGTGTAGTGGGACGGGACATGAGTGGGGGGGTGGTTGCCAAATTCGTCAGGAAGCTTGATCTTAGTTCGTAGGTTGTACTTTTTGTGATTTGGTGTAAATCCATTCAGCAATTCTTGAGATATTAAGAGTTACAAATGATTGTATATTTTGGTGGTTGGGCTCGTGAGAGTCTCCGAATCTCTTGCGGGAGTGCAAATTTAAAAACAGATCATCCTGATTGGCCCATGGAGCTTTATTTCCCCTGGGCCATCTATCTCACTCCTGTGGGAGTCAGTCTCCTGTGAGAGCTAGCGCTCCGATTGGCTGCCAGTAACATGAGTAAAATGCTGCTGGCAGCTATTACAGGACTCAGGGACTTGGTCTCTTGTCCTGAAGTTCTTTAAAAAGAGAATAGATATACAGGGCAAAGTAGGGATACCCTGATCCACCCCAGGCCCCGTAGAGACAGGAAACAGACTTTACAATGCAAGCTAAGCCAAGCGTGCAGTTTCGCCGCAAGCGCAACCATGTTTATGCCTTAACCACGCATATCCGTGGTTAAGGAATATGCGCAACCTAGATGTTGGAATGGTCAGGCCCAGGAACAAGAGGATCGTGAGGAAAGTGGGACTGGGGCAGAGTTTTGAGGGGTGGGAATAGTGTTTAGGGTGGGGGGTTGTTTTTAGCGATCAAGGAAGTTTTTAGGGCTAAGGGAGGGGTCGGGGAAGTTTTGAGGTCTCAGGAGCGGGGTAGAATTTAAGGCTCGGGTAGTTTTCAAGGCTCGGGAGTGGTCAGGGTAGTTTTTAGGATGGGGGGGGTCAGGGTAGTTTTTAGGGATGGGGTGGGGACCTTTGGTGTGAACGCACAAGTTACTACTTGTGTAACGATATATCTGTAAGAGACATTAGTTAGTGATAGATTCCTTACCTTAGAATATCCCCAGGCGTCAGACTGGATCCGGAAAGTTTTGCGTAGCAGTACCCTTGCGCGTCGGTAGGCGTCGTGATGACATCGTCGGAGTACTTAGACGCCGGCTCCGCGTGCTGACGTCAGTTCTTAGCCACAGCTTTTCTGCGCCAGAAGCGCAGAGCCATGACAAAAACCAACACTGGTGCCAAGAAACTAGGGCCCTGAAAGGGGATGACCTTAACCCTAGATATCGGTTCGCAGAACGGGGAGGATGGGTGGGTCGGTAAGGAATCTATCACTAACTAATGTCTCTTACAGATATATTGTTACACAAGTAGTAACTTGTGCATCTGAAAGAGACACGTTAGTGATAGATTCCTTACCTTAGAATAGATACCCCAGCAATACCATCCCCGTGGTGGTGGGTCTGCGAACCAATAATCACACCAGAAAGTCCCGGAGGACGGAACGGCCAAAGTAGCCGCCCCTCCGGACTTGACTGTCCAGGCAGTAGTGCCTTGCAAACGTGTGCAGCGAGGCCCACGTAGCTGCCTGGCAAATGTCCTGCAAGGGCACACCTCGGCCCAAGGCAGTAGTAGTGGCCGTGGCTCGAGTGGAGTGAGCCCTCAGCCGAACAGGGGGTTCCTTCTTAGCCAAGGAGTAACACGCTTGGATGCACAAGATAATCCACAGAGAGATGGTCCGTTTGTGCACTGCTTTCCCTTTCTTAGCGCCCGCGTACCCAACAAAGAGTTAATCATCCACCCGGAACTGTTGTGTGCGATTCAGATAAAATGAGAGCGCACGTTTTGGGTCCAGACGGTGGAGCCTCTGCTCCTCTCTCGAGGGGTGCGGAGGCGGAAAGAAGGTGGGCAATGTGATGGATTGCCCAATGTGGAAGGCCGTGACTACCTTAGGCAAGAAGGAGGGCCTAGTCCTTAAAACAACCTTGTCCGGATGGACTGAAAGGAAAGGAGGCTTACAAGAGAGAGCCTGGAGCTCACTCACTCTCCTGGCAGAGGTGATGGCTACCAGGAAGGCAGTCTTCAGAGAAAGAAGGCGAAGAGGACAGTTGTGAAGTGGCTCAAAGAAAGCGCACATCAGAAACATTAGAACCAGGTTCAAGTCCCACTGAGGCATCACGAAGGGAACAGGAGGAAAGGTATGAGTGATGCCCTTCAGGAATCGATTAACGATAGGGGACTTGAACAAAGAAGGTTGGTCAGGCAGCCTTAGAAAGGCTCAAAGATAGCCCTTGACAGTGCCCAGAGCGGAGCCCTGCTGGGCAAGAGAGAGAAGAAAGAGGAGAACCTCAGAAAGAGGGGCATTGAGGGGATCCACAGCCTTTGCTGTGCACCATGCCACAAATCTGTTCCACCTGCAGGCGTATACCGACTTTGTGGAGGGACGCCTGGCTGCCAGAATGATGTTGCAAACTTCAGGAGGCAAGTCAAATGGCCTCAACTGTCGCCGCTCAATCTCCAAGCATGGAGGTGGAGACTGGACAGGTTCGGGTGGAGGACCGTCCCCTGCTGCTGCGACAGAAGGTCCTCCTGAAGAGGCAGACGAACCGGGGATCGACTGACATACTGAGTAGCTCGGGATACCAGTACCTTCGTGCCCAGTCTGGAGCCACAAGGATGACTTGGGCCCGGTCGCGCTTGATCTTCTTCAGCACTCTGGGCAGAAGTGGAATAGGCGGAAAGGCGTACAACAGATCGCAACTCCACTTGCGAAGAAAAGCGTCTCCGAGCGAGTGCCGCCTTGGAAATTCCAACGCGCAGAACTGATGACATTGCGCGTTCTCTTCGGTGGCGAATAGATCTAACCAAGGCTCTCCCCATCGCAGAAAGAGGACTTGCGCCACGTCCGAGTTCAGACGCCATTCGTGATCCATCGAGCACCGACGGCTGAGTTCGTCCGCCCTGGCGTTCAGAGAATCTGCCAGGTGTTAAACCACCAGAGTCACGCCCTGATGTTCCAGCAATTGTCAGAGACGCAGAGCCTCCTGGCAAAGGGTCCACGACCCCACTCCGCCCTGTTTGTTGCAGTACCACATGGCGGTGGTGTTGTCCGTGAACACCTGCACTGCGCTCCCTCGGACAGACGGGAGGAATGCTTTCAGTGCCAGACGAATCGCACGCAGCTCCAACAGATTGATATGGAGCCGGGACTCCGCCGGAGACCAGAGTCCTCTGATCTCTGCCTCTCCCAAGTGGCCTCCCCAGCCCTGGAGGGACGCGTCCGTCACAACTACGTGCTCCGGTTGGGGAAGGGAGAGGGATCTGCCGTTGACCCAATCGCGGTCCGTGAGCCACCACTGCAGCTGTCTCGCAGGGCCCTCTGAGATCAGGACATGGTCGGACAGGTTGCCCCGGTGCTGGGCCCAATGAAACTTCAGGTCCCACTGCAGAGCCCGCAAACGCCACCGTGCGTGAATCACCAGAAGGATGCAGGAGGCCATCAGCCCCAGAAGCCGCAGCGTCAACCTGACCGAAACTCAGGATAACTGCCCGAAGATCGGAATCAGAGCCTGAATATCCCGAGCCCGCTGTTCGGGCGGATAAACCCGAAACTGCGCCGAGTCGAGAACCACTCCGATGAAAAGGAGCTTCTGAGAGGGGCACAGGTGTGACTTCGGCACATTGATGGAAAATCCCAGCTGGTGCAGGAGATCCGCCGTAGTCTGGAGGTGGCTGACGACTGTCTGGGGCGAGCACGCCTTCAACAACCAGTCGTCTAGGTAGGGGAAGACTGAGACCCCTAACCTGCGCAGATGAGCTGCGACCACCGCCATCACCTTCATGAACACCCGTGGGGCGCTGGTAAGGCCGAAGGGGAGCACGGTAAACAAAGTGCTCGAGGCCTACCGTGAACCGCAGGTAACGCTGGTGGGCCGGCAGGACGGGGATGTGGAAATACGCGTCCTGCAAGTCCAACGCTACCATCCAGTCTCCTGGGTCTAGGGCAGCCAAGACCTGAGCCAGTGTCAGCATTTTGAACTTCTCCTTCCGGAGGAAGCCGTTGACGTTCTTCAGATCCAAGATAGGGCGTAGGCCCCCTTTGCCCTTCTTGGGTACCAGGAAGTAGTGGGAGTAGCAACCACGTCCTACTTCTGGCCCAGGAACGCGCTTGATGGCCCCCTTGGCCAAGAGGGCCGAAACTTCCTCCTGCAGGAGCCGCAAATGATCCCCCGATACGCGGTGGTGTTGCAGTGGCATGGCTTGAGGGGTCGTCTCGAAGGGGAGGGAGTAGCCCCTTCGGACGATCTGCAGCACCCACCTGTCCGAAGTGACTGTGCGCCAGTGAGAGTGGTGATGGCGAACCCTGCCGCCCACTGGCGTCACATGGGCCGAAAAGCACGGACTAGGAGGGTTTAGAGGTGGATGCCGCGGGGGCAGATGTGAACTGACTCCGCTTGTTCCCCCGACCGCCTCCACGGCGGTTTCCACGGCCGCCGCCGCGCTGGACGACAGTTTGCGGCGAGTTGCTGGCGGCACGTGTGGGGACGCCCCTTCCTTGGCCACGAAAGGATCGAAAGGCACCCATTTGCTGGCGCTGGGCCGAGAGGCCCAAGGACTTGGCCGTAGCCCTGGAGTCCTTAAAGCGCTCAAGCGCGTGGTCTGCCTTGTCGCCAAAGAGGCGACGGCCATCGAACGGCATGTCCATGAGGGTGTTTTGGACGTCTGCCGAAAAATTGGCGGATCTCAACCAGGCGTGGCGTCGTACCACCACCGTCGTAGCCATCGCTCTGCCCAGCGAGTCAGTAGTATCCAGTCCACACCTGATTGAATACTTGGCTGCGTCCCGGCCCTCCACAAGGGCTTGGCGGAGTTAGGCCCGTACCTCCAACGGGCACTCTGGCAGCACTTCCGCCACTGTTTCCCACAGAGAGTGGGTGTAATGGCCCAAGAGGCATGCGGTGTTGGAAGACTGCAGTCCCAAGCTAAGGGACGAGAAGATCTTCTTACCATAGTTCTCGTACCTCTTGGACTCCCTGTCCGGCGGGGCCGTCGGGAAGGCGGTCTGGGAATTAGAGGCCTGGATGACCAGACTCTCGGGGGTGGGGTGGGAGGACAGGAAACATGGGTCGCCCGGGGCCGGGCGTTGGCGTCTGGCCACGTTCCTATCTACAGGCAAACCTGTAGCGGGCCTGGACCAAGTGCCCAAAAGAACGTCCGTCAAGGCCTCATTAAACGGCAGCAGAGGCTCCATGGAGCATGACTGCGGCTTAAGGACCTCAGTGAGGAGGTTAGTCCTCACGGCCGCGACGGGGAGCTCAAGGCCTTGGCAGCCCTCATCAACACCACACCATAGGTAGCTCCCTCCTCCGAAGCCACGGTAGGAGGAGAGACAAATCCAGTGTCTGGAGAGGTGTCCAGGCCACTGGCCTCCCCAAGGTCTCCTGTCCAGTCCATGTTAGACTGGCACTCTCTGCCAGAGGGTCCTCAGACCCCTCCTAATCCTCCTCATCCCTCATCTCCTGAGATTCAGGGTCGTAATTGAATGAGGTCGGTTCATAGAAACTAAAATCTCCAAACGGCGTCGAGATCGGCGCAGATAGGCGTCGTCCCGACGTCGGAACCGAATGAAAGGAGGCATCGGAGACGTCGCCGCCCGAGGACGGCGCCGAAGGAGACACCACACGGACCGACGCCAGGGGGGTCGTAAGGTCCACCAGTGACGATCCATCGCCCGAGGAAGGTCCAGCGGCGTCCTGCGGCGCCGGACCGGAAGGCGCCGACGACGCGGGGGCCGCTGTACCCTGCGGCGCCGGGCCAGAGGGCACCGGCGGGGCCGAACTACCCAATGGCGTCGGGTCGAAGCCCCCGACCCACTAGGGCCCCCAGACGGGTTTGCTGGGCCCGAAGGCGCCGCGGAACCCGTCTGAGGAGAAAGGGACCTCATGGCCATGAGGAAACGCTCAATCTCCTCCAGCGTCGCGTTCAGTCCAGGGACCGGGGGGTATGGGGCCGAACGTGGCGCCCGCGACTCCCGAGGAGCCGCGTGGGCGGTGTCACCCGAACCCCCGGCCGCATCGTGCGAGCGTCGGGGGGAGTCAGAAAGGCGATGATGTCTCTTCGACTTCTTATGCTTCTTACCTGACGACTTGGACCCGGAGGAGTGGTGCCGACTCGCGGAGCTGTGACGGCTCCGTCCCCGCAACCTGTCCCTCGACATCCCGCGGGACCGGGACCTCACACAGCGCGGGGCCGACTGCCAGAGTTCGAGTCGCCTGCGGGACCGCTCCCGCCTGGGAAAGGGCCCGACAGTCGGAGCAGGCCTTGTCGTCATGGTCGACGCCCAAACACGTCAGGCACAGGCGGTGGGGATCCGTGACCGACATGGTACGGTCGCACTCGTCGCAATGCTTGAACCCGGGCATCCCTACAAGCACCGTCGGAGTCGTACAGACTTCGAATTGGATCAAAAGATCACCAAAAGTTACTGCTCTTTCCAGATCTGCGCTGGCTGGCGCGGAAAAAAGAAGAACCGACGTCAGCACGCGGAGGCGGCGTCTAAATACTCCGACGACGTCATCACGGCGCCCACGACGCCGACGACGGACGCGGAGCCGCAAATGACGCCTACCGACGCGCAAGGGTACTGCTACGCAAAACTTTCCGGATCCAGTCTGACGCCTGGGGATATTCTAAGGTAAGGAATCTATCACTAACGGGTCTCTTTCAGATTTTACCACACATATCCCTTTTCCAGTTATGCATTTACCATGAAATTGTATTGTAAAGGCATGCTTGGTAGAGGCATGTGTTGTTCTCATTAGTGGTGAGGGCAGCATTGTAGAGGCATGTGTGTGGTTCAGCCATGCATGCCTCTATCATACAACCCATAGGGATCCCCCCTCGATGTTAAACAAAAACAACAAAAGCAAAAAGGCAACAAATGCAGTAGTCCCGCAAGACTCTCAAGGGATATAAAAAAAAAAAAAGGAGAAAAGAAAAGGTAGCCGTACTGATTTAGTATAAGCCCCGGGTAGCCTATCCACGGGTCTGTGTTTAGAAAGGGGAGGGGGGGCTACACGGCCCCCTCCCGAGCCTGAAAAGCCTCTGTGGATCACACCACCACACCCGCAAGGAAAAAGGTACGAGTGGGGAGAGATTGCGAGAGAGAAAGACGACAGCAGACAATATGAATGAAAGGGAGAGAAACAGTAAGACAAACTGGAGGGAGACATCGAGAAGTTGCGGAAAAATGAATGCATG
Organism: Lissotriton vulgaris; assembly: GCF_964263255.1. Taxonomy (NCBI): domain Eukaryota; kingdom Metazoa; phylum Chordata; class Amphibia; order Caudata; family Salamandridae; genus Lissotriton; species Lissotriton vulgaris. The sequence continues at coordinate 614,792,250 of NC_141695.1, read as the reverse complement.
TGGCTAGCAAATGAGGGACTGGGGAGTATGTGATACAGAAGAGTGTACAATAGGATTCAGCCATACTAAGACATTGCCTGAGACTTATTTCTCACGGTCTGCAACTCTTTGGAGAAACTGCAGAAATCCAAGACGGGTGCAAAGACAGTGCATATGGCCACACGAGTACTGTAACATGTTAACATGAATTTGAATACACATTTATATGTGTCATCCATAAACATGTTGTCACATTGCAATCTATTCTGGTTTGGCCCTTAGCATCAGAGGTTTACTTCAATCCATCCCCCAGACAACGCACACTTATTGACAGCACGGGAACAAACTGTAAAAAATAAATAAACTGTAAAAATAATCTGGAAAAGATGAAAGTCCGTCTAGCACGGGAACAAACTGTAAATAAAATTAATCTGGAAAAGGTGAAAGCCCGTCTATCAGAATACAAATCTGGTGCATCTACTACCAGTAAAAAGTCAGACTCGAAAAATACTGTAAAACAAACGCTTAGGCAAACAACTACAATGTGTGCCATAACCACACGTATACATTAAGGTCTGCCACCCTTGTTATTACTGAAATAAGATTTTGGAACTATTCTGCATGAAAAAAATAAGCTCATCAACAACTATGTAGAGAGACGTTCCTCCTATGGGAAGAAAGTGAATGATGTCTTTAAATGGCATATTTTGTTTACAAGTCGCTGTCTAAAGAATTGGAAGTTTCGTATAAAAACGAAACAATGGCACATGAAGGGTTAATTTAGACAGGGCTTCGGTGCAGCAGCCCCTTTCTCTGCACTGCTAGAGGGGCTCTAGACCAATTACTGTAAACTGAAAGATGAAACAAGGAAGAGGGAAAGAAAGGATGGGGGCTGACGGGCCAAAATAAGGAAAGGAAAGAACAAAGGAAGAAAGGGAGCAGGGTGAACAACAGAAGGAAGGACATTGAGGAGAAACGTAGCCGCAGACTCTTTGGACATTAGGAAAAGGCACGCTGAAGGGCGAGGGAGGGAGGAGAAATGCTAGAAACGTGTGAAGCAGGGGGCGGGGGTAGCGGATACCTTTGAAGTGAAGCTAAGCTTCACTTCAAAGGCTTGTTGGCACAGCGCACGCTGGGGGATGACTGTGGGAGGGAGGCTGGTGTCTGTGCACGCACTTTTTATGGCAATGCACATGCGCATTGAGCGAGCTTTTCACGGGCACTGCATGGAATCGCCCGATCTCGGTAAGCTCTGTTCAAGCACCTTTATATCTCGCTCGGCTCAATGCGCATGCGCATTGATAGGTCACGAGACCTAAAAATTACAGCGCCGGTTCTCGTCTCAGAAATTGTTAAATTTCTTTAGCAGAGCCTATAAATAATGAAATAGTTGAGCCAGGTCGTAGTGAGCTAAGGTAGTAGTAGTAGTAGAAAGATTGATTCGATTTTTGTAGAATTAATAAATCATAAAAGCAACATCATCAGAAAATCGATACATAATGTATATAAATATAGCATTGCATTTAAGGAAAACTGGCTGTGGATACAGTAATTTTATGAACACATTAGACTGCATGGAGACCACTTCCCAACAGATGGGTATAATCCGCCTTTGACCTTATTGACCGGATATAAAGTGTATTTTGGGTAGAAGTCATGTAAGTCCCAGACAGATATGGGGCCATCTCCTTTTTGGGGCGGGTTGGATCGTAGAAGGGGGAACAATGTTCCTATTTCTAAATTTCACTAGGACCAGATCCCCACTGATGTCTTTGATTAGAGACCCTAGCCAGCCCACCCTTCTAACACACAGGATACCTCCGTCGTGATTGGGTGCGAGTGGTCTGTTTTTAGAAAGCCAGAATATGACCTTATTTAAAAGTTCCTGGCGAATTTCAAGTTTCCCGTGGGAGGGTGCCGGTATTCCTGAAAGAACAAGAACAAATGGGGCGGCTTCTGGGGGTAAGTGTATGGATGCTACTCTGTTTGGAACCACTCTAGCAGCAGTATACTTAGTAAACCCAGATTTAGGGGCGACTTTAGGGACAGTTGTGACAGGTTTTTCAGGAAGCTGTGGAGAAGTTTGGGCGTGTTTACTTAAGTTAATAGGCAAGGGAACATTTGGGGCAGTAAATAGATCAGAACCATTGAGTATTGCCTTCTTAGAGGTGGACGGAGAATTATTATTAGTATTTATCTCTTTTGTTATGGTAGTAGCCAGAAAGGCTCTTCCCACATTAGATGGATCATTAATAAGTGGTGGGGAGTTGGCTAGAAGGATTTTCTCGATACCTGTTAGTGTATCTCCCAGGGCATTAATTTTTACTACCAGTGGTGATACGATAGAATTAAACAGTAACTAACTGAGACAGTAGAGGGAAATAGGGAGAAGGTACTTGGTCTACATAAGTTCCAGTCTCCACCGTAGTTAAGGTGGGGTTGGTGACTGGCGATGTAGGACCAGCGCAGGGTTTTGGTGTTTTCGAATGGTTCCCGCTGTCATTAGTCTCGTCATGCTTCCTTTTATCATTTGGGCCCTGAAACGAGGCAATACCTTGGGTATTGTCTATTAGAGATGGTGGGAATGAGTCACAGGGTTTCCTAATTGGGGTAATAGTGCTGATGCTTTTTACGGGGGATGGAGATGCCACTAGGGCATACTTAGTGCCACATAGAGCATTTATTTCCTCCCAAAAAGACAAGTTCTGCGGGCTAACCGGGATCAGTGGGGGAGATTGCCTAGTTACTATCGATTGTCACAGCTCATTCGCATCTTCGCTGGGAGTGGGCAGTGTTCGATTGGTCGCTGGAAAGTTCAGGATCCCCTGGCCTGGATCGCGTATAAAAGGAGATTTCTTATTGGTCCCCTTGCGTGACATAGTACAATGTAGTAATATATTAAAGATGAAGATGGCTTTCAGGGAAAAATACACTGTCCAAAAAGTGAGTACCAAGGGGGTGGCCTTCCCGTCCTCCTCAGTCCTATGAGGGCCTTAGAGGGCCCGCCCTTTGCCCGGGCTTAGCCCCGCGCTTCGTCCCGCGGGACATGAACAAGGAGTGTGTAAGTAGGTCAGGTAGGCGGGGCCGGCTGGGGAAGAGTACCAGCTGTTGGTAATGACAGGGAATGCTGGTACTCGCAGTCCCCGGCCGCCGCACCCGCCGATTCCCCAGAGCCAGCAAACGGCAGCTAACAGCAGCAAACAGTCCCCAGATGGGCAAGAAATTCCTCCAGTCCCCCAGAGGGTCACAGTCCCGGCAGACCTCGAGCCGCGAGTCGCTCCTGCGAAGCGGGGGCGGCGAGAGGTGTTTTCAGCAGCAGGCAGGAGGCGGGGCCGGCTGGGGAAGAGTACCAGCTGTAGGTAATGACAGGGAATGCTGGTACTCGCTGTCCCCGGCCGTCGCACCCGCCGATTCCCCAGAGCCAGCAAACAGCAGCAAACAGTCCCCAGATGGGCAAAAAATTCCTCCGGTCCCCCAGAGGGTCACAGTCCCGGCAGACCTCGAGCCGCGAGTCGCTCCCGCGAAGCGGGGGCGGCGAGAGGTGTTTTCAGCAGCAGGCAGGAGGCGGGGCCGGCTGGGGAAGAGTACCAGCTGTTGGTAATGACAGGGAATGCTGGTACTCGCAGTCCCCGGCCGCCGCACCCGCCGATTCCCCAGAGCCAGCAAACGGCAGCAAACAGCAGCAAACAGTCCCCAGATGGGCAAGAAATTCCTCCGGTCCCCCAGAGGGTCACAGTCCCGGCAGACCTCGAGCCGCGAGTCGCCCCCGCTTCGCGGGAGCGGCGAGAGGTGTTTTCAGCAGCAGGCAGGAGGCGGGGCCGGCTGGGGAAGAGTACCAGCTGTTGGTAATGACAGGGAATGCTGGTACTCGCAGTCCCCGGCCGCCGCACCCGCCGATTCCCCAGAGCCAGCAAACGGCAGCAAACAGCAGCAAACAGTCCCCAGATGGGCAAGAAATTCCTCCGGTCCCCCAGAGGGTCACAGTCCCGGCAGACCTCGAGCCGCGAGTCTTAGTGAGCTAAGGTAATTCAACCCAGATGCTCGTAGGTAATGATCCCGTCCCGGTTGCCTGAGCCTGGACTTAAAGAGTCAGCAAAAGTTGTGTCGTGATGGGTAGGAGTTCCCTGTAGTTCAGGAAAGACGCCGGTCAGAGCACCTCACCTCCACACCCCAACCTTCCAATAAAAGTAAAGAGCATTACTAGAATACGGCCCATGTCCCAGACCTGAAATATATGCAGAACTACAGCTATAATCTGCTAGCCAACGTGCATGTTGTTTACTGGCCCCTGTAACTGCAAGTCTCAATCATGCGCCGTAGGCAGTCGGTAGGAGATATGTGCGCACAAATTAATTAGGCCCCTCGGAGTCGTCTCAAGGTGGGGGTACTTGCGCTTATGCACATAAATACATAGGGTTGAAAGTGCAGCTTTTAGCCTACTTTTCTGACAGCCTCTCTAGCTTCCCTAGTTATGAAAAATATGTCATTAATTCTGCAACCCCAGCGGCAAACCTGGAATATAAATGTCCTTTTTGAGGAATTTTCTTCAAGTGGGGGGCTGCCGAGCAGCTTGTTAGGAGTGAATGAAAACATGAGAGATGGGGCGGGTCGGTCGAGTGGCGGTTGGGGGCAGGGGAAGAGGAAGCATCGTCAGACGAATGGGTGCCCCGGTGAAGTGGCTTAAGCGAGACTGAACTGTAGTTGAAAAAGTCTGCTTGTATGTGTACACTCATTGATTAAAGTTGCGTCTAGATTGGTCTGTCGGTCATATTTGTACTCATGGTTATAGAAACATGCAAGTACATTTAATGCCATCTTGCAATTCCTGTGCTATGATGGTGTTCATATTATGGTAAATTAACAATGCAAATGTTGGAGCCAAAAAGTATAAAAAGGTAGAACAAGTTTAGGGGATTCAGTGGCAGACAGACGATTTGTTCTCTCGGTTGCCAGCTGAGAAGCAGTTTTGTGAGCGCGGCAAGATTTGGGTCGAAGCAGTGGAGCGCCATTGGTTGTGTTTCCTTAAGAGGGAAAGAAAGGATGGAGCCTGATGGGCCAAAAGAAGGAAAGGAAAGAACGAAGGAAGAAAGGGAGCAGGGTGAACAACAGAAGAAAGGACATTGAGGAGAAACGTAGCCGCAGACTCTTTGGACATTAGCACGCTGAAGGGCGAGGGAGGGAGGAGAAATGCGAGAAACGTGTGAAGCAGTGGGCGGGGGTAGCGGATACCTTTGAAGTGAAGCTAAGCTTCACTTCAAAGGCTTGTTGGCACAGCGCACGCTGGGGGATGACTGTGGGAGGGAGGCGGGTGTCTGCACGCGCTTTTTATGGCAATGCACATGCGCATTGAGCGAGATTTTCACGGGCACTTCATGGAATCGCCCGATCTCGGTAAGCTCCGTTTAGGCCCCTTTATAGCTCGCTTCCGCTCAATGCGCATGCGCATTGATAGGTCACGAGACCTAAAAACCTGAAATTCACCAGATATAGCTAGCAACGCTAACTATACTTAGGGCCCCGCCACGCACTGCTTATGACCGGACATACAGCACTACAGCAGAGTAGGGAGCAGGGGGCTGCGTTGCAGAGAGGTGTAAAAAGGGGCGTGGCCTCATTACACCTGTCTGCAATGCAGCCCCCTGGCGCATACTGGAGATTCCTGGTGGGCTAGTTGGCCCCCAGGGACCCCCAGTATGCAAGGAGAATTAGTTCCCCCTCTTCAAACGTGTCCGGGGGCTGCGTTGCAGAGAGGTGTAAAAAGGGGCGTGGCCTCATTACACCGCTCTGCAACGCAGCCTCCTGGCGCATATTGGAGGTCCTGGTGGGCTAGTTGGCCCCCAGGGACCCCCAGTATGCAAGGGGACTTAATACCCCAACTTAGAACACTCTACAGGGTGCGTTTTCACAGTGGTGAAGGTAAGGGGCGGGGCTTGAGGTGATGTGAGTGCAAACATGCCCTGAGGCCCGTTTTAGATTGGGGAATTAATTCCTGTTCAATCCAGAGGTCCCCTAGGGGGCAACTAGTCCAACGGGTATCTCCAGTAAGCGCCACGGAGCTGTGTTGCAGAGTGTTGTAAAAAGGGGGCGTGCCCTTTGAACACCTCTCTGCAACACAGCTGCCTGGCGCATACTGGAGGTACCTAGTGGGCTAGTTGGCTCACAGAGGACCTCAGGACTGAAGAGGAATTAATTCCCCAATCTAAAACGCGCCACGGGGCGTGTTTGCACACATGTTACCTCGGGCTCCGCCCCCTTCCTTCACTATTGAGCAAAATATTCCTGTAAATTCTGCCGAACTACGAATTCCAATTTACTCACCTGTTATCACAAGAAACGTCAGTGCTGCATCTTTGAGCGCACAACTGATCATGTAAAGTAATTCAAATCATAGTTACAGTGACTTGAATTTCCTTACATAGGCTAACATTGACTGGTTTCACTTGGAAATTGTTTTAAGTGTGGAGTTTTGGAACTTAAAAAAATTCCTCTAAAATCAGCCGAACTACGAATTCCGATTTACTCACTTGTTATCAGGAGAGACCTCAATGCTGCATCTTTCAGCTCACTACTATTCCTGAAAAGTAAATTTAACTGTACTTACCAGTAACTTGAATTTCCTTCCATAGGATATCATTGCCTGATATATAAAATATATATAAATGTTTAAAAAAGTAATAAAAAAATTATTACAATTTTAATATTTAAAAAATATATATTTTTCAAATTATATAAAAAATATGTAATGTAATTTAAAAAATAAAATATCTAAATATAAATTTTAAATGTAGTAAATCAGTATAAAAAATATAACAATTAATACATTTAAAAATTATTATTTACAAAACCTTTGAAATTTACTGGAAAAAACCGTAGGTTTCAGCCACGTTATGGTTAGAATTGGCATTTAAAAAACCTTAAAAATTCACTGAAAAAAACCATAGGTTTTACACATGTTATACTTAGCGGGACATTTCACTCATACAAAACCATTGAAATTTACCCGTTATAGGTATTTCAGCTAACTAGAACTCGCGCGCCGCAATGCACTGCTGATGATGTCACATATTACATCACTCATGACATGGTCAGTTACATCACTCATGACATCATTCATGACATCTCAAATGACATCACTGATGACATCATCCTTGTGAAAGAGTGGCAGACCTCCTCTCAGCGTAATATAACCCTTGATGCACACATTCAAAAATCGAAACTTAAATTTTTTTTTAAATGGAGATACCAATACCAGTTAGAACAACTTATTCAGTAACTCCAAAATCTACATACACATCCACTCATTCGCCTACAGTTCTATATAGGCACTCATACATGTACTCACTCATCATATGTACTCCTACACCTATACATCTTATTACACACCGACACTCATCTATAGAGTTACTCACACACATACTCACACATGCAAATAAACTATCAAACATCCATTTACTTGCATATACAGCTATACACCCACCCCTACACTTACTTCTACAGAATCGTACACATACTTGCTCTATTAAACAATCACTTATAGAAACACATACTTATTTATACAGGAACTCTTACAATCTCTCGCTCTCACATATATTCACTTATATACATCAATACTCACTTTATACTAGTTAAAACATATGTAGTTACTCATAAAGATACTATTGAGATAGTCATTCACTCACTAACACACCCATACACACACTCATCCACCCATACAGTCCTGCACACATGCGGACTTCAAAACACATACAAACTGTGAGTCACCCATTCATGTATCTATGTGGTAAGTAATACCCCCCACCAAACCATACAGACACTCATACTGATACTCTAAAAACCAACTAATAACCCATATCGATACTCATGTAGCTAGTCACCAATCCATGCAGCCACTTATACACAAAGTGAGACACTGATACAGATATTTACGTATTTAAACATTACTCGCAAATACATGTTTTTTTAAACTCTTTGTCGACTGCACAATATTCTATACAGCATATCACTTTCACTTAATACATAGTACAGTCATTTTTACTTTCTCTCCCCAACAAAACACGTCCGTCATTAGTAGTAGGATCATGGCAAGTACTATATCTAAAAGAAAAATAGGAAAGCTTAATATCCCACATTCTTTTTTTGATATGCTATGTTACGGTATCGTTTGCGTAAACGTCGTTATGCATTACAGCAGGTTATTAACAAGCCTAATCCAATTGAGAATAGAATGGACCAAGCCCCCGGTCCTTCCCTCCCTCCCTAACATTCCCACCCCTACCCTGTACATCTCCTGGTCATAGTAAATCCAAAAAGTGCCACTCCTTAACGATGATGTTGAGCTAACTCGGTACAATGTAAGGGTTACAAAAAAAACAAATCCTGTGTGTTTGTGGGCTCTTGTACTCCTAGACTACACACACAGACACACAATGTATTCTCCTTCAGTTTACATCCCATCTGCCTGCGACGGTGACAATTCCATCTCTTCCAGTTCTAACAGCATCATTTCCCAATCTTGTGCCATGGGATGTTTCCGTTGCCCTCTCTCCTCTTCCCGTCTCAACACCGCACCTTCCGCCCTATCCCACCTCATCAGGTCAGACTGCCACAATGATATTCCAGGGGATCTGGGGGACTTCCATCTCATTGTTAAAGCTCTGATTGCAAATAAACAGAGCCAGGTCTAGGAATTTCAAGTTAGCCTTTTGTTGTTTGGGACATTTATGAAACCCCACCAAACAAAACAGAGCATCCTCTGGCACCGGCAGGGCAGTGACCGTACGCAGTACCTGACAGATTCCTGCCCAATAACTTCGCAGTTTCGGGCATGCCCATAGCATGTGAAGAAAGCCAGCCTCATCCTCCTTACAAAGTGGGCAACAGTGGGGAGAGTCTGGGAACATTCTATGCAGCCTTTGGGGGGTAAGGTACGCCCTATGTAACACCATAACCTGTATGAATTTAAATTTGACGCTCCTTGATACCTTCCTGGGATGTTCAAGAACAGTTTGCCAAGCCCTATCCGACAGTACCTCTCCTGTGTCCAGATGTCTCTAAGTGTGGTGAGTGGAGTAGATGCATGTCCTCTGATCCCTGTGTAAAGCCACCGTACCAAATCGCCACCCGCTCCCATATAGTAGAGTAAGTGAACCAATTCGTGTTGCGTAGGTTTAAGCCTCTGTGGGGCCCAGGTATGTCTTATGTAGTGTGATACTGTAGCATGCAGTAAGTATAACCTCTGGGGAGCACCCGTGGCCCGCATAAAGGAGTCGTGATCCAATAAGGTATCGTCCCCAAAAAAAGGCACCCACATCCTCCACCCCAGCTTCTGTCCAGGGCCGTAGTCTGCGCTGAGTAAGTCTACCCTGCGGTGTTGGAATGCCCAATAGAGGAGCGTTCTCCACAAAGGGCAATGTCGCTGATGTATATGCTAGTGCCTTCCTCCAGCACACCAGGGCTGTGCGCAGGAGGGGATGGCAATCCGGAGGAAGCCTGCTTCTGGGCAATAACAGGGAATGCAGTTCTCCCTGTGCCAGCCGGTCTGCCGTAAAAACAATCTCGTGCAGATTCCTGCCCGCTACCCATTGCGCCAGCCACTGGAATTGAGCATAGTAATATCCGCGCAGGACTGGCACCCCGAGGCCCCCCAATCTAGTCCCTAGTTGAAGCTTTCGGAGGCTGATACGTCTCCGGCCTGATCCCCAGATGAGATTTATCAATATCGTATTCAATGTATTAAATATCTGTTGTGGGAGGATGACAGGCAAATTAACAAATAATATAGCATGCGGGGAGCATGACCATCTTTGAGATGGAGATTCTACCCATGACGGCTAGGGGCTAGGACGTCCAAAACCCCACACTGCTGCGGAGGATTACTCGCTAATACATGTATTCACTAAGATACACTTAATAAGTCAGTTATACAATTATTTTTACAAAAAAAACCATCCATTTAGACACTTATTTACACATGTATTCTTCCATCGACCTGTAGATATACCTATATAAAACATATTTATTTTTCAGAATTCACACATTCACTGGATGATGTCTTCAGTGATGTCATTTGAGATGTCACCAGTGATGTCATGAGTGATGTCACTGACCATGTCATGAGTGATGTAATATGTGACGTCATCAGCAGTGCATTGCGGGCGCGCGAGTTATAGTTAGCTGAACTAACTATAACGGGGGAATTTTAATGGTTTTGTAGGAGTGAAATATCCTGCTAACTATAAAATGTGTGAAACCTATGGGTTTTTCAGTGAATATATATATTTATATTTATAAAGAGAGAGCCCAAACCTTTGAGGCGGGTAATCTCATGAACCACAGCACCAATCACATCACCCAATACAGCATTGGAAAGGACAGTTGCAGCAGATGGACATAGGCTATACAGCTGGCAACCATATACATTCGAAGGGTAAAAGAACCTTAGGGGCAAAGTAGTCCCTTGTGGGCGTGGGTGATCTGCTGGGGGCGTGTGCGTTGTGCTGGGGGGGGGGGTGAGCATACAGCGATGGGCGTTAGTACTTCTTTGTGGCCATGTGCGTTGTGCTGGGGGCGTCGCCATACGCCAATGGTCGCGGCATTGAAGCAGCATTCGAAAAAATATTCAGCACGGAAATCAGGTAAAACAAGCGTTCGCATTCAAGCGGCATTCAGAAAAAATGGTGCGCGCGAATCATGTAAAACAACCGTTTACAGGGCTCTGTTGTGGGCATGTGGGGGCGTGGCCATACAGCAATCGGCACGGCATTCAACAGCATTCTGCAAAAATGGGGTGCGGAAATCCTGCAAAACAAGCGTTCACAGGACTCCGTTGTGGGCGTGTGTATACCCAGACAACGTCGGGACGGGCTATATATATATATATATAATATCTCGCGTGATGTGTTATTTACTGATTTATTATTTCATTACAAGATCCTAGTAGACAGCTACGTCTCAGACATTCCTATTCTGGCAAGAAGTAATTCAGTGGAAAACTTAACTCTTTGGGTTTTAAGAGGGGGCAAACAAATTTCTTCCCTACAAAGGTAGTGTGATGTTTCATATAATGAAATATGTACTGGTTATTTTTAATGCAGAGTAATAACAATCCGCCCTTAAATTCCTACTGATTTTAGCATATGCTTTCACAATGCCTAATGCCTTTATTGTAAGTTTTCATTATAAACAATCAGGCCCATAATTGTTATCATTAGCTTGCCACAATAATCAACTCAGACCTACTGTGTTGGTCATAAGCCTTCCCACTAGGCATCAATCTTGCACATCACATACAATTCTAAATATGTTCAAAATTACTAATGGCAGAACAATATGAAATCCCTACGAATAGAGCCCAATAGGGATTAACAACATGCAAATCTTTAATCCCTCATGGTTTGTTCAGTTGGATCACCAAAATCTGTCAACTATGTTAATGGAACAAAAATACTAGTTTAAATGACTGTGGCATATTTTGCAGAATTTTGGGAATTCTGCTATATGCTTGTTGGATGAAATTCAATCAATTATGCTATTATGCCACACTGCGTAACTACACCACCATACATGGCGAAATTATAATTCTGGAGCATGGAAACAACAATGCGCCCTTTGTTTGCGGCACTTGAGTTTTTCACAAGGAATATGTTCATTAAAAATAGTATGCATTTTGTGCTAAAGTTCAGTACTAAATGATGGATTTGCATTTTGTGTAATTTGCCTGATCAAACGATGCAAATGTTGCACCCTTCTACAGGATACCCGTCTACAGGTTTTTGAACAGTGTAATAACAATCCACCATTAAAAAGTCTATTGCCTTTAGCACGTGCTTTTCATAATAAGTATGTCAGGCCTCTTGCTTGAGGCATAACTTTACATTATAAAACACACACTGCTAAATACTGTAAATAAAATTGCACAAATATACATAATTACAGTTGGTAAAAGAAGAACAATATGAATCCCCCATAAAAGGGTCTGCTAAGGAGTAGGATAGGGAAAATGTTCTATCCCCTAGGTGGGTAAGAGGCATAACCAACACGAAAAAGCTCACCTACTACAAGAACATGTGTCATTCCATGTAACAAAATATCTGTCCATACTTAAGCACGGTGTAATGCCAAACTACTCTTCAAGGACTACTGCTTTTAACATAAGGTTTCACAATAAGTTAGACATTCTGCTCACATTCTGCCTTTCAACACTGTACGTAGGGTAACCCCCAAACTAAATTTTGATTAGGTTGGTGAGAAGAGCAATTACGACTTCTAACAAGAAACCGTCTTCTCAACCTGTATTGTTTCATCTTAACGATTTCATTCAATAAGGATAAATGAATGAATGAGCTGTCTCTTATAGAGCACAAACAGCTATTACCAAGGAAGTGCCCCGGCACTAAGCTAAGCAGACAATTGAAACTGGAGTACTTCTCTCAGAAATGAAAGGTTTTAAGAGTGGATTTAAAATCATCTTCTGCTTCAATTTCTCGTAGACTCTTGGGTAAAGAATTCCACAGCCTAGTAGTCCAGACAGGAAAAGATATTCCCCATGCTCTAGCTTTGAAAATCAAAGGAATCAGTACAAGTCTCTAACTGGCAGAGCTAGGAGCTCTGTAAAAAGCAAGGACCTCTTTTCCGCAGGGTCCTTGCAATATTGTTAGAGCTTTGAATTGTTTTCTTTGCCTAATCGGGAGCTAGTGCAGTGCCTTCTAAGTCCCACTGATGGGGGGGGGGGGGGGGGGGGGGGGGGGAGTTCAAAATATGGCATGCTGCTGCATTCTGCATCAATTGAAGCTTATTTAGCAGACCCTTCCGCGTCCGAGTATAGAACTTTGGCATAATCTAATCTAGCCATAATCAATGCATGAACAAGGTCTTTCCGTGTGTGAGCTCGGGGAAATTGGATAATCTTTCTTAAAGATTTCAGGATTAGAAAAAACAAGTAACCATCAGAGACCGCACTTGCACTAAGAAAGAAAAATCCTTATCTAGGTTGCCACAGCAGCAGCTATAGGAGGCTCCCCCAAGCCAATTTGCCATAAACGTCTAATATCCAGGGGCTCCAAAATACCAAAGATTAAAATCCCTGACTTGTCTGACTTCAGCTTCAGACAAGTACTGTGCATCCAATTTGCAACGGCTGTGAGACAGCCTTGAAATGATCCATGACATGTTACTTTATATTTACAAAAAAATCTATTTGTTAATATCACAAAAATGAGTATCTTCATTTCATCGTTTAATATACTTCATTATAAAATTCATAATAAGTGATAAACATTTTATTTACAATTATTCCACACAGCCCCCAAGATCTAATAACCAGCATTCAAAACACCCAGACAAACATCAAACACATGAGTGTCGGGTATTAGATCTTGGGGCTGTGTAGACGATTAGCTGTAAAGAAAATACTTTAAAAGATACACATTTTGTGTATATAAATATAAATAACGTAGCACATATCATTATTGAATGAATTCTCTGTGTAAAAGCAACACGGGGTGAACAGGAGGTTTCTTGTTCTATAGACCTACTGCCTTTGTCATAACTTCATAATAAACAGCTCAGATCTGGGGGATCGGACATACCTCTTACTGATGGACCAATCAGACTTATAGTCTAATAACCAATTTAGTTGAACAGCACTTCCCACAAAGTATCCAACAGGAATCAACAAGCCATCAGATGCCATCAAGTAAATATTGACTCATAGGGGAAACTATACGCGCGTGCGCACAGCTTGGGCTGGGACACATTCGCTAAGCTATACCGGAATGATAACTTTATAAGTCCTCACGCGGCGAATCTTGGTGGGAACTCCAGATTCTCTGATTTATTGTTAGATTCAAAGAGGACAACTGCAGCTGACCAGGGCTTCGCACTTAAATTTCGAATCTCGGCAAGTCCGTAAGACACTGTGCACAAAGAACATCCGGAGCTAGCCGCAGAGAAGCTCCACTGTCGAAACAGATGCAAATTCTTATAGGTAAGGATGGTGCACAAGAAGTAGGAGTCCAAGAGAGTTGTGATATTTAGAAAGAGTTCTTTTTATTATTCCAATTCTTTAAACGGCCTCAGCCAACGCGTTTCGTTCCCGTAGGAACTTCGTCAGGGCTAGAAAGTCTTGTAGGGGAGTCCCATATGAGAGCCAAGTGTATTCAAAAGACACGAATTCTCCAAGTTGCTGGTTGATTAAGTTTCTTACAGCCTGCAGGGGAGACGTAATGTGTGGGATTGTGTTAACTCTATCATATCAATTGAAGGCAGAGGTAGTCACACTCCGGACAGGCACAGATAACGTAGAAGATGGATCTGTTTATGAAGAGTAAAATGCTCAGTCAGAACTGTAGTTATAGGATGCAGAACTGGGGGTAGAAGCTGCAGAGAGGCAGATGACCAGAAAAACAGGGGCATCTATAACCCCACAACAACAAGTAAGTATAATATCCTCCCCATCTGTAAAGAGACTTTCCACCTCCTACAGCTGTCTTGGCGTCAGTGTACTCTCACTTCGAAGTGATTTATTGTTATACTACAGTATCAGAGGTACATGTCGCAAACTACATGACATATTCCTGTCCCCTTCAGTCACTCTTCCGGCCTTAGAATCAATGCTCTCCAATCCATCCCCATGCAAACGTATCACAAGGTTATACAACTCCATGCAACGCACATCCCCAGTAACACAACCAAAGGCCCTAGAGGGTTGTAATTCCGATTTGGAAATCCCTATGCCAGAATACCAATGGCAGTTCTGTTGTGGTCAGTTAGAGATGCTTACACCCAACTACAAACTGCGCCTTATACACTTTAAATACTGGGGCAAATATACCTCCCCGTCATTACGACATGGATCCTAGACGTTACATTTTGTCAAGAACAACTAAATACTTACTGGGAATTATTGGCATCTAGACATATTCGGGGACCCTACTTGGTTTGGCTGACTGTTTTTAATTCAGCTCAAGAACACGCTACAACATTTACCCACAACTAGATTAACGATCCCACCAATAGTTAATTTGGTACCTTAATATGTTTATTGTGAGTACACTGTGGCTCACCTCACAACAGGTTATCATATTTTGAAATGTCGCGTAACATGTGTACGAACAACATCGCCTTCTTTTTCCTATATGTGCCATGATATATGATTCAAACGTGATCAAACTGTGCTGATTCCCTTTGGTTTTGTTGTATATTGTTGTGCGCAGAGCTTCCATGCTCATGACGGAACCACACAGTCATGAGTCACGCCTGCTCATTAATTAGTGCTGCGTAAGCGGAGCAGCAGCAGCATGACGGAACCACACCGTCATGGAGCACACGCCGCCCGTGGCTCATGACGACGTGGTTCCGTCATGAGCATGCAAGGGGTTAATGTGATATCCGGCAACATATATTTATATATTGGTCTCCTATGTACTTTTTTTAAATGCCAAAAAACAGATTACAAAAAAAAAGTTAATATTGATTCATGGTGACCAAAGATAAAAAGGCTTTTTTGTTTTGAGTGGTGCATTCATGTTTGAACACATCATCCAAGCTGGTAGCCATCCTCTTCCTCTATGTCCATGCATCACTAATACATTATGTGTCCAAAGTTAAAGGAAAACTTCAAGGAAATGTCCTGGCTTGATTTAATCAAGAATACATAGGTTTGCTTTTCTACATGTCCATGGTATTCTTAGAATTCTCCTCCAACATCACAATTCAAAAGGTATCTGCGCTCACCCTGCCCTGTTTCTTCACTGTTCAACTTTCATATCCATGCAACAGCACAGGCTATCCCATCACTTGTGGAATTCTGACCTTTGTTCTTGAGACAAGGTCTGCTACAGTCATATGTGAGATTCCATGTAAGCGAATACCACTTTATAGGCTTTAAGACAGTGTAATAACAATCCAGCCGTAAATGCCCATTAGCTTTAACATTTATGTTTTGCAACCTGTAAATAACTGTTAGCTTTAATATATATTTTTTGCAATAAATACGCCAGGCCTTCTGTCTTTGTTATTTTCATAATAAACAGACCAGTGGCATTTGACACAGCTTTTTCCATTAAAATCAATTAGGCCTACAGCCTTGATCATAGATCTGTCACCATATCCAACTAAGACTGCTGTACTGAATGCAATAGAAGAGATATTTTTCAGTGGAAGCATACTCCTTATGCCCATTCAGACGCAATCTTGTAAAAGGGGAAGGCAAACGTGGGGAAGAGTATTGGCCCCCGCTCCCAGTGCTGCATAGTAAAGCTTTTACTGATAAAATCTGGCGACAGCGGCACTGTCAAGCAAGATTTAAAAAGAGGAAGTTACTCTGCAGGCTTCAGAGTCTCTGAAAGGAGTCACGTATGAGCATCACTTATCGATCACAATGAAAATGGGCCCATAACATTGAAAGCAGTTCGATACAACACCCACCCTGATGCTGGAGAACTGTAAACCTACTCAGGGGCCCTGAAAGGTGCAGAAGTGCCTGATTTGCATCAGTGAAAAGGGGAGTTTCCATAGAAAGAGGCGGAGGTTTCACACTGTGTGTTCATCTTCCCAAAAAGAGAAGTAAAAACCAGCAGAGGAAATTAGGCAGCGCAAAAAAAGCATATATTGCAGGAAAATCCATGATGTCAGCAGCAGCTAATTCAGCCTTTTGAGGGGTGGAAGAACAAAGTTGACACAAACCTTAACCATTAAGCACTCCAGGTAATGACCAAGGACACTCACCAGCAGAAGGTGCCATCAAAGTATATTGAGTTTTTATTACAGTATGAATGAGCAGGTGAAAACACGTCCACCAGTCAACAAAAATCATTGCACCAACCTTGCTTGTAGGTCATGCAGTGTAAGAAGACGATGTCCTGACCCACACCACAATACAACGTGTGAGCCAAGATGTGCAAATTTCCTTAAACTCATCAGTCGTAATTGCTTTGATTGGTTAAAGAAATTGAACACTTTGCACAAAAGCAGAGCACACAAGGAAGACTCCCCCACCTAGAGTACCTTCTGTTACAGGGTCTCAGCCAGGAGGAGCCGCTAGTACTTAAAACCTAAACTCACCAGGACTTAAAACCCTCACCCAACCCCACTTTACAAATTGGGATAGTTGGAAGCACCAACCCTAATTTCTAAAACAAATGTTTAAGGTTTTCCAGCTTTGGTTTCATCAATAAAATGTGAATTCTGATTGTAGCCCATGCTCAAATCTCATCCACCAAGAAATAAGGACAAAGCATTAACCTTTGATGTCAGAAAGATTTACCCATTTAGCAGCTGAACTACACAGTCTGAGCCTGAAAAGTCTAGGATCAATCACTGCTTCCCTACTTTACCACATTGTGTGATCTTAGGCAAATACATTATTTGACTGAGGCTCATTTTTGTTCATCATCACAAATAAGAGCACTTTCACCTACATGGGTACAAAAAGATCTAGTGTTTGATGTAATAACATGTAATGTTGCTTAATCTACAATAAGAAACTAAGCAATATATGCACATGACCCCTGACATGCCGCCAAGTTCACTGGTAGGCATCATCAGGGCAGGTGGTGGGGTGGCAGTTATACTTCTCGGTTTATGTTTAAAAATGTAACTCACTTTTAATAAATACTTTTCAAATAAACTGATCACTACTAAAGTTAAATGCTTCCACTTGAATTCTGAATGCACCATATCATATTCTAACTTTGTTTGTTGCATGATTTACATTTCATATATTTTAAAGACAATGCTCGAGCACAGGCTCCAAGAACCAGAACCAACCCGTGGCCCTGTTAATTTGTTTGAGCGCACACTTATTTCTTCATTATTACACTATGGGTGTCTGCAGTTGTTCACAAGAGATGAGCTGGTGTTGAAAGTACAAGTTTCAGTCTACATGTCAGAATGTTTTGCTAAAATAGATGAGGAAGATATCTGAGCATTCATAGAAAATGCGTCCTCATTTCAGCCTCCCAGAGCAAAGGCCTTAATTCCTATGAAAAAAAGAACAGCCTTGTTTTGTTCATTTCCAAAGGAAATTATTTTAAGTTTTATAACTTTGACTCCACCAAGATGGTTTCAGGCATGGCACAGTTTTGTCATGAAAACAGAACGCCAACGCTCTAGTTGTTCATTAGAACTCTGTAGGAAGCTGCAGTAGAACACTGGGGAATGAACTGATAGGCTGCTGCTCTGCTATCCGAAGTGCATATTTTATCAGAATATCAGACATTATTAACTCTTCCCTAATCGGCCAGCTAGAGCACCATGAGACCCCTTGGGGTGATAGGTGTGCTTAATAAATGGTCATAACATAACGTTACATAACATAACACATGGCTGAGGAAGATAGTGTCAGCTTATAGAATAGTCCTCTCATTTTAGCTTATGTAGCACCTTCCATAACCTTCATGAGAATATCAGGAGAGAAAACAGTTATCCTTCAAACACAGTTCATCCAATCCCTGAATAGGGTTGGCATGTTTGACAGGATAAAAATGACCATAGAACAAACCACAAATCATAAAATTAGTATGATACCACAAAAAATATTTATATTGTGGAAACAAATCTGTGATCACCCATTGTATGTCTCTTTATTGTGACCCCCAAAACCACTACAATGCATTTCAATGCGGACCTTGTTTCTAAGTCCTGTTATGGCGGAGACAACATGTTGTCCAGGTGTTGTGGTAGGTCAAAGACTCCCCACATGCCTGTTGGGATTTTGGTGTGGTTACCTTAACCCTTATATTTGTTTATGTACATTTTGAGATAGGGACCATGTTGCAGAGCCTTGTAATAGCTGCCACGGCATTTTTTTCAGTTTATAGCCAGTTAATCAAGATTGACTAGCCCCTTTTAAAGTGGCAAACCAGAGCATTTCTGGTCACCAACAGTCCAAATATCACGTTCTTTTTATATTCTTCAAGCTCATCAGATCATCTGTTTAAATACAAATGTTTCGAAAATGTCGGAATGAATTTACACCAAAAAGCAGACTGAGTAAAGTTTTTGATGTTTACCAAGTTTGATATTATTGCTTTCTGATGTTTTTTACCCTATTTTGCTTCACAAAATTCCCTCTCTGGGTTAAAATGGGCAATCACAGTTTTGGGATCCTTCTATTTTCTTGGCCCCCACATGACGGATCACCCCAAAACTTAACAGGAAGTAGCGGATGTGGATTACCTTTTCTGGGAAAGTTTCATGAAGTTTTGTCAAGTGACGCCAAAGTTATTAGCAAAACAGAAGGAAGTCTCCCTCTTCCTGAGCAAACTCGATCTAACTGTAACTACACAGTGGAAACTGCTATTGGGTAATACAGACACATAAATTCACTTTTAAACAGATTTAAAATGCAGTTATAATTCCAAAATAAATGCGAAAACCCCTGAAATCCCCGTTATACAAGCCCCACCTGCGATAAAAACCATAACTCACAAATCAAGAACAATATTCATTATCACATTTCAAGCCGAGTGGGTGCCATTCAGCCTACCCTACACTTAAACATTCTACTAGAAAATTAGATGCTTGGAATGAGCAGTCTTATGGTGTTGGTAGCGCTGTAAATGAACTCCATATAAAGGAGCAAAGTGCATCTAAAGATTTTCAACTACCCAGGGTTTCCTGGTTGATTTTTGCAAAATGTATGCAATATTTTAATCTTGAAAAGGCACTATTTGGAGATATATATATAAATGTACATAGAGGGCAACAAGACAGTTCACATGATATTCAACAGGCCAGTCACGGATATACAATAGGAATCATAAATTGGAAATGATACAAGGAAATAGTGTAGGGTGCCATGTGTGCATTCATGCTGTGGGCGGAGCACACACTTGGTCCACCTGCTCGGACTTCCTTGAAAATGTGGGAGCTCTTCTACCTCTCCATACTATCAGGCATGCTGAGGTCCAATTTATGTCCACAAATACAGAAAACTAAAATACCTTCTAGGGTGTTTTCTGGAGCAGTGTTTGGTGTCAGTGTCCAGAGGTACCTACTCATTAGAGGGGATGCAAATAGAACTGGCTATAAAGAACCAACACAAAGCTGTGTTGCATTGTTTGGTGTGTGACAGACTCCAAACTGGCTAACGTACGTAGGAGAGGTAAGCCAATACCTACAAGTTGGGAACTCTGGTTCAAAGAACGATGTGTAAAAAGAAGTTCACTTCACATCATGGTACAATGATTTTTTCATCACACCCAAAAATATATCAAAGCATGACTCCTGTAAGCAGGTAAAACGCACACTTGGATAGATATCAAACCTGAACTAACCAGTCAAAGTAACAAAAGGCATAAGAATGCAAATTCACAAACGTGATTCGTAGACTAAAAGAACAGTTGAATAAAACGGTCTCTCCAGAGGTCACTTGCTGAAGAGCACTTTAGAATACAGTAGGTCGACTCAAAATTACAATCTGTATTAGCACCTATACTTGGAAGGCTCAATCTGAGCAAAACAATCTTACCTTTAGCACGTCACCTCTCTTGAAGCTTAGTTCATCATCGGCTGTGGCTTTGAAGTCGTACTTGGCAATTGCTTCCATTCTTGGAGCGTTACACTGTTCCTAAAATCCAAAGATGGGGCAGAGAGAGCCAACGCCCCTCCCCACAGCCTGGGCTGGCAGCAGAGGCACCTCGTTCCTAACAAAGGCCGTTTTGGTTCCGTAACTTAGCTGGGGAATAGTCCACAGCTAGGCCAGCTTCTCGTGCTCAGTAGTCTGTGCCAAGGCACGATTCACATCAGAGAAAAGAGGTGTTTTGTCTGGAAAAAGAAAAGAGTCACTGGTGAGAGGTGGTGGGGCTTGAACCTGGGAAATTAGTTTTATTTTTGGGATCCTCTTCTAGGATCAAAGTTCTTATGTCCATGGCCACACTGCCCTTCTCCAGTGTGTTCTGCTCACCCCGATAAGGAGCCCAGATCTCAACTTAAAGCAGAAAAAAATGCACCAGCCTAGCAAGACTGATAAACAATGCCAAAGAGCACCTCTCCAGCACCATCAACATTCATTGGTTCAGTGCCTAAAGTTTGGAGGGAAAAAATTACTTAAAACAATGCCAAAGAGCACCTCTCCAGCACCATCAACATTCATTGGTTCAGTGCCTAAAGTTTGGAGGGAAAAAATTACTTAAAAAACATTCGCAAAAGCAGCAAATTTAGGATTGAATATTTTTAACTAAAACAATGGCCAATACCACCTTGTACTTGTTCCATGACATTTCAACATTCAGTGGGCCCAGTACCGCCCAAATTAAACAAATGCCTTCCTCCCGGTAGCCAGCCAAATACTCCTCACCTCTTCCACAACAGCGCTCTCGATCGGACAACTTGCTTCTCTATCTTCCCGCACACAACCCCAGAAACCTCAGTCCCTCCTTTAAGTCACTTATTGGATGGGAAGTTTGATCTTCAAATTTTCTTTTTTCATACGGTATATTAGTACATCTCAAAAGTCTAGCACCATCAACATCAACAGTGATTTCAATGACTTTAAGAAATGTTCATCCTAGCCTCGGACTGCATACTTCTCAATCCTCAATACCCCAACATAGTCTAAATAAACAGATTCTTACAGTGGGAGATGCGGTGGAGCCGGATGCTGTAAAAGGACCTTCTTAGCTGCCAGTAACATGTGCAATATTGTGGTTCTCTTCCTGTAGCACGATGGGTATTTCACTTAGTATGGGCTTTTCAACAATTTTACCTGCAGGAATGTTACCAACTTAGCTCTCATTTTCTGTTCTACTATCTGCAGAATTGCCTCTCAGAATGCTGTCACTCTAGGAACGACAACAGATTTGTGTCAGACCATAAGGTTCCACAACCTCTACAGCACGCTGGAACATGTATGATCTATAACATGTCAGCATTGACAGCATATGCATTATATGGAATGTATTACCATCTATATATTGCAGTGATCCCTTTTAATCAGCTCGAATGACAATTGTGTAATTAATGATAGGTCACCCACAAATATCTTGCGAGAGATAGCTTAGTGAATTGAACATTCCCTGCTAAAAAAAATTATAGTGATCACCACGTCACGAGTTCAAACACCGGCAAGGTCGAATCAGCCTTCCATCCTCTCAAAAGAAGGCATATTTATTAACATTAGCGGGTTACTGTAGCGTCTGTTCTTAAAGTGCTTAGAAATGGCACTTGTTTATAAAGTTCTAAATAAAAAATATTATTACTATATCACAAAATCGCCCTTCCTGCAACAGATCGCACACCACCTCTTAACTAGCCCTTTCGGAGAAATTCTGACTACCTCTTAAGTAGGGACGACAGATAGTGACTGTGTCACAGACCCGAACAGTAGTCATGACAAAGGAAATAGTAGAGTGCACCTCCGAGTACTTGGGAACCAGGGAACCGCTGAGATACAGCACCTTGACGGCATGCGAGCTATAAAATACTGTGCTTTCTTTGTCAACTCGACCAGATAGCACAACTGTTCTGCTTGGTAGCACTATTAACCAAACCTTGTTCTTTTGCACTAAGAGTTCCCTGAGATCCCCCCATTCTAAATCTCTTTTCCCAGAAGCATTTAAAAATGTTGACCTGAAAAAGAACAAGCATTGACAAAGCCAATAAGTCACACCTTTTCTACCCATTGGCTTTAACGTTGGCTTTTGCCAGTGACATGTAGAATTTCCCAAAATAGAATTTAAAAAACAAGGATGTGTATGCCTAAACGTCGTGATACTGGGGTGGCCAAGTGTGACGATGCATGTGCATTCAAATGTCAAACATGCACCAACGGCACAACAGCATTTTTATTAAAAAAAATGTAATATGTATATAAATTTTAAAGCTGATTGCTGTGTCCTGATAATTTCTTTTAAACTTCCCCTGTCCCCACGTATTTTTAAAGTTGATGATGGTGTGATGTGAATTTATTTTTTTAACGTGCTCATTCTACTGTTCATTTTACGCTGCTTTTGCTTACCTGACCTCCAGGAAGCCTCAGTCTACCGCACACCCCGGTCCACCGCGGTCTCTACCGTTTATGTAGAGGGTGCTTAGGCGGTGTCAGTTGCTCCTAGGACGGCTGGTCGAGGGGCCGAGCCTGGGGGGTTAGCGCTCTAGTGCGTGTTTTTTTTTGTTCCTCCCCCCCTATTTAAGAAGTATGCCCTGGGCTATGCGCAGCGGGTGCGCCGCCGGCGCGCCAAAGGCAAGCCCGTCTGCGCCAAGTCAGCCGCCGGGTGCCAGGTATGCTGCCCCTTCGCTATCAGAACTTGGACCTAAACGAAGGTACTCAAGGGGGGACTTGTTGGACATTGGGAAGAGAAATCCGCCACTCTGTGCCCACATCTTGAAACAAGAAACGCTGTTCATGAAAGGACCCTTCTCATGTAGTTGGTGTGGCCTCAGCCTTAAGGGGGGAGATGGGATCAGCCCCTCCTCTCTGCCTACTGAAGCTCATTACACGCAAAGGCAGAGGTCTCTGCAGGGTTTCCTCCTCCACTCCAGGTCCCTGATCAAGAACAATATCGCCTTTAAAGATTTTGTTCTTCACCACGCCCCTGATTGGGTTTTCCTCACTGAAACATGGGCTAATGACTCTTCTGGTCCTCAGCTGGTAGAAGCCATTCCGTCGGGATGTTGCCTCACTAGACTGGACAGGGAGGGCTGACGTGATGGAGGTCTGGGTATCCTGTCTAGGGACACCTTCACTTGTCTGTCAGAACCGCTGACCTCAGCTCTTGACCCCTATCAGGCATTATATTTTTCTATAAACTTCACTCTCACCGAAAGCTTCTCTGGAATTCTGTGCTACAGGCAACCCGGCCCGAGGGCCTTGTTTAGTTATGATTTTAGCAACCACCTAGAGCCTTATCTCGAGCGTATGAATTTCACGCTCCTTAGGAATTTTAACTTTCATTTAGAAAATAATATGAACCATGACACCCAAATGTTGCTTGAATGTATGAAGGGCTGTGGCCTTCCACAATTAGTGAATACCCCTACTCATATTGCGGGCCACACCCTCGATGGGATTTTTTGGAATGATGACCGAATCTTGGTGTGCGCGCCTCTTCCGCTTTCGTGGTCAGACTACTTTGCAGTTCCCTTTAAACTGAGGGCCACTACTTTAGGTAGCTCTCATAGGGCTGTGCTGAAAGCGGTTGAAAAACGAAATCTCACCCTGCTTACAAACAAAGCCGTTGCCACTACTTTTGACAACTTTCAGCAATCCGACCTTCATAACGTTGATATGGCTGCGGGAAACCTTTCCAAAAAAAATCACTGCTATGATGGACTCCTTGCCCCTAAAAAATTGTGTTACTCGGCCAGGAAAACGCCTTCCACTCCTTGGTTCTCGGATCGTCTTCGAAAAATTAGGCAAGCGTGCAGAAGGAAGGAAAGAAAGATATTGGCGGAAGGACTCAGCTCCCTCTGGCAGAGAGGCACAAAAGAAATGTCTAAAGGCATACAAAGCAGCCATAATTGAGGAAAAGGAAAGATATTACCCCAAGATCACCGGGGATATCACCACTCCTAAGGAGCTCTTCAACATCTTTAACTACCTGGTGGCTCCTACAGTCTCTGACAAAGTGGAGCCCTCACAGGAGCTTTGTGACTGCCTATCTTCCTTTTTTTTGCTCTAAGATCTCCGATATTTATGATCAGCTGTAGAGTCTGAATGCCAGGCAGACACCTGATGCCTCCTCCGAAACCCTTCTGAGCAATTCTCTCAGTAAAATGACTTCGGCAAGTTTTTGTGCCTTTCCGATGCTATTACCTGAAACTGAAGACATCTTGCTTGAAGGTATCAAATCCGGGTCACCTTTGGATCCCTGTCCTCTCAAAGTCGTGAAAATGGCCAAGGTGGCTTTGACCACGCATCTCACGACTGTATTCAACTTAGCCATATCCTCGGGTCAATATCCTTTGATCTGGAAGGCTGCGGTGGTTAGGCCCATCCTGAAAAAGCCTTCCTTAGATCCCCTAAATTTGAAAAACTTCTGCCCCATTTCCCTTCTGCCACTTCCTGCTAAAATCCTTGAATCCCATCTGAACTCACACCGAGCGCTTACCTGAGGGACCACCAGATTCTTGATGACTCCCAACATGGGTTCAGACAGGCTCATAGTACGGAGACTGCTCTCACCATGGTGTTGGATGATATTCGAGTTCAGGTGGATGCAGGGCATACCACTCTCCTTATCCTACACGTCCTTACCGCCGCTTTCGACACTATCTCCCTTGAGACTTGTAGAGCGTCTCAAGGAGATAGGGGTTCACAGTCGGGCCCTGGACCTTCTTGCCTCTTTCCTTAGTCAGCGGTCTCAAACCTTTAGAATGGGCAATTTTTACTCAGAGTCCTCCCCCTTGTCTACGGAGTGCCTCAGGGCTCCTCCTTGAGCCCTACCCTCTTTAACATTTATGTGGCCCCGCTGGCAAGGGTGGTGAAATCATTTGGACTGGAGGTGTTGTCTTACGCAGACGACACGCAGATCATGGTCTCTATTACACAAAAGATCGGGGACTCCGCGCAAAACTTTAAAGACTGTATGACAGCTGTTTCATCATGGATGGTTCAAAATTACCTTAAACTAAATGGCGGAAAACAGAAGTCTTGATTTTTGGGGACAACTCTGACATCTGGTCCAGCGAGTGGTGGCCCCATTCCCTGGGTATCTGTCCTCCTCCTGTCTCCCATGGGAAAAATCTTGGAGTGGTGATCGATGACTGTCTTTCTACATCTCGTCAGGTCTCTAGAATAGTCGCCACTTGTTTTGGACTTATTAGAGTCAAAAGAAAAATGTCCCCGTTTTTGTCACTTGATGCTCGTAAAAAGGTGGACGTGGCCTTAATATTGTTTTTTTTTTTTTTTTTTTTTTAATATTGGCCAGGCTTGACTACTGTAATGCCCTTTATCTGGGAATTAACAAGGGTCAGCTGCGCCGCCTTCAGCTGGTACAAAATGCTGCGGCAAGTCTGGTGCTGAATCTCCCCAAACGTCACTCAGCCTCATCTGCTCTCGGTTCGCTGCACTGGCTCCCGGTGGACCGTAGAGTCTGGTTTAAGTCCCTATGCCTCACCCACAATGCATACTATGGACAGGGCCCAGTGGCCATTGAGAATACCCTCCATAGGTACGCTCCTTCTAGGAACCTCTGGTCAGCTAATAAAAATCTGCTCGTGGTTCCCAGATACAAAAAGATGAGATGGGGTGGAAGAGCAGTCTCAAAGGCTGCTGCCAAGGCGTGGAACTCTCTCCCTGTTTCCCCTTCGGGTCAACAAGCTCACTCAATCTTCCGTAGGACCCTCAAGACCTGGTTGTTTCCGGCGAGACAGGTTTGAGTGCGTAATGCTGGTTGTGCCTGTAGGTTTGTCTGTTCACAGCGCCTTGATGCCCATGGGCTTAGTCCACGCTATACAAATTCCCATTAATTCATTCATTCATTCATGAAGGAGCAGATAGCAGACAGGTCAAAGTGAGAGAGCAACACAAAGGATGGGGGGGAGCAGAAAAGTGAGACATGGGGGCACAAGGAATTGAAGAGAACAAAAGCACTCCAAGTACTAAAAGAAAACAGTTAACTCCATTTAAGCAGTGAAAGGATAAAAACATCCAATAAAATGATGGTAAAGGGGCTATGGTTCAGGGAAGGACAAAACACAAATCATTGATTAAGAAGCAACCAAATGAAAGAAACAAAGTCAAAAAAATGGTAAGCAATGGGATGACTACGTTTTGGTAGGGTACACAACAAGTCTTTCAGCAACCTGCAGGTAAAAGGTGCCTGTCGGGGAGGCCTAAACACCACAAAAACCACTCCAAGGGTCGTGCAAAGAGATTAAAGAGGACGCAAGTAAAGCTGCAATATAAATTATCAGTCAAAAAAGTCAAACGATTAGCTTCTTTGAGCAGAAGCTTACATGGATGTCCCCTCCTCGCCTAGCAGCTGCCAGGAAAGAGACAAGGCTACAACTTTTAAGTGATGGAAGGAGAACAAGAACATGGCATCTGCCGCGGGCACACCCAGACACGCAATGATGGCATTCCCAGCACAGCGTCCAATACAGAATTCCAGGCTCGCAGCACAAACGTCCACACACCCAGAGTATGATGTACATCTCATTTCTGCATTAAGGTCGAGGTGCCTCAGCTGTTAAAACGGCTCCTCGGAGATAAGGATCCACTAAGACCCACATACCCTGTGCCCACTATAAGGAGGGGCGCAGCTGCAGCACAACCACATGACACAAGAATTAGCAACCTCTATACTCTGAGGTTGCGAGCACTTACAGAAATTAAAATAGATTTTAGCGTAGCCCTATGACCTCTACTAAATATATCGTATGGGCGTTGCCAGGGAGGAAAAAAAGGACAGAAGATTTTGAGGGGAGGCCAGGAGAGAGTGTTCCTGGGATGCACGGTGTTAGGCAACGGGGAGGGCTGGGTAGAAGTAGTACTGGGTCACGATTTAGGAACGACTGCCCATGGCTCTTACACGGGAGATGAAAACGCTGCCCGCTGACGAAAGATGCCAGGCACAAAGCACAAATACAATAAGAGAGTTGCCTTCCACTTACTGAACCTTGGAGAAGCGTTTCGCTCCCGGACGGAGCAATAAATTAGGCTTTTTTATTAGAGATATGCAAATGAGATCATGAGAATAGGTCCTGAATAGACTGAGCAGGAGAGAAAGAAGATTAACTCTGTGTGACAGGCAATCAATCTTGCCTTCCTGCCTGAGGGCGGGGGCTGGGCAACTTCAATGATGGAGCATTGTTTCCACTATATTGCACGGCCGACGCCGTAGTTTTTTTCCCCCAAACGACTACACAAACACTGAAAGCCAGGCTTGCACACGCTCATTATGCCTCGGTACTTGTGCGATTACATCCTGATTTATTCAATCTGGTTTCAATTACACTC
This sequence comes from Lissotriton vulgaris, assembly GCF_964263255.1. Classification (NCBI taxonomy): domain Eukaryota; kingdom Metazoa; phylum Chordata; class Amphibia; order Caudata; family Salamandridae; genus Lissotriton; species Lissotriton vulgaris. The sequence continues at coordinate 614,764,370 of NC_141695.1, read as the reverse complement.
ACTACCTACACACACACCCATATTTGCAGCACCACTACATATTCGTCCAGCAATACACGTGGTCTGTGAAGCGCTTCTTCGCCCCATTAGCACTGAACAGAGTTGGCACTGGATTACAAACACTTAAAATTATGACTAAACTCACTGCATATTAACAAACTAATCTGTAAAGGCCTTCCAGTTGCAGATCTTAAGAACCAGGTCATCTAAGACTACTACTATTAAAAAGTATGCAAATTACTCAACTTAGATGAGCCTCCATTGCACTTCTTAAAATAATTAAGCCTAAGTTGCTACGTTATTTTCCATCATTAAAGAGTAGTCTGGAATTTGTTCTTTGGAATCATAGGGGGGTTGGGGCACTTTGGGGTGAAGGACCTGCCTCTAACACGCAGGCAAAACTAATCAGAAATGCTATGAGAAACAAGTACTTAAAAAAAAACAGGTGGTCTGCTGTCACAATGACTGTGTGCAGCCACATTTGTGTTTCTCCTCTTCTTTTTCTCCCTTTCCCCCACAAAACGGCAGGGAAACTGCTGAAAACGAAAACATTATAACCTTTACCAACTTACATCCTAAATAAATGAACAGCATTCAGCTTCCTAAACAGAATCCTAGCCACTGGTACCTGTGCTGGTTGGTTACAGTAATTCAGAACATGGGCTGGCAGACAACTATTAAGACTATAATGACCAAACACCAACTCTTAATGCACAGAAAAATACCTAGCGACAACCAAGATGGGTACTACTCTAGTTGCACAATCAATAAAGAAATGCAAAGCAATCACTTTGTCACTCAGAAAATAAACAAGATCAGAACATGAGACAGACATCCTCTCTGCCTTCAATCCAAGCCTAAAAGTACCCCCAAATGGACAGAACTTAACCTCTACTCACACATCGATCTCAACTAAATCCTTAACTCCCTCAAGCCCACCACCTATAATATGGCATTCTATCTTCATCCAACTGTGAAATCCTGCCATTGAAATGCCCTTACACTCAGAAATAACATTGCCAACAACCCCCTCAATTAAGGGACCTTCGCAGAGAAACTCAAAACAGGACAGATGCTATCCATGCCGAAGAAGTCTACTCTGAACCCAAACAATCTCTTTAACTAGCACCTCATAATCCACCTTCAAAACACCAGAACAAAATGAGAACGCAGTCTCCTTTGAACGCCAAAACCAGATCAGCAAAAGCACTCCCCCCGGGATTAACAATCCAACATCACACCATTCTACAGCTTAGAGTTTGATACCCTTCAGAAAGTAAACTCTGCTTAACATATTGCCAACAAGAATATCAACTACTTCTCTGCATCCTTTTACAAACACAAATGGGTTTCTCAGAGTCTTGTAGCATACCAGGGGGTCTCACCAACCAGTATGAATTCATCCAAATAGAAACCTCAATCTGCAGAACTACCGGCCTCCTGCAGAACACTCAAGGGCTATCCTATTCTCATCATCTCCAACCTTTACATGGAATGCCTGGAGCCCTACTCAGAAAACACAGAATCAATATCCGCCAATAGGTGGATAACATAAAACTATGTCAAAACTTACACAGCTTATACATTTTAGCAACCCAGAACTTGCCACAATCTCATTCAGAAATGAATGTTGAACGCCTACCAACTCATTAAGACCAAGATAAAATTCCTCGTATTCACCAAACACCATCCTCAAATATGCCACCTCATTACAATAAATAAACAAACATCCTGATTGGCATCTCTAGGCTCTCACCAATCTACACTGCTCATGAATTTCTGCAACTCAAGACTTCCATAATTTCATTCAGAACTGAATGTCCTCGTACTCACCAAAAACAAAACATAGACTGGCTCTACAAAATGAACCTTGATAGCGTCACCTCCTAGCTGACACTAAAGCAAAAATACCTTGGATTCACCTTTGACATTTACATATCCTTTAAATAACTTGTCAGCAAGAAAACCAAAACTGTCTGGTATGAACATTACTGTTGAAAGTAAAATCATTCCCCCATGACACTGACTTCAGAACAATTATGAAAGCATTCATACCCTCGCATCTAGACAGAGGTAAGTCTCTCTTCAATACTATCTCCCTAACACCACACTGACAAAAGTACACTTGTTAGTGTAGATTTTACGTATTCAAGAGTTTGATGCAGTATGCAAATTATGACTCAATATGTTATACACTCAAAGAAACTGCACCCATGTTTCAGAGTAGATTTAGACCTGAAATGCAAACCAAAAGTCAATTCAAATTTATGCAATCTTAGTGCTCTTCCTAAACAGTGACAGATACAGCAATGCATAGCCAATCAAGAGGGAGATCCGCATTAGAGCATAACATAAAGGCATTGAGTTATTTACCCCTATGCATTATGGTATCTTGAGTCTTACTCCCATTCAGTCAAATCCCTTCTGATTTTAAGTCAAATACTGTTTACTTCATCAAGGTATCTTCTGATTAAATTTCTCTGTAATGTTTTCATCTTGTGTTAAATCTGACTTTTCACACTGCTCAGTAATTTAGTAAAGGATTGTTGCAAGTGTATTCAGCTGGGACTTAGTTACAACAACCAGGTGTGCAACTTCACTGAGTGGGATCTTTACTTTCAGGTTTAATATTCTCAATACTTTCAGGATTAATGTTATGCATTATACTACATTCAGTTTCCAGCTGGCTAGATATCTCAAAGATGCTCGACTGTATGCCCTTCATTGTAAGGAAGGTCAAATCTTGAAGGCTCTATTTGGGACACAAATCTGAACATACAGTTACAGAAACTACTTCGCCCAAGGAGAACATTACCAAATCAGACTTCTCAGAGTAATCAAGTCTCAAATATATGCTGATGACATTATATGCTGATGGCATTAAGACTATACTTCAATCAGTGGTGCTTACAATGGTGGATTATGGAAACTCAATACTGTCCAGCATTCCTAAAATCTACTTGGCCCACTAAAAGCAGCCCTCAATGTTCCACCTTACACAGTCACTATCTCATGTAGATCTAAATTACTAACGCACTACTTTGGGTTTCTCTCTTTATCTCTGTTAACACCATTAGAAAACGTATATAAAGAGTACAGAACTTAAGAACATGTGTCCTAATGAAGGCTCTATACAACAAAAGTTGAAGCTAAAGCAGTAGTTTAAATTTGTGGACGTTGATTGGTAGGATTAGGGGTGTTCAAATTTCAAATCTCGCAAATAAAAAAGCAGTGGGCTGCAGGGTCAATGGGTGAGATGACCAAAGTTCGGGATGGGCTATTCCCATGACAAGGTCTGTACTGATTTTCATTAAGTAGGTCTCGAGGACTGAATTTGGTGGACAGGAAACTCTGTCACAACGGCAACCAAGTCTGAAGAAAAATGATCTTCCACACCATGGAAGAAATCGCACAAGGTGGGGGGCTAATTTCCTCACTTTAGGAGTTTGTTTTTGAAAAATAAAAAACTTTGTTAGAGTTTGATGGAGCCGGTCATAAAACCTTTCTTACATAACAATGCATACAAATGTCCAAGGGGCTAGCATATATATCTAAATATGGCAAGCAGTGTAAAGGCAGGATGGCTGATGTAAAGCCATCTGCCATCCTGTCTGCCTTCACTCCATCTAACAAACCTTAAATCTGGCCCTCTGTCTAGAGTGGTGCAGTGGGTGGAAAACAATGGGTTGGAATGCTACCCAGAGTGATTAATTGCCAGTGGTTAGACTAGTTGCAAGCATTTGTCCCATTAATTTTTGGGTGTTTGATTGCCAGTAGTATGTCTGGAAACCTGACACTCGTGGGCTTTCCAAACCTACTACTGCCAATGTTTGTAAATTCCAGACAGTAGTGAATTTCCATCAGTTCAAGGTGGAGTACCTATATGAGTGCGACATCCCTCAGTCCAACGCTGTTCAACATCTACATAGCCCCCCTCGCACAAGTGGCCCGCCAACACAACCTCAATATAATCTCCTACGCTGACGACACCCAGCTCATCCTCTCCCTCACCAAGGACCCGCACACCGCCAAAACAAACCTCCACGAGGGAATGAAGGCCGTAGCCGACTGGATGAGGAACAGCCGTCTGAAGCTGAACTCAGACAAGACGGAGGTACTCATCCTCGGACCCACCCCCTCAGCCTGGGACGACTCCTGGTGGCCGGCCACACTGGGAACAACACCGACACCCACCGACCATGCATGCAACCTAGGATTCATCCTCGACTCCTCCCTCTCCATGATTAATCAGGTCAACACCATCTCCTCCTCCTGTGACAACACCCTCCGCATGCTCTGCAGGATCTACAAGTGGATCCTCACCGAAACAAGAAGAATGGTGACACAGGCCCTCGCAGCAGACTGGACTACGGCAACGCACTCTACGCAGGAATCCCAGCCAAACACCTACGACGACTACAACACATCCAAAACACCTCCGCCCGACTGATCGTCAACGCACCCACATGACCCCCCACCTGAGAGACCAACACTGGCTCCCTGTCGACAAGAGGATCACCTTCAAGCTCCTCAACCCCGCACACAAAGCACTCCACAACGCCGGACCAGCCTACCTGAACAGCAGACTCAGCTTCTACACCACCACCCGCCAGCCTCGCCCCTGTTCCCCGCATCCAATGAACAACCTCCGGCGGCAGATCCTTCTCCTACCTTGCCGCCAAGACCTGGAACACCCTCCCTACCCACCTACGGCAGACCAAAGACCTACTCGCCTTCAGAAGACTCCTCAAGACCTGGCTCTTCGAGCAGTAGCGGCACCCCCTCCCCTCAGCGCCTTAAGACCCTCACAGGTAAGTAGCACGCTTTACAAGTTCCTGATGGATTTTTCAACTTTTTTAGTAAAGTGGTCAAAATATGTTTAGGTTTCTGATACAAAAAATAAAAAATTCAAACCTGTAGTGAAATCGGGACGATGGGAAAAACCAACAAATACATAGCAAACCCAATTCTGGGCCCCCAGAACCAACTACCAAGCAAAGAATGCATTTATTTGTGGGTGCACAATCGAAAGTACACCTCTGGAGCTACGCCCGTTTACAATGTTTCTAATTTGTAATCCGACAACCACATTGACTCAAAACGTTATCACACGTTTGTCTCGATTTGTGAACAAATCGTGCACGTACGTCGAGTATGTAATTGTTTAGATTTCACTGTCAACCATTGCTTGTTATATCAAGCACAAATAAACGAAGATTGCAGATTAATTTTATTGTAAATGGTAGACCTACATGTATCACTTCAGAACATAAACCGCGGTCACTTACCGGTGGGTGGGTTATATATGCGGCCCATGTCCGATTTTGAAATCTGCACACAGCAAGGGGTGTACCGATCACAGAGCATGATGGGGCGATGTGGCTTAAAAACATTGGTCCTCATAAGAAAACACTGGTGGCGGTCTACTGATCAAGGCCCAGGCAATGAATGGGATGGGAGACACAAACTCTGGAGTTTAGTGGTGCTGAATTCGACATTAAAGCCGGGCATGAAATAATGGGAGGGCTCATGTGTGCAAGGGAAGTCAGTGAATCCGTGGGTGTGAGCTGGGGTGTCATGAGGAAGCAAGGTTCTAAATAAGGATCTTGTTAAGTCTCCTCTACGTAAAGCTCAATGTTGGGCCCTGGCTCATAAAGCCGGCAACCCTTTCTGTCTCCTCTGACTCATCACCCCTTCCCCCGGTTTCCTCGTCCACCCGGTGCATTCACGTACCGCCTTCCAATGCACTTTACCAACAGGCACTAAGGGTTCACCTCTGAGGGATACTCGTTAATACTCAATGAGCTCCTGGTCCCTACTCGCGATCACCCTGCTGCCCCTCACTCGCGATTCCCTCCCATGGCGCTATTTATCCATCAGTCTGCACTCTCTACCTTTTTGGGAGGAGTCGTGCGGACCCTTAAGATCAACACATTACCCTATAATAAGAACTCCCTCACCAGCACTGCGTAAACATAGACAGTCACATACCGTCTCCCCCAGGGGGACTCACTTCTCCGGCCGCCGCTCCCTCTTGTCGCAGCTTCCGCTCTGTCTCAGACAGTTCGAGACGTCAGCTCTCGCGAGAACTGGTAGGAAAATTGGACCGATTGCGCGAGACCACAGGAAAAGGGAGACGAGCAGTCTCCCCCTCCTTGCGGCCTGCTCCTGCGCAAGACAGAAAATGCATCGATAGGAACAGCCTCTGTGAGGACTGTGGGCGTAGTCCTGAAACCCCCCGTCTTTACAGACATATTGGGGTCAGGCAGGAAATCCTAGTTGTTTTGGACGGAGGTTCGTGAGGCGAAAGGGAAGAAACTATGACGTTTGGCCTGACCCCAGCATGGCTGTGGTTAGGACGTGCCTGATGCCAATGTCCAGTACATATTTTACTTTCTAGTCTAGAGCTTTGGTGCCTGTTTTCTTCTTGTGAGTAATGAGCAACGATTAAGGTCGAATTGCTGTCCAACATCTGAACCATCTGAACAGCAATGAGAACATACCGATAGTGATGTGGTATAAAAAAGGACTGTTAAGTGAATACCTTTGATGAAAAACACATTACGCATAAATAAAGCACATACATTACAGTAAGCAACAGTATTTTAAGGGGATCTGTTTTTAAGTGAGTGTGTTAGGCACACTCACTTAAAAACAAGGTATTGCCCAGTGGAAGAGATCAAAATTATATCGGAAGGAATATTAGGAAAATAATGGCACATTCTGAATTTTAAATACCATTGTGCAAATAAAACTGGAGAATATTCGAATGATTTAAAGACTACTCTGTAAGGTCACTAGCTGCCACTTCACAAATAGATTTTTGGGGCATTAGTTACAATTTGAACAGTTTCAAGCCACAGTAAATCGGTAACATTGCTACAAACATTTGAGGAGTTAAAAGCATAAATTATAACATTTTCTACATCTTTATTGTTAGGTTACTAATAACCATTGTAATATGCACGAGCAATATAATAACACATAATTGGGATTTAAATACATTTAACAAAGAGCCCTGGTGCACTTTACCACTTTGTGATAAATGATACATTTAAAAATAATATGACAGTAACAATCGTCGAAATTGATAGCATTGAAAAATCACTTTGACATAGGGGTGTGGGGGGCACTGATTCTCTAGTAAATATAGAAGACAACACTGTTAATTAATTGTATTAGTCTAGTACATCAAAATATAAGAGGTTTTTGCGTAGTCTCCACAGCAAGCTTTTGCAATGACCCTTCTCTACAGATTCTGAAAATTCAATAATGATCCTGTAGGGATATCCACTTGCAGGGTCCATTATTTATGAGTTCTAAATAAAAATATAATCTACATTTATTCTTCTGTGACACGGGTATAGCTCTCAGGGGTTAGTGGAGCTTTAAGTTGCATGACAATCACTTTAAATTATAGGGAAAATATCCAGTTCCGCAATCCCATAACTGATCCAGCTGAAGGAGGCAGTGTTGACTGCACTACCACTGTTCGCTTACATTGGGTTATATGTTAATGGGAAATTATTTCCAGTACCTGTCTGAGACCACAATAAGCAGTCAGGCCAGTCCCACTGTAGTAGGAGCAGCACCGGGAGGACCAAGGCACTCCATTATAGAAGAGTGATGTGCCAGAAATCTGTTAGCAGTCCTCAGCCCACTACAGAGGTCTAAAATAAAAAAATAAAAACAGATACCATTCTTAGAGTTTCTCACTGTGAGTAAACGGTTTCCTTTACATTGGCGTACCTTTTCGTTTCCAAAATTCACCATATACCACACTTTACCTTTTTTGGCAATTTCAGCTAGCACACCTGGCTATTTTTTAAAATATCCCAGCTATCACTTTGCATTGTTCCCACAAGTCTGCTTTAAATTCACTTTTTAATCTTTCAAAGTGCCGTAAGTAAGCACTCTTCGCCAATTTCATAATGACCTAGTTATCACACTTTTTAAGTTTGCTGTATGGCCACAGCCAGCACACTTTGCTTTTTTTCCATAAAGCTGCTAATATGCGCACAAACATTATAACATACTTCTAAGCATATTGCACTTCCTTGCTCCAGCTAATTCGGCAGTGAATCACTGGGTGAAGTCATTTCAATAGGATCAAAAATTAGCTAGCATTCGCGCCAAGAATTTTCAATTCTATTAAGGACACGGAGGCGAGGATTATGCTTCTCTTTCATTTACTGTAAAACTCACAGCAGCCAATAAACATACAGTTTATCAAATTAAACTACATTAACCATCATGCTTGGCCCAAGCCATGCCTCCTTAGCCCTACAAGAGCCCTGGTAATAGTCCCAGCTTCCTCTTTCTTTGCACGAACATGCAATATAAGTTCAGTATAAAAGTCTTAACAAACTCCAACGTGGAATAACCCGGAATCACTTCCAACTTCAGAAAATCTCCGACTGGAGGAAATAGAGGATGGCGTCCCATCTGCAGTCTTCCATAGAAGAGGGATCACTCTTTTTTCTTGTCAGAACCTAGAATAAAGATAAAAGAACCCGTAATGTCTGTATAGACAGGAGCAACCATAACAACGGGTGGGTAAGCATGATCATAACATGACATAGCCGGGTGGGATAATCCTCGCCTCCGTGTGCTTAATAGAATTGAAAATTCTTGGCGCGAATGCTAGCTAATTTTTGATTCTATTACAGGACCGGAGGCTTCAGATTATGCTTAGTTCAACGCTGAATCAAATACCACAGAAGAAATGTCACCCACCGGCTTATAGTAAAAATGTTTAAATGTCGACTCAGACAACCAATCAGCACAGTGCATAATATCCTGAATATTCGCTCCCAACAAGTATGACTTCGAAGCCATAGCACCCCTCACAGAGTGCGCCCCAAACAGTTGAACATCAACCCCCGACTCTTTCATGACAAACTTAAGCCATCTGGCAATGGTGGCAGAGGACACAGGTTTAAACGGTTTCTTAACTGCAATCAACAGTTGCGTTACACCAGTCGGTCTCAAGGAACGAGTACACTCCTCGTAAGCTTTCAAGCATTGGACAACACAGAGTTTATCATTACTATGAAAGGCATTATATTCAATCATCCTAGACATAGTTTTTGTGCGGCCTGTAATAGTAAAGGAAACTCCCTCCGGAGTAAATACTCTACCTGCAAGGTCCAGTGCCCGCACGTCTGAAGATCTCCTGCACGATGATAAACATAAAAGCATAGCGAGTTTGGCTGATAACTGTTTCCTAGAAAGCGAATCGTTAGAGGGCCAGCTATCAAATAGCTTGATGACCAATGAAACATCCCAAAGCCCCGAATACTTGGGCTTGGGAGGATTCGCAGCCCGAATCCCTTTGAGGAGTCTGCACACATAAGGGTGAACTCCTACCGGTTTCCCGTCAATGTGGGAATGACCCGCCGAAATAGCAGATCGGAAATTGTTCACTGATCTATAGGCTAAACCGCTCGTCGCCTTTTCAGTTAGAAAATTCACGACGTGTGAAAGGCCTGCCCCCACGGGATCCAGATCCCGTTCCACGCATCAACGTAACCATCCCTTCCAGGCCGAAGAGTATCGCTTTCGCGTGGAAGGGGCCCAAGCCTGCTTGAGGAATTCATTAGCCGCTCCTGAAACTCCAGGCAAACTCCATTGTTGCCTGAAAGCCTCCATGCCATCAGCATTAGACGCTGAGACAAGATCAACGGATGCTGCTCCTGCAGAGGACCCAGCAGCAGGGACTCCGACCAGGGCAACATCCGTGGAAGGTCGCAGCACATCTCCAACAAGGTCGGGAACCACGGTTGCGACTTCCATAGAGGTGTCACTAAGATCACCTCCGCCTTCTGCTTGAGAATGTATGACGCTACTCGTGGAATGAGTAGAAAGGGGGGGAACGCATAGTTCACTGCCCCCGTCCAATCCTGCAGAAATGCATCCGTCGCTGCAGCCGCTGGGTCCGGCCTCCAGCTGAAGAACTGGGGCAGTTGGCTGTTGAGCCTGGATGCAAACAAGTCTATCTGGCAAGGACCCCAAAGGTCCTGTAGCCAGAGAAACATCCGGGGAAGCAGCCTCCAATCGCTGTAATCCCTCAGATGTCTCGAATTCCAGTCCGCCACTACATTGGACTGTCCCGGTATGTATTCTGCAATAACCGTGATCTGACGGTTGAGGCAGTATCGCCAAAATTCCTTGGCTACCTGTACTAGCATGGACAATCTTGTCCCTCCTAACTTGTTTATATAACGAACCGCCGAGACGTTGTCCATTCTGAGGAGAATGCAACAAGACGTCTGATGTGGTGAGAGAGTTCTGATAGCGAAGGATCCTGCTAGGAGTTCTAAGCAGTTTATGTGTAAATCTAGCTCTTGAGAGGACCAACGTCCTCCTGTGGAAACCGCGCCACAGCGCGCTCCCCAGCCCCAACGGCTGGCGTCTGATTCTATGACCACCTCGGGAAGAGAACCAAAAATGGCTTTTCCGTTCCAAGCCTCTACCTGGTGCAACCACCACTGCATTTCGTCCCTCACTTCTTGTGACAATGGCACTAAGTCCGAGTACGCTAGCCCTCTCTGGAGGTGCTGTATTTTCAGTCTCTGCAGGGACCTGTAATGAAGCGGCCCCGGAAATATTGCCTGTACTGACGACGCCAATAGACCTACTATCCTGGAGACCGTCCTGAGAGATACCATCTGACGGGTGAGAAGGGAACTGATCTCCTTCTTGATATCCTTCAGTTTCGATTTCGGAAGGCTTAACTGAGCAGATTGTGAATTGATCACGAATCCTAGAAAGTCCGTCGTCTGCGACGGAATCAGAGCGGATTTCGTCTGATTTATAACAAATCCCAGATTCTGGAGCAGCGAAATTGTCGTCTGCAGATGTTGCGACACCAGATCCGGGCTCTGAGCCATGATCAGGATGTCGTCCAGGTAAATTATTAACCGAATACCCTGTTCCCGAAGATGGGAGACAACCGGCTTCATCACCTTGGTGAAACACCAAGGAGCCGAGGAAAGCCCGAAAGGAAGGGCCGAGTATTCGAACCATCGTCCGTTCCACTGAAACTGCAGGAATCGGCGATGAGGAGGATAAATGGGAATAGAGAGGTAGGCGTCTTTCAGATCCAAACGGACCAACCAGTCGCCCTGCCGGAGCAGACCTGCCAACAGATGGATGCCCTCCATCTTGAAGTGATTGTATACTAGGAAGTAGTTGAATTCCCGCAAATTCAGCACAAGTCTGTGACCTCCTCCCTTCTTTTGGACTAGGAAGATATTGCTGCAAAACCCTTGCGGGTTGTGTGTGCACACCGCAATAGCCTGTTTCTGAAGCAATTCTTCCACTTCGCTGTCTATAAAGGTCATCTCTTGTTGGGAAAAAAGGAGAGTTCTCGGGGTTGACCTCTGCGTAGGAGTCTGAAAGAATTCCAGTTGAAAACCCTGTACAGTTTGTAGGACCCACGCATCTTGTGTCAGAAGAACCCAATTGTGAAAGAAGTGTCTCGTGCGACCCCCCAGTGGAAAGGGAAAACAATCGAGTGTGCTCACCTGAATTGTTCTGGTTGTGGAAGCCTGCTCTGTTGCCACCTCCGTGGAACCTGCCTTTGTGGAATCTGCCTCTCGTGGGGTAGAAAGTGCCTCCTCGGGTAGAGTCCCAGTCTCCTCGACCTCTACCAAAATCGCCTCTGGGGGGACCTTGACTGGCGAAGCGGCCTGGCGAGCGTCCCCGACCTCGTCCGGCCCTATTGAAAACCTGTTGATGGAATACTCGTTTGATTCCAGATTGAGCCTTGTCCAGCGATGTGAAGGTCCCCACGTACTTGGAGACGTCCTTCACAAAGCGGTCACCAAACAAGTTGCCCTCTGCTAAGGGTCCTGGTTCCGCGGATGCCAATTCGGTCAGGTTCGAGTCCATTCGCATCAGTAGGGATTTTCGCCGCTCCGTGGAAAGAGTGCAATTAGCGTTTCCTAATAAACAGATGGCCCGCTGGGTCCATCCAGCCAGGATATCAGGGTCTACGGGAACGTTGGATTCTTTGGCCTTAAGGGCCATCTCAAGTATTTTGGCCAAAGGGCCCACCACGTCCAACAGTTTATCCTGGCAGCCGCGCCAGGCGCGGTCAATGCCCTTTTTCGGATCCTTGGCAAACTTTTTCAAGAATGTTAACAGACTAACGTCGATCTCAGGGGTGTCTGCCACCTTATGGGCCAGATCAGGCCGAGGGCATTCTGAGCGTAAACGGTTACGCACCTCTTTGTCAAAACCTTTCCTGAGGTTCTCTTGCAGATAATTCGCCACGGCAGCGGCCGGGACCCAGTCAGATGACCTGGGATGGACAATTTCGTTAGGATCGAATGTGAAAGGCGTAGCAACTTTCGGGACGGACGCCGAAGGTGAGGCCTGTTTTGCTCTCTTCTTCGGTGGGGCCTCCTCGTCCGTATCAGTGGTATCAGTACCAGTAGTGGTGGAAGTGTCCGTGTCTACATAATGTTGCTTGCTCTTGGCCTTGGCCCCTGTAGAGTATCCATGCTCTGTCCCTGACGCTGGTATGAACTGCAGAGCCTGAGCTTGCCCAGAGGCTGGTAGGGATTGCAGAGCGCTTGAATGTGGCCATTGGTCACTGTTACCTGCTTGCGTAGCTGGTGGAGTGGTCTTAGTGGACTTGTCCTTAGTGAAACCATGTCTCTTAGCAAAATTCTCCAACTGTTTAGTAATAGGCTTAAGAGCCTTTGCCAATGCTTGATGCACAGTAGAAGGCACTGTGCTCTCGACTGCCTTGTTAACTGAGGCCTGCACCGAAGCGTCTAAGGCCTCCACAATCTTGTCTTCAACTGCAGCAGCAGGCTGCTCTCCATAAACTTCTTCCACTGCCTCCTCGTCAAAATACACCCACTCTTCCATTGCAAATCACAGTGGGAATGACACCACCAAAATGAGGCAGACACAAGGGGAGTAAGAGGGGGGGGGGGTCAGCCCCACTGCACACCAAATTCACACAGAAGTCCTGTACCAGACCCCCTCAGCAAAGCTGTATAGTTATTATTGCAGCCCAGTGGGCGTCAGAGCCGTTGAAAATACGATATATAGAGCGTGTGCACACTCTCAAGTAAGGCAACTGCTGTTACAACCAGTTAGGCGTCTCCTCCACCAGCTCTAACTAATAAACGCGGTCAAAATTGGTGGAAAAACGAGCTCGAAGCGTGTGCAGCCCAACCGAGTCCAAATCCTACTAGGAATAGCCCAATGGACGTGGCTTGGGCTGCACGCGCTTGCCGTGTGGTTCTCGGCTCTGTTTGGCGTTCGGGCGATTAGGGAGAGCCCTGCGCCTTCCCTCAGGAACCGGAGGAGCCCGGCCGAGGCAGCGAGACCCCCGCAGGGCGGGGCGGTACAGGCGCGAAGCGCGAAGGAAGCCGGAGTAAGGCTCCACAGATGAGCGCAGCAGCGCTCCTGAATCGGCTGACACCGCCGACCCAGAAGCGGGTCCCAACCAGCGCGAACGCGCGCTTTCCACACCAGGCAACCCAAGGATTGACAACTCAGAAAATAAACGGCAGCGCCGTGTAACAGTCAGCAAATCAGGTAAACAATCCCCAATTAAACACTCGACAATCAAATAAATAATTAAGAAAACTCTTATAAAGCAATAAGGCACTGTAAAGCACTGTAAGAGTAAAGGAGCGGAGCACTTATCTCTTGCTGTGAGCAGCAAAGAAAGAGGAAGCTGGGACTATTACCAGGGCTCTTGTAGGGCTAAGGAGGCGTGGCTTGGGCCAAGCATGATGGTTAATGTAGTTTAATTTGATAAACTGTATATTTATTGGCTGCTGTGAGTTTTACAGTAAATGAAAGAGAAGCATAATCTGAAGCCTCCGGTCCTGTAATAGAATCAGAAATTCTGTGTTGTTCGTACATCCATGCATTGAATTGCTTGGTCAACCTGCAGAGGGGGAGGCATCAGCAGTGGCAAAATAGAGACTGCGTAACTGGTCCAGTGCTAACAGCTAGGAATTAGGAGGAGAGTAATTGTTTCTCTGCCTTTCTATAGTTCATGCTTTCCGAAAAAGCTCATCAGCATCCAATTGATGGCCCCTGCTCTTGACTCCATTGGGGATCTTAGCAGAAAGCTTACAGTACCCTTTCAGAGATAGCAACCCGCCTTTAAAGATTATCCAACTTTGCGGCCTCAGACTAGAAAAATTCGGAAACTTTGGTGCTTCTTCCAGAGAATACATAGGAAACAAGTGTCAGGCAGTAGCCGAAGAGAGGAATATGAAACAGAACAACCTTCTCGGTGTCCTCCTGGAAAGAAGGAAAGAAAGAAATGCTTGCCCTGTAGCACTGAAAGACACATAGATGTAAGAATCGCCGTGCAAGCAACAATTTTTGGTGTAGTGAGAAACGTTACTTACAAGCTACACCATGGGAACCCCTGCCACGGAGGCTGCGCCTTTCCTATTTATCGCTTCACTGAATCTACGGTCAACCCCTGCCAACGCTAGAGAGGGTTGGTTGTCAGTGAAAAAATAAATGATTTGTAGAGGAGCAGTGACAGGAAAGAAATTGAGGGTCCTCTACTGTGAAATTGCTTGTCTACATTTACATCTTTTATCCAAATTTTTAAAACTGACAGATGGAAACCCGTCAAGTTACAGTTAAAAAGAAGGCTGTTGAACTAAAGGTTATGCTAAAAGAAAGTAGAGCCGGTCAGGTTGCCGTATAAGTATGTTTAAAAATGAGAACACATTGTGTACCTACCTGTTTTCACTCCCATTGCTTACACATATATCGTACTCCATTAAAGCATTTGTATAATGCTTACTACCCTTATGTGGGGTACTGAGGTGATTATCCACGTGGATAGCCTACTAAACGATTCCGGAATGTGGTTGAAAGTGTGTTGTTTTTGCTTTGAGCATATGCTGGAAGCGTTTCCATGTCGTGTGATGGTCATCAAGGTGCAGTGATCCTAAAATGGGATGCAGGCTTGACGGTGTGATAGATGAAGAAGTGTGAGAGATAAATGCACTTTTTTATAGTTTGCGTATGCTGGTAACACTGATTAGCTCAAATTAGCTCAAATATTTCCTATAAAGATTTCATGTTTAAAACCCTATCAGATATGCCGCAGGAATATGCCATTGTCAGACCCACACCACATCTGCATGTGGTGTTTCAGCTTGCTGCACAATGCTGCAGCTGGCAACTCCTGTCCATCAAGGCCCTCAAAAGCTACCTGGTACAACATTATCTGCGTGATAACAAGAAAGCAAAGGTGTGCTTCAGTGATGAAACCATGGTTGAACTTGGGCTCAGAAATTAACCCAAATTGAAGCGTTGTTTGGGATAGGACTCCACATCCCATTGCTATGCTTGATAAGGATTATGGCTGTGCAGAAGATGAGGATTTGGAGGCTGATAACCTTCTTCCCAACTAAAGCATTGATGCTCACTTCTATCTCGACGTATAAAACGTGACTGGCCCTGACACTTCACCAAGACCGGCTGGCTATCCCTTACCCCTCTGGCTCTCTTTCAGGGGAAGTCTTTTCATTCACCACTGTAGAAAGAAAAGCAGCTGAAGGTTTTAGAACTGACATTGCTCTCTGCCGAGGTGAAGTTTAACATTTTAAATTCCAAACCTTTATTTTGGTTTGCAACTGTATGTTAAAATGCATTCATTTTGATGAAGATCTTACAATCCTTCTGTTGCACCTGGACCTCTTTGCAGGGTCATCCCCAAACCTTTTGCCTTCAATCTCCTGTTTTCTGAACCCGTTGTTGTGGACTTTTAGGACTCTGTACACTTTACTACTGCTAACCAGTGCTAAATGGCTCATGCTTGTTCCTTTAAGCATGGTAAAATTGGCGTACACCCGTTTGGCACATTTAGTTTACTCGTAAGACCATAGTAAAATGGTGCTAGGTTCTGTTAATTAAATGCTACTAGTAGGCCTGCCATGACAAGGAGTCATCCTGTTGAGGCAGTAGGGTGTGGGGTCGTTAAATTGTCTGTGTACAAAAAAGTACCCCTTGTGCCATGGATTTATGTGATCAATGTATAGGGTACAGGATTGTTCTTCGCCTTTTTTACCAACTTTAGTTCGTTATTTGCTCATGATATTCTTCCTGTGTCACCTCACACTTCTATACCTTTGATGCTCGCATGACATGCATGTATCTCAAGACATACTGGCAAACATGTGACAAACACAACATTTTTTTTAAAGAAAGAGACTCCTTGTAGTGGATCTTTTTAATCAGTCCACAAAGTGTATTTATAATACAATACAAAGCATAATCACATAAGTGACAGTCAAATAGAGGATTTACACCTCCCCGACACCTAAATAACGGAAACAACACCATGCTTCAACCATATAGGGCCTCATGGTATCTGTAGGACCCCACACTTGGAGGAAAATAATATGATAACATGATATAAATTAACTATCCTTTTTGTTGAACGCTTTTAAAAGAAATCAGCCCCCCATGTTTGTTGAAACAATACTATGTGGCTTTACATGTGGATCCTTATCTGTGTTGATACAAAAAGTATTATATGAAAAAAGTCAATTGGGGGGCGTGGCTTGGGCGCCGATGGCGATGGTCGCCTGAGAGCTCGGCTCCGGGACTGAGCCCGGATTTATCCTGAATATCGGAGGCTGAGGGGCACCCCAGACCCCGCATTCGGTTGAACGAGGCGACGACACCCTCCCGAGGGCCCTGGTGGAGTTTGGACGGAGGTGGCTTTGAAGAAATGCCGAAGTTTGCGGAGTGGCGGAGTGCAACCCAATATGGCGCCCGGACCCCTTTGTCCCCTTGATCGGACCTACGGAGTTGAGGAGGTCTCGCGGGTGTCGCCCGGCACCCAGCTTCACCAGCCTCAGTTGTTTTAAACATTAGACATTGGCTGGTTCAGACCCTTTACAGCCGGACCATACTCGATTGGACGTCCGGGCGGGTGCCCACGCGCTAGAGGGCGCCGGGCACGGGTGCACTCAGCTCTAGGTAGTGGTCGACACCGCGACTCCGCAACTGGCTGCGAGTTCCTGGCCGCCCCAACTACATGGTTGGCGCGACGCTCGGACGCCACAGGGAAACCGGGGGAGTTGGTGGCCCGTGCCCCAGAGCTATAGTGGGTGAACGGGCCTGCCCGACCCGGAGACGGGTATCTCCGCCCCCTTATCGGTGCCCTCGGACGCCGTGGCGGTGGCGTGAGCCGAAGCGGCGGAGTCTCCACAGGCTCTGGAGAAGGAGATCGCCCATTCTGGACTGGAGAGCGGAATCCCGGGAAAAACGTGCTGGTCACCTGCACACGGAGGCGACTACTCCGGGACCTTTGCGGAGAGCCCCTGGCAGCATGGGGAAACCTAGAGGAGCCAAGGGATCCAGCCAGGCCACCTCGGACTCTGAGGCCCAGGACAAGGAAGAACATGGAGATCCTAAAAGACCTGGTGGCGCACTACTCCAGCAACAATTCGACCGTGTACTGGAAGCCATAGAGGCAACTCGGTCGGCCCTACAACAGGACATTGCCCAGGTGGCGACTGGCCTGGGCCTCCTTAGGGCAGACCATGGTAAGCTCTCGGACCGGGTCAAGGAGGTGGAGAGCACGGTGAGAACTATGGAACCGGCGCAGAGAACCCTGGCCGCGACGATAAAAGATGCCATGTCCCGAATCGAGACCCTCGAACGGAGGGCGGAGGATGCGGAAGGCCGAAACAGGAGGAATAACATTCGGGTAGTGGGCCTGCCGGAAAAGGTTGAGGAAGGCGATATGGTGCGCTACCTGGAGACCTGGCTCCGAGACACGGTGGTCCCGGAGGGCCTGTCCTCCTTTTACACTCTAGAACGGGCCCACAGAGTTCCAGCGCGACCCCCGCAACAGGGACGAGCCCCGAGGCCGGTGGTGGCGCGGTTGCTACATTTCCGGGACAGAGACCTGATCCTAAATGCCGCCAGACACAATGGCCCGTTCCAGGTTGCAAACAGCCAGGTGAATATCTTCCCTGACTATACCTACGAGACGCAGCGCAAGCGGTTCTCCTTCCTGGCGGTTAAGCGTGAACTCAGGAGTGAAGGCATCCAATATTCACTCCTATTTCCCGCGAGGCTCCGAGTCATTGTCGACGACAAAACCCAGTTCTTCGACACCCCGGAGGAGGCCTGTGACTGGCTCGAACTGTACCGAACAGGGAAGGATGGTTATAACGCCTCGACCCATCAGGCGGAGGAGCCGGAACAAAGGAGGCGATCCAAAAGGGACAGGAACCGCCGCGGCCGCACAGGAGGACCCTCGACAGCGGAGACGTCATCTGAGCGGAGGGGAGTGTTGGAGGTTCTGTCGGAACTGTCGGGAGCAAAGGGCGAAGACATCGAAGAGGAGGAAGAAAACCCGGGTGCTCGGGGGCACCATCGGACTCGGAAGACTCAGTGGCAGACAGTACCCACACACCGGTGATCACACCGAAGTCGGTGGAGGACCTTCTGGACGGACAGGGGTAATGGGATCGATTGCCTTGTTTTGGGTGGGGGCCCGGCAGGGGGGTGGCGGTTGCCGTCCTTTATTGCTGACAATGGGAGAGGGAGGGTCGGGAGGCTTCTACTCTTGCCCCGAAAGATTTTGATACGGGGGGGCTTGTGATAGTCCTAGTAGCCTGGGCGACGAGGGCCCACTGCCTCCGCTCAGCCCGCACCTGGCCCATAAGGCCTTCCTACGGTGGCGACCGTAGGGCTAGTGGGGTTTTTGGGGTTGTTTTCCGTAGAAGTTTGGATGGGATCTAGATGGTGCAGTTTGGGTCCTGTTCTGGGGTGGTTGGGTGGGGGGTTTGTTGGGTTTTGGGGGGTTTGGTTCTGGTTGGGGAAAATGGCCGCCGACAGCGCTGGGAGGAATGATGTTTTTTCTTTGTGGGGACCCGGACGGGGGGACTGTGCAAGAACACTTTGGGACAATGGCTGATGTTGCTAACTTGAAATGTATTACTTGGAACGTGAGGGGGCTTCACACTATGTCTAGGCGTCACAAGGTCCACGCTTATTTAGTGCGTAGGGGAGTGCAAATGGCGCTGCTGCAGGAAACGCATCTGAACAAGGCGGAAGGGGCGGCGCTTCAGCGTAGGTGGCGAGGACAGGTCTTCTCCACGGCGTACTCTGCTTATGCCAGGGGGGCGCTAATATGGATCAGGGCAGGAGTCCCCTTTCAAGTCACGAGGACAGTGTTGGACCCGGAGGGGCGCTTCGTGGCCATATCAGGCACGCTAGGAGGGAGGGACTTGAATGTTTGTTGTGTGTATGCCCCTAATATGGATCAGACTGCCTTCCTTTCCGGGTTATCGGGCTCGTTGGCCCACCTTTTCACAGGTCCCCTCCTGCTGGGGGGAGACTTTAACTCCGTGGTAGATGTAGACATGGACCGCTCGCATCCCCCGCTCCCCGACTCCCCGGTCCGGCGGGTGGCTAAGGGCCGTCAAGATTGGCAGACCCGCTGGGGTTTGACGGACATCTGGAGGGCGCATCACCCCGCGTCTAGAGATTATTCGTACTTTTCGAGCCTCCATGAGCTGCATGTCAGACTCGATGGCTTTCTTGGTTCGTCCGAATTAGTCTCGGCAGCGGTCCGATCGGAGTATTTATCGCGGACCATTTCGGACCATAACCCCCTCCTGCTGGACATTCGCTGGTTCCCTGGGACGCCAGCGGTACCCACCTGGAAGATGCGCCCCGAGATCCTCGAGGACAGTGTCTTCAAGGCAGACCTAGGGGAGAAAATCACGGATTACTTTGCATCCAACGGCGGTTCCGCGAGTACTAGGGCGTTCGAATGGGACGCTTTCAAGGTGGTGGTGAGGGGGTACTGTATCTCTAAGAGGGTGGGCATGCGGCGTGTTATCCTGGCTGACTTAGACGCAGCGGACCGAACGCTTCGCGAGCTCGAAATTAGCCGACCCGGACACCCGGAATTGCAAACACGAACGGTAGAGGCGAGGGAGAGGGTGGCGGTGGAGGTCGAGCGGCTCCGCTGTTTCGATTACAAGGCCTACACGGTCCGATCTATAGCGGAGGGCGACAGATCGAGCGCATTGCTGGCGTGGTTGGCCAACCCTACGCGCCAGTCCCAAACGACGACTAGGATGCGTGGGGCGGATGGGACCGAGGTGTGCACCCAACCGGAGATTCTTACTTGCTTCCGGCATTATTACGAATGTTTATATCGCAGTCGCTCCGCGCGCGACCCGGACCGGCTTGTTGACTATCTTCGCCCGCTGGAGCTCCGTACAGTGGAACGAGAAGTGGCAGACGCCCTGGGATCTGACATAGGCTTGGGGGAGATCCGCGGGGCCATCAAACGGATGGCGAGGAACAAGACCCCGGGCCTGGATGGCCTGCCGGTGGAGTTCTATGCAGCTTATGCTGACCTTCTGGCCCCTCGTTTACTAGTGGTCTACAGAGAGGCGAAGAGGCTGGGTCGCCTCCCCGGCTCGATGTGTGAGGCGTTGGTGGTTCCTCTCCTCAAGCCGGGCCGAGACTCGTCTGACCCGGGGTCCTACCGTCCCCTCTCAATGTTGACGGTGGACTACAAGATATTGAGTAGCATCTTGGCCTCGAGGCTGTTGGGGCACATGGGTTCCCTAGTACACGAGGACCAAGCCGGTTTCATCCCACGGCGAAATACGACCATGAACATCCGACGGTTGTTTCGCTTGCTTGGGGAACCGTTTGTGGATGCCCCGTCCCCGGTAGTGTTGTCGGTGGACCTGGAGAAGGCGTTTGATAGCCTGGAGTGGGACTATTTGGACGTGGTGTTGCGGAGGTTCGGCCTTGGGGAGGGATTTGTTAAATGGACAGCAGTTCTTTACGCTTCTGCTTCCGCCAGGGTTAGATCGGGCCCTTTGATTTCATCGCGTTATCCGGTGGAGCGTGGCACGCGGCAAGGGTGCTCCTTATCCCCGCTTCTTTTTGCACTAGCGGTGGAGCCACTAGCGATGCATCTTCGCTCGGGAGCCCACTATACGGGCTTATGGACAGCGGCGGGCCCGCATTACGTTTCGCTCTATGCGGACGACCTGTTGCTCTTCCTGGAAGATCCGATCGACGCATTACGGGGAGCGGAATTAGCGCTAACGGAGTTTGGGGAAGTCTCAGGCCTACGAGTGAACTGGTCTAAGACCTGCCTCTTCCCGATGCGTAGGGGTGTCCCCAATCCGGCGCTAAGTAGAGAGATCAGATGGGAACCCGACTGCTTTAAATACCTTGGGGTATTTGTGTACCACGACCAGCCCGACCTCCTAGACGGAAACATTGCCCGTTGCATGCGAGCACTCCGAGGCAGCATGGATTTTTGGGCCACGCTGCCGCTCTCCGTGGCAGGACGCATTGCCCTGCTCAAAATGGTGGCGCTCCCCCGACTATTGTATTACTTTCGGACTTTGCCGATCTGGGTACCACCGGCTACGTTTCGCCGCTTGCGTTCTATGGTGATCGGGTTCCTTTGGGGCACGGGCCGGCGGCGGGTGGCCCTCAATACCCTGATGAGGCCGAAGGACGAAGGGGGGCTCGCTGTGCCGGACTTTGAGAAGTACTATCTGGCGGCGCAGCTCCAGACATACACCCAGGAGATAGCCAGGGAGTTCAGAGGCCCGGAAGACGGTAGGGGGACGGGTATAGCCAGGCACGTCCTCTCCTTTATCGCGTTGCGACAGCGTTTAGTCCTTCGGGACCTATCGATGGAGGAGCGGACTATCCGACTCTGTTGGAATCGGGCTCATAACAGAGGTCACCTGCGGACCCCATATGCACCTGAAATACCATTGGGGATGCTGACGGCCCTCCCCCACGGAGGAGACTGGTCGCGACTGGCGGACTGGGAGGAGTCGGGTTTACAGCTCGTCGGAGACCTGTATGAGGACGGAGTGCTCCTGTCCTTTCAGGATCTCATTGACCGCTTTGGGATCCCCCGGGGCGACTTTCTGCTGCACTCGGCCATTGTGCGAGTGATCCAGGCGTATTGGCGAAACGGACTAGAGGAACCTCAGTTGTCTCAGGTGGGCCAGTATGTAATGATGTCGGCAGGAACAGTGAAGGCGGTCACCTGCCTTTACGGCAGGCTGATTGCCGAGGGGTTGGTCCCTCTCACCACACTGAAGTCCCGCTGGGAAGAGGACATCGGTGGGGAGATCCCGGAGACGACCTGGTCCCAGCTGGTGAGGCGAGCATGGAAGGGTACGCGTTGTGCCCGTTTCCAACTGGTCCACTACTATGTTCTCCATAGGGCGTACCTGACCCCGGTTAAGATCAGGCGTTACTTTGCCACAGCCTCGGCGGAATGCCCTAGGTGCCCGGCTCAGGAGGCGGACCTCCTACACATGCTATGGGCCTGTCCCGGATTGACGGCCTACTGGCAGGAGGTGACGGCGACTTTAGAAGAGGTGACGGGGAGGCACTTATCGTTCGATGCGGCGGTAGGGCTACTGCACTGGTTCCCCCATACCCCCCGGAATAAAATCACCAGTAAATTTATAGACCTGGGGCTCCTACTGGCTAAGCGAGAGGTGACCAGGAATTGGAAGGCACGTGCTGGTCCTACGGGCAGCAGATGGCACGGTGAACTTTTGAAATGGGCGGCGGGTGAGAGCGCGCTGCGTTATCAGTTGGCTTGGAGGCAAAGCAATGAGAAGGCGCAGGAGGCCGCGTTAGAATGGGAAACGCTGGTGCAGGCCCTCAGGGATTATTGTACCCCCAGCGACTCCGAAAACGAAGAAGCACCTAGACCTGAGTCCCGTTAAACACTAGCATTAACAGCACTATTACCTTCCCCGTGGGTCAAACAGTGGATCCTACAGTGATAAACTCCCTGGCGCTGATGGTGGGGGGGGGGGGGGGGGAGTTTCATAATGTCTGGTAGTTGGGGGGGGGGGGTTTCCTTTTGGGGGTTGGGGTTTGTTTAGAAAAGCAGATGACGGACAGTGTGTTATCCGGACCAGCTCCAGCACCCTACTGACCCCAGCTACATTCACCGTCTAACCCCTAGAACACGGGCCGCTTGGCTATATAGCAATACTATGGAAGGGGGTCGGTGGGCTGTATCTTGAAAGAGTTGGCTATAATATGATGCTGGTCGTTACTGTATTGTTGTACTAATTCCTGCAATAAAAATATATTTTAAAAAAAATGAAAAAAGTCAATTTATGTATTGTAAGTAATGTCAAGTGATTGAGTGTTTAAGTCTCTGTTTTGATAATCCTAGGGTAGACCCTAAACAACCCACATGGCAGGATGCATTGTATTTAAAATGTTGGGCATGTACCTTTAAGTTTTGCATGTCCTGGTAGTGAAAAACTCTCAAATTAACTTTTCACTATTGCAAAGTCTACCTCTCCCATAGAAAACATTTGGTTACATTATTACGTTTAATAAGTGCTGATTTGGAGTAGGTAAGAATGTCAACTTTGGTCTATAAATAATTGTCATTTAAAACCCTCTTTAATGGTAAAGTCAGATTTTAATTCACAATTCAGAAAATGTCAATTTTAGAAAATTTGCCTTTTTTTGTCCTAACCATTTGGTGCTTGAAGTATGTTCCTGGGCCACATGACTAGATGTAGTTAGCAGTTGGCCTTGTGAATTGCTCCCACACAGTGTCACAATAGAGGATCTGGGTTTTGGCAGGACGGGCCATCCTGGCTTAATGAGGGGACCTACCACACTTACACTTCAAAGGCACAGGCCCAGCATTCTCTGACTTCACACTGGCCTATTGTGCCCCAGACTGACTTGGACCAGGGCAGGGAGGCAGGAAATTCCTCACACATCTTTTAGGGAAAACTCCAAAAGCTTCTTCCACTTCAAAGTGGGAACCAGGTATAAATATTGAACCGTAGAGAAATCAAAGAGGGGAGGAAGAGGTAGTTCTGGGTGACACCGAGGTGGGCACGTCCTCCTCTTGCGAAAGTACTGATAATCAAAAAGGTCCACCTCGAAGAGGGTCAGTGTATATCCTGTTGTTTATGGAATACACACAGTGTGTTAAAATACCCCTCACACACCAAAAGGGCCCTTGGTGTCATGCTTCATCATTGGGGTCTTCCCGCCCGGCTGCCGGACGGGGCAGTGCTGCGACAAGCGACTACGCTGGAGCACCTTTTAAATGTGGGTGCTATGTGAGTGAGTTGGAGTGAGTGTCAGTAGGGTCAGGGGTGATATAGAAAAGTGATGTTAAAAAATACCTGGCCTAGTGATAGAAAAAACTATTTAATAAACGCTGGCTGGTATTAATAAAAAAAAATTGGTGTCGGAAAGGTTAAGCGGGTTAATGGGCTTACTTTCCTGTGCGGGTCAACATGTTTCGGGGCGCCATGCCCCTTCGTCAGGACCGGGGTCAGATCCCCCTGTCACTCACTAATGTATTTCCACAATAAAAAGTGTATGTACAAAAAGTGTAGGGGTGATCTTATTTATCAATGTGTATAGATATACATTTTATATTTATACAATTCCCTTGCTAATGCTAAGATACTGATGTAGTATGCCTGAAAGACAAGAGCACGGTATTATTAATGCGAGGATCCCACAGCGCTATTCTCTAAAATACCTGTGAGAGAAAAGGGGGGAAAACACACATACAGCAGTAATCTGGTACTAAGGATCCTCGAAGAGAATCACTAGTTTTTGTGAATATTGAAGTGATTAACTAGGCATAGTTAAACACACACACAGTTAAGCACACACACTTGTTGCGAGCACAGTACAGTAGGTTAAACTAGAAAGGGTATGTACTCATTTTCAAATACATACTTAGGAAGGTGAGGAACAATGCCCCATGAGCCAACTCTGGACAAAAGGGTATTTGAGGGTCCAACTGCAGGTGGGAAAGAAAAAGGGAAAAGAAGGGGAAAAGGGTTTCTTGTCCCAGTATTCTGATGGTAAGTAACTTAAAAGACAAACCTGGTTGAAAAACCAAGTGTGCCACTGTTCTTTAGCGTCTCCCTTACGGCTATGCTGTACTTACTCAGCCCCCAGCCTCGTTGTGCTTCCTCCTCCGTCCGTGGCTTCCGTGATTGTGAGGATGGAAGCTTGGGCGGGTGTTTATATAGTAGCGTTAATTGGAAAAATGCTCGCTTAATTAGTTAATGGCTTGCGACTCCGGACAGGTGTGCCCGAAAAAAGAGAGTCCCAAAGTTAGGGTAATGTGGTGGCCATTGTTAGCTAGTCACGGGTCTTTGTAATGATGGCACAGGGACTGGTTGTTGGTACCGATGCCCCCGTAGCTAGCCGCTATGTATATGATTTGTTAAAGATTAGTACAAGCGGAGCAGGAGGTAAAAAGACCATCGTCTTGGTGCAGCCGCTGTGCGGTGTGAACTGCGCATGGGCGAAGGAGTGTATTCGATCCGCGCATGCGCGGTGGAGTGTGGGATCTCTGCGCATGCAGACCTATGCAAACTACGATAGAGAATGTAGAAAGTTGTTGTAAGATAGGCGCAATACCAAGTACTCAGGGATGACCCAACAGAAGAGGTCAGGATCTGTATTCTGATAATGATCGAGGAAGCCATAGCACATGATTGGCTCTCGAAAAAAGAGAATGAATTTCTGATTCAAGACAACCCCAAAACACCCTATTTTTACACAATACCAAAGATCCATAAAGATGCCCCTTATCCACCTGGACGCCCTATAGTTTCAGGTATCGAATCAATCCTGGAACCCTTGTCAAAATTTGCTGACGCATTCCTCAGACCCATTGTGCAAGCAACCAATACCTATTTGAGAGACACGAAAGCTGTCCTACAGTTGGTCAAAGAGATACAGTTCGATCCAGAACAACACCTCCTAATGGGTTTAGATGTGGAGAGTCTCTACACGAGCCTCCCCCACCAAGAAACTTTGGAGATAATAGAGGAAGTTCTTTTCTCTACACCCTGGAAACATCACACACCAAGGCAGGTGGTACTTGAGTGTATCTCTCTATCACTGAAGAAAAACTACTTTCTGTACGAAGACACTTACTATCTGAAAAAGCACGGTACGAGCATGGGGAGCACCTGCGCCCCTAGTCTGGCCGGTTTGTACGTACACCACCTAGAAACGTCCAAGATCCTCAGCGACCAGAATCCCTACAGAAACCACGTGGTAACGTGGAAGAGGTACATTGACGATGTGCTTGTGATTTGGAGGGGCGATCAGGACTCAGTTAACCTATTCATGACATGGCTAAACCAACAAGATCGGTTCCTAAAATTTACCCATACTGTTTCCAAAGAGAGCCTTGTGTTCCTGGATCTGAATATCTACCCCATTGATGGAAAACTAGAAACAAGCACACATTTCAAACCTACGGCTAAGAACAGCCTGTTACTTTACGACAGCTTTCACCCGCGACACCTACGCGACATCCTACCCTATGTGCAATTTCTTCGACTGCGACGCAACTGCAGCAACATCAACAATTTTAAAACCCAGGCGGCGGATTTGGAATGTAAATTACTAAATAGAAACTATCCAAAAGCCATTGTTAAGAAAGGCCAAAAAAGAGCCCGCAACAACAACAGTGAGGCCTTACTAGAAGAAACATGTAACAAAGAGCCCGACCCAAGACCCATCTGTGTAACAACATACAACACTAACTCCAACCGCATCACTAAAATTGTGAACAAACATTGGAGAATGCTTAACTGTGGCAACCTTGACTTCCCTAAACCCATGTTCTCGCATAGGAGAGGCAAAAATCTTAAGGATATGTTGGTTCACACAAGGCCTAGGAACATGGAGTCCAACGCTCCCTCCAGACTTACAACAGTTGGAGGCCACCACCCATGTGGCTCATGCGCGTCCTGTCAATACACGCAAAAAAGACGCACCATCACATTCTCCAATCAGACTACATGGGAACAACGCTCATTTACCAATTGCAACAGTCGCAACGTGGTTTACTTAATCACCTGCCCCTGCAAAAAAGAATATATAGGTATGACTAGTAGACCGGTGAAAATTCACATGGGTGAACACCGCAGCAATGTACGCTGCAAAAAAACCACCACCAAAATGGCGACACACTATGTGACAAAGGGACACAGCATTCATGATCTGAAATGGACGGTCATTGAGGTTTTCAAGAGTGACGAGGACCTTCTAACGAAGGAACAACGGTGGGTGTACCGGCTGGGTACACATCAAACTGGCCTGAATGATGATATACCCTGGTCCCAACTGAACTCCTGACCAGTCCCAGTGCCCATTTATGGTGTTTAAAACAGTACTGGATTAGCCCAATCAGCTGACATTGTTTGTGCCTGTAAAAAGATTGTATAAAAGTACCTAGACCCTAAATACACAATCATGCCACACTTGTAAATACAGCTGTAGCCACCATCTCTATTATACCTGCAGGCTCTCCTTGGCAGATTGACTAATCTCAGTGTACCCTGTACCTAGTAATAATTCCCAGATACAGCACTAGGATTTTCCCGATGTATCCATCACGATTTTGCTAACATTTGCTAAATATCTGAAGTAGTGAGCCGCTTAATACTCTCATTTGTCTTTCATTTCACCCGCGCAGTGCGCCTCTACCTTCCGCGCATGCGCGGAGATCCCACACTCCACCGCGCATGCGCGGATCGAATACACTCCTTCGCCCATGCGCAGTTCACACCGCACAGCGGCTGCACCAAGACGATGGTCTTTTTACCTCCCGCTCCGCTTGTACTAATCTTTAACAAATCATATACATAGCGGCTAGCTACGGGGGGCATCGGTACCAACAACCAGTCCCTGTGCCAACATTACAAAGACCCGTGACTAGCTAACAATGGCCACCACATTAACCTAACTTTGGGACTCTCTTTTTTCGGGCACACATGTCCGGAGTCGCAAGCCATTAACTAATTAAGCGAGCATTTTTCCAATTAACGCTACTATATAAACCCCCGCCCAAGCTTCCATCCTCACAATCACGGAAGCCACGGACGGAGGAGGAAGCACAACGAGGCTGGGGGCTAAGTAAGTACGGCATAGCCGTAAGGGAGAGACTAAAGAACAGTGGCACACTTGGTTTTTCAACCAGGTTTGTCTTTTAAGTTACTTACCATCAGAATACTGGGACAAGAAACCCTTTTCCCCTTCTTTTCCCTTTTTCTTTCCCACCTGCAGTTGGACCCTCAAATACCCTTTTGTCCAGAGTTGGCTCATGGGGCATTGTTCCTCACCTTCCTAAGTATGTATTTGAAAATGAGTACATACCCTTTCTAGTTTAACCTACTGTACTGTGCTCACAACAAGTGTGTGTGCTTAACCTTGTGTGTGTTTAACTATGCCTAGTTGATCACTTCAATATTCACAAAAACTAGTGATTCTCTTCGAGGATCCTTAGTACCAGATTACTGCTGTACGTGTGTTTTCCCCCCTTTTCTCTCACAGGTATTTTAGAGAATAGCGCTGTGGGATCCGCGCATTAATAATACCGTGCTCTTGTCTTTCAGGCATACTACATCAGTATCTTAGCATTAGCAAGGGAATTGTATAAATATAAAATGTATATCTATACACATTGATAAATAAGATCACCACTACACTTTTTGTACATACACGTTTTATTGTGGAAATACATTAGTGAGTGACAGGGGGATCTGACCCCGGTCCTGACAAAGTGGCATGGCGCCCCAAAACATGTTGACCCGCACAGGAAAGTAAGCCCATTAACCCGCTTAACATTTCCGACACCAAACATTTTTTATTAATACCAGCCAGTGTTTATTAAATAGTTTTTTCTATCACTAGGCCAGGTATTTTTTAACATCACTTTTCAATATCACCCCTGACCCTACTGACACTCACTCCAACTCACTCACATAGCACCCACATTTAAAAGGTGCTCCAGCGTAGTCGCTTGTCGCAGCACTGCCCCGTCCGGCAGCCGGGCGGGAAGACCCCAATGATGAAGCATGACACCAAGGGCCCTTTTGGTGTGTGAGGGGTATTTTAACACACTGTGTGTATTCCATAAACAACAGGATATACACTGACCCTCTTCGAGGTGGACCTTTTTGATTATCAATAAATATTGAACCCTCAGACTTAACTCTTCAGATCACATATGGACCTGTGAAAGACTCAGATGAAGGACTGCTCTTCTGCCCTGTTGCTGTGCTGCAAGATGGACTGTCCAGCTGCTCTGCTGCCCTGCTGCTTTGCCGGCAAGATGGACTGCTCAACTACTCTGCTGCATAAGGAAGAAGAACTGACTTGCACCTTTTCACCAGGACCACTGAGGGAATCCAAGGGCTCTAACAGCCTTGGACTCTGCACCTGGACTTGCCTACTGTGAGTCCTAAGCCACCAAGTGGTGCCTCCCCAGTCATGGACCCTTCTGAGTAGGAATAAAGGTGCCCTGTCAGCCCAGCTGTGGTACCCATCAGAACTGATGCTGCACAACGCAATCCATGCTGCTGCTTATCCAAACTGACGCAGGGCATAGCAGCATAAAACAACTAAACTCAGGATCTCGAATTGCAGCCCTCGCACTTCCCCACTGAAACTGACGTTTTGTGGTACAACTCCACACAGCCTTTGCACTGCAGACCATGCAGCTTCTCATCGGAACTGAACAAGTATGACTCTACTCGAAGCAGGACCCTCCATCGCTCCTCGGAACTGCCGCTGTGGGGCACAACCCCCCACATCCTGGATATAGGGTACAACTTTCAGCGGGCCTAATCTGGTCCCTGTATCCAGCCCATGCTCCATCGGGGTTGATCTAAACTTGTGACTTTGTCCCGGTCCAGTGCAACCAGATAACCACAGTTGGTGTTCTTAGGTTGCCGCTTAGTCTGGTATGCAAAAGACATCTTGGGCACTTTCAGAAAGTTGACCTGGGAATGAATTCATTCTGCCTATGTCGTGCTTTTAGCTTTGTGGTTTGCAACTCACATTTCCTGGCTTCCAATTTGCTTGCTTTATTTCCGTTAGACTGTGCTGCTTCAATTTGTGCCTCCCCATGCTAAAGCCATGTTCACAATATTCCTCAGAAACTCATTTTCTTTAATAGGCAGGCTTTTACATCTTGCTCTTATCTCATTACATTTGCTGGGCATTCAAAGACCGAGATCAAATGTCAAGCTGTGTTTTCATGGGAGCATGGTGTTTATGTTGCTTTCGTCTGACTTCAGAGTGGGAGCATTTATAGGAAAGAGGAGTGCAGCATACTCTCTCCCTGGAGCATGCTTGTGGCCTGTTAGACGGACCGGGAGGGTCGGCCGAGTATAAGGGGAGAGGTCTCCAGGGAGAGCCGTCTCCAGCGATCGTACAGACAAGTAACTTCCCCCCCACAGACGGACACCACACAAGGATAAGGTTAAACGATACTTTATCAGCAATTCTTCGAGTTCGGTCAAATGATACAAGGAGGTCTGGACTCAGGGGTCCCCTCGGTTCGGGTCTCTGGTTGGGAAAAGGGGTAGCGGGACAGTCTTGTTACCAATTGGGTGGATGGAAAGCTCTCAATCCTCGAGCTCGGCGTTCTAGATGATCGGGCCGCGGCGGAGCCAGCAGGTCCCGAGGTGGTTGAAGGTAGCGACGGTCCGCGGCGGAGCCAGCAGGTCCCGATGAAGATGGTGGTACAAACGGTCCGCGGCCACGCCAGCAGGTCCCGACGACGATGAAGGTTTACGGAGGTTGCGGCAGCGCCAGCAGGCAGGACGATAGTTCACAAGGTAGGGCTACGGCAGCGCCAGTAGTCCGTCAAGGATGAGTTCTTCTCTGCGTCTCTCGACTCCAGGATACAACTGCCTTCCTGCTCTGGAGCTGCCTCAGTTATAGGGCTGGTGCCCTTTGATGTCCGGACCCTCGCACTTGGAGGTCGGGGGGTCCAGGATGAGGGAGTCCAGACACCCAGCAGGGGGGTGGAGCCAGCGCCCGGGGAAGCTGGGGGCGAGCGGTACCTGGCGGGGGAGAGCCATCGACACCTCTTTCTCCCATTGACCTGCCAAGTAGTCCGCTCACCTCCTGGGTGGATGGTGGTGCCGGGATGTCTGAGGCCTGGCCAGGCCCAGGGTTAGGGTCGATCGGAGGCCACGCGGCCTCGTGGTGCAGTGTCCAAGATGGCGCCCAGGTCGGGCGCGCGGGCCAGTAGGGGATCGGGCCCAAGAGGTCGAGATGTTCAGAGGCAGGGGTCCCGAAGGGGACGGAAAACGTGGAGTGGTGGTGTGTAACACTTGAGGGACCGGGCTCGGGCCTGGTCGGGCAGAGGGGGAGCGGGCCCTTCATGTGGCCTGTCCAACATGCGTCCCCCCCAGCTGAAGGCGGGGAGAGTCACCCATCCTCTTGGGGACTCTCCTCGTCGAGGCGGAAAAAGCGTGACAGGCCATCCGCGTTGGCGTGGTCTTGTCCAGGTCGATGTTCCACAGTGAAGTCCATCCCCTGTAGGGAGATGGACCAACGTAGTAGTTTTGGGTTCTCCCCCCGCATCTGCATCAGCCACTGCAGGGGTCGATGATCGGTCTGTACCCGAAAGTGTGTGCCAAAGAGATAGGGCCGGAGCTTTTTGAGGGCCCATACCACGGCGAAGGCCTCCCTCTCGATGGTGCTCCAGCGTTGCTCTCGAGGCAGGAGTCGCCTGCTGATGAAGGCCACTGGCTGATCAAGGCCTTCGGGGTTCAATTGAGACAGGACCGCCCCAATGCCGTGGTCGGAGGCATCCGTCTGGACGACGAATTCCCGGATGTAGTCGGGGGCCTGGAGCACAGGGGCGGAGCACATGGCGGCCTTTAGTTGTTCGAAGGCTGTTTGACAATCTGGGGTCCAGTTGACCTTCTTTGGTTGATTTTTGGATGTGAGTTCTGTGAGGGGCCCCACTATGCTACCATAGTCCTTCACGAACCGTCGGTAATAGCCCGTGAGTCCCAGAAAGGCGCGTACCTCGGTCTGGGTGATGGGGGGCTGCCAGGACTGGATGGCGGCGATCTTGAGCTGCAGAGGGGCCACCAGGCCGCTTCCCACCTGGTGTCCGAGGTAGGTCACGGACCCCTGACCAATCTGGCATTTGCTGGCCTTGATCGTGAGGCCAGCTCGCTGAAGGGCCTGTAGCACCTCTCGGAGGTGGCGGAGGTGGTCGGACCAGTGGTGGCTGTATACAGCGATGTCGTCTAGGTAGGCGGCACTGAATCCTTCGAGTCCGGCCAAGACCTGATTAACGAGTCGCTGAAACGTTGCTGGGGCATTCTTCATGCCGAAGGGCATGACCTTGAAATGATAATGGCCGTCAGGAGTGGAAAACGCAGATCGTTCTTGGGCCCGGGGTGTGAGGCCGATCTGCCAGTAGCCCGCCGTCAGGTCGAAAATGCTGAGGTAGCGGGCAGCTCCCATGCGGTCGATTAGTTCATCTGCCCGGGGGATGGGATGTGCGTCTGTTCTGGTGACCGCATTCAAGCCCCGGTACTCGACGCAGAACCGGAGTTCCGGTGTGGTGCCGGGGGTGGCTGCTTTGGGGACCAGTACTACTGGGCTGGCCCAGGGGCTGTCTGAGGGCTCAATGACCCCGAGCGTGAGCATCTTGGTTACTTCTTCTTGGATGCAGGCCCGTACCCGATCTGGTACGCGGTAGGCCCGGTGGCGGATAGGGGGGCTGTCCCCCGTGTCCACGTCGTGCACACACCAGGAGGTGACACCTGGGGTGAGGGAGAACAGGCTGGCGAACTGCAGCAGAAGGTCTTGACATTCTTGGCGTTGTTCCAGGGTGAGGGCCTCCGAGAGTCGGACCCCGTCCACGGAGCCGTCTTTCTCCCGAGTCCGTAGGAGGTCAGGGAGGGGTTCGGAGTCTTCTTCGGCTCCATTGTCTGTGGCCATCAGGAGGCTGAGTTCTGAACGCACGAAATGGGGTTTCAGTCTATTAGCGTGGAGGACCCGGAGGGGGTTTCGTGAAGATTCCATGTCGATGAGATAGGTGACAGGGCCCTTGCGCTCGACTACTTTGAAGGGCCCCGTCCACTTGTCTTGCAGGGCGCATGGTTCGGTGGGGGACATTACCCATACTTGTTGGCCGGGTTCAAATTCGATGGAGGAGGCATTTTGGTCATACCACTTTTTCATGTCCTCTTGACTGGCCTCCAAGTTTGCTTTCGCTATCTCCCTGAATCGTCTGGTCTGGTTGCGGAGGGTTAGGAGGTATTTGAAGACATCTGGAGGGTTCTTTAGAGGGGGCATTTCCCAGCCTTCCTTGACTAGGCTGAGCGGCCCCCGTACGGGGTGTCCATACAACAGTTCAAACGGGCTGAAGCCGAGGGACTTCTGGGGGACTTCTCGATATGCGAAGAGGAGGCACGGCAGTAGCACATCCCACTGGCGACGGAGGGGCTCTTCCAACCCCCCAATCATCCCTTTGAGCGTGCGGTTGAACCGCTCAACGAGTCCGTTTCCTTGAGGGTGATAGGGGGTCGTGAATCGGTAGGTGACCCCACACTGTTGCCAGAGGGACTTCATATATTGTGAAATAAAGTTCGTGCCTCTGTCGCTGACGACTTCTCGGGGGAAGCCCACACGGGAGAAGATCCCCATCAGGGCCCGGCCGACTACCGGGGCTGTCACAGTTCGCAGGGGAACAGCCTCGGGGTAGCGGGTGGCGTGGTCCACCAGTACCAGGATGAACCGATGTCCTTGTGCTGTACGGGGGTCCAGGGGCCCCACAATGTCTATCCCGACCCTCTCGAACGGGGTGGTGACCACTGGAAATGGTTGCAGGGGGGCTTTTAGTTTGCGGCCGCTCTTCCCACTGGCTTGGCACGTGGGGCAAGATCGGCAATGCTGGAGTACATCGTTCCTCATTTTAGGCCAGAAGAAGTGGGTCACTAGGCGGCTGTAAGTTTTATCCTGACCCAGGTGCCCAGCCAGGGGGACATCGTGGGCCAGATTTAGCAAGAAGTCTCTAAAACGGAGGGGCACCACTAGCACTCGACTGGCCCCCAACTCCGCGATCCTTTGTTCACTGTATAGCAGATCATTGTCCCAATAGACCCAATGTGTTCCGGAGGTATCCCCTGCGCTCTGGGCGAGGGCTTGTTGGCGGAGTCCCTCGAGGGAGGGACAGGTCTTCTGCTCTTGGCGAAACTGCTCCTGTGTGGGCCCCCCCTCTTGATGCCACTGGTCGAGGCCAGAGAGATCCGGAGGTTGAGCTGGTTCTGGGGGGACGGCACGGTCGGCGTCTTCTACTGGAGCGACCGGGGGAGGAGGCGCCGGCCATTCAGGTTCCTCGGGTCGGGGATTGGCACGGGCAGCCATGGACCGGGTGGTGACGCACGCCCAGTCCGGGATGCCTAACATCCCCAGGTGTTCTCTTCGTTCTACGGCTGCCCATGGAGAGCTTTCAAGGTCATTCCCCAGGAGGCAGTCTACGGGAGCATCATCTCGGACCGTCACCTTCAACATGCCGGAGACTCCTCCCCATTCGAAAGGGACGCAGGCCATCCGACACAGACTCTCCGAGTTATCAGCTGAACGGACAGGGCAGAGAATATTTGGTAGGAATTGTTCTGGGGTCACCAGGTGACAGCGGACGGCTGTTACACTGGCCCCGGTGTCACGGAGGGCTTCGGCCCGGCGTCCATTGATGCTCACCCATTGACTGTACTTCCGGGTGTTAGCGGGTAGGGGGACCCGCGGGACCATGTCTTTCCCCCCTAAGCAGGCTAGAGCCATGGCGGCTGGCTCCCATTCTTGATGTTCTTGCTCATATTCTTCTTGTTCCTCGGAGATCTGTTCTTCCCCCAGGGCAGCAGCAGCCACCTGGCGGGGTCTCGGGCTCTGGTTCTGTGGGCAATTTGGGTCGTTTGCGTAGTGGCCGACTCGCTGGCATCGGTGACACGTGACATTGGCCCTATATCCCGGTCGTGCCGGGGTGCTGCCCCGGTTGGCCGGGGGGGTGGTGCTGGCAGCGGGGGCGGCCGGAGCGCTGTCTCTTCCTCGTCCTTGGCCCCCTCCTCCTCCTCCTCGGGGACGGTGCTGACCGTGGTGGTTTCGGTTCTGTTCATAGGACCCATTTCGGCCCACTCTGGTGATTTCCCACCGGTCAGCTTCGGCTGCGAGCTGCCGTGGATCAGTCAATTTGCTGTCGAGGAGGTGCTGCCGGAGCTCGATGAAGCAATTGTTTGACAGATGCTCCCACACCATGAGGTTGAAGAGCTGTTCGTAAGTTGTGACATTGCTTCCTTTGATCCAACCCTCGAAGGCTCTGCTGAAATAGTTCACGTACTCCACCCAAGTTGTACCCGGGATGCGGGTGCAGTCTCTGAACCTCTGGCGGTACATCTCGGGTGTGAGCCCATAGCGGGTGAGGAGGGCCGCTTTCATGTGGTCATAGGAGGTCATCAGATGGTCCGGGAGCTGTAGCAGGGCATCGCGGCCCTCATTGAGGAATCTCCCCCATAGACCGGCTCCCCAGTCGCTTCGATCGATCCGGTGGGAGGTCATAGCTATTTCGTAGGCCTTGAACCATTGTTGGATGTCGTCCTCTCGGAAGTATTCTCGGACGACATCCTTGGGGATGTGTACCTTCTTATCTGTTGCTCCCGGGGTGCGGGGTTGCTCGGTCGCCCCTGATTCCTTGTTCTGCTTGCGTAAGTCTATCTCAGCTAATTTGCGCTCATGTTCATATGCCAGTCTTTTTTCCTCGAGCTCTCTCTGTCTCTGTTTTTCCTCTCTTTCTTCTCGGAGCCTCAGATGTTCTAAGTTCAGTTTCTGTTCGGCCAACTTGAGTTCACCATCCATTTTGAGCCGGGCCATTTCTAGTTCATGTAGTCTTGTTCTTTCTCGTTCCTGGATCTCGTCTTGCGAGAGGCCCGTTCTTCGCTCCTCGGGAGCCGCGGTGTCTTTTTCTACTGCTGCGATATTTTGGTCCGGGGGTCTGACGGCCCCGGTTTCTGCCCAGGACTCCAGGGCATGCTTGAAATCGTCTTTGGTACTTAGACCGGTGGTAGCGATACCTAGTTCGATGCAGAATTGTTTTAATTCACGATGGCTGTATTCTTCCAATTTCTCCATCTGAAATTTCTCGGTGGATCCGCTTTCTTTGGTTGACATCGTGATTTCGTCGTGGGGTGAGCTACTCTCTGTACGATTATGCGGTGATTCGGATCGCGCCGCTGGCCACCAATGTTAGACGGACCGGGAGGGTCGGCCGAGTATAATGGGGAGAGGTCTCCAGGGAGAGCCGTCTCCAGCGATCGTACAGACAAGTAACTTCCCCCCCACAGACGGACACCACACAAGGATAAGGTTAAACGATACTTTATCAGCAATTCTTCGAGTTCGGTCAAATGATACAAGGAGGTCTGGACTCAGGGGTCCCCTCGGTTCGGGTCTCTGGTTGGGAAAAGGGGTAGCGGGACAGTCTTGTTACCAATTGGGTGGATGGAAAGCTCTCAATCCTCGAGCTCGGCGTTCTAGATGATCGGGCCACGGCGGAGCCAGCAGGTCCCGAGGTGGTTGAAGGTAGCGACGGTCCGCGGCGGAGCCAGCAGGTCCCGATGAAGATGGTGGTACAAACGGTCCGCGGCCACGCCAGCAGGTCCCGACGACGATGAAGGTTTACGGAGGTTGCGGCAGCGCCAGCAGGCAGGACGATAGTTCACAAGGTAGGGCTACGGCAGCGCCAGTAGTCCGTCAAGGATGAGTTCTTCTCTGCGTCTCTCGACTCCAGGATACAACTGCCTTCCTGCTCTGGAGCTGCCTCAGTTATAGGGCTGGTGCCCTTTGATGTCCGGACCCTCGCACTTGGAGGTCGGGGGGTCCAGGATGAGGGAGTCCAGACACCCAGCAGGGGGGTGGAGCCAGCGCCCGGGGAAGCTGGGGGCGAGCGGTACCTGGCGGGGGAGAGCCATCGACACCTCTTTCTCCCATTGACCTGCCAAGTAGTCCGCTCACCTCCTGGGTGGATGGTGGTGCCGGGATGTCTGAGGCCTGGCCAGGCCCAGGGTTAGGGTCGATCGGAGGCCACGCGGCCTCGTGGTGCAGTGTCCAAGATGGCGCCCAGGTCGGGCGCGCGGGCCAGTAGGGGATCGGGCCCAAGAGGTCGAGATGTTCAGAGGCAGGGGTCCCGAAGGGGACGGAAAACGTGGAGTGGTGGTGTGTAACACTTGAGGGACCGGGCTCGGGCCTGGTCGGGCAGAGGGGGAGCGGGCCCTTCATGTGGCCTGTCCAACATGGCCTTTTTTTTTTTTTATTTTAGACACAGTCATCTCAAAAGCTGTTCCATTCTTCAGCTGCACAAAACAGTTGCACGTTTTTTGCACAATACCTCTTCTTTGCTGAGTCCATTTAATTTCTGAAACTGCCTTTTTTAAAAACAAAATACAAAACTGCATTTCAGTCTGAGTGTCAGCCTAACATGTGGTGATCTTGGGCATTTACACTGTTTATGGCCCATTCACTGTTATGCACAGGATACGATCTTTTCAGAGGAAAAAGCCAGCTACATTGTAACACAATTTAACAACGCTTCGTTTTCACTTTGATGTGAAAAACGTATGCTTTATTTATGACATCTGTGGCAACTCGTTCTGGAGAGTTCAATACTTTTAAGGGCACTTTGTATGAAAGCTTTTGTGTTTATGTTTAGCTACACAATAATTATGTATTCCATCTGCAACTGTGCCTTTATCGGACAACATGTATTACTGGATATAAACAATTTCCTCATTTGTCCTTGCAGGCACTAGGGTCATGATTTCAATGGTGCAGCGGGTGCGGTGGCACAGGGAACTAAAGATTTAGGAAACCCACTGAATACTGATAATTGCAATATGTTACTACTAAACAAGCAGTTACAAGTGCAGTTACCTTGCAGGCACTAGGGTCACAATTTGAAGGGTACAGTGTTATGATGTGTGCTTCAGCAGGTACAGTGTCACACAGGTCAAAAGGCCTAGGAAACCTACTGTAAATTGTAAATTGTAAAATTGTAAATTGATACTTGTATAGCGCACTACTCACCCGCAAGGGTCTCAAGGCGCTTGTACGAATACCGCTGTGGAACCCATTGAGGCGTCCACTCCTGGGCACCCCCAAGGTGGAGGCCAGGCATTCTTAGCGTTGTGGGGGCCGTTGTGGAGATTAAGCAACCTATTGCCCAGAGTTGCAGAGTGGTACTCAATGATTGGAATAGGCACCGAGGCGAGAATTATCAGGTCCGTGGAATTTTTTAGCCCAAGACCCGCTGAGGCAGGGAATTGAAACCTGGTCCCGGGCTAGACCTCTGCATCAGGGCCTGCCGCTCTAATCATTGAACAATGAATATGGCCTGGGATCGCTAGATCACCAGGACTCTAGTGCGCACTACTAAATTAACAAATTTTTCAAAATGAAACAATTTTCAATGCGTATTTTTTCTTTGTTGATTTATCACGAGTTTAGTGAAAAAATTATTTGCATCAATACAATTTATACATAAACGATAAGTAATCAATATGAATTTCTCATACACATTTCATAAATCAATCAGTACACAACACAGTTATATGTACAACCCAATGCATTTCGGGGTTTACACCCCTTCGTCAGGGGTCTATGAGAAGGAAAGAAGAAAAGAAAAGGACACCCAATTAATCTCGATGCTTGAGGAGATATGTACTGTGTTATCTAAAATAATGCAAGATTCTCTTACCTAGATAACTGGTTGTTGCATGGTGGCGTGTATTATGAAGTTTAGAAGTATCTAAACAAATTAATAAACGAGTCAGTAACCCAATTCAAACGTGAGAAAGCACTACGCATCTGATAGTGCTTAAAAAGATTACCTTGATTCCAGGTTAAGGAAGACCTATCTGTAAATAATTAGAAATAAGTACCACAAGTTATTTTTATAATGCCTGTTAGTTTTAAACAGTCTGGTATGGCTTTTACAATGCCTATTTGATGTGAAACGACTAAAGCACGAAGCTCACCTGCAGTTCTTTTCAACTTAACTGTGAAGTTCTGGGATCTATTGGAATAGATAAATAAATATTGTTTATGGCCTCGCTTAAACGGTGGAATTAATTTATGTAGTTACCGGTATCAGATTGGGGAAGAAGTTTACCTGTGAGCCTTCAATCAGCGTCTCATGGTCTCGCTTTAAATCGGCGTGCTCCCGTGCCAGGGAAAATAAGTAAACAAATGCCGAGTTTAGTATTCGGTTACCTTGGTTGGCAACCTTCATATTGTTAGGGCATATGCAGGACTTTTCTTACCGGGAGTGTAAGAGAAACGGCGTCGTAACGGCGTCTTCCCTCAATGCTTACACCGATGAAGTAACGGTGTATCGAGTCCTTTCTCTATATTGGTTAATTAGACCCGACATTAAGAACGGACTGCGTCGCGAACTGGTAGCGGCCATATTTAAACGGGATAGTATTCCGGGTTGCTAAGTGTAAAACACGGCGAGAGTGTTGTTACTCATGATGTGCAAGAGCCTTTAAGTGTGTGTTTGTAAATGGAAATCATATTCATCAGTTTAGAAGAAGAAAGGAAGGTGAAGAAATGTTTTCCTTTAGTACTAAACAAAAACTCTAAACAAAGATTCTAAACAAAAATACTAAATGCCATGAAAAACAGATTCACATATTGACATGATCATCAATTTTTACAGATCGACAAAAACATTTGAAATAAAAACAGTCAAATATACAGTTTGTGGTGAACTATGTGTTTTCATTCGCAACCTATTGTGAAAAGCACTATGTTAGTTTTCTCCTTTGAGGAATCAGCTACATGTCATGGAGTCCAAATTAATGTTTATAGGAAACATATCATTTCTAATTTGTCATTTAACCCGTCTGGGGTCAAGGTATGTAATCTGCGAATCCAAAAGGTTTCTCTCCTAAGGAGAATTTTGGCATTGTCAAAACCCAATCGTTGTGGAATTTGCTCAATAATTTGGAATCGAATTTGTGCTATGGAGTGTCCCATTTCGATCCAATGTCTTGCCAATGGTGATGTTATGTTTTTATTTCGAATTCTGCTCTTGTGTTCAGCCAGGCGTATTTTCAATTTCCTGTCGGTTTTACCGACATACAGTAATCCGCACGGGCATTTTATGGAGTATACCAAGTGTTCTGCATTGCAATTTGCAGAGTGTCTTAAACTTATCTTTTCTCCTGTCCTAGGATGAGATAACGTATTGCCAGGGATTACATTGTTACAGTTTTTACAATTGAAGGACTTAGTTGTGCCTTTAGGAGTAACTGTACTGAGTTCCATGTCATCCGGTCTACTCAATAATTCTTTTAGGTTTCTTGAATTCGAGTATGCAAAAAGAGGTTTTTGTTCATAAAGATGCCCAAAATCGCTTTCCATTTGTAGGATTTCCCATCTTTTGATTATAGTCCTTTTTATTTCCCTTGTTGCAGTGGAGTACTTCGAGACAAATACCATTCTCTTGTTCGCTACTTTGGTCTTTTTTTGTAAAAGTTCTGTCCGTGGTATTGTTTTAAGCCTTTCCATTTGCATATTGATGAGTTTTTCGGGATATCCTCTACTAAGGTAACATTGTTTTTGTTGTTCGAGACTTCTAGTGCATTGAGCCTCATTGGATGATATCCTTTTAATTCTCATGAATTGCGATACTGGAAGATTGTCTTTCAAAGTAGTTGGATGGAAGCTTCCATACTGAAGTGAGGTGTTTTTGTCCGTTGGTTTTTTATATACTTGCGTGGCAATTGTGTTACCCTCAATTTTGACCTGAACATCCAAGAATGGTAGTGTAGTAGTGCTCATTTGGCTTGTGAATTTAATCCTGGGATTCACTAAGTTCACACTGTCAATATTTTTCTTCAGATCTGCAATTGGTTTCTTCCATATTAAAAAGATATCATCAATATACCGTTTGTAGTATAGGATGCCAGTTTGCCAAGTGATGTCTTCCAATATGTACTCCAACTCGAATTTAGCCATGAAAATGTTCGCGTAGATACATGCGCCAGGAAAGCCCATGGCCGTGCCGCTCAATTGAGTGTAGTATTCATTTTACCAAGCGAAGTAACTGTTGTTTAGGCAGAATTCCAATAGCTGCAGGATTAAATATTTCGTCTCTACAGGTTTGTCTGTTCTCAATAGTGCCCATTCCATAGCCTCAAGGCCTAGTTTGTGGGGAATCGATATGTATAATGACACAACGTCGATAGTGCAAAGTATTAAGCTTTCTTCCACTTCCAAGTTAAGAGAAGTCACGCTTCTTAAAAAATGCGAAGTGTCCTCCAAATATGTAGGCCAATCTTGTATGAAAGCTTGCGTGTGGGAATCAATGAATATGCCCAAGGTCTCAAAGATTGAAGAACAACCTGATACTATTGGCCTGATGGGGGGATTTTGCAAACATTTGTGTATTTTAAGCAAAAAGTATATTTTGGGCCTCCTTGGATATATTTGTCTTAGATATCTTTTCGTTGCGAGAGTGATCCACCCTAGCTCTTCGGCCTTGTCTAGAATTTGGTCCAAATTGCGGGATATCTCATTTGTAGGATCTTGTGGAAGTTTAAGGTAAACTTCACCATCTAGGAAATGTTCGTTTCCTTTCATAGTGTAGAATTCAGAGTCCATGATAACGAGGCCTCCCCCTTTGTCCGCCTTTTGAATGACTATATCTTTATTGTTACGTAGAGTGCGCAATGCACTCTGCTCTGCTCGTGTCAGGTTTTGTAGTTTACTTTTGTATTGAATTTTAGTCATGTCTGCCTTGACCAGAGTTTCGAATAAATCCAGGCTTTTGTGTGAAACGGGAGCCATGAAGTTGCTTTTAGGTTTGAACTGATTTGTGACATTATCCGGTGACTCTATGGGATTCAAAATGGTGAAAAAGTATTTCAGGCGTAATATCCTCATGAATTTGAAAAAGGCCACTTCGGTCTCAAGCTCATTTGTTCGATTAGTACTTACGAAGGTAGGTCCTTTGTTTAATAATTGAATCTCAAATTTAGATGGTGAATATTTGGAGATGTTGATTACTATGTTCTGCTCTGACTCCGTAGTCCCGTTTTTTTCGCTTGCTCTTTCTCTTTCTCTTTCTCTTTTGCCTTGTCCTCTTCTTGTCTTTTGTCGCCGAACTGCGGTGTTGCTTGATCCGGAGGTTTGCCT
This sequence comes from Lissotriton vulgaris, assembly GCF_964263255.1. Classification (NCBI taxonomy): domain Eukaryota; kingdom Metazoa; phylum Chordata; class Amphibia; order Caudata; family Salamandridae; genus Lissotriton; species Lissotriton vulgaris. Next base: position 614,722,301 of record NC_141695.1, on the reverse strand, counting down.
AGGTTTGTACCCCTCTCTAAAAAAGGATCGATGGACGATGTGGATGCCAGATCTATCGTTACGGTCTTTTCAGAGTCTTTTTTACGTGATTGTTCTTGCGGTAAAGGTTGCCTGGAGATGCTTGTTTCACTATCAGAGACCATGCTCTCTTGAGATGAAGTTGTTTGCTGTTTCTTTTCTGTGAATCGTCTTTTGGCATAAACTTCTGCCCACGTATAGGCCTCATTCAATTTATAATCTATTGTATCACGCTTGAATTTGCGTAATTTTGTCTCCTGTAATTCTTTACCATATTTTTCAAGTTTAATGTCTATTTCCTCCAGATATTTACTCCAAGGGTCATCTTCAATCCTTTCCGATAGTTCTTTTTTCAAATTGTATATTTCCTCCTCTAGATCTTTTATTGTTTTGGCAAGTTCTTCAATGAGTAACAATATTAGGTCCAAAGAGCATTTATTCAAGATCTCGAACCATTTTTCCATGAATTTTGGATTGCTGTTTAGTCGATATAACATTGGTCTAATTGCTAGCCTCAATCCTCGCAGGATTCTCCTAACACGGTGGTATTGGATAAGAGTAGTTGCGTGTAAACGTTGGTTGAGTTCACGTTTAGACAAGTATTCCAGTTGTTTGAGTTGTTGTACAACTGAGCCTCCTTGTGCATCAAAAGATTTGGTCTCCTTTATTAGCTTGTATATTTGTGTTGCTTCATCCGGCGTGTAGGCTTTGGTGTTTGCCCGGTTGTCCGTTATTGCTGCTATAGAGTCAAAAGACATTTTATCCGTGGTGCTAATACCTCGTGGGTGCAGTAGTGAATTAATGAATGAATGGTTGGGGGTATTGCACTCTATTATTCGAACTAAATTACTTGTGCGATATGTGTGCTGCACTAGATTAGTGCCTGCTGAACTCCTATAGAACAATGAATATGGCCTGGGATCGCTAGATCACCAGGACTCTAGTGCGCACTACTAAATGAACACATTTTTCAAAATGAAACAATTTTCAATGCATATTTTTTCTTTGTTGATTTATCACGAGTTTAGTGAAAAAAGTATTTGCATCAATACAATTTATACATAAACGATAAGTAATCAATATGAATTTCTCATACACATTTCATAAATCAATCAGTACACAACACAGTTATATGTACAACCCAATGCATTTCGGGGTTTACACCCCTTCGTCAGGGGTCTATGAGAAGGAAAGAAGAAAAGAAAAGGACACCCAATTAATCTCGATGCTTGAGGAGATATGTACTGTGTTATCTAAAATAATGCAAGATTCTCTTACCTAGATAACTGGTTGTTGCATGGTTGCGTGTATTATGAAGTTTAGAAGTATCTAAACAAATTAATAAACGAGTCAGTAACGCAATTCAAACGTGAGAAAGCACTACGCATCTGATAGTACTTAAAAAGATTACCTTGATTCCAGGTTAAGGAAGACCTATCTGTAAATAATTAGAAATAAGTACCACAAGTTATTTTTATAATGCCTGTTAGTTTTAAACAGTCTGGTACGGCTTTTACAATGCCTATTTGATGTGAAACGACTAAAGCACGAAGCTCACCTGCAGTTCTTTTCAACTTAACTGTGAAGTTCTGGGATCTATTGGAATAGATAAATAAATATTGTTTATGGCCTCGCTTAAACGGTGGAATTAATTTATGTAGTTACTGGTATCAGATTGGGGAAGAAGTTTACCTGCGAGCCTTCAATCAGCGTCTCATGGTCTCGCTTTAAATCGGCGTGCTCCCGTGCCAGGGAAAATAAGTAAACAAATGCCGAGTTTAGTATTCGGTTACCTTGGTTGGCAACCTTCATATTGTTAGGGCATATGCAGGACTTTTCTTACCGGGAGTGTAAGAGAAACGGCGTCGTAACGGCGTCTTCCCTCAATGCTTACACCGATGAAGTAACGGTGTATCGAGTCCTTTCTCTATATTGGTTAATTAGACCCGACATTAAGAACGGACTGCGTCGCGAACTGGTAGCGGCCATATTTAAACGGGATAGTATTCCGGGTTGCTAAGTGTAAAACACGGCGAGAGTGTTGTTACTCATGATGTGCAAGAGCCTTTACGTGTGTGTTTGTAAATGGAAATCATATTCATCAGTTTAGAAGAAGAAAGGAAGGTGAAGAAATGTTTTCCTTTAGTACTAAACAAAAACTCTAAACAAAGATTCTAAACAAAAATACTAAATGCCATGAAAAACAGATTCACATATTGACATGATCATCAATTTTTACAGATCGACAAAAACATTTGAAATAAAAACAGTCAAATATTCATTGATTCCCACATGCAAGCTTTCATACAAGATTGGCCTACATATTTGGAGGACACTTCGCATTTTTTAAGAAGCGTGACTTCTCTTAACTTGGAAGTGGAAGAAAGCTTAAAACTGTGCACTATCGACGTTGTGTCATTATACACATCGATTCCCCACAAACTAGGCCTTGAGGCTATGGAATGGGCACTATTGAGAACAGACAAACCTGTAGAGACGAAATATTTAATCCTGCAGCTATTGGAATTCTGCCTAAACAACAGTTACTTTGCTTGGCAAAATGAATACTACACTCAATTGAGCGGCACGGCCATGGGCTTTCCTGGCGCATGTATCTACGCGAACATTTTCATGGCTAAATTCGAGTTGGAGTACATATTGGAAGACATCACTTGGCAAACTGGCATCCTATACTACAAACGGTATATTGATGATATCTTTTTAATATGGAAGAAACCAATTGCAGATCTGAAGAAAAATATTGACAGTCTAAACTTAGTGAATCCCAGGATTAAATTCACAAGCCAAATGAGCACTACTACACTACCATTCTTGGATGTTCAGGTCAAAATTGAGGGTAACACAATTGCCACGCAAGTATATAAAAAACCAACGGACAAAAACACCTCACTTCAGTATGGAAGCTTCCATCCAACTACTTTGAAAGACAATCTTCCAGTATCGCAATTCATGAGAATTAAAAGGATATCATCCAATGAGGCTCAATGCACTAGAAGTCTCGAACAACAAAAACAATGTTACCTTAGTAGAGGATATCCCGAAAAACTCATCAATATGCAAATGGAAAGGGTTAAAACAATATCACAGACAGAACTTTTACAAAAAAAGACCAAAGTAGCGAACAAGAGAATGGTATTTGTCTCGAAGTACTCCACTGCAACAAGGGAAATAAAAAGGACTATAATCAAAAGATGGGAAATCCTACAAATGGAAAGCGATTTTGGGCATCTTTATGAACAAAAACCTCTTTTTGCATACTCGAGGTCAAGAAACCTAAAAGAATTATTGAGTAGACCGGATGACATGGAACTCAGTACAGTTACTCCTAAAGGCACAACTAAGTGCTTCAATTGTAAAAACTGTAACAATGTAATCCCTGGCAATACGTTATCTCATCCTAGGACAGGAGAAAAGATAAGTTTAAGACACTCGGCAAATTGCAATGCAGAACACGTGGTATACTCCATAAAATGCCCGTGCGGATTACTGTATGTCGGTAAAAACGACAGGAAATTGAAAATACGCCTGGCTGAACACAAGAGCAGAATTCGAAATAAAAACATAACATCACCATTGCCAAGACATTGGATCGAAATGGGACACACCATAGCACAAATTCGATTCCAAATTATTGAGCAAATTCCACAACGATTGGGTTTTGACAATGCCAAAATTCTCCTTAGGAGAGAAACCTTTTGGATTCGCAGATTACATACCTTGACCCCAGACGGGTTAAATGACAAATTAGAAATGATATGTTTCCTATAAACATTAATTTGGATTCCATGACATGTAGCTGATTCCTCAAAGGGGAAAACTAACATGGTGCTTATCACAATAGGTTGCGAATGAAAACACATAGTTCACCACAAACTGTATATTTGACTGTTTTTATTTCAAATGTTTTTGTCGATCTGTAAAAATTGATGATCATGTCAATATGTGAATCTGTTTTTCATGGCATTTAGTATTTTTTGTTTAGAATCTTTGTTTAGAGTTTTTGTTTAGTACTAAAGGAAAACATTTCTTCACCTTCCTTTCTTCTTCTAAACTGATGAATATGATTTCCATTTACAAACACACACTTAAAGGCTCTTGCACATCATGAGTAACAACACTCTCGCCGTGTTTTACACTTAGCAACCCGGAATACTATCCCGTTTAAATATGGCCGCTACCAGTTCGCGACGCAGTCCGTTCTTAATGTCGGGTCTAATTAACCAATATAGAGAAAGGACTCGATACACCGTTACTTCATCGGTGTAAGCATTGAGGGAAGACGCCGTTACGACGCCGTTTCTCTTACACTCCCGGTAAGAAAAGTCCTGCATATGCCCTAACAATATGAAGGTTGCCAACCAAGGTAACCGAATACTAAACTCGGCATTTGTTTACTTATTTTCTCTAGCATGGGAGCACGCCGATTTAAAGCGAGACCATGAGACGCTGATTGAAGGCTCGCAGGTAAACTTCTTCCCCAATCTGATACCGGTAACTACATAAATTAATTCCACCGTTTAAGTGAGGCCATAAACAATATTTATTTATCTATTCCAATAGATCCCAGAACTTCACAGTTAAGTTGAAAAGAACTGCAGGTGAGCTTCGTGCTTTAGTCGTTTCACATCAAATAGGCATTGTAAAAGCCATACCAGACTGTTTAAAACTAACAGGCATTATAAAAATAACTCGTGGTACTTATTTCTAATTATTTACAGATAGGTCTTCCTTAACCTGGAATCAAGGTAATCTTTTTAAGCACTATCAGATGCGTAGTGCTTTCTCACGTTTGAATTGCGTTACTGACTCGTTTATTAATTTGTTTAGATACTTCTAAACTTCATAATACACGCAACCATGCAACAACCAGTTATCTAGGTAAGAGAATCTTGCATTATTTTAGATAACACAGTACATATCTCCTCAAGCATCGAGATTAATTGGGTGTCCTTTTCTTTTCTTCTTTCCTTCTCATAGACCCCTGACGAAGGGGTGTAAACCCCGAAATCTATTGGGTTGTACATATAACTGTGTTGTGTACTGATTGATTTATGAAATGTGTATGAGAAATTCATATTGATTACTTATCGTTTATGTATAAATTGTATTGATGCAAATAATTTTTTCACTAAACTCGTGATAAATCAACAAAGAAAAAATACGCATTGAAAATTGTTTCATTTTGAAAAATTTGTTAATTTAGTAGTGCGCACTAGAGTCCTGGTGATCTAGCGATCCCAGGCCATATTCATTGTTCTATAGGAGTTCAGCAGGCACTAATCTAGTGCAGCACACATAGCGAACAAGTAATTTAGTTCGAATAATAGAGTGCAATACCCCCAACCATTCATGCTCTAATCATTGAGCCACACTTCTCTACTGAACACCCATTATTGCTATATGTTACTACGAAACAAGCAGTCACAAGTGCAATTACCTTGCAGGCAGTATGGTCATGATTTGAATGGTGCAGCAGGTGCAGTGGCACAGGGGCCAAGCGCTATAGGAAACCCACTGAACACAGAATATTATGATATTTTACGACTAAACAAGTAGTCACAAATGCAGTTACCTTGTAGGCACTAGTGTCATGATTTGAATGGTGCAGCAGGTGCAGTGGCACAGGAGCCAAAAGGTCTATTGAACCCATTAAACACCGATTATTGCTATATTTTGGTACTAAATAAGCAGTCAAGTGAAATTACCTCGCAAGCACTAGGGCCATGATTTCAATGGTGCAACAGGTGCAGTGGCACAAGGGCCAAAAGCTCTAGGAAACCCACTGCACACTGATTATTGCTATACTGTAATACTAAAAAAGCTGTCACTAGTGCAATTGCCTTGCCAGCACTAGGGTCATGATTTGAATGGTGCAGCAGGTGCAGCTGCAGAGCTGCCAAAAGTTCTAGGAAACCCACTGAACACTGATTATTGCTATATTTTACTACTAAATAAGGAGTCAGGAGTGCTTTTTTGGTTCTTTTTTAACCATTGAACCCAAAGTATTGCATAGCCTAAAGCATCACTGTAATCTATTGGCCATTCCTGTCTATCTGAATGAAATGAAATGTAAATTTATAGAGCGCGATTGCTGCCAGTATGAAATTGCTTAACAGAAGGGAAATCGCTGAGAAGTTAATGTGGAGCATTAATCAGAAAGGTCTTCAGCTGTTTCCGAAAAGAGGAAAGGTTGGGGTTGGACCTGTGTTGAAAAGGAAGTGAGTTCCATAACTTGCCGGCATTGTGAGGGAACGTCCTGCCGCCAGCTCTTGCCTTTTTTATTCTAGGGACTATGGCCATACATGCCTGGCTAGAACGAAGGTTTCTGCTAGGTTGATACTGTGTTATTAGGTCCTGGACAATAGCCGGTCCTGTGTCCCAGAAGGCTTGATGGGATATACACATGGCCTTGAAAGCGATTCTTTGTCGTACTGGTAGCCAATGCAGACTGCTCAGTCCAGGTTTGGCTGACAGTCTGCGCGGCAGCTGAAGCAATGTGCGGGCCGCACAATTATGCACTATCTGTAGCTTGCGCAGTGTGTTTTCCGGGACACCGAGATAAAGGACATTGTTAAAGTCCAGACGGGACTGAATCAAACCCTGAATGGCCACCTGCTTTGCCTCCAGAGGCAGAAGAGGGAGAACTTTCTTCAACATCCTTAGTAGACCGAAGCAGGTAGCCAAGAGTTTTATAGCCTGGGTGTTAAAAGATAGGGCTTTGTCCAGCCAAACTCCAAGGCTCTTTATGTTGTCCTTGGGTGTTGGAGGGGCGCCAAGGCAAGGGGGCCACAAGGAGTTGAAAAAAGTGGGGTTTGTGGGACCCAAGAGCATCAGCTCTGTTTTGTCCCCATTGAGCTTGAGGGAAGAAGAAGTCATCCATCCCTTTACCTCCTCTAGGCATTTTATCAGCCCATCTGAGGATGATAGACCAGCCTCCTGCGCCAAGGAGACCACTAGCTGAGTTTCATCCGCGTAAGAAATGATTTTAATACCAAACGGACAGACAACCTCAGCCAGTGGTCTCATGTAGATGTTAAAAAGCGCAGGGCTTAGGGAGGAGCCCTGCGGGACTCCGCACCTCAGTGGCCTGCTCGTAGATACCGTATCTCCATCACAAATTTGGAAGGACCTGTCGCTCAAAAAATATTTGAGCCATAGCCATGCTCCACCAGCTATTCCGACATTCGAAAGACGGCACAGCAAGGTGTCATGGCTGACCGTGTCGAATGCCGCGCTTAGGTCAAGGAGGATCACTGCCACTGATCCCCCTTGATCCAGGATCTTTCTGGTTTCCTCGGTGACTACCAGCAAGGCAGTCTCTGTCCCATGTCTGGGTCTAAAGCCCATCTGGGTGGCATCTAACAGCTGGTTATTCTCGAGAAAGTCCACAGGTGGATATTGATGTGCCTCTCGAGAATTTTGCTCACCCAGGGGAGCAGAGAGATCGGATGGTAGCTACTGAAGTCACCTGGGTCCAGATTGTTTTTTTTTAGCAGAGCACGAACCATGGCCCGCTTCCAAACAGGAGGAATGGTACAGGAGGTGATGGAGGCGTTCAGGAGGTTCATGATGATCGGTAGAACGACCTGAGATGCCAACATCATGACTTCTGGGGTTGCTGGATCACATGGAGACCCAGATTTTACCTTGCGGGCTATAGAATCCAAAGATTCAGGGTCTAGTGGTGGAAAGTGATCCAAAGTTATCAGGGATTGAGATGGAGTATCCCCCAAGTTTGTCTGACCCTGAGCTGTGGGATCTGGTGCTATGGAGGGGAAAGATGAATAGATTTGGTTAACTTTCTGGTGGAAAAATTCTGCCAAGTCATTGCAGTGGGCTATAGTTTTGTCCAAATGCGTGCTAGGAGAGGGAAGTTTAGTGAGATTTTTCACTATTTGAAAGATTTCCTTTGGCTTGGACTTAGCATGCATGATTTTATCAGAGAAGTACATAGATTGGGCAGATTTGACCTCAGCTTTATAGGTTTTAATTGCCTCTCTATATTGGGCTTTGTCCTCCAGTGAGTAACCTAAACGCCACCGTCTTTCTATTTTTCTGCAGTGGTGTTTCTTTTCCCTAAGGGCCTCTGAATACCAGGGGGCGTTTTTTTGAGAGTGTTTCAATGTGATTTTAAATAGGGGTAGGGTAGGGATTGTGTGATCCAGTCTTCATATTCCTGATTGGCCACACATGGGTCCTCATTATAGGAGGGCTGGTCAATTGCGGTCAGTCCATGGGAGGGGAATTGGCAACCCCGCCTCAAGCTCTGTACAGTTACTGAACACAGGTTCCAGTAAGTGACCTTTAATGTGGGCAGGTGCCTTCACTCGTTGGACTAACTGTAGTGCCGCTAGATCATCTGCAAGTGCCATGACAGTATGATCCAGGGCAACATCAAAATGGAAATTAAGGTCCCCTAACAGAGTATAGTTCGAGGCAGTTCTAACCCGTTCAGCTACAATAGACGGAAGGTGATTGTGAAACTGTTTAGAGGGTCCCGGGGGGCGATATACAACAGTGCCTGAAAAACAGTTGTTAGGGGAAAATTCCAGGCTGAATGCTAGGCTCTCGCATTCTGGAATTAATTCAGGAGTTACTCGACAGTGATATTGCTCTTTATATATAACGGCTAGACCTCCTCCTCTCCCTTCAGGGCGATCTTGCCGAATAATTTGAAAGCCTGAAGGAAGTGCTGTCGCTATGACAGGAGTCTGTCGCAAGCCACGTTTCTGTGAGAAAGACTGCATCTGGCATACGTTCTTCTAACAGAAGGGCAAGTCCATCCTATGTTTTGGTAGGGATCTACAGTTTAGCAAAAACATACAGTAGTCCCGTTTTGCATCCCGTAGCTGCATGGGCTTAAGGATCTGTTTACACCTCGGACAGATCACTGGTAGCTCTGTAGCATGAAAAGAGTGTGAACAGGGGAGGAGCCAAGATGGCGGACGGGACGGACGCTTGAGCTCCCGGCTCCGCAAGCCGTCTGGCTTCCCTTGGACATCCTGATCAGTTATCCTGCCCTGCACCGACCTACCTGAGTGGAATAGTGGCGCTGAATCGACTGGCTACCTTCCGGTACTTTTACCGGCGGAATCGGTGGCAGACTCGAAGATTTCTGACCTCCGGCGCTTCCCCTGGACCCTGCGCTGATGGCCGCCGCTGGACGCCGTGAGACGTGTATGGGGAGACGAGCTGGTGCAACGCTGTGGACCTTGGGGGCGTAGAGCGTTGCTCGGACGGCCGGAGTCGGACCCTTCCAACTGGGTCAGACTCTCCTTTGCACAGCTTGTGGCGTGGAAGACACGGAGGCCCCCCCCATGGTCGTCACTCCCCCGCCATCCCCGTTGTGAACTGGGCGACCTCCATCTTGGAGCGTCTTCACCGTGGTGGACGGCGGTTCCCCACGGGACGTGTAGAGGACTCCCATCCGGTGCTGCTCCCCAGTTGCTCACGGAGTTCCCCCGGCGGCTCCGTTATTGCCTCTTCCGATGCCGCTCTCGTCCCCGCATTGTCCTTTCTTGGGGGCTGCAGGCACGGACATGTCGCCTGTCCTCCGGGCCGATGCGTTGGCTGATCCGGGGACTGCAGAGACTGGGGGCCCATGCGCCCTGGTACCAGTGGCCGAATTGAGTGAACCGGGGGATGTTGCGGTCCGGCTACCGACGCGGAGTGACCCGACCTGTGGAGACGTCCTGGCCGCTCTCATGGACTTGAGGGCTGAAATGCGAAGCACGGCCCGGGCATTGGTCCGAAGATTTGATGACACGCTCCCAGGCAAGGGGCGATCCCGGCTGGAGGTTTCCCCGCCGTCCCTGTTCCAACTTGGAGGGGATACATTGTTGCCGACTGTGGAGAAGACGGCGAGGCGTTCTCCTGGATACAAAGTACAGAGTCTGGCCATTGACGTTGCAACAGTAGCAGGGGTACCCTCTACCTTCTACGAGTCAATTCTGCCTATGAACTATCCACCGGGGCCCAGGAACTCCTTCTCATCGTTGCCTGTGTCACTCGCTGCCCCTACCATTGGAGCCCCCGGGGTCTGTCTATGTACTGCTTTGGTCCCTATGGCGAATGGAATCTTCATCGTCCTCCCTCCGCGTAGGCGGCCATCTTGCCTCTTTGTCCTGGTTACAGGCGCCTCGCAGCAGTGGACAGGCCTGGAGAGCTTCTGCCGGTCTGGTCAGGGTTGAGGGGTTATTTGTTGTTGTCATGATTGGATCGGCTGGCGAGGACCTGGACTGACTTATGTTTTTCACTACTGGCTGAGTAACCTTTAATATCCTGGTTTTTTGCTGCACGTTATTGTCGATTTCTCCAGTTGTTTATATTACTTGCTGGGGGGGGGGGGTTTGCGCCGGACTGAGGTACTGGTTGTTATTATTTCGGATTGACTGGGGGCACAGTTTTTTGTCATTGTAAGGTGGTTGGTGCGGGAGATCTCGACGGTGAGGGGAGCCGGGAGTTCGGTTGTAGGGTGGGCTCCTCCCCACTTTTCCTGGGGGTAGTGGGGTAGTGTACTCTTCCCTCTCTCCCTACGTGCTACCGTGCATTCTGGACTTTTTTATTATTTTTCCCTTTTCTTTCTTTACTTGCTCCTATATTTCGGGTTTTCCTTTGGGGCGACAGACACACTGCTAGGGGGGGGTAGGCCATAGCCTCGGCATGCGTGTAGGGTGGGGGGTCTTCTTCGATTTGTTTATTATTTTCTATGGGCCTCTTTTTCTCTTTTTCTATTCCTCTTTCTTCTGTGCTTTCTTGGGTCAGTGGATGGAGCTGCTGGTAGGAGGGTGGCGGTTAGGGGGCACGCTTCGTTTCGTTTCACTATTCTGGTATCTTGGATTTGTGCCGCCATTTTTGATATGTTACTGTTAGTGGGCTCTCCTGGTGGACGTTGCCCATTTATTACTTGAATACATGTGCTGTACACTGATCCGTTCTAGTTTCTGTATCTCTTTATATAAACAATTTATTACCTTTCCCTTTTCTTTCTCTACTTGCTCCTATATTTCGGGTTTTCCTTTGGGGCGACAGACACACTGCTAGGGGGGGGGTAGGCCATAGCCTCGGCATGCGTGTAGGGTGGGGGGTCTTCCTCGATTCGTTTTTTATTTTCTATGGTGCCTCTTTTTCTCTTTTTCTGTTTCTCTTTCTTCTGTGCTTTCTTGGGTCGGTGGGTGGAGCTGCTGGTAGGAGGGTGACGGTTGGGGGGCACGCCTCGTTTCGTTTCACTATCCTGGTATCTTTGATTTGTGCCGCCATTTTAGATATGTTACTGTTAGTGGACTCTCCTGTTGAACGTTGCCCATTTATTACCTGAATACATGTGCTGTACACTGATCCGTTCTAGTTTCTGTATCTCCTTACATAAAATTTTTTAAATTAACCTTAATATCTCCTGACACTTGGTGCACGTGGAATTATTGTAACGTATGTTGGATGCTTTCATATGCTGACGTGCTGCCGAGTGGACGTATAATTTGCTATCAAGCTTCAGAAGTGTCGTGGCCGGCCGGATGGTTGTAGGCCCGTATTTGTATTGTGAACAGTGCTAAATAAAGGTTTTCAAAAAATTAAAAAAAAAAAAAAAAAAGAGTGTGAACAGCATTCAATTCCCAAAGGCCTCATACTGAGGAGGGCTTCCACGCTATAGTACCTGACATTAATCGGCTGAGATGTAGGGGGCATGGCCCTCAGCCCGGTCCAGGCGCGGACGGGCACAGACGGGCTTGCCTTTGGCACGCCTTTGGAGCGCCCGCTGCGCCCGCCCGCTGTGCAGACGGGAAGTCGTCATCTTTATATACGTTGTGGAGGAGGGTGGGAGGCGTCCTACTGCTGGACCACTACCCTTTCCTCCCACCAAGATGGCGTCCACCCTCTTTGCCTCCCGGCGTCAGCGCCTCAGTTGGCTGTGCCGGTACAAAAATCGGGTGCAGGGAGCCTCGGTATGACGTGAGTCTCACACCAAGGGGTCCGGGATACGTGATGATTAAAACAAACAGTTAAAATATTTATAGTGTTAAAAATCAATTTGCCAATAAATCTGCTAATAAAATACCCGTAGAGCAAGAGGGATAGCGTGAAGAGCCCCCGGCTTCCGCCTCAGGGGAGAAATAAGCAATTCTGAATGATAACAGTGGAAGGCCCTTAAGTATTCTGGGAGGGCGGGAGGCGTCCTACTGCTGGACCGCTACCCTTTCCTCCCAAGAAGATGGCATCCACCCTCTTTGCCTCCCGGCGTCAGCTCCTCAGTCGGCTGTGCCGGTACAAAAATCGGGTGATGGGAGCCTCGGTATAACGTGAGTCTCACACAAAGGGGTCCGGGATACATGATGATTAAAACAAACAGTTAAAATATTTATAGTGTTAACAATCAATTTGCCAATAAATCTGCTAATAAAATACCCGTAGAGCAAGTGGGAAAGCGTGAAGAGCCCCCGGCTTCCGCCTCAGGGGAGAAATAAGCAAGTCTGAATGATAACAGTGGAAGGCCCTTAAGTATTCTGGGAGGGCGGGAGGCGTCCTACTGCTGGACCGCTACTCTTTCCTCCCACCAAGATGGCGTCCACCCTCTTTGCCTCCCGGCGTCAGCGTCTCAGTCGGCTGTGCCGGTACAAAAATCAGGTGCAGGGAGCCTCGGTATGACGTGAGTCTCATACCAAGGGGTCCGGGATACGTGATGATTAAACAAACAGTTAAAATATTTATAGTGTTAAAAATCAATTTGCCAATAAATCTGCTAATAAAATACCCGTAGAGCAAGAGGGATAGCGTGAAGAGCCCCCGGCTTCCGCCTCAGGGGTGAAATAAGCAATTCTACAACTTATGTTACATTCAGCGCATTTATATGACACATTTTCACAGTTTTTGTATGGTCCTAAAATGCTTCTGATCTAGACACACTAACACCTTCACAAGGGCATTCTCCATTCAATAACATTAGCGCTTCAGCTTCAGCCGTTGTAAACTCTATATAAATACTTATAACTTACCAAATGGCATTCCATTCCAAGCATTGGCAAAGCCAATAGGTCTCGCTTATGCAAGATCTATTGGCTATGCCATTGTTTTTAGACATATTATACAGCAGCACTAGCTTCAGAGTAGCATAACTGAAAAGAAAGCACTATAATGTGGACAATGCTGGCTGTGCCATGCAGCATTTTTTATACATTTCTTTCAGCCTGTTGCAACATAGCTAAGAAACCTTAGCAAACACCCCTGCTGCTGGAAGACATGGATAGGGCATTTGATTCCCTCAGTTGGGTATATCTATTTGCGCTCCTAGATCGTCTTAACATGGGTCCTCAATTCTTGACATACCTCAAACTGCTTTATATGGACCTCACAGCATCAGTGCGGGTGGCAGGATCTGACTCCTCTACATTTTCGGTAGGCAGGGGCACTCTTCAGGGGTGTCCTCTGTCACTGTATCTCTTCGCGCTGGCAATGGAGCTGCTAGCGGCGTGGGTGCGACTAGACGCGCAAATGGTGCGGTTTTAGTGGGATCATGGGCTTTCTGATCGTATTGCTCTTTACACAGACAATGTCCTCCTTTTTCTAACGGACGTAAACAGGACAGGGACACGGCTCCTCCGCATTATGCACATTTTTGGAGAAGCATCGGGATTATATATGAACCCGATCAAATCCACGCTGTGGGTGCTGGGGGTGGCGATGGACTTGGGATCCTGGGCCACGGAGGTGCTTGTGTCATCGGATAGCAATAAATACCTGGGAGTCTTTTTATTAGGCTCGCCGAGCGTTGCGTGGGATAGAAATATTGTTACAATCTGGGCAAGAATATGCCCATTTCCATATATGGCAGATCGGCAATCTTCAAAATGGTGTCCTTTTCTCGCCTGCTATATCAACTGCAGAATCATCCTTATCTGGTGCTCCCCTCGTGGTTTCATCAGGTAAATGCGGCACTGGGAACATTTTTGTGGGCAGGGGGGGCGTCCAGGGTGGCGTTGCAGACCTACTTTCAGTCCACATACTGTGGGGGGCTGGCCACTTCTGATATTCAGGCGTATTATATGACCTCACAGCTACTGGTATTAAATGAATGGTAGTATGGTAATCGAGAGGAGCCCGCCTATGCGGTGGAATGGAGGCTTATGGGCAAGTCTACCGTGCATACTATTCTATATTCTGCGTCGCTGCGCAATTCTCTACCATCTGCCACCCGGGTGGTGTTTCGAGTGTGGAAGCAATCCCTTCGTAGGATGGGATGGTGGAATAAACTAACCAGGGAGACCCCGCTGTGGCATAATGGCCCGCTACTGCAGCTAGCGGGGCTAGCTGGATTCAAAGGTTGGGACAACATTGGTATCTCCACATTGGGGGATGCAATGCTTGGAACTTTTCTCAAATCTTTCCAAGAACTTCAACGAGAGTGCCATCGGCCAAAAACTCAATTCTATAAATACCTCCAGTTTCGGCATGCTATCTTCCCGAGTATTTCAGGGTTGGAGGCGCTTCCTGAATTCAGTCCTATTGAGGCCAAGGTATTCATGGGGGATTTACAAGATCATAAGATTTCAAAGATTTATCAATACCTGGTGACTCACAGCTCCACTACACTAGATAAACTCAGAGTGGCCTGGGAGGGGGATGTGGTCCAATTGGATGGGAATGACAGGATGGACGTGCAGGCCTATCCTAGAGCAGCAGCGATATTGTCGCATTCTAATCTAGGACCCTGATTGATACTGTGACCTTATGCCCCTCTACGGCTATAAATCCATTTATTCCCTATATTGGCATAACCGATCAAATGCAATATTCAGAAACTCGTCTCTGGCCTCACACGAACAGAGCCACATTTCAGAATCGCTTCCTCTGCAACTTCCTTTGCAGCTAATTAGTGCAATGACATAGCAGAAGTTACTATCTAAGATTCCTAGATTAACACTTCGAGTTCTTCAACAAGATAAAAACTCAGCAACCTGGGAAAGCCCCGCTTGCTATGTTTTGATTAGTAATAGAACTCTAATGAGCACTGATAGACGATCACTTCCTAGTGACATCTTTATTGACGTCTTATGTCCAAAAACTTACGTCAAACAAGGCACCTTTCAGGTATAAATATTACCAACGTTGCCTTAAGCAAACGCTGAAGTTGCTGCTGTTATGCTGAAGCTATCGCTACTGCTATCGCTGCTAACGAGCGAACAATGGTGTGGTGAACTTAGGAGCTGAACAGCCGTCCCCCTGCAAGAGCCCAGCAGATGCAAGCTGCCCGCGGACGCTGCCCCTCCTCTTCCTCGACGCGCTGAGAGAGACGCTGTCATTTCTCCTGCAGAGAAATCCAGCTCCGGCGTTTCCAGCCTACTCTTGCGAGTGACTGGGATATCGAGTTCCCTGAAGGAGATACCAGACCTCCATCATTCTATTCCAGAGGTATGGTGTTGACTAAACCCTTAGAGAGAATTCTTGAAGCAAACCTTGGCAAAACCAACTTAACTTAAAGCTACTTACTTACTCCCCTCCCAAGTATTAGGCTTAGGTCAGGTACACTGGGGTAGGCGTAGTTAGAAGCACCAGTTGAGTATTTTAGCCAAATGTATATATGAATGTATATATGTTTTATTCATTTTAAACCATTGTATGGCTAAGAAACCATATCAATGCATTTACAGTATTATTTCGCAATACTCATCTTACTGTACGTACTTTTTATTATAACAAGTCTTGCAATTGTGGCAATTCATTTCTCTTGTACGAGAAGAAAGACTGTTCAATAAATGTTATCTTTTATTAAAAATGCCCGTCTCTCTATTCTCTACATATTGTGAAAGTAATCTGCACAACAACTGACTGAGTAAAATAACTGTCTATTGTTCACACGACTCTAGAGATTGACTCTTATCTGAGGAGCAAAGTTGTCATGTTGCACGGTTGTTGGAAAACTGAATCCCTTCTTGTCTGTACCAGGGAAGCTGATCACTTCCTATTCAGTCAAGAAAGTTTCCAGTGACCTCTGAGCTAGTTGGTAACAAACCCAATTAAGTTTAGCATAGTCAGTGGAGGTCTGGAAGATCCGCACTTCTACGTCGATACTACTGTTTATGTTATTCCAATGCGCAGGGCCTATTGGGAAAATAGGAACTACACTACATGGCGCCCAAACGTTTGGTAAGGCGATAAACTAACGTAAGAGTAACTCAGTCGTGCATTTTTCACACAGACCCCTTTCTCCCGTAAATACTCCAATAGACGTCTGGAGTGGGTGAAAGGTTAAAATCCGCCCAAACTCAGTAGGAAGAGATTCCTATGTAAAGCTCTGGTTTATTCAACGTTGAAGGATACAGTGTTCCAAAATATTGTGCACCTAATCTTTGTCTCCTTGGAGACCTACTCTGAAAAACCTGCATTTATAAAATGTCAGTGTTAAACAACGGAACTGATGCCGCAGCAGATGCGACGCAGCAGGGTCCCGACAGGACTACTGAACCTGGTGCAATAATCATCCCGGCACATTTGAGAAAATCTATAACATTAAAACCTATAGAAAATGGACTGACCACACAAGGGGGCACAGTCGTCTTCGTGATAGAGGCACACAAATATCAGCAGACAGAGGTACTCTATTCATGGATAAAATTTCCAGCGGCAAACGCCGCAACACACGAGTTCCACTACTATGTAGTAGGAGTTCCACCGGATGAATACACTCCTTTCGAGGAGATTGAAATCCCATTAAAATACCAAGAACATTTACTTTGGTTTAAAGGCGCCCTAAAACATAATGATCATATTACCAGGCTCGGTCCACTAGGTACACCAGGAGCAACGTGGCCGGTTCTAGCCAGCTACACACCACATCCGGACATTGCAAAAATGTCAAAAGAAGAGCTGTTAGCACAGCTAGAAACATTAATTAAAATACATAGGCAATTAGTCCAATATGTAATGTGGACTGCAACAGTCCAACCAGCTGTTAATGTACCACAGCTGACCCCTCATCAGGGGAACACCAATAGAATTACACCACAGAACATACAATCATGTCTTGGTAAAACACCCGTAAAACGGGAACAAATTCCTTTCTGGTTAGCGCAGAAAATACTCAAATAGAAGCAGTATTTCTGAATGCTTCCCCTATTGAGAAACACAGAATCTTGACCGCCTGCCTTCCTATGGGGGTCGCACCACACGTGGAGGACTGTGACACTTGGGGTACAGTCTTTGCTTCCATTTACACAAAAACACATGGTGTTCCGTCTATGGCGGTAATACCAGAAGTGCTAAAACAGATTCAGAATGAATACGGTCCAGAACCTGCTTTAACTCTTGGTATGAAATTACTGAAAGACTTCAAGCAGGTCTCAGCTATATTACTAGCCAATATAAAGGGAGAAGCAGCATCTGTGGCGATCCACCAGAAGTTGAAGGAAACAGATATAACAGATCAACCAATTCAGCTTTCCAGAATCATAGAGAAATGCTATGAAGAATTAGGTAGAGACAGCTTGGGTGGAAAACCAGTAAAGCCCCAACTGCTCGAAAATCCTGAAAAATTATTTATTAAAAATATTTCAAACACTCCTAAAAAGAGCTGGGATGGAAATAAACAATCCACTCCCAAGGAAAAAGTTTTCCAGTCCAGAGGAAGGTCTCTCGACGGAGGGAAAGAACTCCGACTCGAGAACACCAGTCTCCCCAGAGGGAGCCCTCTGAGAAAAGATATAACCTTAGAAATAGGGATAATTTGAAAAAACCTGATAGATATCAAAGTATTGATACACGTCCCTCTCGATCTTTTTCGCAGAAATCGGAAAGAAGAGGACGGTCAGACCCAGGAGAGCACACCAAGTCCAAAGACAAGGAACCTGCTCAGAGTAAAAAATCTCAATTTCCAAAAAAAGAAGGTAGCCAGTATTAGAGTAATCGAACATGCCGAGAATACTGAGGACACAGTTGAAAAACGGGGAGTGGGCACAGACAATGCTAGACAGTGCAGCAGAAATCACTATAGCCCGCAAGATCCTGATGAGTCATCTGGAGACAGTGGACACGAATGAATACATTCAGGTTGAAACTGCCGACACCAGACTTAGCGAGCCCCATAAGATATACGAAATAACACTGCGTATAGAGGGTGATAAGACTAGGAAAATAAGGGGTCTATTTTGGGATGAACTCTCAAAAGGCTATGATATTCTGTTAGCTGAAAAAGATTGGCCCCCAGAGTTTGTCAGGGAGTGCCCTCGGGGCGAAGAAATGATTATGCCTGCCTTCTCGAATCACATTCCGATTCACAAAAAATATACTTATGCAAGGAAATGGGCAGTAGCCCAGGCACCGGCATTGTATACAAATCATATAGGATGGGATGAGGACTCTCCTCCTCACAAAATCCAATTAAAAAGCTAACCGACTGCCCAAAGGCAGTATCCCATTAAGCAAGAAGCTAAAAAACAAGTCAGGGAGATCTTAGATCAACTTGAATACCAGGGGGTGATTGAAACATGCACCTCTCAAATGAACAATCCTTTGTTTCCTGTCTCCAAATCAGACAATTCATATCGTCTAGTTTCCGACTACAGACACCTTAACTCATGTTGCAAAACATTTGCAGTACAAAATTCGCATAGTGCTGCACTAATGAACAACATAATTAGGAAAAAATATAAAACGACATTAGACATATCTAATGGTTTCTTTTGTCAAAACATTGCACCAGAAAGCAGATACTTGACTGCTTTCTCAATAATGGGGTCTCAGAAAAATTTCTGTAGGCTCCCACAGGGGTTCAAGAACAGCCCAGGACTATTCTCAGCTAGAGTAACGGAGTTACTACAAATATATGATGATGAGGCATTATCTTACGTAGATGATATCTATCTCACAGACGACGACTTGGAGACTCACTTGAAAAGAGTGAACACCATTATACTTGGGTTCGCTGCAGAGGGTTACAAATTCAACTTTAAAAAGTCTCGAATTGCCCATCTGACAGTATTATTTTTAGGATACGAATTATCAAGTGAAGGAAAAAGCCTAGCGGACAACTTCTTAGAGAAGTGCGCGGTACTCCAAGCTCCAAAAACACTGAAGAATTTACAATCGATTCTAGGTTTTCTGAATTTTGGAAGAACTTACATTCTAAATTAGGCAGAGAGGGTTAAACACCTCTACGAACTAATTAAATCTGATTTTAAACAAATCACCTGGACTCAAAAACACACAGAAATGTTGAGATCACTGCAAACAGACATGTTAGCAAAAACAAAATTAGATACACGTGACAACACACGCAATCTTGTAATCCGAGTCATCCCAGGAAGATGCGGATTCACGTACCTGACCTCTAATGAGGGAGAAAAGGTACCAATTTCAATTAAATCTCACTTGTACACACAAGCAGAAAAAACATTCAGTCCCACAGAAAATACTGTGAAAGCAGTGCAAATTGCATTAGCGAATGAACGAGAACTAGCACACGGCAAAGGGATTAATATCCTCACAGCAGAATCCGCCTTCGAGGCGCTATTCAGCCCAGTAAACCTGCCTACAGTGTCACTGGATCCGAAATGGATACAGTATGTAGATTCTCTTGGAGCGGATGATGTGAAATACTATTTCGCCCTGCAATTCAAAAAACGGAATGATTTAGAATATGAAGAAGAATATCCTCTGCCAATCGAACTTCTGCCTCTCCCACAGTAAGCCTGTATAATCTATACAGATAGATTTGTACAACATTTCAACGTAGAGAGCAAATCCTACGATGCAGCCTATGCGATTGTTAAAGGTCGCTGGCTGAGCGGTAAATTCAGACCGAAAATAACAAAAACTGAATCAGTGAAGTACTGTTCGGCTCAGAGAGCTGAAATCAGATGTTTAAAGATGGCGCTCGAAAATGCAGAACGTGAATTCCCCACACTAATCGTGTGTGATTCTCATTTATGCCTCAACTCTTATAATAATAAGTTGCAGAGCTGGATTGAAAACGATTACAAAGATGACACAGGTGCCACAATAAAGCATAAATTGCTCTGGAACCAGGTAGCTCTTTTACAGAAAGAACTACAAAAGACTCTCGTGATACACGCACAGAGTCTTCAACGTGATGGCGTTCACGTTGCAGGGAATTCATTGGCTAACACAGCCACAGCGGAAGCAACTAAACCGGCTTCCGTAGCCACAAAAAAGCGTACAGAAAAATACATAGACGGGGAAACCATGCAGGCAGTCAAAACATCAGTAAAAGGCGACTGTGAAGCACTACCCGTGAACTATCCACTCAATTATGTATACGTAATCGATGCAAACTCCGTTCCTTTTGCTCGAATCCTTGGAGTGGGGGATAGGGTAATTCCAAACAGGAACCGGAGGGGCTTCCTCTTACGGGAGGCACATATGGGGTTGGGTCTGAGACACCAAACAATCAGGGACTCTCTGAGAGAATTGCAATCAGAGTACTGGTGGACGGAAATGAGTGAAGGTATAAATGAGTTTGCAAAAAACTGTGAAGACTGCAATAGAGATTGCAGTGGAGAACCAGCCAGTGTAGTGTCAGAAGCCCTAATAGAAAGCATTAGGCAATCTATCCGCACTATCAAAAAAGAGAAACGCGTCCCATTGTACATCATGAAGGCTAAATCCACTTAAAAAATGTGGCCTCCAGCGCTCGGCTGACGCCAGAACGGTTATAAAAGATCTGCGAGTCTTTATCGGCACATACGCAATTGCCATGTTCCATTCTGACCAGGGTCCTGCTTTTAGCTCTCGAGCTTATAAGGAGGCCATGGCCAGCATGGGAGTTGGGTTGCGGTATTCTTGTCCATCACACCCCGAAGGGAACAGTGTGGTAGAAAGAAAAAAACGGGACATAAAGCGATCTATAACAGCGAAGGTATTAGGTTCGGGTGCTGGGTGGGTCAAACATTTAATAAGTGTCCAGATCAGTCTTAATAATTTGCCAAGAAATTCTCTAAAAGGTTTCAGCCCATACGAACTATTGTTCGGAACTAGAATGAGAATTCAGGACCTAGATAGTCAGGTATCAGTGGTACAAGATAAGAAAACAGACTTTGACATCAAAGATCGTTTGGCTGTTTTACAGGACTTGAATGAAACAAGAAAATCCTTAAGCAACATAAAGTTAAAGCAACAGCCAGCTACCACTTACGAGGCACCACAAGCAACAGCCCCAGCAAGGCCTGTCTGGATTCCAAAGATTGGGGATCTAGTCAGAGAAAAAATAGCGGTGAAGAAGGAATTTGGGCCTTCTTACAGAAAAGCAGTACCTGTCTAAGCTATCAACGGAACAAGATCAGTAGTACTACCGCCCCTTGCTGGTAAAAAGGATAACAGAGTTGTATCAATCGACCTGGTAAAACCACAAGCATGTGGCCTATAATCAACAGTAGGCCCAGTGGACTCCCAAGAAACAACAGAATACCCAAACTTGCAACAATCCAAGAGGTTCAAACTGAAAGACTAATCACATTCGATCAGCCTGCAGTGCACAGAGAGGGACTATGCAATAATGCCATGGAACTCGTGCCTCTTGAAACACAGATTGAAACAGTTCGTCAAGAAACACCAGTCTACAATGATGTGGCATCAGAATGTGTTACCGAAAGACAAATTGAAAGAACAATTCCAACAATTGACAGAACTGCCTCTGGTTATTTCATCGACTTCGATAACTTTTCCGAGGATCAAAGCAACCCCGAAGTGATGCCAGAAACAAAAAAGACTTTTAAAGCAAAAGCAACGGAACTCTTTCATCAACTGAAGGAAATTTACCTTATTTCCCCATGGTTAGAGTTCTAGTTCGGTCTAGGTGTATTTTTCCTCCTGCTTTGGCTCATCATGGTACTTTGTTTGGGAAAATTCATTGAGGGGAAATATAGTACAATGGACACAGCAAGTCAGAACATCAACTTAGTCCTCAAACCACACAGATCATCCCACGTGAAGAAAAGAGAACTGTCAACAGTAAATGTCACAGCCATTCCAATACCTGGTGGGGTAGTATGGGAGAAAACTGACTATGAGATCTATGGTCCGGTCGAGATCCTGAAGTATCCTCATCAACTCAAGGTTTCCTTAAGTGACTTTGTAAAACCTAGTACATTCTCTGATGATTGGGACTTTGAAAGTATTGACAATATGATGTCTGATTTAGTAATGTCAGCTAGATTCACAGATCATGATTATTTACAAGGTTCGTCTCGTTATGAACAGATGTTCTGTTTTACACATTATGGCGATCATTACTTGCATAAGTCTGCACAGCCTAGAAATGTTTTTAAGTATAATCAATGGGAACATTGTGCTACACCACCTAAAAGCAGTTCTAAAACGTTCTTTGAGAAATTCAAGTACTTCTCAGGGTTTAACACCAGTGATGCAGAAACGTTTTATTACAAACTGTTAGATAAAACAGGATTGAAAACAATGCTGACAAATACTAAATTGATATATTCAGAAGCATTTTATGAAAAAATTATGACATTTGTTTTTGATTATTGGAAAAATAACATTGAAACAAAAACCATCTGGGGTACAAAAGAGTGGCAGGTACAAGGCCTAGAAGCACTATTCAGAACCTGCATGATACCAGAACAAATGATGTTTTTAAATGACACAATTCATCAAACATCCTGTCTTGGCCTAGCTAAGATCAAAGACCTAAACAAACCGTCTATTCCAAAGCCAATACCTGAAAATACAACAACAGATATTGAAATAGACGTAACTAAAATTTTACATTTAAACAGAACACATCCTGATTGGAAAAAGTGGTTAATCTGGCCTACTGACACAAACAACTGTCAAGATAGATTCCTGAATAAAACACAGGGGTTAACTATGTCCAGACAAGACCCTCGATACTCCCAGAGACAACATCCAGGGATAGTAACAACATACAGTGTAGGGAAACTCTGCCTTGAATGGCTAGGATCATCCACACTGGCTGAAATTAAGCAACACTTGTCTTTACTTAAAGATGGTGCTGATTTGCGTGATTTTACTATGGGACCACACAAACAGTGTCAAAAGCGTTTCATAGCGACCAGTATCTATGCTGCATATAATGAGGCTTGGAAAGTCACACAAATTGAAACAGCAGAAAAAATACGAGAAATTGATCGTATCAATTTGGAAAAATCACTTTCTGTAGTGGACAATGGGTTAATGACTCTGTCCTCCAGAATATATTCGTTGGACAATATTGTATCCTCTGCCTTTGATATAATAGACAGAGACTTGCTAATGTTACAGCACGGCCAGTCGCAATTACGTTCTATTGTACAATTAGGCTGGACGCTGCAAAATCTTCGTTCAGGCTATGTGCCTTGGCGTTTAATCAACACAACGTCATTATTTTCCATTTTGAACCTTACTGATAAACAAATCAGCTTGGCACAGAAAGGAGCAGACTATACAATCTTGAGCATCGAAAAACTTGAGAGATTACCTGTCAAGACCACAAGCACTATTACCTGTGAGTTGCTTGTAGGGTGATTTTGCAGAGACGTTATGGACCAACTTCCCCAAATTTCTAGGCAACACCTAGTGAATTTCAACAGAACACCTAGATAATTAAATGGAAAAAAGGGAGGAGGGCCGGATAATGGACGCTACCTGGTTCCTGGGTTGTCGACCTGCGAGGCAACAAAGAAACTTATGTAACTTTAATCCTTATTTCCAGCACTCTCCTATTGCTTGCACTTCCCTATTCAGTCCTCCTTTTAAACTTGTAAAAGGCCTACCTGCGACAATAGGATTCTAGGCGTCGCGTCCGTGTTGTCGTCAAGGGGTGAGGTGATGTGGACTCTTGAAGTTGAAGAGTTGAATTCAAGAAGGAGAAATCTGTTCTTTCTCCTAAGTAAAAATAACCATGTATGAATAAGTTACTTCTTTCTACTTCACTTCTATCTAAATTCTCAATCACTCCCACTTCACTTGTACATAACACTTACTTATACAACTCTGTGATATTCCTTCTCGCCTTCACCACCTAGATGGGAACAATACTTAACAAGAAACAATCTGCAAATATCGATATCCAAACTATTGTTTCACAAATTATCTATTACTTTGATATTCTTCTCAAAGCGTCTTTCTTTTCTTTCAGGATGTGAATTGTCCCTTTCTCAAATGCTCCAAAAAAAGTCTTTGCAGAAGTACCAGGTGAGTTTAAGTCTCTAAGTAGTTGCTGCTTGCTTGCGTTGGGTGCCTTGAATAAAATATAGAAAGGTTTTCACTTACCTTTTTGTCTTTTCTTTCTGCAGGGATGCACGCTGAAGATCGTGCAGAAACTCGAAGTCCCTCTGGAGCTTTCCGGGTTTTGGCGGTCGTCTTGGATCCGGAGAGCGCTCAGGTGCGTTGTCCTCGGGAGCGTGGCAGAAGACGAAGCATCGAGAAATCTTGGGTGTGGCCTTTTATAGCTGAGCCACACCCAGGAGAAGAGGACGCATCGCGCACCATTTGTATGCGTGCGTGTACGTCAAAAGCCCCACCCTGATGGCAGTTCTTCCTTGGTGCTCCTAATGAGAACAGCATCACTTGGCTTAACAACAAAAAACATTTGGGAATTAAACAATGACTGAATTACTCGACACTGTAACATAGTACCTCAAGAAATGATTCATAAACCAAAAGTCATCGTTCACCTTAGAATACATAAATAAGACGTTTTAGCACTAAACACATATTGTATTCATACATATACCTTGGCGTACTGGGTGCACGGGACAGGGGTGGGCTTCTTGATGGGGCGAAAACCTCCTTGCTGCTGAGCAGAAGGGGTATAGGTTAGTAAATCATGACAGTACTCCCCTCTCAAGAGCCCTCCCAAAATCTGAGGAACAGGTCTAGGTTTAGTTGGGTTCTGCAGATGAAAACGTTTTACACTTTGAGGAGCATTCTGCAAGTTTGATAAAGGTTCCCATGTTCGTTCTTCAGGACCGTAACCTTTCCAATGAATCAAATAAAACAATTTTCCTCGAACTCTCTTTGAATCCACAATTTTTTGAACTTCGAATTCAGGCACTCCATCTACCTGGATGCTTGTGGGTTTTTCCTTAAATCTGGTTCTTGGGTCACAAGGCTTGATTAAAGATACATGAAATACTGAGTGAAATTTATACCTGTTTGGTAAACTTAACCTTACACTGACTGGATTTATTATTTTTTCGATAGGAAATGGTCCGATAAATTTGGGACAGAATTTTTTGCAAGTTCTTATTTTTAAATTTTTCGTAGACAACCACACTTTATCTCCTATAGAATATTTGGGTGGTGGTTTTCTATGTGAGTCTGAAACTTCTTTTTGCTTTTCTTTTGCTTGCGCTAAATGATACTGAGCTTGCTCTTGAGTGTGGGTTATCCTTTTGATATGATCTTCTAATGATGGTATGTCAGATGGAATTTGTACTGAATCCGGGATATTTCTGGGATGAAACCCATAAGTACTAAAAAAGGGTGAAAAAGTAGTAGAGGAATTATCCATATTGTTATAGGCAAATTCTAGTACCCAGAGTATATCCGACCATTCCCTTTCTTCTTCCACTAAAGCACAGCGTAAAAATTGTTCTATAGTTTGGTTAGTTCTTTTCGTTAACCCATCCGTTTGGGGATGATAACCAGAAGAAGTACGTATGTCCATACCTAAAGTTTTTCCTAAGTTTTGCCAAAAATGAGATATGAACTGAGGGCCTCTGTCGGAAATTATCACAGAAGGAATGCCATGCAAACGAATAATTTCGTTAGAGAAAATGTGCGTTAACTCCTTGGCTGAAGGTATTTTCTTCAATGGGACAAAATGAGCCATGCGAGTAAAATGGTCTACCACAGTTAAAATGGTAGTATAGCCTTCTTTAGTTTTAGGAAGTTCTACAATAAAGTCAAGAGATAATGTGTGCCAAGGTTGAGGTGGAATCGGGAGGGGAAATAAAAGACCACTGGGAGCCTGATGTTGTGTTTTATTTTGAGAACAAATTGCACAGGTTTCAATATATGACTTAACATCATTTAACAAAGTAGGCCACCAAAATTTTCTTTTTATCTAATGACAAGTTTTGACCACTCCTGGATGGGCGGACATTAAAGTGTCATGGTGTAATTGTATCACCTTTTCCTGGAGTTCTTGTGTGGGCACTAACGTTTGTTCATTCATGTACAACAAATTGTTTTTAGTTTGCAAAAGGGGATACAACTCATGCCATTCTTCCATTGTCTTTTCTTGTATCTTTTCTTTTATGTCATCCATTACTTCAGAAACAATCACACCTACTTTAAAACAACATTCTGATAATACTGGTTGAATCTCTTCAAGGGAACAATCCTTTTCCTCCACAATTCCCAAGCGAGACAGAGCATCTGCTTTCAAATTTTCTTTTCCGGGTCGGTAGGTAATTATGAAATTGTAGTCATTAAAAAACAATGTCCACCTTAATTGTCTGGCTGTTA
Source organism: Lissotriton vulgaris (assembly GCF_964263255.1). Lineage (NCBI taxonomy): Eukaryota > Metazoa > Chordata > Amphibia > Caudata > Salamandridae > Lissotriton > Lissotriton vulgaris. The sequence continues at coordinate 614,695,826 of NC_141695.1, read as the reverse complement.
GGGCTTTTACAGAACGCAAAAATTGCAAGTTTCTATGGTCTGTATAAATCGTTACAGGGTGTCTAGCCCCTAACAAATAATGACGCCATTCTTCGAAAACTGCTTTTATGGCTAGCAATTCCTTGTCCGCAATGGCATAATTTTGCTCGGTTGGAGTGAGTTTTCTGGAATAAAATGCAATTGGATGCATCTGTCCAGTTTCTTTATGTCTCTGGGATAGAATGCCTCCTATAGCAAGTTGAGAAGCATCCGCTCCTACTATGAAGGGTTGGGAAGGATCTGGATGCATCAAAACAGGTGCTGTGGTAAATTGTTTCTTAAGATCTTGAAAGGCCTCCTCTGCTTCCTTATTCCATTCAAACTTAATATTCTTTTTTAACAGTCTAGTTATTGGAGTGATCATGTGAGAAAATTTATAGATGAACCGTCTATAAAAATTAGCGAATCCAAGAAAACTCTGAACTTGTTTTACTGAGGAGGGGCTAGACCACTCCTGAACTGCTTGGATTTTCTTTGGGTCCATTTCGATTCCATTGGGACTTAAAATGTATCCTAGGAATTCTACTCGGGTGGTATGAAAAATACTTTTCTCAAGTTTAATGTACAAGGAATTGTCAAGTAGTTTTTGAAGAATAGCTCTTACTTGTTTTACATGCTCTGTGGTATCTTTTGAATAGATGAGAATATCATCAATATACACTATGCAGCAAATATCCCAAAATTCCAGTAATACCTCATTTATAAAAAATTGGAACGCTGCAGGTGCATTGCAGAGTCCGAATGGCATAACTTGGTATTCGTATAAGCCAAACTTAGTACGAAAGGCTGTTTTCCACTCGTCATCACTTCGGACTCTTACCAAATGGTAAGCACCTCGCAAGTCCAATTTTGTATAAATTGTGGCATCCTTCAGTTGGTCCAAAAGAGTGGCAATCAAGGGAAGAGGATACCTGTTTTTGATGGTAACATTGTTCAAGGCTCGATAGTCGATACAGGTTCGCAACTCTCCCCCCTTTTTTGGAATAAAAAAGAGAGGGGATGACACTGGAGACTTTGAATGGCGAATAAAACCGTTGGCCAAATATTCATCCAAATACTCTCTTAAATGTTCGTTTTCCTTCTCAGTGAGCGCATATATTCTGCTACAAGGCAGAGTAGCTCCAGGCACAAGGTCAATTCGACAATCGAAGTCTCGATGAGGTGGTAATGTGTTAGCCTTTTTTTTGTCAAATACATCATATGGATCTGCATACTCTTTAGGAACCCCTTCCAATAACAAAATACTCTTTGAGTGGAAAGGAAAATTACTGCCTTGAACTGTCAATTCAGATTCTGAAGATAACCAACAAGAAGACTGACAAAATTCGGAATCTAATAACACTGTCTTCTTCACCCAGTCAATCTTTGGATTGTGTTTTACTAACCAGGGTATGCCTAGAATTAAACGAAATTGAGGGGCATCGATTACGTCAAAAGTGATTTTTTCTTCATGTTTGTTTAAACAAGTCATTAAGAGCATTTCTGTATGGAATCGAATCAACCCAGATGATAATTCCTTACCATCCACGGCTTTAACAACTTCGGTATTCACTTTGGACTCAGTTCCAAATTTTAGGTCTTTCAAGAAACAGGTGTCTATAAAGTTTCCCGTAGCTCCTGAATCGATTAAAGCGTCGACTGTCCAAACCTTACCTTTAGTTAAAAGAGACTGCAATGGAAATTTTTATACTGAGATGGTGAGATGTTATCGCGGGAGTGACGGAGGCCAAACTAGATAACATACTCGACAATCTGACCTCTTGATTTGCCGAGCCAGTTAGTTTTCCGACTGCTGAATTAAACCTACCTCAGAGTTTTTACTTTTAGGTTTATTTGGACGAACTGGACATTCTTTAACGAAATGCCCAGACTTTCCACAGTACAGACATTGATTAAATTTTCTCCTTTTGTCTTTTTCTTCCTTGCTCAATGGTCCTTTTATAGTTCCTATCTGCATAGGTTCTCCTAAATCCACCTTAGGTGAAGTGTCCGCCTTAACACTATTGAATCTTTCTTTAAAGGAATATACCTTGTTATCTGCCTTTCCTTTTTCCCCTCTTCGTTCAGATAACCGATGATTTAATTTTACTACTAAGTCAATAAAATCCTCTATATCGTCTGGTGGATCCAGAATTTGTGTGACCATGTCTTTAAGCTCATCTTTTAGACCTTTATAAAAGATTGACACTCGCTTATCCTCAGGCCAGCGTGCTTCAATCACTAGTTTGTTGAACTGGGATATGTAATGTAAAAGATCTGAAGATCCTTGTTTTAAATGTAGAAGTTCATGATCAGCAGACTGAACAAAAACATGCTTGGCAAACAGTTTCCTCATTGTGTTCTTAAAACGTCTAAGGTCATAAAGAATAGGGTCATTTCGCTCAACAATTGGTACTGACCACTGAGCTGCGTCACCACCTAAATAGGATAAAATAAAAGCTATTTTGGAAGAATCATCTGGAAATGCAATTGGTTTAGCGATGAAATGTAACTGACATTGGTTCAAAAAGATAGAAAACTTATTATTATCCCCATAAAACCTTTCAGGAGGTGCTAAAGGAACAGGCACAGGAGTTACAACTTGAATTTGAGTTGGGGTAGTAGAAGAGTCAGAGCTTGAGTGCAAGGTTTGAAACCCTGGTTGAAAGGTAGCTGGTTTCAATACTGATTTCTGACTAGGAGAAAAACTCCAAGTACTGGGTCCAGATTGTATACTACGCTGAATTACCGTAACATGCCTACGAAGAGCCACATTTTCCTCCTGAATTGCAGTTAACATGTTGGCAATGTCTTGCAAAGAAATTTGACCGGAAGCTTCCTCCATAACGTCTGGGCGAAATAATCGTCGTGGGCTTCGTCTTCTGTCAAGACCACAAGCACTCTTACCTGTGAGTTGCTTGTAGGGTGATTTCGCAGAGACGTTATGGACCAACTTCCCCAAATTTCTAGGCAACACCTAGTGAATTTCAACAGAACACCTAGATAATTAAATAGAAAAAAGGGAGGAGGGCCGGATAATGGACGCTACCTGGTTCCTGGGTTGTCGACCTGCGAGGCAACAAAGAAACTTATGTAACTTTAATCCTTATTTCCAGCACTCTCCTATTGCTTGCACTTCCCTATTCAGTCCTCCTTTTAAACTTGTAAAAGGCCTACCTGCGACAATAGGATTCTAGGCGTCGCGTCCGTGTTGTCGTCGAGGGGTGAGGTGATGTGGACTCTTGAAGTTGAAGAGTTGAATTCAAGAAGGAGAAATCTGTTCTTTCTCCTAAGTAAAAATAACCATGTATGAATAAGTTACTTCTTTCTACTTCACTTCTATCTAAATTCTCAATCACTCCCACTTCACTTGTACATAACACTTACTTATACAACTCTGTGATATTCCTTCTCGCCTTCACCACCTAGATGGGAACAATACTTAACAAGAAACAATCTGCAAATATCGATATCCAAACTATTGTTTCACAAATTATCTATTACTTTGATATTCTTCTCAAAGCGTCTTTCTTTTCTTTCAGGATGTGAATTGTCCCTTTCTCAAATGCTCCAAAAAAAGTCTTTGCAGAAGTACCAGGTGAGTTTAAGTCTCTAAGAAGTTGCTGCTTGCTTGCTTTGGGCGCCTTGAATAAAATATAGAAAGGTTTTCACTTAGCTTTTTGTCTTTTCTTTCTGCAGGGATGCGCGCTGAAGATCGTGCAGAAACTCGAAGTCCCTCTGGAGCTTTCCGGGTTTTGGCGGTCGTCTTGGATCCGGAGAGCGCTCAGGTGCGTTGTCCTCGGGAGCGTGGCAGAAGACGAAGCATCGAGAAATCTTGGGTGTGGCCTTTTATAGCTGAGCCACACCCAGGAGAAGAGGACACATCGCGCACCGTTTGTATGCGTGCGTGTACGTCAAAAGCCCCACCCTGATGGCAGTTCTTCCTTGGTGCTCCTAATGAGAACAGCATCACTTGGCTTAACAACAAAAAACATTTGGGAATTAAACAATGACTGAATTACTCGACACTGTAACATAGTACCTCAAGAAATGATTCATAAACCAAAAGTCATCGTTCACCTTAGAATACATAAATAAGACGTTTTAGCACGAAACACATATTGTATTCATACATATACCTTGGCGTGCTGGGTGCACGGGACAGGGGTGGGTTTCTTGATGGGGCGAAAACCTCCTTGCTGCTGAGCAGAAGGGGTATAGGTTAGTAAATCATGACATTACCTTTGACAATGTCAGAAAGTCCTGTCATTGAATGGATAATACACGGGATTATCACAATTCCGATAACAACTTTCCAATTTAAAAGTTGCCTTGAATACATACCTACTGGCCAGTAGGAACGATTAGGTAAAGGATATGTAAAATCAGCATGGAAATTACCATACACACATTCATGCTACAGTGACAGCAACAAAAATGTATTTCTTAGTGGTGAAAACTGTAAACGTTCACTAAGCGGTATACTTTTGTGCCAGGGTATTAATTTACATGGAGCCTGTGAAGGTAATTCTAACAACCTTTCATGCCACCAGCTTGTCACACCTGCAACGCAGATAGAGCCTTTCTTTATGCAACTCGCAAATGGGAGTTACTTTCTAAGAACGGATCACAGATGTTGTGGCCTTTTGCCAGGAAAAGCGTATCTCGTAAGCGTAACTTCCATGGTCAAATGCTGTATGCAAGCATTGTTCCCGAACGGCCCTGGAGACATAGAGACTCCCATCTGGCCTCGTCTGCATTTCTCTTCTATACGAATTGATACTTTAAGCAAAATGAAGTCTGTGCTTTTGCAGACAACAGTGCCCATCACGTCATCAAAAGAGACGTATGATCTCCTAGTTGCAAGGACAGCTATGGAGGTTCATGACCTTTTATCAACAAATTGCCCCGTGCATTTCGTAGAAATGCTGAGCCAACTTCTTAACATGTCTAGTGCCACAGGCATCCCAGGCATATTTAAGACGATTTTTACGGGACTGCTAACACCATTTCAAGCAATTCTGGGAATCGTTCCCAATTTTGTCCATTCAGTCTTTGGCGGCATACCCTTATTTTTGGGACTTGTAGCAGGGATTTTATTTTTGACCCTCCTGCTCCGATATGGCAAGCCACAGCTCAGACATGACTCCTATGGGAATGGAAGAAACAATCCTAGCTGTGCGCTACCGGGACAGAATAACTAGAGTCCTTGGATTGGCCAGGCTGAGAGATCTAAACATGACCTGGTTCCTTTCATTCAGACCTAAATGGCAATCCTGCATCTTACCTGTGCTACAATGTATGCTATGAGGAGATGAGTGCGTGTTGAACACCTGTCTTGTATTTCCATCAGCAGTACCAATGGATATCGATACTTTGCTCAGTCCGATAACGGCTCACGCATTGTGTTGTCCCCAGCGGCTACCAATCCTGATGACGGCATTCGTTGAGACTCCTGTACTACGACTAGGTGGTAACAGTGGAGCGAGTGACAAAAGCAACATCACCCAGGTACGACCTTCTGTGAACATTGCTGATCCAGCCTTTGATGACAGCAATCATTCTCACACCTGCCAAGTTACAGCACTATCGAATTTGGTTGAACTGTCACCTGATTTTGTAGACCAATTCTTTGAGAGCCTGTCTGATATGATGTTCTCACCCGAACAGAAACAATAACTTTAGAGAAGCATTCCGACACACAGCATTCCCATGAACTCTGAATTCGGCCTTCAGTTTTGAACAACAAAAACTGCTAAAAGCGTTGGAACTCTATTTTCCCCGTTCAAGCAAAAATTCTTTTGAATTGAACACTTTTTAATATTCACCTTTTTTCAGGCACGAGAAATTCTTTGCTTAAAGTAGAACTATTCATAGAGAACAGAAGCTTCTACTTCTACTTCTATTTTTAGATACATCTAGAGACATAATAACTTTACACCAGCCTCTAGCACATTTTACTGCAATGCATTTATATGTGATGAAATTATCTTGCCCTTCTTTTCTGTATTCAGAGATATTTCATGTGTAATTCTTTTTGCAAAATCGTTCATTGATTGCATATGCTATAATTTGAATGATTTCTATGCTTCAAAAACGTACAGTACCTACATGTTCACGTATTTTAAATACGCCTATTTCAAATGCATATATGTATTTTGGGGTGGGCAATGTTACACATGCATCTTATTGCTCTAGTTTTAGTAATTTGATGGACATAAATTTGTGGAGTGGGTGTCGCGTTCTAATCTAGGACCCTGATCGATACTGTGACCTTATGCCCCTATACGGCTATAAATCCATTTATTCCCTATATTGGCATAACCAATAAAATGCAATATTCAGAAACTCGTCTCTGGCCTCACACGAACAGACCCACATTTCAGAATCGCTTCCTCTGCAACTTCCTTTGCAGCTAATTAGTGCAATGACATAGCAGAAGTTACTATCTAAGATTCCTAGATTAACACTCCGAGTTCATCAACAAGATAAAAACTCAGCAACCTGGGAAAGCCCCGCTTGCTATGTTTTGATTAGTAATAGAACTCTAATGAGCACTGATAGACTATCACTTCCTAGTGACATCTTTATTGACGTCTTATGTCCAAAAACTTACGTCAAACAAGGCACCTTTCAGGTATAAATATTACCAACGTTGCCTTAAGCAAACGCTGAAGTTGCTGCTGTTATGCTGAAGCTATCGCTACTGCTATCGCTGCTAACGAGCGAACGATGGTGTGGTGAACTTAGGAGCTGAACAGCCGTCCCCCTGCAAGAGCCCAGCAGATGCAAGCTGCCCGCGGACGCTGCCCCTCCTCTTCCTCGACGCGCTGAGAGAGACGCTGTCTTTCTCCTGCAGAGAAATCCAGCTCCGGTGTTTCCAGCCTACTCTTGCGAGTGACTGGGATATCGAGTTCCCTGAAGGAGATACCAGACCTCCATCATTCTATTCCAGAGGTATGGTGTTGACTAAACCCTTAGAAAGAATTCTTGAAGCAAACCTTGGCAAAACCAACTTAACTTAAAGCTACTTACTTACTCCCCTCCCAAGTATTAGGCTTAGGTCAGGTACACTGGGGTAGGCGTAGTTAGAAGCACCAGTTGAGTATTTTAGCCAAATGTATATATGAATGTATATATGTTTTATTCATTTTAAACCATTATATGGCTAAGAAACCATATCAATGCTTTTACAGTATTATTTCGCAATACTCATCTTACTGTACGTACTTTTTATTATAACAAGTCTTGCAATTGTGGCAATTCATTTCTCTTGTACGAGAAGAAAGACTGTTCAATAAATGTTATCTTTTATTGAAAACGCCCGTCTCTCTATTCTCTACATATTGTGAAAGTAATCTGCACAACAACTGACTGAGTAAAATAACTGTCTATTGTTCACACGACTCTAGAGATTGACTCTTATCTGAGGAGCAAAGTTGTCATGAGGCACGGTTGTTGGAAAACTGAATCCCTTCTTGTCTGTACCAGGGAAGCTGATCCCTTCCTATTCAGTCAAGAAAGTTTCCAGTGACCTCTGAGCTAGTTGGTAACAAACCCAATTAAGTTTAGCATAGTCAGTGGAGGCCTGGAAGATCCGCACTTCTACGTCGATACTACTATTTATGTTATTCCAATGCGCAGGGCCTATTGGGAAAATAGGAACTACACTACAATATCGAACGTCTCGTTCAATTCAAATACCATCACCGGGTCTATTACAGAAGGCTCAGGCTGTGGAGGGCTGGTCTGGTAGCATCCCCGCTGTGCCTGAGATGTGGACAAGTAGAGGGGTCCCTTATTCACACCATCTGGCACTGTGCAGCACTTACAACATTTTGGAGAGGGTTGTTGGCCTGCTTGGCGTAGGCACTGGGGAGGGAACTCCCCACCTCACAGAAACTGACGATTCTGCACTTTATGGAGGATATAGGGGGCAACATATATAAGAGGCACTTACTGTTGCTGGAATTGACTTTAGCTAAGAGAGACATAGCAAGTCTGTGGAAGGCGGCAACCCCACCCTTGCTTTCGGCATGGAAGAATTGGTTGGATTTTAACATGGGGTTGGAGATCCCGATATTTAAGGCCAGGGGCTGCCCGCAAAAACACTCCAAAATTTGGTAACAATGGACAGACTACCGGGGCCTGGAACTAGACCCAATACCCCCGGTGGATGCATCTATATCTGTCCTGATTCGCCGTTACTAGAGTAGGGGACTAGAAATGTAATGGTGGGACAGTGTTGCTGAAGATGGCATTTGTGGTATTACCCGAAGTGTAGCTGTGTGCGGGTGCAATGGGGCGGGGTGGTTTACGGTGTTCATGTTATATTGTATCTTTTGATACTGTTGATACAATTATGTAAATAATCTGTCAAAGTCAATGACTTGCAATGCTTGATATGGCAGATGTTTCCTGGGTTAAGGAGCCCTACACTGTATATGACTTTTTGACATAAAAAACCTTAGCAAACACCAAAAATCTCACATAGACAAGACCTATTGGCTTTGTCAGTGCTTGTTACTTCTAGGCCATATTTTACCTAAATCTCTATAATTGCATATCTCCAGTTATACTGATTGGATGTGTGTCAATTTATTACATTTCAATCAATGTTTTTCAATTCATCTCGTATCTTTCTTGTGTTTTGCTTTCACTTCATTACTGTTGAAGTGCTGAAAAAATACTTTACACATTTCCTATAAGTTAAGCCCGACTGCTTTGTGCCACGCTACTAGAGTGTTAAGCACAGGCTAATTCAGTGACTTTTTGTGTTTCACCCTGAAAGAGATTGTGGTTGTTGCTTGAGAAAGGCTCACATCCACCTCAACCAAAACCACATTTCTCACACCTCCTCAGGGATGCAGAATGTTATAAAATATTCAATTGTCCGTGGAAAGGGGTGCTTCATAAATGTCCTGTAAAAAATCTACTTGTATTTTTGCTGCAATCCTGTGAGATGACAAATTATGGCAGTGTTCTCATGATTTCAGATCTCTGATAATAGCCTCTCAGGTAATGCCAAGAATCATATATAATATTAGTATTTTAGAAATACCCCGATTTTGCTGTCTTTCTGCAAATCTACATGCTGGAGCTGGAAGGAGCAGTTGTTCAAGGGTTGGAATGCCCTTTGAGTCTATGCACATATACAAACTTACATGTCTAAGGGTTTTCACCAACTCTTCTCTATACAATACCCACACTGGGAAATGGTATACATTTACTCCTCACAAGGGCAGAAGTAAAACACTGTCCAGGGTGGGGAAAAAAGGTTGCATGGAAAGTGAACTAGCAAAGGTTCAGCAGATTTTTTCATGAGCAAATATACATGCCTATTAGGTCATGCTAACATGCAATGCACAAACATTTTCTAGGTGTACAGTTTTCAGTCATAAATCTGTAAATTCTCCAGAATGCATGAAAGTTGTAAATTTAAAATAATACACTAACATACATATACTAGGGATGCACTTTTGAGACTTTCTTTGAGAATTGGGCCCCCTGATTAGGTCTGGCGTTACCCAACACTTTTGATTTTACACACACACACACACACACGCACGCCCACACAACCACACACACACACACACAAGCACACACACACACACACACACACATATATATATATATATATATTCCTCACCAAAGTGAATTACATGTTTCCCTCTCCAAGGGGATAGTTTTCAAAAATGGTTTATTAACATGCCATCATTTTACCCCTTCCTCCACCAACACGTTTCGACCGGCAGGTCTTGATCACAGTGCAAACATTAGTCCCTCTACAGTTTCTCCCATTTATACCTCTAGCCCAGTTGGTATATTAAGGTGCATTCTGGGATCACTAGTTCAAAAGTGCAAAAAACACCCAAATGTGTGCCGCAAAAAACTTTTTGGAAACAAATTGTCATCAATGTCAATAAAGTTATTGTTAAAAGAGTATTGGGCAATAGTCCCAGTTTGAGTATGGATGATTGATTATCTACAGTATTCAGGATCAGTGTTGAGTTGATTACAAGCATACATGTCTAAGTGACTTAGTTTGATGCGCACTGTTGTTAAACTACAATTATATTGTATCTATTCGTGATAGTATTTTACTGTCACAACTTGGTCGTCCTTCAATTATGGCTCAGTGCCAGAGTATTTTACTTCTTTGTGAGCTTGATAGTGAATCCCAAGACTAGAGTATGTTATATCTTTCCATGTTCTTCCACCATGAGTTAGCATATGTTTTGACATGGCATATGCTATATCTTTGTTCTGGATTGCCCTTGTGTGTACAAGAATCCGTTGTTTGAGGGGACAAATCGTGCTCCCAATGTAGTGTTTGCCACAGTAGCACTCCAGCAGGTATACAACATACGTGGTGTTGCATGTGATGGTATCATTGATGTTAAAAATCTTTCCTTGCGGATCGATGATTGCTTTCATATTTTTGCCAATCTTGCAAGCTTTGCAGTGGCTGCATTTGCGGAATCCCTTTTGCAATCCTTGTAACCATGTTCCTGGTCATTTATTTACAAAGTGGCTCTTGACCAATTTGTCTGACAGCGACGGGGCCTTTCTGTAGGATATTTGAGGCCAATTTCCCAGTTGTTTTCGATTGTCAGGGTCTTTCAATAAGATGTTACAATATTTATGTATATGTGTATACATATATTTTTTGTTTTCATGAAAAAAAACAAAGGTTACAGGAACGTTATAGTTAGGAAGTAGAATTAAAAAAACTAAGAAATTCACACAAAAAAACAAAGGTTGCAGGGAAGTTATAGCTAGGTTCATATTTTACACACTCAAAACCATAGAAATTTAGCAGTTGTAGTTATCTCAAGTAACTATAACTCGTACCATAAGGAAACTATAACTTGTGGCCAAGATGGCCACCGGAGTGGATGCTCTGTGAGGAGCTCTGTACCAGCCCAGGCAATATAATCCTGAATACTACCAATGCACATGCGAATTATCACGGACAAGTGAGCAGGGGTCCAGCAAAGGTGACCCGATCCAGTGGGGGTGGCCACAGATGTCCCTGATGACGATCACTAGCACTTTTGGTTGTGGTCCCGCTCATGAGCCTGGGACCTAGTGCGGCATAGTGGTGATTGTGCAGCGAATACAAGCTGCAAGAATACAGACGACAGCCAATGCCTAGCGGAAGGTCGTGAGAGTGGAGGGGCACTCCCTGAAGTGATTCGGAAACCGCACTGGGGAAGAAGAGAGTGACTGCCGTAGTGCGTGGACCCAGCATGGAACGGGCCGATGTGAAAGATAACGGCCTGACCTGAAGACGGGACAAGGAGGTTCGAGCAGCGGTACAGCTGCAATGAGAAATGAGTCCCCGCAATCCATGAGCTGGCAGTAAAGCGGACTCGGACAGATAGGTGAGCCCTGCGGTCGAAGCAATGTCCCCGCTGGGCCTGACAGTGTGGAAGTGCAAAACAACACGTAGTGGGGGAGAGCCCCGTCAGAGACAATCTGGAAAGAACTAATGGGGACCCAGGGCTCGAGTCGGGGTACCATGCGGGTGGACGGCATCCCCCCACTTATTTTACCGGGGGGACGCTGGACTTCCCTGTTTGGCCTCTCTGGGACGAGATCGTCCCAGATAGTACGCAGCGGTAAGTCGGCCACATTCCACAAGCAGATGGGCATTTGAAGGGAGATGGGGCGGTGCACCTCTTGGGAGCCGTCCCTATTGGGTTTGGAAACACACAGGAAGTCAATGAGCTCAATGGTGCACGCCACCTTTCTTGACGTCACTTCCTGTTGTGACGTCACTTCCGGTGACAGCGTCCCCTCACTTCTTTTTTTAGGACTTGTGCCCTGGGGGGACCCAAATACCAAGGACAGCTGGTAGACGCCTAAGGGGAGGTGGAAGAACAGTAGGCTCCAGAACATCCCCATAAACACGGTGGCGATCGCGGACGAAGATGGCGACAGGTCAAAGTGAAGGAGTAAGACGTCGCAGTGAAGCAGGCAGGGTGGGCCCGCTTCCCCAGGCTGAACGCAGAATAGGAAAAATCGGAAAAATAGCAAGGGGCCACTGACCCACCATTTAGTACCTGCAGTGACAGCGGAGCCCCTGGGGGAGGAGAAACTACCGATCAGCCTACGAAGGACGCCAGAACCTCACCCCGGAGAGACAGGACCGACCACACTGCATAATTACAGCTGCTCAGAACTGCACAAAGAACCTTTAATAGGGTAAAAGCCACAAAGACATAAAAGGCTGATCAGAGCAGCTGACTTTGCCACACCAGTCATACCTCAGGGTGGGACACAGATCCTGAGGGACACACTTAGGGAGGCATTCACCCCGCATTGGCAACAGAACATATTTGGAGGTTACAAGGCAACTAAAGCAACACATAACATACACCAGAGGTTCAAAGGGGGAATATTGGTGGTGCTCCTGAAACTGAAGATGCAGAAGGTCAAAATCGACAAAATATATCAGGGTGGTAGAAATACCAGAAGGTGCAGAAGGCACAGACATGATCACGTATCTTGAAACAAGGCTCCGGCAAAGTGACGCAGGATGGACTCTCGAAATTCTTTGCGCTTAAAGGGGCTCATAGGGTGCCGTCACAGGCTCTAGAACCTAGCCGACCTCCACTGCCAGTGGTGGCATGATTGTTATATGACAGATCCCGGGATGCTATAATACAACATTCTCGCAATCATGGCTCATATACAGTTGACAAAAATAAAGTATCTATTTTCCCAGATTTCAAGGCAAAGGTCCAAGCACAAGGGGCCTCCTTCCTAGAAGTTTAGAAAGCTTTACGGAAAGAAGGCATACAGTACTCGCTGCAATATCTGCCCAAACTCAGGGCCCGATTCACAATTATGAGTCATATCTTTACGTCCGCAGTCAGGCCGGAATCTCCGCATCCGGACCGTACTCTCCGCACCCGGGTTGTACTCTCGGCTCCGGCCATACTCTTTGGCTCGGGCCGGATGAAGTGTAATCAATGGGCAGGAATACAATTTTTTACAAAAAAGAGCATTAGGAACGTGTGATAAATGGTAGAGAAGGTCATGAAAATCAGTTTGGGCAGAGAGAATGGTGTGGCCGGAACCAACATCATATCCTAGAAAAGTTTGCTCCTTTGCATCATGGTACATGCAGTCCATGATTTGCCTTCCCCGCAACCGGGCGGTACAAATATTAGCCCCCAAGCTAGAGGCATTATGTGCAGAAGCGTGGCAGAACAACCTACTGCTGACATCAACAAGAGATGCGTTGGTGATACCCCTCCCGAAAACAAAAATGGTATTAGCAAGAGTGTACGAGTTTAGACCTCTCTCATTGTTAAACACTGATTTTAAAATCCTGATTTCGGCAAGACGAATATTATTCCACATGACATCGCTCAATTAGAATGATCGGAGTGGGTTCATAACATCAAGGGCCATGTTGGCCAATATCCGAAGGTTTTTCCATGTCCTGCACCACCCCAATAGAGTCCACCATCCTGAGGCTCTGATAATGTCAGTGGACCTGGAGAAGGCCTTCGATTCTGTGAGGTGGGATTTCCTCTGTGCCACAATGACCAAAATCGGGCTAGGAGAAAAATGAGTAATATGGGTCAATATTCTGTACTCTCACCCCACAGCACGAGTTAAAACCAGGGTGGTGATCTAGGGACCATATGACATCTTTAGGGGCACCGGGCAGGGATGCCCACTGTCACCCCTATTGTTCGCCCTCGCTACTGAACCCCTGGCAGAGCTATTCAGACAAACAGAAAGATCGCATGGAATGCTATTGGGGGACCGAGAACATATCATCTCACTCTACGCAGACAACATATTGTTATATCTGGGGCAGGGGAGGAGAGGTGTGGCAAAGGGGATGGAACTCCTAGGCAAATATGCAGCATTAGCGGGCCTAAAATTGAACAAAACCAAAACGTATGTTTTTGCAGTGATAGAAGGGACCGAATGCCCAGGTGAACTTCCCATGGGCTTGAACTGGGCCCCCAGGTCTTTCAAAAATCTGGGAATACAGGTCTACCATGACTTAGTAAACCTAATGGGGGTGGGGGGTGGGGGGGGGTGATCTAAACCCAATATTGCCATCCCTTGGGACGACGATACCCTTCTGGCGCGCCTTAAAACTGCCCATGATGGCTAGAGTGGCACTGACCAAAATGATTATGCTCCCACGTCTGCTTTACTACTGTGTAACCCTACCAGTGCAAATCCCAGCATCATGATTTGCAAAACTAAATAAAAAGGTGCACAAATAGATATGGGACGGTGGACGAAATAAGGTCTCGCTGGCCATCTTGCAGCAAACTCTGGAATAGGTAGGTCTGGGAGTTCCAGATTTTGAGCTGTGCTACCTTGCGGCTCAACTGCAACGGTTGGCTAAGTGGGTGGATGGAGGAGACCTGGAGCTTTTAATGAATGCGACCCACAAATCTGCCCAGAGTCAACTCATTGCTAAACTCATATAGCCGACCCTAGAGGTTCCACAGCCAGGAGTTCTCCTACAAAAGGCGCTCCACTGCTGGAAGAGGTGCCAAAGACGCAGAGCTCGTTGGATGTTGTATGCCCCAGGTCTGTCTTTAGGTGGGATCCCACGCAGGATACCGCCTATACTTTTCCCAGAGTCACAACTGATATGTGGGACTGAGGCCGGAATCAGGACAGTGGCAACCTATATCAAGAAAACAAATTGATCTCACTACACGAATTCCTGGACCAATATGGGCTGCAGGTGGCAATTTCTCACCTCCCACTCATTAGTAAAGACATTTAAAGAGCTGTGGGGCACAATTCAGAGAGAACAGCAAACATACAACATACTGCAGGTCCTGACCACGCTCTGTTTTGCGAACCACCTGGTAAAATGGCATTACAGAGCTTTGATAGGGATGTTAAGAACACGGCTAGAGATGGTCAGGACTAAGTGGAATGAAGCACTGAGGAGAGCATTAGAAGATAGGGAGTGGGCTAAAATACTCCAAAGTGCAAAGAAAATCTCTAGGAACACTGCATTAAAGCTCAGTCAGTTCAATTACACACATATTGTCTACCTCACCCCACATCACCTGAATGTCATGTATGGAAGAGGAACATGAGAATGCCCCAGATGGGTCAGCAAGATGTGGAATTCATACACATGACCTGGAGTTGTACGGTAATACGAGAATACTGGGATGCAGTATAAGCCCAAATAAACACGACATTGGCCAGGAACATACCATATACAATGGGAGTATCAATCAATCAATCAATCAATCAGTGACACTTATAAAGCGCGCTACATACCCGTGGGGTCTCAAGGCGCTGGGGGGGGGGGAGCCGCTACTGCTCGAACAGCCAGGTCTTCAGCTTCTTCCTGAAGGAGAGGTGGTCTTGGGTCAGGCGCAGGTCGGTCGGGAGGGAGTTCCAGGTCTTGGCGGCCAGGTGGGAGAAGGACCTTCCTCCTGTAGTCGCTCTTCGGATGCGGGGGACGGCGGCGAGGGCGTGGTTGGCTGATCGGAGGTGGCGTTTGGGAGCGTAGAAGTTGACTCGGCTGTTGAGGTAGCTCGGGCCTTGGTCGTGTAGGGCTTTGTGTGCGTGGGTGAGGAGGCGGAAGGTGATTCTTTTGTTGACGGGGAGCCAGTGAAGGTCTCGCAGATGTCCGGAGATGTGGCTGGTTCGTGGGATGTCGAGGATGAGTCTGGCTGAGGCGTTCTGGATCCGCTGGAGTCTCTTCTGGAGCTTGGCGGTGGTCCCGGCGTAGAGGGCGTTGCCGTAGTCCAGTCGGCTGGTGACGAGGGCCTGGGTGACGGTCTTCCTGGTCTCGGTGGGGATCCACCAGAAGATCTTCCGTAGCATGCGTAGGATGTTGAAGCATGCCGAGGAGACGTTGTTGACTTGCCTGGTCATGGAGAGGGAGGAGTCCAGGATGAAGCCCAGGTTGCGTGCATGGTCTGTCGGTTTGGGTGCGGTGCCCAGGGCGGGAGGCCACCAGGAGTCGTCCCAGGCGGAGGGAGAGGAGCCCAGGATGAGGACCTCCGTCTTGTCCGAGTTCAGTTTCAGGCGGCTGGTCGTCATCCACTCGGCTACCTCTTTCATCCCTTCGTGCAGGTTGGCTCTGGCGGCGGCGGGGTCGTTGGTCAGGGAGAGGATCAGCTGGGTGTCGTCGGCGTAGGAGATTATGCTGAGGTTGTGTTTGCGTACGATGGCCGCGAGGGGGCTCATGTAGACGTTGAAGAGGGTGGGGCTCAGAGATGATCCTTGGGGGACGCCGCAGATGACTTCGGTGGCCTCTGACTTGTACGGTGGTAGGCGGACTCTCTGTGTTCTCCCGTCGAGGAAGGAGGTGATCCACTCCAGTGCCTTGTCCTGGATTCCGACGTTGCTGAGGCGCCGTACTAGGGTGCGGTGGCAGACCGTGTCGAATGCCGCGGAGAGGTCTAGGAGGATGAGGGCCGCTGTTTCTCCATTGTCCATCAGGGCTCGGATGTCGTCGGTGGCGGCGATGAGGGCGGTCTCGGTGCTGTGGTTGGCTCGGAAGCCGGACTGTGAGGGGTCGAGGGATCCGTTCGTCTCGAGGAAAGCGGCCATCTGCTTGTTGACGGTCTTCTCGATGACTTTGGCTGGAAACGGGAGGAGCGAGATGGGGCGGTAATTCTTGAGGTCGGTGGGGTCCGCTGTTGGTTTCTTGAGTAGGGCGCTGAGTTCGGCGTGTTTCCAGCTCTCGGGGAAGATGGTGGTGTTGAGGGATGTGTTGATGATGTCTCGCAGGTGGGGTGCGATGACAGCGTCGGCTTTGTTGAAGATGTCTGTTGGGACTTTTTCCAAGACCAAAGACTAAAAAGGTGGGCTCACGGTTTATAGACTTGGCACAAGCCCTAGCACGCAGACTGGTGGGCATGACTTGGAAGAACCCGAAAGGCCCAGAGTGACAAATTGGGAACAAGATAAAGATTTCTGGGCAAAGACGGAGGAAAGTGCCACACAATGAGAGGAGAAGAGAGGTATCAGACAATGCCCCGTTGCAGATTTATGGACTGAGATAATGAGGGCTTGGTACACTAGGACGTTGGACGGAACAGATGACGAGGTCAATACAGGGGGGAATACAAAAATAGATACTCAAACACAGCAGACACGAGGGAAGGAAGGTAGCAACAGAATACGAGAAGAAGGGATATGTGGGCCCTTGTACGAGGCTCGCCCCCATCACACCAAAGTGACCCTTCCGTATGATAGTTAACCATGAAATAAACACTACAGGACATCACGCAGTTAGTTTGCTAGTTCTGGGGATAAACTGTTGTTATTTTAATATAGCTGACCCTTACAGAAGTACATTATATGGTCACATAGATCAGAGAACACAATACCCACAAGAAAGAGAAATACAGAGAAGAGGCTGAATAATGATGTTGACTATAGATCCAAAATGTTAAGACCTAAAACGTGCATTATGCATAATGTAAAGCAAATGTGCAGACTTCATGCGCAGATATACTTCAGTGAAATTGTGATCTATATAACGCATTATGTAACTGATCATATATATGATGGTAAAATGTAAATGCTAATAAAAATATGTTGAAAAAAAAGTAACTATAACTTGTGCCCCCATCATTCACAGTTTTCTCATCAATAATTTCCCTGCAAATGCTGCAGTGATGTCAATAATGTCATAGAAGATGTCATGACTAATGTAGCATGCGGGGTAAATAGCAATGCATGGCGAGGGTGCAAGTTGTACTTATCCTAGGGAAAAAGGAGCCAGCCATGGAAGATGTGGTCCCAAGACCTTTAATGGATTGGGGAAGGCAGCCGCATGGCCCACCTCCCCATCTTCTATTCACCGGAGACTCAGGGGATGGGGTCTCCGTGCCCGACAACCACCTTGGGAAGGGGCCCACGTGTGGCGCTTTCCCATACAATTTGAATAATGAATTCCTCCCGGGACCTGGGGCGAGTAAAGCAGAAGCATGGGAAACTGTGCTTGTATTTTTTATTTTTAGGTTTTGCCTGCAAGTGCTCACGTAGTGAGCATGCGCTAAAAAACCTATTGAGTTCTATATATGATCGATGACCCGCCTCTGCCTCTCATTGGCTAGCTCCATAAATGGAGGC
Organism: Lissotriton vulgaris; assembly: GCF_964263255.1. Classification (NCBI taxonomy): domain Eukaryota; kingdom Metazoa; phylum Chordata; class Amphibia; order Caudata; family Salamandridae; genus Lissotriton; species Lissotriton vulgaris. Next base: position 614,677,706 of record NC_141695.1, on the reverse strand, counting down.
TAGCCATTGGGAGACAGAGGCTGTCAATCGCGCTTTCTCCAGAAAACGCGATTCGGGGGCGTTTCTGGTGCTTTTTTAAGCCCCGCCCCTTTGTCCCGGGCCGCGCTGCGATTGGCTGCCGGCCCGGGACACCCCCGTGACGTCATTCCCGGGCCGCGCTGTGATTGGCTGCCGGCCCGGGACACCCCCGTGACGTCAGCCAATCACAGCGCGGTCCGGGACCTGACTTGTCTTTTTGTTGCCTTATGTCCGTGTGTGTCTGTTCCCGCCCCCCCCCCCCTCCCCCTCCGCTGTCGAGTTCTGGCGGCGGCTCAGACACCCTGTGTTTCCGTGGGCGTGGGGGTTGCTTTTGGCTAGGCATAGCGCACTTGGTGTAGCGTTGTTGTAGAGGCGATTCCACACGTTCTCAGTCGGGAGAAGATGGCGGCGAGAGAAGATTGCGGCGGCAGGAGAAGCAGCGTGAGATTCATAGAGTGGACCTTCGGGAGTCCAAGCAACATGGCTTCCGACAGCGCCCAGGTGAGTTTGAGTCCGCTCTCTGTTCTAAGAGTCCACAGACCATTTGACTGTCCCAGATTGGGTGCTTCCCTCTGCTGCGCACCCGTCAGGCCTGGGACTTTGCCATCTCATTGATTGGAAGCTGGCTGGTGCAGGTTTTGGATCACTCGCCCAACTCACGTTTATGACTCACGGGTACCCCTGTTGAATCCCTTCCGCCTTCCCCCTTACTGGTGGTTGTATATGCCAGTCTGAACTCTATCCCTGCTTGCCAGGGCCTGGAGCGGCGCAAATGGGCCTGCTGCCAGAGGGAGTGTAAGGTAGCTGCCAGGCGCTCGTGAGCGCCTGCTGCCAAATGGAATTTGAGTATTGCCTGCTTATACGTTTGGGGTGCCTTGTGTTATCTGGAAGGAGGGTAAAGTGTAAGGTTTGTGAGGCACCTGTTGCCAAGGGATTGGGATGTATGCAAGCCTGGTGATGAATAGCAAACGTAGGCATACTGTGTTTTCGGGACCCTTGGTTGCTTTGAAATGGGGATGTCACATGCCTTGTCAGTCCTGCATATGTTATTACAGACGCACCTTAATGGTTAATATCCCGTACCTGAATTGAGGATAACTACATGAGTGTGGTTATGTTTTCCCTATGGCTTGTTTTGAAGTTATCTAGTTGAGTAAACCTACAAAAAGTAAGCCGTTGTCTACTGCTACTTTGTTATAATTCGGAAGGATCATTTCAATTATGCGTCCACTTTGATATTTTTAGCGTGGTTCCTACGAATTGCGAAACATTTTTTTTGCAAGCAGTCTGTTACAGAGAAGTCGCCGACTGTGTTTTTGCTCTGCCAAGGGTGGGCCCAGTGTCAGGTTTTGTTGTCGACGAAGGTGCTAGTTTTTTGCGGTTGGGCCGCCTAGAATAAATTAAACGTGACCAGTCTGTTACAGATCAGGTTCGACAGACCATTCCCTGTCACATTATGCAGTCTTGCTGCTTGCCTGTTTATTCTGTGTTTTGTTGTGAAAAGCCAGCTTGACTCATTCATATAGTTTAGAAACTAATTTCGTATAGACCGACCTCTACAATAGCTACAGTGAGATTTGTTAACGGATAGATTGATCAACACTGCACCACATTTAGTTAAACTTTTCCCATGCTCTTGCCCAATTCTTTAAATTTTTAATAACTTCTAATTTCTCTGAATCATGCTCAGGGGCGGTTTCTTCATTAGGGCGGCAGGGCTCCGCCCCCACTTCAATGTGTGCATCAATTGCCTTCTCTTTTTTTTTTTTTAACAAACAGTTAATCCGTTAAACTTCAAAAGAGTCATGTGACCCTCGCTCTGCGCAAGAGTCAGGCAAACTCAGGTACTTTCAATATAGGCACATGTGCTAAAGCGCATGTGCCGTCGCAGGATTTGGAGGGCTTACCTGGTTTCAGCCCTGATCCTCGGTGGCCGATAACACTACAGCCTCGCTGATTGAAAACAGCCTGGGCGCTTTAAGCAAAAGCCCTAGGTTTCGAAGGCTGTTTGTCAATCAGCGAGGGTGTAGCACTGCACCCCACCCATTTCCTAACTCGTCACAGGGTGGGGTGGGAACAAGCCTCCATGACCCCACCCCACTCTGGGAGGAGCTGGGAGAGGTTTGCAGTTAACACGAGGCTGGCTGTCCACGAAGTGACCTGTCTGCATGATAAAAGGAAACAGGTTGCTGCGAACCTCAGACAGAGTACCCGCAGAGAAAAAATAAATTCTGACTACTTCTCTTAACGTCATTTGTGTCGACCATACCAATACTCAGGTAACAAGTACAAAAAAATATGAAAATAGCCATCACGTTACCACTGATTAATGCGCAATGTACATTTGTTGTCACATACAAGCTTCGTTTGTACAATAGTGAAGATCCTTTAGGAAAGCGCCCTTTGTATATTGAAGAACCTCCTCCTCCAATGAGGTGCCGTGTGTGGACGTCATGCATGCATAAATGCGGTTATTAGACAGGAAATGGCGGTCCGGTGTTTAGAGTTGTGTGCTTTATTAACAGTGAAGCGTGTCTTATATACTCTTCACAGTAGTGTGTCCATGTCATTGGTTAATGTTTGTGAACTACGTCAGTCCTGCTGTCCTGTCTGCACTGGTGGTTTTGTTGTCAGACAGTGCAAGTTTACTGTTGTGCTGGGCAGATGAACCGATCCTGGGTGTACGTGGAGTAAGGAACCAGTGTACAAGGCCGGAACACCAAGTATTCTCTATCTGCTGCACTGCAGAGTGCTGTCTGCCCAGGAAGCACCCTACGAGTCCCTGTATGTCCCTCCTACAGTGCTGTCTGACACTTAATTCAGCGCACGGCACCCCTAAAAACCACAGGCAGACTGCAACCATCTGAAGTGACTCCCCTACCTCATCTCGAAGTGCTTCAAGGAGGATAGAATCGGTGCGTAATGCAGGTACTTTTCAGAGCAGTCAGGTCTCCAAGCTCGGGCCTAGTGCATGCTGCAATCGGCACTGCCCTGAATGCACAAGGTGTTTGGGGATTCATGTTTAAAATGTTGTATTAACTTTCACAGAAAATGAAACCACCACATCCTCATTTTATTTACTTACGCCAGGGTCCACTATACAGTACCCTGTGAACTACTGGTTTGAGGTTGTAGCCTAAAAAATAATGTTCTGCGGTTTGCCTAAGCACTATAGTTGTTTGTGATTTTTTAAATCGTTTATTTTGATGCACTATAAAAAGACAAAAAAGCGGTGTTTTGGAAAACATCAGGTCATCATTTTCATAGTGTCGCCTTTACTTCTACTTTATGACTGTGAGACTGTTCTGAAGCAGCACAGGAAGGCTGCCTCAGGAGACAGGTGTTTGTCTGCACCTACATCAGAGGACCACTAGGCTCCCTAAAGCATCCAGCAAGCTAAATCCCTGCCAAATCATGTGTTTTGCAAAGCAGGGTCGATTTTAGGGTCGTGCTACTGCTGCTGCCGAATATTGATTGGGGTAAAAGAGGGGGAGCTATTTTTTCTCTGACCTTTCAGTATTAGCAGTATGGAATATGTGTTTATATGTTATTTCACATATGAATATTTGGAATCCCTCCACTCCCATTTAAACACAAAATCCCAAACGGGATACGATGTGCCAGAGCTGCCTTCAACCAGATTTGAGTCCTTGCGACTGCTCAGCCTCCTGTGATTCTTGGCAAATCAGTTTATCTCTGCTATCAACCCCTCCCCCCCCCCCCCCCCCACACCCAAGAGAAACAAATCCAAGCTTGTGTAATGTTACTGCCAGGGTGCCCATGTAGAGTATATGTATATATAAATAGAAACCGCCTGCACTGGTGCAGCCATGTAATAAACATGCCCCAACACTGTGCGCTGCACAGCAGATAGCTCTCAGGCACTTCAAAATCATGCAAGAGCAGCTCGCCAACTGTTGGTGTTTTGTTGCACAGTTCTATACTTATACTTGCAGTTCTGCTATTAAAAAAGTCAAAATATATTTTCCAGCTTGCAACATATAGACCAGAGCAACATCTACCTGCAAGAGGTGACGATTGGGGACTTCTGCTGCTACTAGTCTAATGGTATCTTCTATGATGACAAGAAGCCCATTACTGCAGCAGGTGCAGTGGCACCAGGGCCCAAAAATCTGAAGTTCCGCTATACCATGATTATTGTTGTATTTTCTAGTTCAAATGAAGGCCAATGGGCTCATTAGCTTTACAGATATTCAACGCCTGGGGTGCCTATTTTTGGGGGTGGGTGGTTGTGCTTGTTAAAGCATCTCGCCTCTTGGTCAAGTTGATATTTTATAACATTTGAGAGCCCTGGTTTATAAAATATGTTAACTCCTCACCAAATTAACATTTTGTTGCTTTTAGCTTAACAAATATTTCAGATCTTATTTGGCACATTTTATATATATTTACGGGTTCTAACTGTAACGTTTTCGTGAAAGTATTATCTCCTTTTGAGGAAATACTAATGACATTTGACCTGTTTGTAAAGAATGCTTAAAATGTGATTTTTTGTTTGTTTCTAAGGGCCCCTATTTCTGTAGAGACTAGATTGCCGACTAAGGTGGTAATTGTGATAGGTCAACGATGACCCAGCTTAGTTGAGGGAAATCCGTGAGAATAAGCTACTGGTCTCCAGGTGGCAAAGCCGGAGATGTAGCCATTAGGGCATATATCGTCCTTTGTCTAAAGCTTTTAGCAACATAATCAAGATGCATCATTTGTAATGTCTCCTGTTAGTGCACAACATAAACATTGCAGCCCTCTCTTCTGACATTTCTGCCCCCTCATTATATCTTCCCCTGCTCCTTAAAACAAACTCCCAAGATAACAAGCAATGCAATAGGTTTCGCATTAGGAAAGTTTGAGCTATTGGTATTTGTAAATGACACATTTTTTATTTATGTGTTGGTTTTGAAAATAGGGAAATTAATAGCTTTGTCATTTACAATGCCAATAGTTATAACTTTCGCAAATGTGACACCTACAGCCTTTGTAATGCAATATGTGTTGTATTCACATGACTCAGATGTATTGATATTACAATTAACAATTGCTTTTGTTTTTTTGAAATAATTAATACTTAAATAAAAGTTATTGTAATTTATAATGGCAATAGCTTAAACTTTTGTAAATAACTTTTGTGAAGATTATGCTCAATGTATTTTATGGTGACAAAAAGCCAAGAACAGAAGTGAAATATTAACATTTTTTTTGTGACATTTGTAATAAAGCTTGAAACATTGAGAGAACATATTTGAACCAGTTGTTGTTGAATGGTTGCATTGATTGATGCTGTGGTGGCGCTGAGTTATGCTGTGGTAGCGCATAGTGAGGTTGTGGTGCCCCTGAGTGATGCTGTGGTGGTGCTGAGTGATGCTGTGGTGATGCGATAGACACACAAATAAAAATGTTGTCATTTACAATGCCAATACCTCTAACTTTGGCAAAGGCGAAACCGTTGCATTGTAAATGCTTGTTTTTATTTTCTTGTGGATCTTCCACAAATTCACAGGAATTTTTTTAGTTTTTAGGTCGAGCAGACCTACGCTCAATGCGTGAGCATTGAGGGTGTCTGCTTCAGACCTATTGTGGCCCGTATTTAGGAATGTGGACAGCTACCAGACGCGCGCTTTGACGAGGTCAGATTTCACCTCGGGAGCGAGCGTCTGGTAGCTGCGCATGCGCGAATGAAATCCCTTGCTCACACATACACACAGGCAGCCCCCACCCCTCTGCATGCACGCACGCACACACACACAGGCGCGCGCATGCACACGCAGGCATACGACACACATACAGGCACACATACAGGCAATCTATCCCCTACCTCGCATTCTCTCTCAATCACACAGTCACGCATGCGCACACACATTCCCTAGCCAACACACGCGCGCACACACTCCCCCCCCCCATCCCCCACCCTCCCCCACCCCTCCCAGGCATACACACAGGCACGCACGCACTTCACTTTAGCCCTGGGCCCCACTCACCGACTGCGCTCTTCCGGCGGGCTCCTCTCGCGCTCCGCTCCTCACGGCGCGGCGCTCCTCTTCTCAATCGGGGCTCCCTCAGGTCCGAGGAGCCCCGCAACAGGCGCCACACTCCTCCTTCTCCACGGCCCCCTCCTGGGGACCCGGGCCGGCAGGGCGCTCCATGCGCCGGCAGCTCGCGGACCTCGGGAGGCGGGACTTCCGGTCGGCCGCGACCGGATTGGCCGGCCGGCTAAGAGCTTCCGGGTCGCCGCGGGCAGCGCGGCGGCACCCTACAACATGAACTTGTTTTTAGTGTTCTTGGCTTAGATAGAACTGTCAGCTAATGACAGAGTTTCCGCGAATACAGCTCGTTTTTTTCAGGTGATAGGAATGCTGGTTTCACAATGAACGTTGAGCGCAGGTGTGTGTTTTTTTTATTTACACTGGAGACATGTGGCGATGTGTTTGGGCGTTTCCATCTTGAGTGCACACGCATGGAATGTAATATCTCACAGAGGCGGTTTTTATTAATCATCATGCAGTCACTACTCCCCTTTACTTATGCTGTGAGACCGTTAGGCCTGAATTTTACTGATAAATCCACCCGTCGATAACTGTCACAAATTAATTGTATGTAATATAACTCTGTGGTTGGCTGCATGTTGTTTCTCTCACATTAGTTACCCATACAACCAGTGCGGATAGCTACAGTCGAGAATTGTGGCGCGCGGCTCTCACTTTCTGCTTGAAGGTCTGCTTCAAATGTTTTTTTGTCGTCCTGCCTCCACCGGTGTCCAGAGTGACATAAACTGTACTGGTCATGGGCAACAGTACTGTCACTGCTGCAGCGCACTGCAGCTCGGGGCACCAGCAGACCCCGACTTGCACCACCACAGGCTCACACAAACCCAGCAAAAGCACATCCCCCATCCCACCAGCCCGCTGGGCCTCTGTAATGACCTGAACATCGCAATGAACGTTGCAGTAGCAACAGGGCAGCCGAATTCAATGGCTGGGGCTGTCGTAGTAACACAGGCCTGCCCCTCAATAGTGGGATTATTCAGGGGTGTCTCTCCTCGCTGTTCGCTATGATATTGCAGTGACGTGCCCCACACTGCGCCGCTATCAGTCCGCGGGCGAATGGCAGGCCTCTGACACTGTCCACTTCACCCTCGCCCGGCAGCTCACATTCTGGTATCCCCAGGGTTCAATTCACACAAGTGTTGGCCTCTCGTTGTGGGAGCACTTCCACTGCTTATTATGTTTCAAAACAGTGTGCAAAAGGACCTCGTTCACTAATAAACAGTGTCAACGTTCGGTTGCAAAGTGATTCATAATAGTTGCTACAAACGGAGCAAATCCTATCTTTGCTTAAAATGCCCTCAATGACGGGCTCGCCATTTGAAGTTCTGTTTGAGCGGGGGTATAACGGGATGCACGCACACCTATGCGTTACTATAGCTCTTACCTACCGTTCGCCAAGGCCTCAAAGCGCGTTAATGTGCTGATGGTGTTTGTCGCACGTTTCCATACACACCGTGGGAAGAATCCCACTGTTAAAGAGCAGGGCTTTAACATGTCCAAGGTTCATGCGTGAGTAAACTCATCAAGGTCAGTTTCTTGCTCGTCGGGGTCAATTTTTTCTTCACATGCTGAGATGTCTATATAATATCGAAACTAACCAGATACCAGAATGCCGGAAAAAATATATGAACTTTTTCGCGCAGATCAGTGACACTTGGGATGTCTTACTGCGCCTGTAATGTACCAGTAACACCGCCCAGGATCAGCGTAGCAGCAACGTGCCCTATTCAACAGTGATCAACCAAGCACTTTATGGCTAATGCAAGTAGACTGGTGCCGGGAGTCCTACCCTGCATTCCTAATTGCATACATGTTAGAATAGGAACCAAGGGGGTTTGGGGGAAAAACATGAAGGGGGTCGTATTTTCCCAATTGACTTCTATTAAAGAAGCTGCAATTTCAGACGGAAAACAGCCCTGCAATGTGTTAAGTCTCTTTATAGAAATGTCACGATGCTTCACTGTAGCATCTGCCTTTATTTCTGCCGTCCTGCCTCCGCTGCTCTAATTTTGCCTTTTACTGCCCCCACCCGCTTCCTGTTTCTTCCCCTTCCTGGAAGTTCCTCTTCCAGACTAGAACTAGACTGCTAACCTCCCCAGGGCACACAGTGTCGTTCATGGCTGACATTTCAACAAGTGCCGCACACATCTTGTGCCAGACTAACGCACTTGCTGATTTTTGTTGGATCAGTGTAATGCCCCAAGATTGTCACGCAATTGTCACGCAATAAAAATTAAAGGCTGACTGTCTCTCAGCGCCTCGCAGTAATGCCTGTACCTGCTCCGTTAGTGTTATTTGGCAGCTCACTGCTGCCTGCGCCAACTATACAGTTGCTGATGATATCAGTACTATTATCCCATCGTCGTGCAGTATGTGCTGCCTGTGCTGAATCGATTGGCTTTGTAATTGGCTGGCTTGCACGCTTAACCCAGCCAAGCTATTACCGAGCTGCTTTATAAGTGATCCTTGTGCGTGATAAACACTAGTCAATTCTGGGCCAACACAGCATCAGATAAAGAGCAGTGATGTAACAGTACACACACACTCAACCACACACACACATAACCACACACACACACACAACCACACAACCAAAAACACAACCACACACACAACCTCACACACACACAGACCCACACACACACACATACACACAACCACATACACAAACCACATACACACAACCACACACACACAACCAAACCACACACACAACCATCTATCTCTCGATCTATCGCCCTCACTCTATCTATCGCCCTAACTCTATCTATCTATCGCCCTCACTCTATCTATCTTTCTATCGCCTGCACTCTATCGCCCTCAGTCTATCTTTCTATCTATCTATCTATCTATCTATCTATCTATCTATCTATCTATCTATCTATCTATCTAGCTATCTATCTATCTATCTAGCTATCTATCTATCTATCTAGCTATCTATCTATCGCCCTCTATCTATCGCCCTCTATCGCCCTCTATCTATCACCCTATCACCCTATCTATCTATCTATCTATCTATCTATCTATCTATCTATCTATCTATCTATCTATCTATCTATCTATCTATCTATCTATCTATCTATCTATCTATCGCCCTCTAGCTATCTAGCTATCTATCTATCTCTCGCCCTCTATCTATCTATCTCCCTATCTATCTATCTCCCTATCTATCTATCTATCTATCTATCTATCTATCTATCTATCTATCTATCTATCTATCTATCTATCTATCTATCTATCTCTCTATCTCTCTATCTATCTATCTATCTATCTATCTATCTATCTATCTATCTATCTATCTATCGCCCTCTATCTATCGCCCTCTATCTATCGCCCTCTATCTATCGCCCTCTATCTATCGCCCTCTATCTATCGCCATCTATCTATCTATCTATCTATCTATCTATCTATCTATCTATCTATCACTATCTATCTATCTATCTATCGCTCGCACTCTATCTATCTATCTATCGCACTCACTCAGCACCACCATAGCATCACTCAGCACCACCATAGCATCACTCAGGGGCACCACAACATCACTCAGGGGCACCACAACATCACTCAGGGGCACCACAACATCACTCAGGGGCACCACAACATCACTCAGGGGCACCACAACATCACTCAGGGGCACCACAACATCACTATGCGCTACCACAGTATCACTGAACGGCACAGCATCCCTTGTCGCCACTACAACATCACTCAGCGCCACCACAGCATCAATCTGTGCAACCGTTGAACAACTGGTTCAAATATGTCCTCTCAATGTTTCAAGCTTTATTACAAATGTCACAAAAAGATGTTAATATTTCACTTCTGTTCTTGGATTTTCGTCAGAATAAAATAAACTGAACATAATCTTCACAAAAGTTATTTACAAAAGTTTAAGCTATTGCCATTATAAATTACAATATTTTTTATTTAAGTATTCATTATTGAAAAAAAATAAAAGCCATTGTTATTTGTAATAGCAATACATCTAAGTCACGTAAATACAACACATATTGCATTACAAATGCTATAGGTGTCACATTTGCTAAAGTTATAACTATTGGCATTGTAAATAACAAAGCTATTAATTTTGCTATTTTCAAAACCAACACATAAATAAAAAATGTGTCATTTACAATACCAATCGCTCAAACTTTCCTAATGCGAGACCTATTGCATTGCAAATGCTTGTTTAAAAAGGGACCCCACAACCAGGACTATGGGGTCAGGGTATTCCAACCCTGCCCTCTTGTCTTTTAAAAAAAAGTTTTTTCTTGGGAGTTGGCCAAGTCCCAAACTAGCTGCCACCACTTCCTGGTTGAAGTCGTGGCAGCCAATCACATCTCAACATGAGATCTGTCAGAGGGTCTGTGTCCCTAGATATACATTAATTTTATTTAATATCTCCAAAACTACTGAACAGATTTACACCACATTACAAAAAGGACTCTTTTTGGACCAAGAGCTAGCTTTCTGTCAAATTTGGTGTAATTCATTTCAGCGGTTCGGGCTGTAGTCGTGTCCAAAGTCCCTATGGGATGGGAAATTTCATGCGAAAAACGCATTTTGTGACCACCCTCTTTTTCTTGGCCCAAACTTGACGAATCACCCCGAAACTTTCCTCCAGACAGCAGTTAAAGTGACTGATATACTAATTTTGAAAATTTCCAATGAACTTTTTCGCAAAGAACCCAAGCCGCTCAGCGATGGCGGGCCGTGGCAGGGTCGCAAACCCCTAAAAATCCACAAATGTGTTGTTTCCAAAATTCCGATAAGGTATGTTGAGATCTCGAGGTTTACGCTGCAGGAGAAATACAGAGAGGAACACAGGCTAATCCTATGAGTTCCTTGTTGCATGCATGGGGGATTTTGTTCCCGGTGTAGAAATATTCTTCCCAAGTTCTGGGTTTAAATCTATTTTGTTTTCTTTAAGGTTTGCCGTACATGGGAACCTGGCTTTGGTTTTACCTGAGCGCTGTAATGAAGCAGTGATATTTTTATTCGTCGCCACAGGTATCGTACCCTCCTAGGATTATCCACAGTATCTGCTTGGATGTAATCCTTCTGTACAACTAGATAACGCACAGGTAACTTACTCTAGTTATTGCATTAAAGTATTATTTATTAAGTTACTGGCAGCCCTGGGTTGTGGTTTTGATAACATGTTTTGTATCCACACCCTCATAGATTTGCCGTACGTGGAGATCTACATTTGCTGCAGCTGATGAAGTGCTGCAAGCATAATAAAAAAAATTATGCCGATAGTAGAGGATTTCTTCTGTGAATCTCCTGGGAGTTGGTTTTCTCACAAAGAATAGATCCAGGTAACATATCTTCAAGTTGATACAAAGAGATGTGATGAGACCAATTTGTGGGTTGTTCTATAATTAATATTTATTTGTATTTTAGAAGGACGTCATTTCATATTGAAGTACCCCATGTAATTTATATCGAGGAAGAATTGTCCTTGTTAAGGATGAACTCTTTTGAGGTATGTATGATACTTAGAAGGGTAACTCTACTCATAGTGGGTTTGAATACGTTTCTATACCAATATCCTGACTGAGAAGGTTTCAAAAGTTGATGAAAGGCTTATTTAAGCTTGAACTCTTATTGAGGAGAGATATATTTTCAGACAGATGAAGGATTGGTTGGATGTAAGGATTCATTATGAAGTTTGGGTAAGTTTCAGTGCCAACTGTGGAGAATTTTATTATAGTTGCCCTGCCTGCCCTGATCGCCCCGTCGAAGGCTGGAACTGAACTGCTCTGACCATCAGAGGCGTCTGGTACGCCTGTAGTCACCGCCACTGGTTCCGGCTACAGGGTTCGGTTTGCTGGCTTGCTTGCTCTACTGGCTGACCGACGCAGCTTGGGACGGAGCCTGCTGGGGCGCTGCCTGGGTCACCTCTGCCTGCCCTGATCGCCCCGTCGGAGGCTGGAACCGAGCCGCATATATCGGGCAGATATCTGCGAGGACTGGAGGGACGACGTCTGGAGCTGCCCCCATCGGAACCGGGAGTGGGAGGCGATCGGAGGTGTGGCGCGCGCTGCCACAGGAGCTGTCTGAGCGGTGCCCTGAGGCGGGCGGGAACCGGAGGGACGACAAGAGCTTCTCCTGTCTGCGCCGAGGGCTGGAGGCGGCCGGAGTGGAGGCGCCGCCGCTCAGGAAGGTGTCGGAATGGAGCCCTGAGGCGGCAGGGATCAGTGGGGTCTACGGCCATCAGGAGCTTGCCCTTTTCACGCCGCTCAGGGGGGATGCATGAGTGAGCGCTGAGGCGGTCGTGAAAACACAGGGGAATTGCAAGAAAGGGGAACAGGCAATCGGGAAGCACGCAAAAACGCCCATCAAGACGGTTAGGGGCTGCAGCCCTGCTGCTCTGCCGTGCACGTTCATTATCCAGCAACCTGCCAGAAGTCGATGCACACAGCAGATGTTTACACTCTGGCTAGACCTGTGATAAATAACCTTACTATCAACATCAACGTTCTTGCTGAGCAGCACCCACAAATAAGGTATTTATTTTCCCCACTCGCTTGCACACACTTTTGAAAAACTTCCGTTGTTCAAAATGGCTGGAGCCATAAAACTGTAGTAATAAATCCCATCCTGTACCTTCTTTGGTCACGAGGCCCCGCAATTTAACTCCCCCACACAAGACCTCCACAACAGAGATAAGACTCTCTCCAGCAAGCTAGGGACTAGGCTTGCTTAAATAGAAACTGAAACTGCATTTCCCTGCTCTCAAAGCAAAACAACAAAAAGAGGACTAACTATCTATCTTCACTTTTTTGCGGCCATTTTAGATTGGTCTCTCTCTCTCTTGGGCGGCCATCATGGACTAGTCATTCTCACTATCTGACTATTCCCTAAGACCTGGACTTTTTAGATAGCACACTTTACATAGCTCTGTATTTAAACCCTCATGTGACTAAGAGTCTACATTTTATTGCAGTAATATACCTCTACTTGTATTTTGTACATTTTGTGTAACCTGCACACACCTCACTTTTCTTACTGGTAATGTACAGATCGCTACCTCAATTATTTCTGGCTGCTCGCTAATGTCATTTTTGCTTCATGCAGATTTTTGGTTTCACCGATACTTTGTTTCAGTATTTCATTCTTTTATTTGTTTATTGTACATTTTGTAAGCTGCATCTATTTCACTTTTATGCCTGGAATGCAACGATTGATACCTCACATATACCATCATGCAGCTTTTTGGTTGCACCGGTATCCTGTCTCAGTACATCATTAGTACCATTCTTTTATTTGTTTATTGTAAATTTTTGTAAGCTGCACCTATCTCACTTTTATCCTGGAATGCACCGATTGATACCTCATATATTTACGTATATTTTTGTACATGGTGGGAACTGTATCGTGTGCTACCTCATATTTTTGTATATCTTTGTACACTGGGTAAGCTGCACCCATTTCATTGATTATCTTTGGATTGCACAGATTGCACAGATTGCTACCTCTATATCCTGGTTTTTCTGGTACACTGTGTAAGCTATATCGTTTGCTACCTCATATATTTTTGTATATCTCTGTACACTGTGTAAGCTGCACCCATCTCATTGTTTATCTTTGGATCGCACAGATTGCTACCTCTATATTCTGGTTATTTTTGTTACTCACTAATGTCACTTGTGTTCCTTGTAATTTACTGTTTGCATTGTTTTCTGCACATGTGTATCACTATCGCTCACCTTTCCATACCCACCTATAACGCCATCCCAACACGGAGCCCATGGAGCCCATCGGCAAGCACACATATAAAATCAATTACCCACCCACACTCACCAAAAAAGCCGCTAAACGCTTTAAACAAAACTTCCTGAGGTCCCACCCTGAAACCCCCTTTGTCGACACCTACTTCTCACCGGTCAATGGATCCCTGAACATCGATATCATCTTCCACACCACTCGCAGAGCTCAATGGAGAAAAACGTTCCTCACCTTACTCACTGTCTCCACCACCAGGAAATCCGCTCATGGCCTAACTCTCTCCATCACACCATCCCAACTCTTCCTAGGCAGAACCACCATTACTATCTACAATAACGGGATTGTCCTAATTCAATCCACAGACAGGAACCTGGAACTACTAGACAACCTGTTCCCCACTTTCAAAGAGCACCTCTCCAATCCTCGGACTTCCACTCACATCCCATCCAGTAATATCACTCCGGACTTCACAGCCACCACCCACAACCCTCCTAACCTAGCTCAGCACCAGAACGACACGCACATCACCTCTTCCCCCATCACACTAGACACTCACTCACCTGCTGTTACCACCCCACACTCATTCGCAGACACAAATTCCTCCCCCTCATACACCAGCCCCCCCCAATCCTAACCCTGGGACCCCCACTCCCTCCACCCCTGGGACCCGCAGTCACACTACTCCCGCTCCTCTGCCCCCTGACATCACACCCCCCACCCACAACCCCTCCAACCTAGTTCAGCACCAGAACGACACGCATAACGACAAATCCCACCCTTTATCCCCTCCCACTCTCAGTCCTCACTACCACCCTCTAACTAACCGCGTAGAACACTCCACATCTATTAACTTAACTCCCCCTCCCCACAACAGGACTAGCACCAATCCCTTTTCCCCGCCCACTCTCAGCCCCCACTACCCTTCCTGCTCCCCCATCACCACCAAGCTACACACAACCCCCACCCGGCTCTCTCCGCCTGCCACAAACGCCCTCACCGACACCTCCAACCTCCTCCCTACGTCATCCACACCCACCCCTCCAAAACCCCCCCCTCTCTAACACCAACCAATACACCGACACCAAGGAGCCCTGCTCGAACACCAACACTCCCCCCCCACCAGCACGCTCATTTTCAGGTCAGTCACGCACCCTTGATGCCCATCCCCGACACCAAGGCTTATCCCACGCTGGACAAGATTATGTCCACCCTCCTCCAGCTCAAAGAAGACATTCACACCATCAAGGAAGACATGCACACCATCAAAGAACGACTCTTTTCACTCCCCAGACACCCCTCACTTACCACCACCCCCCCTCCCAACTTGTCCCCCACCCTTCCGGATGACTCACCCACGCTACGCCCCCCACTTGACCGCGAGCCTAATCCTAAATCGTAACAACCGCCCCCGCCGATCACGCAACCCTCTCTCAGACCTCGACACAATCACCCTCCTCCGCTCCTACAACACAGCTCCCCTAAACAACACAACCGCCACACACCTATCCATTCCCACCATACATTCAAATCCCCGTAGACCCCACACACTAAACAACAGATTCTCTGTCCCTGATAACCTTAGGAAAGTCCCGCTCTCACTAGTACCCTCTACTACCCTTGACACACCCCGTCTCAAATGCACTCTCCTCAATTGCAGATCGGCCTCTAGACACTCTTCCGCCATCGCTGATCTCATCTTAACATTGGACCTTGACCTAATCATTTTAACTGAATCTTGGCTAACCGAATCTTCCACCCCTATAATGGACATTCTGGTTCCCCCCAACTACCACATCATCAGACTTGACAGGTCTGGCAAGATACGCGGTGGAATCGCATGCATCTACAGGAACAACCTTTCGGTTCTGAAAGTCACCGCACCTTCCCTGCCCTCTCCAACCTCCTTTGAATACATCTGCCTCGATATCATCAGTGAGGGTAAACCGATATGCTCGCTTCACGGCATCTATCACCCTCCCAGGGACAACCTCACCTTCGCCCAACAAATCATGGATATGATCTCAACCAATTCCGGACGACAACTCACACAAATATACCTTGGTGACTTCAACCTCCACTGGAACGATCACAATGATGCGGTTGTAAATGGTCTTAAAAATTTCCTCAACGCCCTTGACCTCAAACAATTGTGCAACAGCCCGACCCACGAGAAAGGCTCTATCCTCGACCTTATCATCTCAAAAGAGGACGCTACCCAACTTGAGTCTATCCAACCCTGTGACTGGTCTGATCATCATATTGTCACTTTCTTCATCAATGAAAAGGTGAAATTCAACACGGTGCATCCCTCCAAACCTAAAGTTTGGAAAAGAGACCTGAAAAAACTCAATCCAAACTCCTTACCCCCTAGCAGCTGCGACCTCCTGCGCCCTCCTACCGACGCCACGGACGTCCAATCCTTGATGGACCACTATCTCAACACCATGACTTCAATAATTAATGAGGTTGCACCCCTGCAGCTAAAAAGAGCCTCTGATAAAATCTCCAATCCCTGGTACGACGGGAGTCTCAATGAGGATAGACGAGCCATGCGAATGGCAGAGCGCACCTGGAGATCATCTCCCTCTGCACTACACCTAAAAACCCTGAAGGGAAAGAGAAACGCCTACTTCAGGAAAATAAAGCGCTCAAAATCACACTTCTTCAGTCTCCAGCTCGATCAAGCAAAAAACGCCTGAGAAAACTGTTTGAGCTAATCAGAACTCAATCCAAGGAACAACCCCAACCTCTCAGCACTAGGCGCGAAGCACCCTCCTGTGATGACTTCGCTGCTTTCTTTATCCAAAAAACTGACAACATAAAGAATGATCTCCTCATTGACGCAAACCTCTACTCCAAACCCCAATGCATAGTATCCAATGATCCAAAAAACAATGCTACATGGTCATCCTTTGACACCTACTCTGAAGAGGAAATTGGCAAACTGCTCAGCACCTTGAAACCTTCCAATCACCTCACGGACCCCCTCCCTGCTAACGCTGTCAAAGACTTCACCCCTTTGCTCCTTCCACTCTGGACTAAAATTATCAACAGCTCACTTCAACAAGGAATCATCCCTGACTCTCTCAAAGTTGGACAAGTCACACCTTTACTAAAGAAACCCACAGCCGACCCATCGGATCTAAACAACTACCGTCCTATTACCAATATTCCCACTCTCGCCAAACTCCTGGAAAAATGCACACAACTACAATTGACCAAACATATTGATCAGTTTGATCTCCTCAACCCTCATCAATCAGGCTTCCAAGCAGGACACAGTAGAGAAACTGCTATGACTCACATAATAGATGACGCCCTTCAAATCCTAGATCAAAATGATACCTGCCTCCTCATCCTTCTTGATCTCTCTTCAGCATTCGACACCGTCAAACATGAGAATTTACTCGAACTTTTAAACACAAGAATGGGTCTATCTGGGACTGTTCTCAAGTGGTTCACTTCCTTCCTTCACAACAGGTCGCAGAAATTCAAGAGCAACAACCTGATGTCCGCGCCAATACCGGTATCGTTAGGCGTCCCCCAAGGATCCTCCCTATCCCCAACTTTGTTCAACCTAGTTATGGAACCTCTCACCACCTTGTTACAAGCATCCAATGTACTCTTTCACATGTACGCCGATGACACCCAACTATATCTCAAATTACAATCCCCCAAAGACATTGTACTCCTGAACTCAACGATCAGAAGCACACAATCGTGGCTTGCCGATAATCATCTCAAACTCAATGCTCTGAAAACAGAGTTCCTTCTGATCGCACCTCCCACGAAGATCTCTTCCACTCAACTCTGGCTTAAACACCTAACTGCACTCAACGTCCAACCCACCATCGTGGACTCAGCAAAATCTTTAGGCATAACACTCGACACCAATCTCAACATACAGCAACATATCGGCATGGCAACTAAGGGAGCGAACTACCAAATCAATACCCTTAGGAGACTTAAACCCTTCCTCCCTGCCAAAGACTTCCAAACTGCAGTACAAGCACTAGTCATTCCCCGAATAGAATATGGCAGCATCGCTCTCTGCGGTCTCCCTCTAACCTCTACTGCACCCCTAAGAGCTTCTCTAAATGCTGCAGCGAGGCTCATCACTGGGTCTAAAAAACACTCGCACATCTCCCCGGACTTGAAATCCCTGAATTGGCTGCCTTTTGAAGCCAAAATACATCTGAAAATTGCCTGCATGATACACAAGGCTTTACACCTAAGCTCACCAAGATACCTCACCCAGAAGCTGACAATCTCTGGTGGCTCTAGAAACACTAGAGGCACAAATGTGAAATGTGAAATGTGAAATGTGTGTGTCTTGTAAAGCGCACTGCTACCCGGAGGCGTCCTGGCGCTATAGACCGCTGGGGAACCCGTCCTGGCTTTCCCTGTGAGATGTTCCCTCCTGGGCATCTCCAAGGTGAAACCAGGCATCCCCGGCGTTTGTGGGCCGTTGTGGAGATGAGGCAAGCTAATGCCCAGAGTTGGCGAGTGTGATCCCTGGTTAGAGTAGGCACCGAGGCGAGAATTATCGAGTCCGCTGACCCTGGTTCACGACCCTGCCGCGTCGGGAATTGAACCCTGGTCCCGGGCCGTCCTCTGCTTCCGGGTCTGCCGCCTCTAACCAGTGAGCCACACCACTCCACAAACAATCTTCTGCTAAAACCTCGAAGATTCCGGAAGGGAAAGACTTATAAACGCTCCTTCTCTGGAATGGCACCCAGGATCTGGAACTCACTCCCTCCTGAAACCAGGCTCATATCATCCATCACACTCTTTAAGAAAGAAGTAAAAGCTATCCTCATGGCTAAATACACCTGAGCTATTGAAGACGGTTTTCAAGGTCGCTGCACCAGTCTTTACTATCTGTTTGATCCCTTCGATTATTTGTTCTACTTGTGTTTTTGATTTACCTGACGATATATATTTTCACTTATTTTTTCCACTTGCATTATGGATGTAACTGCTTTACTTTGCTCACTCCTATGCCTTCCCCACCCCACTTATTACCTATAATATCGCCATATCTAATGGCCTGTTTTGTATGCACTGTAAAGCGCTCTGATATCTGCAAAGATCTGGTTCGCGCTATATAAAACTTTCAAAATAAAATTTCAAAATAAATAGTTGTGAATATTATCACAGCATTGCGTTTTCCCTATGTAATTAAATTGGTTGTTATTTATCCCTATGTTATCTAAAAGAATATGATGCCAATAGACCTGTGTTTTTATTTTTATGATGTTTTTGATAGCATGATAATAGATTGTAATATTGTGCCCTTTTTTATATATTTGTGTTTTTATTTAGATACATATGAAATTTTTGGTTTGTGAAAGAGACAAGCATCTACACTAGTCTTGACAAGGTGGTGCATATCTGGCGTAGTTGCAAATAGATTCTAACGATTTATTGTTTTTTGATGATTTTGTAAAATATCACTAGATACCGTCTTTTTCGTGTTTTTTCTTTTATGTTTTTCTTTTTATGAGTTGATTATATGTATATGTGAATAAATTGTACTGAGGCAATTTTAATGCTGTTGTTAATTTAACAATTTGGTTCTATTGATGACGCTGATGTGCTTGTACTTATAATTATGTGGTTCCCCCTCTTTGGTACTAAGTATGGATGGAGTGTTAATTATTGAAGACTGACTGTGACTGAAGGTTGTACTGGCTCCAAGGGAATTACGATTTTATGTTATCCAAAATTCCGTAAAACCACTCGTGAGCAAGTAGCGGACGCTCCGAAACGCCTAGAGTGGTATTCCCTAATAAATTGTCACGCTGAAAGAAGTTTGGCCCGTGGTGTTGTTGTTTACTTGCACAGTATTTAGGGGCCCACAGAGGGTCTTATTGCGCTTTTTTTAACATGTTTTGTCACGCACAACCCACTAGAGGAGGCGAGTTGCCCTGGGCAGGACTACAGGTCCCAGGAATCATTGGGCCCACTGAGCGAGCCCACTAGGGGCAGTATTTGAATAAAAACACTGCCTATCAGCAGATACAACTTCCTGCCAGACAAGAACATTGCTAGCGACCTCTGAGGAAGAGGAGAAGCCTCGTTACGTGTCAGGTCAACCAACGTTACCCAGGAATGGTGATGCAAATTTCCTCTATGGAAAATAAAAACCGGCTGGTTTTAGCTTGCTGTTGTGTGCGCCTCTAAAGATCTTGGGCGATTATTGGAACATTGTCACGGGGTTGCAGGGCAGGACGTGGACTTTAACCCTTCTCCGTTTCCGCCCCGTGAACAGGACTCGTGCGGTCCCTTTAAAGTTGCTTGGGCATTCCCGGAGGAGGAAACCCCAGGCGTGACGTCACCAGCTTTCCACCACTCAGGGACTGAGGCAGCGTTCAAAGACCGCCTCCAGGAAGTCGATGGCGCGAAAGCCGGGCGGAGAACGGGTGAGGAGACGCTGGAGCCAAGTAGCTTCATCAAGGAGAAGGTACGCCGTCGAGAGGAGGAAGAAGACGGACAGCCCAGCGGAACAGAGACGCCAAGAGGCCAACGTTATCACGAGCCGCCCCGCCACCCTTCAGGAGAAGTGTGGCTGGACAAGGTACGGGCCAGCTAAAGGGGTTGTTTACTTCACGGGCTGGGACGGTTTAGGGGTGGTTTGAGGGAGGTCACGGGACCGAGTCTGTGTGTGTTCTTGCTCTTTCACCTTCCCGAGCACACACACAGTTCTTAGCGGTATAGCTTACACAACTGGTGACAGTCCCTGGTGATTCCCTCACTCCCCGTTACCCCCTCTATCAAGCCCAGGACCCCAGAAGCAACAGTAACCTCAGGGTTTTTTTCTTTTCTTTTAACATGGCCTAACTGCAGAATTTCTGCTTGTCGCTTGCAACGCAAGACCCGAAAAGGACTTCGGACCTTGAATATTGTTTGATTCCTTTTGAAACGTTCCAATGACGGAGACTTTTTATGTTTGAGAGGTGTTTTCCCCTCCAGTAACGAGGGTTGTTTTTATTTGACTGGTGTTCTTGTGACTGCTAATAAAAGCGCCACCAGTGAACACGCACGAGTTCTTCTTGAAGTTTCTTACTTCTCAACCCCCCATCCTGCATACGTGACAAACATATATATATATATATATATATATATATATATATATATATATATATATATATACATATATACTATATGCCATATCATCATCAACTGGCTAAAGCATAACAATATAAGGTATTTTACTGATAAGTTGAGGGAGGTACAAATTAGAAGCCATAATGCTTTTTATGTTTATCAGAATGTTTATTAGAATGATTTTACTATGAATAAGATATTGTTGATGATTTGTGACAAAACACAAGCATAAGATAGTGCAGCAACATCTTTTCTTTATGTTCATTATGAAAAACAGCATGTGATACCGGTTGTATGTGGTACTGTCACTTTAAATATTCCACTTCCTTTACTTGCCACTGTCATGTGATCAAGGCTCAGGCAAGCCGCAACGCGCAATGGTGACTGGTGAGGAATAAACATCTCTGCACCATATCCGGGTCCGTGTCCATTCTTGGAGGCATCTGTCTGGTTTACGAAAGAAAGCTGTGATATATATAACTATATATAAAAGTGGTACAACCTCAATATGCTTGGTAAAGATGAACATCTCTTCTTAAGAAACAATACCCCCATGACACCTACCTTCTACCATCTCCCTTAATTACATAAGAACATGGAACATCCCCCTGGCCGCCCAATCATTTCTTCCATTGGAAGTCTAACAGAGAACATGTCACGCTTTGTAGACAATATTTTGTTTCCTTTGGTGGTGCAATTAAAATCTTACATACGGGACACCAAAGACTTTCTGACTAAAATCCAGGAGTTAACATGGAACCCTGGATATCTGCTGATGGTTTTAGATATTACCAGCCTATACACATGTATAGATCATAGGCAGGGCCTAGAAGCTACTAAGTATTTTCTCGAACAGCGCCAGATGAGATTCGCTAGACACAACAAAATGATCATTGAGTTTATAGATTTCTGTCTAACTCACAACATTTTCCTTTTTGAGGACCAGCTATACATCCAAACATCGGGGACGGCGATGGGCACCTGCTTCGCCCCCAGCTACGCAAACTTGATCGTCGGCTGGTGGGAGGAGCGGGTGCCCAGGAGCTGCACAGTGGGTCTAGACACAGGGAATGTTATATGCTGGCATCGTTACATCGACGATTTATTTATCGTCTGGAACGGTGGGATGAATACAGCGGAGGAGTTCATTAGAGTTCTTAACATCAATGATCTCAACCTGCACTTCTCAGGTTCAGTTAGCCCGGTGGCAGCGGACTACCTGGATCTGAGAGTGTACGTTGAGGGGAATCATCTCCATACTAGCCTCTACAGAAAAGAAACTGCTGGCAATTCGACAGCATTCCCTATGGAGAATTATTAAGGCTCCGCAGGAACTGTTCAAAGGACTCTGATTTTGAGGCGGCTGCCTCAGAATGTCTAGAGCGATTTTCCATTAGGGGATATGGCGAAACACTATTGAAAAACACACTTAAGAAGGTTAGAAAGGTACAAAGGACATCACTCTTGGCCACAGATAATCTAACTGTGGGCAGAGATAAAAAAAAGCCACCAATAATGCAGGTAAATTCAGACTTATCACCCCGTATTCATCGGGTGCTAAGGACCTAAGAACTATGCTGAATAAAAACTGGCACATACTGAAGACTGACAGCATACTTAAGGAGGATCTACCGGCACATCCTCTAATAACGTTTAGCAGAGCCAGATCATTAGGTGACATGGTGGTCTCCAGCCATCTGGAGAAACCGTCTCCAAAAACAAATACCTTGAAACAACTGTCGGGGTTCTTTCCTATTGGGCACTGCAAGGCCTGTATTGGTAGCAGAAGAGTGCTATCGTACAGTATACCTGATACTGGTAACATAGTGCCCATCAAGCAGTTTATAACGTGTAGGTCCCATTTTGTGGTGTATTGCTTGCTCTGCCCGTGTGGCTTACGCTACATCGGCAGCACAATCAAATAACTCAAACTGAGAATTCTGGAACATCTCCGGGCAATCGAGAAAGTTGACATCGCATATCCGGTTGCCCGGCACTTTGCCGAGGAACATGGAAAAGATCGTACCAAAATCCAATTCTTTGGATTGGATGTTGTTCCACCCAATATACGAGGAGGGGGTCGGCTTAGAAGACTCCGTAGGTTGGAATCGAGATACATTGTAGACCTTTCCACTAAACACCCGAGAGGACTCAATAGCGGAGAGGAACTGTCATGCCACTTAGGTAAATGAAATCATAACTACTATAGGCTCTACGGAGAATGATCTGTGTAATGCTGTCTCTTAAGAACTATGAACTGTATGATTGCCTTTTATAAAACTTGCATTTCTTTTTACCCAGTTTGGAATTTTCGAGGGTAGCTCCTTGCACTATTTACCATCTGTGCAGTATTTTCAGGATTTTGGACATGTACATATGTATATACAGACATAGGGGTCGATTAGGATGGCGGACGGAAGAGCCACCGCGGCCCGTGAGTAGGTGGAAAAAGCCTTTTCCGTGTCCGCCTGCCGCGGATACTCCGTCCGCCATATCAAGATAGGAAAACTTGTCAAATTTCCGTCCGCGACGGAAAAGCACGCTCCGCCGGCCAACTACACACGACCACGCGGCAGACGTAACAGATCCGGACGCACCGCCGTACGTACTGACGACTAAGACCGTCCCCCCAATCAAGATGGCGGAAAACACACATAAAACCGCAGCGGAAAAACAACCTGTCTGAACACGTCGGAATCCCCACAGCGAACACAGGTGACATAGCCGAGATACCCACCGCAAGCTGACCACCACCATGGACCCTGCGCTACACGCTTTCCCGATGCTCTTCGCGATCCTCCACGTCCTAGTCATGGCCTACTATGGACGACGACGCAGGTAAGGCACAAACCATTGGCTGTCTGGAGGTGAATACCAGCAAGGGACGTGACGTAGGGAGGGGGAGTGTCATGTCACTGTAACCACTGATGAGAAGCAAATACGAATACACATTTGTAGTACGCAAGCAGGAATGACAACGAAAAACCACGAGATTTGATAGACCACCTTTATTTCACAAAATAGGGGTTTAATCACAGTGTATGCGTGAGCATGGGCAAAGTGGGCACCAGAGCAGGCACATCATAGCAGGTAACGAGAGGGCAGTATGCAGTATCAGAGCATCAACAGGGCATTGTGCATAACAGAGCAGGTACAATAGAGGCAGGTAACGAGAGGGCAGTATGCAGTATCAGAGCATCAACAGGGCACAGTGCAGTACACAGCAGGTACATCATAGCAGGTAACGAGAGGGCAGTATGCAGTATCAGAGCATCAACAGGGCATAGTGCAGTACACAGCAGGTACATCATAGCAGGTAACGAGAGGGCAGTATGCAGTATCAGAGCATCAACAGGGCATTGTGCATAACAGAGCAGGTACAATAGAGGCAGGTAACAAGAGGGCAGTATCAGAGCATCAACAGGGCACAGTGCAGTACACAGCAGGTACATCATAGCAGGTAACGAGAGGGCAGTATGCAGTATCAGAGCATCAACAGGGCATAGTGCAGTACACAGCAGGTACATCATAGCAGGTAACGAGAGGGCAGTATGCAGTATCAGAGCATCAACAGGGCATTGTGCATAACAGAGCAGGTACAATAGAGGCAGGTAACGAGAGGGCAGTATGCAGTATCAGAGCATCAACAGGGCACAGTGCAGTACACAGCAGGTACATCATAGCAGGTAACGAGAGGGCAGTATGCAGTATCAGAGCATCAACAGGGCATTGTGCATAACAGAGCAGGTACAATAGAGGCAGGTAACGAGAGGGCAGTATGCAGTATCAGAGCATCAACAGGGCACAGTGCAGTACACAGCAGGTACATCATAGCAGGTAACGAGAGGGCAGTATGCAGTATCAGAGCATCAACAGGGCATAGTGCAGTACACAGCAGGTACATCATAGCAGGTAACGAGAGGGCAGTATGCAGTATCAGAGCATCAACAGGGCATTGTGCAGTACACAGCAGGTACATCATAGCAGGTAACGAGAGGGCAGTATGCAGTATCAGAGCATCAACAGTCCATTGCAAAGAACAGAGCTGGTCCATCAGAGGCAGCACGTGAGAGGGGCCAAGTGCATGAACAGTCCATTGCACAGAACAGGTCCATCAGAGGCAGCACATGAGAGGGGCACAGAGAATCAACAGTCCATTGCACAGAACAGGTCCATCAGAGGCAGCACGTGAGAGGGGCCAAGTGCATGAACAGTCCATTGCACAGAACAGGTCCATCAGAGGCAGCACATGAGAGGGGCACAGAGAATCAACAGTCCATTGCACAGAACAGGTCCATCAGAGGCAGCACGTGAGAGGGGCCAAGTGCATGAACAGTCCATTGCACAGAACAGGTCCATCAGAGGCAGCACATGAGAGGGGCACAGAGAATCAACAGTCCATTGCACAGAACAGGTCCATCAGAGGCAGCACATGAGAGGGGCACAGAGAATCAACAGTCCATTGCACAGAACAGGTCCATCAGAGGCAGCACATGAGAGGGGCACAGAGAATCAACAGTCCATTGCACAGAACAGGTCCATCAGAGGCAGCACGTGAGAGGGGCCAAGTGCATGAACAGTCCATTGCACAGAACAGGTCCATCAGAGGCAGCACATGAGAGGGGCACAGAGAATCAACAGTCCATTGCACAGAGCAGGTCCATCAGAGGCAGCACGTGAGAGGGGCAGTATGCAGTATCAGAGCATCAACAGGGCATAGTGCAGTACAGAGCAGGTACATCATAGCAGGTAACGAGAGGGCAGTATGCAGTATCAGAGCATCAACAGGGCATAGTGCAGTACACAGCAGGTACATCATAGCAGGTAACGAGAGGGCAGTATGCAGTATCAGAGCATCAACATGGCATAGTGCAGTACACAGCAGGTACATCAGAGGCTGCACAACTACGTGTCCCTACCAACCCGTCACAGGAACCACAAGAGTGCCACGCAGTTCCCAATGGACACACCATGTGAAGTAACATTTCAGTGAAGTGTACAGCACCTCACATCACAGACTCAGGGGGACTGCGTGAACTACCTGCCTCGGACATACTGGCAGCACCAGCAACAGGAGTGTGAGACACAGTCACAGCCCGAGTCACACACACATGGGCCACGGACCCAGACACACTGGCAGCACCAGCAACAGGAGTGTGAGACACAGTCACAGCCCGAGTCACACACACATGGGCCACGGACCCAGACACACTGGCAGCACCAGCAACAGGAGTGTGAGACACAGCCACAGATGTAGTCACTGACACGTGAGCCACTGACCCAGACACACTGGCAGCACCAGAAACAGGAGTGTGCAACACAGCCACAGATCTCCTAACTGACACGTGAGCCATAGACCCAGATACACTGCCAGGACGTGCAACAGGAGAGGGCACAACTGACACTGTGCCACCATCTGATACATGAGAGTCAACTGCACCAGCGCCACTGGGACAACTGAAATGATGAGCCACAGGGCTGTATGGGCCAGGAGGCAGGGTGGGCCTGGGAGCTGGTGATAGGTCATCTAGAGCCAAATCGGGGTTGGCAGGTGTCAATGGTGTGTGTCTGCGTTTCTTATGGAGGTGTGAGTGCACCCTGGACAGGACTGGACTGCCAAGTGGCGGGGACTCCAAAGAATCACCATCCAGCATAGGTGGAGCAACTGCTGCCGGGGATCTGGTTTCTGGGGACGTGCTGGAGCCTGCTTGTCGTTTGCTCTGTGCCTGCCGCCTGGACTCGGAATGATGTGTAATGGGGGATGCAACAACAGGGGACACCCACCTCTGCTTCTGACTGGCCTGGATGGGAGTGGAGGTATGGGGGGACTCCGCCGCGGAGACATTAGTTTGGCGTTCAGTAGTAAACATCAGCCTCAGTGCAGCCAGGGGTGAAGTATGCCTGTCCTTGATTGCGCCATTGTCCATGCTAGATGCCTTGTCCGTAGGATGTGCCTTATCCTTAGGTGGAGTGTTGTCTCTGGATGTAGCCTGTGCCCTGCTCGCCGCCCTGTTCCTGCCAGCAGACTTGTCGTCTGTGGTGCACCTGTCTCCAGTAGACACCTGCTCTCTGTGTGTGTCCATGCCCTTGGGAGTGTCCCTTACCTCTGCTGTGGGCCTGCTCTTGGGAGTCTCCCTGCTCTTAGTAGGTGCCTTAGTCTTCTCACTGTCCTTGGGAGTGTCCCTTACCTCTGCTGTGGGCCTGCTCTTGGGAGTCTCCCTGCTCTTAGTAGGTGCCTTAGTCTTCTCACTGTCCTTGGGAGTGTCCCTTACCTCTGCTGTGGGCCTGCTCTTGGGAGTCTCCCTGCTCTTAGTAGGTGCCTTAGTCTTCTCACTGTCCTTGGGAGTGTTCCTATCGACCGCTGTGGGCCTGCTCTTGGGAGTCTCCCTGCTCTTAGTAGGTGCCTTAGTCTTCTCACTGTCCTTGGGAGTGTTCCTATCGACCGCTGTGGGCCTGCTCTTGGGAGTCTCCCTGCTCTTAGTAGGTGCCTTAGTCTTCTCACTGTCCTTGGGAGTGTCCCTTACCTCTGCTGTGGGCCTGCTCTTGGGAGTCTCCCTGCTCTTAGTAGGTGCCTTAGTCTTCTCACTGTCCTTGGGAGTGTCCCTTACCTCTGCTGTGGGCCTGCTCTTGGGAGTCTCCCTGCTCTTAGTAGGTGCCTTAGTCTTCTGACTGGCCTTGTCCAAGGAACAGTCCATGGACATGTGATTATCCCATGCCTTGGGAGTACCTTTTGTGTTGAATGCCTGTGTAGCTCCTGAAGGCATGTCCTCCAACAACACTTGTGGATCCTGTGTGTGTACTCCAGTGCATCTGACGTCGTCTACGTGAACAGATGTAGGTGATCTAGGGGATGTGGTCTGTGCCCTGCGTGCCCTGACGTGCTGTCTGACGCTGCTTCTAGTGCAATAACCTTTATTTGAGTCTTGCTCACAATAATCACTACCCCCTGAGACATCCAGCGGTGTAGATGGGGAAACAGAAGTAGCACCCTGTTCATTCGACTGAACTATTGCAGACGACACACTGCTTGCCATTGACTGCACTGTCCTGTGTAGACCTGAAAGATCGCCATGCTTCCCTTCCATGAATGCCACCACCTGCCCCAACTTCCTATCATGGTCCTGGAAAGCATTCGTCATATTGGTCTGCCCCACACACAGCTGTCGCAGCAGATCAACTGCCTCAGCACACAGTGCATTTTGGCTCACCGTGGCAGGGGCAGCGGTGCCTGCACCGAACGCCACTCTGCTCCCCCTACTCCTCCGGCCACGAACAGTACATGGTGCAGTTGGTGGAAGTGTGGGCCCTGTGTGCTGTCTTCCGACAGAAGGTGATGAGTGCCCACTCCCAGTCTGTCACAACAGTGCAGGCTCACCAAGAGTGTCCGACGAGGAGGACGATGGTGTCTCCACATGCGAGTCCTCAGGGACGGTCCTGTCCCCCTCTCCGGCGCTGGCCTCCTCCGTGTCAGTCTGCGTGTGTGCGAAGTCTGAGCCGGACTCATTTCCTCGGCTACTCTCCACCGTCTGTGGCAGAGTGTCCTCTGTCAAAGCTGAAATGCACAGAAAAGATGTGTGAGTCATGGGCAGACTGACGTACAGAAGGAACAGGATAGCCAAATTACATAGCAGACAAAGGTTTAGGAGCCCACATCCTGCACATGTCCCACCCCTACCAGTCATCCTCACATTTCCTGCCATGGGGCCATGGACCACTAGGGGATGTGCATTAACACTCAAGTACTAAGCAAGTGGCGTGTCAACATGGCGGACCTGGCTGTCAAATGAGTACCACCCAATGGGACCAAAATGGCAGCACAGGCATACGTACGCAACACGGAACTCAATAGTGTGTCTGGGCACCAATACATGCATAGCACTCACAAGTTTCCTACACAGACAGTATGCTCACCGCTAGTTTGCTGTTGATCGGCACTCAGACGTTCGGCCAGTTCAGGATGCGTCACTGCAATGATACGGTGCATGAGAGGGGTCATGGAGCGTCGGGCCAGACGGGGCGTCCTTGGAATCAGGCCCAGTGTTACTTCAGCTACATTCTTGCTCAGCCTGGAAATGTCGTCCCAGCGTTTGTGGCAGTGTGTATGTCGTCTGTTGCACACCCCCAATGCCCGTACTTCCCGTGCTATGCTCCTCCACAGGTCCTTGCGAAGGTGCAGCTTGACCTACCATGATGAAAGACAAAAGGGTTAAAGTCAGTGGACAGGTGGCCTGTGACACACATAGGGGCAAGACGTAACTGTCAGCAGCCATGCACAATCGGGAACATATGTGTAGCCCACACTACACAGCTAAGATAGAAATTGGCAAGATCATTTTGCCCCCTCATGCACACCAACATGTCCCACACTGCACTTACCACCCGTCCTGGTGCGCCGTAGAGGCGTCCATAGTTGCGGAGTACACCGTCCACGAGGACATCAAGCTACGCGGCGGTGAAGGGTCGAGACCGGATCTCTTTGCCTCTCGACATGGCAAGATCACGGAGTATGGCACTAGAGCAGCAGTCGGTGGTCAGCTCAGCAGCAGCAGCAGGTCGAGGTGATGGTCACAGGCAGCAGTCGGTGGTCAGCTCAGCAGCAGCAGCAGGTCGAGGTGATGGTCACAGGCAGCAGTCGGTGGTCAGCTCAGCAGCAGCAGCAGGTCGAGGTGATGGTCACAGGCAGCAGTCGGTGGTCAGCTCAGCAGCAGCAGCAGTTCGAGGTGATGGTCACCAGGGCCGGCCCTAGGCATGTGCAAACTGTGCACCTGCACAGGGCCGCCAAACCCGAGGGGCCGCCACGACGCAGCAACCAAACACAGCTTCATGCAATACTTTTCATAGAGCCTCCCTCCTGGGACATTAAAGGATTCATAATTTTACTGCAAGGGAAAAATGTCTTCCTTAAAAATAAGAAGGTTGAGTTTCTGAAACGTGTCGTGTGATGAACTGTGTCCTGACGTGAAGCTGCCTTTCGAGACACGTCTCGCCTTCTGGGCCAGATCCACGCCAGTACACACAACCTGATCCCACACAAAACATTGGATCTGCAGATGCCATGTTACTGTCAATATGAAAAAGGAGTACTTGAAATTAAGATTTTGTATGTGGAGTTTTGGATAAACACACATTTTAACCAGTTACAAAATCACGAAACATCTCACACTACAGAAATTTGAGAAAATACAAAACGCAGCTTCGAAATAGCTTCTCGTCCTACTGAGTGATTGAGAGTATGTTTTTCTGTCTATGTACGGAGCACTGCGTGGGCGTGGATGGCATTTTATCTCTGTGTGCGCGCGTTATAAGCCCGTTTGGATGTTGACACCGGCGCTTTTTTGACCTATCATGATTGATGATGCCGAGAATACACCCCACTTCCTCTGTCCCCAATAGTTCAGGAACAAGACAGGTGAGAGGCGAGGGGACTGCGGTGTGCAACCCTGTACTGCATCCTGTTTCACTGGTCAACGTTGTTGTGTGCTCAGTAACACGTAATTTGGCTTTGTAGCAAACAGCCCTTTGCATTCTGCAACGCGTAGTGTCTCTGTCGGTGTTACAAGTAGGCGCTTAAGAGCGCAAGAGGCAAAGTGTAGGAGGCTGAAAAGCAGGGGCCTTATTTATGAAGGCCTTGCGCCACCGGTGCGTCACTTTTTCCCATGTTAAAAGTGACGCACCGGCGGCGCAAGTCCTTCATAAATAAGGCCCTAGGATTGCAGGACATAGATACACCTGCAGCGAACCACGCATTTCCCATCGCTTCTCATTCCCAGACGCACTTTGGAAAGCGTTCCCTCTTTATTCAGAGTGCGTCCATCAGCCTTCATCCCAGTCACCCTAAATTAAAGGGTATGGATGCATTGAGTAATCCCATGTTAAACATGGGGCAGGTGCTCTCCTCCTGGCATGGATGAACTATTCGTCCATAATGGGGCTTGAACTCCTGCATCCAAAATGTTGAAACAAAGCTAGAAGCACTAGAACTAGGACAATAGGGGCTACCCATGCCCGACAGCTGTCAGCTGTGAAAATGTGCTCAAATAAAGCAAAGTACATAACGCCGGAAACACCTGCCATTATCTAATTTAGTCTGTCTTCCATGCCTGTGCATTGAGCCGCTTGTAGTTTCTTTTCTATATCAGTATGTGCTGACATTTGTCATTCCTCTGTGTCAATGGTAGCTGCCAGCATTCCTAACTCTATATCTGTGGCCACCTGACCCTGGGTTTGCTCTTCAAAATTTGGCTACCCTACGCCTTCATTTCCCAGGGGTGGCGAATGACTTGAAAGGCAGTCAGTCAAATTACTGGAGAAGTGTTGTAGATTCTTGTTGTCCAACTTGCAGTGGCGACACGATCCAGTGTCACGGAGGTGCTCGATATTGGTCAGTTCTACCTGCCCATGGGATGGGGAACCTGAAATTGCCCTGGCAGGACCCCGAGGCAGGAGATTGCAAGGGTAGGGTCGGGTTCCCAACTCAGGGCCCCACCTGCGCCATCTCAGGTATTGGGGAAGGTGGTTTTAGACAGACAGCAGTGAAGCACGGGCGATGCCCTCGAGCTGGGTGCAGCTCTGCCTCTGCAGAGACTTGGGAGCCTGCTTCAATTCCACTTTGGGTCTTTTCAGTAAGATAATGAGAACACATTTTACTACTTTAAAGACATATACTCGAGAGTAGAGAAAAGGCCAATCCTCTTCTGGAAAACACCAGACGTACTGAATGGAAGTTACAATCAACCAATGCTTATTTTGAGTCAGTGGTTGCAGGTGGGGCCCACCGGCATTCTTTTTTGGGGACCAGCACTTACTTTTCCTTATCAGACTTTGGCCTAGAGCAAGAAAGAGAAAAACACAAAAGGTAGTGAAAGAGAAAGACGAAAAAACAGTGACTAGTGGAGAAAGTAGGGATGAAAAAGAAGCTGTAAGAGTGAGATCAAGGAGCAGTAAGTGTTTGATGGTAGAAAAAGGGGCATGGTGTGGGTGGATACTGTCTTAGTATTGAGCACCCCGAGATTTGATAGTGCCGACTGCGAGCTTCTGAGCAAAATATCGGCAATTGCAATCAACCAACGGCGTAACATGAGCTGATCAACAGGTTAATAAAACGTTAATGAATGAGGGGGCTTACCTTATATCCCTGTCGGTGTGTGAATTATATAAGCTCTGGAATACTCTTGTCAGACCTAAAACCTCACACCTAACCGTATGATACTTAATAGTGTCTGAGAAAAAGAATTGAGCAATGTGAATTGTAGGAGGCCCATATTGATCGCTGGAAACCTTTAGGATCTATGTTTGGGCTTCATCCCAGGTGCACTACAGAGACAGCCAGCTTCCAGTCTGTCGACGACATTTCATTTGGTGGCCCATGGGACTCTCCTGTCAGTTTTGTCATCCTGTATCATTACTAGGTGAAGGCTCTTTCTCTCTGAGTGCATACAATACTTCTAGATTGGACCTGTCCAGGGCCGGCCCAAGGCATGTGCAAACTGTGCACCTGCACAGGGCCGCCAAACCCGAGGGGCCGCCACGACGCCGACCTCACCGATCCGAGGATCGGATGATCGGATTCGGAACTATCACTGGCGGCCCCCTGGCAGGATTTGGCGGCCTCCGACCGGGCAATGGCAGCGACGGCGCGCGTGAGCGCTGTGTTGTTTACATGATTACAGTTCAGTAGTCAGTCATTCATGGGTTTGGTTTCACTTGAAGTTGCCCAGGCAGCCAGCCAGCAGTTGGGTCCCAGGGCCGTCAATCGTACCCTATGACGACGTGATGGCCCTGGGACAGCCCCCGCGCGCTGTGCACAGTGCGCAATTTAGCTGTGACGCGTCACGGTGCTGTGGTCACGTCACGCTCTGCCCCGCGGCGCCTCACTGGGAGAGTGCGTCACTGAGCGGTGGTGCGTCGACTCCGAGCTCGTCACGGTCACATCTTAGAGAAGAATTAAAAATCATATATATAAAGAAATAAATTAACTGACTCCACGTCCTGTCGCCCGTCCGATCATCGATAGAGTCAGACAGTGACACTAGAACACCTGAGTGTCCTCCGACAAGTCTCTTCCCCGAGAGTCCGACTAACGCGCCGGTGAGAGACTGTGCTCACAAAATATATTTATTAATGACTTGTTATAATATTCGCCTGCCTGTCTTTCCAGTTGAGCTGCCTTATGCCTAGTAATGAATATGATTTATCATGAGTGTACTGTTTACATCTGGTGCGCAGCGTAGTCGTCAGTACTGAATGGTATTACTTTGTCTCTCTGCGCCACATTATGTCACAAGACACGACACGCGTGTGTAACTATGTGAGGTGGTGCCTGCCTGAATTGCTTTTGAGAAGAGAGTAATATTCTAAACAGTTCGTTGGCGGCAGGAGCGTGGCCGTTGTGGGCACTGGGCCTAGTTAAGTTTGGTCACATTGGCGCCCTTCCGCCCTCGACACTTAAGTCGATAACATTAGTCTGAGAGTTTCGCCCTCTGGCTCATTTTAAGTGCCAGCCATTTCATGAAAAAATATGTCATTTCAAATTAGCGTGATTGCGCACCTGCGAGGGTGAGTGGATGGGTGAACGAACACGTGACTGAGTGGACAGTAATATTGCGCTGTGTGGACAAATCGGTAGAAGAAAATAATCATCTCAGCTGTCACGAGAGCAGAAGGCGACCAATAAGGCTTTCGTTTACTTTTGTGGCAATCCAGGAACTGAGAGTGTCTCTTCTTTCACTTGCAATGGCAGTCATTGTCTGAGCAGGCGTAAAGTGGTCCGAGTGAGTCTGAACCGATGATGTATGGTCATACGTGTGCTCTTGGTTATGGAAAGGCTTTTGATCAGGGGGAGGGTTTCAGGTGGAAACAAAAAGGGGATTTTTATATGCAGGCACATGGTGCTCTCTGCCACACAAAATACTATCATTTAAAATGTGAAAAGACAGTCAAGTATTTTGTCCCTTTCCATTACTTTGCTTTTAACTCTTCAAACCTTACTACTGTTTATTTACCAATTATATCAGCTCAGATTAACATTAGGCCATTGCTAAGTAAAAGTGAAATATTTTATCAGAAAATTGTGCCTATTAGGGGTTTGGATTAGTTAGGATAACTAGGGAGCATTAACAAAATATTGCAGAAAAGTGCACGGTTCTTTCTTGTGCACGAGCTCCTAGGCGTAAATGATTTTCTAGGTCTGGGCAGGATTTCCATTACACTGGAGCAATGAGTATCATTTCTGTAATTACATGTTACTTTTTGAGGCAAAATTACAAATATGGGAGTCGGGCAGTTCCAAGAAGTAGGTGTGAAATGCAGTGCTCATTTCGTAACCTAAATGGTATCAGTATGTAGGCACCAGTGGGAGCAGACAAATCGAAGCCTCACGAACCTGTCCGTTGATTATACATGTACTGCTTATGGAGCCGTACATTTTTTTCTCCGTGAATTGGCTTCATACAAACTACCCCGACCCTAAACCATCTGTACCACAATAATTCAAAGTAGTTCCTATGCCTATCTGCTACTACCTTTTCGCTTGCTCACTAGGCACCACTCACATCGGGGCCCCCACCTACGCTCCCTGCACAGGGCCACCATGAGCCTAGAGCCGGCCCTGTGGTCACAGGCAGCAGTCGGTTTGTCAGCTCAGCAGCAGCAGCAGGTCGAGGTGATGGTCACAGGCAGCACTGGTCCCCAGGGTAGGAAGCGTCGTTTTGGCCAACACACATATATAGGGCCCTCAGCACGTGTCAGTGGCATACGTCGCCAGCAATTGGTCAGCCCTGGAAGCGTGATCGTGAAATGGGCCAATGACTGGCCCATAGTTGCGGTGCACAGCTTCCGCTACTTGCGATTGGCCATATGCGGCCAGCGTCCCTCTCCCCATTGGCTGCATGTGCATGGACCGTCACGGGCAGACATCGGCGACCGCACGTGCAAGCCTCAGGCACGGATGCTTCAGTTGCAACAATGTACTATCACTGGCGCCTCCATGGCGGTGCACGTACTCAGCGGGGGAGGTGCAGGCCTATACACCCTGTAGATGTAGTCAATGGACATGCCATTTCATGACCCCCCTTACAGTCACCTTGCATCATCCACCGTACACCGGCCGGAGCGGCCGGGCCTAGGACGACCGCCGTGCCCGGCCATGAACACAACCGCCATGGCCGGGCACGGCGGTTATTCATGGCCGGGCACGGCGGTTGTTCATGGCCGGGCACGGCGGTTGTTCATGGCCGGGCACGGCGGTTGATCATGGCCGGGCACGGCGGTTGATCATGGCCGGGCACGGCGGTTGTTCATGGCCGGGCACGGCGGTTGTTCATGGCCGGGCACGGCGGTTATTCATGGCCGGGCACGGCGGTTGTTCATGGCCGGGCACGGCGGTTGATCATGGCCGGGCACGGCGGTTGTTCATGGCCGGGCACGGCGGTTGTTCATGGCCGGGCACGGCGGTTGATCATGGCCGGGCACGGCGGTTGTTCATGGCCGGGCACGGCGGTTATTCATGGCCGGGCACGGCGGTTGTTCATGGCCGGGCACGGCGGTTGATCATGGCCGGGCACGGCGGTTGTTCATGGCCGGGCACGGCGGTTGTTCATGGCCGGGCACGGCGGTTGATCATGGCCGGGCACGGCGGTTGTTCATGGCCGGGCACGGCGGTTATTCATGGCCGGGCACGGCGGTTGATCATGGCCGGGCACGGCGGTTGATCATGGCCGGGCACGGCGGTTGTTCATGGCCGGGCACGGCGGTTGTTCATGGCCGGGCACGGCGGTCGTCCTAGGCCCGGCCGCTCCGGCCGGTGTACGGTGGATGAAGCAAGGTGACTGTAAGGGGGGTCATGAAATGGCATGTCCATTGACTACATCTACAGGGTGTATAGGCCTGCACCTCCCCCGCTGAGTACGTGCACCGCCATGGAGGCGCCAGTGATAGTACATTGTTGCAACTGAAGCATCCGTGCCTGAGGCTTGCACGTGCGGTCGCCGATGTCTGCCCGTGACGGTCCATGCACATGCAGCCAATGGGGAGAGGGACGCTGGCCGCATATGGCCTTTGGGAAGTAGCGGAAGTTGAGCACCGCCATGGCGGCGCCAATTATGTGATCTTGTCAGATGCTGCACCGTGATGTGTTGTGTGCAGTTGTGTCATGAGGGATGTGAGCGTGATTGGGAAAGGTCATATGTCATACAATATAGCATGTGTGTCCATACAATGGCAATCGGTCGGCACATAATGGGCAACAGATGTGCATTTGTACTTGTTGACGTCGGGTGTGACCCTACAGACGTTGTTACATCTTCACAACTACACAGTACATCACGGCTGTGTGGCCAATTAATGCATCTGTTGTCAGTTTCTTGTTGTGTCGAGGTGACTACAGTGGTGGTGGTACACATGCATTCCGTGTATGTGTTTTGTACGTTGTGTCACCATGCATGTCATTTCCGTATGCACATCATTATTGGTGGTGGCATTTGTGCTTGATGACATGGCGTGTGTACACTTATCGTTTGTGTGCATGCAGTAGCATGAGTGTCTGTGATGTGTCTACGAAACATTAGGGTGAAGACTGAAGTTTTGTCAGTAAGGTACACATGTGATGGAGTTCTACACGTATGCGTCGTTTGTAAGTTGACCAAAGTTACATCTCTGTCCCACACAGGAGGGCTCCAAATGTGCATCGGCCATACACTGTGCTGGAGGATATGGTAGACGAGGAGGTGATTCGGAAATTCCGGCTGGATCGACGTCGGTTGCTGGAGCTTGTGGCACAATTGTCTCCTCATCTGCAGCCACGTACAACGTATCCTGGGTCGATTACACCCACTGCAAAGGTCATGGCGGTACTACATTTCTTCGCTACTGGCACTTTTCAGTTCACAGTTGGAGTTGCCGGGGGGATGTCACAGGCCATGTTCAGCACGGTTCTTCGGGATGTGTTAACAGCTATGATGCTGTACAAGGATGAGTACATACATTTTCCACGGCCGGAAGAGTTGCCAGCTGTCAAAGCTGCTTTCTATGCACTGGGCCACATACCTCACGTTGTGGGCTCAATTGATGGCACACACATCGCTCTCATTCCACCACGGGCATGCGAACAAGTGTTCAGGAATCGCAAACACTTTCATTCGCTGAACGTGCAGGTGGTGTGCCTGGCGAACAACATCATCTCCCATGTGTGTGCCAGATTTCCTGGATCCGCACATGACGCCCACATCATGCGGAGCAGCAATGTCCCACGACTCATGGCAAATCTGCGACCCGGTCAAGCGTGGCTTGTTGGTGAGTGTGCAGTGGGTACTCTTGTGATCTCTGTGTTGCATGGGGTACCCACCATATCTTTTTCTGATGTTTGTCTCTGTCATCCCCCTACATAGGCGACTCGGCTTACCCAAACCGGCCCTTGCTCCTCAGTCCCCTACGTAATCCGAGGACGGCGGGTGACATGCGGTACAATGAGGCACATGGAAGGACACGGAGAGTCATCGAACGTACCTTTGGACTGCTAAAGTCTAGGTTTCGGTGCCTCGATAAGACCGGAGGGGCCCTGCCTTACTCACCAGGAAAAGTATGCAAGATCGTGATTGCCTGCTGCATGCTCCACAACCTGGCAGTACGCAATGGCATTGAACTGCTGTTGGACCCTGAAGACGAAGGAGTGCCTCGGCCTCCCATCCCACCCATGTCGACTGATGAGGATAGTGGTGAGGAGGAAGGTGTGGACCAGAGGCGCCAGCTCATAGATCGCTACTTCCCTTGAATGTGAGTATCTACCTCTAGTGGCGGTTGACAATGCCTCATGTATGTTTGCTGGTATTGTGTGGATCTGGGGTTAATCAGCTGGGTGTTGTTTGTGATGGTTGCACATGTGTGTCTTCATGTCTTTGGACATGGAAGTGTCCATGATGTGTGTGCTCTCATCCCATGCTTGTGTGATGGTTGTCGTTTGTGTAATGTAGCTGTGCATTGTGTTGTGATGTGTGTGAATCTCTTTACTGACGTGTGTTTGCTGTCTCTGGTTTTCTCTAGGTCACTCCCGCAGCGCCATGATCATGTACGGCTATGATCCCTGTACCTGTTTACGTCTGTATCTGATGGCAATCATGTGAATAAACATGGAGGCAAAACATCATTGTGTGAGTTAATGCTATTTATTTACAGGTTGTGCTTCTGTGCTGGTGAATATTTACAAGTCAGTGGGGTGGAGGGAGTTTGAGTTGAAGGTATTGGCAGATGAAATGTCCGTGCTGACACCACATTGGGGGGTGTCAGGGTAGTCCAGCAGACCAGTGGGAATGATTGTCTGTGGGACAGGCTACTTAGCTGGGTGAATGTCTGGCACAGGCAGTGACATTGTCATGGTCGTCCCCTCTTGGAGCGTGTGCCTGGCGCTCCAACACTGCTCTCAGCCTCTTTCTGCCTCGGACGGCCCCTCCGTCTCTGACCTGGAACAGAGTCAGCTGGGAGGGCAGGTTGTTGATGGGCCACATCCGTCGCCAGGGGCTCAGGTGGTGGTGGCGGCGGTGGAGGCGGAGGCGGAGGTGGCGGCGGAGGCGGAGGTGGCGGGGGAGGCGGAGGTGACGGGGGAGGCGGAGGTGACGGTGGCGCTACCACACTTGGTGGAGGGGGGGGGGGGTTGTTCCGGCCAACCCATTCACTCCACATCGTTGCCTGCTGCCCCATGATCAGCAACATCTGGCCAAGGATGCCAGCGATTTGGCGCTGGGTGTTGGTGTTGTCCACTGAGTCCTGGTGTGCACGATCAGCGTTTGCCTGGGACCGGTCGTATGACGCCTGGCACCTGGCAAGAGCTTGTAGGGACTGTGCCACTGGCTGGGGTAGCTGTTCCTCCTCTGCACGGCGGTGTGTGGCTCGCCTGATTGGATGTTGTCCCGTTGCCTGTGTTTGTGGCCCACTCACCCTGCTTGTGTGTGGGGCCGTTGGACCAGCGTTGCGCGGTGGGTTATGCTGGGTGGCAGCGGCAGGAGTCGTGGTGCTGGTGGTAGTGGTGGTACTGGTGGTACTGGTGGTACTGGTGGTACTGGTGGTGGTGGGGACTGTGCAGATCACAGAGACAGGTGCCGCTGGAGTCACACATGCGACGTTGGTCGGTCCCGGGAGTCCCTGTGAGCCAGATGGCCCTGGCTGCGTGCTTGGTCCCGCTCCATCCTCCGCCCCAGAGCTGACTGTGTCCTCGTCACCAGAGAGTCCTGTAGATATGGGAGGCGAGGCTGGCGGCTGGGTACTGGTTTCTGCAGTCAGTTGACGATCACCTGAGGGACAAGATCGAGCTGGTCAGTAATTTGGACATTACATGGTTATATAGATTTGTAGCCATTTCTGTTTCCTGTCGCACACACCCCACCCTCCACCACCACCACCACCACCCTCCCCGTGAACATGGGGGCCAGTTGGGAGTTGTAGTTTGGGCCTCTCACACACCCCACCCTCCACCACCACCACCACCACCACCCTCCCCGTGAACATGGGGGCCAGTTGGGAGTTGTAGTTTGGGCCTCTCACACACCCCACCCTCCACCACCACCACCACCACCCTCCCCGTGAACATGGGGGCCAGTTGGGAGTTGTAGTTTGGGCCTCTCACACACCCCACCCTCCACCACCACCACCCTCCCCGTGAACATGGGGGCCAGTTGGGAGTTGTAGTTTGGGCCTCTCACACACCCCACCCTCCACCACCACCACCACCACCACCCTCCCCGTGAACATGGGGGCCAGTTGGGAGTTGTAGTTTGGGCCTCTCACACACCCCACCCTCCACCACCACCACCACCCTCCCCGTGAACATGGGGGCCAGTTGGGAGTTGTAGTTTGGGCCTCTCACACACCCCATCCTCCACCACCACCACCACCACCCTCCCCGTGAACATGGGGGCCAGTTGGGAGTTGTAGTTTGGGCCTCTCACACACCCCACCCTCCACCACCAACACCCTCCCCGTGAACATGGGGGCCAGTTGGGAGTTGTAGTTTGGGCCTCTCACACACCCCACCCTCCACCACCACCACCACCACCACCCTCCCCGTGAACATGGGGGCCAGTTGGGAGTTGTAGTTTGGGCCTCTCACACACCCCACCCTCCACCACCACCACCACCACCACCCTCCCCGTGAACATGGGGGCCAGTTGGGAGTTGTAGTTTGGGCCTCTCACACACCCCACCCTCCACCACCACCACCACCACCCTCCCCGTGAACATGGGGGCCAGTTGGGAGTTGTAGTTTGGGCCTCTCACACACCCCACCCTCCACCACCACCACCCTCCCCGTGAACATGGGGGCCAGTTGGGAGTTGTAGTTTGGGCCTCTCACACACCCCACCCTCCACCACCACCACCACCACCACCCTCCCCGTGAACATGGGGGCCAGTTGGGAGTTGTAGTTTGGGCCTCTCACACACCCCACCCTCCACCACCACCACCACCACCACCCTCCCCGTGAACATGGGGGCCAGTTGGGAGTTGTAGTTTGGGCCTCTCACACACCCCACCCTCCACCACCACCACCACCACCCTCCCCGTGAACATGGGGGCCAGTTGGGAGTTGTAGTTTGGGCCTCTCACACACCCCACCCTCCACCACCACCACCCTCCCCGTGAACATGGGGGCCAGTTGGGAGTTGTAGTTTGGGCCTCTCACACACCCCACCCTCCACCACCACCACCACCACCACCCTCCCCGTGAACATGGGGGCCAGTTGGGAGTTGTAGTTTGGGCCTCTCACACACCCCACCCTCCACCACCACCACCACCACCACCCTCCCCGTGAACATGGGGGCCAGTTGGGAGTTGTAGTTTGGGCCTCTCACACACCCCACCCTCCACCACCACCACCACCACCCTCCCCGTGAACATGGGGGCCAGTTGGGAGTTGTAGTTTGGGCCTCTCACACACCCCACCCTCCACCACCACCACCCTCCCGGTGAACATGGGGGCCAGTTGGGAGTTGTAGTTTGGGCCTCTCACACACCCCACCCTCCACCACCACCACCACCACCACCACCCTCCCCGTGAACATGGGGGCCTGTTGGGAACCATGGACATGTTAGTGAGTTGGTGTCGAACGTGCATGGTTTGGGGCGTAGGGGATGTTTCTTCTCAGTTGTGTGAGCCTGACCATGTCGTGCTGATCGTGGTGCTTGGTTTGTACTCACCAGTCTCTTCTCCTTCGTCAAGTCCGTCTAGGCTCTCTCGGTGTAGTATCCCCAGCACCTTCTCCTCCCAATCGGTGTAGGGTAATGGCTCCGGGGGTGTGCCACCGCCAGTATAATTGGCTCTAGCGACGTTTTTCGCTCGGATGCCCTTGATCCTGGTCTTCAGGTCATGCCACCGCCTCTGAATGTCATGCTTCGTCCTCGGCACAGTCCCGACGCATTCACCCGAGTGACGATCCTGTCCCACATGTGGTTCTTTTGCGCCACGGTCGTCTGCTGGACAAGGGCCCCGAAGATGTGGGGCTCAACACGGATTATTTCATCTACCATTACCCTCAACTCTGTCTCTGAGAATTTCGTTTTTTTTTTGGGTGCCATGGTGTGTGGTGCTCAGTGTGTGAGTTGAGTGAGTTGGGAGGTGCAGGTGTGTGGTGTGTGATGTGTCGGATTTGTGTGGTGGGTGTTTGTGTGGTGGGTGTGGTAGGGTGGTGGGTGGGTGTCTTCTATGTGATTTTATGTGAGTTAGCAGTTTCTCGATTTGCCCTCTTGCTGGCAGCAATGCTGTGGTGCAAAGGATTGTGGTTGTGTGTGGGTGTCATTTTGTAGTCGTGTCTCAATGGTTGTTGCGAGTCAGGTGGTAGGTGGGCGTGTTGACGTGTGTGCATTATTGGATGATTGGGACGTATCATGGTGGCTTGTGATTGGTGTTGGGGGGGGGGGCCTTGTCAATGTTCGTATGTTTGCTTAGGACTTGCGGTGCAGTTTCTGACATTTGTTCGGCGCTAGGGATGTTGTGCGTGTTGGCCTTTCGCGGTGATGCTGTGGTTCTCGTAGCATTGTTTCCGCCGCGGACGTGGATGGCTGTGCGTTCCGTGGTACGGGCGGATTTATCCTAATTGCGGCCACGGAGTATTCTCAGGTATGGCGGTACATGTTTTATTTTCCGCGGTCATTTCCGTCCGCGGCAGTGGTTGTTCATTGAACTCCGTCCGCCGCGGACGGACTTGGTT
Source organism: Lissotriton vulgaris (assembly GCF_964263255.1). NCBI lineage: Eukaryota > Metazoa > Chordata > Amphibia > Caudata > Salamandridae > Lissotriton > Lissotriton vulgaris. The sequence continues at coordinate 614,635,595 of NC_141695.1, read as the reverse complement.
GTGTTCCGTCCACCGCGGACGGTGTTGGTTGTGAACCGTCCGCCGCGGTCGGAGTTTCGTCACATGAATATCCTAATCCCAAACGCGGTATCTCCGCGGCGCAGCCGGGAGTAAAATTTCCCCCACCATGGCGGACAGTACCCATTTCCGTCCGCCATCCTAATCGGCCCCATAGTCTGGAATCAAGAGAAAGGGATTTTGTTCGCTAATCATTTCCATTATGGACAAAGAATAAGAATGATGATGCTACATGAGTATGCACTATCTCCTTTGTAAGTTGACTTGGGAATTTATTTACCGATCAGATGGAAATCATTCAGATAACATATCCTGTATAATACATTTGGTCATTAAGATGTTATCTGTTAATACGCTTGATGAATTCTGAGAACTCTTGATAATCCTGACAACTTCCACAATTCTGAAATTCTGTGATACATGTCATGATATATTCTTTTAGATGAACTGCATTGTTATTTCTGGTATAAGTTTGTTAATCATGTTTTGACATTTTGTACATAGGACACTAGCCGATCCACGGCTTTATTGTAGCGTCATAATCTATGGACATTATATAAACTATACCCCTGTAAATGGATAAAACACCATTCAAAAATGGCGCCCGTAGTGGTGCAAAGGGGTGAAGTCCTATGTCACTGTCAATGATTGTAAACCAACTTTATAAACTTGCTGTTTACATGTCACGAGTGACACACTGACGAAGGCTTACGCCGAAACGTGTTTGTGCTTTCCCTTTTCCCCACATTAAATCATCACCGTGATATCTCGGAGTCTATGAGTGCTGCTTCTTTTCTTTTGAATGAAGAAAGGCTTTGAGCGTCATATATATATATATATATATATATATATATATATATATATATATATATATATGTATATATATATATATATATAGTACAGTTATTAACAACAATAATGAAAACAAAGAATGTCCTAGGTTAATTACTGCATTCAGTAATGAAGAAAGTAAAATCAGGACTATTATAAAGAAAAACTGCCCATAGTATTAACTGATGTGGTACTGGGTTCAAAATTACCCGGCACCCCTTTAATTACGTTCAGAAGGGCTACAAGCATGGGATCTGTTTTGGATAAAAGCAGCCCAGAAGTCAGACAGAACACTATGTGGCTACAACCTTCGCAAGGGTTCTGAAAATGTTCTACGTGTAGAGCATGTAAATTTGGAACAAATAAAACTCATTATCAAACACTTTTCAGTTCTAAGATATAGCCATCTCTGGTAGTTTTAACTGCAAGACGGATTTTGCTGTTTATGTCCTGACGTGCACCTGTGGCCTAAACTACATTGGCAGTACAAAACTTCAGGTACATGTCAGGATTTTACAGCATCTTAGAGCAATCCTACATAATGATCCAGCCTACCTGTAGCACGTCATTTTAAAAGAATTCATAATAATGACTTAGCATGCCTGAATTATTATGTGGTAGGGGCTATTCCTAAATCAAGTAGAGGTGGAAACAGAGAACATAATTTGAGGCAACTTGAAACCACCATGATTTTGGAATTTGATAGCAAATGGCCCAACTGATTGAACAATACAGAAGATATGTATAACTTTTTATGAATGTATTGTTCTCCGTTATATATGCTTCTGACATTAATTCTTTTCTTTTTTACTTTTGCTTATAGATGTGTGTATATGTATTTATAATTTTTTACATATATATATATATGTTTATACAATATCATCATGCCTTGAAGGCAAATACAATTTGATTGTTCCTTTTAACCGTCTCCTAGTTCTAATATACATGTTTTCCTGTTATCTGTAATTTTTTTTTTTGAAGACCTTTATTGTGTAAAGAATAAGAAAATACAGTTGTACATGTCACATCGCCTGCAATCTGCAGGAACAGCAGTTGAAAAGAAGAATAAAGGATATTTAAGAGAGCCATTGATTAGTTAACACAGCCTTTCTGCCGGCAACCCTGGGGTCCGGCGGCACAGTCCAAGAGAAGAAAGAAAAACATGGATGTAACATTAAACATGCTGTATAATGGCTATCTGGCCTGTGGTTTTTGTGTGTTTATTTTGGTTCTCAGCTTAAACATATCATCGCATTATTAGCATCTGCATCATATGAGCTGCAAGTTAAGTCCACATTATAATTCAAGCAAAAGGTCCCAACAGCTCCCAGGTAGGGTGTGGGCTCAGAGTAGAGACCCTAAAGGGTTTGTGTGTGCGATGCCATCTTGTCGTGGGCAGGTGTTCAATAGTATAGCTCACTAATGCAAGGTAGTAGGCACTTGTGGTCGACCACATCAGGTTGCAACTGTTACAGCAGGGTCCCAGGCGATTGTTGGCCCAGTGTGGGTTGAGCCCTCTAGTGTTCACGGTCCATATATGGATGCTAGAGGTGGGGGTTCGTATGAGTATAAATTCACTCGGCGCCGGATGGCAGTCATTCCGAGCATGGTCCGCATCCAACGTGTGTGGTGCGCTGTTGCCTGCCGTGGCAACTAAGGTGTAATGTGCCTACAGGCATATAGCAGTCTGCGACTTGTCACGGCATGTAGGCCAGTTCCGTTAATAACAATATCGGACATGGTCAGAAAACGTGACCGGTTAATAAACAATAACAAGCATCAACGCGATAATGAAAGAAGTAGGGAAGGAAGGGGAAAGAGTGCGTATGTCTAGTGGCATGGTAGGAAAGGGGTGGTAGCAGTTCAGGCGAAGGGTCATCGACCCTGGGGCGGGGCATGGCGGAGCAATTTCTGAAGCTTGGGGGAGGTCCGGGTGGAGGCGTATGTGTTATATCCCCAGATTATAGCTATCTGAGGGATTTTTCACCCAAAAAAAAAAGACATGGTTTGGAACTGTCATGTGGGAGATATAATGCGGTGTGTCAGGCATGTCAGTCTGTCGACTGCAGTGGGTCGTGTACCGTGAATGGGTGGGAACGTATGCATGAAAGCAGTGTAGAGCTGTGTAGGTTTGCTCAAGTTATTCCCTACAGGCTTGTTGGAAGGATTCAAGGAGATCGCCCCAGAGCTGCGCGATGGGGAATTTTCGAAGTCCAGCTGTTTCCTCCCGGAGGAGCACTGTGCCCTCCGCCCGTGCCCAATTAATGAAGGATGTGTGCCAATGTCGGGTGCGGGGGAGGGGGGGCGCTGGCCTTCCAATGTTTGGTGAGTAAGCGTGTAGCTGTGATGAGGCCCATGTCCCAGATTCTTGTTTGTACTTTGTTGAGCTTCGTGCGCTTGTAAAGCCCCAGAATTCAGGCTTCTCACATCTTCGGTAATTGTTCATCAGTGCACTGCGTGAGTAGTATTGTGACTTCATCCCAGTATGTCCGTATGACAGGGCAGTGCCAGAGCATGTGCAGGAGATCCGCCCCTATCAAAGAGCATCTTTGGCAGGCAGTGTTAGTGACTAAGAAGTATCTGTTCATCTTGTCAGGGGTGAGGTAGGCCCGGTGTAAGATGTAGAATTGGATAAGTTTGAAACGGGGGTTGCGTGGGACATTAATCGGCCCAGCTAGTATCATCGCCACATCTTTGTCAGTCCAATCCCTCCCTCTGTCTGTCGCCCATTTCTCTCTGAGTGGCTGTGTGGAGGGCTGCGTGTGCAATAGTAGGCCCTGCGCTAGCCAATGTATAATGTGCGAGCCGTTGCCCATAACATGTAAGTACTGCACAAAATGGTGCATCGCAATTCCTCCGACACATCGCCCCAGGAGGCAGTCAGTGCGTGGGTAAGGGATGCGTGTAGTACAAACTGCCCAGCAGGGAGATCCGTGCTGGCGGCGAGATCCGCAAAAGAGAGCAGTGCGCCATCTGCATAGAGATCGCCCAGCGTTTCCACCCCTGCGCATATCCAGCTAGTCAATTGGGCCTCCGTCAGCGTCCCTGCTGTTCCGGGAGTGCCTAAGAGCGGAAGTATCGGGGCTTCGTGGCGCGAGTGAGCCGTCGGCAGCGCAAAAAACATCGTCGCGCCACCCCCAGATGTAATTGCGAAGGACAGGGGGTGCGAGTCATGGGGTGAAAGAGTGTGTACATTTACGTCTGGGTGCAGATAGTTGTGTCCGATGCAGTGTCCCCCAGATTCTTGCCACAGAGCCATCCCGATACCCATTGCAGTTGCGCTGCTAAGTAGTATAGTTCCATGTTGGGGACCGCCAGGCCTCCCGATTCAGTAGTCATGTACAATTTGGTCAGCGCCACTCGGGGTCGGCCTGCATTCCAGATTAGGCCACGGATCAGGACCTCCAGTTCCCGAAATATTTTGGTAGGCACATATGTTGGGATGTTGGCGAAGTAATATAGGAGTATTGGCAGGACAATCATCTTGGTCAGCGCCACCCGGCTAGGCACATTCAGAGGTAGGGTCTTCCAGAAACCAATTTGGGCACTGATGGAGGCAATCGTCCGTAGCAAGTTTCCCTCTAGGATGTCTGCCGGGGCCCGGTAAATATGAATTCCCAGATACCGAAACGTGGTGGGGTACCACTGTAGCCTCTCCCCACCGATGTGGATGTCACTTTCAGGCGTGTCTGGACTAAAAGAATAGGCCCCCGATTTGGACCAATTGACCCGCAGTCCCGACATGCTTTCGAAGGTTTGGAAAATGTCCGTAAGGGATTCCGGTACTGCAGTCAGGTCTTTGACATATAATAGCAGGTCGCCTGCGTACAGCGAGACTACATGCAGTCCATGGGCCATCGGGATTCCCCATTCCTGTCCCCGGTCCCTAAGGATCGTGGCCAGTGGTTCCATGGCTAACGAAAACAGCAGGGGTGACAGGGGGCAACCCTGTCTGGTACCCCTCCGCACACGGATGGCGTCAGATAGTAATTGACCGGTGCGGACTCGGACCGTGGGCCCACAGTATAGCAAGTTGACCATAGTCTCGTAGCCATCACCCAGGCGTTACTTCTCCATCACAGCCATCAGATATGGCCACTCAACAGAGTTGAATGCCTTCTCAAGGTCTAGAACCAGGCACCCCGCTCATGGCCAACGCTGGACCGCATATTCCTGCATCCGGAACAGTCGGCGGATGTTGTATGAGGTGTGGCGCGCTGGCACAAAGCCATTCTGGTCATGGTGCACCAGGTGGGGAACCAGAGGGGCCAGCCTTCGTGCTAGAGTGGAGGCCAGTATTTTATAATCTGTATTCAGAAGGGCTAGGGGGCGATAAGAGCCCACTCGTGTGGCATCTCTGCCAAGTTTAGGGATGGAGATCAGATTGGCTTTGTTTAGAGTAGGAGGGAGGGAGGAGTCTTCCATAGCCGCGGTGTAAATTTTTAGAAGTTCCAGAATGAGGATGTCCGAGCCAGCCTTATAAAATTCGGCCGGTAGGCCATCCGGGCCAGGGGATTTACCGTTAGATAGGTTGAATATGGCATCACGTAGCTCCTCCGGCGTGAGCAAGGCTCCCAGATCGTCCTGTTGCGCAACAGTGAGTTGCGGCATCTGGAGGGGGGATAGGTATTCCAGTACGTCGGGGCGGGGGTCGCGTAGTCGGGAGCGATAAAGGGCATCATAGTGGGATGTGAACGCCTCATGGATTTGGCGTTGTGAGTATACCAGTCCCTTCCCGTCAACATGCAACGCCGCCACTGGAGCTGCTCGGTCTTCTTGTGAAATCAACCAAGCCAACAGTTTGCCGGGCCTGTCGCTTAGGTGATGAGTTCGCGCCGAGTGTGCAGCGTAGTTGGGGTTGCGTAGCCTCTCCAGGAGGCGCATATGTTCCACACGTGCCTCCGTTAGCAGGTCGTCAGTGCCACCTACCGCTTCCCGTTCTTGATTAAGCAGGTCAGTCTCTAGTCGCGTTAAGACGCACTCCAGTTGACGCCTCTTGTGTCCCTTTGTTCCTAAGCAATGGCCCCGTATCACAACCTTAAAGGCATCCCATTCAACCTGGGGGGAGGATGCCGTGCCAGAGTTCTCTTCAAAGTATTGGGCAGTTTGTGTGAGGAGGGAGTCTCGAAAAGCCGCGTCCAGTAGCAGCGCCGGTTGGAGTCGCCACGTGGGGATGGGCGGGTGTGGGCGCTCCCAGGCTATGGTTAAGAAGTGAGGGTTGTGGTCTGAGTGCATGCGCCCCATGCACCTTGTGTCCATAACAATTGGGAGAAGTTCTGCAGACACCATAAATCTGTCCAAGCGCACGTGTAGGTTATGTGCACCCGAGTAATAAGAATACACTCGTGTTGCAGGGTTGTGTGATCGCCACGCGTCATGTGGTCCCATTGTGCAGCCCATCCAGTCAGTGCCTTCATGGCTCCGTGTGTTGGCGCACCCAGTGGTGGTGGGAAAGAGCGGTCTAGTGACGTGTCCAATACACAATTATAGTCGCCCCCTAGTATCCAAGGGACTGCATGCCAGGTCGCCATTGTCAACGAGAGGCGCGTCAAGAAAACGCCCTGGTCAGTGTTGGGTGAGTAAAGGGAGGTCAATACCACTTGTTGCCCATCCAATCTGCCCTGCGCCGCCACGAATCTACCCTCAGGGTCTATATGCGTATCCGTGGCTTTCCAAGGGGTCCCAGGGCGAATCCAAACCAGTGTGCCGCGTGCGTATGAAGAATAATCTGTGGCATAAAGCTGCCCACGCCATCTGCGATGTAGTGCTTGTGCCTCTGTTCTGTTCAGGTGTGTCTCTTGAAGCAGCGCTACATGTATTTCATGGCGTTTTAAATATGAGTATATCTGGTACCGCCTAGTCGGTGTGTGCATGCCTCTAACATTCCAGGTACATATCCGAATGTCAGCCATAATCTTTGTCCATGAGTGTGCTGCCCATGATCTCCGGGGCCCGTCCCCCAGCCCCAGTTCCCCGCCAGTTTTTCAATTGCATCCCCGCCTTCAGGTTATTCGTAGCTGCTAATACATTATGCAATAATTCCCCTTGGGATAAAATGGTGGGAAAAGAGGGGAATTGAATAAACCAAATAAGAGTAAAACAGTAAATAATACCAAAAGGTTGGCTGCACAACATGTCGTCGTCCAACCACTCAAGTGAGCTACAGTAAACTATACAGTTCTATGGGGAGATAAGTGGCTTATGCAACAAAAGTCCGTGTGTCAGTCTTATTGATGAAAAGAGGTATCAACTCTCCGGGGCCGGCAAGAAGCGGCCGTGTGTGACTGGCAGGCCCGCCAGTCCACCCACCCTGTGCAGTCTAGGTGCTGCCCTTCGGTGCCAGAGAATGTGGAGAAGAGTTCTTACAGGGTCCCCGCCGCTGGCAAGTCCAGCACAGGGGGCGCTGGTAGGTCTATGGTGGCAGCCTAGGGGTCGAATCCATCAGTGTGGCAGACAGGTTTGTGTGTATATAAGAAAATGTTACTCACTGCGTCCTGATAGGTCTTGGCTCCTCAGGGCAGGGGGACTCCCGCAGTAGATATTATGTAAGTCGTTCACCTGAGGGAAGTCTGGGGATAGTTGCGTAGGCATATCTGCCCTGTAGCACAAGGGAGCAAGCTTTTTCTGGGCCCCGTCAACCAAGAAGGTCCACTGTTTGCGGTGTAACATCAGGGATGCCTGCAGAGTGCTGGGAGTCCGGCAGGCCGTAGATTGCCTCATCGTTGCTTGGAAGAGCGGTCGGGCTGGTATTCGGAGCGGAGGACGGGGCCGGAGAGCTGCTGATCTCAGTAACCCTGCGGAGTGCATCTTGTTGTTCCTGCAGAATCAGATCCGTGGGCGGGGAGCGGTGTGGCGTGTCCTGGGCACAGGTGGGCATGGGTGTTCTGTGCCTGCGGCGTCGTCTCTGTCCACGCATGCGCGAGGACGTCGCGGTTCCATGTGCTTTTCTAGGTGTCTCAGACACTCCTCAATTCAGCCAGGCCTCCACCTCTTCAGGGCTGGTGAATAAATGCGTTTTGTCCTGTGCCACCACCCTCAGTCTTGCAGGGAAGAGTAATGAGTATTTAAGATTCGCCTGCCGCAGCCTTCTCTTCACTGCCAGGAAGGAATGGCGCTGTCTCTGCACTTGTATAGTGTAATCCGGGAAAAACATCACTGTGGCGTTGTCTCTTTGAATGTCACCGAGCTTCCTGGCTTCCCGCAGGATCGTGTCGCAGTCTCTGTAGTTCATGACACAGAAGATTAGAGGTCTGGGGTTAGAGTCAGGTGGAAGGGGCCTTGTGGGCACCCGGTGAGCACGTTCTACCACAAAGTGAGGCAACAGTGTGTCTTCAGGCAGCAGTTCGCGCAACCACTCTTCCACTCGCCGAGCAGGGTCCGTCCCTTCCCATTTCTCCGGGATGCCCACAAGTCGAATGCTGTTTCTCCGTGCCCTCCATTCCGCATCCTCCGCGCGTTCTTCTAAAAATTCCACCCTATTAAGCAGATCTCGGATGTGCTTGTCCGCTTGAGTCACTGTGGGTTCCAGCGTCGCCACTGCCCCCTCCAATGTCGTAGTGCGATCTTGAAGTTTCTTGTGGTCGGCTTTGAGATGCGTCAGGTCGATCGCCACGCTGTCTATCTTTGTCTCAAGGGTGGTGCGTGTCTGCTGCATTGATTCCTCTAGTCGTTCCATAACAGCTAGCACATGATCAAGCTTGGAGGTCACCAGTTCCGCATCCATCTTGGACGCAGTTTTGGAGAGCTTCTCCTTCGGTATCGTGCCTCCGGTTCCGGTCCGTGTCTTCACCCCTCCAGACATGGGCCAGGTGTGGCAATTGTGGTCCTGTTATCTGTGATAATATGAATTACTCCTAGAACTGCTTATATAGATGAAAAATATAAAAATAATTTAACAATGGTTGAAATCTTTTTATCTATATATTTCTCTCCACTTTTAAACACATTTTTGCACTATTAACTGTGATGATGAAAAATTGTTATTTATATGATTTTAATAATGAAATTCGGCAATGGTCAATTTTATTATGAACAATATTTATACTTAAATTATTTATCATACGGTTTGCACTTTACAAAATGTTTCACAACATTTTTGCACAGTTTGCACAACAACCATAAATGTTGTTAAGTTATGAATGAATATTTGCACTTTATTATGATAACATCTACCATTTATTACTGTCTAATACATCAGCAATAGTATACTACTGATGATTTACTTAACATTAGGTTTGTTGTTTCCAATTTGTTCTGGATTCATCCTTTCTTCAAAATATATTGTCTGTATTTATACAGATATACATATGCCTGATATTGGAAACGTTTTGCATTTATGCAGCTAAAACAACCTGTTTTTTAAAAATAACAAAAATATGAATCTTCCTTCCGAATGTTCTTCTATGTAATATGTGTTTTACATACATTTATGTATTTTAAACCTTTTGTACATATGAAGAAAGTTTCATTGTGAAGTTTTAACGAGAATTTAAGACAGTATTTTCTAAGTTTTTATGGTCACATGGCCAACAAAGTGAGGGTTAGGGGGCGTGCACTTTTAGGCATTTAAAAAACAACATGGTTGACGTGATCCGCATGTGAACAAGGGCTTGTGAGTCCGAAATGCGTCATCGCTGATTTTACCTGAAACGAAAATAAAACATCTTTGCCAGATCCTGTGGTCCGTCTCCTGCTTCGCCGGTCCGTGGGATTGGAAGTGGCTGTAGAGTTTGTTTCGCATATATATATATATATATATATTCACAGAAAAAACCATAGGTTATAGACCATATATAGTTAGGAATTTGCATTTACAAAACCTTGAAAATTCACTGAAAAAACCATAGGTTATAGACCATATATAGTTAGGGATTAGCATTTAAAAAACCTTATTTTATTTGCACAAAACCATTGAAATTCCATATATAGTTAGTTTCACTAACTATATATCGCGGACCCGCAATCCACTGCTAATGATGTCACATATTACATCATTCATGACATGGTCAGTGACATCACTGATGACATCACTGATGACATCTCAAATGACATCACTGATGACATCACTGATGACATCACTGATGACAACACCCAGTGACTGTATGTTTCTGTAAAGTTAAAATATGTCTTACATATTGAAGAATGAGTGGATGTATAAGTGTCTGGATGAAGGATTTAGTAGGTGCATGACTGACTGTATGAGAGAATGATTAAATGTGTCTCACTGAGTGCATGGGTTAGTGATTAAAGTGTCTTAATTTGGCAATCATTATTTATGTTCTGTAAACTGCTGCATGTTTAAATCAGTAGCTATATCAGTAACTATATGGGTTATTGAATGGTTGCCCAAGTATTTGTATGGGAGACTGAGTATGTGTGTGGGTGGCTGGGAGGTGTATAACTCTGTGCATAGATGTGTGAGCAGTTGATTCCCTAGGTGTATGGGTTCAAAAGTGCATGTAGAAACAGCTGTATGGACAGTTGACTGTGTGCATGAGTATATTGGTGAGTGAATGGATATCTCAGTGCTACATGTCAAAGTAAGTACATATGTAAAACACACTCCATGTGAGAGTTGACATATATAAATAACTGAACATAAGAGCCAGTGAATGTGAGAGTGGCTGTATGAATCATTGTGAACTTGTATCAAGGATTGTATAAGAGAGTAAATATGTGTTAGTATATGTTTGAATAAGTAAGGTGTGTATAACTGTATAGTTGAGGAAATGGAGATGTGATTGATTCTTTGCATGACTGACTAGGTGTGTGAGTAACTCCATGGATGTGTGACAGTCTGTGAGTGCCTGTTTACACTGAGTGTATCTAAGGTTATATTAGAGTCTGAAGATGTATTATCACATAAATGATATCATCAGTGATGTAATCAGTAATGTCAAATGAGATGTCAGTGATGTCATCAGTGATGTCATTTGAGATGTCATCAGTGATGTCATCAGTGATGTCATTTGAGATGTCATCAGTGATGTCATCAGTGATGTCACTGACCATGTCATGAATGATGTAATATGTGACATCATTAGCAGTGGATTGCGGGTCCGCGATATATAGTTAGTGAAACTAACTATATATGGAATTTCAATGGTTTTGTGCAAATAAAATAAGGTTTTTTAAATGCTAATCCCTAACTATATATGGTCTATAACCTATGGTTTTTTCAGTGAATTTTCAAGGTTTTGTAAATGCGAATTCCTAACTATATATGGTCTATAACCTATGTTTTTTTCTGTGAATTTCATTGGTTTTTTAAAAGCTAATATCTATAGCTGTAAAATATATTCTTTATTAAGTGACGTATCACGTAGCCCGTGAGACGCCTCATGATGCATCGCATAACCGTGACGTATCGTCTCTGCAGCGCAAACCAAACCCAAAACGTAAGCGCGCCAGAACACGCTTAAAGATATATATATATTTTTTTAACCTTAATTAGACAAAATCCACACGTGCACATATCACAAACGTTCAAAAAACACAATATGTCGGACTCCCGTTACGCTGCCGGTTAGCTGCCCGGTTAACGTACCAGGAAGCACCTTTACCGCGAAAAATCGCAAATTTTTTTTTTCACCCCCCAGGGAACTTTAATAGCCCCCTCATCAATCCTAGGGGTTCAGGAGGGGTCTGCCTTACCCCTTTCATTCATTTACACCTTTTTTTTTTCCACCTCTTGTCTCTCGATCCCACAGAGAGACAAGATGGCGGCCGCTCCAGACTGTTTACAATGATAACAGCCAATCAGCTTCTCCTCAGACTCCCGTTACACTGCCGGTTAGCTTCCCGGTTAGCTGCCCGGTTAGCTGCCCGGTTCGCGTACCAAGACGCGTCTCTACGGCAAAAAAATCGGATTTTTTTTTTTTTTGGGCCCGGCGTGGCTCTATAATATCCCCCTCATCAATCCTAGGGGGTCAGAAGGGGTCTACCTTGCCCCCTTTCCTTCATTTCCCCCTTTGTTTTGGCCTCCTCTTGTCTCTCGATCCTACCGAGAGACAAGATGGCGGCCGCTCCGGACTGTTTACAATGTTGACAGCCAATCAGCTACTCCTCAGACTCCCGTTACACTGCCCGTTAGCTTCCCGGTTAGCTGCCCGGTTAGCTGCCCGGTTCGCAAACCAAGACGCGTCTCTACGGCGAAAAAATCAGATTTTTTTTTTTTTTTGGGCCCGGCGTGGCTCTATAATATCCCCCTCATCAATCCTAGGGGGTCAGAAGGGATCTACCTTGCCCCCTTTCCTTCATTTCCCCCTTTGTTTTGGCCTCCTCTTGTCTCTCGATCCTACCGAGAGACAAGATGGCGGCCGCTCCGGACTGTTTAGAATGTTGACAGACACCGGAGAGCCAATCAGCTTCGCTTCGCAAAGTTCCGATACGCGAAAAGTTCGCGAACCGGAGCGCTGCCCGGAGCGCTGTTACAGATATATATCTTGTTTTAAACGTTAATTTCTCAAAATCCACTGAAGCACATATATTGAGACCTAGCAAAGGCACATCGGGCTAACAGTCCCTACAATTTTGCCAAGTTTCGTGGAAATCCATTCAGCCGTTCGGGCTAAAAGTGAGGCCAACCGCCCTATGGAAATTAACATGGGAAAAACGTGTTTTGGGACCCCCTTTTTTCTCGGCCCCCCCTTGACGAACCCCCCCCAAATTTCCAGGAGCTGCTCAGAAACAAAATGTGCCATTTTCCTGAAAATTTCAGCCAATTCCGTCCACAAACGCCAAAGTTATTAGGCATAGAATTTTCAAAAGTTCCATAGAGAAAAAATCCTAACTATATATACCTACTGGCTATCGCCAGTAGGTAATATATATATATATATATATATATATATATATATATATATATATATATATATATATATTCTCGTCGCTCAGCTCCCTTTGCTTCGGGAAAAGAATGGACCGCTCTCCATGGTTCAGGTAAATACGACTTTAATCTCGTATTTTAAACAGAAAACATGTGTTTCGGCATCGCGCCTTCTTACAACTGTTACTGCACAATATGTTACTTGATTTTTAAAATAAATGTTCACATGATTTCTTCAAAATACGTCATTTCCTTGTGCACAATCAACATCAAAGATGTACTTCAGTTCATTAACTTTTGGAGCGGCCATCTTGGAGTGTACCTTGTCTCTTTACATTTACACTCACTGCAATTGATGACCGTCTTCCATCAACAAAAATTAAGCCCTAGATGGGCATTGATATCCATAATTTCAACCAAATTAATTACTGTAGAATACATGTTTCTTACTTGCAACTATCAACAATTCTCACATTCATTGTTGCTATAAATGTTCACATTTCGTAGAAATGCATATCGATTTATATACAAGAATGGCACTCATCCAATTACAAAAAATCTTTGAAATCTACGAAATATGGGTCAAACATGCAAAAGTGCTCAGTGGGTGACAGGGTAACAAGTGGTAATCATATATCATTTGTGGGAGGAGGGGTAAACGGAGGAGAGAAAGACCAATATGTTCACTTATTTTCCTAAAGGGATCGCTAATTCTTCTTCTGTATTAAGGCCTAGCGGAGTTCTGGTTTGGAGATCAATGATACATCTCGATTCCAGTCTCTGCAATTGGGCCTCCCTGTCTCCTGCCCCATATTTCATAGGAACCTGATCCAAACAAAAGAACCGTAAGAAATTACGATCACTTTTGTGTTCTTGAGCGAAATGACCCGCAACAGGGTAGTTTGGGTCATTGTGCTGAATAGCTCTAGCATGTTTGAGTATTCTTCTTTTCACCGGGTGTATCGTACTGCCAATATAATGAAGCTTACACAGACACTCAAGGCAATATACGCAATATGGGATGGTACAGGTCAAGAGTTTATTGATTTACCTGATAGTAGATGTACCTGGTATTTGATAGGTGGTAATCTTAGTGCTTGATTTACAAGCTTTACAGTGTTGACATGGAAAAAATCCAGTCAAATTGCCTAATCGAGGTGTCCTAGGAACTGAATCAAAGTGGCTGTGTACCAGAAGGCCCCATAATGATCGATTTCCTTTATATGTAATTTTAGGGTAACTCAATATCTCACTTCCAATTATTCCGTCTGCTTTTAAGATGTGCCAATTGCGAGATATAGTTTGTTGGATTTGTTTAGAGTGACTTGAGAAAGTTGTAATGAAACAAGGGGTATTGTCATCATTACTGCTTAGTCTGATTTTCTCTTTTAGTACGTTTTGTCTTGGAATTTTTTTAGCTTTATCATAGGCTTATTTTAGAATTTGATCCGAGTACCCCCTTGCTCTGAATCTTAGTATTGACTCGTGAGCATGCCCTCTCAAAATCTTTTTCTAATGTACAGTTCCTCTTAAGGCGTAGTAATTCCCCGTACGGGATACTATTCTTGAGAGGTTTTGGATGGCAGCTATTGGCTTCCAAGGTGGAATTCCCTGCAGTGATTTTACGGAATAAGGAAGTACAGATTTTTCCATCCTTAATAACGACTTTGAGATCTAGAAAGTCTACCTCCTTATCACTGATGTTACCACTGAAATGCAAACTGACAGTGTTGTTATTAAGGAGTCTGATGTAAGATTCAGCTTCAGTTTTAGGACCTTTCCAAAAGATGAAAAGGTCATCAATATATCGGTGCCACCCGATTATTGAAGAGACCCAGTGTTGGTTCTCATCGGCCCAGGCGACCTGCTTCTCCCACCAGCCGACGAACAAGTTTGCGAAGCTGGGGGCAAAGCAGGTTCCCATCGCCGTCCCCCTCCTTTGTCTGTAGTATTGCTTTTGGAACAAGAAAATATTGTTGTTGAGGCAGAAAGTCAAAAACTCGATCAGCATCACATTATGCCTTAAGAACTTCAAAGAGCGGGTTTTGAAGAAGTATTGTACTACTTATATGCCATGTTCGTGAGCTATGCACTTGTACAACCCTGTGACATCCAAAACAATCATCAACATTCCCAAACAATATCTGAGATTATTCTGATGAAATCAGTTGTATCCCTTATGTAGGAGGGTAAGGTTTTGACATGTTCAATCAAAAAGAAGTCCAGGTATTGAGACATTGCTTCAGTCAGACTGCCCTTTGATGAAATTATGGGTCTGCCTGGAGGTGATACTGCGTTTTTATGAATTTTGGGCAGATGATAGAACGTTGGTGTGACCGGCTGTTGACATATCAGAAATGTATGTTCGTTGGTATCAAGCATACCCTCTGATACCCATTTATCGAGCAGTTCATGATACTCGATGATACTGGTATTGTACTCATCTTTGCTGATTTTGATGTAACAGGTTGTGTCCTTTAATTGGCGTTTAATGTGGCTCACTGGTTAGAGGCGGCAGACCCGAGAGCAGAGGACGCCCCAGGACCAGGGTTCAATTCCCGACGCGGCAGGGTCGTGGACCAGGGTCAGCGGACTCGATAATTCTCATCTCGGTTCCTACTCTAGCCAGGATCACACTCGGCAACTGTGGGCATTAGCTTGCCTCATCTCCACAACGGCCCCCCACATACGCCGGGGATGCCTGGTTTCACCTTATAGATACCCAGTAGGGACCATCTCACAGGGAAAGCCAGGACGGGTTCCCCAGCGGTCTACTGCGCAGAAATACTCCTTCGGGAGTCGATTCTAGTGCATTACAAACCCACAATTAATTAATAGTGCTTCTGTGCAGTAAAATTCCCGAGTCATTAAAACAATATTTCCTCCTTTGTCAGATGGTCTGAAAATTACATTAAAATTAGATTTTAGTTTTTGCAGAGCCGTACGTTGGGCGAATGGTAGATTCCACTGTCTTCGATTGAAGTTCTTCGAGCCTTTACTTCTCGTTTTGTCCAAGCCAGTTTTGACTGCTTCCTCAAAAACATCTATGGCATCACGTGGCATTATAGATACAAATCTCGACGGAGGCTTGAACCCAGTCTTTGCTCTAGTTTGTGTGATTCCAAACTGTTCAGCAGTCTCGGCCATGTCCATGGGTTGTTGATTTGGATCACTTGTTTGGCTAGCCATAATTTCTAGAAGATTTAGGTCATCCGTCTCAAGATTTTCCATAGGTGAGTTGCTGCTTGTCGTGTCCATATTCCCATTTGTGCCGTTTCTGGGTTTGTGAATTTTTAGAAGTTTTAATTTGCGTGTGAATAGAAACAGATGAATTCTGGTTTGTGTGAACTCAAAGTCATTGATGGACAAAATGTTACTCCCTTTTTAAGGACTTCTTCTTCTTTTTTCGAAAGTTTATATGTGGTCAGATTCACGATTGTTAGATCATCTGAAGAAGTTATCTTCTGTTGCCTCTCTTGCTCCTGGTTTGCGAGGCCATCCCTAGATTTCCTGATGTTGAAGCCATCTCTTCATGTCTGTCTTGTCTTTGTCTTTGATCTGGGGGCTTTCCTCTGGTCCCTCTCTAAAACGACTGTCGCATTAAGTGAAACTCCTCGTGAAAAAGGGACTGTGAGGTAACCAACTCTTTTACTGCTGATCTCTCATCCCCGGATTGCTCGGTATCAGTTACATCTGATTCTGAAGTTAGGACCACTTGGGGACTTTTATTGTTGGCACCACTCCTTAGAGCTCTTCTTGGAGCATCATATTTCCGGGCGAATGTCAGTATGCGCCCCTGTTCATAATCACGAGCGTCTCTCTGAAACTTGGTTTTCCTGATTTTATCCTCATAGGTCAGAAGCCGTTTTTTCATCACTTCACGTAAATCATCACGCTGTGTGGAATCCGGATCCTGCGCTATTATAGCTTCTAGTGCTTCAATTTCTTTTTGGCATTTTTGTTAGACGGGGAACCTGAGGGTCGGCCGAGCAAGGGGGAGAGGCCTCCTGGCGAGGGTCCTCTCCTCAGATCGTACGGACGAGCAACCACCCCCCCCCACAGATGGACGCCACACAGAGATAGGTTCTTAACACTTTTATAGGTATTCTTAGGCAGGTTATTCTTAACGATACAGAAGGAACAGGATACTGGGATCCCTTCAATTCTAGTCTCTGTGGGAAGGGGGTAGCGGGACAGTCTCGGTACCGGTCTGGTACAGGGATATCTGGCGTGCAGCTCTCACTCCTCGCGCTGGAGGATTCTCTGGTAGGGGCCGCGGCAGCGCCAGCAGGCCTTCAAGGATGGTTCACGGAGATGAGCCGCGGCTTCCAGCAGGCCTTCAAGGATGGTTCACGAGGATGAGCCGCGGCAGCGCCAGCAGGCCTTCAAGGATGGTTCACGAAGATGAGCCGCGGCAGCGCCAGCAGGACTCCAAAGATGGTTCACGAGGATGAGCCGCGGCAGCGCCAACAGGCCTTCAAGGATGGTTCACGAAGATGAGCCGCGGCAGCGCCAGCAGGCCTTCCAGGATAGTTCACGAAGAGGAGCCGCGGCAGCGCCAGCAGGCCTCCAAGGATGAGTTTGTCTCGGTGTCTCTCGACTCCAGGATACAACTGACTTCCTGCTCTGGAGCTGCCCCAGTTATAGGTCTGGCGGCCTTTGATGTCCGGGCCCTCGCACCTGGAGGTCGGGGGGTCTGGGATGAGGGAGTCCAGACACCCAGCGTGGGGTGGAGCCAGCACCCAGGGAGGCCGGGGGCGATCGAAACCAGGCGGATGGGGGACCATCGAAACTCTTTCCCCCATTGACTCACCAAGTGGTCTTTTTATCCCCTGGGTGGATGGTGGTGCCTCGATGTCGGGGCTTGGCTGGGCCTGAGGCTGAGGTCGACCCGAGGCCACGAGGCCTGGTCGTGGAGTGTCCAAGATGGCAGATGGGCCGGAGACCGTGGTTCGGAAAAGGGCCCGGGCCAGCCGAGAAGGTTGCGGATATGAGTCTGAGTTCCGTCGGGGAAGAGTTGGGTGTGGCCCGGAGGGGCGGAAGGTGCGGTTCTTGTCCGGGGAACAGGGGTAGCGGTAGTCCGGGATCCGCCATGCGGGAGGGGTCGGACCACGCCACGAGGCCGGGTCCAACATGCGTCCCCCCCAGCTGAAGGCAGGGAGAGTTACCCATCCTCTTGGGTAATCTCCTCGCCGAGGCGGAAGAAGCGGGACAGGCCATCTGCGTGGCGTGGTCGTGGTCTGGGCGATGCTCCACAGTGAAGTCCATCCCTTGCAGGGAGATGGACCAACGCAACAGCTTCGGATTCTCTCCTCGCATCTGCATCAGCCATTGCAGAGGTCGGTGGTCTGTTTGCACCCGGAAGTGGGTGCCGAAGAGATAGGGCCGGAGCTTCTTGAGGGCCCACACCACGGCGAAGGCCTCTCGCTCTATGATGCTCCAGCGCTGTTCTCGGGCCAGCAGCCGTCGGCTGATGAAGGCTACTGGCTGGTCAACTCCCTCTGCATTGATTTGGGAGAGAACGGCTCCGACGCCGTGATCGGAGGCATCGGTCTGTACTATGAACTCCCGGCTGTAGTCGGGGGCTTGGAGCACGGGTGCGGTGCACATTGCTGTCATGAGGGTCTCAAAGGCGACCTGACATTCAGGGGTCCAGTGTACCTTCGGTGGGTGCTTCTTGGACGTGAGTTCTGTGAGGGGCCCCACAATGCTGCCATAGTTTTTCACAAAGCGCCGGTAGTATCCGGTGAACCCCAGGAAGGATCGGACCTCTGTTTGGGTGACCAGAGGTTCCCAGGCCCGGATGGCGGCGATCTTAAGTTGGAGGGGGGCCACCTGGCCACTTCCCACCTGGTGCCCCAGGTAGGTCACGGGCCCTTGGCCGATTTGGCACTTGCTGGCCTTGATTGTCAGTCCTGCCCGCCGGAGGGTGGCCAAGACCTCCCGGAGGTGTTGGAGGTGTTCGGCCCAGTGGAGACTGTACACGGCAATATCGTCCAGGTAGGCGGTGCTGAACTCCTCGAGCCCCGCCAGCACCTTGTTCACGAGTCTCTGGAACGTGGCAGGGGCGTTTTTCATCCCGAAGGGCATCACCTTGAAGTGGTAGTGGCCATCCGGGTGGAGGAGGCGGATCGCTCCTGGGCGCCCGGGGTGAGGCCGATCTGCCAGTAGCCCGCAGTCAGGTCAAAGGTGCTCAGGTAGCGGGCGGCCCCCAGGTGGTCGATCAGCTCATCAGCCCGAGGGATGGGGTGAGCGTCTGTTCGGGTGACGGCGTTCAAGCCCCAGTAGTCCACACAAAATCTGAGTTCTGGGGCGACGCCAGGGGCAGCGGCCTTGGGGACCAGCACGACCGGGATGGCCCAGGGGCTGTCTGAGGGCTCGATCACTCCCAGAGCCAGCATCTTGGACACTTCCGACTGGATGCAGGCGCGTACCCGATCGGGAACTCTGTAGGCCCTGTGCCGGATAGGGGGACTATCCCCGGTGTCGACATCGTGGAGGCACCAGGGAGTGACCCCGGGGGTGAGGGAGAATAGATCGGCAAATTGCTGTAACAAGTCTTGGCAGCTTTGGCGTGGTGCTGGGGTCAGGGCGGAGGAGAGGTTGACTCCTTCCCCGGAGCCATCTTTTTCGAGGGTCTTCAGGAGATCGGGGAGGGGCTCGGAGTCCTCTTCAGCCCCACTGTCGGTAGCCATCAGGAGGCTAAGTTCTGAGCGCGCAAAGTGAGGCTTAAGTCGGTTGGCATGGAGGACCCGGAGGGGGTTCCTGGGGGACTCCAGGTCCACCAGGTAGGTGACGGGGCCCTTGCGCTCCACCACCTTGAAGGGTCCTGTCCATTTGTCCTGGAGGGCGCAAGGTTCGACCGGGGACATGACCCAGACCTGTTGTCCCGGCTCGAACTCAATGGACGAGGCGTTTTGATCGTACCAACGTTTCATGTCCTCTTGGCTGGCTTCGAGGTTGGCCTTGGCAATTTCCCTGAACCGCCGAGTCTGGTTCCGGAGGGTCAAGAGGTACCTGTACACATCAGGGGGAGCATTCTGGGGGGTCACCTCCCATCCCTCTTTGACCAGACTTAACCCCTTAAGTGCTGCCTCGGTGCGTTGGCCGACGGCAGCACTACCTCCCCAGTGCTGCGCACGACCATTGGACGTCCATTCAGCACTAGTTCCAATGGACAGCGCAGCACTGGGGAGGGATGTTTACTAGCAGCTATGAGGTTAGGGGACCTCGGACGGGGTGCCCATACAATAGCTCGAAGGGGCTGAATCCCAGGGACTTCTGTGGGACCTCTCGGTAGGCAAACAGGAGGCAGGGCAACAACACGTCCCATTGGCGTCGTAAGGGCTCCTCCAGGCCCATGATCATACCCTTGACGGTGCGATTGAAGCGTTCCACTAGTCCGTTCCCTTGCGGGTGGTAGGGGGTCGTAAATTTGTAGGTGACCTCGCACTGTTGCCATAGGGACTTCATGTATCGGGAGATGAAGTTCGTGCCCCGATCACTGACGACTTCTCGGGGGAAGCCCACCCGCGAGAAGATCCCCATCAGGGCTCGGCCCACCATGGGCGCTGTCACGGTCCGGAGAGGTACGGCTTCGGGATAGCGGGTGGCATGGTCCACCAGGACGAGTATGAACCGGTGACCTTGCGATGTCCGGGGTTCCAGGGGCCCCACAATGTCAATCCCCACCCGTTCAAAAGGAGTGTTGACGATGGGGAAGGGTTGCAGGGGGACTTTTAGTTTTTGGCCGCTCTTCCCGCTGGCCTGGCAGGTGGGGCAGGCTTGGCAGTGGTTGATCACATCGTTCCTCATCTTAGGCCAGTAGAAATGGGTCACCAGGCGGCTGTAAGTTTTGTCCTGCCCCAGGTGCCCAGCGAGAGGTACATCATGAGCCAGGTTCAGGAGGAAGTCTCTGAATCGGAGGGGGACTACCAGCACCCGGCTGGTCCCTAGCTCGGCAATCTTCTGTTCGCTGTAGAGAAGCTCATTGTCCCAATAGATCCAGTGAGCCCCCGAGGCGTCCCCTGCGCTCTGGGCTGCGGCTTGCTGTCGGATCCCCTCGAGGGAGGGACACGTTTTTTGCTCCTGACGGAACTGTTCTTGAGTGGGGCCACCTTCCTGGTGCCACTGGGCCAGCTCCGGGAGGTCGTGGAGTGGCTCCGATGCTTCGTCGTCGGGTCCCGGTGGACCGGCCTCGGGGGTGGTGTCTTCAGAGATGACGGGCGGTGGAGGTTCGGGCCACTCGGTTCTTCAGTGGAGGGGATGGCGCGGGCAGCCATGGATCGGGTCGTCGCACAGACCCATTCAGGAAGGCCGAGCATCCCCAGGTGCTCCCTGCGTTCAACGGCTGCCAGGGGGAGCTCTCCAGGTCGTTCCCCAGGAGGCAGTCTACGGGGGCATCGTCTCGACGGTCACTTTCAGCATGCCCGACACTCCCCCCCCATTCAAAGGGGACGCGGGCCATCTGGCACATGCTCTCCGAGTTGTCCGCAGACCGTACGGGGCATAGTACGTTGGGCAAGATTTGATCTGGGGTCACCAGATGGCAACGGACGGCTGTCACACTGGCTCCCGTGTCGCGGAGGGCTTCGGCCCGGTGTCCATTAATGGTGACCCACTGGCTGTACTTCTGCGTGTTGGCCGGAATGGGGGCCCGCGGGACCATGTCTCTCTCCCCTAGACATACCAGGGACATGGCTGCGGGTTCCCACTCGGTCTGGTATTGCTCACAATCTTCGGCTTCCTCTTCGCCTTGTTCTTCTCCGAGCGCGACGGCGGTGATCTGGCGGTTCAGCGGACCCGTGGCATTGGCTGGCTGGTTTCTTGGACAGTTGGGGTCATTGGCGTAATGACCGGGTCGCTGGCATTTGTGGCAGACAATGTTGGAGCGGAATCCTGGCCGTGTCGGAGGGCTTCCTCTTCCGGCCGGGGACGGAGGATTGCTGGCGGGGGGCACCGTGGCGGTGTCCCTGCCCCGACCCTGGCCTCCTCCTCCTCCTCGCGGATGGTGGGACCCCTGGGAGGATCGGCTTTGGTCGCCCGCCCAGTTCCGGGGGACCCGGGTGCTCTCCCATCGATCCGCTTCAATGGCGAGTTTCCGGGGCTCGGTCAGTTTGCTGTCGAGGAGATGCTGCCTTAGTTCTACGAAACAGTTATTGGAGAGGTGCTCCCACACGATGAGATCGACCAATTGTTCGTAGGTGGTGACTTGGCTGCCTTTGATCCACCCCTCTAAGGCTCTGCTAAAAAAGTTCACATATTCCACCCAGGTGGTACCGGGGATCCTTTTACAGTCTCGGAATCACTGGCGGTACATCTCGGGAGTGAGCCCATAGCGAGTGAGAAGGGCGGCTTTCATATGCTCGTAGGAGGTCATCTCAGCGTCGGGGAGCTGTAGCAGGGCATCTCTTCTTTTGTTGACGAATCTCCCCCACAACCCGGCCCCCCAGTCTTTTCGTGGGACACGGTGGGAGGTCATGGCTACTTCGTAGGCCTTGAACCATTGCTGGATGTCGTCGTTCCGGTAGTACTCTCGGAGGACATCTTTGGGAATGTGGACCTTGGTGTCCGTAGGGGGAGCGGAGCTCTGGTTCTCGGGGACGCCGAGGTCCCTGTTTTGTTTTCTAATTTCTAGTTCTTTTAAACCGCGCTCATGTTCGTACGTGAGCTTCTTCTCCTCCAGCTCCCTCTGGCTTTTTTTCTCTTCCCGTTCTCCCTGTAGTCGTAAGTGTTCAAGGGCTATCTTCTTTTCCGCTAGTTTTAGTTCCCCATCTAAGCGGAGTCTAGCCAGTTCCAACTCGTGGAGCCGGCTCCTCTCTCGTTCTCGGGCCTCCTCGGGAGAGAGGTCCGTTCTTCTCTCCTCCTCGGGGGTTGCAATGGTTTCCGGGGTCTCGATGTTTTCGCTTTGGGGTGGGGACGCTCCCGTCTCCACCCAAGACTCCAAGGCGTGCTTGAGATCGTCTTTGGTGCTTAGTCCCGTGGTAGCGATACCCAAGTCTATGCAGAATTGCTTCAATTCCTTGTGACTGTACTCTTCCAGCCGTTCCATCTGGAATTTTGCGGTTGTTCCGATTTCTTTCGTCGACATGGTTGCTGTGTGTTTTTCGTTTGTAGTGGGGCGAGTTACTCTCCGTACGATTTGCGTTGGCTCGAATCGCGCCGCTGGCCACCAATGTTAGATGGGGAACCTGAGGGTCGGCCGAGCAAGGTGGAGAGGCCTTCTGGCGAGGGTCCTCTCCTCAGATCGTACGGACGAGCAACCACCCCCCCACAGATGGACGCCACACAGAGATAGGTTCTTAACACTTTTATAGGTATTCTTAGGCAGGTTATTCTTAACAATACAGAAGGAACAGGATACTGGGATCCCTTCAATTCTAGTCTCTGTGGGAAGGGGGTAGCAGGACAGTCTTGGTACCGGTCTGGTACAGGGATATCTGGCGTACAGCTCTCACTCCTCGAGCTGGAGGATTCTCTGGTAGGGGCCGTGGCAGCGCCAGCAGGCCTTCAAGGATGGTTCACGGAGATGAGCCGCGGCAGCGCCAGCAGGCCTTCAAGGATGGTTCACGAAGATGAGCCGCGGCAGCGCCAGCAGGACTCCAAAGATGGTTCACGAGGATGAGCCACCACAGCGCCAGCAGGCCTTCAAGGATGGTTCACGAAGATGAGCCGCGGCAGCGCCAGCAGGACTCCAAAGATGGTTCACGAGGATGAGCCGCGGCAGCGCCAGCAGGCCTTCAAGGATCGTTCACGAAGATGAGCCGCGGCAGCGCCAGCAGGCCTCCAAGGATGAGTTTGTCTCGGTGTCTCTCGACTCCAGGATACAACTGACTTTCTGCTCTGGAGCTGCCCCAGCTATAGGTCTAGCGGCCTTTGATGTCCGGACCCTCGCACCTGGAGGTCGGGGGGTCCGGGATGAGGGAGTCCAGACACCCAGCGGGGGGGTGGAGCCAGCGCCCATGGAGGCCGGGGGCGATCGAAACCAGGCGGATGGGGGACCATCGAAAGTCTTTCCCCCATTGACTCACCAAGTGGTCTCTTTATCCCCTGGGTGGATGGGGGTGCCTCGATGTCGGGGCTTGGCCTGAGGCTGAGGTCGACCCGAGGCCACGAGGCCTGGTCGTGGAGGGTCCAAGATGGCGGCTGGGCCGGAGACGGTGGTTCGGAAAAGGGCCCGGGCCAGCCGAGAAGGTTGCCGATATGAGTCTGAGTTCCGTCGGGGAAGAGCTGGTGTGGCCCGGAGGGGCGGAAGGTGCGGCTCTTGTCCGGGGAACAGGGGTAGCGGTAGTCCGGGACCCGCCATGCGGGAGGGGTTGGACCACGCCACGAGGCCGGGTCCAACAATTTTGCTCTGTCACTCCAAGCGAATTTTATTAAGATTTTCAGCATGCCTCCAGACATCTCGGCAGTGTAACTTGCCCATTTGTCGAGTAATTGGGGATCTGGATTCTCGTAGGCGGGGACCGTGTAAACACGGAGCCCGCGCGGAATACGTTAAACTTCCAAATATTTTTGAAGCGAGGTCGCTTCCCACCATTTTCGAATTTCGCGCTCAAACAGTCTTTCAAGCTGCACTAATAGAGTTTTGAGGGGGCTTTGTGCATTTGTTTCAGGACTGCTATATATATCCTACTGGCGGAATGTACTTATAAGTACTGGCAGAGCAGGTACTTATAAGCAGGACCTAGTTTCCATAGGAAGAGCATATTTTGTTTTTGCAATAACTTTGGCCCGCTTGACAAATCTCCACAAAATTTTCAAAACGTATACTTTAGAAGGTTCAGCTGTTGTGTTGAAAGGTACGTGGTGATGTGTGAAACAGGGTTCGAGAAAAGGGGGGCCCCAAAACGCATTTTCCCCATGTTAATGCCTATAGGACTTCTGAATAAGCCTGCTGGATGTAATTACACCAAATTTGGCATAAATGTAGATTTGGTTAAGCAGATCACACGTTTTGTAATATGGTCCCTATATATATATATATATATATATATATATATATATATATATATATATATATATATATATATATATATACAGGAATCCGTCGTTCACGCTGTAACAGCTAGCGTACGCAGCATGCAGGAACAGAAACAGAATACAGTAATGAGATGCAGATTATTTTATTAGTGCTGTCGCCATAACGTTTCGGCTCCGGCGAGCCTTGATCACATGACAACGTGATGTGGTGAACCACCCACTTTTAAAGTGCAAATGCTTGTAATACTAAGGGTCACATGGGATAGACATAGAAAACAGTTTGCCTCGTGGTTACAACTCATAAATAATTTAGTTCAAACATATTAGGCTAAAATTACTGTATAAAAGTTAAATACATGTATCATTCAAGTACTTTTTCTTGGAATTGTAATTTAGTCCTATATACATGTGCAAAATACGCTATAGAAGTGCATAGGGTTGTGCAACTTATCGCAAACCATCAGTAAAAATACCATATCACAATTCATTAATAAGAAATATACTGTATAAGCAAAAATATATATGTGTCGGTGTCCAAGAACACTCCTATCATATATATTGCAAGGGCGGAAAGTCATAGTTAAATAACTGTATACTGTGACTTGATATGATATGAGTTAATCAGTTGAATTCCACTGTATTAACACTCATTAGCCCCCAACCTAGAGGGCAACCACCATGAAAAAACATTTTGCAATTTGAACAACTCCTGAAACTAAATACATGTAATGTATATCTAGCACATGTTGAATCACAGGATAAATCCCCAGATGAGGTAAAAGGCTGTTAATAAATTGCCTTCGCCAACGACCCGTTTGAAAGTGCTGAGTGCCCATAAATGTGTAAATGTTAAGTGCTGAATGTGATTTAAAATCTACATGTATCAAATTCATAGATAGACTGAGTCCAGTTCTATCTAGATTGCAGTAGCCTAGCTGGTCATAGCCCTTAGCATAGTCAGACTGACCAAGATCCAATATATACAGAGTCAAATGGATAAATAGATCAGAAACTGGCTATATTTTTATATGGACTCAGATGCCAAAAGGTAATGATGCAGTATATGCACAATGAGGGCAGGTGGGAGGTGCCTGATCAAAAATCACATAACATAGCAAGATAATGATGGGCATAATGGAGCGATTAGCAGGGGAATAGAGAAGCAACTGATTTAATAGACAAAGGGACAAGTCCGATAGATATTACAGAGTCCACTAGGTGTGCACTACGTATGGGGGTTAATGTCAGTATGGGATATACATAATAAGACATATCCTATTTAAAACAATAAATAATTATCAAAAATAGTAAAAACTATTTAAAATAATCCCTACTGCTAAAAAGTGTTGGTATACGGAAAAAAATATATCTCAGATAAACTTCAGACCGCTAGTATAGGCAAGTGTGAAGATCCGCTGTAAGGTTGAGACCCCTAGGTTGTTTAGTGCGCAGTTTTGATTCTCTATTGCCACCCCGTCTGCTGGCACTCACTGCATCTATGACATAGGACTTGAGCCCTTTGTTGTTGCTTTGATGGTGCTCTTTGAAGTGCCTTGCTACCGGGTACATATTTTCTTGGTT
Organism: Lissotriton vulgaris; assembly: GCF_964263255.1. NCBI lineage: Eukaryota > Metazoa > Chordata > Amphibia > Caudata > Salamandridae > Lissotriton > Lissotriton vulgaris. The sequence goes on along the minus strand of NC_141695.1, from coordinate 614,609,356 downwards.
GACAATCGCTCTCAGATGTTGTAGAATACGCTTATGTACAGCGTGCTTTGTACTCCCTACATATCTGAGTAAGCAGGGGCATTCAAGGATGTAGACAGCGAACTCTGTCTTACATGTCAGTACTTTGTTTATCTGATGTTCTTTATTACTGAACCCATCCTTGAAAGTCTTTTTGTTTATCCCGTGGGTACATGATTTGCAAGTTTTGCACTTAAAAAAACACTATTGGTTTGCAACCAAGATGTCTTTTCGAGTACTTCAGGGCTCGTGTCTACCAGTCTATCCTCATAGAGGGGGCTCGACTGTATGCAATAGACGCTTTTTGGGGAGAGTATTGCAGATGATAGGATCTTTAAGAATGACTGACCAATTGCTATTGCTGATCTTGCGTACCTCCTTGTGGTGTTTATTGTAGCCGACTATAATTCTGAAAGGGTCAGTAGGTTTTACACCTTGTGTATTAATCTCAGATATGTCGGTTACAACTTGGGTAGCCGTCTCGCCTGAGGTGTCATATTTGCTCAGTAATTGGGTTTGGCTTGCAAGCATGGATTTGGATCTGGCTTTTTCAATGACCTTGCTAGAGTACCCTCTTTCCAGGAACCTAGTTCTACTGGCTACCCGAGCCTGGTGTAAATCAGTGTCATTGCTGCACAACCTTCTCAGGCGAAGCATTTCGCCGTATGGTATGCTCATAATTAAATAAGCCGGATGTGCACTACCAGCATGGAGGATGGTATTGCCAGCGGTTGTCTTCCTAAATAGCCGGGTCACAAGTTTGTTACCACTGGCATAAACCTCTGTATCTAAGAAGGATACCTTAGTTTGGCTTAGTGTGGCCGTGAATTTGAGATTGTATTGATTCACATTAATTTGTTCCACAAAACCCAATGCTTCCTCCTGACTTACTTGCCAAACCACAAATAAGTCATCAATAAAGCGGTACCACGCTTCCACCCTGGAATATATATGTATATATCCAGCAAACTCCTTGCCACTCCTTGGAAAACAAAGAGCACGGACCACAGGTAAAGTGCAGATTTTCTTTATTTTCTTGAGTGCACCATCAGTGCTAGCAGCATTAGCGTTTCGGCACTACAAGTGCCTTGATCACACGATGCACGTTATGGATTACATGCTGTTTTTATACTCATCATTTTTTTCACATTTTTTTCTTTTTTTGGTGTTTTTACCTTTTCAATGTTGTTGGCTCTTAAAGTGACAGGTGCTAATAATGTGCAAAATTTAGCATAAAAAAATACTGTCACTGTTGGTGTTAGTACACAGCATATAATGTAGCTCAATTTCATCTTGTAAATATTGGTATAAATACTCAAAAAAGTTAGAAAATGCAGCTGTTTGTATTCAATGGTAAAAGAACCTTGTTTTTGCGTCCAGGTTTAAATACCGTGTAGGCTACCATCTCATACCTAATCATCCATATACATATATATCTTATATATATATATATATCATTGATTAAAATTTACAGTACTTTGAATTAAAATTTATATAATGGTCGGTATAACTCAGTTACTGTGTATGCGGTATCCTGATCTTTGAGGCCAGACAGCGGCCGGGTCTCCCACTCTCCCCATATGCTCTGTCAATCCAGCGCCTGGACATATGCTTTATTTCTTGCTCAGCAGTCTCAATGTATTCTGTGATCAAGTCTCTCATTTCTGCCAGGATGTCAAGGTTCTGCTTCTCTTCATAGTCCCTTTCCAACCCCCAGCGCTTGCTCCATTGTACGCGTCCTAGCTCGGGGCTTTCAGCACCCCTGCCTGCAGTCCGATGCATGTTCCATGTATTGTGGCTTTAAACGCCTCTAAGAGCCTCTAATCCGCACTCTCTCTGCATCTCCAAAAAGGACTGTATATGCCTTCCGTACTCCCTCTTTGAACAAGGGGTCCAGATGCGATGTGGCCTGTAGGCGACATTGGAAGGGCTGAGTGGTGAAGGTGGGAATTACCAACTCTAGCATCACTGGTGAGCGATCTGATAACGTTCTTGGCAAGTGAGTCACTGTTTCCACCCATGTGGCCCCTCCCTGGAAATTAACCAGTAATCCAACCTGGACTACTTTTGTGCACAGATGAAACATGGGTGCCCTTCCAGGTCACAGGATAACGACCAGCTTATGGGCATCCATGATCTCGTGTATCACATGTGCAGCCCTTTTCCCCTGCCATTCTGACGTTTTGCAGCAATCCAGGTTGGGGTCTACGTACGTTTTTAGATCTCCTCCCCATAGGATTGTTGTGTGTGGTAAGGCATATAAATTACTCTCTAGTTGATGATAGAAGTCAGGGTCGTCAGTGTTTGGCCCGTATGTGTTAACAAAGGTGATTGCTGTGCCCGCTAGATTACCCTGTATGAGCGTATACCAGCCCATGTCATCTGACATAGTATGAATAAGTCTGAAAGGTGTGCCCTTTTTGATTAGTATGAAAACCCCCCTGGAGTACAAGGAGTATGAGGCTGCCACCCACAACATCGCCCATTTTGCTCCCACACGCATGTCCCCTAATTTGGCGAGATGAGTCTCCTGCTTCACTACTATTGGACACGATGCCTGTGACGATATGCAAACACCTGACGGATCTTTTGGGGATTATTCAACCCCCTGACATTCCAGGTCAAACCCCTCATTTCTTTCCGCATTGATGTTTCTTTATATGATAGCGCATTTGTTTCTGACTCTGGTGTTCCAGCCACCCCATGAGGATTATGTTTCTGCGTTTATGATTGTGATGTACAATTTAACTAACAAGTAGCCCCCCCCCCCCACCCACTTCAGCATCTAAATCATGCCAAAGACATCCCCGAAAAAACAATACAACAAATAACAGTAAAATCATCCTGGTATTAATGAGTTTCTCTTTTTCACCGTGATTATTTTAGTTGTGGGGGTACACCCTCGTGGGGGCAGCCATATGCTGTATGTCCCTCCCGCTGTATGGAGGGGGCTGGACAATTTAAACTGGGCAAATATCATCATGGTGTAGTAGATGAACCGTGCCAGCTCTATTGCGCGGCATTTGATTTGTTCCAGCTCTTTACTGTAGAGCTCCCTTCTCTCCTACCGTGCTATGGCAGATTAATTTATATACTTGACTAAGCTTCCTACATCATCTACTGCTTCCTCATTTAGGAAACCTATTGATATCACTATAGTTAAGCTTGACATGCATTGTGTTACATTTCTACATACAGACATAGGGCCAGATCTACAATGATTTGCAACTTGCAATTTGCGAGTCACAAAATGCAATGTACAACAGTGTCTCAGACTCCGTTTGCGATTCTCAATGGGGTCACACATTTCATGCCTCATCAATATTCATGAAGCAGGAGCAATTTGCGACCCCATTGGGAATAGCTAACACTCCCAGGGATGGTGGCCTGCTGGGGTCAGCAGACCACCATGTCGGTGACTGCTTTTCAATTAAGCAGGTCTTTTTTTTAAATGCAGCCGTTTTCCTTAAAGGGAAACGGTATTCATTTAAAAAACAAAAATGAAACTTTTCAGTTTCATTTTTTAAGGGCAAGCAGTGGTCCCTGGGACCACTGCCTGCTTTTAAAACATATTTACACACACACTCACAAAGGGTAATGGGTCTCCTTGGGACCCCTTCCCGTTTGTGAGTGGTTTACCACCTATTTGAAGTAGGTGGTATACTTCGAGTATTTTGCAACCGCAAATGCAGTTGCAAAACAACAGTACATGGCATGATGGCTCGCTATTAGGATGGGACGTCCCTTCCTAATAGCGAGAGTCACAAATGCTATTTTGTGAGTCAGTGACTTGCAAAATAGCATTTTTACATGCCTGGAACCTCTTATGCAGTCGTAAACAGGACGATCTCCCATTTGCGAATGCAAAAAAAAGGGTTGTACATCTGCCCCGTAGTTCCTTTTGCAATTGGAAGTCACGCAGGTTTAGCAGCTGCACCACTCACTACAGCTTCAACCATGCGTCAGCAGAAGTCAGTCAGGCCATGAATACTATGCAGCTGCAGGAATGGGGTGTTTGTGTTCCAGGTGCTGGACATGCCGCAGTGCACCAGCAGTCCTGCCCTCGAAGTGTTCTGAAGTTTGTGCGCTGACCAGCAGGTCATATTGCTATTCGGAGTGCGCAGAGGATATCGAGTACGGCGATCTAGATCGGCCCGTTGCACCTGTTTCAGGGAGTCCATGGCTGCGCCCGGCGTCATGAAGAATCTTGGTTTATCCTCGTGTGTAATCTGGGAGTGCACTGGATACAATATCGCAAAAGGGATATTTGCCATGCGGAGCTTCTTTTTCATTGTTGCAAATTCTTTACGTGCTGTCTGAACCACCATGGTAAAATCTGGATAAGAGGCCACCTCATTCCCTTGATAGGTGATATTCTTTTTTCCCTGGCCAGGCGTAAGGCAGAGTTGCGGTTCCTGTAATTCAATAACCTGGCTATGGTGGGCCTCGAGGGCGCTCCTGGTGGTGGTCTAAGTGCCAGCAATCCGTGCGCCCTCTCAATGATCAGAATCTGGGAGAGATGCTCTAATCCGAGGACATCTTTTAGATTGGTTTTGATGTAGTCTTCCAGACTGCCTGTATTTGTACTTTCTGGTACCCTCATAATGCGGAGGTTGTTGCACTGGGAGCACGCCTCCAAGTCTTCATTCTTTGCTTTCATTATTTCAAGAATTTTCTCCATGCCCCTGCATTTGCTAGCTGTTTTATTGGACTCATCCTCCACCGAGGCTATCCGCTATTCTGCTGTGGTTAGTCAGTCTGCTTGCTTATCTATCTTGGCCGCCATGTTGTCAATGTGCAGCCTCAGCGTGTAGATCTTGCCATCTATAGCCTGTAGGCTTTGTTGCATTGAGATCAATGTGGCCTCTAATAGAGGTGTCTCTGGCAGGCTGTCCCCCAGTTCTGTGTCTGAGTGCATGCTTGGTGGCCTCGCTGAGCGGTGTGATTCAAAGTTTAAGTGTGATTGCTGTCTATCCGTCTTGCCCATATTTTCAGTTTGTGTGTTCTTAACTGTAATATGCCACTCAGTTGTTGGGGGTGGTGGTGGTCAGGGGTATCAGGATCCAAGGCTCTTCAACTTGTCTAAAGGCCTCTTGTGTGTTTGCTCTAGAAGACGGGAAATTACAGTTCTCAGTGAGTCCCAGTTAAGCACGTGCTACACCAGGTTTTCTTGTGTCTGCTGTGCAATTGGTGTTGCTATTGCACTGCTAGCTTGACTACAATTACTTGGCTGACAATGTCAGGGTCTGACAAAGGTGCCTGCCTAGACGATAAACTACATCTACCAGAATGCTTTGCACATTGGGTTGCCTTCAGAGAGTATAAAGTCCTGTGGAAGCTTGTAATTGGTGCTCGTGATTTGTCCAATGGTATGCTGTTGTTGGCGGACGCCTTGTTCCCGCGGATCTGCTGGGAAGGCGTGATTCGTCTTTGCTCTGCGGCTGTGGAGCAAGTTGGAGTAAGACGAGTGAAGACTAAGACCCTCTTCATTGTTCTTGCGGTGGTTATCCGCGAGGCGCGTGAGACACCGGAGTGCTCCCTCAGCGCTCTTGCGGTATTACAGTTGTAGATTAGTGAGTAACCTGGAGACGCCGGATTGCCCCCTTCGGGTCACTCACACAAACAGGCAAGAACTGCGTTATTGACACCGGCTGGTGCTTTGTTTCTTAATTGCGTGTGAGACGCCGGATTGCCCCCTCCGCGCCTTCGTGTTGTTCTTGCTGCCTTTCAGGGTGTGTATGTGGAGACGCTTGGATTTCCCCCTTCACTACACGTCGAGACTGTGAGAATATTATTGAGCCAAGCACAGCGAACAGGAGACGCTGGGATTGCACCCTCCTGTGGTTCGTGTTTGATTTTGCCTTGAACAATTTGTCAAGAAAGAAAAGCCGGTTGGCTGCATTTAAGTTTAGTTATTCTATCGTTTTGATCAGGAACATCGGAGATTTCATCCGGCGATTAGGAGCTGGGGGAAGAGTCTGATCTTTCCTTAGTCCATCGGTGAACTCCTTACTACATCCCTTCTTATGGCACCTGGTGAGTGATTGTGTGTTGAATTGTTAGTGGACATACACATGAGACATAGAGGGTTACAAGAGGGCCTTGACTATTGTTTTGTTTTCTTATCTTTAGCCCAAGAAGGGATACTAACAAGGGAAGGGTCGTATCCTGAGCATTATCAGGTGAGGGTCCTTATAAGTACCAGAGAGATTAGGATTAGGATACTAGGGAACTGTAGGTTAACGTGTTCCTCTTATCGTTTCAGGTCCCTGTCCTGGATGTTCCTGTTTTCCAACTAATTTTTCCCTCGCCTGACTGCCTTGCACTCTGAAGGTTTTAATTAGAGTGCGGGGACGTCTGGAGGTGGACCCCATTTGAGCATCATTCCGACCCTGAGGATCAGCAGCCGTGACAGAATCACGAGCCCACGTTCTAATCACCTCCTGGTCGGAAGGAAGTTCAAGATATGGCAACTATGGACGATGTGCTTCAGGCCTTGCTGTTAGTACAGCAGGAACTGGCGGCGTCCAAGTTAGAGACCACTGCCTTAAAAGAAAGGTTAGACCGTCAACAGGCCAATCCTTTTGATGCGGCCCCAGGAGGTCGCACCATTCAAGTAACGGTACCTCCGCCAATACCTTTAGCCAGTCCAGAGAGATACTCTGGTGACCCTCAGAGAATTCAAGCCTTTCTAACCCAAATCACCCTTCATTTCTCGTGTAGACCGGCTTCGTTCCCCAATAATATGTCCCGAGTGGCATTCGCCATTTCTTATTTGTCTGGGGATGCAGCGAATTGGGCGGTTCCCTTTGTTAGGAATGATGACCCCATATTAAATGACTGGACAGCATTCCGCAGAGAGTTTGAACGGGTGTTTGATCGGAGAGCGACAACACTAAGTGCAGACAGGGAATTGTTGGGGCTCCGACAAGGGAAGAAGGATCTAGTGTCCTACATGACTACCTTCAATCGTCTTGTGACTGAGACAGGCTGGCCAGAAGACAAAGGAATGGCATTATATTATCAGGGCCTGTCAGATGAGTTAAAAGATATAATAGTACAGATCGATCCCCAACCCACAACATGTATTGATTTAATCAATCTCACCCTGCGCCTGGACCATCGATTAGGAGAGCGGGGAGGCGACCGAAGGAAACATGATAGGCCCTCTGACTCAGTGGGTCATGTGCTTCCGCCGGTTCCACGGACTGGAGACAGTACAACGGAACCAATGGATGTTGGGGCCATCCGATCCCCTCTTACTAAAACCGAAAGAGAGAGTCGTCGCTCGCAGGGGCTGTGTATGTATTGTGGGAAGAAGGGACACTACGTTAAGGAGTGTCCCTCCAAACCCAAAAGGTCCAAAACCTTTTACTCTGCTAAGAAAGTGGCTCTTACCACTGTTGATCCCGAGACCAGTGTTGAGAACACTTCCTTGAGTGACAGGTCGGAGACAAAAGAATGGAGATTGACTTCGTTGGCTTCGGTTGAGGGCAAAGCCCCTGTAACGCATGTTGCCTTATCCTCCCTATTGTTGAGTCAGGGCAAAGAACATGCTGTGTGGAGCATGATAGACTCAGGGGCTACTGGGAATTTTGTGGATGAGGGCCTCGTGCGCCGTTTGGGGTTGGGAAGAGTGACTACGGACAACCCAGAAACTGTGTTGGCAGTGGATGGTACTCCCCTGAAATCCGGTCCTATCATTGAACGTACCGAAGAGGTGGTGTTGGTTTTGGAGAACAGCATTGTCAAACACGCTGAGAGTATTGTTTTAAACATCATTGAGGCTCCACAATATGAGTTAATACTGGGTATCCCATGGTTAGAAAAGCACAACCCTTCCATAGACTGGAGGGAAAAAACTGTAAGCTTTCAGTCAGAGGAGTGTCAGAGAGTTTGTATGAGTACACCACCTTCACATACAATAGCCTTGGCTCAGATAACACACATAGCCACTGCTGTGGAAAAGTTAACTGTCTTACCTACGGAATACCACGATTACAGTGAGGTGTTTAGTGAAGCTCAGGCTGAAGTACTCCCTCCTCATAGGGAGTACGATTGTAGAATAGATTTGGTTGAAGGCGCTGTTGTTCCATCTTGCAGGGTGTACGCCTTGTCAGAGCCTGAGTCCAAACATCTACAAGAATACCTGACACACTTCAGTGCTATCGGTTTCATTAGACCCTCCCGATCACCAGCAGCGTCTCCTTTGTTTTTTACGACGAAGGCCAATGGGGAGTTACGTACCCTCATAGACTATCGCCAGTTAAATAAACAGACCATAAGGAATCGGTACCCTCTTCCACTCATCCCTGTGCTACTGGACCAGGTGAGGGAGGCAGTGATCTATACACGGTTGGATCTCCGTGGTGCCTATCACCTGGTCAGGATCCGTAGTGGTGATGAGTGGAAGACTGCCTTCAAGACCAGATATGGTCTTTTCGAGTATCTGGTAATGCTGTTCGGGCTTTGCAATGCCCCAGCGGCATTCCAGTACTTCCTTAACGATGTACTGAAGGAATACTTGGACCAGTTCGTCATCGTATATATTGATGACATCCTTGTCTATTCTGACTCACGCAACCAACACACCGATCATGTTCTTCTGGTGTTACAGAAGCTGCTGGAATACCGGCTCTACTGTAAACTCAGTAAATGCGAGTTTGATGTAGAAGAGGTGGAATTTCTGGGGGTTATACTCACACCTAGAGGGTTTCACATGGCAGAGAGGAAGGTTGATGCGGTGAGTGCATGGCCAGTGCCAAATAGTGTGAAAGAGGTGCAATGCTTTCTTGGCTTTGCCAATTATTACAGACGTTTTATTTCTCAGTTCTCCTTGTTGGCTTCCCCCATCACTAAGTTGTTATGGAAAGGAGTTCCCTTTCAGTGGAATACCGAAGCCATGAGGGCGTTTGAGTTATTGAAGAAGGCGTTTGTCTCTGCCCCAATCCTGAAACATCCACAACTGGATCTACCCTTTATAGTGGAGGCAGATGCCTCTGATGTAGCAGTGGGAGCTGTTCTATCGCAAAGAGATAGAGAGACAGGCCAGTTACATCCAGTTGCCTTCCTGTCCAGGAAATTGAACTCTGCTGAAAGCAACTATTCAATATCTGAAAAAGAACTGTTGGCCATAAAAAGAGCCTTCCAGGAGTGGAGGCACTACCTGTGGGGATCACAACACACTATAACGGTGTATTCCGATCATAGGAATCTGTTGTTCATGAAAACAGCTCGTCATTTATCTCAACGGCAAATGAGGTGGATGCTGTTTTTCGCGGAATACAATTTCATTGTCACCTTTCGGCCTGGATCTGAAAACAAGAAAGCAGACTCACTTTCCAGACTAGGGGGAGACCTGGTATCGAAAAAAGAACAAATAAAAGCGATCATCGCACCCGAGAAGGTGGTGTGCTTGGTAACAGCTGATCGCTTTATTGAACAAGTACAGAAAGAACGAAACCAGGTCCAATGGCAGAATTGGGTAAGTCAGAACCGTCTCCGAAGTCTCCAACACGGTGTACCCTTGCATGGAGGGAAATTGTTTCTCCCCTCTCACGACCTACGGCTTCAGGCCTTCAACTGGTGCCATGGGGAGGTACTGGCCGGGCATCCCGTGTGAGAAAAACCATCCATCTGGTAAAGCGACATTTCTGGTGGGAGACACTGACAAGGGATGTAGAAAAGTGGATAGGACACTGTGATACTTGTGCAAGGGCAAAAGGGGATCATTCTATGAGTTGTGGGAAACTCAGACCATTGCCTACTCCGTCCCGCCCTTGGCATACCATCAGCATGGACTTCATCGTGGGGTTGCCAATGGACCAAGGATACAACGCTATCATGGTAGTGGTGGACAGCTTGACTAAAATGGGACACTTTATTCCATGCAAAAATCTTCCTACTGCCAGTCAAACTGCTCAACTACTGTTGACACAAGTGGTCCGGATTCACGGAATTCCTCGAGTGATCGTCTCGGACAGGGGACCACAGTTCGTGGCACGGTTCTGGCACATGTGGTGCAAGGCACTGAGGGTGGAGGACGCTCTATCCACCAGCTTCCACCCTCAGACGGATGGACAGACCGAAAGACTAAATCAGACACTAAAACAGTACTTGAGGTGTTATTCGGAAGAAGCTAGCCGTTCCTGGGTCTCTCTTCTCTGGCTGGCTGAGTTGTCTTATAATAACGCATGGCATAGCGCAACTGGGGAAACACCGTTCAAGGCCAATACAGGCTTTCATGCCAACACCCTTCCCTTGTCCATACCAGAGGAAATCCAGAACGACCCCACTGTGGCCGCCCATGTGAAGGCTTTGTTAGAAACTCATCAACGGATTCAAAAAACTCTTGTCCAAGCAAAGACCACATACAAAAAATGGGCGGATAAGCACCGACAGGAGAGTCCTCTGTATGAGATCGGAGACAGAGTTTGGTTGTCCACAAAGAACATTCGATTTCGTTATCGTAGTATCTTTCATCCCCGTTTCATTGGCCCTTATTCGGTCATTAAAAAGATCAATCCAGTGGCTTACAAATTGAAATTGCCCATGTCTATGAGGATACATCCTGTGTTCCACAGCAGCCTGTTGAAGCCGGCTGGTTCCATACGAAGCAAGGCTGCTCCGCCGGTGCTGAGAGACGGTCAACTGGAGTATGAAGTGCGTCGCATTTTGGATGCAAGGTTCCGCCAGGGGAAGCTGTGGTTCCTTGTCTCCTGGAAGGGATACGGCTCGGAAGATGATTCCTGGGAGCCTAGTCAGGAAGTCCATGCCCCTCGGTTGATCCGTTCGTTCTATGCCCGTAATCCGCGGAAGCCTGGCGCTAGGAGGCACCGGGCGGGGGAGCATACTGTCAGGGTCTGACAAAGGTGCCTGCCTAGACGATAAACTACATCTACCAGAATGCTTTGCACATTGGGTTGCCTTCAGAGAGTATAAAGTCCTGTGGAAGCTTGTAATTGGTGCTCGTGATTTGTCCAATGGTATGCTGTTGTTGGCGGACGCCTTGTTCCCGCGGATCTGCTGGGAAGGCGTGATTCGTCTTTGCTCTGCGGCTGTGGAGCAAGTTGGAGTAAGACGAGTGAAGACTAAGACCCTTTTCATTGTTCTTGCGGTGGTTACCCGCGAGGCGCGTGAGACGCCGGAGTGCTCCCTCAGCGCTCTTGCGGTATTACAGTTGTAGATTAGTGAGTAACCTGGAGACGCCGGATTGCCCCCTTCGGGTCACTCACACAAACAGGCAAGAACCGCGTTATTGACACCGGCTGGTGCTTTGTTTCTTAATTGCGTGTGAGACGCCGGATTGCCTCCTCGGCGCCTTCGTGTTGTTCTTGCTGCCTTTCAGGGTGTGTATGTGGAGACGCTTGGATTTCCCCCTTCACTACACGTCGAGACTGTGAGAATATTATTGAGCCAAGCACAGCGAACAGGAGACGCTGGGATTGCACCCTCCTGTGGTTCGTGTTTGATTTTGCCTTGAACAATTTGTCAAGAAAGAAAAGCCGGTTGGCTGCATTTAAGTTTAGTTATTCTATCGTTTTGATCAGGAACATCGGAGATTTCATCCGGCGATTAGGAGCTGGGGGAAGAGTCTGATCTTTCCTTAGTCCATCGGTGAACTCCTTACTACATCCCTTCTTATGGCACCTGGTGAGTGATTGTGTGTTGAATTGTTAGTGGACATACACATGAGACATAGGGGGTTACAAGAGGGCCTTGACTATTGTTTTGTTTTCTTATCTTTAGCCCAAGAAGGGATACTAACAAGGGAAGGGTCGTATCCTGAGCATTATCAGGTGAGGGTCCTTATAAGTACCAGAGAGATTAGGATTAGGATACTAGGGAACTGTAGGTTAACGTGTTCCTCTTATCGTTTCAGGTCCCTGTCCTGGATGTTCCTGTTTTCCAACTAATTTTTCCCTCGCCTGACTGCCTTGCACTCTGAAGGTTTTAATTAGAGTGCGGGGACGTCTGGAGGTGGACCCCATTTGAGCATCATTCCGACCCTGAGGATCAGCAGCCGTGACAGACAAAGTGCGAAAAGTTCTCTCTTCTCTAGCTTCGCGTAGCCAGTGTACCACACCTGCGAGACCTCCACCTCAGTGTCTCCCCTCCCACTTTGTAATACCTCACTGGGCGTGAAGGTTTTTGCAACCATGCCTCTTACAGTCACCTAACTCCGCTTTTATTCGTATCTGAAGAGCAATCCAACTTACCTGAGTGTTGTGGGCTCAGGCAGTTTCACCCCCAGGCTTCCCAGCGTCTTGCCCTGGTCCCTGGCTGTGCTAGCTCTACCGCCTTTACCTTCAAGTACAGGGCAGGAGAAGGGATTTCACCCTGCTTCTTTAGCCTTACGTTTCAGGCGTGCCGCTTCACATCTGCACCGCTCCTCAACACCTTCACCATCCCCATTAGGAATGAGCCCTTCCTCAGTAGCATCTGTTTCGATCAGCTTCCTCTGCTTCTATGTGCCGCCATGGTCCAGGTTATATTTCCTGGGTGAAGGAGGCCCTCCGAGCTCTCAGCACTGCCTTCAATTGCTCTCCACACCCCCACTCCCTCGCTCTCATCGTTTTTCCAGTTAATTGCGTGTGTGCTGCGCTGAAGGGCCTACAGGAGCGAGGGCAGCCGCTCACGCTTATCCTATTACGGTGCACCTTGCGAAGTTATAATGTGCACTGGGTGGTGCAGCCGCTCGACTCTCCTCCTCCGATTGTCTAGATCGGCTCGATTGTAGGCCGCTCCCCCCGGAGTCGCCGCTGCTGGCCTGTAAAACACTGCCACCAGGTTCAGCCTATTGAGCACTCCCGCTTTTCATAGCAAGGCTTACCAGTGCACCACAAACTCGAACATCCAGGTCGACTCTCAGTTGCCAGGATGGCCGGCAGCGGCCTGACTTGCTTAGCTGCTATTACTCTGGGGTGCCATCTTGCCCAGCCATTCGTAGATGCATCCTCTTGCTCAGCAGTTTTTTTTACTTTCATCGATGTTAGTGCTGCACTTTTGCTCCATGTTGCATCCTCTTTTCACTGCATCACTCGGTTCCAGGCCTCAGGGCCTCTGATGACACCTGTGTAGCGGGTCCTGGCAGATTGCGCTGTCCGGCCCGCAGAGCTTTACTAATGTGCGGCCATCTTTCCGTGGGCTCTCTAGCACACCCTTTCTTGACACATTAACATGTCTTGGGAGAAAGGCAGTTACCAAACTTTGTGTGGCAAAAAAAGGAAGAAAAATAGTTTGTCTGTAAGACTTGGCGAAACGTGGACTGATGTTAGTCCCAGATTCAGATACACTGATCATAGAAGCACCTATTTCTATTTCTTTGATCAAATATTGTTCTGAAGAAGAGGTTGAGTTGTGTGTTAAATAATTTGTGGTGTTCTTTAAGGACAAAATAGGGTATATCAAAACCTTTCAACATAGTATCAGACTTAAAGCTAATGCAGTACCTGTGGCACACACGGTGAGACCGGTTCCCTTAACAGTGAGAAATTATCTCAAGCTTTTGTTGCACAATTTGGTCACTGAAGGGGTTATTCAGGAGACTAATTTTGCAGAATGTGTTAATACCAATGTAATTGTGAGCAAAACATTGTGTGAGACACGTTTATGTGCTGATTTGCGCACACTCAATAAAAATATAATACTGGATTGCCATCCTTTTCCAAACATTTATGAGTTACTAGCCAATTTGGGTCACGCAAAACTCTTTACCCTACTTAACATGAGATTGGTGTACCACCAAATTCCTCTTGACACTAGGTCAGAGGGATTGACAACTTTCATTACTCCCTTTGGTGCTTCTACATTTCTAAGAATGCTGTTTGGTTTAGCCTCAGCCGTCAACGTAGTCCAGAAATTAATGAACATTATCTTAGTTGGTATTGTTGGTGCACAAGTCTTCCAAGATTATGTTTCAGTCTTTGCAGAGACCATTTATAAAAACAATTGAATAGTGAGGGATGTTTTTTTCTGTGTTCAAAGAGGTTGGTAGTAAGTTGAGAGCAGACAAGTATAACATTTTAGCCAGAGAAATTGATTATATTGGACACAGAATTACATGTTAGGGTATTAAGCCTAAATTTTCATTGGTTCAAGCCATCATGAATGAGACTCCACACATGAATGAGACTCCACACAAGGATTCTCAGTGGCTTTTGGGTTAATGGGTGGGGATGCATTAAGATCACTATTACTATCTAAAGCCCAGGAAAACCTAATTTTTATGTTGATCCTGTTGGCAAGGAGGGAGGTGTGTATGCAATGGATAAACCCAACACCACCGACCCACAGAGAATGGCTAGGTTCAGTTTTAAAGGTTCATAATTTGGATAGAAAAAGGAACCCATTTTCTAAGAAATATAAATTCTGGGAGATATGGGAAGAGTTTCACAAGGTTTAACTTAGCTCATTAGTGGGGTACTGATTAAGTCTCAGCATACACTTGTCCGGGCTTGCTAAATCAATAAGTCCAATGATTACGTAAGTGCAACAAATCAGATGAAGGCTTAAAAGAGTAGCCATAATGGCTAGCTCATCCCCCATTGGAAAAAGAATCCTTCTTCTTAAACGTGTATGGAAGTAAGCGGCTCCCTATTCTCTGAAAAAACGGAAGGAGGTGGCCCTGGACCCACAAACTAACAGGGAAAGGTTTGACCAAGAGAAAGGACCCTGAGAATCTCCTAACTTTAACCTGTTGCGTAATGAGGACTTCAAAATAATTTTTTTTTAAAAGGATGCTCTTTGGTCCTTTCTTTGGTTGAGTGAATACTAATCCCGCTTTATTGATGGATATGCATTTATTTTTTTACCTCTCTAGTCTTTGTTCAAGAAGGGGGCAAATATTGTTTGCTATGCCCCTTGCTGCTCTTGTGCGGACTCAGTGACTCTGTTGTTAGAATGTCCCTTGCAGAAGTTTCTCATGTGACTATAGTGAATGTTGTAATTGAAATATATTTTTCATGTCTATCAAAAAACAATAAAAAAGATTATTTTTTTAAAGATGGGGGCATAATTCATATGGAGCAATGAAAGTGAGGCTTTTGAGAAGGTGAATGAAATCATAGTGTCTGCGCCAGCACTGTCACAATTCATTTCTGGGAAGCAGTGCTTTCCTACAGATGACACCAGTCAAATTGGGTTGGGTGCTGTCTCGTCCTAGTGGGTGAATGACAAAGAAATGACTTTGGCATCGCATTGTTTGAAATTTCTGGAAATTATTTGAAGAACAATTGAAAGGGTGGTGACGAAGCTTAAATCCTCTTTGTGAGGTGCAAATTTCCTGATTTTCACTGATCATAAACCTCTTGTGTACCTATTAAATGGAAATTGAACAGGTAAAGCTTCAGCTCACCAAGTGAGGCTAGTATCACGCCTCCAAGACTATACCTCTGACATCAGGTATATTCCAGGTGGTAAAGAATGTTAGAGCCGGCTCTTTATCAAGAATGACTTTGATTATAAGTAATGATGTGGATGTGCAAGAGGATGTTGGGTGCCCAGTTGCTACTGTTGATGATCTGTTGAATCGCTGAGGTGTGGTTACTACTCGTGAGCGGTTGGATGCAGTAAAAAGTGATGAAGTTCTCCAGAGGGTGTTGCATTTTATGACTTTAGGCTGGCCCAAGGAGAGGAATTTGTATGTTGCATTGAAATCCTCTGTTCAGATCTTCCAGGTATTGTCTGTGGTTAACGGAGTGCTTATGCGGAATAACAGATGCATTCCCTCTACGTCTATGCATGAGACACTCATCAAGGTGGTTCATGAGGGCCATTTGGGTATTAATAACACATCTAAAAACTTGAAGCAGATTTATTGGTGGCCATCCATGGATGCACAAGTTGTCAAATGGGCTGATAACTGTTCAACCTGTTTGCTTATGGATAAGAATTAGAAAGTTAATGAAACATCACTGGATATGGTTCCTATGCCAGATTATGTTTGGGTCAAGATTGCGTTAGATTTCGCAGGACCTTTTTAGTTATTACCATCTTATAAAAGGATTATGATAGTTTTAATTTACTACTTTTCAAGGTGGGTGTACGTTGAATTTGCAGCAGCTCCTAATACAGTTTCTGTGATTATATTCTTGAAGAAAATTCTTTGTATTGTAGGTCCACCAAAGGAGCTAGTCACTGACAATGGTACACATTTAACCTTGTCCCTCATGACAACATTTATTGATTCCCTACACATCAAACACTTTCAAGTGGCATTGTATTCACCTACCTCAAATGATTTGGTGGAAAGAATGTACAGATTCTTGAAAGGAGAAGTACAATCAACTTTGGCATTAGTAACTGATGTGAAAGATTTTTTTAGACAGAAGTTGTGGTCTTACATAATGACACCACATAGCATCATGGGAGTGTCTCCTTTTGAGCATCTATGCAAGAGAACATCAAGATCCATTTTATGTCCTGACTGGGTGAAAGATTTATGTACAAATACAGAAAAGTCAGGTCAAGATCAAAGAACAGAACAGTTGTAGACAGTGTCTGAACAACAAGCTTTGTGCAAAGCAAAGTCTGACCACCAAACCTGTAAAGGAAGTTGAGGTTAAACCTGGGGGTTGGGTACTGGTTAAAAAACCTTAAAGAGTAAAAGAAAGGGGAATCCAAATATGTGTCTCTTGCTCAGGTAATGAAGCTGTCAAAAAGTTCAGCATTGCTTTCTAAAAAGGGATGCTGAAGTAAGAAGAGCTTGATAAGATTACTGAGGAACAAGCAAAGAAAAATTTGAAGTTCAAGGGTGTTAGCAGTACTAAATCCTCTTCTGATTCTGACACTGCTTGGTGGTGGACTGTAATGAGGGTGGTGCTGAAAAAAAACCTGCCAACAATGCATTGCATGTTGTTTCACCTGCTTTTCTGTTTCAGGTTCTCCGGTTTCTTCTGGGATTCCTTCTTCAGATTCAGCGCTTTCTGTTTCTAGGTAACATTCTGACACTGATTCTCATTTGAATGAAAATTCACACTTTTCAGAACATAGTTCTAATGATGATGCTGTTACATCCAGAGTAATACCAGACCGGCTCGGAATGCGTCTATGCCTACATGGGTTAGAGACTTTTATTTACACTAGAGTAACTTGTTTTGTTTTTTTCATTTGTTTTTGTAAGGGGAAAGATGATGTACTGTACATACTTATGCATTTATTGTTGTCTTCTGTTGTTTACTAATTGCCGTATGTCAGTACTTTACTGTAACCTACCTGCCTGATGTTATGATTTGTATGCGTCCATGTTCTGTATTCTGGAACTTATCTCGGTGGAGTGTTCCAGGCAAGGGTTCCTTTTAGTCAATTGGTGCAGCACTCTGTAATGTGGGCTCCTTTTTATCTTGAGAATAAATCTCTGAAACCTCTTCTTCCAGGTTGTTTACATCTCTCCTTTCAAAACCTTTCTCTTTGAGGTGACTCTATGTGATTTCGTCCCCTTTTCTCATAGCTTTGATTTAAACTTCATATTGATTTATGCTTTCATATATTGACTATGGATGGATACTAACCTTTAATAAACCTTTATAGTTTGAAACATAATTATTCTTTTTTCCTTGTGAAGCCTTGTGTGCTTTACTGTAGGGTATATATTTCTTTATTTAACTGAATTGATTTGTAGCCCAGCCTCAGTTGTAAACTTTGATTCATTAGATAGTACTTATGGGCCCCCAATTTACATAAGCAAAGCACTTTCAGCAGTATCCATAGTAGATACTGTTGTTTTGGTGTTTCAGGCAAGATGACTATATCATTCCATTAGGATGACAGACAACAAACTCACCATGAAATTACTGAGTATGCTACGAAATAGCTTCAAGTAGCTTCCCCAAAGCACCAGACACACCATCACCCAAGCCTTCATCTCAAGCCGTCTAGACTACAGAAACAAACTCTATGTAGGAATTGACGGACACCTCATCAGAAAACTCCAGACCTTCCAGAACACCCAAGCAAAACTCACCTAAGACCCCACCTCAGAGAACTCCACTGGCTCCCGGTACAGAAGAGGTGCCTCTTCAAACTCCTAAATTATGCATTGAAGGCCCTACACGACATCAGACCTGCCTTTATCAACTGCCGCCTGAAATTCCACATACCCACCAGAGACCTCTGCTCCTCCACCCTTATGTTGGCCCACGCCCCCTGCAAGAGGATGTGCCTTCCCCTACCTCGCTGACAAAAAATAGAACAACTCTCCCCCTGCACCTGAAGACCTCCTCTACCCTGTAGGATTTCCGAAGAATGCTGAAGACCTGGCTGTTCAACTGACCCCTTGGTTCCTGCCAGAGCCTGGATATTCTCACAGGTGACAAGCAGCGCTCTACAAATCAATTGATTCATTGATGGAGGTTACAATGTAAACAGGTCACAAGTCATGGGCACATGCAGGTACAAGGCGTCCACCCACTATTTTCACATGGTGGACACCGTCCACTCTGAAAGAAGTTGGCCCCACTGAAATATGCTGAACTTGTCCTGGTGTAATTTTCAGACACCAGGACATGTTCAGCAGAGCCTGTAAACTGTCTGCTTTCATTTTGAGTAGCACCGTGCAGGCGGAGAGGGGGCTTTCATATTTCAAACTCCAGCTGGGCCCATAACAAAGGCCAATTTTAAGGGGCTATCAGGCTGCCTTTTGTTCGAGTATCCTGACTGGGAGTGAACGGAGCCCCACACCTGGATGCAAATGCAAGGGAGAGGATACAAAGGCACACAGCTTGTTGTTATCACTTAAAATAATTGAGAGGCATAATTTTTACTTTGTTCAATCCCTGTATATAAGAGATATGATATGCAAACACTGTAAGAATATCAGATGTGTTGGTCTGTTCCAGTATTTACACAAATTACAATTTAACTGCCACCATTTTGTGTTATTTCTTTTATAGTACTGCTCATCCCAATGCAGGGTGTCAGAGTGCTTTACACCACATGTACATGTTATACATTGACAATAAATCCCATAAATGTGTAGATCAATATTCACGGTTGTGACATAAGACAGTGAGGGTTACAAGGTGAAGGAGTTGCTTCCTTCAAGAATTATAGACCCATCTCTCTGCTCCCCTTCCCAGTCAAAGTCATTGAGAAGGCCATCAACGCCCAACTCACCAAATTCATCTAAACCAACCACACCTTGGACACCTCTCAGTCAGGTTTCAGAAGCAACCACAGCACCGAGACTGCACTCCTCGCAGCAACAGACGACATCTGCAATCTCCTCGACTGAGGTGAAACGACAGCCCTCATCCTCCTGGACCTCTCTGCTGCTTTCAACACCATCTCCCACCACACCCTCTGTGCAAGACTCCACAATGCTGGCATCAACGGCAAAGCCTTAGAATGGATTCCTTCCTTACTGGCAGAACACAGAGAGTCAGGCTTCCACCGTTCTCCTCAGAACCTACAGAGATCAGCTGCAGAGTCCCTTAGGTCTCCTCCCAGAGCCCCACTCTCTTCAACATCTACATGGCCTCTCTGGCAGCCATCCTCGGAAACCACTGACTAAACATTGTCTCCTACGCCGACGACATCCAGTTGATTCTCTCCCTCACCAATCAACCTACAGCCTCAAAAACAACTTCCACCATGGGATGAAGGCAGTCACCACCAGGATGAAGGGCAGCTTGCTCAAACTCAACGCTGACAAAACGAAAGTCCTGATCCTGGAAACCACCCCCTCCGCCTGGCACACCACCTAGTGGCCCCCAGTGCTCAGAACCCCCACCACACCCACCCACCACGCATGTAACCTCTGCATTATCCTTGACTCCTCGCTCTCAATGTACCGCCAAATCATCGCTGTCTCATCCTCCTGCTTTCACACGCACCGCCTGCTTCGAAAGATCTTTAAGTGGATACCCACCGATTCCAGAAGAACAGTCACCCAGGCACTCATCAGCAGCAAACTGGACTACGGCAACACACTCTACGCTGGCACCACCCAGAAGCTCCTAAAGAAATTGCAAAGAATCCAGAACGCCGCAGCGAGACTTATCCCAGACATCCCCCGCAGCAGCCACATCTTCGGTCACCTGAGAGACCTCCACTGGCTCCCGGTCAACAAAAGAATAACATTCAAGCTCCTCACACGTGCCTAAAAGGCCCTGCACAACATCAGAGCTGCATACTTCAATCACCGCCTCTCCTTCTACACTCCCACCAACACCTCCATCCCGGCAACCTGGCCCTGGTCACTGTCCCACGGATCCGCAAGACAACGGCCAGATGAAGATCCTTCTTCTACATTGCTGAGAAGACCTGGAATTCCCCTCCTCTACATCTCAGGCAATCATCCTCACCGTCTCAATTGAGGAAGGACCTCCAGACCTAGCTCTTTGACTGAACTGCAGAACCCCCTCCCCTAGCTCCTTGAGACCCTAACGGGTGACAAGCCACACTCGATAAAAACCCTGATCGATTGATAGCTTGCTGTGCTATATTACAAGGATTACAATTTATGAATTTATCGTAGGATACATTCCTGGACTTCTTCGATGTCCCGGTCTTTTCTGTATGCTTCGGTCCACTCCTGGTTACTTATCACTTTCTCAGGATCCTCCCTTAAGGCCACCATCTCTTCACTCTCCCTGGCACTGGCGGAGGCTTCCTCCATGGCTGAAGCCCTGCTTGGTAGTCCGCTACCTTGTTCCTCGTTCCCGGGATGCACTCTACAACGTATCTGTACTCGAGCAGTTTCAGTGTCATCTTGGCGATGCGAAGCTTGGCGCTCGCATGTCCACTCGATGTGAGGACCTTGACATGGGGCTTGTGGTCAGTCTTAAGTTGAAACCTCGTGCCCCATAGGAACTGGCGAAACTTCCCCATGGCCCTCACTACCGCCAGCATCTTTCTCTATCATACTGAATTTTTTTTTCGTGGGTGATAGGGCCCTTGGCGCGAAGCTGAGAGTTTCCATTGTGCCATCCGCCCTCTCCTGCATGAGGACTGCTCCCAGTCCTTTTTCGCTGGCAACCATCGTCAATACTGACTGCCCTTGGGGGCCGTAGCCTTGCAGTGGTATGGCTTGGCTGATATCGTTCTTCAGGGCTACAAACTTCTTTAGTGTTTCTTCTGTTCACGAGAATGCTGTTTTGTCCTTAATGAGTTGCCTCAGGTGGTGCGTCTTAGTAGCAAAATGTTGTACAAATTTGCTATAATAGGATGGGAGGAGCCAAGATGGCGACCTGAGCGGACGCGCAGCCTTCGGCTCCGCCGGCCCCGGAATCCCGCACCTAGATCCTGCTTGCCTCGTTCGCCAGTTTTTATCCCGAAAGGTGCGGGCAACGGAGCTGATGCCACCGGTGTTCCGCCGGCCTCTCCACCCGCCCGGATTCCGAAGTTGTGAGCAGACGCGCCCTGGCCCGGGACCCAGCTTGCTCCACGACGCTCTGCGGACCTCGCGTCCCCTCCCGCAGTTGCCCTGCTGCCGGAGTGGTGCGACTAGACGGCGCTTTCTTGTGGGGACACGACTTGAGCGCTGCCTGCCGACGGGGACCGTTGTACACTCCCTGGACTACACGGTGACGGAGGGCAGAGGCGCCTGACCAGCGAGTCCTTTGTGTATTGGCCGCCATACTTTTGCTTTGTTCCACGAGTCCCTCTGGACTAGGACGGCGATCTCTGCCTGGACCTGTATGCCTCACCACGCAATTGTCGGCCTCTAAGCAGCCATTAGAGCCGGGCGGAATACTACTGGCCAGGGATTATCAACAGCTGCCTGGTCGTGTCCCGCTACTTCCCCCTGTCTCCCCCCGCACTACCGCGTTGGGTAGAAGACAAGATGGCGACACCAGCGGCTGGCCATTGAAAGGCGATCCGACGGAGCGGCGAGCACCCCGGAGTGGAGGAGATCGGAGCAAATTCTCCCCTAGGGACTGTGACAATGGTGACCCTACAGCCTGAATTTACGCTTGCAGATGTGCTGGCAGCCCTGGGTGAGTTGCGATCGGTGATGCAGAACAGCTGTAGCGCGCTGGGGGCACGACTGGATGCCTGTGCCCGAGCTTCCAGTCAGGAGCAGGGGAATTGTTTCCTACAACATTCCGGACGGGAGTTGTCGCAGCCTGCCGCCGCAACATTGTCTCGAGGAGACGCAGTGGACGATACTGTAACCTTCATCATGGCTGGTAGCGGTCTGTTGCCATTTAACAATGCAGTCACCGATACATTGTTTCTCCCTTGCTCCGTGCTCGCTTGTGTACAGCCACTTGAGGTGTCGGGGAACTGGCTACCAGTGCTTTGCCCCCCTGTTTCATTACCAGCATGCTCGCCTTGGATTTCGATCGCTTCGCTCTGTGCCTTTAACGGCTGGACCATGCCAGAGAGAACTGTGATTGAGGGGGAATCCTTTTTTGGGACCGGACGCCATTCGTTCTTTGTCTGTGCACCTCCCCCCTCCCCCGGGCGGCCATTTTCTCTTCTTCTCCTGCAATTCACTGGACTGCCGAGCGGAGGGGGTGAGAGACTGAGTCCCAGATCGGGCCAGGGATAGGAGACTTTCTTTGTTTAGCATCCGGGCGGGTGGGTGGAGGTAGGGTGGACCTCGAATTTGGCCTGTTTTGTCGCTGACTGCGCATTGACTCTCCCCACTTGATTGCTTGCTGTTGCTCTATCTGATGTTGCTATTGGGGCGGGAAATGCTTATTGGGCCGGCGGAGTTCGCATGAATGTTTAATTGACCCTCCTCCCGGACCTTCTCGTGTGGGAGCCCAGGGACGGGTTTCTGTTCCTACTCCCTGAGTCATTGGATTATACTTTTTCTTTTTGCTTTCCCTATTGCTTTCTCTCCTTCCTCTCTTCTCTTCTCTTCACTCGCTATATTTCGGGTTTATGGGGCGACAGACACTCTGCTAGGGGGGGGGCAGGCCATAGCCTCTGCATGTGTGTAGGGTGGGGGGTTATTTTTAGTTCGAGTTTTTATTTCTATGGTGCCTTTCTTTGCTCTTTTATGATTTTTCTCTTCTTTCTTGGGCCCGTGCTAGGTATACTGGGGGATGGGTGGCGGTGCATATGGAGATGGGTTGTTTAGGCAGCTTCTAGATGATTGACTATCTTGTGGCCATCCTCTGGTCGGGACTTACATGTTGTGAAGTGCTCTGCCAGGTACTGATGTTTCTTGTCAAGTCCCACCTACGTGGACCTTGCTCCATTTCTTATTGTAGTTTAAGTACGGAGTAATATGACCTGTTCTTAATGTTCGCACAAAAAAAAAAAAAATTAAAATTAACCTACATTGCTCCTGTGCCTGGGTATTGCGGCGCTTTTCAAGCTGTTCTTTCACCGTCATCATTGCCATGCCGCATTACCTTGTCGCCGTATTGCATGCACTAGTGCTACATGAGGTGTCGTGGCCGGCCGGATGCTTGTAGGCCCGTATGTGTATTGTCTTCTGAGCACAATAAAGGTTTTCAAAAATTTAAAAAAAAAAAAAAATTTGCTATAATATTCAGCCATGCCTAAGAAGGATCTCACTTCTTCTTTACTGCTTGGCGCTTGGGTGTCACAGATCGCCTTCACGTTAGCCCTTTTTGGTGTGATGCCATGTTCTCCAATCTCGTGCCCCAGGTATGTGCCAGAGGTCATTCCGAGACGGCATTTCTCCCACTCTGCGGTTAGGCCGTTGTCTTCCAGAACTCGAAGCACCATGTCAAGTTTCTTATCGTGATCCTTGAGGTCTTTTCCCATCACTAATATGTCGTCTTGGAAGTACTGCACACCTTCAATGTCTTTGAATAGGCGGTGCATTAATTTCTGGAACACTGACGCAAGGCCAAAGGGCATGAGTCTGAATTGGTAACATCCGAATGGTGTTATGAACTATGTGAGTTTCCGGCTCGCAGGGTGTAAGGATATTTGGTGATAGGCTGACGTAAGATCAATAGTGGAGAACCACTTCACTCCTTTGGTCTTTGCTAACATCTCTTCGATGCGAGGCAGCTGGAATTTTTCTACAATGATGCATTTGTTCAGTTCTCTCAAATCCACACAGAAGCGGACCTTCCCGTTTGGCTTCATTGCTACCACTAGGGGCGCCAACCACTGAGAGCAATTTATAGGTTTAATGATTCCATTTTCCTCCAATCTGTGCAACTCTTGCTGTACCGCCTCTCTTAATGCTATGGGTACGTTCTCCTTACTTTGTGGGAGATTGGTTTGGAATTCTCCTTGAGGTTTATCCGATGCATGAACTTTTCTAATTTGCCAACTTTGCCAACTTGCCTGCCGAATACCTTGGGGAAGTTACTCCTCATCCTTTCAAAGTCCGGCCAACGTTCTGGGGCTGTCATCAGCACTTGCGTGTCTCCTCCTGGATCCAACTGTATGCCTAAGTCACCTTGGTCCATCCACACCAGGACTGATGGCCCCTTCTCCGCTACATACAATTTGCACTCGGCGCTTCGCCCTTTGAATTCAAAGTTTAGGACTCTGTATCCGACCATCGGGATGAGTTCTCCTGTGTATGTGACTGGTCTTATATCCGGCGGTTCTAGTCATTGGCCTAGACTGGGTCTGAATTTCTCATTCCACACTGCTCTTTGGACGATAGTGCACGGGGACCCCGAGTCCACTACAATTTTAATCTGCACGCCACCTATTACCATGTCACATTGTGGCTTGCGGGAGCTTCTGCAATCTATGTCCAGTACTTGCCCTTATACACATAGTACGTTGTCTTCTTCCTCCTTCTTCGCCCTCTTGATCTTGCGCCACATATTTCACAGTGGGTCTTTTCATTTTTCCACAGCAAACCTTCTCGTAGTGCCCTATTATGCTGCAGAACATGCACTTCGCTCGGAACGCCGGACATCTTTTGTCGTGGGCCGCATGGGCCTGGCTTCCGCACCAGTAGCACGTGCTCGTGCTTTCTCTGTTCTGCTTCCTTTGCTTCATGGGTTTCCCTGTCCACCTGCTCGGTCCTTTGCTTTCTGCCATCGTCGCTTTGTTCCTTCCTGTTGGCTCTGCATCATCAACTTTGTTCACCATGGGTCTCAGCACCTGATCTCTTTTGGCTGCGTCTGCGCAGCTTTTTGACAGTTCAGCCTTTTTCACCATGGCTATCACTTCCTTAAGCGTGGCATCCCCATTCACCCATAATTTATCTTGGACCGTCTTATTGTTGGTGTGCATGACTATCTGGTCCTTTATGAATTCGTCATGCTAGACACCGAATTTACACGTTATCGCTAGCTTCCTTAGCGCGGCAACGTAGTCATCAATTGATTCGCCAGCCTCCTGTTTCCTTTGCTGGAAATTGTATCGATCAATGGATGTGCACACTGCTGGTCGATAGTGGTTATTCAGATCTTCTATTACATGTCTGAATACGTTGTCGTCTGTAGCTGGTCTGGGCGTGGGCACGAGGTTCTGGAATACCCTGATACCTTCCGGGCCTCAGTTGTGCAGAAGTATCCTTTTCTTCCTTTTACTGGGGAAGGCTTCTCCGTTCTCATCCTCCAGGGCTTCTATGTAGTTCATGATATACTCTCTCCAGTCCTCCCATTTCATCAATGGCTCTCCTGGTTTGGGTAAAAACGGGATCGGCGTCATAAGTGACGATGCCTGCGCACTCATTTTGGCGCTTCTTTCTGGTTCCGCCCCCTGGCCTCTCGGGCTGCCCGGCGCGCTTTCTCCCGCTCCGTGCACTTAGTCCTGCTGGGGACCTCCTGTGCCCTCGTCTCCGTTCCTCGCTGTCTCCGCCAGGGTCTCTCTTTGGTGGGGCGCTACTTCTGGGTGTTCTCCCCTTGTGTTCCTTCCTCAGGCCGGTCCTATGTGGGTGCTAAGGCGTTCTCCACAGGGCTCTGTCTGGCTACTCGCCCCGGGTTCCTTCTGTCCCCTGTACCTGGTGCTGATTTATCCCTTCTGCTGTTCTTCTGCTTGGCCCTGCGCCACTGCCACGCTCTCCTGCTGCTGTCTGTGACTAGGTTCCTCTTTGCTCCCACTGTGTCCTCGTGGTGGCCCTCTGGTTACTGTTGCTCCTCTCCTTCCAGATCTGGGTTCCTGTCCTGCAGGTGTTCTTCGTGCTTTCTTTTTTAGGGCTCGCCTGTCAATGCGCATGCGCATTGAGCTTGCGAGAATATGGGGGCTTAAACAGACTTTACCCAACTTGCAAGTCGATGGCGATTCCTTGCAGTGCCCGTGAAATTTAAGCTCAATGCGCAAGCGCATTGACATTAAAAGTGCGTGCACATGCCACCAGCCGCCTGCCTTGCATTACACATCAAAGGCAGCCCAGCCTCTCTCCCGCAGCCCCTGCTGCTTCACACCCTCATCGCCGCCTGCCGGATCAAAGGCTTTCACGGCCGGCCGGCCGTGCTTTCAGTTTCGCGGCCTGCCTCCTTATTTTACTTGTTGAGTATACAGACACTATCGCTGCTACCCAGCTGGCATCTACAGCTTTAAATGTTTAAGGCTGTTGTGTTCCCTTCTCAATAATTTGCTTGTGTGTTTTGAGCCTAGGTCTTCGGCACAGGAAGCTGTGCAAAAGCTGTCTTAGTTGGTCCTCCTCTGCTGTTCCCCAGGGTATTGGATTTGTGTACAACTACTCTTGGGCCACGGACAGCTGTAAAGATAAATCTCACAAGGGCACCCAGCTCCCCTCGGATATCGCATGTACTCGTTCCTGGAGTAGATTTCTTGATCCGTTTCCGGCTATGTTCATTTGATGCAGCACACAATCGGCATTGTGTCTTCCTCAGCGACATTGAGTGTAAGCAGTGCTTAATTTGAGCCTGTGGTTTCCGGTGCTTGGTACCAGCATTCAGTTGTCAAAACTTGCACTTTAGACCGTCTTACACACGGTTCGCACTTGTAGGCGTGTTGTGGTCAGGGGTGATGCTGGTATGACATGTGCAGGACAGGCATGGTCTGGGGGTGGTGCATGCAGCAGTGGCATGACAGGTCTCTGTTACTTTTTTTAGGTCTCACGACCTATCGATGTGCGCAAGCGCATCGAGCGGAGCGAGAATTCAAGTGGCGAAAACATCGTCAACACAATGAGGGAGGTACCCTAAATACCAGTGAGGGACCGGGTAAGTAAATATTCAAAAAACACAAGGAGTCCCTAGATGGTGGGGGTATATACCCTACGGCGTAGGATAACCCAACCAGAAGGCTAAAGGGGTATCTACGCTGTCAAGGACAAGATTGTATTTCACTTAACATACACAAAATTTACAAATACAAGCTAACAATCAGTGTAGGAACCCTGTCTACAAGTCACCACATTAGTTAGGAGACTATAATCTTTGTCAGTGTAAAAAAACAGTTTATTAAAAACAATACAGTTTCAATTAACATTCATAAAACAATTATACATTCGAATACAAATTTATTATTAAAAAACCCAAAAGGTCGACGCGGCGTTTCGGTGTCTTGTGTTGATAGTAACACCTTCTTCAGACGGGGTTTGTTTTACTTAAAAAATCTCTAAAAAGCAAGATTACAGAAACATAATCAACAGGGGCCTATTATCCACTGACGTTAGCATTGACAAAAAATTATCACATATACGGACCATGCACAAAAATTCATAACATTCGTGATCCCTACATTCTCGTTTGTATGCAGAGAGAGACAAACAATATTTTCTATACATTTGTTATAGATGTAGACTCCAGGTAGAGTTACGTCATATCAAAGGTCTCTGTTATTTATACCTTTATTGAGTGTTTCATACAGGTACCCACATTTGACCCAGATAGCCAGAGATATTATCTGAAACAGGGTTTTGTTATGCTATAAACTCATTGTTTGCTTACATCATATGTACCCTTTTCTCACAACAAGATTCAATCTATAATCACTTCTAGTTATCATTGTTGTCCCTGTTTCATATCTAATATACGATCTTTTTTTGTCAGCCTGCATTTATCAACCTACCTCAGAAATTTTGAGGGATTTAGGGCATGAGGATACAGTTTTTTTCAATCATTAATCTGATTCTCATGTGCTTCTCTTCATTCGATGTTATTTAGTTAAAATTGTTCCACCTAGAGGGTAAATTTCATAGATCAGATAGACCCAAAATTCTAGTATGCTTACTCTACTTATTGTTCAATGATGTATGTAAGGGTTCATTACTTGGATGTTGGAATTCATTTATATTGTCAGTGCTGTATCAGGGGTGACCACCGTATATCATTTCGGCTATACAACATGTAACTGCAGAAGGACAGAAATACAATGTTCCTTTTTATTAAATCACAATTTGTGAACCAGATACACCTTGAGTCTTTTAGTTAAAGGTCAGAAAATTGATTTCTACCAATATTACCTTTAGTTGTATAATGTTGGTAAAGATCCAACTTGTCTTATGTGGGTAGAGGCCTTCAAATCTGTTTAATTCCCTTCTACCAGTTCGCTTCCTATTCATTCCTGAATTTCAGAATAGCGCTGTTTATAAATGCAAAAATAGAAGTCACTGAAATGTATAGCTATATTAAGACCATTAGTTATATCTTCAGTCTTTATAATACATTTGGGCAGTAGTGTAACCACCCCCATTGAATCAGTTATAGCTTTATAGGCTTTATGGGCTTGTTACCGTAACTGGCGGCAAGAGCTTTGCCAGAATTCTGGTTGTATGTTTTTACACTAGGCATTTTACACTAGTTGTCTATGCTATGTATATTAATATTAACGTTCATTATATCCCATCATTCGGTGGTTTTAATGAGTGCCTTCGTTTTAGGATAAAAACATATCACGGCATGCTGCATTAGTGCTGGTTTCTTGGTAGAATGTGATTACTCTTAAGTATTTTTGCGCGCAAAACTTTTCTGTTTGGGCTCTGTTTTTTTTACCACTATGTTTTACCCAGAGTCCCCAACTGTCTATATAATTAAAAAATAGGGCGCTACAGTATTGTTATAGGTCGTGACCCACACCTGTGGTGTTTGGTTCAAGACAGTTTTATCATTCACTAAAGGTTAGCGGTTGCCCCACAGTTCTTACCTTTTTCGAGCGTATCGGCCTCCCTGTCACCTGGTCCTCATACAACTTCCCCATGGAATGCCTTTGCTTACTACAGGCTCCCTTTTATTAGGAGATTGGGCGCAATCATTTCCGTCATTGAGCGTTTGTGATTGGTTCATTATGGTCTGTCTCTGCGACAAACGTCGGCCATTTGTAAATGTCTATATTATGGTTCTAGGCTGTATCTAATCGGACACCGATCTAAGATACTCCCTTATTATAGTGATCTAACAAATATTACTTGGTTTCCTCTATTTGCTAGATTACTGTGTTTACATTTACTATAAAAATGTTAGCGCGCCGTCTCTGTAGTGATAAAGAGCGCGATTTAAAATATGGTCCTTAATTTTCCTTGTTGCATAATTCACTTTTCTGGATATAACAATCAAACATAGTGAGGGCAAACTCCTGGTGGAGTTATATACAAAACCAACGGACAGGAACACAATGTTACACTTTAACAGCCATCACCCGCCCTGTCAAAAAAATAATATACCTTATGGACAGTTTCTAAGATTGAGAAGGAACTGTACCAAGAATACAGACTATGATAAACATGCTCAAATCCTCACTGAGAAGTTCTTAGAAAGAGGATATCCGAAGAAACTAATA
Organism: Lissotriton vulgaris; assembly: GCF_964263255.1. Taxonomy (NCBI): domain Eukaryota; kingdom Metazoa; phylum Chordata; class Amphibia; order Caudata; family Salamandridae; genus Lissotriton; species Lissotriton vulgaris. The sequence continues at coordinate 614,579,749 of NC_141695.1, read as the reverse complement.
CGCCACTCTTACAAAAGGGCTAAATATTACAACAGGGATGAATTTTTCAATAAAAGTGAGAAGGCTCAAACAGAAAGACCACTTATTTTTGTAACGAATCATAGCAGTATCAATAATAAAATAAAGAACATAATAAATAGAAACTGGAATCTGGTGTCCAACCAAAATGGCACTATCCTTCCTAAGCCCATGTTCGCATACAGGAGGAACAAAACAATCAGAAATAGCCTTGTAAAAACATATAGGGAAATCAATCAGGAACGACAAGTGACAATAGATAAGAACCCTCTTCCTAAAGGAACTTTCCCATGTAGTGGATGTGGGAATTGTAATGATATCATCAAGGGCACAGAAATAAAAGTAAATTGCAAGAGCCACAGATTTGCGGATTTCCATAACTGTAGGTCAAAAAATCTCATTTACCTTATCCAATGTCCCTGTAATCTTATTTACATAGGGGAAACATCCAGGGAAATAAGAATCAGATTAAACGAACATAGGTCAGCCATAAGAACCAAAAAAAGCACTGCACCCTTGGTAGACCATTGGTTACTGGCCAAACACACCAACCAAGATCTTAAGTGGTGTGTTCTAGAATCTATAAAAATTAACACAAGAGGAGGAGATGTAAAAACCAAGCGCAAAAAACGCGAACAATTCTATATGTCTAAATGTAATACTGTACGACAGGGACTTAATAATAAAGAAGATTGGGAGAGGGTACTATAGAGACACTCCCACAGCAAAAGTCCATCTTTAGCCCATAAGAGGGAGGACTGTATGGGCGTTCCTGAACGTGACATCTAGTAGACACGAGACGCCGTGTGGTGAACGACTCTAATAAACAATACAATGAGCCGATCATTGAACCCCATAAAATGTGCAATTCCAATTCACCATAGACTCATAGCCCCTTGAATAATGGGAATATATGGGATGCACATCAGAAACCACGAGTCGAGACATCTAAAAATGGCCGACATATTCCTCGGCTAACACGCGACTTCTGAATCTTACCATTGCGTCAAAAAATCCGATAGACACCCACATTCACGTATTTATATATTTTTCTCAACAACTGCATTAAATGCGCTATTGTAACACAAATACCACTCGGGCTGTTATAAATATTTAGATTTGCAATCTAAATAGACTACGGATCATATTAGATACTTTGAGCAGACACACTCCAATATGGCCGACGTAGTCCCCCGAAGAAACGCGATTACCTAATCCTCATATCGCGCCCCTCAACATCATATATTGGGTGCAAATATCCCTTCATTTAAAAGAAAATACAAAATAGCGTGAATTATGCAACAAGGAAAATTAAGGACCATATTTTAAATCGCGCTCTTTATCACTACAGAGACGGCGCGCTAACATTTTTATAGTAAATGTAAACACAGTAATCTAGCAATTTGAAAATAGAGGAAACCAAGTAATATTTGTTAGATCACTATAATAAGGGAGTATCTTAGATCGGTGTCCGATTAGATACAGCCTAGAACCATAATATAGACATTTACAAATGGCCGACGTTTGTCGCCGAGACAGACCGTAATGAACCAATCACAAACGCTCAATGACGGAAATGATTGCGCCCAATCTCCTAATAAAAGGGAGCCTGTAGTAAGCAAAGGCATTCCATGGGGAAGTTGTATGAGGACCAGGTGACAGGGAGGCCGATACGCTCGAAAAAGGTAAGAACTGTGGGGCAACCGCTAACCTTTAGTGAGTGATAAAACTGTCTTGAACCAAACACCACAGGTGTGGGTCACGACCTATAGCAATACTGTAGCGCCCTATTTTTTAATTATATAGACAGTTGGGGACTCTGTGTAAAACATAGTGGTAAAAAAAACAGAGCCCAAACAGAAAAGTTTTGCGCGCAAAAATACTTAAGAGTAATCACATTCTACCAAGAAACCAGCACTAATGCAGCATGCCGTGATATGTTTTTATCCTAAAACGAAGGCACTCATTAAAACCACCGAATGATGGGATATAATGAAAGTTAATATTAATATACATAGCATAGACAACTAGTGTAAAATGCCTAGTGTAAAAACATACAACCAGAATTCTGGCAAAGCTCTTGCCGCCAGTTACGGTAACAAGCCCATAAAGCCTATAAAGCTATAACTGATTCAATGGGGGTGGTTACACTACTGCCCAAATGTATTATAAAGACTGAAGATATAACTAATGGTCTTAATATAGCTATACATTTCAGTGACTTCTATTTTTGCATTTATAAACAGCGCTATTCTGAAATTCAGGAATGAATAGGAAGCGAACTGGTAGAAGGGAATGAAACAGATTTGAAGGCCTCTACCCACATAAGACAAGTTGGATCTTTACCAACATTATACAACTAAAGGTTATCCTACGCCGTAGGGTATATACCCCCACCATCTAGGGACTCCTTGTGTTTTTTTAATATTTACTTACCCGGTCCCTCACTGGTATTTAGGGTACCTCCCTCATTGTGTTGTGAGAATTAATACAGCTTTTTAGCTGGGGAGCTCTTTTCTGGCAAAGAGAAATGGAAGGCATTAAAACGTATGGATTCTCAGAGGATCAATTTAACAAACTAATACATGGTGCCTCTAAGAAAACTCCAACTGTAATCATAGATAACAGTAAAGATGAAAAATGGAGAGAATTATGGAACCTCAAAAAGAAAATCATAAGGACAGAACTGCATGCTGACTTTCTGATCGAATACTGCAAAAAAGGTATTATCCCTAAGGGGTTGCAGATAACAAATGAACCTGGAGTCTTTGTTAAGGTCAAAAAATGTATTGAGAACTGGACATTAATAGCAAACAGATGTAGCAGGGACTGGATGCTACTCATAATTGAGACCGCACAAGATGTCCTTGTTATAGAGAGAGCCGAAATAGAAGAACTAGAAGCTAAACTTAAGGAATGTGATGCGCTAGAAGATGCAAAGCGTAAACTTGAAGATATTCAAGCAGACATAGAAGGGTATCTTGAATTTATGACTAACAAAAAATCCAATAAATTCAGAAAAGATGTGGCACAGTATGACATAGAAAAGGTTTATCCTTATCTACAGAAGGACTTCTATGAGAAACCACAGGAAGACCACAACAATAAGAGACAGTGGACACAGCCAAATAGAAACTTTCAAAATAGAAAGGTGCGTTTTTTTGATACCTCGTACACGAGTTCTGAATCAGAAAATGAGGCACAACAAGATAATAGCAACAAAGATGCAGATCCAACTACTAATAACATAAGACAGAGTCTTCCTTTTTTAGAAGAACGTCAAAAGAACTTTGGAGCCCAGAGAGGCAGAGGGAGGGGGAGGGGAACATACATTCCCCAGAAACAATACCAACCACGTCATTACAACACGAGAAGCAAGAAGAACTGGGATTAAACAGGAAAGCACCCATTATCAATTTGTCATCCCGATTAATCTCGGATGATGACAAAAGGATCTTAGAGAAGGGCTTGGGGTTTGCTATTGCAAACCCGATAGATAAATATAGCCTAGAACGCGACCTACAAAGTTTTTTTAGAAAGGTTCGTCTGAATGCATTGTTTGAAGGTAAACCTAGGGTCCCTAATGAGAACAAATCAGGTTTAAAGCCTGGGTCAAAATGGACTCCCCAAATTAGTATGGTAAAAAAGATGTAGAGGTCTTTGAACACTGTGTGGAGAAAAGTATCTCTGAACTCCTAGATAAAAAACACTGGGTAGAACAAAATTTCTCGAAAAAAGAAAGAGATGCACTTAAATCACTGGAAGAGGATGTTTCAATCACTATAAAGCCAGCAGATAAGGGGGGGAGCATTGTTATAATGGACACCCAGGAATATAATGCTCGTATGTATTCCATGCTTAACAACAAGGAACACTACCGCCCATCTACAAAAGAGGAACTTAAATTACTGGCGGATAAGATCACCAGCCTACTACAATGGGCGAAGGAAGATGGTGTTATCTGCCAAGACGAATACCTCTTCCTACATAATGAACACCCTACCATACCTGCGCTATATGGCCTGCCAAAAGTGCATAAGAATATATTAGATCCGCCTATGAGACCAATTGTGTCAAGCATTAATTCCATAACGGAACCTCTAAGCAAATATATTGATATCTTTTTGCAACCATTAGTCAAAAGCCAGAGGGCATATATAAAAGACATCACATCAATGATCGGGAAGATCGAAGGTCTCCCATTTAACTCAGACACCCAGCTCCTGGTCTCCCTAGATATAGAGGCCCTATATATTAATATTCCGCAGGACGACACTATAGACATGGTGGCCGATATGTTGCAAATTGATGACCATGACTTAAATCCACATTCAACATTTATAGTGGAATGTGCAACACTGATACTCAAAAATAATATTTTTTTGTATGAAAAAACCTTATTTAAGCAAACCAAAGGGACAAGCATGGGGGCCACCTGTGCGCCGAGCCTAGCATGTCTTTACGTATCAAGATTTGAAGACAAGCACATCTTCAACTCGTTGGCACCATTCTTTGAAAACGTGTCATAATGGACACGTTACATTGATGACATCTTTTTTATTTGGACAGGTTTAGAAGCAACCCTATTGGAGTTTATAGACTGGCTCAACTTAGGAGATGTCAATTTAAGATTCACGCATAGCATTAGCAACCAGGAATGTGCTTTTCTGGATATAACAATCAAACATAGTGAGGGCAAACTTCTGGTGGAGTTATATACAAAACCAACGGACAGGAACACAATGTTACACTTTAACAGCCATCACCCGCCCTGTCAAAAAAATAATATACCTTATGGACAGTTTCTAAGATTGAGAAGGAACTGTACCAAGAATACAGACTATGATAAACATGCTCAAATCCTCACTGAGAAGTTCTTAGAAAGAGGATATCCGAAGAAACTAATACGCCACTCTTACAAAAGGGCTAAATATTACAACAGGGATGAATTTTTCAATAAAAGTGAGAAGGCTCAAACAGAAAGACCACTTATTTTTGTAACGAATCATAGCAGTATCAATAATAAAATAAAGTACATAATAAATAGAAACTGGAATCTGGTGTCCAACCAAAATGGCACTATCCTTCCTAAGCCCATGTTCGCATACAGGAGGAACAAAACAATCAGAAATAGCCTTGTAAAAACATATAGGGAAATCAATCAGGAACGACAAGTGACAATAGATAAGAACCCTCTTCCTAAAGGAACTTTCCCATGTAGTGGATGTGGGAATTGTAATGATATCATCAAGGGCACAGAAATAAAAGTAAATTGTAAGAGCCACAGATTTGCGGATTTCCATAACTGTAGGTCAAAAAATCTCATTTACCTTATCCAATGTCCCTGTAATCTTATTTACATAGGGGAAACATCCAGGGAAATAAGAATCAGATTAAACGAACATAGGTCAGCCATAAGAACCAAAAAAAGCACTGCACCCTTGGTAGACCATTGGTTACTGGCCAAACACACCAACCAAGATCTTAAGTGGTGTGTTCTAGAATCCATAAAAATGAACACAAGAGGAGGAGATGTAAATACCAAGCGCAAAAAACGCGAACAATTCTATATGTCTAAATTTATTACTGTACGACAGGGACTTAATAATAAAGAAGATTGGGAGAGGGTACTATAGAGACACTCCCACAGCAAAAGTCCATCTTTAGCCCATAAGAGGGAGGACTGTATGGGCGTTCCTGAACGTGACATCTAGTAGACACGAGACGCCGTGCGGTGAACGACTCTAATAAACAATACAATGAGCCGATCATTGAACCCCTTAAAATGTGCAATTCCAATTCACCATAGACTCATAGCCCCTTGAATAATGGGAATATATGGGATGCACATCAGAAACCACGAGTCGAGACATCTAAAAATGGCCGACATATTCCTCGGCTAACACGCGACTTCTGAATCTTACCATCGCGTCAAAAAATCCGATAGACACCCACATTCACGTATTTATATATTTTTCTCAACAACTGCATTAAATGCGCTATTGTAACACAAATACCACTCGGGCTGTTATAAATATTTAGATTTGCAATCTAAATAGACTACGGATCATATTAGATACTTTGAGCAGACACACTCCAATATGGCCGACGTAGTCCCCCGAAGAAACGCGATTACCTAATCCTCATATCGCGCCCCTCAACATCATATATTGGGTGCAAATATCCCTTCATTTAAAAGAAAATACAAAATAGCGTGAATTATGCAACAAGGAAAATTAAGGACCATATTTTAAATTGCGCTCTTTATCACTACAGAGACGGCGCGCTAACATTTTTATAGTAAATGTAAACACAGTAATCTAGCAATTTGAAAATAGAGGAAACCAAGTAATATTTGTTAGATCACTATAATAAGGGAGTATCTTAGATCGGTGTCCGTTTAGATACAGCCTAGAACCATAATATAGACATTTACAAATGGCCGACGTTTGTCGCCGAGACAGACCATAATGAACCAATCACAAACGCTCAATGACGGAAATGATTGCGCCCAATCTCCTAATAAAAGGGAGCCTGTAGTAAGCAAAGGCATTCCATGGGGAAGCTGTATGAGGACCAGGTGACAGGGAGGCCGATACGCTTGAAAAAGGTAAGAACTGTGGGGCAACCGCTAACCTTTAGTGAATGATAAAACTGTCTTGAACCAAACACCACAGGTGTGGGTCACGACCTATAGCAATACTGTAGCGCCCTATTTTTTAATTATATAGACAGTTGGGGACTCTGGGTAAAACATAGTGGTAAAAAAAACAGAGCCCAAACAGAAAAGTTTTGCGCGCAAAAATACTTAAGAGTAATCACATTCTACCAAGAAACCAGCACTAATGCAGCATGCCGTGATATGTTTTTATCCTAAAACGAAGGCACTCATTAAAACCACCGAATGATGGGATATAATGAACGTTAATATTAATATACATAGCATAGACAACTAGTGTAAAATGCCTAGTGTAAAAACATACAACCAGAATTCTGGCAAAGCTCTTGCCGCCAGTTACGGTAACAAGCCCATAAAGCCTATAAAGCTATAACTGATTCAATGGGGGTGGTTACACTACTGCCCAAATGTATTATAAAGACTGAAGATATAACTAATGGTCTTAATATAGCTATACATTTCAGTGACTTCTATTTTTGCATTTATAAACAGCGCTATTCTGAAATTCAGGAATGAATAGGAAGCGAACTGGTAGAAGGGAATGAAACAGATTTGAAGGCCTCTACCCACATAAGACAAGTTGGATCTTTACCAACATTATACAACTAAAGGTAATATTGGTAGAAATCAATTTTCTGACCTTTAACTAAAAGACTCAAGGTGTATCTGGTTCACAAATTGTGATTTAATAAAAAGGAACATTGTATTTCTGTCCTTCTGCAGTTACATGTTGTATAGCCGAAATGATATACGGTGGTCACCCCTGATACAGCACTGACAATATAAATGAATTCCAACATCCAGGTAATGAACCTTTACATACATCATTGAACAATAAGTAGAGTAAGCATACTAGAATTTTGGGTCTATCTGATCTATGAAATTTACCCTCTAGGTGGAACAATTTTAACTAAATAACATCGAATGAAGAGAAGCACATGAGAATCAGATTAATGATTGAAAAAAACTGTATTCTCATGCCCTAAATCCCTCAAAATTTCTGAGGTAGGTTGATAAATGCAGGCTGACAAAAAAAGATCGTATATTAGATATGAAACAGGGACAACAATGATAACTAGAAGTGATTATAGATTGAATCTTGTTGAGAGAAAAGGGTACATATGATGTAAGCAAACAATGAGTTTATAGCATAACAAAACCCTGTTTCAGATAATATCTCTGGCTATCTGCGTCAAATGTGGGTACCTGTATGAAACACTCAATAAAGGTATAAATAACAGAGACCTTTGATATGACGTAACTCTACCTGGAGTCTACATCTATAACAAATGTATAGAAAATATTGTTTGTCTCTCTCTGCATACAAACGAGAATGTAGGGATCACGAATGTTATGAATTTTTGTGCATGGTCCGTATATGTGATAATTTTTTGTCAATGCTAACGTCAGTGGATAATAGGCCCCTGTTGATTATGTTTCTGTAATCTTGCTTTTTAGAGATTTTTTAAGTAAAACAAACCCCGTCCTGAAGAAGGTGTTACTATCAACACAAGACACCGAAACGCCGCGTCGACCTTTTGGGTTTTTTAATAATAAATTTGTATTCGAATGTATAATTGTTTTATGAATGTAAATTGAAACTGTATTGTTTTTAATAAACTGTTTTTTTACACTGGCAAAGATTATAGTCTCCTAACTAATGTGGTGACTTGTAGACAGGGTTCCTACACTGATTGTTAGCTTGTATTTGTAAATTTTGTGTATGTTAAGTGAAATACAATCTTGTCCTTGACAGCGTAGATACCCCTTTAGCCTTCTGGTTGGGTTATCCTACGCCGTAGGGTATATACCCCCAACATCTAGGGACTCCTTTTGTTTTTTGAAAACATCGTCAAACCAAAGGGCTTTCAGCCCCGCGGTTTTCATGCAGTTCACGTGAACCACGTGATTAAACATGCACGCGCATTCAGGGCCAGCCCAGCACATCAAAGGGCTTCTCCTCCCCTAATTATTCATGGCCAGCCGCAGGCCGGCCGTACTTTCAGTTTCCCGTAACGGCTTCTCCTCACCTAATTAGGGGAGGAGAAGCCCTTTGATGTGCTTCACACCAATGCGCCTCACAGTCATTCCTAAGTCAGTACTCTGCCTCTGCCCAAGACCTGCCTTCTAACACTTTGAGCCTCGCAGGCAGGCCGTGGCCAATTGCTGCTTGTTTGTATTTGCTTCGGCTGCCATTCTTTATTTCACTTTGTCTCCGTGCGTGCATTTATTTTTACTTGCAGAGCCTTTTTCCAATACTTGAACTTGTGTGATCATTTTGGAGGTGGGAGGATCACACATTGTTTGTGGCGACGGGATGTGGGTCTCAGCAGTTCCTCGAGTACTGCTACTTGTTTTCCTTGTGTTCGTTGCCAGTAAACACAGCTGACTTACAAGCCGAGAGCACCGAGGAACAGTAGGAAAACACTTTTGAAAGCGTTTCTACAGCCCGTTTGGCAATCCTTCTGCAAGTCGGCTTTGATCAAGGGAAGTACTCTGCCTCTGCCCAAGACCTGCCTTCTAACACTTTGAGCCTCGCAGGCAGGCCGTGGCCACTTGCTGCTTGTTTGTATTTGCTTCGGCTGCCATTCTTTATTTCACTTTGTCTCCGTGCGTTCATTTAGTTTTACTTGCAGAGCCTTTTTCCAATACTTGAACTCGTGTGATCATTTTGGAGGTGGGAGGATCACACATTGTTTGTGGCGACGGGATGTGGGTCTCAGCAGTTCCTTGAGTACTGCTACTTGTTTTCCTTGTGTTCGTTGCCAGTAAACACAGCTGACTTACAAGCCGAGAGCACCGAGGAACAGTAGGAAAACACATTTGAAAGCGTTTGTACAGCCCGTTTGGCAATCCTTCTGCAGGTCGGCTTTGATCAAGGGATTCTTGAGAGAAGGCAACAATCTTTTCTTCTTGTCCTGGGACATTAAACTCCGAGGTCAGACTCATCAGTCAAAAATGAGAAAAAGGAAAGGTCAACAAGCTTACTAGCAACGCCACTCACACATGCAACCCCACTCACACATGCAACGCCACTCACACACGCAACGCAACTCACCCACGCAACCCCACTCACACACGCAACACAACTCATCCACGCAACGCCACTCATCAACGCAACGCCACTCATCAACGCAACGCCACTCATACATGCAACACCACTCATACATGCAACGCCACTCACCCACGCAAAACACCACTCACACATGCAACGCCACTCACCCATGCAACACCAGTCCCACATGCAACGCCACTCACCCACGCAACGCCACTCACACATGCAACACCACTCACACATGCAACGCCACTCACACATGCAATGCCACTCACACATGCAATGCCACTCACACATGCAACGCCACTCACCCACGCAACGCCACTCACCCACGCAACGCCACTCACACATGCAACGCCAGTCACTCAAAGCAACGCAACTCACTCACGCAACACCACTCACACACACAACGCCACTCATCCACGCAACACCACTCATCCACGCAATGCAACTCATCCACACACCCCACTCATCCACGCAACGCCACTCAACGCAACTCAACGCAACGGCACTCACACATGCAACGCCACTCACACATGCAACGCCACTCACACATGCAACGCCACTCACACATGCAACGCCACTCACACACGCAACGCCACTCACACATGCAACGCCACTCACACACGCAACGCCACTCACACACGCAACGCCACTCACACACGCAACGCCACTCACACACGCAAAGCCACTCACAAACGCAACGCCACTCACACACGCAACGCCACTCACCCACGCAACCTCATTCACCCACGCAACGCCACTCACACCCACGCAGTGCCACTTTTACCCACGCAAGCCCACTCTCACACACGCAACGCCACACTCACCCATGCAATGCCACACACACACGCAACGCAACTCACACACGCAACGCCACTCACCCACGCAACGCCACTCACCTACGCAACGCCACTCACCCACGCAACGCCACTCACCCACGCAACAACAATCACACATGCAACGCCACTCACCCAAAGGCACTCACACCCACGCAGTGCCACTTTAACCCACACTGTGCAGTGCACAATAGGTCTCGCAGTAGGAAAGTTGGAGCTATTGGTCTTGTAAATGACAAAGCCCTTTATGTTTTTAAAATGAAAACAAAAATAAAAGGCATTGCTATTTGCAATTGTAATAGCTCCAACTTTCCTACTGCGAGACCTATTGGCAACGCCAGTGCTTGTTTTCTTTTCTAATTAAACACTGAGTGCAGGATTCCATCGAGCATGTCGCTGAGTTTCAAATCCAAGGAAAACATGTATATACAAATGAAAGAAGGAAGGACTCTGTTCTGTACATTGCCCGGTTATTCAAGAGATTATTCAGTCGAAGTTATTTTGAGAATTGGGATTTGAATCCGAAAATATGTGTAACCAACCCCTCTCTAAAGTCAAATAATCACCTTATGAATGCAAAAAATGTCTAATACACCTTAGAGGAATTTCCTCAGCATAGGTTTCTTTTTAGCCTTAATTGCCATGCATGCAGTTTATTCTGCGTGGGTGCTGTGTCTTGGGTAAAAAAAACGATTGTCTTTTAATTAAAGGTCGTCCATTAATCTTCCGTCACGACATAGCACCAGTTATGTTTGTTCCATTGAAATTCGAGCTGGAGGAGGAAGTTATTATGACTTTGTGGCGTTGGAGAACGTTCAGCCAGCCATTTGGTAATTTTACACGCCACCCTTTAAGCTGTTCCGTTCATGAACCTCGCAGGGCCCCCTGTGAACCATAAATCTACTCCCTGAGCATTTTATTTCCTGAAAAGTTCACCCACAAGTGTGATTGCTGTGGCAACCTGAGCCCAACGCCTGAGCCGAAAATTAAACCCCCCCCCCTGTTTGTGTACGCCCATCCATAAAGCTGCGAACTGGAGCCCCCTCTTGCTAAAGAGCTGCACAATTAGTAATACGTTTAATTGCACTGCTCACCGAAACTCATTTGTGGGGCCGCTTTTAGGGCGATTGTCTTTCCCTTTGTCAGCCTTCACTGTGTTAATGGGATGTGCCATGGGTAAAGCTCCTTTGTCACTTCCACTGTTCATCAGCACCCCCTATGTTGCGTGACTGCTCCTGGAAGTGCAGGTAAGAGCAGTTTAACCGCTTCCTAGCAGCTTACCATGGACGCCTAGTTTAGGTTATGTTTTATTATCCTGCGAAAAGGCTTTGTTATAACAATGGCTGTACACTCAATAGTGAATTCATTTACTGCTCTAGGTCGGACTAGTTAAAACATTAAATCTAATCTCGGCCTTTTGGGCTCTGGAGCCTCATTGAGACGCGTCGTTGTCGTGTGAATTTTTGTGTTGGTTACCTATTGCATTTTATGTTCACAACAGTTTACACTATTTGGGTAGGTTTTCAAATGAAACCAGCGTAATGTATTTCTGCAGTGTTCGGCTAACCCGTTTATTACATTTTTGCTGTTATTTCAACTCAAAATATTGAGTGTATAGCACACACCACAAACCCAGGTGTTGCCTTAGGTAGAAAGTGCAAGATACCTTGGTGGGTTAAACGCTCGCTGCTGACATCTGCTGCAGCCTACACGTCTTAAGTTTGCATCTTAATTTGGTCAGATAACCCATCCGTCCAAAAGAAATATTCGATTGGGTAATAATAACACCAGTTATTTATATTGCTTCAAGGTGATCAATGTGTAGGGCAGAGCGCTATATAAAAGTTATTGACGCTGTCTTTCAATGTGCATCCAATCTGACCTTTGTTTCCTTTTTTCCTTGATCCTAGATAACGGTACATCGTCACACTCAACCCCCCTTCACCCTCACACCACCTCACTGTCATACCCTCACACCCACACCCTCACCTCATTCTCACTTCCCCTCACAACCCTCCCTCTCACACACACACTCAGACCCTCTCACCCTCACACCCCCTCACCCTCACCTTAACACCCTCTCAACCTCTCACCCCTTCACCCTCACCCTCACACCCCCTCACCCTTACACCACTCACCCTAACACTCCCTCACCCTCTCACCCTCACACACCCTCACCCCCCTCACCCTCACACCCTCTCTCATCCTCACACCCCCTCTCATGCTCACACACCCTCACACGCCCTCACCCTCACACGCCCCCGCCCCCACACCCTCTCACCCCCCTCACCCTCACACACCCACACACACCCTCACTCACCCTCACACCCCCTCACAATCCTCATACACCCTCACTCTCCCTCACCCGCACTCTCACTCACCCTCACACACCCTCACCAGCATAGCATAACAAAACAAAGCATAGATTAACAATACACAGCATAGCATAACAATAAAAAAGCATAGGATAGCAAAACATAGCATAACAAACAAAGCATAGGATAATAAAACAAAGCATAGGATAGCAAAACAAAACACAGCATAACAAAACAAAACAAAACATAGCATAGCAAAACACAAAAAAGAATAGCATAACAAAACACAACAAAACATAGCAGAACGAAACATAGCATAACAAAACATAGCATAACATAACAAAACATAACATCACAAAACATAGCATAACAAAACACAACAAAACATAGCGTAGCATAACAAAACAAAGCATAGGATAACAAAACTTAACATAGCATATCATAATAAAACAAAGTATAGGATAGCAAAACAAAACATAGCATAGCATATCAAAACATAGCATAGCATAACAAAACATAGCATCAAATAACAAAACATAGCATAACAAAACACAACACAGCATAACAAAACATAGCAAAACACAACAAAACATAGCTTAACAAAACACAACAAAACATAGCATAGCAAAACATATAATAGCATAGCAAAGCATAGCAAACCAAAACAACAAACCATAGCATAGCATAACAAAACATAACATAGCAAAACAAAGCATAGCATAATAAAACACAACATAGCATAGAAAAGCATAGAATTGCAAAACATAGCATAGCATAACAAAACATAGCATAGCATAACAAAACACAGCATAGCATAGCATAACAAATCAAAAGCATAGGATAGCAAAACATAGCATAGCATACCAAAACAAAACATAGGAAAGCAAAACAAAACATAGCATAGCATACAGCATCACTCAGCACCACCACAGCATCACTCAGGGGCACCACAACATCACTATGCGCTACCACAGCATCACTGAACGCCACAGCATCACTCGTTCGCCATCACATCACTCAGCGCCACCACAGCATCAATCTGTGCAACCATTCAACAACTGGTTCAAATATGTTCTCTCGATGTTTCAAGCTTTATTACAAATGTAACAAAAAGATGTTAATATTTCACTTCTGTTCTTGGATTTTCGTCACAATAAAAAACACTGAACATAATCTTCACAAATGTTATTTACAAAAGTTTAAGCTATTGCCATTACAAATTAAATAAATAAGTATTTAAAAAAATTAAAAGCCATTGTTATTTGTAATATCAATACATCTAAGTCACGTAAATACAAAACATGTTGCATTGCAAATGCTATAGGTGTCACATTTGCGAAAGTTATAACTATTGGCATTGTAAATAAAATACACTGAACATAATCTTAACAAAAGTTATTTACAAAAGTTTAAGCTATTGCCATTAGAAATTACAATAACTTTTATTTAAGTATTAATTAATTAAAAACATTAAAAGACATTGTTATTGGTAATATCAATACATGTAAGTCACGTCAATACAACACATTGCATTACAAATGCTATCGGTGTCACATTTGCGAAAGTTATAACTATTGGCATTGTAAATGACAAAGCTATTAATTTAGCTACTTTCAAAACCAACATTGTCATTTACAAGACAAATAGCTCAAACTTTCCTAATGCGAGACCTATTGCATTTCCAATGCTTGTTTCTCTCTTCTTCTAATGATGTCCCAGCCTCGTCGCCACTGTGAAGGTGCTATCACTGCTTGTGTAAATAATCAGATTGAGGGTGTAAACGCTGGTTTATTATAACCCTTTAAGTGCTGCCGTCGGCCAACGGTCGTCGCGAGCACTACTTTGCCAGTGCTGCGCACGATCTTTGGCCGACGGGGCCGCACCCGTTATTCAAACGTTCAGCACTGGGCGCTGAATGTTCGACGCTCCTAAAGTGTTAATATACAACAGCAGGAGAGCGCCAGGCGTCCGGTGCTCTCTGAGTCTCTGTGCCGACTCCCACTCGCGCTGCTCAACCTAAAATGGCTGCCACGCGCGCTACGTCATGACGTAGCACTCATCAACTAGAGCGCAACCCTACAACTAGTATATGTAGTAGGCCTTTGTACTCACTACCATTCCTATGTGACTCTTAGAGCTTATCCATTTGAATGTCTTCCTTGAGTGACTTTACAACTTGTACATTTGCAATTTTTTCTGTTTGCATCTCTTTCTTGTATGACTTTACAACTTGTACATTTTCAATTTTTTCTGCTTGTATCTTTTATGTAACTCATGTAATCCTAAATCCTTATGCATAGCAACTGGTTCTTTTGTAAAGCGTTCTGACACCTTCGGGTAATGTTTGCGCTATATAAAATCGCATTAAATAAATCAGATCTGATGTTACTTCCAGGGAGGTCATGGTTATGATGCTGTGATGTAACGCACCATGATACCACTTGCATACGCTGCCTATGGTTTTGCAAGGACTTAATGTGTGCGTGTAAAGCCGGCTCTCCAAAGGCGCCAAGGCTCACTCCAGGCGGTAATAAAGTAATCAGGGTCAACAAGAAAAACACAGCCGAGTTATCTCTTTCAAAAGGTCGGATTACGTGATTAGTTAGTACACCATCATCACGCTATTCAAAGACTATGGGCTGCCGTTCTAAGTGGAACTCAGGAGACGCGAGAGTGACGCTAGTACAGACCGGGTGGTTCTCGGGGGCGGATGGTGCATCAGAAGCTGCTGCGAGGCGGAGTTAGAGTCCAGTCAACTCAGGCCGCCTTGGAGAAAAATCTTTACACCAACACCAGTCCGGTTTACGCAGGTGGTCGGTGTTTAAGGTGACCCACCAGATCAGATATTCTTTGAACCAGTACGGCGAATGAGATTGCATCCGTTGTCATTGATTAATTATTAAATGTGCTTTCCATGCCTCGTAATTACGGCGAGCAAGGCCAGAGTTTGGTGCGCCCAGGACCTCACAACCTATCAGGTAAGTCTATATTATTCCATTGGCACCCGTCATACCTTTGTGATTGTCTGTGAACCCGGAGTCATGACTGCCTTGGACTTTGCCTAGCTGCAATCCCCTGCTTACATTCCATGTCTCCCCTTTTCACACTGTTGTCAAAGCCCTCTCCTTACCTTTGCTTTCTCCTCGCACTCGTTGGCACCCCGGAATAATGACAGGTGATTCCAAATTAACAGGTTAATTTTATTTGTTCGACATTAATCAGGTTACAACCGCCTTTTCGGAGTAATCTACTCCCCTCTCCCCAAGGAGATTGGTTTTGATCTACTTAGATGGTATAACGAGTCTATCTAGTAGATAGATTAAGAGGGCACTGTTAGAAAAAATATTTCTTTTCTAAGGCCTGGTTATATTAATAGCTCAAAGTTAATTTGATCAAATCCTGTGTAATATTGTCCGATACACGTGTGTAAAGTAATTCAATCGCCTACCCACCGCCCGAAAGGACCAACCTATTTTCTTACAATGATTCTAAAACATGATCATGTTAAGTTGTTGGAAGCAAGTTAAATATAGATATTTTGGTGGGTTTTATGAACACAACGTCTAGCAGATATAGAAAACAAAATGATTTGCAGTATCGCTTTTTCAATTGATCACAAGCAGCGTAAAACGCAGCAAGCCAGCCAAACATTTCAAATGAGATCTCAGGGTAGAGGGCTTATTTAAGTAATTACCTAAACGCAATGTTATTTCTTTTTTCGTACAATGAATCCCATATAAAAAATAGATCTGGTGTAAGCAAAGGAGTCGAAATGTGTTCCGGATAAATATTTACATGCTTTGAGGTATAAACAAATATTTAATAACGTTGATCTTCGTTTTTGTCTTTATTTTGCGCAATATTATGCTTACCAGACAGGTGGATCTGTGGTATATATGACACTTTAAACCTGATTGTTTTTTGAATTTATTTTTTAAATCTAGAATACTCTGCATGGCGTAATTTTTTATCCCATCCTTACAAGGTTAAATGCAAAACTCTAAACCCCAAATACAATGTGCTATTTAACATGTTTAACAATTCAAACATTGTAGAAATGTTGTTGCCCCATATAAAAGAGCAAATACATGCACAGTGTGATCTTTTATCCGAGTGAGATGGTAGCGATTAATTACAGGCCCCAATTTGGCACCCACACCCAGCTAATGCAATTGCTACTGATGGCCCATTACAGAGCAGCTCAACACCTCTTAGTTTTTTTCAACTAAAATTACATCAGTACTTTTCAACAAGAGGTTTGTTGGTTTGTCCGTGGATCCCAGGAACTTACTAAATGCTTCTCTTAGCCAAATCATGGTGCCTCAACTCGCATCTCTCATGGTCTTCCAGGGTGGAGATGGGACAGCCCCACAGTTTAAAAAAAACAAAACACTGTTCTACCCCTGCTGTGACTTTCATGTGACTCCATTCTGTACATTCCTTCTGGCAACTTCACCCTGTCTCTTTCCTTCTGGCGCTTTCCCTCTGTTCTTCTTTCCATCTGCCGCCGCCTTCACTCTATTCTACTTTCGTCACCCTCACCCTTTTCTACTTTCCATCTGGCGCCGCCTTTCCCCTGTTCTTCGGGCACTGCCATCACCTTGTCCTTTCCTTTTGGCAACCTTCCTGCTTTTCTTACGGTGCACTCCCTGTGCTTTCATTCTTGTGATCCACTTTGTCCTTTACTACTGATGACCCAAGTCTAGACTTTTTTCTACTTGCGACCCACCCCGTCCCTGACAGTTTCCCAGTGAATATATGAATGAATGAATTTTATTGACTGTGCAATTAATTAAAATCATTACAGTAAAAACGACATATTAAAAAAAAATAGAGCGTATAAAAAAATTGAGAAATTCTAGTTTTTGTTTAGTAAAATTGCCCCACCCCCCGACACCCACTCGATCAACCAGCACCTAGGTGTGCAATCATAGTCATGTGCCCCTGCACAAGTTTGTAGAGCCCCCAATTAATTTTTTAAATATTTAATAAGTCTATAAATCATTCTACTTAACACCTCATTAGAAACTTTAAAAGAGCACTATCTTGATAGGGCTAATGGAGGAGGGCATGTTTCTCAGTGCTTATGGGGGCCAGACTGCTTGCATCAGCTGGATTTGCCATGCCCGTCACCGGAATTTGGTTGCATTCATTAGCGGCCTTTAGGGAGACCCTGATCTGGTGCATGAATTTTCCCAGTCTTGCTAAGGTCATAGTTTTTGTTTTGGAGAAGCACAGGGCTGATGCTTAGCTACAAGTCTTTATTCCCTTGGCGATACAGATCAGGTGCAGGAGCCGCCAACGTTCGTTGTACAGGTTGGGGCAGCAGCATAGGAGATGCAACCAAGATTCCCTCATGTAGGAACACAACCTGCAATTTTTGGTTTCCCCCCTGTGGACCCAATGCATGGTTAAAATCTGCGATTCCTAGTGTAATCAGTCTCATAAAAAGTATTTTGCTTCGGACTTGGTTGGGCTTTTCCTAACATGTAGGAATTGTTCAATGGATCTAGGTGGGAGCTTGAGCGGAGAGACTTGGTGTCCTGCTCAAAAGATATTTCACGCACTTGTCTATTTATCGCTTTTTTGTAAGCGTTCAGTGGGATTGCCGATGACTGTAGACTCACGTCCTCAATCTTCAATGTAATGATAGCTTTACCAAGGCTGGTGTGCCAGGCCAAGCCTATCCCCTCGAAAATGGATCTCAATTGATGTCTTAAGGAGTCGGCTGGAGCCCTTTAGATCCTTAGATGTAGCTTTATGATCTCCTCCTGACACATCAAATCTGGCCTCGCCAGTCTTAGCTCGAATCTCAGCCTTGATTTTCTGGCTGACCTCGGGATGAGGAGCATTGATTTAGATGCTTTAACTTGGGCTGAGGTTTTTAGGTTTCGACCTGGCGAGGGGCACGCAGTGCCCCTCCCAGATCGAAAACTTTTGTCTTCAGTAGGGATGTTCGGACCGCCTCTGTTTCCAATTGGCTAGCTCCATAAATGGAGACTAGCCATTGGGAGACAGAGGCTGTCAATCACGCTTTCTTGCGAGAACGCGATTCGGGGGCGTTTCTCGTTCTTTTTTTAAGCCCCGCCCCTTTGTCCTGGGCCACGCTGTGATTGGCTGCCGGCCCGGGACACCCCCGTTACGTCATTCCCGGGCCGCGCTGTGATTGGCTGGCCGGCCCGGTACCTGACTTGTTTCATGTTGTATTTGTTATGCTCATACAGTTGTATTTTTCTCCAAGAAAAATACATAACACAGTGTATTAAAAAAAAAACTACAGTCATGTCTAGGGAGGCTCAAGAATAAGTTCTTTCGATAATTGTAACAACGTAAGCCCTGCAAATGCTATAATCAAGCTTAGTAAAATCGTAACTCTGAGATCCGCTACTTCTGTCTGTTCAATGGAAGGGAGGAAGTTCCTATTCCAAAGCCGCTTTATACACAGACACCAATTGTATACGATACTCGTACGG
The DNA here is from genome assembly GCF_964263255.1 of Lissotriton vulgaris. NCBI lineage: Eukaryota > Metazoa > Chordata > Amphibia > Caudata > Salamandridae > Lissotriton > Lissotriton vulgaris. The sequence continues at coordinate 614,560,370 of NC_141695.1, read as the reverse complement.
TTAGTCGAGGCTAACGAGGGCAGGCATGTGCTACAACACTGACCTGCTCCACATGCTTTATCCCAGACAACAACTTGATGTGCAGTCATTCCTGGGCGTCTTTTCAAAAGGTGTGCACACAGGCTTCCCGTAACTCCAGCTCCTACAATTAGCACTCGCGACATTGCAAACAGAAGAGCGGCGGCTACCAAGAAACAACAGAGGGGACAATCACGGTCAGCTGCACTTGAAACAACACTCGGCTACAGTGCCCTCTAACCCGAACAGGCGTGCGGCAGATGGCCAACGAAGACCGAACCCTGAGTTTCGGTTGTATTGCATAAGTGCGATAACGTGGGAAAGATTAAGCAGAAAGAAATGTACGGCTTTCAGTGGCGAAGCTCCTCTTTGCATCGAGTTTAGCAGCTGTGCACACATGGGCAGCAATAAATTACACTACGCAGCCGAACAATATGGGATATACGTTTTCCTTTGATACCAAATTACACACTACTCCGGCGGCATTGACAATTTTAAAGATTCCACCCCGAGAATCCTCGGGAGCCGCCCCTTGCACCGTATGCCCCGCCCCTCTGGCAGCTGATATGTAGGGGTGCACCCGGAATGGCCAATGGTTTGTCCACGCCCTCCTCTCCTGTTTTTGATTGTCTGAGAGGTATCAGCCAAGCGGTGCTTCGCGGAATCCCTGCCTCCGAGTCTGCTGTGCGATCTAGTGTCACTATTCCTGCCTGTCCTTTGCTGTCTGCGAGGCGCTTCTTCCAGCTGGGGGAGTTATAAGGGAAGTCTTTATCCTATGTTTGCTCTCGGGGCAGGTGGTTAATGTTTGTACTTTTATGTTGGGTTAACTCATACAAGAAAACTGTTAGCTCCCTATCCAGTGCCCACTGTGAGTGACATCCGCCAACGGACCCCGTCCCACGTTTCAACCTGGTAAATTGACAGACCTACCCGGGCATTCCTTCATTGATCTGGTTCCAGTCCTTCTCGGAACCCAATTCACCAGCACCTCCCAGAGCAGCGCTTCAAATGTTGGTAGCGCTGCAATCTAACTTTCAGTGGCGTTTCTAAACATGATACTTTTTGGGACTTATACAATTGGTTAGAGATAAAACTGGGAGACCCTTCAGTGGGTGATCATGAAGATTGTTTTTATTTTATTTAATGCGATTTTATATAGCGCAAACTTTACCCGAAGGTGTCAGAGCGCTTTACATAAGAACCAGTTTTAAAACATAAGGACTTAGGATTACATGCGTTATATAAAAGAAAGAAAGAGAAAAAAATGCAAATGTACAAGATGTAAAGTCACACAAGGAAGACTGTTTAAAACTTTAAGTTATGTGAAAGAGGCAAGTTTTTCGGACTGTTTTAGTCTCTCAAATTCCCATCTTCACACAACTCTTCTGTGGTCTCTTTACGCTCTTTTTCTCCTCTCTGAAACATTCACTCTGCATATATAACATCTCATCAGCACCCTTTTTACACTCCTGCGCATACTTCCTTACATCTCCTTCACTTCACCAACCCCACTGCACACATACGTTAGGAGGCCATATTACATAAAGTGCCCTGGGGGCTCAACAGGCGTTTGCTCCTGCTTTGGTCGCCCTGGGGCACTTTGGTATAATAGAAGGTGGCGCAGACACTTGTGCCTCCCCTTCTATAATTCTGATAGCGCTGGCACACTTAAAGCGTCAGCGCTATCAACAGAGGATGTTCCCTCATTTGCATAGAGGCGAGCCTTATGCAAATGAGGAAATTCTTTTGAGTCTGTGCCTGCGCCTTATTACAGACGCTGAACAGGGTCAAAGAAGCCCTCAGAAGGCACACTGACAGTGCGCCATTAAAAGGTGGCGCACTGTCAGTGCCCCTCCTGACAGCAGCCCTCTGCAGGGGGTAAAGGGGGTCCCATGGACTGACTGCACCCGCCTGCAAAGGGATCTCTAACCCCTTACACAGAGCCCCTGCTCCGTGTTTTCACATGTACGTGTTGCCCCCAGGCCAGTGTAAGGTTGCGGCTGCCCTTGGGGCAGTGCATACACCATAATGGGGCGCAAACGATGCCATTACGTAATAGGGCCCCAGGTGGGCAAGTCACAGAATGCTCGGGCCAGGCTGGAACCAGATGCCCGGCTCGGGCTCAGCTCGAGGTCCTCCTGGACTGTGGAGCCCAAAACAAGTCCAGCTTTCAGTTGGCTTCTGCCTGAGAGCCAGGGTGTGACATAGTCAGGGCTCGAGTCGGGGTACCACGCGGGTGGATGGCGTCCCCCCACTTATTTTACTGGGGGGACGGCGTCCCCCCTGCCAAACAGCTGGACTTCACTCTTTGGCCTCTCTGGGACGAGGAGCTCGGCACCTTTCGTGACGTCACTTCCTGTTGTGACGTCACTAACGGTGACAGCGTCCCCCCACTTCTTTTTTTACGACTTGTGCCCTGGACATAGTACACCAATAATCAGAGAAAAACACTGATCTTAGATACAGAACAGGGGCACTGGATACCCACCTCTAGTGGCTGAACTGCACAACGTGGAACTAGAAAATCTGGGATCAATCCTGGCTTGACTACTTGACCAAATTGTGTGAGCGTTTCCAAGTATTTCATTTCCTGGGTCTCCTTTTTAGGTTTCGTCTCGCCGAAGGCTGCGCTCTGCGCAGCTTTTCGGCGCAGGCGAAATCTAATGTTAGAACAGTGTGGCTTGGAATCTGCCCCTCTGTTCCATTGGCTAGCTCCATAAATGGAGGCTAGCCATTGGAACAGAGATCTGTCCGTCATGGCCGGACCAGATTCGTGGGCGTTCCCGCGATTTCTTCCCTCTGCAACGTCATGCGGCCGTGGGCGGGGTTTATTTTATTTTGACTTGACGGGGTGTTTTAACTCAGACAGCCTCCCTTGCACGGAGTCTGATGTCGGACGAGCTGCAGACGGACAAGCTGCTTTAAAGCGAGGCTACGTGGAGCAGACATTCAAAATCTGTATATCCACTACAATAAACACATATGTGTCTCTGTCTCCATAGCAGGATGTTTTACTGTTCCCGTCACTTTAGCGAACCATGTACTGTATAATGGAGCCAGTGCTGGTCTCCAATTAACATTGGCACCAACAGCAGTGGGACCCAATAACCCCAAGTCAAGCTGCCTGCTGTTTTACTCCCTTTTTCACTAAGACTTGTCCACTAAGACTTGCCTCATCAACTTTGCAATAAGAAGTGACAAACTATTTAAACATGTTTGAGTTTAATACATGTACTTTAATTCCATGTAGAGTAAAAAAGGAACATTCCCTGATTGGTTAAACTCTATACATCTAAATCGAACATCCTGGGTGTGCACTAAGCTGTACAGGGACTTTGACAGTGCAGGGCAGCGTGGGAGGAGAGACCTCTCCTCTTTCTCTCCTCCCTTTTCTTCCCTTCTCCCCCACCTCCCTCTTCTCACCTCTCTCCTCCCCATCCTCTTTTCCCCTCTCTCTCACGCTGCATGCGGCCTCTCTCTCTCCACATAAGCACACTCCAGGCAGTCCCCTCTCCTCGGTATTTGATAAAATTGAGTGCAGAGTGCAGAGTGCAGAGTGCAGAGTGCAGAGTGCAGAGTGCAGAGTGCAGAGTGCAGAGTGCAGAGTGCAGAGTGCAGAGTGCAGAGTGCAGAGTGCAGAGTAGTGAGTGAGCAGAGTAGTGAGTGAGCAGAGTAGTGAGTGAGCAGAGTAGTGAGTGAGCAGAGTAGTGAGTGAGCAGAGTAGTGAGTGAGCAGAGTAGTGAGTGAGCAGAGTAGTGAGTGAGCAGAGTAGTGAGTGAGCAGAGTAGTGAGTGAGCAGAGTAGTGAGTGAGCAGAGTAGTGAGTGAGCAGAGTAGTGAGTGAGCAGAGTAGTGAGTGAGCAGAGTAGTGAGTGAGCAGAGTAGTGAGTGTTGCAGAGTAGTGAGTGAGCAGGAGAGTGACTAGGGAGTGGAGAGTGACTAGGGAGTGGAGAGTGACTAGGGAGTGGAGAGTGACTAGGGAGTGGAGAGTGACTAGGGAGTGGAGAGTGACTAGGGAGTGGAGAGTGACTAGGGAGTGGAGAGTGACTAGGGAGTGGAGAGTGACTAGGGAGTGGAGAGTGACTAGGGAGTGGAGAGTGACTAGGGAGTGGAGAGTGACTAGGGAGTGGAGAGTGACTAGGGAGTGGAGAGTGACTAGGGAGTGGAGAGTGACTAGGGAGTGGAGAGTGACTAGGGAGTGGAGAGTGACTAGGGAGTGGAGAGTGACTAGGGAGTGGAGAGTGACTAGGGAGTGGAGAGTGACTAGGGAGTGGAGAGTGACTAGGGAGTGGAGAGTGACTAGGGAGTGGAGAGTGACTAGGGAGTGGAGAGTGACTAGGGAGTGGAGAGTGACTAGGGAGTGGAGAGTGCCTAGGGAGTGGAGAGTGCCTAGGGAGTGGAGAGTGACTAGGGAGTGGAGAGTGACTAGGAAGTGGAGAGTGCATAGGGAGTGCAGAGTGAGTAGGGAGTGCTAGGGAGTGCTAGAGAGTGCAGAGTGAGTCGGGAGTGCTAGAGAGTGACTGCAGAGATTAAGCTAATGGCAATGTAAATGACAATGCCATTTATTTATCTGTTTTCAAAACCAACACATAAATACAAATGTTGTCATTTACAATGCCAATAACTCTAACTTTTCCAAAGGCGAAACCATTGCATTGTAAATGCTTGTTTTTTTCGTCATCTAATTTCTATTTTTTTTAAAAATGTATTTTTATTGGCATTTGATGTAATGCAACAAGAATTGCAAAAGAGAACCAACAAGCCAGTACATACTCATGACATAAATGCCTACATCCCGCATATCATGTCAATAACAATGTTTTGTTAGCGTGCTCAGTCCACTGTGCAATACAGAAGAGAAATGAGATTAGTTATAGTACAAATGAGCACAACCCTTACCAAAAGTACAGGTGACATTGTGTCAGGAAATCCATACCCACCACTCCAAGGTTACGTATACCTATATTAATTCTTGTGCATGGAAATGACCACATCCTCTTTCCTCCGATCTACTTTTCCCACGCCATCATCTACCCTTCTGGGCATTAGCGCCGCCCACCTCAGATCACAAAGCCATGGGGGTCGTTGGTGCATCTTCTTCCCTACCCTCACGAGCCCATGTAACAAATGGTTCCTATATGTCTCTAGGTCGGGACGTGGAGGGCATTAACTCCCAGAAGGTGGACAGCTGTGAGTGGCCAAACGTGACGTCTCTAATCCATTAATTTAGAGAAGGAATCCTCTTCCGCCCCCAATGCATGGCAATTTGGCGTTTTGCAAATAGAAGGAGCGAGCATGCAGTTTACGGGCCTTAACCGGGGTGTCCCTCACGTATCCCAACAGTCCCAGCAAGGGGTTAGGGTCAGCAATTATCTGGTGGATAGCAGTGAAAACACTAGACCAAAATGACGCCAGTCGTGGACAACTCCATGCCATGTGTAAAAAGGTTGCTGCAGTGAAACCACATCTCCAACAGCTGTTGTCATCTTTCAGTCCCATACGGTGCAGCCCAGTAGGTGTCCTGTAAAATCTATGTAAAAACTTAAAATGTATTACCCGAAGTTTATAGTTAGGGGACCGCGCCATGAGTTGAACACAACAGTAGGCCCACTGGTCATCCGTGAGCGGACAAGGAAGTTCCTCATTCCATGCCAGAAACTTCTGGGGCTGTGTTACAGGTGCCGAGGTCTGCATGTGAGTATAGAGCTGTGTGATAAGTCTGCGAGAAGTGGCTGTTTTGAGCACGTTTTCTAGTGCAGGCAAGGCTTGCGGAGGGCTCGGGACTTGGGCTGAGTTTAGGAAGGCATCCAGTGACTCAGGGAAAGCCAGGTGGCCGTAGCTGATGGCTGGAAGCAATTTTGCCTTTAGGACAGTCAGTATTGGTCTGGTAGAAGGGCTTATCAGGTGTTTGCTCAGTTGCTATAACAAGTTTGTAACAGTGTTAGCCTTGGAGGTCTGTTGTTTCAGATGGACTTTCGTCTTGGCCCGTTCCGAGAGCCTAACCCCCAAATAGTTGTATGAAGCCACTGTGCTGATTTGCAAGTCTCTCATTCACCACTGTCATTCCTTTTCAGATGGTAGCCCCCAAAAATGATTACCTTGGTCTTCTCCTGGTTGATTGTGAAGCTGTTGACGTTGTTGAAGCGATTCAGCGCATTTAGGGCTCTTTGTAGGCTCACCTTTGTATGGTCCACTATGGCTGTGTTGTCAGCATACTGTAACACCGGCAGCCTCAAACTTCCTAGCCTAGGGACAACTAAGGTGGCACCTTTCAGAGCATCCCCCAGATCTGCGGTATACAGGTTAAAAAGGATGGGGGCCAACACATATCCTTGTTTCAGCCCATTGTTCGTTGTTATTTTGGGAGACACTGTGCCAGTACTTGTTTTAACCCACACCCAAGTGTCTTCGTATAAGGATTTAATTGCCTTCAGGAGTTTAGATGGAGTGTCCCTATTTTCTAATTTCCACCATAGCCTTCTACAGTCAACTTTATTGAAGCCTGTGCTATAATCGATGAAGCAGCAAAAGAGTGGAAGGTGTTTCTTCTTTGTTGCCTGGGCTGATAAATGCGCTAGCGCCAGCACATTGCCCATGGTTTATGACTGTGACCTAAAGCCTGTCTGATAGAAAGGAATAATGTTTTTTTCTTGTGTCCAAATTTCCAGATCCTTCAGTTGAAGGCGAGCATAGGCTTAGGCCTTTGCTTCGAGGTCAAGCAGGGAGAACAGCCTGTAGTTTGATGGCTTTAGACAATCACCTTTTTTAAAGATAGGGACCAATAAGGAACCCCTCCAAGAATCTGGGGTCTTGGCTGTCAAGAAGGTATAGTTGTAAAAGGCAGTTTTGAGACCTGTGCGGGTATACCGTTGAGCCCGGCGGCCCAGTTATTCTTCAAACTCTTGAGGGTCTTGATGACTATTTGAGGGTTTATCTGGGCTAATGGCGTGTGCTGCTCCTCTTCCCTGGCTCTCAGTTCCGTAGGGGAGTTGCCAGGGATAAGAGTCGCTTCCCCTGGCTTTGTTATTTTGCTGTTGTTGTCCCTACCCACGGATGGTCTCTTCTGAGCAGCATTTATTTAAAGGGGCCTTTGAGTATAATTGCTTCACATGGTTCAGCCAGTCTTGCTCTGCTACTTTGATTTCTCTCATGACTCCTCGGCTACTCAACTGAGTTATGTGTCTCCTTAGTCCAGATATTTTCTTTTGCTTAAGCAGAGAGAAAACTTTGAGCCATTCCTTCTCTATGTGTGCTTTTTTGTGTTCCCACAATTTCTTCTATAAGGCTGCCCTCAGTGTTGCGACCGATAGTCCCTCCGTTGGTCTGCCCCTTCTTTTTTTGTTGCTAGGGCCTTAAGCAGGGCTCGTTTACTTTCAAGTATATCTTTTGTTAGGCAAGTGCTTCCAGCATTTAATGGGCATTGTGGCTGAGAGTTTCCCAACTTCGATTGTAGGTTCTCTACAATGTTCTCCCAATCCTTTGTGGGCGAGAGCAGTATTGATGGACTCCCTTCCTGTTTCTGATCCAACCAAATTCGCAACTTCCTACCAATCTTTTCTGACCATTTGATCCTCCTCAGGACTCTGTTTTTTGTCCCCTCTTGACTCTTCAATGACTTGGAGCGTGGTAGCTGTCGGTACTTCCAGCTGAAACACAGCTCTTAATGGCCTGTGATCTCTTTCCTTCCTGTCCTCGCCTACAAAGTCTTCCAAGCTGGCCGCAATTGCTTCACTGGCCATGATATAGTAATTTCTTGAAATGTCCCAGAAGGTTGGTTGAGGATGCCAGGAATTCGTGCGTTCTTCTTTCAATGCATGGGTTGTGGTCAGCGTAGGATTATTGAGGAGATCATAAGGGGTTCTGCCCGGCCCAACCCCGAGGGGGGGGGGGGGGGGAATTGGCTTTATCAAGATCCTTCAAATTGAAGTCCCCAACTAGGATAACGTGGTGAGATTTGTATTTATTTAGAAGGTAATCTAATTTCCGTGACAGTGCCTCCATACAGTCTTTCATGGTGGTCTGTGCCCGGTTGATGTAGCAGTTTATTAAAAGAAGGCAAAGTGGAAGTAGGTTGAGATTCAGACCATCGACCTGTGGAGCTTGCAACCCGGGTGAGTTCAGATTGATATCTGTAGCTGCAAGGCTGCTTGCATGTATTATAAAAATTGTTAGACCACCGGACGGACGACCAAAGAAATTCCTATTTAGGTCGGGCTGGTGTAGCAGTGCGAAGCACTGTGTCCAGCGAAGCATCTATTGTCGTCCACTTCTGGGAATGTGAGACAGGGGATGGGCACGCGCATGGGATTCTCCCATGTGAGCACGCACGTTCACCCACACGCCGTGCACATCTCCTGTCCCACATTGCCAGTAAGCGGATAACACATACACACACACGCGCACGCTCACACACACACACACACACACACATGCACGCCCCCCCCCCCCCCTCACGGGCTCACGCGCACACACACAGCCACGCACCCACCCCCCCGCCCCCCCAAGTCACGGGCTCACCCCCCCAGTCACTGGCTCACGCGTAAACACACAGCCGCCCCCCCACCCCCCCACCCCACGCACCGGGTCTCTCAGGCTCCTCTCGCAGTGGTGGCGGCTGCACAGGCTTGGTAGGCAGCGGGGGCAGGCACCGGCAATGTGCCTTGAGCCCCCTCCGCTTCTCTCCCCATAATCCTGGCAGCGGTTGTCCAGGCCCAGCAGCAGGCGGGGCTCTCCCTTAGCACGGGAGCCCCGTTGGTGTAACACGCTGGCTCCCTCATCGTCACAGGAGCGCGGAGTAGGCTCCTGTACGCTTCCTGTCTGTTGGTGGCCCGCCCTCAAGCAGGAAGTCCCGGGCAGTCCCGCCTGGCTTCCTGTGTCTCGTCTCGAAAGGCCGAGTCCGCCTTGTTTTTCAGAGTAATTTAGCGTAAAGAGGCAAAATGATGACACCGAGAAGACCAAGTAAAGCTTGACCCACACAATTGACGGTGAAATATTTGTCGGCATCGTTGTGTGGGCTGGTTTGTACATTAAGCTTCGTATCTCACCATGCATCACTCGTAGTGCAGTGCCTCCTCCAGCTCGTGAGTCTTGCTTTTGTTTTAATTATTAATAGTGCCCTGGCAACCCTAAAGCCTTTGAAATGTTTGGGATTTGCAGTACAATTGCACTTGAGGTTGCAATTTCTGAATGCCTTCTCTTTGTAGGAGGCACGTTTTCCTCTGGAACATAAACCGATACCACTTGTTATGTTATTTGCTGACTTTTTCTTTTTAGAAGAATGGTGTGTTTGCTGGACTTTCACCCTTCAAGTATAAATTATAGGCTGCGGTCCCTGTTGCGTGGACGCTCTGCCCCAGTAAAATTAAAATGCTGTGATTGCACGCCAGCTGAATGCACATACTCCAAATCTCCTGCGTGAATATTGTGCGCTGTACACATGTTCATTAATCTTCTTTCGCAAGGGCAGCGTGGGCTCAATAGTTCAGAGCACAAAGCCTGACACATAGCTGTATGAATGAATGAATACCCTCTTGTATAGCGCATGGCTACTCTCGAGCATCCCAGCGCTGTAAGACCAGAGGACATAGAAAGACACTATTAGAACAAGAGTGTCTTTAATCGCTTCCTGAAAGCAAGATGGTTGGGCTTGGGCCTGATGTCATCTGAGAGTTTGTTCCATTCTTTGGCTGCGTGAACAGAGAGCCGCCGGCCACCCATCCGAGCCAACTTCACCCTGGGGGCTAACAGCAAGTTACGCTGGTTAGATCTCAGAGATCTCACTGATAGATGGCGACGAAACAGGGGATCAAGAATTGACGGGCCAGCATTATGGATGGACTTATGCGCCAAGCACAGGGTTTTAAATATAATCCTTCCCTGGATGGGTAGCCAATGGAGAGATTGAAGTGCGGCCTTCGCTGAGCATCTTTTGGGGATTTTCATAAGCAGCCGAGCTGCACAATTCTGTACAGATTGCAGAATTTTTATGGTGCCGACTGGGGCCCCCATATAGACGGCATTTGCATAATCCAGCCGCGACAAGATCAGCGACTGGACCAGCAATCGTCTAGCTTCAAATGGCAGGAGATCTAAAACTTTTTTTAAGACTCTCAGCAGTCCATAGCAGGTCGCGGCTACCTTCTTCGCCTGGTAGTGAAATCCTAGCGAGGAGTCTAACCAGATCCCCAGGCTTTTTATTTGGGTCTTAGGTACCGGAGGGGGTCCTAGGCAGTGCGGCCATCAAGGGTCAGTATCCAGTCCTGACTGAAAATAACAGTAAAGAAGAGGCAATACAGAAATCACTACACAACGACGGCGCTCATGTTGCCAGGCATTCTGGGAGTCCGGTCTCACATTTTAAGGGCCTGAGACCATTACTTACCGGCCCCTCTCTGAGACACACGTCTCAAAAACAGCGCTTCGTTCCCCGCACACATCAGCAGCTGGAAGCTGCAGCCTGGTGCCACACAGGCGCCTATCAGCTCCCCTCGGTGACCCCGGATCACGATCAGCTTCTCCTAGTTTATTGCAATCCCTGTATCTGGTCTCGCTTTCTGTTTCTCTTTATATCTATAACCTTCTCCTCTCACATTTCCCCTCTTATAGCCCTGTTGTCTTTCCTCTCTGCCATGTTCTCTCCTCTGTCGCCTGCCCTCTGTTCTATCTCTTCCCTTCCCTCTGTCTTTATTCCGTCTAAAACACCCCTCTCTTCTCTTGCTTCCTTCTATTTGGCCGATATGCTTTGCATCCACAGCTGTAATTGCACTATACACATGGCCACTGGAATATGCATCAGGGGAGGGCCAAATTATGCAACAGCCTTGAGTAAACTATGCAGGAAGAAAAGGGAAGTGTTTGCCACTGCGCAGCAACATGCATGATAGCTTTTTGTTGTAGTAACGTTTGGTCCGTTTGAGTTAGAAACCAATAGTGTGTTGTTAGCATCAGCAAATTAAGAAGAAAATGATGGATTACATGGCATATCTAATGATTATGTGGAAATCGTCAAATTTCTAGTGGCCCTCGCTTACCCCCTGACAAGACCTATTAACTTTGCCAGTAGAGTTTACTACATTCCCTTTAAATAGCAAGCATTGGCATAGACAATAGGTCTAGTTTCATTAGCATGGCCTCCTTTCACTCTCTTTGTTTTTGCACAACGCCAAGCTCTTAGGGCACCCTCAAAACCAGGCACGTAATATAGGCTCATGCAGGGTGCGTAATTTAACCCTGAGGCTTCTGGTACGCACATCGCGTGTTAACAGAAAGTACAACAGCGCCAGCCATGCAGGGGGCTTAATTTAAGCCGGTGTCCCACGCTCCCAGAAATCCATAGGTAGGGGAGCTTTGACACCAGCCACAGACCCCTTTCATCCCAGACAGGTGCCTGGAAACCGCCAAGCTGTAGTAATTGCTTTTTTAGATGGAAGAAATCTCAAAAGCTCAAAACGCCTCTGCTACTACCCTGCTGGTAGCCTGTCTTTTCAAGGAGCACCCTTCCGTCACAAAGCAACACACATTCCTGACTGGACATGGGCTCTCTGTTAAATATTTATGTTTCCTTACTTTGAGATGCAGCGCGCTATTGTTCCAATAGTTGCTGCTAAATATGTTTACAAAGATACCTATAGCCAGGCTTCTGGAGTAAGCAACCTGCGCAAGATCACACATGCTACCCAGCAACAGAGACTGCTGCTTACAAATGTCATAAGACGGTCTCAGTGAGAATGCAGACAACGTAAAAAGCCCCTCCATATGCGATTCCCTATCCCTAATGGGAGCGAAAGCATCCCATATAACTCAAAATACATACCAATTAGCACCCGTCTAGAAGGATTAACACAACAAACACATGAAATAAACACTGCAGAATGCATGAACACATAACAAATTATCCCTTATACAGGACTCTATAACTAGTATTGGACTCCCATAGTGTGGCTACTTCTCCCCCCGTAGCCTTACCACTCTGGCTCTGTGCGCTCTCCTCCTCCTTAATCTTATCTTGTAACATTTGCATTTCATTCAAAGACTGAAAACACGTCAGACTCTGTTTCCCCGAGGGCACCTATTTCCTTTTCTTCCTTCTCTGACTTTAGAGTGGGAGAACCCCCCCCCCCCCCCGTCCCCCCAAGCTGTTTGTCCTGTGTTCGACTTCTACGAATACCACACGCCCATCTGGTTTATTTTGTTCTATTGCGATTGGGAGGAGTCCAGCAGGATTCCGATGCAAGCTACTAGACCAGCACTTATAAAATTCAGAAAATATTCATACAACAAAAGGTGAGCTGTGGAAAGAGGGTATTGTAGTGGATGCTGCTGCATGACATGGACAGGTTGAATATTGGTTGGGTGTGAAGTGGCAAAGGACAAATTCAAACCCCCTCCCCCCCCCCCCCAATCCCACAGCCTAAATAAACCAGCCCAGGAGGGTTTGGGCCCCCTGAGTCGCACACTTCTCATCGGGTCTGGAGCGTGTGCTTCCTGCTGGCACTTGGAGAGTTGGCAGCTACAGGTGGTGACGCCAACACCCCATGCCGGTAGCTCGGATAGTACAGTTCACCTCAAACATGGCCGTGTGCAATTCTCCACTTATTTTAGCTTTTAGGTAGCACCACCATTGACATGCAGGCATATAATGTGCATGCTAGACTTTCATCTGCCTGTTAAACGATGCTGTGTATAATTGATCAAAATAGTTTTTTTCAGTATATTTTGCTAAAAAAATACTCATTAAGTGCCCGAGATCACTTTCGCCCGCGATAACTTCAGCAGCGCCCCTTTGATGTTCTCGTTCAAAGAACATCAAACATTAAAGAACATGTTGTTGTGTTAATGCTTTGCTGCGCCTGTTTGACTTACAATGTGCTTTCTCTTTCCACAAATTCGATGTTTGTGTTCTTTTTTTAGATGCTTTTAGTATTACTGTCACACACACAACCACACACAACCACACCCACCCACAAACCCACACAACCACACACATAACCACAACCACACACATAACCACAACCACACACACATACAACCCCACATAGACACACCCAACCACACACACACAACCACACCACACACACAACCACACACAACCACACACATCCACACACATCCACACACATCCACACACCCACACAACCACACACATAACCACAACCACACACACATTCAACCCCACATAGACACACCCAACCACATACACACACAACCACACACACAACCACAACCACACACAACCACAACCACACACAACCACAACCACACAACCACACACACAACCACCCACACACAACCACACAACCCCACACACACACAACCCCACACACACACAAAACCCCCCACACACACACAACCCCACACACACCCCACACACACAACCCCACACACACACAACCCCACACACAACCCCACACACACACAACCCCACACACACACAACTCCACACACACACAACCCCACACACACACAACCCCACACACACACAACCCCACACACACACAACCCCACACACACACAACCCCACACACACACAACCCCACACACACACAACCCCACACACACACAACCCCACACACACACAACCCCACACACACACAACCCCACACACACACACACCCCACACACAACCACCCCACACACAACCACACACAACCACAACCACACACACACAACCACACACACACAACCACACACACACAACCACACACACACAACCACACACACACACAACCACACACAACCACACACACACAACCACACACACACACAACCACACACACACACAACCACACACACACACAACCACACACACACACAACCCCACACACACACAACCCCACACACACACAACCCCACACACAACCCCACACACAACCACACACACAACCACACACACACACACACAACCACACACACACAACCACACACACACAACCACACACACAACCACACGCACACACCCACCCACACACACCCAGACCCACACCCACCCACACACACACACCCACACACCCACACCCACACACCCACACCCACACACCCACACCCACACACCCACACACACACACCCACACACAACCACACCCACACACAACCACACACACACACAACCCCACACACACACAACCCCACACACACACAACCACACCTACAACCACACATACAACCACACACACACACACAGCCACACCGTCAGTGCACACTTTCAACAGGCACAGACACCATCAGTCGTCAGTGCACGCTTCCACCAGGCGCACACACACACACCACCAGCCGTCAATGCACGCTCTCACCAGGCACACACACACACCACCAGCCATCGGTGCACGCTTTCACCAGGCACTCGCACACCACCAGCCGTCAGTGCACGCTTTCACCAGGCACACACACCACCAGCCGTCAGTGCACGCTTTCACCAGGCACACACACCACCAGCCGCAGGGCACGCTTCCACCAAGCACACACCACCAGCCGGTAGTGCACGCTTCCACCAGGCACCCACACCACTAGCCATCAGTGCACAATTACTACAGGCACACACACCACCAGCCATCAGTGCACACACCAATTGTTAACGCATCCACAATAAACTATTGTAGTAGTCACAGTAAGGCGCACTTTACTTTTAAACATATTCATCTAAAGCGCAGCATGCCACCATTGCTACCAAAAGAAGTACACATTTTTTTGGCCTACAATTTATAGAATTTTATTGTAACTGGTGTTGCAATATTTAGCAATGCCAATGGCTCAAACTTAATTAATGCGAGACCTATTGCATTGCCAATGCTTGTTATTGCTGGTATGTGTTGTTCATAGTACCCTGCCAATGAAGTGCTAGTCAAGGCCCAAGTCTCTTGAAAGCAGAGTATGTCTCCAATTTGTAAGAACTGCTTCAGGTTTTCGTTCTCTCTGATTTTAGTGATTTCCTGCAATGTTCCATGAAATTATGGTTAGTTGCTATTTGGAAGGGGTTCCTCCCCTGGCCTCTACCCAGCCGGGCCAGGTACCACAGCTGTTAGGGATGCTGCTGCCATCCTCTTGGAGTTCCGAATTGATCCCGTGCATGAGGGGTTGTGTGGCTGTTTAGACAGGTGATCCTGAGGCCCATGGGGTGGTCCTTATAGCCCATCCGACTACTGCTGTGTGTCCCTATGCTGTTTGTCCCATGCAGGACCGACCAAGGACTCTTGCCCCCACTATCTAAAGTTAGAACGTGTGGATATTTTGACAAAATCTGAACAGTAATGCCCCACTTAGCGAGTTGTGTTGAGTTGTTCAGGACAGCTTGTTCTAATTCCTTTTGGCTCAAACACCACCACTGTGGAGTCGCTGTGGGTTACCCCCTTGATACTCAAAAACCTCACCCATTCCAGGTCCCCAGTTTGTACCTGGTCTAGGGTGGCAAGATGTTTAAAAAGGTGAATGTTGCTCCGGTTCAAAATGTCGTGCTGTCCCGTGCTATGGAATCTCTGGGTGAGGACTACCTCATGGACTTTTGTTAGTGTGCCTAAGGTTTGGCCACTTTTCCCATTCCTGTTGCATGCTCGGCCGGGCTTGATGCAGAGCTTAAGCTTCCTTGATTGCTTGAGGCAATTCCTACCTGGACCCTAAATCGCAGACCATGTTTGCTCATAGTACCGGTCATGGTTCTCAGGGCTTACCTGGGGTTGTTTTGAATCATCTGGCAGTGGCGATGTTGTGGCCGTCACTGGCTGGGAAATTATTTTTTCCGGTGCAGAACTTGTTTCATCTATTGGTTCATTACCTATGGGCAGGCCTGATCCTGCAAATGTCTTTAATCCCCTGGCGGTAGAATTTCTTGGTAGAATTGTCTGCGTTTGCTGGTCTCTAAGAGGCATTTGCTGGTCTCCAAGAGGCGAGGCAGTGGAAGAATCCTTCTTGCCCCAATTTATGGGTGAGAAAACTGGATAAAACTGACTGACTTTGGCGTCGCCTTGTGAAGGTGAGTAGTCGGTCTTCTATAGCTGTGATTGTCTACCTCTTATCTTTGTTTTTAGGTCTCGCAGAGAGACCTATTGCCGTCCATCCACAAAGCTGACTTTTTACGATGAGGATTTTCAACAGTTCACATGAATCACGTGACCACAAGCTCCTCGTGCACAAGCTTGCATTCGATCATCAAAGGCACACAAGCTTCTCCCAGCAGGCAGCCCACCCCCTCCCTCTCCATATGGTCGCTCGAGTTGCAGGCAGCCCACCCCCTCCCTCTAATCTGACATCTTTCCCGAGCCTTCTGCCTATCAGCCTCCCTCCCACCTCCCCCCTAATTGCTTTGAGGCCGTGAGCTACTTCAAAGAGATCAGCTCCGCAGCTAATCAGCCTGCCCACCCCCTCCCTACATCTGACAGAACAATGCAAACGTGTCCTGCAGAACTTGTTTTCTCACTCGTTCCCAGTCACCCTCCTTTCCCCTGCCTTCCCTCCTTTTCTCTCCCCTCTTTCCATCCCTTCCCTGCTTCTATATCCCACCCTCCCCCTATAATCTATGCCCTCTCCCTCCTCCCCTTCCCTCTGTCTCTTCCCTGACTCCGTTCATAGTCTCTCCCCTTCCATTCGATCTTCCTCGCTCCCTCCCCCTTCCACTCTTCGACCCCCGCCTGCACCACTCTATTACTTCTCCTCCCACCTCCCACGGCCGTCCTTTCTGCCCGCCTCGCACAAACATCACCCAGAGCACTTCAGTTTGTGCCCAGCCCCCCTCCCAGCGCTGCCTTGTTAATAGTTTTGCTTTAGCCATGCTGCACAGTTTCGTGGCTGCTGTACAGTATTGCTAACACCCATTGGCAGAGCCTAAGGAAAGCTCTATTGGCTTTGCCAATGCTTGTAATTTCCATTACGAACTTTACATAGCTCCTCTAGTTTAATAATAATAACGCAGAGTTGTGAACGGTATCGTTTCAAATGGCTTGAATGCACACTTTTGTGAACAGCTCTCTTCCTCTTGCGTTTTAAAAGCTTGTTTCCCTACCCTATTACTCTTCCCCCACTGTCTCCACCTCGTCTCACACTTCACTCTTCTCACCCGTGCCTCGCCCTCCCTGCCTTTGCTTTTTTTTCTCACTCGTTCCCAGTCACCCTCTTTTTCCCCTGCCTTCCCTTCTTTTCTCTCACCTCTTTCCATCCCTTCCCTGGTTCTATATCCCACCCTCCCCCTATAATCTATGCCCTCTCCCTCCTCCCCTTCCCTCTGTCTCTTCCCTGACTCCGTTCATAGTCTCTCCCTTTCCATTCGATCTTCCTCGCTCCCTCCTCCCCTTCCTCTCTTACTCTCACTCTTCTCTTCCCTCTGCCTCCACCCCTGTGCCCCGGATACCGAGCTCCTTCCCTGCCTTTGACCTCCCTGCTGTGGAGCTCTGTCTGCTGACTTCTAGCCCTCACCTGACTGGAGGAATGTCCCTGGGGGTGCTGGGGCAGCCCTGCTTTCATGAAGCAGCTCTCAGTTCCTGTACCTGCTGGCACACGCTCATCTCCCACCGCCCCCCAGGCGCTCACTTCAAAGCTCCGCTCCAGAGCTGATCACCCCTCTGCAGTAGGCCTACCATCTGCATAAACATCCAGATGTGTCAAATGCTTAATGCACAATTTTTCCAGTGATACCAAGTCTGTCATGCGTTGTGACCAAGATCACACTGATGTCAGTCTAGTAAACTCGAAATAGATTCTAGTTCTTCAGGACAGTTTCCAACTGATAAATGCCATTTAAATGCACATACACAAAACACCGTGATGCCATTAATGCCAGATTTGATAAAATAATTGTATTTTGAACCCATCAATGTTAGTATTGGACTACTTGTTGCAGCAGTGTCTGTAGTGATATATGTGGCATAAGGAGAAGCTTGGAAGTTGTACGTGGTTAAATAAACAGTCCAGCCACACCGTTTTAATTTGGACTTGTTCCTTAGCAAGAACCTGCAAGCAAAGTGAAAATATGCATTCTTAATAGCCCTTGTTGGGTAAACATCAACAAGGACATGATCTGTGAAAAAACAGCCTCCTTTAAAAAAAATAACACCGCTGCTGCTGCACCCGAAAACACGCCAGGCTGTTTAATTAATTCTTTCCGCTGTAACCTTCATCAAAATGTTTAAATTACATTTATTGTTAAAAACTCTTCCACCTCTGTCATTTCCTTCCCTCTTACACCCCCCATTACAGACAAATGTGGCAATAAAAACCATATGCTGGTTAGAAGGACAATAACAATCTTTACAGCTAAGCACAGCCACAAAGGATTCTTCCGTCTCTCACCACTACATTTACTCTTCAGCAATTATATACTTTCCAAAGGTGCTTTTTGGAGTCAATTCTGTATTTTAAAGCCTTTAGACTATTTTTAGCACGCAATCACTTTTATTCAAAGCGAGAAGGATGCGACAAGGACTCTGCTGTCTGAAAACAACATTGTATACTTTGCAGTTTGGTAACAGGCAATAGGTACACTATATAAAAGACGATATTAGCACAACTGTTGAGATTATCACTGCTAAAACATGTTTGTTTTTTTTACAACTTCCACAGCATTGGAACTTACTTTTCAAGAGGCTTAGTTATTGGATGTAGATTACAAATTACATTAGTGTGGTTTGGGCGGATTAAAAGTTTTAAATTCATGCAGGAAAAATTAAATATTCATACTATCATTTTTGTGCATGCTTTACACCACTCCCCATCACTCAGCTTTACTCCATATTACTCTACTTTACTCCACTCTGCTTTATTCCACTATGCTCTGCTTTACTCCACTTCAATCTGCTTTAATCCACTCCCCACTACTCTGCTTTTCTCCACGTCAGTTTTACACCACTCCAATTTACTCCATCCTGTTATACTACATTCTACTCCACACCGCTCAACACCACTCTGCTTTACTCCACTAAACGCCACTTTGCTTTAGTACACTCCATTCAGCTCAATGCCACTAGCTCTACTATACTCCATTCAGCTCAACGCCACTCTGTTTTTTTTTTTCACAACAATTTTATTGATAAAGATGAGCATATGAAGTAAAGTGGCATCCCACAATCAGGACGATACCACCAGGCATTGTAGTTACAATCACAATATAAAACTGAGCGTCGAAGCAATGAACCAGCAGAATCAAGGGTACATGAAAATATTAACCCCATCTTCATTTTTTCAAGAATCTACCCACCCAACTCCCCGAACCCACCCTCAACCCTCCCTAACCCCATGCATGTGTGTGAGAACCGTATGGATGGAAACTCTTGGCGCATCAAGTGTGTGTGTGAAAGTGGGTTTCGCAGGAGCACACAGGGCTATATGTCCTCCTCCGGTTCCGCCGGGGGGTCCAGTGTCAAACCTCTGTAGTCCGCCCACCTCTTCCATATCTTGAAATGTTTACGAGGGCATCCTCGTGCCTCAAAGATTGCCCTCTCCAGACCCATACAAAAGTCTAAGCCTGCCTTCCATGCAGTCAGGGGGGGGGGCTCACCTCCTTCCATGCTCGGGCCATGTCTCTTTTGGCTACCATCAGCCCCAGGAGGAGCAGGTGACGCTTATAGATATTACCACCAACCCCCTCCAGGATGTGTAATAGGCCCAGGCGGTGGGTACGGGGAAGAGTCCAGCCCAGCACCTCCGACAGACAGCCCCATACACCCCCCCAAAAGCCAACTAGTTTGGAGCACGACCACACTGTATGGAGCAACGTACCCACCTCCGCTCCACATCTCAGACACTCCGGGGACTCAATCAGGCCCGCCCTCCACAGACGCTCTTGAGTATAGTAAGCCCTGTGCAAAATCTTGAACTGTATGAGGCGAAACCGCATTGCTATAGCCGCCCCCCTCGGGGATTCTAATGCAACGCCACTCTGTTTTAACTCACTCCACTCACTGCCACTCTGCGTCACCTCACTCTGCTTTACTCCACTCAACTCCACTCAACTCCAATCCACTCTTCCACTCTGCTTTACTCCACGCCATGATTCGATGGTGGTTTGTTGGAGGCAGAGATTGTCGGGAACCACAGGCTGGGTTTTGGGAGCCGTGAGGCAGCAATTCGGCGTCTTCCTCCCTCGCTGCTCACTTGCTCACTGCGGACTGCGGTCGGCATGAAAACACTGACCGTTTTCCAAAATCTTTCCTTCTGGTGACCTCCCTCATGCTTTCCTTTTGATGACCCCCCCCCCCCCACTGTGTTTTTAGGGCTCGGCCTCCGTCACCACGAAGTGGGGCGGAGCTTCGAGCTCTCTTGTTATAAAAAAAAAAAAGGTTTCTTTAGGGCTCTGGCCAGAAACATTCCAAACATTCCTTAGTGCGCGTGGCTGTTTTATGGCATCTGCATAGTGATTCGTCTTCGCTGTGCTGTCTTTGTAGTAGCCTTGACGCGATAGGCTTTATGTGATTTGCGTCCGCCATTGTGGGCATTTTCTCTGCGGTTTCGCGCACGGGCGTCCATAAATAAAAATTAGGAGCTGTCAGGGTGCCTCGTTAAGTGAATGCAGACGGCCGGGGCTCGTTCACCATTCAGCAGCGCTCCGTGCGCTGGCTCGCTCTGCACTGCAGCCTCAGCCTCACCTCTGCTCTGCTGCCAGACACTCAGTGCTGCTAGCTCAGTGGGTTAGGCGCTGGTAGCAGAGGTCTATCACTTAACTTTCCATTCTTCTTTTGAGTTTGAATTGGAATACGGCAATACAATTTGTGTGTTTGCATGTGTCTGCTTTAAAAATTGTACTAATAATTACGTTTTGTCACCTGTAAAATCAATATAGAATATTAGTAAACTTTTTGGTTTTTCCAGGCTATGCCTCCAGGCTCATCAGCACAAGGCTGCATTCATACATCCTTTCCATTGCTTGTTACCTCATTAAGAATGCGGAAGTCGTCTGCTGTGAGTGTGTTTACGTCTGTCTTTGTTGCTCGTGGGACAAAAGGCGTGCAGAGTGGCGGTGACTGCAGAGTGGCGGTGACTGCAGAGTGGCGGTGACTGCAGAGTGGCGGTGACTGCAGAGTGGCGGTGACTGCAGAGTGGCGGTGACTGCAGAGTGGCGGTGACTGCAGAGTGGCGGTGACTGCAGAGTGGCGGTGACTGCAGAGTGGCGGTGAGTGGAGAGTGGCGGTGAGTGGAGAGTGGCGGTGTGTGCAGAGTGGCGGTGTGTGCAGAGTGGCGGTGTGTGCAGAGTGGCGGTGTGTGCAGAGTGGCGGTGTGTGCAGAGTGGCGGTGTGTGCAGAGTGGCGGTGTGTGCAGAGTGGCGGTGTGTGCAGAGTGGCGGTGTGTGCAGAGTGGCGGTGTGTGCAGAGTGGCGGTGTGTGCAGAGTGGCGGTGACTGCAGAGTAGCGGTGAGTACAGAATGACTGCAGAGTGGCGGTGAGTACAGAGTGACTGCAGAGTGGCGGTGACTGCAGAGTGGCGGTGACTGCAGAGTGGCGGTGACTGCAGAGTGGCGTTGACTGCAGAGTGGCGGTGAGTGCAGGTGCAGAATAAACAGTGTGTGACTATGCAGGGTGACATTGGGAGTGTGCGGGTGAGCAGTGTGTGAATGTGTAGGGGCAGTGTGTGATTGTGCAGAAAACACCACACACACATACACCACACACACATAGCACACACACACACCATAGACCCATACACCACACACACACCACACACACATAAGGCACACAGAAACCACACACCTCAGTCTCTCAACACCACACACTCACCACCACACTCACTCCCCAGGCTCACCCCCACAGACTCACCGCCACACACTCACCAGTACACAGAATACAACACACAGAACAACACACCCCCAGCCGTCAATGAATGCTTTCACCATGCACAAACACCAACAACCATCAGCCATCTGTGTACGCTTTTACCAAGCACACACCCACCAGCCGTCAGTGCACCCTTCCACCAGGCACATACACCTCCAGCCGGCAGTGCACTTTTCCACCAAGCAATCGCAGTGTGGTACACTTTACTTTTAAACATATTCATATAAAACACAGCATGCCACCATTGGTAAAATTACAATCCAACCCACATAATTCCACTACACACCACATGCACACACTCCATAACACATGGCGAAAAGACATTGGCATTTACAATGCCATTAGCTCAAACTCAAATAAATCCGAGCCCGATTGCATTTCTAATGCTTGTTTCTTCTTGCAAACCTGTCCCCTTCTTTGTGGTGACCCCCTGTGCTTTGCTTGTGGCGACCCCCCCACTCTGCCTGCTTTGCTTGTGGCGACCCCCCACTCTGCCTGCTTTGCTTGTGGCGACCCCCCACTCTGCATGCTTTGCTTGTGGCGACCCCCCACTCTGCGTGCTTTGCTTGGGGCGACCCCCCACTCTGCGTGCTTTGCTTGGGGCGACCCCCCACTCTGCGTGCTTTGCTTGGGGCGACCCCCGCTCTGCTTGCTTTGCTTGTGGCGACCCCCGCTCTGCTTGCCTTGCTTGTGGCGACCCCCACTCTGCGTGTTTTGCTTGTGGCGACCCCCCACTCTGCGTGTTTTGCTTGTGGCGACCCCCCACTCTGCGTGCTTTGCTTGGGGCGACCCCCCGCTTTGCTTGTGGCGACCCCCCACTCTGCCTGCTTTGCTTGTGGCGACCCCCCACTCTGCCTGCTTTGCTTGTGGCGACCCCCCACTCTGCCTGCTTTGCTTGTGGCGACCCCCCACTCTGCCTGCTTTGCTTGTGGCGACCCCCCACTCTGCGTGTTTTTTGCTTGTGGCGACCCCCCACTCTGCGTGTTTTTTGCTTGTGGCGACCCCCCACTCTGCGTGTTTTGCTTGGGGCGATCCCCCGCTCTGCGTGCTTTGCTTGTGGCGATCCCCCGCTCTGCGTGCTTTGCTTGTGGCGATCCCCCACTCTGCGTGCTTTGCTTGCGATGACCTCCCAACTCTGCGTGCTTTGCTTGTGGCGTCCCCCCCACTCTGCGAGCTTTGCTTGTGGCAAACCCCCACTCTGTGTGCTATCCTTGTGGCGACCCCCTCTGTGTGCTATCCTTGTGGCGACCCCCTATGCGTGCTATCCTTGTGGCGACCCCCTCTGCGTGCTATCCTTGTGGTGACCCCCACTCATGCTGACTGTCTTGCTTCGCCCTCAAAAATACCACTCCCACACGATTGCCCAAACATGACAAAGCAGGAGACCTACAACCCAACAACACATAGAAAGGGGTTTCACTTTATAAAATGAAACTCATCAAAGACTCTTTTTAGGTATCAGCCTGCGATGGCTGCACAGACATGCGCAGTTGAGCTGGCGAGAATTAATGACTTAGAGTATGTTTCACTAGCGAGGTTAATCTTTTCCATTGGCTGGCGTCAACGTTCATGCTAAACGGTGGCCAGCCATTGGAAAAGAGGTACCAGTGACGTACTTCTTTCTCTTTTAGCCCCGTCCCTCTCAGACTGTCTTCCTTGACTTACTTGAAGTAAAAAGCATGCATAATTGACAATAACCATCAGAATCACGGATGTGATTGATGCGTGCTTTCTCATATATATGTATGTATAAATGGTGTGCCCTGACTTTGCTTTAACGGACAATCTATGAGCACTTAGGAAATGCAGTGATTTGCCGATACACGGCAGTATAAGTTTGAACGTGGGCCATGGAGGCTTCCATGACATGTGATTGGCACTGTTGTAAATGTTTATTGTGGTATTTAATCCTTTTAATATGGCCGCTGCATTTGCGCTATTGTTTGATGTCCGTTTTCCAGTTTGTTGGTAAACTTTATATGTTGCCGCCAGACGGTTGAATGTGTAAACACTGACGAAGGACTTGGCGTCCGAAATACGTCTGTTGCACAAGTGTTTGTGGGCTGAAAAATAAACCTTGCTGCCTTACCCCTGGAGTGCGCTTTACATTTCTCGAAAGAAATGGTATTCTGAGCTGGAATATATATATATATATATATATATATATATATATATATATATATATATATTTTTTATTAAAGAATACGCAAGTAAGCCTTCAAATAGACTAGTGAGGAGCTACAAGTTACAACACTGCAGTGGCACTGGTGTCAAGGAAATGATTCGGATAGATATGTACAAACCATTCTAGAGACAAAGTAACAATGGTGTAGCATTACATCTCTATTAGGTATAGCAGAGCAATGTGGTTTCTGTAGTAATGGAGCCACCCGGCCCGCATACGTACGCACGCACGCACGCATACACCTCGGGGCGGGGCAGCCCCTGAGTATAAATAAAATGCCGGAAGACCGCTCGTGGTCTTTGGCCCTAACTGACAGTTAGTGTTGCGTCATTTGTGCTGTTATAGTTAGGCCCCACTACGTGGCCTAGGCATCCTTTGCCCCCGTGTCTCTCGACACCACACTGGCGACGAGGCGGTCACCGTTGCCCACGCCTCAACACGCAGCTGCGCTGGCCATCCCAGCTTGGCTGAGTTCCGCGGTGGTGCTGCCGAGCGTGAAGTACGCACCAGGCCGTGGGGCGTCAGGTGAGCTCGCGCCTCAACCGACGCCCGTCACCCTGCCCGCTCTTAAGCAGCTGACTGGCGCTCAGGCTAACCAACGTCTGACTCACTTCGTGAGCGATCCTTCGCCTGCCGCCGGCGCATCGGGGGAAAATCCTCGGCCCTCGCGCCCGCACCTCAGCGTTCCTCAGCGGCTGTGCTGGGAGCCGTGGGCTCGCGCATGCGCACATCCCTTCAGGTCGCGTAAGCCCTGTCAGCTCATATTTCAGGCTGCCGACCGGGGTGAAATTGACGTGCGTATCAACACGCATTGGGCGGACGAAGTATTTAAAGTGAAAGGACTTTCTTCAGCCATTGACCAGACGGCGAGTCAGATCAATTGAGATCACGTTAGCAGTCTCATCTACCAGCACTGCACAACACTGCACCCTTGGTTCTTCACGTTTATTTGAGCATTCTGCACGTTTGCCTAATTACAAAGCGCTGCTGTCTCTGCCACGTGGAACCTACGTCTCACTGTGCCTGCCCTGCCTTAGCCTCAGACATCGTGTTTCCTCACGTGTTCAAATAAAAAAAAAAAGAAAACATGAGCCAACTACAAGGCGATGGTGGTGCCACTGCCGCGACCCCTGCACAGAACCAACCACCTGCTCCCACTGGTCCCCCGGCCACGGTGCCGGCACTTGTTGTTCCGGGTCCGGCTCCTGGTGCCGCCGCAGTCGCTGCTGCAGCCCCCCCCGGGCATGGCCTCGCGGCACCGCTCCCACCGTTCAGCGAACTGGTAGATCCATCCACGGCTGCGGCAAGATGGCGTCTGTGGATTGGAAGGTTGGAGCACTATTTTATCGGTGTCCGTGAGACCGATGGCAAGGTTAAGCGCTCCTTGCTCATGTGTTATGGCGGTGATGAGCTATATGAACTTTTTGAGACATTGCCAGATCGGGGTGGAGAACAAGACTACGACGCCGCAGTACGGGCGTTAAACCTCTACTTCGATCCCAGAGTAAACCCTGACTATGAGTGGTTTAAGCTGCGCCAAGCAAGGCAGGGAGAGACTGAAGCCATTGACTCTTTCTATGCCCGGTTAAGGAAACTTGCTATTGCCTGCGAACTTCCGGACCAACGCCTAGAGATTCGCGCACAACTAATCCAGGGGTGCCGGTCAGTACAACTCAGACGCCTCATTCTAAGGCAACCACGAATCTCCCTCGACGAGATTCTCGTCCTTGCGCGCTCGCATGAGCTATCCAACGCTAGAGCTGACGAAATGCAAGCTGCTCTTGACAGACCCGGTGCACCTACGAAGACCACTCACATAAAGGAGGAACAAGTAGACGCCATTAGGCGCAGGCCACAAACACAGAGAGGAGCCACACAGGCCAGTTCCCGGAACCCTTGTGGGAACTGCGGCATGGAACACCCTGCAAGCGGAAGGTGTTTTGCGAGAGGAAAAGTATGCTCCAACTGCGGAAAAGTGAATCATTTTGCGAAGGTGTGTCGCAGCAGCGGGAACCGCCGTTTTGGCTCAAGTGGAAGAGGCCATACCCAGGCAGTACGACAACTATCCTTAGAAGATCCAGGCCCGTGCAGCGACGCCTCCAGAACAGCATTCTGTGTAGATGACGAAGATGACAACGTTTTCTTCGTCTCCTTCGTGGGAAGAGAAGGATCTAGAAGACGCCCACCCCCGATGTGTGAGATCTCCATTGCTGGCTTCCCCGTGCAAGCACTAATTGATACTGGGGCATCAGTAAATGTGATGGACAGCACGCAGTATGAGCTACTATCTCCGCGCCCACCGCTGTCTCCTTCAAATGCCAAGATATACACTTATGACAGCGACGACCCGCTTCCCCTGAGGGGAGTAATCGAAGTGACAGCTGCTTGCAATGATCAACAGGTCAAGACCAAGTTCCATGTTACTGGAGGCAGGCGTGGCACGCTCTTGAGCTGCCACACGGCGGAAGATTTGCAACTTGTATTCTTTGCGCGACAAGTGCATGAACTACACGCAGAAGCAATCTTGCGAGATTTCCCGACCTTGTTCAAAGGACTTGGCTGCTTAAAAGGGAAAAAGTTCAAACTACATGTTGACCCAACCGTCCGACCCACTGCTCTCAGACATAGACGAGTGCCGTTTCACCTGCGGAAACAAGTGGAGAAGGAATTGCGCAAACTTGAAGAATTGGGGGTAATTGAAAAGGTGTCAGGCCCGACACCCTGGGTGTCGCCGCTTGTGATTGCTCCCAAACCGAAGCAGCCAGGCGCTATACGTCTGTGTGTGGACATGCGTCTTCCGAACAGAGCAGTAAAAAGGGAGAGGCATCTAACACCAACTATGGACGACATCGTGGCAGACCTCAACGGCGCTCGCTGGTTCTCCAAACTGGACCTCAACGCCGGATATCACCAGCTTGAGCTTCACCCGGACAGTCGTAACATCACGACATTCTCCACCCATGTCGGACTCCGGAGGTACAAGCGGCTGAGTTTTGGGGTATCATCGGCGGCTGAAGTTTTCCAAAACGCCATCAGGGAGACCCTCTCAGGTTTAACAGGAGTCATAAACTTGAGTGATGACATCCTTGTCTTCTCAAAAACCTTGGAAGAGCACCATGTCCACCTCCGAGCCACGCTGCAACGCCTTGCTGATCACAACCTCACTCTCCACAGAGAAAAGTGTTCCTTCTACAAGGAATCAGTGGACTTCTTTGGGTATATCTTCTCCAGGGAGGGGCTTCAGGTCGATCCGAAGAAAGCGGACGCTATCCGGGCAGCTCCCAAACCGACGTCAGCCACTGAGGTCAGAAGCTTCCTGGGGATGGCCACGTACTGTGGCCGTTTCATCCCTGGATTGGCATCCCTCTCCGAGCCATTACGCACCCTAACCAAATCGGGCCAACCATGGGCGTGGACTGTCAGGGAAGACGAAGCCTTCGCGGCAATCAAAACGGCGCTGATCGACGACAAAGTCATGGCATACTTCAGGCCACACCGGCGCACAGAAGTCGTTGTGGATGCGAGTCCCGTTGGGTTGGGGGCCGTCCTCATGCAGGAGACAGAAGCCCATGAATGGGTGCCAACAGCCTACGCTAGCCGAGCACTGACTGCGACGGAGATGCGGTACGCCCAAATTGAACGTGAGGCACTGGCCATAAAATGGGCGTGCCAGCATTTTCACCTCTACCTGTTTGGACATGAATTCAAGGTAGTGACTGACCACAAGCCCCTTGTGCCATTGTTTGCAGGAACCGCCAGACTCGCTCCACCCAGGATTGAAAGATGGGCTGTGCAACTCCAAACATATCGTTTCGAGGTCATCTATCGGCCTGGAGCCGACAATCCTGCGGACTTCCTATCCAGACACCCCGGATCCTCAGATGCACTCCCAACTACAAGTGATGAAGACGACGTCGAGGAATATGTCCGAATGATCTCTCAAGACGCTTGCCCAGTGGCCCTGACGCTGGAAGACATCGGGAAGGCCAAGGATGAAGACGAGTGCCTCATCAAAGTAAAAGCAACGCTGGCAAATAGAAACTGGAAAAATTTTCTGGATGGAGTCAGCGCCCTCACATACCAGGAACAGCAGGCAAGACAACAACTGTGGAGGGCTCAGAGCGAGCTGAGCATCGGACCCCATGGTGTGATCCACCGAGGGACAGCGATCGTGGTACCTGTAAGGCTGCAGAAGGAAGTCGTGCGCCTCGCGCACCAAGGCCACCAAGGGGTGTCAAAGACAAAAGGACGCCTGCGCAACAGGGTGTGGTTCGCCGGCATGGACGCAGCGGTAGAGAAAGAGGTAGGCAATTGCCATTCGTGCACCATCACAGGCCGGGAACCTGCTCCCCACCCAGTGGTCACTGAAGATCCCTGTAAAGAGCCATGGTCAAAAATAAGTATGGACTTTGGATCGTTCCCAGACGGACGGCACACCTTTGTCTTGATTGACTCCTATTCCCGTTTTCCTATAGTGGAAATTGTACCCTCCACAGCGTTCCACCATGTCAAGAAGGCCCTGGAGAGAGTGTTCGCCATGGTAGGCCTGCCAGAAGAAGTGAGGTCGGACAACGGCCCTCCTTTTCAGGGGAAAGACTTCCAAGCATACCTCGCTGCCCGGGGCATCCGCCACAGAAAAATCACTCCACAATGGCCCCAAGCAAACGGGGAAGTCGAGAGATTTATGCGGACTTTGAACCGTGCGCTACAAATCGGCGTGGAAAGAAGGGAGGACGCCGAAGAATGCCTGTCACAGTTCCTTAGCGCATATCGACAGACACCCCACTCGACTACCCGCTGCGCTCCGGCACACCTAATCTTCAAGAAGGTACCCAGAGACTGCGTGCCAGTAACTCCTGCCTGGTGCCCTCCAGAAATAAACCATGAAGCCACCCAAGAACGACGAAGGCGCACAAATGACAAAGCCAGTCAGGCCAGGAAGGCCCAAGCCAGGTCATTGGTAGTTGGTGACAAAGTGGTCCTCAAGAACAGGCACCGAAATTCAAAATACGACCCAGCCTTTGAACCGGAAGTGTGGGAGATCGTGAATGTGCATGGGACTATGGTGTCCGCATCCCGAGGTACCCGAGCTGTGACTCGCAACGTGTCGTGGTTTAAGCGGGTGTCTCGTGAAGGTGGACACGCTGGCTCTGCACCTGAGGAGACGGAAGACGGAGACCAGGAGTCAGCACGCATGGAATCACCCACGTCCCCACGAGAAGAAGAAAGACCGATTCCACCGAGACACGAACCGGACGACAACATCAGCCCTGAAAACTCCTCGAGCAATGATCAACATCGCCCAGAACAACCAGCGGAGACAGGGAGTCTGGAAAGTCGTCAAAGTCAAAGATATCACCTGCGACCCAACCCGACCCCCAACCAACGATTGAAGGACTATGCATGGAATATGAACTGATCGAAAACATGTCATGGCCGGGACTATTGATCTGTGAGTTTGGAGGGATGTAGTAATGGAGCCACCCGGCCCGCATACGTACGCACGCACGCACGCATACACCTCGGGGGCGGGGCAGCCCCTGAGTATAAATAAAATGCCGGAAGACCGCTCGTGGTCTTTGGCCCTAACTGACAGTTAGTGTTGCGTCATTTGTGCTGTTATAGTTAGGCCCCACTACGTGGCCTAGGCATCCTTTGCCCCCGTGTCTCTCGACACCACAGTTTCTTTTCATTCAGTATTATGTGGACGTTTTTCAATTTCAAATGGGCTTCAGGATTATAAGCTATTGTTTGTAAAAACATGAGACATATTCAACAATTCAGCATTAAACGGCACGTATCATAAAGGTAGCCCTGATGAACAGTTACTTATTACTGTGGTTTCATGTCCAAGAAGTTCAGCCATGAAACCCATATCGAAGTTTGCTTTTTTATGCACTCCCCTTGCCCTATACACAAGTTCCTCGATGCGTGCACAATAATCCATGCTCCTAATTAATTCAGTGGTTGTAGGGGCCTTTTCGGTTTTCCAGTACTATGCTAAATCTTTTTTGGCAACAAGGAAATCAATTGCAATCAGGGTGCAGGTATGATGCGGGCCAATCATCTTTCATGATCCACAGGACTATCAGTTTCCCTCCAATAGTTATAGATTACAAAATCCTAAAAAAATTATAGACTGTTGCCTCTAAGAATGCTGCTATGGCTAGTGCACCCGGGCCAGAGCAGGTTTCTACTGGGTAGCAATATATCTCCCGACATCAAGCCACTAATAGATGTCATATAAGAGAACACAAACCTCGTGGTGATCTCAGTATATCTTCTCAACGCCTTTGATATGGTCTTTATTGGGCATATTTTGCCATGGTCCTTGGGAAAATGGGTATTTGGGACATAATTATCAAGTGGACAAAAATATTACATACCAAAATATTACACTTGGACCCACTTGCCAGGGTGAAGTAGAGTAACATAATATCAATCTCAACCACGATCCAAAGTGGCACGAGACAACGTTGTCCTCTCTCCCCCCTTTTGTTTGTTCTTTTAGTCTAACCTCTGGCAACCTGGTTTCTCAGAGCACTCTCCTAGGCATCAACATACCCAGAACAGACCATGTTATATCATTACACACCAGTGATGTTTTGATCTATCTTGGGGGATTCAATCACAATATTGGATGAGTTCAGTCTTGTATCTGGCCGTGCAGCTACTGGGCCAAGATATGTGGGTTGCCAATTAGGCCAGCACACATAGAAGACCTGATCTCTACCATGGGTACAGAAAGTGGGAGCCATGTTCATTCAAAAACGTGAGTATCTGGATATGTCATGACACTAATGACATCATTGATGCCAATGTAGGTTGAAAAATGTAATCCCTGAAAATAGGGTTGACTTCTGGACGAAGCTGCAGTTGAGCATGATGGGAAGAGAAGCCTGCACCAAAATGGTGATGCTATGCTGAATCCTCTATTTTGTAAGTAGTTTACTGTATAAATTGCCCCTGAATAGTTTCTTGGACTCTCATCCCCTTTCGTTCAACCCAGCCGTTGCCAGCACTACCGAGACGTTATGCTACATACATCATTAATCATCTTATATAAGGAAAATACCATCGACCAAATTTTAAATGGTCCATTGCGCTTTCAACATGTGATACTAGGCGGCAATCATCAAGCTACCTAAATACATCCAAGATTCAGATAACGGCCACTGATCGCTTGAAGTCTACTCAGTAGAATAATCCTTTAAGCTGGCTCCATAATCGATCTGGGACTGTCTTGCGTCTTCTAGGAGGAGTATCTGGTTTTACCGTTTATAAAGTAAATACAATATACGGTTGGTTAACCCCACCTGTATGTCGAGGACATAATTCATGAAACTGAACCTCCCGAACAATACCTCCATGTTTTTATTGTTGAATCTGCCTTATTTATTGTGATCCCTCGACTAAGCAGAAAACCACAGTATATCGCCAACCATCAATCTGTTTCTGAGTAGTGGACGGCTACCTGATGAAGGCATGTTTGCCGAAACGCGCGTTGTAGACATCTGCCGCACTGCCTGAGTCAACGTTTCTCGTCTATCACAGAAGATTTGTATACAATTATGTCTGTATTTGAAATCATTCATAAGTAATAATCATTTGGATTTCCTAAACGCAATCAAATTATTGTTTGATCCACTTTGATATCAATTCTATAAAATTTGAGAGAAAAAACAAAAAAAAGAATAAAGGAAGTGTTTTAAAAAATGAATAAATACACTGATGAACATAAGCCTTTTCTCTTTATCATGTTATGTTAGAGTGTTTGTCTTAGATATAGACAAATATTGACCAGTCAAGGGTATTTAGTTAGGAACAAAGCTGTCATAAAAACGAATTCTAGCTATAACTTTCTCTCACTAGTTTCTTGGACTTGAACTCTGAACTCTTAACGTTGATCTGGAACAGAGAAAAGAGCAGGGTCGCTCAAGTGCACTTAAATTACAATCAGCGAGGGGGGTGGACTTAGGGGTGTGGGTGGCCTAAATTACTCGCATTACCTATTGGCAGCACAACTCCAATGGGTGGCAAAATCACTGGCTAACTTGCATCCGGGGCAGACTTAGTGAACGCAGTCACAGATGGGAAAAGATAAGATTATCAGTATTTTGTTATCTACTGGCAGGTGTGGGTAACGTGACCCCCCCCCTCCCACCCCCCCCTGTGCTCATATTCGCTCCAGCACCGTGGTGGGAGAAATTCTACTGCAGGTGTGGACAGCAAGGGTTATATTGTCCCATTAAAGCTTTAAGGTATGAAATTGAGCTTCTAACATCCAGATGGGAGTGATACAACTTAGTTAAGGTAGAAGACTGGAATGAAGCTAAGACACTGAAAACATTTGCAGATGTTGCAAACACATACAATGTACCAGCAGGTCCTGGCATATGGCAGCTTAATTGGTGCAATGCATTAAAAAATGGAACCTAACGATAATGACAGAACCATAACATATTGCAGGTTACATGTGCTATTGACCACAAGAAATGCCAGGAAAGCAATCGCCAAGATAAACTATGCAATTTACAATGACTTGGATAGAAACCATGCCAGTCTGAGAGATAAATGGACTTGTGATATGGATCAAGAATTCGGCGATGGGGACTGGGAAGTTGCTTTAGAGTATTCCACATATTTTCAGAAATGCCAGCTTTAAATTACAACAGTATTGATTCCTGCACAGGGCATACCTCATTCCAAGAGATTGGGTCTAATTTATCATCCAGTTAGTACTCGCTGCCCTAAATCTGTCCTGGTCAAGCCCTGTGGTGCCACATTATTGGTAAACCGTTATCCACAAGCTCAAGCATATGTTGGGAAAGACCGTCCTATTGAATCCGCAGAGTTGCCTCTTAAGTCTACTTACTCCCTCGAACAAGACAGTTTGCAATAAATTCCTTTACCTGCCTTTGTTATTAGTGAAAAGGGACACTGATATATCCTGGGTGTCTCCAACAGGCCCCAGCCTATAGAAATGGACAAGGGAAGTAACATTTGGACTGCAATAGGAATGTAAACAATGCGTGTGGAAAACCATAAGTGTATGGACAAATGTGAACACACCCAGGGGTGGCAGGAGGTACTCTTATTTTGGAAACGGGGTGACACTAATCGTACTAAAGAACATTCAGGAAAACCGAACAGGGGGGCTCCATCAGTTATCCTAAGATGAAGAGTTATTATACAGCAGGGATACCTAAAAGCGTGGGAGTGGAATGAAACTACTGTCCCTTTTGAACTAGGACAGGGTTTGCAATACCCTGGAGTACAGCATGTCTGAATAAGTCTGCCCCCACCCTTAAATGAATCCCCTAAAGTCAGGATTACACTTTAACAAAGCAGTATTTCTCTTTGTATTAGAATGGAACAAGCAAGGTTGACTATCTCACAGTTGTGTGTTAGACATACTGAGTTATAATTGTTGTGTGTTACTAGGTTAGACGATTGAATAAACAGTTCAATGTGATGGCATGCAGAATTATGTAGAAATTCATGACCATGTCAGCAAAATGATATGGATGATGCAACTGTACAAACTGTTCTGTTTCTTTAATATTAAAATGTATAAAAATTGTATACAAAAATATAATTCCATTCCAAGGAATCGAACGCCTTAGAGGTGTCCAGTGATGAGACCGCTGTGGGTACTGTCACTCTTGCAGTGCTTGCCATACAATCTCATGATGTTCAAGCAGGTGCTCCTGTTGGGTATACATTCTGATTGATCTGGAGGCACCATTTTTAGTGACAGTCACCCCAAGGTTTCGGTTCGACTTTTAGCTGATATTTTGGTTTCAAATGTTAAGAGGGATATGGGCATATAAGAAACAATCATTCCAAGGTATATCCGCCTCAAACACTGCATGAACATCATCCATATCTCGATATCCTGCTCCTACTTCCAGCTCAATACAACCAAGACAGAATTCCTGTCATTTGTAATACAAGATGCAATACAAACCTGTCTCAAGGACATGATCTTTGACAGCTTCGAGCTCCAACTTCTTACTGAATGCAAATCACTTTTTTCACCCTATACACCAACCTTCTCTCAATGAACACATTGCTAAAACAAAACAAAGATAGCCTGGTACCATCTCACTCCTCTAAAGAAAGTCAAACTGTTTCTGTCTTAATGTGACTTCTGGGAACTGCTGTTCAACCCCTTTAACTCTTTAACTCTTTTATCTGGAGCCTATTCCATGGCTTCCCAAATTCCACACTAGCACCCCTTAGGGGTATCGTTCACATCGCAGCATGTTTCATCGAGACCCTCAAGAAGTATGAACACATTACCTCTGTCCTAATGAAACACCATTGGCTTTCCTTGTTGGCCTGCACCACCTTCAAATCCAGCCGTATCGTTTACAAATTCATCACAACCAGCACTCCTGCTCATCTTGTGGATAAGTTCACAGTTTCTGGTAGTTCTCAGTGCATCCGCAGCCAGGACACAATCAGACTACAGACTAAGAAGTTTAAAACCGAAAAGAACATGAAAACAGCTCTTCTCCTTCTGCGCTTCCCGGATCGAAAGCATTTTGTGTTTGCATATTCCGCCCTAAGTGCGCTGGGGATGCCCAGACGTGGGTCCCAGGCACTCCACACCACTGGAGTCAAGCTAGCCGGGCTGATGAGAGGTGTTACCTCGAATCCGGTCCGGTCCTCGGATGCTTGATTCCGTTCTGGGAAGGACATGGCTTTTGTAGTTCGGACTGGACTGTTCCCATGGGGCACAGGGTCAGAGCTGATTTGCATATCGCCATTGTCTAACCCAGGGTGGTGTGGAGTGCAAAAAAACGATGGATTTGGGCCCAGATCTTTGGACTGGGTTGAGTGTGTGACATTGATCCACATTCGGTCCATCACCTGTTGTGTTTGCATATTCCGCCCTAAGTGCGCTGGGGAGGCCCAGACGTGGGTCCCAGGCACTCCACACCACTGGAGTCAAGCTAGCCGGGCTGATGAGAGGTGTTACCTCGAAACCGGTCCGGTCCTCGGATGCTTGATTCCGTTCTGGGAAGGACATGGCTTTTGTAGTTCGGACTGGACTGTTCCCATGGGGCACAGGGTCAGAGCTGATTTGCATATCGCCATTGTCTAACCCAGGGTGGTGTGGAGTGCAAAAAAACGATGGATTTGGGCCCAGATCTTTGGACTGGGTTGAGTGTGTGACATTGATCCACATTCGGTCCATCACCTGTTGTGTTTGCATATCCCGGATCGAAAGCAACATCTTTTGAGACTATCTCAGAGCTGCTCCAATTTAGGAAAGAGTTGAAGACTCACCTTTTTTAAAGCACCCAAAATGTCTGGAAAAGGGGTAATTTCCCCATCCCTGTCATCTGACATTGTTTGTTCAGTCTTCCCCCATCATTATCAGGCTTTTTGGCAGATGCAGTAGTAACAGGCCCAGCTTATGTAGGTTCACAGACTGGATCTTGGGTAGGAGGTACACCGAGCAGAGGATCAGCTGTTCTTTTCATGTCTCTTGTCAGCCTGCGAAACAACCCATTGGGTCCAATCATGTCTGCTTCACCACAAATGTGTTTACTTTCTTAAAGAGTATTGCTAACCCTGTGCAATTATATGTGAAGCCTGAACCAAAAATTGCAATAGCACCTCGCTACCATCAGCAATTTATACCTTTTAGATGTGTCTCTTAGAATGCAAATGTAATATTACTCCTTCCCTTGACAGATCCATGGGCTGTGCCCCCTGTAACTTTGTTCAGTCCTGTTGTTTTTGAGGGGCATCTCTGTTACAGATTGCTATATTGTAGGTCAGCTGTGGTTATTAAGGTACAAAGAACAAATGATGTACAGAATGCATAACAATGTCATACATTCACCCCAGTACAGAGATCTGGGCCTAAATCCATCGTTTGTTTTGCTCACCCTGCCATTCCAGTTTGGATGATGAAGGGTAATACCAAGAAACTGGTTCCAGGATGCTTGTTTCCGGTCCAGGGAGGACCTGGCTTGGCAGTTTGGTCTTGACTGTTCCCATGAGGCACAGGGTCAAGACTGATTTGCATTTGGCTGGGTCTAAACTGGGGTGGCATGGTGATCAAAAGAACAAATGATTTAACTCTGATCTCTTGACTGGGGGGTGAATGTATGATTTATTCAGCATTCCGTCCATCGTTTGTTTGCTTAGCACTTTTCACTCTTAGTGGGATGGGTATGCCCAGACGTGGGTCCCTTGCTCACTGTGCCACTGGAATCAAGCTAGCTGGCTGATGAAGGGTAATGCCCAGAAACCGGTCCCAGGATGTTTGTTTCCGGTCTAGGGAGGGCCTGGCTTGGCATTGACTGTTCCTATGAGGCACAGGGTCCAGAATGAATTGCATATGGGTGGGTCTAAACTGGGGTGGCATGGTGAGCAAACGAGCGATGGATTTAACCCAGATCTCTTGACTGCGGGTGAGTTTATGATTTATTCAGCATTCCGTCCATCGTTTGTTTGCGTAGTGGTTACTAAGGTGTCCTCCATGTTGGGTATCTCCATGTGTACGTCTATTGCACGGTTGTCCTGTGTGCATCATGGTTATAAAAATAACTCTAACTGATTCTTTCCCTGAATCACCCCCCAGGCTGCCTCCAGGTAAAAAACTATGATGCAAGATACTAACTACCCACTTCTCCAATTTGCAGGGGTCCTGCCACTCCACATCCTCCAATTTTAGTTACATTGGTTTTATTACCTACTACTTTATTTGTACTCTGTAATTGTTACATATCTCAGTGGATATCACATTTGATACAATGATCTGTTTGGGATAATGGTTCAAATGTGTTATCCAGGCTCCATAGATATGCAGTTGAAAAATTTCCCAAGGATTGGGCGGACACAGGAAAGAAACAGAGGGTATGTGTGTTTGGAGAGGGAAGGTATCAGGGTCGCTCTGGTTGGATGTATAGCTGCAATCGCTCCACTTGTGCTTGAAATTGAAATATAAAAGTACAAATACTTAATATCCCAGGGTATCTTTTTCCTACTGAGAAGTGCTGGTAGACTCCCATTAAAAAAATACACTCCTGTTTAGAAGTGCTGATATTCTCCCTTTCTACTTGAAGAAGTGCAGATACTCTGTATCTGTGAGTACCTGCGCGTCTAAAGCACTGCTGCACTGAGGATATTTATGGTGTTCTGGACCCGCAGTGGTCTCTCTTTAAGCACATATCTACTGTGACTATTTTTTGCATTCGTTGTACAACTTGTCCTCCTATGAGACTTCTCTGATTACGTTTTCTCAGCTACCTTCAGTGTGCTCAGACCCTCTAGAGAGCTAAGACACTGAGAACCTTAGCATTTTACTGTACCTGCTGAAGAGTGTGATCCCTGAAAAGATAGACCCCAAAAGAAGCCTACAGCCAGCTCCTCTGCCTCCCCTCCCGACCCACTCCATCAGCTTCTCCATTATTTTCTTGACCTTGTGTCCCCGACCTCTCTTTCTGCATTGACCCTTTGAAGCCACAGGCAGCATACTGGTGGTGGCTGCAGGCATTTCAGTGTCTTGCTTGTACAAACTGGAGCAAATCTCAGTTTTCAAGAAAAAAACTGAAATGGGCAGCTACAAAACATAATGGATTAAGAGGAATCCTCACCTCTAAGATGGCCAATCAACATCATCACGTTGAAGATGTGACTGTCTTTGTTGAGTGGATGCCCCTCATCTACGCTTAAGTTCACTGCTGCTCTAACAGTGTTATTTGCTGCAGTCGTACAGGTTCTATTTATGTGGTTTAACACAACTTCTGTCCAATTAAGATGCGGAAAATCAACATGTGGGCATAGTAGTGTGTCTTGAAGTTCTATTTCTAATGATCACATAATGTCTGGCGAAAGCTGAACTGTCAAGCCAGACGAAAATAGGAGCAATACACAAAAAAGATGGCATTTCTCACAACCCGCTATAAAAATAATTAGAACGTGTCTAAATGGATGAGCGGCTGTGACACCGCAATGGCCACAATCCCAGCTATACCACTACTTTCACCTCCTAAATCGCCTTTCCTGTTCGTCTCAGAAATATGTAGCATTAGCTTATAAGTTCTATTGGAGAAACCTCTATCCGACCCCAGAAACGCCACCATATTCTCCACTTATACCACTAGTAGGGACCCCCAGGGGCAAGGAGAAAGTGTCTGAAACTGAATTGCAGGCATGGTATGCGGCAGGGTTAGATACAGTGGGCGATTTGTATGCGGAGGGCAACCTTCTAACATTCGATACTCGGGCCATGGAAAATTACATATCTGATTGCCAATTTCTTCTACATCCAGCCATAGTGCGCACCTTGACGGCAGCCTGGGGAGACACCACATCTGAGCCCCAAACACATTTACTTATACAATACCTACATGTAATTGGAAAGGGCTCATATGTGGTACACTGGCTAGCGGAGGCTCTCCTGACCCACACACTGAAACTATTGAGCAGACTCCGTGAAAACGTTGGTGACAGCACTTGTGCTGTCCCGCCTTGATTACTGCAATAGCCTTTTTCTGGAAGCCCAGCAGGGGACAGCTGTGGACTGACAAGGAGTGGGCAACAATTGTAGCTGGCTCCACATATATACCACGCAACTCAAGATTTAAACTTATCCAGACATACATAATACACAGGGCATACCTTTCCCCAGATAAGATTCATGAATATTTTCACCTCAATACTTCTGCTTGCCCGAGATGCAATCTAATTGGTGCTGATCTGTTGCACATGCTGTGATCTTGTACCTCATTACAGTCATACTAGCATGCAGTAGTGGATGCTTTGACAAAATGTACCGCAACACTATTACAGTTCAATTGGGAAACCTGCGTGTTAGGGCTATATCCACGGACTGAAAAGAATATAGTAGTATCCAGATTCAGAGATCTGGGACTGATAACGGCAAAGCGCTTTATCACGAAACGGTGGAAACGCACTGACCCTCCAGCACCGGCTAACTGTGAGAAATCCCTTACGGTATGGGCGCAAGCTGAGAACGCCACGCTGCACAAGGAGGAAACTGCGGGATTGTGCAAATACCCGATTGCGCAGGCCTGGAACGATCTCCTCAAAGCACTCTCGCGGCCAGACACAGCAGGACAAGACTCCCAGCCCCCTAGCGACGCTGATGTGGCCCCAGCTCAATAAGGCACTCCCCCACCCCTATACTCCCCCTCCCCCAGTCTGCATGGCACTATGCACTGTCTGCCACCAACCAGGACGGAACCGCATGAAGCACACTGACCGCGAGATACCTCACCCTGCACATTGCTATTACATCACAAGACTTCGCTATTACTCTTCCTGATTTTGTACTGTATTGACCTTCATACTCCTAGACACCTGCAATACGGCATGGCTGCCATGAGCTACAGATAGCGATCTTTTCTTTTCTATATTCCTTTTTTTCCCTGTTAGTTATAGTTTGGTTAAACAGGCATCATATTTAGATCCTTGGCACAGTTATTGCACATAGAGAAAACGAGAAACGTATACAAAGCAACCATGTTCATGCCTGAGCAAAGATGCGAATATGGACAGCATGTCCATATGTAATAATTTGTTCTTGATACGAATGCATACATTATACTGTTCTCA
Source organism: Lissotriton vulgaris (assembly GCF_964263255.1). Lineage (NCBI taxonomy): Eukaryota > Metazoa > Chordata > Amphibia > Caudata > Salamandridae > Lissotriton > Lissotriton vulgaris. The sequence continues at coordinate 614,520,822 of NC_141695.1, read as the reverse complement.
GTATTGTTGGTGTACACTTGATATGGTGCAACACACATGTATAATGTGCTAAATGTCATTTGGATTTGAGTTACCATCTTATGCAGATGATACGCAGATTGTGGTATCTCTGCTTCCGGGGAGAGAAGAAGGAACAGCTGCCAGGTTCCAGTACTGCATGACTGCGGTGAGCTCGTGGATGGCAAGTAATTGCCTAAAATTGAACTCCTCTAAAACCGAGGTTCTCCTCTTTGGTGCTGATGTTAGTTTCTGGAGCCCTAAATGGTGGCCCGACGATATGCGAGTCCCACCCATCCCGGCAAGGAGTTCTTATTGACAGCCAACTATCCTTCAAACCTCAAGTGAACGCAATAACCTCCTCCATTTATTGGGTCATAAAAACTATTAGGAAGGTTCTCCCCTTCCTATCAGACAGTAGCAGGAAAATGTTGGTGACAGCACTTGTGCTGTCCCGCCTTGATTACTGCAATAGCCTTTTTCTGGAAGCCCAGCAGGGGCTGCTCAGTAAACTACAGGTGCTGCAAAACGCGTCCGTTCGATTGATTACTGGCCTGCCCAAGTTTGCGCCGGTGGCACAGGAACTGAGAAAACTGCACTGGCTCCTGGTGCGCAAACGGATAATGTTTAAGTCACTGTGTATTGTGTACAAGGCAGTGCATGGACTGGGTCCATCTTTGCTCCAACAGCACTTTCAATTGTACACGCCAGTCAGACAGCTGAGGTCGGCCAACAAAGGGCTAGTTAAGACTATCCGGATTAGGAAAGCACGATGGGGAGGCAGAAGCTTCATCTCTGGAGCCTCCTCTGCCTGGAATGCCCTGCCCCTGGCCTTGAAACAAAGTACGAACCTGATGGCCTTCAGGAAAAATATCAAAACCTGGCTTTTCGGCCTTTAGAAACCGACAGTCACTTTGGGGAGACATCATATCATTTCAGCGCCAGGACACCGCTCAGTAACAGTGCGCTTTATAAATGGTATAAATAAATAAATGTACTTGAAGAGAAACATTTCAATAAAGAAAATGTTTATAAAAAATAAAAATAATTATGTTACTCAGTTGGGCAACTTCCTTTGATCTTCTGCAGTTTGCCTCTACCAAGTCTAGTCAATAGATGTGCAATAGATAGCCCCTGCAGGATACTTTGTAGCCCAGCATTAAGTTGCCTTTAAAAGATCTTACATTTTGCATATAATCACCACTTTACCTGACAAACAGCAATTGAGTCACTTGTAGTGTTTGCTTCAGGTCACCTATAACTTGAATAAAAACACTTTTACATAGTTTGCCAAGAACTAAGTAGTTCTACAATATCGTATGCTTAAAATACAGCAATGCTATACTAGTTCAGCTTTACATGGCACATTATTACTGTTAGAATACTGCTCTCTGGTATATCAGATTTACGCTTTATCATACGACTACTCTTCAGTAGTATGCCACATGCATGGCACTACCATGCAGTGCTGCAATACAGTGCACCAAAACTGCTGTCTTGCTATAAGAAACTAGTGCTACTGTGCGTCTACTAACAAACGTTGCCATATGAATAGTACACACCTCACACCTATATACACAGTTAACTGCACCGCCGTAAGGACACTCAGATTGCAAAATAGGCCATGTTAATGTGGCTAATACTGCATTACTGTGCTGAAGACTAACCATTTATTTATTTATTTTTAAAACAAATTTTATTCGGTTTTATACATTCCGCCTTACTTAGTCACAACCTTGATCAATTCTATCGAAAAACATTCCCCTCATATGCAGGCAGCCCCTGGTCTCGAACACGCTTTACTATCCACTCCTTAAGTAAGAATATGCGGTCAATGTTGATTGCTATGTCCCAATGATATGTGGAACCCCAACTATGTAAAATACCCCCTTCCCCCTCCCTCCCCACCGGTGTGTGTTCCGCTATGGTCTGTTTCGTCTTGCAGGTAAAGGAGTCACGTCCTTATAGTCGGTCAGTGCACCTGGTCAGGTTCGGGGCCTGCCACTGTTTGTGCAACCTCCTCCCTGTCACCCTCCGCCTGATAATCTTGAAGTGCTTGCACTAATGTGTCCCATGCCGCCGCTGCCTCTAATGCTCTCCCATTGTTTAATCGTCTAGCCTGCTGGTATCTGAGTGTGCTTTCGCTGCTAGCCCATTTCAGAAACTCAGCCCTCCACCGTCTGCCTCTAGGCCCTACTGTCGCCTTCCAGTGCCTCGTAATTTCTCGCTTCGCCAGCATTAGCCCCATGTCCACAAACTTACTTGATATTTTGGTTTTCGACGTATGGGGGAACCAATGCAAAACACTAGTGGCCATATCAAAGGTCAACTGTCTCTCCGTGATTACAGTTAGTGCTTCCCCTACCTCTGCCCAATAGTCTCCTAGCGCAGGGCACGCCCACCACATATGCATCAAGTCTGCTCCTATATACGCACACCTAGGACATGCCGCTTCCGCCACCGCAAAATATTTCCGGATTTTCCCCGGCGTCAAGTAGGCTCTATGGAGAATATAGAAGGGCACCAGTTGGAATCTCGCATTTCTTGTGCTCTTCCAGGCTCTGCGTACAATCTGCGACCAGGCCGTTTCAGGGATAGCTCTACCTATATCTGCCTCAATTTTCTCTCTCAAGTTCCCTAGGGGCGCCAGTCCTTCATTGAGCATTCTGGTATAAAGGCATGTTACCGCCTTAAAAGTCCCGGCTGCCATCATGGTATATTGGCATGCCATGGTCGTCTTAGGTTCCGCCAACCCCGTCCTCCAGTGTGCTTGGAGTGCCCTAGTCAACGCTGCATACAGTAAAAAGCCCCTTCTTGACAGATCATATCTCTCCCGCAGTGCCTGAAAGGACAAAAACGCCCCATTTTCGTACAGGTATCTCAGTACCTGAATCCCTGCATCTTCCCATTCTAGCAAAGGGGTCGAGTCCCCGCCGTGCGGGAGTGCCGTCACCATTCCCAATGGGATCTCCGGGGCGTACGAGTGTATCACCCCCGCCCTGCGCCGAGAGCGGTCCCAGCAAAGCCTTAGTATCTTCTCTTCCGTTTGGAGACTCTTTATACCCAATTTCTGCTGCATCACTATGAAGCACAGGACAAAACGTGGAATTCCCCTGCCTCTTTGCTGTTCAGGGCCTCTAAATTCCTGCGCTATTGCTTGCGTTAAAACCTGGAGCTGGGCCGCCAAGTAATACAGCTCAAAGTTCGGGACTGCCAATCCTCCCTCAGCTTTGGGCCTGATGAGTGTAGCTTGTGCCACCCGACGCCTCCCGGCTCCCCACAGGAAACCCACTATGAGCGATTTCAGCTGTTTGAACATGGAGCATGGGATCCATATCGGAAGTGTTCTAAAGAAATATAGCAGTCGAGGAAGTGTTATCATTTTCAGTAAGGCTATCTGTCCCGTCACTGACATCGGGAGGGTGGACCAGAAGACCATACTACCTTTCAAGGCTCTTATAGCCCGGCCCACGTTACCTTCTAGCATATCAGCAGCAGTGTGGTATATATGTACTCCTAGATATTTCAAGCATGTGGGTTCCCATCTGACATCTCTATTCGTAATGGGCTGGGGTTCACCTTGTTTCACTGGGAACAGGCATGTCTTCCGCCAGTTTACTCTCAATCCCGAAACGTCTCCGAAATCTGACAACAGGGACCCAGCTCTTGTTAACGCCCTTCCTGCAACTTCTAGAAACAACAACAAGTCATCTGCATATAGTGATATAAACTGTCGATCTCCTCAACACCTCAGTCCATTGTAGTGGCCCCCCAGTCGGATCTAGCGGTTCTACGGCCAGTACGAACAATAGAGGGGAAAGCGAACAGCCCTGCCTGGTGCCGCGGGCCACTGGGTACTGTGAGGATATCAATGTTCCAACTCGCACTGTAGCCACAGCAGACGCGGATAACACTGCCGTCCACTGGACAAAGTCCGGACCCAGGTCAAAGCGTCCCAATGTCCTATATAGATATCGCCATTCCAAGCTGTCGAAAGCCTTCTCTATGTCCACTGATAAAATCATTGGTTGCCGGACCTCCCACTGATCTTCCTCGAGCAACCTCACAAGCCTTCGAACATTTGTGGATGTGTTTCTCGTTGGTATAAAACCAGCCTGGTCCTCATGTATCGGCGTGGTCATATGGCCCAACAGGCGGGTCGCCAAGATGCTGCTCTACTATTCTGTAGTCCGCATCGATAGCCGGCGGTAGGAGGCCGGGTTCGTCCCCTCCCGACCCGGCTTCAAAAGCGGGATCACCAGTGCCTCTCGCATAGAGGCGGGTAAGTGTCCCCGATCTTTCGCTTCCCTGTAGACTTCCAGTAGCCTCGGCGCCAGCAAGTCTATAAATTTTGCGTAGAATTCTATCGGAAAGCCATCTACACCTGGCGTCTTATTCCTGGCCATGCGTTTAATAGCCCCTCTAATTTCCTCTAGCTCTATTGCCCGGCCCAAGCAGATTGCTTGCTCACGCTCCAATTCCGGGAGTAGGATTTCCTCCAAAAAGGAATCTATCTCTAGGTCTCCAGTCACTAGTGAGCTCTCATAAAGCCCCTCCTAGTAATTCAAAAAGCGGTGCAAGATCTTGTTTTGGGTATGTACTGTCTCTCCATCTTCCCCCTCAAGAGCCAAAATAGAAGAGCCCCTCTTGTCTGGATTCGCTACCCAAGCCAGCAAGGTCCCTGCTTTGTCTCCCTCTGCATGAGCCCTCGCTGTGTAAGACTTGTAATCGAAACAGCGCAATCGTTCCACCTCTGCTGCGACCGCCTCCTTTGCTGCCGTGAGTTCGGTCTGCAGTTCAGAGTGGTTAGGCCTAGATAGTTCCGCCTGTCGTAACTTTTCATCAGCTCGGCTCAAGTCTTAGAGGAGCACTTTACGTACTCCCGCATATTTTCCTATACATAGGCCTCTGATGACCACTTTACAAGCATCCCACTCCATTGCCCTCGTTGATGCAGAGCCAGCATTTTCGACGAAATAGTGATCAATCCCTTCGCCCACTTCCCTTTGAAAGATCTGGTCCTCTAGTGTATCAGGGCGTAGTCTCCAGGTGGGTATACTCGACAACCCCGGCATCCAATGCAAGGTGAAAAGCAACGAGAGATTGTCCTGGTAAGATACTCAGTTCTTAATATAGCAGGCAGCATTATTGGTGAGCACACCACCGTGTCCAGTCGGACAAGGAGGTCGTGCATTCCAGAGAAGTAAGAATAATCTCGATCTCGTGGGTGTTGAATTCGCCATGCATCGACTAGTCCCCAGCTATTCTGCCAAGCGAGCCTGCCATTAGTCAATCTGTGCACCGGGGAGTTGGCCAACGGGCGGTGGGATCTATCCAGAGATATGTCAGTTATAGAGTTAAAATCTTCCCCCGGCACTAGTGAGCTCGCAAGATAAGATGTCAGCGAACTGGAGAGCTGCATCAAAAAACCCACTTGCTCTACGTTAGGCACATATACACTGCAGAAGGCTATGTCCCTACCCCTTAGCCTGCCTTCTATGGCCACATATCTGCCTGCTGGGTCTATTGCCTGCCTCGTCATCTGGAAGGGGACCCCTGCTCTGATCCAGATCAATGTCCCCCGTGCAAACGCCGAATATGTGGTATTGTACACCTGCCCCCTCCAACGCCTCTGCAGAGCCAGGCCCTCCGCCATAGTCAAATGTGTCTCCTGGAGCAACGCTATGTGTACTCACCTGTGAACTAAATATGCGTGTACCTTGTGCCGTGGTGTCATAGTGTGTAAGCCCCTTACGTTCCAAGTAATACAACGTAAATCAGCGGTATCTCCCATTCCCCACAAGTAGGATCTGCATGTCCCAGCGTGCTCATGCTACCACACCGATGGGATTTCCCCCCTAACAAACTCCCCAACTAACCCCATTACCCACCCCCCAAGAACAGGACCTAGTGAGTTACCGCTAGTGCCCATCCAAACCAACAAACATTCTCGCATACTACTAATCCCAACAGCAGTCGCTGAGGGTACACCTTAAGGGCAACGAGGGAGGACTGGGTGCCGACGGGCCTCCTTCCAGCGTATGAGTGCTTCGCACGTCAGCTTGAGCCCTGGATACATAACAAAAACAATTTAAATGATCCCTCCGCCGCCCTCCACCCACATTCCAAGACCCACAGCGGCGAGTCCACCTGAGCCGCAAAGTTCCGCCATGATCAATTCGACAGCGGCCTCAGCCCTCGTCCAACATCCCCTCCGGCTTTTCTGGCGTAACCTTCGGTAGGTGAGCACTGTCTGCCTCAGAGTTTTCGGTGTCAGACCCTTCTTTATCCTTTTTGGAGTCTGAGCCCCTTATAGACAGTTGCCCTCGCACTCCCGACAATGCTGTCCAGGACATCCAGCCGTTCTGTTTCCGTTTGCGTCAACGAGGGCCTCCGCAGGTCTCTCTGTCTACGTCGAAGCCTTCTGGACTTCCTCTGGGGCAGTCGTTCCCCGGGAAGCCGCACCCTCGTTCCGTGCCAATTTTCCCGGCTCTGTATAACTCCAACCAAGCGCAGGCGTCCACCGGAGTGTCATAGAAGTTCGATGTGCCATCAACAATTACTCGCAGCTTGGCCGGGAATAACAGTGAATACTGGAGTCCCTCCTCCCTCAATTCCCTCTTGACAGCTAAGAAGGAGGTCCGGCGTCGCTGGGTTTCGTAAGTGTAATCCGGGAATAAGTTCACCTTACTGTTCCCTACTTGATCGGGCCGTTCACACGTGCTCTCTGGAGCAGATAATCTCTGTCCCGATAGTGCAACAGCCTCGCCACCACCGGTCGCGGGGGTCGACCCTGTTGAGGCGGCATGGCGGGCTCCCTGTGTGCTCTTTACAATGTATAGAAGGTCGAGAGACCCTCAGGAGTCACAACCGTCTTGAGCCAGGACTCAAGATACTGCACCATATCAGCTCCTTCCGTATTTTCAGGCAATCCCACTATGCGGATATTGTACCGCCGATTGCGCCCTTCCACCTCCTCTGCCCTCCTCTCCAGCGCTCCAATACGATCTAGGACATCAGTCATTGTGGCCTTGAGGTCATTTTGCAGTGGTTCGATTGCCTGCAACTTTACCGCCACCTTTTTGACCCTGTCTGCCAATTTACCATGCTCCGCTCGTAACAGAGCTGGAGCTGTAGATAAAGGGGGGGAAGGGGGGAGGGGGGCTCCTGATCCTTGGAGGACAGGAGCAGTGAACAACTGAGATCACCGGTTCTAAGGTAATATATCCTTTAAAATAAGAGATAGTTGTAACTTTGGGAATTTTAGGAGAAGATTGGGCTAATATATTCCCGCTCTCCCTCCCCTTGTCTCAGAATTCGCCTGCCAATTACTAAGACAGAGAAGGAGTCTATTCTTACAATACGACTACATTGAACAAAGCAATTCAGATGGACGATTGATTCGTCCTCACTACTAGAGAAATAAGGTAATATCATGTATACACCTGCGTGATAGTACATAGGCTTGGGGTGTAATACCGGTAGTCCATATTCTGCATTGTTATGTCTTGCAGGATCCGGTCTTGATTGAGCACGAGGCTTACGAATTGTAGCCTTACACCTTTGGTTAAGCGATCAACCCTTAATGGTTTTAACTCTTTGATACAATATCACTACAGTGGGGTAATCTCCCCTTTTATATTTCATAGGGTCATCTCTAACCCCTGGTTGCCCAACTTTTAATGTCCTGATGAAGACTCGCACGGTCCAGGTTTAACTCACCGGTTGACCTTAAGTCGAGTCGAAACGTCGACGATACTAATCTCACCTTGGACCCAGCCTCAGCAAAAAAGTGCACACAATCGACAATATTGTTGTGTTTGTATGATTTAGAGATTAGTTGATAGTAAAATTCTATGTGGGCCAGGTTATTGCATTACGGAAATTGTAAAACCGTGATTATAGAAAATTAATGAAATTATCTTGTTTATCTTTTTGATTTTTCTTTTCCTTCTTGATTCACTGCACTTCTTTTTGATCACATCTTTTTGTGCACGCTCCTTTGGGCAACCTTTCGTTTGAAATTATTGATAAAATGATTAAAAAAAAAAATCAGTTTTGTGATTAGAGACAATGAATTAAACATAATTTTTTTCCCCCTTCTTTGATATATTGGTGCTGTAGTGATATTTTCTCTTTTTATTCTAAAGAACTGAGTTCATTTATGATTTGGTGTGGACACATGAGTAACACCCTTAAACTTGAAAATGTTTGAATATGTGCTGATCTACTCTGCTTCTTTAAAGAAATAGGTTCTGGACCATTGTTTACTCTTACCGCATTATACCCAGGTCCTTATCCTTTGGGTTACCCCTTTTTCACAAATGGCTGCAGTTGTTAACAGCAGCTAAAACTACATACCTCTGTATGAGATTCATATATAGAGTTTCATTAGGGTCTTCGCTGTCTCCCATCTTTCTAATTGCCTATATGATCTCACTTCCTCATGTTTTAGACTGAATAACATTGATTAACCCCACATAGAGTGAAGATGCTTATTTTCACTTCTGGGATCCAAATAATTGCCTTCAGGCCATAGATTGTTGAACAAATGGTCAAGAAAGGATGGCCAGAAAATAGTTGTAGTCCAGTGATTCAGAGACTGAGATTCTTACATTACGGCTAATGGAGCCACATTTTGTAATTTTCAATCTATACCAAATATAGTGGTTTCCTCTTAACATTCAGATAAAAGGTGCAACTTTGGAGTTGGCTTTGAGAAGGACCTGTACATTCATCATGAAAGCATATTTTACATCCTATTCACTCCTATAACTTGTCCCTTGTATCAGAAGTCAGTTATATGGCATGTCTCTTACGGATATGAAACTGAAAGGACCAGCCTTGCCAACTTAAAAGTTAATTCACAGATAGTGCTTCAGTATAACTTTGCATGTATCATGCTGTATATCCAGCAGTGCCAGACACCCACCCCTCCAACCTCCTCCATGTCTCTTTTTGGTACCGCTAAGGCAACACGACGGCGCCCGCCAGCCCATACAAATGCAATTAGTAAACTATCCAGGCACTGAAAGAAGTCTATCCTAAGGGGACACAATGAATTCTGGATATGATGCAAACAATGGTGGAGAAATACCATCTTTGCAATGGCCACCCACCCAATCACTGACCAAGGCAGTGTCTTCCAGAAGGCAGTAGACCCAGCTAAACCCCTCTGTACCCTGTCCACATTAAGGCATCTGTATGTGTCCACTGTGTGCCACCCACAGCCCCAAATAGCGAAAGCCTGTTCTCTCCAAACGGATCCAGAGTTCCGGCAACTTTTTGGGCAGCACCACAACCAATCTCCCCAATGGGAGTAACCAGGTCTTATTAATATTGAATTGCTGACAAGAGACGCAACCAAACTCCCTCATAAGTTATGCAGGCGCAGGACCGATTCCACGGATGTGTGTAGATAAGTCAATACATCATCTGCATTTGAAGAAATAATGTGTTTACGTCCACCCACCTGTATACCCCAAGGCTCTAGTTCCCTGCGCAATTATATTCCCATGGGCTCCACGGCCAAGGCAAACATGAGTGGCAAGAGAGGCCAGCGCTGCCTTGTGCCCTTCCCTAAAGCCCAGGCCCCTGAAAGTTCACCGTACACCCGTAGTCACACCACAGGGTCCTTATATAATAGACGGATCAAACCCAGGGACTTTAGGTCAGACCCTATTGCCTCGAGCACTGTCATAACTCTATTGACATTAAGGCCATATCCCAATCACTGCCATTGGTTTCATGGAAGATGTGCGTCTGTGTCCGGAGATAATGGGTCGTGCTACAGGCTGGCATCAAGCTGCATTGGTCCTTGTGAACCAAGCCAGTCTCCCATCTCACACAACCGGTTTACAAGTATTTTACAGAGTACTTTAGCATTGGAGTTGATCATATCCGGGGGATGATAGGAGGACAGATTCTCTGGGGAACGTCCTGACTTCAACATGAAACAAATTATACTGTTGCGCATGGCAGGAGGCAGGGTGCAAACAGCCCTAGCCTCCAAAAACACTTCCAACTATTTCACCGTAAGCACCACGGAAACACTTTGTAGGAACTGAGCGGAAAGGCACCGGGGGTCTGCCATCAACTGCTGACACACCCCACACGTGACTTTATGCAAGCACCTCACACTACCATCTTATGTGCATCCCATTCCGTGACCCTGGGCACAGCGGTGCCCAAATTGCCCTCCAAATATTCATGTATGACTATTGCTTAAGTCTCCAGACTGGCAGAATCAGTCAGTACATCAGAGGGCATGCGCCAACTTCACACCACACACACACACCTTTGTCCCATCGTAGACGCAACATTACTGGCGCATGATCTGACAGAAATCTCCCTTGGTGCTCCTTGGGTATGAACCATCTCTGAATGTACTCCCACCAATAACAGTCGATCCAGTCGACTGTAAGTGTCATGTCAGTGTGTCAATTCATTCCAAGTCTGGTGAAGTGTACGTCTGCTTTCGATCAAGCCTAGATTGTCCATAACCCTAAGTAGTGACCCCTTCATCCAAGGTTTTGTGCCCAACTGGGGAGGGTGCCTATCTCTATCCCCATCTAGGATACAGTTCAAGTCCCCTGCCCAGATTATGGGGTGGCCCAACACTTACCTCCAACAAGGTCTGCATATTGTCAAAATAAAGAGCATCATCGTTGTTTGGGCCATATGTGTTCAGTATGATGATGTCTTTCCCGTCGAGTTTACTCGGGAGCAATAGATAACACCCCCCCACATCCACTTCACTGTAGTTATGATGAAACCGAACCCCAGGAACCACCCATATGGCTACTCCTGTGCATAAAATACGTTGCCATGAAGAGTTGCCCCCTCCTGTCTAATTTGTGTATCTTTTCTCCCATTAGTTGTGGCTCTGGTAAACAGGATTTTCGAAGTCGGAGACACTTATAAAAATGAGTACTCTTTGTAGCGCTTAGTATAACCTCTGAGACCTCTGACATGCACGGTTACAATACTAACTTAGTCAGCCATTTGGTACGACTATCTTACCTTTTCTACCCTATCTGTTCGAATCCCTGAAGAATAATAAGGAAATCATAGCAAAAGGCTGCAGTAGCTTAGAGAGTTCCTGCAAATGCACTGCAATAAACCAACAATCTCCCATCAGAACTCTGTTCACAGCCCCCTGCCCGGACTAACCACTTCTGAACAAAACTGTGTGCTCGCCTATAAATGTTCTACTGACATTGTCACTCTGGGAAGAAGCAGTCTGAGAGCCCCTAAGGCTGGAGACCTGACTTCTTCCTTGCTAATTAGCAATGATGCATGCTTTTGGTACCAATAAATACATTTCACTGTTTCTGAGCAAATCTGCTGTGTCTGGTGAGTTTCATTCATTTGCCCCTCGGAGGGTGCCAGTATTTCCCCATCAGACAGGACTTGTAGCCTAAACCCGCCACTAAATGTGGGAGATCCCCCTCCCATACAAAGCATGCATGATGCGCCACAACTGATACATACAATAAGCAATAACTGTTATTTATCCTTTTGTACCCCCTAATATCCTTCTCGCCGAGAATTGTGGTCTCCCCTGATCCAGTTGCGCTACCATTGATCACCACTTTAGCCATTGTAGATGTTTCAAGGTCCAATCATCAGTCATTGGAGTCTCCAGCACCAATGTGCCATCCTCTTGGACAATGATCCTCGCATGACCCCCCTTCCCCCAATTCATCTGGCAGCTTTCAGCACCCACTCTAACCCCCACGACCCAGGCTTTCGGGATCCTTGTTGTTTCTTCAGCACTTGTCCCACATTTCCAGTCACCTCCATACATCCTCAGCTATGTCAAAAAAGTATGACTTGCCCTCCGAAATTGCTCTCAGACATGCCGGAAACAGGTGCATATATCAAAGACCCATGCTCCTCGGCTGTCTTTTAGCCTCCAAGAAGGACTTCCGCTGGGCCTGTACTTTTTGCCTTCAATCTGAGTAAATGGAGATCTTATCCTCGTACAAAAGTTAGTAGGTTCGCAAGCTGCCCGTAAAAGACAATCCCTATCTCTGTAGTTCAGGGCGCGTGCTATAATATCGCATGGTGGAGGCAAGGTCTCGGGCGAGGGCAGCTCCCAAAGCAAGGTGCACCCTCTCAATTACGATTAGCGTCGACGGGCCAGCAGACTTAAAAGTATCAGGTATCCATGATTCCACAAACCCTTCTCTCACCTTTCTCCACCCTTCGGGAAACCCCAGAAGGCAAATATGTTTCCTGCGTAACCAACCGCCCGCCCCCCCCCTCCCCTCCTACCCGGCGTCCTCCGCCGTGTCTCCAGGGCCCTCGTCTTGGAGGTGAGGACTGCAACCAGTTTTTTCAAACATGTCACTTTAGATTGAAGATCAACAATAACACCTTTTTATTAACCTTATCAGACAGTTTCCGCAAGTCTGCACGTAAGCGATTGACCTCTATAGAGTTGCTCTCAATTTTCCCTGCAAGGGTTGTGCTACAGCCCTGGAGAGCTGCCATGAGGTCTACCCGGGAAGGTTCCTCTGGCAACAAGGCCCCCCCTGCATCATCCTGCAAACTCATGGCACGCCCTGCCCTGGGGAGCGGGCGTTTGTGTGCTGTACTGTTCAATGGATGACGTTGACCCACCAGGAATCTTAATACAGTCTTCCAGCGGGGCCCGCTCAAAGGAGGGCACCCCAGGGGCTCCAACCAGGATAGCACTGCCCCGTGAACAGCAATATTGCCCCAATGCCGCCCCAGCTGCGGCCAGTGCGCTTGCTCCCACCGCCCCACTTTCTCGCTGGACCTCAGAGAAGGTTCACGTCCGCTCCCCCAGTGTGGGCAAGCTCAGCAGCCAGGCACCCGAAAAGGGCCCCACCAGCAACCGCCGGCCCACTGGTGTTCCGTGGCAGTATCCGTCGGGCTGCAACCCTCAGCCCACTGTCTACCCTCGGGAATGTTTCACCAGGCAGGGCCGCACCACCACCGCCAGCTCTCCAATGAGGCAGGATTCACCAGGCTTCACTGCTCCTCTTCCCTACCCGGGAGCGGTCCGCAGGCAGGGGCGACAACCTCTGGGACCAACGCAGCCCACAGACTTGGACCTTCTCACCCCAGTCCGGGCGGCTCACCAGACTTAAGCCCCGGCCAGGACTCTTTGCAGCACCTGAGCAGTGCCAACAGGAGTCGATCACTCCCAACAGGGCTAACGGAGCTCCTCCAATGATCCCCGGCTCAAAGGCTTGGCCTCCAGTTAAGGTCTGGCTGGGCACCACAAAAGAGTCCGGGCAGCCCCCCGTGCCTCGGCCTAGTTGTAGGTCCTATCTGGCCCAGTGAAACCCCCGCAGCTCTGGTTGGTGGGGGGGGGGAGGGAGTGGTGGCACTTATTGACTGCCCAACTTCGCTGCCCCTCTCAATGACGTTGCACCATTAACCTGTGTCTATGTGAGTGCAGATAAGGCGCAGGATAAGAGAGGGCCGGTAGGGTGCCTCTCAAAGACTCGACCTGTTGGCTATGTTGCTTGGTCATGCCCCCCATAGCCTTAATGGGAGGCCTGGACCTATCTGCCCGCAGGGTGTGGTATAGATGAATAACATGGCTCCGACCTCCCATCGAGTCAGCAATGCAACACGCATCTGGCTAGGCTCTGGGGCATCCAGGAACCCTGGCCATATTTCTCATGCCATGGCCTCTATCTTGGCATACTCGTAACCAAGCCAAGGGTCTCCTTCGCCTCTCGTAGAGTGACAAAACAGACAGATTGATATAAGTTACCTAAGGTAATACATCAACTGCTCCAGACAGGGATGATGAAAAAGGAGCGCCAGCCTTTGCAGGTTGCAAGGAGCGTTTCTGCAGGGACGAATCCCGATTGGTCATGGTGAACTTGTTTCAAGAGGTGGCGGCAAAACCGGTGTGCTAGGATTTGCCAGAGTATCTTTTGATACAGAATTTAATAGTGACTGAGGCGGTTAGAGGCTGGGTATTAGCACTACTAGCGCTTTACACATGGACACATAGAGCACTTCACTCTCCAACTTAGAGTGTCCCATTGTGTGTGACATTGTATTTAGGTGACACTTCCTAACATAAAACACAATTAAAAAAATGTGTTATACAGATTGTGCTGGCTGATTCCACTAAGGAATAATACAACTATTTGACGTGATAGTCTACAAAGACAATTGGATACTTCATATTGAATAGTAAGGAAGTACATCGGACCAGAAGAATACAACAGCAATTTTTCCCAATGTGCATCGGGAAGTGGCACTGGCTGCAAAGGTTTGTTGCAGCCTTCCAGTGCATATCCATTAATAATCACGTTTTACATACATTAATGATTGTATGCCCTTGTGTATCTATTGATGGCTATGAATCATATTGCTTTATCATTTTACATGTTGCAGATCTCCTTTTTAGGCATCTTTTAACTGGTCAGCATGTAGTGAAACATGTCATATCCCAGGATTGTATGTATCATGTACTAAAGTTATTTCTGATGCAACTTGTGCATAACCCCTCATATCCAAATTGTCATCCTGGAATGTCTGGATGCCTGACTTCTACCTGGAGAAGCTCTCCATCATTTTTTGCAATACGTCAGCAGCTGAGGCAAGTCCAAAAGGAAGACGTGTGCTCCCAGTGGCGTTTCGTTTCGTTTCAAAGCTTTATTCGACTTTTAGTCATAAAAGCAACCTCCTAAACATCATACAATAAATACTTAAAATACTACATTAAAAAAACATATTAAACAGCAAAAATCGAAAAGCTAGTAATACTATAAAATGTATACATACAGTTTTATAAAATTCCATATAGAAATGTTAAAAATGGACAAGGAAGGTTATACCAGCAGTTAATAAATCATATTATTCAATAGGCCGTGAAGCACGAGATCTTATTACCCACGCCCATGCAAGGAATTTTGCTACGCCTATTACCAGTGGTATTGAGGTGTCAGACATTAAAATTCTTAGGGCCTGTAAGCAAGAACGAGTACCCAAATTCCTACAGGATTGGTTTTAACCACTTTTGGCGCGGGGTCACATAGAGGGGGCAGATGAAAAACAAGTGTGCAATGTCCTCTATTTCATTTTTACAATGATTGCAATAAGCGTCCTTTAGTGGAGACCATTTTTGTGTAAAAGCGTTCACTGGGAGAGTTCCCACCCGAAATTGGAAATATAGTTTCCTATCCAATGGACGTTCAACTACATCCCAGTATTTTTCGTATGATGGAATTTGTTTTGTATCCAAAAAGCGTAAGGTCAGGGAAGATTGCAAACCTTTGCAGTACAGTGTTGCATATACTGACTCCCAGTAAATATCCTTGAGTTGTTTTTTTGAAGGAAATAGGGCAACATCCTTATTACCCCACAAATGGTCCAGACCCAATTTCACCAGCGTGCTCCGCAGTTCATTTAGCCATACAATGGAATGAAAGCAATCAAACTTCACAACATCAAAAAAAGCAGATGCATAGTGACTTAACTCTGGGGTTACCATTAACCGCCTCCAGTATAGCAAGGGACGTAGGCGGGCAATGTCTTCAATATTTTTCCTACCTAGATCCATCTTAAGTGGGATAATAGGTGTACTTTGTGGGGCCCTAACAAGCCCTCGTAAGAATCTATTTTCCGCCCGCCCTAGGTCACCTAGATTTGAAAAACCCCAGAGCTCAGACCCATACAGGCATGCACTTACTACTTTCATATTATAAACTTCAAGTGCACAATTTATAGGTCTTGTCAAAGAAGTATTATGTTTGACTGTAACTGCACCTGCTAGCTGGCTAAATTTTAAAGATGCCATGTTGATGTGTGAATTCCATTTCATGTCATTTTGGAGGGTGATTCCTAAATAAGCAAAGGCATCTACTTTTTCCAGTGGTTCACCCTTGTATTTTATCGTCCCCTTAAAACCTGTTTGGGAGTTCAGGCACATAAATTTAGTTTTGCTGGTATTTAATTCCAGGCCTCGACTATCGCAAAAAACCCCAAAGGCATCAACCGCTTTCTGCAATCCACTAGGCGTACGTGATAATAAAAGCGTATCGTCCGCGAACATAAGTACGGGGACGTGTACACCTGCCATGGTTGGAGCATCAGTTGGAGATTTATTTAAATGCTCCACAATTCCATTTATGTAGATTGAAAAAAGCGTTGGGGCCAGAACGCACCCTTGCCTCACCCCTCGTTCTACTGGGAAGGGGGATGTCACTTCCCCCTGTTTGCCCCACCTTATTTTCGCATAATTATTTTCGTGAAGGCGCACCAGCAAAGTGAGGAGCTCAGGACTTATTCCCACCTCATCCAGGGTTTCCCACAATTTCTCTCTCGGCACCAGGTCAAACGCCGCTTTTAGGTCCACAAAAACTGCATACAATGTTCCCTTTCGCAACGTGACATTTCTCCAATACACGGCTAGAAAATAAAAGACTTGGTCAACACTACTAGTCAAGGGGCGAAAACCCGCTTGATAAGGTGACAGTATATTTTGGTCTTCAATCCATTGTTGCAGTTTATTCTGGACTAGTCGACCCATTATTTTCTGCGCTGTATCAATCAGACTAATGGGTCTATAATTTTTTGCCTGGGTTTTGTCCCCCTTTTTATAGATAGGGATGATTTCTGCCCCTTTCCATGAGGCTGGGACTTCTCCACCCATAGCGATAGCATTTGACAGCATTTTGAAATATGTGCACCAAGAGGCACGGTCAGATAGAAAGACGTCAGCTGGGATGCCATCCATGCCTGGCGCCTTTCCACCCGATACACAATCTAGTGCCAAGTTAACATCCTTTTCAGTGAATATATAATCGCTGAAAAATATAGCTTGGGGGGGAGATATGGATGCATATGTCGAGGCTCTTGCGTACTGAGGTTTAAAAAAATCATTCCAGCCATCTATTGGCACATGATTTTGTGGTTGATCTGCTGTCCCACCCCTATTCCATTTAATTAGGGCCCAAAACCGCTTGGAATCTTTGTTAGTACATGCCTGTTTTAATTCGCTCCATCCCTCTTCATCCCATCTCCTCTTTGCTTGTTTTTGTGTCTGCCTATAGATATCCCTTGCCCTTTTAACAGCTGTTGGGTTTCCTATTTTTAGTTTTTGACTTAAGTTTTGCCTTGCCATTCTACAGCTTTTATCGTACCAGCCTTTAACGGCTATGGATTTTTTGGCTGGGGTATGATCTACTGTTTTAATAAAAAAGCTTTGCAATTTATAGAATAGGTTTTTATGAGCCTCCATCATGTATTCCTGGAAATTACGAGTCCCAGATTGCACTATGATGTTACTCACTTCCTCTCTTACTTGGCTTTTCATATTTTCTAGGTTCCTTTCATCTCTTAACAACATTCCCCATTTCAGGTGTCTTTGATTATTTGAGCAGACAAGATCTCGTGTTACCATCAGCTTTTTATTAGTGGGTACTCTAGACTCTTGATAAGGATGGAAAGTCATATAGAGGGGGTGGTGATCACTCTCTAATCGTAGGACGACTTCCATGTCTAGTAGTTGGGGCCATGCTCTTACATCAATTAAGAGATAATCAATCCTACTTGTGGCACGACCATTGTCAAAAGTGGAGTTCCCTTTTTGGTCGGATTGTGTTCTCCCATTCACAGCTCTCAAGCCTCTAGAAAGGCAGAGGCTCTTAATTCTAATGGCCGTGGCACTCCACCTTTTTATAGGAGGGAGCTCCAATTGTGGTATTCCCCATCTACTATCCTCCTCCTCCGTTAGGCTCCCATCCTCTTCACCTAGGGGCTCAAAGGTTGAGTTAAAATCACCACCCACTATAATGTGTGGATTAGAACAGAGGGTTTCAATGTCTTGTTCTAGAGTGGAAAAGACATCAGAAGGAATACCTGCACTAACCCCCCTGGCATAGATATTATACAAGGCTGTTTCTTGTCCATTAGGCCATTTGATATTTAGTGCTAGAATATCATTTGATGTTATTTGCCTTTGTGATATGGTACAGGACAATGCTTGACGAACCCATATCGACAATCCTCCAGAGGGACGTCCCTTTCCACCTTTAAGTGCAGGTTTAAAAAAATTTAAATACCCCACTCGAAAAACTGGGTCGACTGACCAGGTTTCTTGTAACATAACTATGTCGTGCATGTCTATATAATCAAGCCAATCAGGGTTATCTATTTTGCTAGCTATACCTGCTATGTTCCAGGATATAAAAGTTAGTGTACATGCCAACTCCGTATTTATACTGACAACCCTTCTTGATGGGCCCCCCTGCTCAGGTCCTGTATTAACCCCAGCTACTGGACTAGTGTTGATAAGATCCTCTGGCCCTAATATAAATATGTTGCTATTTGGACTTTTGGGGACCATGTGGCCGGGATCCATGTTTTTATTATTTTGGACCATAGGATTGTCTAGTTGGCTTGTAGGATGTCGTACCTCATTTTTCACTAATAGTCCTTTATCCATTACGAGTCAGTCACACTCATTTAGATTAGACAATGCTGTATATCTGAATAGTAAGGAAGTACATCGGACCAGAAGAATACAACAGCAATTTTTCCCAATGTGCATCGGGAAGTGGCACTGGCTGCAAAGGTTTGTTGCAGCCTTCCAGTGCATATCCATTAATAATCACGTTTTACATACATTAATGATTGTATGCCCTTGTGTATCTATTGATGGCTATGAATCATATTGCTTTATCATTTTACATGTTGCAGATCTCCTTTTTAGGCATCTTTTAACTGGTCAGCATGTAGTGAAACATGTCATATCCCAGGATTGTATGTATCATGTACTAAAGTTATTTCTGATGCAACTTGTGCATAACCCCTCATATCCAAATTGTCATCCTGGAATGTCTGGATGCCTGACTTCTACCTGGAGAAGCTCTCCATCATTTTTTGCAATACGTCAGCAGCTGAGGCAAGTCCAAAAGGAAGACGTGTGCTCCCAGTGGCGTTATGAAGGTATTGATGCTCATTTGTGAAAGGCATCTGATGGTATGCAGAATGTATATCAATGACTGAAAAGTACTTGGCCTTACCAAGATTTACTAACCGGTCTTGAATACTTGGTAAGGGATGACTGATTAATAGATTATATTTAATGTGCGAAGGTAGACATATAAATCCAAACTTCTAAACGTTTTGTGGGTCAGCACGCCTGGTGAAACCCTTTATGAGGGGTCTGTTGGTTCAACGATACCATCAGAACAGAGATTATATAAAAGATTTTTTTAAGGTCACATCAAGTTGAGAAAATTTGCAATAGTACAAAAAGAGAAGCTTGTTCTTTTGAGCATAAGGGATGACCTTAAAAAGATCATCCGTTCTATTTAGGGGGGGTCAGTGCTTGGTGACATCATTGTGAAGCAGCCCTAAGAAGGCCTCAACATGCATTCGAGTCTGCAAGCTACCTAATCATAAACATGAATAGTACAAGATCTCTCTTTTCCTCTCCATCTTAAGGCGCTGCATCTCGAAACCCTAGTGATCCTAATTGGGGTTCTCGAACTTTGTATGAGGCAGATGGTTTTTATTTGGCCTGTGGTAAGTGACTGCAATTTAGTGCTTGTGTGGGTGGATGTTGTTCAATGTGCTTATGTTGCTCCATGTTGGTGCCTATGATTCCATACTTCTGTCTGAGATTTGTATTTTTGTTTGTGGCTTCAACTTAAGCTTTCTTTCATTATGAGCGGCTATGTTACCTGTAGCTATATTTGTTCACAGTTCTGATGCTTATTTTGACAGAGTGAAGTCCTACATTACACACATTTATACTCTTGATGGTGCATATATACTCTGCACCCAGAAATATTTTTCATGTACTTTCCTGTATCCCCCAGGCCGTGCTGCTGTGACTGAGGCTGGTTGATGTTGAGAAGGTCTGCCAACCGAAGGGGCCAGTGGGATGTCCAGACCCTGCTCACAGCAAGACGTGAGCATGGAGCCACTGGAGAAGAACCAGGTAGGAAACATTCTAGTACACTGATCATGAACTTTAACTTTGAGATTGCATGGGAGCACGATGTTAAAGGACCTTTACACATCTCTGGACATGGATGAGGATTGTAACTGCAAAACAATTGCTCTGATTGCACAGATTGAACAGATACATTAGAATTAGCCCATGTAGTAGAGGCTTGTATTTACATGGACTTGCAGACCTAGGATTTACACCCAGGTTTCTACGGTTACTTATAGAAAAGTTATTTTGCTTATTATGTTGGGGAAATGATCATAAACTGGGGAGTGTGGCTACAGTTAGATACTGTCCGGTTGGGTATACAGAGTTGAAAACCCTGAAGCCTTTTTAACCAAGAGGTTCTTGACCTACACCTTGGTCTCCACATGTCCTCATAGATCAAGATCTCTAGTGACTGTACAATTCATGGTAAAGTAACAGAATTTCTGGTAGATACCTTTTTTTTTTTTTTTTTTTTTTTTTTTTTACATAATACTTAGTATATTTTAGACCAGTAGCGACTAATCGCCAGTCAAGAGGAGATCATTTGAAATCATTTTGTTCGGTCAGTGTGGGCCTCAAGGGCCCTTCCTCATGTTCCAGAGTTTAGTAGGATCATAGTATGTTCTGTTGAAGTATTTAAACTGTATTAACCTCATTTTGGCAGAAATGGCGAGACCTCTCGCAGCCATCTTTGGCCTCAGAAAACTCTTAATCCTGAAGAACTCCCACATTCCCTTGCTACTTACACCTCCAGTGTCTCAGGGAATCCGGGGAATTAGTCACCAGGGCTCTGTCTGTGCGGTATATACCTTTCTTTTGTGAAGTGGTGTCATTGTGATCTTAGGTTCCAGGTGGTGTTGGAAATCATGGTGGAGCAGAGAATAGTGATAGCATTTAAACATATGCAGGGCATGCTCCTCCGTTGCTTGAGGAAGTGATTTAATGTGGTTACCTGTCCACGCATCCCTTACTTTAGAAAGCAATCTAAATCCATGCCCTACAGCTTGCCAGGCATGATAGATGTGAGAGCCAGGTTCTCTGCCACAGGGAGGTTTCCCTTGTGATTCTTTTAAACCATCGGATGTACTTCAAGGCAGTCTGTCAACAAGTGAGCGGAATTCTGGCCCACTCAGACAGACTCTGGGGACAGAGTAGCCACACAACTGTCTCAAGATCCCAGGATTGGAGAAGATCTGTGTCTCGACTGTGCATTGGGTCATGGCAGTTTTTGAAGACCCAAATGCACAGTAGTAAACGGCGGGCGTCCTGCACACCAAGACCCCAATTTTATGGCGCATCTATGCATTTTGATAGTGAGACTCGTGACTGAGTACTGCCCAAAAAATATCCTAAGGAGGGAATTTATGTCTGAAACCAGGCACACAGGGATAGAGCATGGGTAATTTTGAAGCGTGTAGAGCAATCGTGGAAAAGGTCCCCCTTGCCCATTATAGGTAGGAGCAACTTCTCACTGGCTTCCAATTCGTTTTTAATTTCGGTCAGTAGTGGTGCAATGTTTAGGTCCCAGCATTGCTTTGGATCTCTGCAAATGTTTATTTAACGTGATCATTGGATTAACTTAGTGCCGGCCAGGCTGGAAAATCAGGATGACGCCAGACATTCCTAACATATTGTGACTTTGACCAATTAAGTTGAAAACCTACTGCGTCCTCTGTTGAGACCAAGAAAGTCAATCTGCCTTGAGGTATAACATTCTGGACAATGTATGTATAAGAGCAGAAAGTCCATGTACAGCAAGATGCGATCTTCACAGTCACCTAATTCCCCTTACCAAGGTATTGTAACTGATCCATTCCACCAGTGGTTTCACTGTCAACGCAAAAAGGAGTGGGGGAAGGGGTGACTGTTGTGGACTTCATCTTATCTGGAAAGGTGTGGACAGCACCCTGTTGACCCCCTTTTTTTTGTTTAAATTTGTCTATTGAATGTTAACTTAAACAGTGGAAGGGAGCAACACACATGTTTACATTTCAACAGATTACATAGTTCAATCACATTTGCATGATTAATTGGACTGCCAAGAAAAAAGAAAAAAACATCATGAGTTTATTTGGGCATTTGGTCACTTAGTATGTTTGTCTCGAAGTATCATTACTTGTCATATTCAACATGCTTGACATTACTTGTAGGTGCTGATAGTGTTGTGTTTGCGTGTGTCATATATTGTGTGGTTAGGTGGGGTAAAATCTACTAACTTACGCCCAACTTTGCTATTCTGTCACTCCCCAGCACTTACAGCTCACTTTAGTGATCAGATCAATCGTGTGTCCCATCTCATTACATCTTATGCTATGCATACAGGGTGCATACTGGTAATGCCAATGTGTTGTGCTATGTACTGAGTCACATATGCGCTTCCTGATTGTCATTAGCTGGTGTGTTTGCATCGCTTATGGAAGATGCCTGTGGCTCTGTTATTGCCTGCCAGGCCGTTCAGAAGTCTAGGAGAATTGCATCCCATGCTACTGCCATTGGGTATTTACGGATCCCCATGAAATCCTAGCACCCTATTCACCCATACTTACACCAAGGGATCGTTGTTCAAGATTTGGATACATTTATGGAACAATGGACCAAAATTCATTTTCTGCAGCCTTACATTGGTATTAAAGGCCAATGTACCGAATCAAATTGCTTTTCAAAGTCGATTAGGGTTACGGTTATGAAGAGCACAGCCGCTGTAGCAAGGGCGACTTTTAAATGGTGAATGGAGTAACTGGCCCTGTGATTCAGCTTAAAGCTGTTAGGATTTACGCGGACACGAATTCGTAGTAACCGAACTAGCCTATTTGCGTACATTTTTGCAAGGATTTAGATTTCAATGTCGATCAGTGAGATTCAGCAGTAAAAGGGGCATTCACTCAGGTTGTTCATGTGTTGGGAATAACCAAGGCACCACAAGAAAGTACCCTGCACTTCCCCTCATCCTGATAAAGTGCCAGATGGTGAAGAGCCACTGTCAATCGTATTTCTCAGTTGGTACAAGGAGTTCTGCCATTCTTCATGGACGCAGTAACCTCCTGTACTTCCTCTACCGAGATTAGAGCATTGAGTTCCCATCTCTGCTTTCACTCTGATTTGTTTGTTATCAAATCTGCAGCTATTGGGCGGGACCTTTCTTGTTTGGTGGAGGGGTGGGTAGGCAATACGGCTGCTTGTAGAAATGGCTATGGTATGTTGCAAAAGCAACTGCAATTGGACTGCCATCACAAACTAAATCCCTTCCCTGTTGTTGTGATAGATGTGCTGGATTATTTGAGCGTTGAATGCTTGCATTACCAGCCAGAACGTTTTACCCGTTTTATCTCTCATTTCATAGATTTTGTGTTTAGTGGCTTCACACAAGAGAATGGCAGTCTTCAACTGGTGCTGATGAAGCACCTCTGAGACTGCCACAAGTTGTCGAAGGATTGAGTCATCCTGAGACTGGGAGGCACATTGGTCGAGATCAAATATTTCCACCTTAAGGGCATCCATCTCCTGGTCTCTGTTTCTCTTAACCCGTAATTGTTGCCTTAAACCAGCCGTGAGCAACTGTCTTAAAGGCTTCCCAATCTGTTGCTGCTGATGCAGCTAAGCCAACATTATTACCAAAGTAGAAGGTTGCCTCATCCCTAAGCTTTTTAGAGAAGCTATCATCTGTTATTCACCTGATGTTAAAATGCGAGGCCTCCGTGTTCCTGGGGGGCTACTCCTAATGTGTAATTCTACTGTGTAGAGATTGGACAAACCTCTTGAGAGCACCCTCACCTCCTGAACTTCTACCAAATCTGCAGGCGATATAAGAAAATAATCTATAGGTGAGAAAGAGGAATAGGAGTGTGAGAAAAATGCATGTTGTTGCTTGTTTGGATGCCACTTTCTCCAAACGACAGAACCACATTGAACTCCAAGTTGCATGGAAAGTTGATCTGATCATTGTCCTGCTACTAAACACATCAAGCATAGGATCCAGCTCTGCATTAAAATCTCTGCCAAGTAACATTGTGCTTGCTGGTGCCTGCACCAGATGTCAGTGAAGGGCTTGAAGAAGATCTCTGTCAAAGTAGTGGGGATGTGAAAACTTGCATTATACCAGGTTTGTCCCTCTGCAGAACTCAAAATCCTTATATATCTACCTAGTTGGTCTGTGAACAGCAGGCAGGAGCAGCAGTAGCTGGGTGACAACTTCCCTCATCTCACTGGTGTACTCAGCGTGAAAGACTCTAGTGTATCCATAGCGAACTAGAAATTTGCAGTTAATAACCATTAGGTGAGTCTCTAATATCAGGAGAACCGCTGCGGTCTGTTTTGGCATAGTTTACAACCACCCTCCTCATAAACTTATTGTTGAGTCCATTAACGTTATAAGACAGGATGCAGTACTGTTTGTCTAGGCATGTATTTGTCATGATGGCTGTAGTATGAAGCAGAGGAGAAGACCTATTACTAGGCAGTGTAAATCAAAACAACACCAGTTAAGCCTGTTTAAGCAGGTTCACCCAACAAACACATCCCACCAACACCTCATTATACACTTCTGGAACTGAATTATTAGGCTGTCCGGATTTCGGTTTTAACCGACTCTAAACGATAATACCCTACCGACTGAAAATCAGCTGACCTGGTTTAAAACCGAGTGTCACTGATTTTTTACATATTTGTTGCACCGCTTGGCCACTTGAGGGAGCCAAAGGAGTACAAACCAGGTTGGTACCGCAGACGGTTTTCTCTTTTAAGAGGCATTCTTGCTACTGCTTAAGTAAAAGAGTCGCACGAACTTCAGAAACCTGAAAGCATGCTATCATAGTACCAAGTGTATACTTACAGGGACAACTAAACAGAAAGACATTTTCTATTATGTCACGCCGTTTACAACCAGTGTGCAAGGGGCGGCCGCTTTCTCTTCGCAGTGCATTTGATCTGTTCTTGCCGGCGATTCCTGTGAGTGCTTTGTGTGTAAAGTCCCAGCGACGGCTTTTCATGCGTGCTGGTATAAATGTAATATTTGGGTGCAGGGACAGACTGCAGCATTCCTGCCTGTGGGCCTAAGGGGGGAAGGCTCAACGCTGGATAGAAAGCGCAGTCATTTGTCTCTTCATTAGTCAAATAGACCCACATTTCAAACCCTTGCAGCTGCTCGGCTCCTAAACCGACCTCTAAAGTTTACTTCTGCAAAGAGCTTGTTCTGATCTGACTTGGTAACCCGAGGTGAAGCTGTATAAACTCGCCCTGCTCTTCAAAAGTGCGTTTTGGAAATGTTTTCGGGGTCAGCATAGCAGCCATCCGAGGAGCCCCCTTCCTCTGTTTCACTGCTCACTCAGGAGTGTGCCAGTGATTTCGGCTCACTACAGAGTGCCTCTGAGTTGCCAGGACTGCATAGGCGCTTGATTTCAGGCATTGCTACCTGCCTGCCAGGGCTGCCCCCTTTAAATTCTCGTGTGAGGCTACTATCGGGACGCCCGGCCCCGCGGCATTGTCTCGGGTGGTCTCAGATAGCACCCCGCATGACTTTGCGGGCTTGGCAAGGATGCGGCAGAATGGGGGGGCCAGGGTCTCAATATCAGGCACAGTTCATGAGAAGTTCATGGAGCTGCGGGGGCTGGAAATGCTGCAACCATCGCTCCCACACGTTGCCTCAGCCAAGCACAGCCCATCTTTCAATACAGAGGTGTGCAGGCAGGCACATGCACAGAGAGCGCGGGCCCTGCACTGCTGAGAGCCATGGGGCTGCAGGACGATAGATAAACGGTACACGAAGAAAGGGTAAGAGAGGTAGATAGGTTGGTAGATATGGGGATACAGAAACACACGTGCATAGGTCTGGTAGGCAGAGGCACACATAGGATGGGTGGATGTTCTGGGCCGGGCGCGCAACACCCATTGGGCTCACTGGGCTTCAGCCCCCCCCCCCCCCCCCCCCCCTCTGTCGTGCCTCTCAGCCCGGGCTGACACAGCTTCACGGGCTGGCAAGCATTTAATTGCAGCCGCGCCAGAGGACTTAACAGGTCGTTAAAAGAACATTTAGTTGTAAATTAGGCTTTTGTTGTGTGGTCATCCCTTCTCACAGCCACTTTGCCCGTGGTTGGAAGAATTAGCGCCCCCTCCCCCCACCCCGAAATTTGGCTCTAGTTGCCCGCCTGCTCTGGGCACATTCTCATACAGAAACAGGAGGAGATAGGGTGAAGTCATAAATAGGGCTGGGGAGAAAGAGGGGAGATCGAGAAATATGGGGAGCAAGCATGGGGCGTGAGGGGTAGATGGAGCGATAGTACACAGAGAGCTGGATATACAGATAGACAACCAGAGACCTAGACGGGTAATCAGATAGATAGATGACTACAAGAAAGAAAAAATACAGAAGGCAATATAGATAAAAAATGATGAAACAAAATAGAAGTAGAAGGCAAGCAGTGGGTGGGCAGATAGGAAGTAAAAAAGAAGAGACAGATTTCAAGAGAGAAAAGTTAAGTATGTATTCTTTATTTGTGAGTCTTATAACTGTAACAAGTTTCCTAAGCCAGAGTCAAGACAGGCCAAATCTTGCGAGGATGGCAGCTAGTTACAGAAAGCGAGAGGCTCACACGACTGACAGAACGACAGACAGGGGCACGGTCTGATGGCACTCCTCCTGCCAGGGGCAGGTATGGAGTCAGACACTAGAGTATTCACTTAAGGCATTATCTTTACCGCCGACAGTTCGCAGGTCGTGGCTGACGGTTGTCATGGTGTCTTACCCAGCTGTGAACTGAGCGGGACACTTTAGGGGTATTTCTTATTGGTAAATGGAAGCTGGGACATTTATTGGGGGCACCCATGCTGCCCCAGAGAGCACAGGCAGGCCACAGCCTGCCTCTGCTCCCTCCCTCACCCCTCCCAGCCCCGCGTGGGTAAACGTTTGCGTGGGACTGCGAAGCAGGCCTGCAGAACGGCTACCTCGATTGCAGTGGGTTTTATTGCTATAAGGGTTTCCGTCAGGCATCTGCTGCTGCGTCTCTTAACAGGTTGTCTTCTCGCTTTGCCGGAGTTGGGATTAAATGTCCTGAAAAGGTCCGCCCTGTGGTTCCTGCTTCAATTGCATCTGGGAAGAGCGCACCCCGACTTCTGGCAAAGCCCCAGCAGTATGCTCTGCGGGTTCATCGGGTTACAGGGCCCGAGGAGTCAGTGCCAGATCGATCACATTTTCCAGGGTCTGCTCTGCCTCTCATCATTCTGTGGTCGATGGGCTGATTCAGCTTCCCGGGCACACACAGAGCCCCCCCAGTCTGCTGTCTGTCTTACTGTGGTCGCACCCGCAGGTCTTTAAAAAGACCATTTACTTATCGAGGCTTTGTTGTTCTTTGGCCTTTCTTAGAGCCCCTGCAGCTACACTCTTACATGGAAAACAGCTAGAGCTCGAGCACTCTGCCCCCAAAAAACAAAGGTAATTCATTTATTTTTTCTAATTCACGTGAGCGTGTTTTTTTGTTGGGAATACAGTGGCACAGATCTGTTCTAATGAATGAAATCTTTGTTTAAAGCGCTATGTGCCCTGCAGTGTAAATCGTGTTGTATTTAACATGCAACAAGCATCTCAAGTCTGGCAAGTTATATACGTTGTTTGTGGAAGGAAATGTGAAACGATAAAAACAGCCATAGGCGGCCTTTAGTTTCCACCTGTATACATTTTAGTTCACAACAGTTCTATAAATTTGTCTGACTACGGTGTTTTTTGTGAAATATTCTTAGATTTTTTTAAATTGGAAGTTTCTTTTCCAACCGTTGGTTTGTGCATATTTGCCATTGATTACATGGTTGGTTTGCCTCGAAGGTATTTAGGTGTTGGTTGAACACTCTAATCATTGCTGCCACAAGAACTTATGACCCACACGAACTTGAATGATCTTTGTAATGTTTTTCAAAATAGGCTTTCTCATTGTTGTTTCTCCTTGTTACTTATTTTGAATGTTCCCATTTTCATTGTTTTTCAGTACACCCTATGTAAAGCGCTCTGATACCCTGGCGTGGGTCTAGTTTGCGCTATATAAAACTCTAAAAATAAAATAAAATAATCAATTGCATTCCATGTGCAATATGCATTGGTTAGCCCGCTCATTTGATTCCCTGAACGGCAAGCCTTCTGTGTTTTCCCTTGACAGTTGTTTCCTGTTTGCGTAGGCCACCCCTTCTGTATTTTTCCCCCAGTCACGTGACTGCATCGCTTCTATTGTTTTGCAGAACTTTAAATATTCCGATTTTCCTTAGCTGTACATTTTGATTGCAGCGATATCCGGCCTAAAAATGTGTCTCATGATATGATCAAGGAATGCATGGTCACTCTCTTGTGTTGCACGAAGTTCTGTAAAATAACGTCTTACCATATGTGACGGTTAATGGTGTTGGCATAAATTTTTTGCATTCTAAAATTGATTTGAATGTAAACGTGGAAATGCACGGGCTTTGTGTACAGATATGCATGCATGTAGTAAATACAATATGAGTGTCTGTGCGAATAGAATATTCCCATCTGGTTAGGTCACTAGGTAGGTAGAACATATGTCCAGCACATCAGTAGACATATGTTCGTGACAGATGTGTCTTGCCAAACCATTGGGGATAGTGACATAACAAGCACATATTCTACGTCATGCCGGGTAACCCTCCCCCACCTTTGAGAACCACAAACTTTTATTTCATGGTGTATCTTTAGGATTTATTTTGGTATGTGATCAGGGCATTGGAGGCACCCCTTGGAGAATTTCTTAATTCCCCTATGCATCAGTTTTGCTGTCTCTCCTGTTGTAGCATGTGCCCTTTTTGCTGTGACTAGTGTTATTTGCATTTGCTTCCTTGAAATTGTGTAGTTTAGGACAGATGTCAATAGATGACAAAATAAAGCATTACAGAATGGCATGTTATCTGCATGCAAGCCCCAAACACAGGCCTCGTCTACTTAGTTGACTAAACAATGCATTTTATTGTCATTTGTATATTATCCATTTGAGCACGCCTCAATGTGTGCCCTGCACATCATCATCCCTTCCCCATTAATGTTGGAAGCGTCTTGTGTAGTCAAATATTTTGGTGGCGGCTGCAGCTCCATCCACGTGATCTTGCAGTTAAACTAAGACGATAATTTGAAATGTTGGTGGGAAACTCAATTTTACTGTTTATGCGGTGGGATTATTGTAATATGAGCTTTGGGTTACGTATCATAGGGAGGTGCCCCAGTATTGGCATGGAAAGCTACGTCAGTGGCCAGAGATGGCAGATTATGTACTGGCTGTTTTGGCGTTGCCAGTCTCAATTGCCAATGAAGAGAGAGCACGAATGACCAAAGACTCACTGAAGAAATACTGTGTGGTGTACTACAATAAGTTTGACTTGTAAGATTGTATTTGGACCTCATATACACTGTACGTACACGGTCTATATATCATGCATCAATCAAGCAAGCAAGCAATAATAAAAGCAAAGCGTTCCATAAACACCGGTAAAACACTGTGTCAGTTGTTTTTTATGGCGCGAAAATGAGTAACCACTGAAAAGCACTGTTTTTTTGAGGTATTGAAATCACTGGAAAGCACTGACAAAACACCACCAGAATTTACCAAAAATAGAAACTGAAAACAGGAAAGCCTATGAATTATTGATGGCCCAGTTACTTAACATCCAATAACTATTGAGGTGGAAGAATCCAGATTATGATGTAAAAACACCACCTTGTAGGGGATAACAGCCTTTCACCTTGAGCACAGACTGTACTATTAGTGTGATTCTGAAATTCAAGGAACATAGCAAGTAAATTACCATTCAACAGCATGATACTGTGGCCAGGGGAGCAGGGGCGGCTCCTCCGCTACGGAGGAAGAGCGTCACCCCACTGCCTTTCAGCACTGCAAAAAGGGAAATTAAAATGATAACGCAAGGTTATCATCATTTTATTTTTCAGTGCTAAGGCAGTTTTGCGAGGCTGGGCAGGGCAGCTCAAGAGGGAGTAGTGGTGGCACTCTCTAAGTGCTCATAATTGTTTGGCCGGCCAAACAGTCACGCACACTTTGCATGTTCTCCACCCAAGCTGTACTACAGCCTGGTTGGAGAACATGCCCAGGCCCCCATTCCCTGTTGGTGCTCTGACCAATCACAACACTGCATTTCAGCGTTTTGATTGGCTTTGGAGAGCCTGGGTGCTTCCTGTTTGCACAGAAGCCAGGAAGACGATAGAGAACACGGAGAAGAGGTGGTGGCGGCGGCCAGCTAGCCGGCTGGCTGGCAGGCAAGTGATCTTTTTGTTGTTTGTTTTTTAAAACCCCCTATCCCTCCCAGCCCACTACTGCTTCCAGTGAGAAGCCACCACTGCAGGGAGACTGTGCGCCTCTGCCCCTAGCTGCATCAAGTCAGGTGTCCCCATCCAAGAGAGACTGCCACTGAGTCTAGCAAGTCTAATATCAATGTGGGTTAGATAGTTAGGAGGGGGCTACCCCAGCTCTTTGAGGCACACCAGTCTGTGTTTGGGCCAGACTTGGGTTCCCAGTCTCTGGAGCAAACTATTCTCAATTTTTTGACTCTCCCAGAAACAGACTTGGCCCTTCCTCTGTGCCTCCAATGCCTATCTTTGGAAGAAAGAACTGCCTGCCGCAAGTCAGACCCAAATGATGGCAGCTTTTCAAATTGTCGCAGGTGCTCTCTCTTCACTCCCCTCAGGGCCACCTAAGTGTCCTATAAAAAATGTCACCCATGATGAGGCTTAAGCTGAGCTAGGTATTGTATTGTATTGTAGTTTCATTTATATAGAGCTTACGAGGCGTCAAAACGCTTTTTCGGCAAGTGGCACGCTACTCCGGAACCCATAAAGAATTAGTGGTGAATTTGTATAGTGAAATATGAAAGTAATTGAGTGATGGATGTGTTAGTCAGTTATTTGGATTGAGAAGGATAGTGGAGGGATAGAAGTGGGAAATAAGGTTTGCATTTATATAGCTGCTGCTACCCCTGATGGGGTGTTGAAATGCTTTTTCTGCTAGTAGCACGCTACTCCGGAACCCATAAATTAGTATAGTGAAATGCCGCGTCGCACTGGGAGGCTGCGTGTGAAAGTACGAGGTCCCTGTGAGGTCTCTGTGAAGTGCTCCTGATACCAGTTACCTGCTGGGGGCGAGAGGTGGATTGGAACGCTACCGGACTCGAAGTCCCAGAGTCCCTGCTGGCCCACACCTGCATTTGGCACAGAGCTCCGCCCGCCGCCAACAGAACAATTAAAACCACCTAGCCGCACCCACGGGTGCCGCGTCGCACTGGGAGGCTGCGTGTGAAAGTACGAGGTCCCTGTGAGGTCTCTGGGGATACTCAGGGAAGTAGAGCAAGGAGGGGAGTTTAGGGGTCAGGGTATAGAGATACTACCCCTAGGCTTCTTCTATAGGACAGCGACATGAGTTCGACTCGATACCCGGAATGGGGGATACTATGATAGGACATCCCATTATAGAGGACAACAGGGAAGGGTTCCACTACTGCCGAGGCCACTAAGGGAACCCATTTGGGGCAGATATCAATCAATCAGGAGTTTTGTTAAAGCGCGACTACTCACCCGTAAGGGTCTCAAGGCGCTAGGGGTGGGGGTGTGTGGGGGTGCAGGTTCCATTCCATAAAGGAGGGGGTCTGTCGAAGAGCCAGGTTTTGAGGTTTCTTGCGAAGATGGGGAGCGATGTTGTCTGTCTGAGGTGGAGCGGAAGGGTGTTCCATGCTTTGGCCGCGAGGAAGGAGAAGGAGCGGTCTCCCGATCTGGTCTTTCTGGTGCGGGGGATCACGGCGTAGGAAAGCTGGGCTGATCGTAGGGTCCTTTGGGATGCGTGGAATTAGAGTCGGCTGTTCAGGTATGCTGGTCCGGTGCCGTGGAGGGCCTTGTGTGCGTGGGTGAGCATCTTAAAGGTGATTCTCGCCTCGACGGGGAGCCAGTGGAGTGTGCGCAGGTGCTGGGAGATGTGGCAGTGTTTTGGCAGGTTGAGGACCAGTCTTGCGGCGGCGTTCTGGATGTTCTGTAGCTTGCGGATGAGGTTTTTGTTTATTACGGCGTAGAGTGCGTTGCCGTAGTCGAGTCTGCTGGTGACCATTGCGTGAGTGACTGTCTTTCGGTGTTCGAGGGGGATCCATTTGAAGGTCTTACGAAGGAGGCGGAGGGTGTGGAAGCAGGAAGATGAGACAGAGTTGATCTGGCGGTCCATTTTGAGCTCGGAGTCCAGGATGATTCCCAGGTTGCGTGCGTGGTCTGTGGGGGTTGGCGGGTTTCCGAGGGCGGTGGGCCACCAGGTGTCGCTCCAGGCGTCGGGGTTTGGGCCCATGATGAGTACTTCTGTTTTGTTGGTGTTTAGTTGAAGGCAGCTGTTTTTCATCCATTTGGCGACGGCTTCCATGCCTTCTCGAAAGTTGCATCTGGCGGTGTTGGGCTCGTTGGATAGGGAGAGGATGAGCTGGGTGTCGTCTGCATATGACACGATGTTGAGTCCGTAGGTTCTGACGATGGGGGCAAGTGGAGCCATGTAGACGTTGAAGTGCGTCGGGCTGAGGGAGGAGCCCTGCGGGACTCCGCAGGTGATCGGTGTGGGGTCCGAGAGGAAAGGGGGGAGTCTGACCCGCTGCGTCCTGCCGGAGAGGAAGGAGCAGATCCAGTCGAGGGCCTTGTCCTGGATTCCTGCATTGTAGAGTCTGCGTATTAGGGTGCGGTGGGAGACTGTGTCGAACGCCGCTGATAGGTCGAGGAGGATGAGGGCTACTATTTCTCCTTTGTCCAGTAAGGTGCGGATGTCGTCTGTTGCGGCGAGGAGGGCGGTTTCCGTACTGTGGTTTTTTCTGAAGCCGGATTGGGAGGAGTCGAGGATGTTGTGTTCTTCAATGAATGTGGCGAGTTGGCTGTTGATGGCTTTCTCGATTACTTTCGCTGGGAACGGGAGCAGGGAGATGGGTCTGTAGTTTTTGAGGTCGGTGGGGTCTGCTGAGGGTTTCTTTAGGAGGGGGTTGACCTCGGCGTGTTTCCAGTCGTCAAGGAACGAGGCGGTCGCCAGGGAGCGGTTGATGGTTTGGCGGAGCATGGGTGCGATGGTGTTGGCGGCTCTGTTGAAGATGTGGTGGGGGCAGGTGTCCGTGGGGGCCCCTGAGTGGATTGACTTCATTGTCTTCAGTGTGTCTTCGGTGGTGAGGGCTGTCCAGTCATCAATCGCTGGTTTCCGGGTGTCGGGGGTGATTGGTGAGGGTTCAGTGTGTTGGTTGTCTTCGTCGAAGTTGTCGTACATGCTCTTGATTTTGTGGTGGAAAAAAATGCTGATTTTGTCGCAGAGGTCTTGTGAGGGAGGGATGTCGGTAGACTCGCTGGTGGGTTGGGGGAACTCCTTGATGATGCTGAAGAGTTCCTTGCTGTTGTGTGCGTGGGTGGAGATTCTGTCTTCAATCGCTTTTTTCCTCGTTTCTCTGATGAGGTGATGGTGGGCGTTGGTGGCGGCTCTGAAGTTGTTGTGGGCTTCTGTGGATTTGGTGTTTCTCTAGGCCTTTTCACGGCGGGGCATGTGCGCCTGGACTCTCGAAGTTCGGTGGTAAACCATCTGGCTTTCTTGGCACGGGTATTGTTTTTCTTGAGGGGGGCTATGGTGTTGGTGCTGTCCGAGATCCATCTATGCAGGGTTCGGGCTGCGGTGTTGGGGTCGTCGTTTTCCGCGATGGTTGGGGTGGAGTTGTTGAGTGAGGAGGTGAGCTGGTCATCGGTGATTTTGGTCCAGTTTCTTTGTGGAAGCAGGTGCTAGTGTCTGTGGATGGTGGGTGTTCTGAAGGTGAAGTGGACGCAACGATGGTCGGTCCATGGGAGTTTGGTGGTGTGGCTGAAGGTGATGGAGTTTCCTGTAGTGAAGAGGGGGTCGAGGGTGTGTCCTGCTGAGTGCGTGGGCTCGGTCACGATCTGGCGGAGTCCAATGTTGTGGAGGTTGTCCAGGAGCGATGTGGTGTTTGGGTCCAGTTGATAGTCGAGGTGGAAGTTGAGGTCTCCCAGCAGGGTGTAGTTGGTGGATGCGATGGCCTGCGGGGAGATAATGTCCTTGATGGAGTTGGCGAAAGGTCCGAGGGGTCCAGGGGTCGGTAGATGAGGGTTCCTCGGAGGGCGGCGGTGGGGCTGGCCAGTATCTTGAAGTGAAGGTGTTCCATCAGTTCTGTGGACTCGTCAGGGAGTGTGCTCAGGCGGAGGCTGGATTTGTGGACGATGGCGATTCCTCCTCCTGGGTGGATGTGGCGGTCCTTCCTGGAGATCTTGTATCCTTGGGGGATGGCGATGGCGATGTCCGGTCCCGAGGTGGTGTTGGTCCAGGTTTCGGTGAAGAATGCTACGTCTGGGGTGGTGCTGTCAAGGAGGTCCCAGATTTCTGTTGCGTGTTTGTGGAGGGATCGGACGTTGAGGAGGATGCATTGCAGGGTCTTCGGTTCGGTTGTATTCTTGTGGGCGGGTTGTGCTGGATCCATGTTCTTGGCGGTGCTGCAGGTGTGCCGGTAGAGGTAACAGCTGAAGGGTCCATGGGTGTCGGCTGGTGATGCTAGCTTGCAGTTGTTGTTACAGCCTGGGTTGAGTGCGTGGAGTGCTGCTGGGTCGTAGCGTCGGCGGGGCGGAGGTCCAGGGTTCCTGGTGCTGGTTGCGGACGGGTCGCAGACGGGCGCAGACGTGCTTGCCTTTGACGCGCCTTCGGTGCACCAGCGGCGCGCCCGCAGCCCGCGGCCGCTGCGCGACCGCGCAGTGGCCGCCATTAAGTAGGGGTCGGGGAGGACTGGACAGCTGGGAGGCGGGGAGGGGAGCTGGATTGGGCCGGTCGTGCTGGGGGGGGGGGAGGGGCCGCGGGGGCAGCAGCGGCGGGGAAAGGTAAAGGGAGGAAAGAAGGGATAAAGAAAAAAGGGAAAATAAGCAGAAATAAGGCACAAAAGAGCAGAGATGCAGAAAAGAGCAGAAAGGTGAAAGATAGAAAGGGTAAAAGAACGAGTGAAGGAGCAGAGGGAGAGAAAGGGAAAATGGGCAGAAATAAGGCACAAAAGAGCAGAGGTGCAGAAAGGTGAAAGATAGAAAGGGGAGAAAAACGAGTGAAGGAGCAGAAAGAAAGAAAGGAGACAGAGGTCCACTGGACCACCAGGGATGATGCGCAGGGAAACCTGCGGGTGGAGGAGGGCCTCGATCACCAACACTGAAGAGTGCAGGGGCAGGGGCACCTCACTTAATGGTGGAGCCGCGAGGGTGGGAGAGCAATTTCATTGACAATGAGTCAGTGGTCTTGCTCTCGGTATGGGTTTTCCTCGCCCATTGAAGGAGTAAACAGATACGCAGTTCTTTCCGGTCTTAACGACTGTGATTGACTGTGTGGGAAAAATGTAACACCTACTCTCCAACAGTATTATTTTACTAAAAACCAGGCTCCCTCTTAGCAGACAGTTTAGTGCTAGAGTCCGCACCTGTGGTGGCTAAATTAGACAAATCTGCTTCTATCCTAGACTATGGGCCTTGGGAAGAACCCCCCCCCCCTGAAATAATATTGCCGGACTTTCCACAGGAGGTCACCCTGGGTACTAAGGAGTATTATCAAGATCACAACGTACTCTTGTGGAACATTGCGGGGCTGGCAGGAAAGGCTACAGATCCCATGTGGGTGCAGTTTGTCAGCAAATTCTCCAAGAGACGTGGCTTGTTAACTGCGATATCACACTGGAGGGGTATAGAGCCTTCTTTGTTCCAGCGATCAAAGTAACTAGAGGTAGAGCGAGGGGAGGTTTGGCAATTTTTGCATCGCTTGCCCTAAGATGTAGTATCAGGGCTATTCCACTAGACAATAGAAACATTCAAGCCATCTCCTTGGGCCAAAAAGACAGCACCCTCTACGTGAATAATTTCTATAACGCCATTCACAAAGAAGAGTGTTGTGGGATTGCCGAGTTGAATTATCACGTTAAACAGGGCAGTGGTAGTCTTATGAAAAATCTACTCATTTTAGATTTTAATGTCCATCCTTGTGGCGACCCTAAGTCTAATGCCATGGGGACATTGGGTTGTCCACTGATAACGGGACTGCACTTTGAGCACACTAGACAGGGTAATGCCCTTAACGACATGATTGATGAGCAAGACCTATCCTCTGCGCTGACTTTTTCCCCACCTTTTAGTAAAGAAAGGGAACCTACATTTAAAGGCAGAGGCAATGGTTCCTTTATAGATCACATTTTACTGTCCAGAACCATCTTTCCTCTTCTCCAGGGTTTCTCCATTATCCCAAGTGCACACGGCGATCACAACCCTGTCTGTGTAACTATAGGAGGGAGGATAATGAAGAAAAAAAGGGCCTAGCTCAAGGCAGTAATACATTCCAACCGACTGATGGAGGGTGGCTGATTAAATGGAGCCAAGTAATTCCGTCCCTCTTTCATGATACCCTTAAGGTTGCCTGCGAGGCAGAGTTCTCCTGTTGCCTTTATGATGATTCCCCGGCCACTGGAATTTTAAAATCCTTTGAAGGGATCGCATTTAAAGTGGGAGGCATGTTGGTAGCCCAAGGGAGAACCAGTAAGTCTAGTGATCCTAAATGGTTCTGTCACCTATGCTCAAAAGCTGCAAGAGAACTTAAGACAGGTGTAAAAAGAACACCCAGGGACAGATTCCTGATCAGTACACTACGGAAAAACTATAAAAATGCCGTGGCCAAACGTAAGGTGGAAATGAAAGAAGCACTATGGAGGGAGCTCCTAGATCCAGTGACCCTATCCTGTAGCTCTAGATTTTGGAGTACCATTGTAGGAAGGTGGATATCTGACTATGGTTACCCACAACTTTTTGCCTGGTGTTTTGCTGGTTTTTCGACTTAGTTGACCTGGGACCCTGCTATTCAGGGCCCCAGGCCCACTGCTCTCTCTGTAAAATGAATTCCATGTACCCTAGGTACATATCTAATTGGATACTGAGTCACCTTATCAGTCCCTGTACAGCATACCTTAGGTATCCAGGGCATAGGTGTACCCAGGGCCTACCAGGGGCTGCAGCATGTATTATGCCACCCCTGGCTGGCCATCCAAATCTGACACAACTGGCTGCACGACAGCTGGGGCAAGATGGTGTAATCACCCTTTGCTTTAGATATAGTATCTCTATATCTAACCCTAAAATGGACACATAGATTCCTATCAGTCACTCCTATGGCAGGCCTTATCAATCCTGAAGGCAGAGTGCTTGGAATTATGTGAGATGGTGCTCTGGCATGAGCTGAGCCCGTTTGCAGCTTGCGGAAGTCCTAATAGCTGTTCCATGATAACGCGTACCATATACTCTTAAGTGCATTATAATCCTCGCGGTTATTTGCCAACTTTGGTATCGCTTTATGAAAACATGTCGAGTAAGGTGTCATACGAATTGGAATACTAACCCCTCGCCAATTCTGGCGACGGGGTTAGCATTCCACCCTTCTAGAGGGACACAACATGTATGTAACTGTGAACCCCGGTTAAAGTTAACTCGAGCCTCAGCATCACAAAATGGATGCTTCCACCACAGACACAAGTCTGACCTCCTGCTGCTGGGAGTCCTTCCAGCGAGGAGAGTTTGGACAAAGGGTTTCCTGTCAGGGGCGGTGCTAGCACAATCCCAGACAGGGTTTTGTGTATCCCAGGTAGGCAGGGCTGAGAGGAAGGTGACTGCAAGTGGCACCCCGGTGCTCACTGTGCATATGCCGGCTCAAACCGGTTCCAGGGGCACCCCAGCCCCTGAGCTGGGGAGAGACTGGTGTAACCACCCCCCTCCTGGTCCCACCCATGGGCCTGACCTAGTCGCGTGCCAGCCCCTTTTCTTAGGATAAAGGTAGGAACGGGCCCCCTTCCCAAATTAGATAATTCTGAATCTTGAACTACTTTCCACGAAAGGAACTCTTGACTTTTTCTGAAGACTCTCCCTTGTGGCTAAGGAGTAGCCACCCTGCACCTGCAGGCACCATCTAAGCATCGCGGTTTGCTGTAAGTCCATCCTCCTGATCAAGAATGCCCAGCTCGACAAGACCCGGATTCCCTGGCATCTCTGACCTCTACCTGCATCATCAGCCCAGCTGAGATTCATGGGTGTGACGAGACCGGAGGGACCGGCCATCTTCAAAACTGCACGACGCTTAACCAGCACGACCGCCGAGGGATCCTCGAGTGAGTGCTTTGGGGTTTGAGAAGCCCTAACCCTGAGCAGCTCCAGCACCGAAGTCCAGCCCCCCAGCATCCACGAGATCTGCGTGGGGCCCTTCTGCTTTCTGCTGCTCATCGCATTGTCCGGTCACTTGCCCGTTGGCTAGTGGCCCTCCTGACGACGTACCACGACGATTACACCGCTGGTCTGGTTGCTCCAGACTGGCCCTTGCTCCCTCCCAAAAGAGGAGCACCCCGGACCCTCCTGGTCCACTCCAGACGCCATCTTGACTCCACCGCGTGGGCTTGCCTTGGCCAAGGCTTGTTGCTCCAATCCTGGTTCCAGCATCGCCGACAGCAGACACCTTCGTGGGACAGCTCGCACCTCCAGCCTGGTCGCCGACAACGCCTCCTGGTCCGAGGGACAGCAGAGTCCAGCGTCGCCCACTCACCTGGTCGAGGTGACTTCATCCGGTGCCATCCTGGTGCCCACACAATCACTGGCTAGTGATTAAGAACTGAGTCCCCTCTGCTTTCAGGTCATCTCCATCATCGATCCAGGCTTGGATCACTCCGAACATCTTCACTGGTCGCCTGCCAGCAACTTCTTCTTTCAGGCTCCATAGACTACAACGAGGATTCCCGACGTCTTTTGAACCCTATGCAGCCGCAGCCCCTGGGCTAGGTAACCCGAACATTTTGGTGCTTCAACGTAGGTTCACTATCTAAGTGTCCAGATCCTTTTTCGTTTTTAGTCTACCTAGTCGGATTCGTCCGGAAACAGTGACTTTACAAATACTAGCCCCCATAGACTTTGTCCCGCATCCAGCGTGAGAGTGCACACTCTGCACCCGATCTCCCTAGGCCTCCTGCTCCTCACCTTAGGGTTCAGTAGTGTAGTCCTAGCGATCCTGAAGCCTCTGGATCTTGTTACTTACCTGCTTGTATTTCGCATTCCACTTTTAGTGTATATGGTTTTTCGTGCCCCTCGGGCATGTGTGTAAATTGTGCGACTTAAAGTATTTTCTTAAGAGTTTTGTATTGTGCTTAGCTCCCTGACTCATAAAGATTTCAGGGTAGACTTGTTATAAATAAATATCCTTTATTTTCATAACAATTTGTGTGGTGTCCTTTCACTTGGTGTTCAAGGGGTATATGTGATGGTATAACAGCTGGCTTAACACGCCCTCTAGAGTTTAGCCTAAAGACTGCTCTTGTCCATGCTACTAGGATAGCTTGTTTATAAGGTTGACTTACAACCAATCATCAATAAGGGTCGTTTGGTATGATACACAGTGATCACTAGAATAGTGAGCACTATATGTCAGGCCAACTTCTCACAACCATTAACCGACCACCTTTTTAGCGGAAGGGGTCAAAGAAGTGGGCTCCAACATCAAAGAGGACGAATGGGTGTCCCACTTTGGTATCATATTTAAAAACCCGTCTACCCCACTAGACTTGCCTGATAAGAGCTCAGGCAAGGAAGTGCTTCTTCTCAACAAATACTGGGGTATCTAATGTTACTGACTCTGACCATCTTCACTCCTTTCTCTTCCCTTGTCCGCTCCTCTTCCCACCCCCTCTCAATCCCTTCATTTTCTCACTCCCCCTCTCTTCACCCCCTCTCTCTCCTAACTTTTAATATTCACGTTCCACTTAATTTTATCTCTGTTTCTTTGCCCCCTTAGCCCTGTTGAATGCATTATCATACTGTAACTCTTTTTCGCTTAATTGTTAATTTTATCTCATTATGTTCACCATCCTTGTAAAGTGCTCTGATACTCTTGGGGTCCAGTAGCGCTATATAAAACCTTTGAAATAAATATATAAATAAATAGGTATCTTACAAATAAAAAGGCCCCAGGTCCGGACGGAATCCCCCAGATCTTTTTAAATCAAACCCCTCATTCTGGGCCCTGATCCTGACCGCAGTGGGTAATGCTGCAGCCAAGGAA
Organism: Lissotriton vulgaris; assembly: GCF_964263255.1. Classification (NCBI taxonomy): domain Eukaryota; kingdom Metazoa; phylum Chordata; class Amphibia; order Caudata; family Salamandridae; genus Lissotriton; species Lissotriton vulgaris. The sequence goes on along the minus strand of NC_141695.1, from coordinate 614,480,778 downwards.
GGATGCCCAGCATCCTGGGGAGTTTCAACAATCGTACCAGTTTACAAGATGGGGATCGTAACTGTACCATGAATTACAGGCCGATCTCCCTGATTGACTCTGTTGTAAAGGTCATAGGTGGAGTCATTCTAAAGAGATTGAGCACCTGGGTGGAGGAGAATAAGATCATCTCGGATATCCAGTATGGGTTCCGCTCAGGTCACTTTACAATGGCACAGTGCCTAAATCTCTACTTGATCTTACGAAAGTAAGTACACCATCGCTCGCCCGGGAACCATCTACATGGCCTTCATGGACCTCTCTTCCGCTTTTGACTGTGTCAATCGGGGAAAGCTGTGGCAGTCCATGGAGGCCATGAAGGTGGAGCGAAATCTGGTGGACTTTCTGAGGGATCTCCATAGTGACACTAAGTCTAACATCAAATACACCACAGACCTTAAGATATCCAGGAACTTTAATACCGAAAGGGGGGTTCGGCAGGGGTGCATATTAGCCCCCTTCCTTTTTAACCTTTACATCAACAACTTAGAAGGTTCATTACTAGACACAGGGGCCGATTACCCTTATGTGGGAAGGCGTGGACTGCCCGTCCTGCTATATGCGGACGACGCAGTCCTCCTGGCTCGCACCCCAAATGGGTCACAAACCCTACTTGATGCATTCCATGGATTTATGACCAAACGAGACCTGTCCATAAATAATACCAAATCTTATGTGATGCAGGTAGGGCCGAGACTCAAAAGACAGTACCCTTTTGTGGTGAACGGAGTCAGAGTGCCAAACTGCTCAACTTTTTCCTATTTGGGTGTCCTTTTAGACCACCGGCTCAATTGGGTCGCTCTTTTAAACAAAAAAAGGGGTGAGGTCACTAGGGCAAATGCTGCATTATTTGGATTTGCCACTAAAATGGGTAATCGACCTGTGGCAGCTATGTTAAAAATTTACAGCACCAAATGCTTATCATTAGCCAGCTATGGGAATGACTTATGGGGATACTCTGGCCTCGATGGTCTTCAGGTGACAGAAAATAACTTTTTAAAACCACTACTGAGCGTCCCAAAGGGGACAGCAAATCTGTCAGTACATGAAGAAACCGGTATGCCCTTTATAAGCGATACATTGGCCCTGCGTCCCCGGACTTTTTGGCTACAATGTTAGCTCAACAAGCATCTTGGCCTCACACATAACCTCTTAAAGGAGACTTTGAGCTTAGATCACATGACCAAAATCCCATGGATCAAATATTTAAAAACTTGTTTTAGTAAGTTGGGTCGCTTGGACTTATTTTTAAATCCAGAAGGCATCACTAGGAAGGATGTAGCGCTCATAAAATACTCCTTCACCTTAACTAAAACTATGGAAAGAGAGGAGGAAGTCTAGCGTGCGGTCCCATTTGATGCTTAAAACCTCCTTAGACCTGGAACCATACTTAGCATGGCCGCTACCAGCATACGAGCGTTTTTTACTTATCCGGTTTAGACTAAACCTCTTTCATATTTTATTAGCAGTACCAAGGGGAAGTTACAAAGTGAAAGTGTTAGCACCCTGTGGCTGCGACAAGTCTCCTCAGGACCTGCTTCACTTTGTTCCTTTGTAAATACTATGAAATGCCCAGGACTTTTTATCTAAAACCTATATTAAAAAAGCTAAATTTTGTGCAAGCACGCCTGCTCTTTTTTATCTGCAAATATTAAAACCTGAATGTATCCCTTTTGTGGCCGGATTTCTGAAATGTGCAATGAAACATAGAAAATGTCTGGATTTTTAATCGGACATAGTTTTTATGGCTTTCTTTATTATTATTACTACTAAATGGCCTTAATGTTGTCCTCCCCATCATGTTAATGTTGAAGTTAAATAATCACCACTGTTTTTATCAAGGGTAATGTGTATTTTGTGTTTTAATCATGTGTATGTACTGTATTTTGTAACTTGCAACTTTTATGGTTTCTTACAAAGTAAACTGAATAAAGTGACTTGACTTTGACTTTGAAATATGTAATTGACTTGAGTGGTGGACATGTTAGTCTGTATTTTGGATTGAAAAGGATAGTGGAGGGATAGAAGGGGAAGGATTTAGACATTCTTTTTGTTTTGGAGCTCATAGCAGTAGGCGGTTGCTTGGGATGAGTAAAAGGCAGGGGGAGGGGGAAGAGTCAGATGGAAGGCTTTAGAAAGTCTTGTTTAGTGGGATCGGAATAGTAAAAGAGATATGAGGATGCAAGGAGGGGTAGAGTATGGATGCGTCTAGAAAAGGTTATTTTGGGAATTATAGTAGTGGTATGTGGTTTGGGATGAATGAGACATTGGAGGTATTAGAAGATATATTGATAGAGGTATTAGGTGAGAAATAGCGTAGTGCATTAGAAAGAGTAGTAGAAAGATGTTTGAGATGAGTCGGAGAGTTGAGGTAGAGGAAATTTTGAGATCGGTATATGGTGAGAAATGCTGTAGTGCATTGGATATGCTGAATTACAAGAAAAGTTATAAATATATAGATCCATAAGTACATGGGAGTTATATAGATTCAAAAAGGAAAGTAGTATATGTAGATTAAAGATGCATTAAATAAACTCCGGCCTTCCAGTGTTGTATTGAAAATTTTATTTATATATATATATATATATATATATATATATATCTATATATATATATATATTTCAGTAGTGAAACAATTGTAAAATAAGTTATGATAAAAGATTTACTTATTTATGCACTCACATATACATGTTAAAAACATAGAATAGTGTAACTATCAGTAATATGTACATTTATTAAGCAGAACTAATGAATATCTATATATTTCTTTTAACCTAATTATTCTACACGTTTATACAAAACAATACACATATATAGGTACATATCTATTGTACAAATAAATGCTTATATACAGAGGCATATGCTGTATTTTTCTGCATGTGGTGGTTATGTGGAGAATAACAAATTCTTGAGTAGTATATAAGGTGGTTATCCGTGGATCTTATGTTGGCCAGTAAATAGTTCCATAGTTTGGCTGCTTAAAAAAAAGAAGGGTGTTCCACCTATGTTTTTTTTTTCTTGTATCTTGGGATTTTGAGGCGCGGGCCACTGCAGAGCGGAGGTTCCTTTGTTGTATGTGTTTGGCGATTTTTATTTCTGATAAAGAGCGGTCCTGTTTCATGTATCGCTTTGTAGGTTATGCAAAGCAGCTTGAACGTGGATCTTCTTGCTACCGGTAATCAATGCAGGGGTTTCAAGGCAGGGGAGATGTGTTCTTGCAGTTTTATATGTAAGAGTAGACGGCAGCGGAGTTCTGAATACATTGTAGTATTTTCATGGTTGTTAAAGGTGATCCGTGGTAGAGGCTATTGGCGTAATGGAGTTTGGACAAAGCAAGGGAGATGATAGCCTGGACCTTATGTGAAAATCCTAAATTGGGGAAGATTTATTGCAGAGTTTTTATAGTAACAAAGCTTGATCTTTCTAGCTTGTGTACTTGGAGTTTCATTGATAGCTTGGAGTCCATGGTCATTCCGCGGTTTCTTACTTCCTTAGATAATTTAGGTGGTGTTCCCAGATCAACAGGCCACGTGGCAAGCGGGCCCTAATGTTTCCAATCGCCACACAAGAGTATTTCCGTTTTGGAAGCATTCAAGTTGAGATGGCTCCAGGAGTATTTGTGGATCATCTCCTTAGTACAAGCATGTGAGGTGAAATTGATTGATCAATGCCGGTAATGACTTCATGTAGATGTCGGAAAGCATGGGCGAGATGGTAGAGCCTTGAGGGTCCGTGGGTTTTGTGAAGTACAGTTTGGAGGCGAAAGGTGGGGGTATGGATGACATTAGTTCTGTTGCAAAAGTAGGATGTGATCCAGTCTAGAGCAGTCTCCTCTATGCCGGCTTTGTAGAGTCTTTGTATCAGAGTGTCATGGTCAACTGTGTCAAAGGCAGCCGAGATGTCCAAGAGAAGAAGCACAGCAACCCAGTTGTGGTCAACTGTGTTCTTCAGGCCATCACAGATGGCAAGGAGGGTAGATTCTGTTCCTCTTCCTGGACAGAATCCTGTTTAGAAGTCTGAAAGTATGGCATTATCTTCAATGAATTGTGACATTTAGGCGAATGCTGCTCTTTTTTTACCCGTTTGCCCAGGAAAGGTCCACTTCTAATTGGTCTGTAGTTGTCAGGGTTTAGCAGGCCCCACTTTGTTTTGTTCAGTAGTGGGCGTATGTATGACTTTAAAAGTTCTTCTGGAAATATCCGGTAGTTAAGGAGTTGTTGATGATTTTTAGGTCTCGTAGAGAGACCTAATGCCGTCCATCCACTTTTTACGATCCGGATTTTCAAAAGTTCACGTGAAATCACGTGACCACAAGCTCCTTTGTGCACGAGCTTGCATTTCCCCACAGGCTTCCCCCTACCAGCAGCATTTGCCACATCAAAGGGTTCCGCTGCCCCGCCCCCCGCCGTCACTTATTCACGGCCGCAGGCCGTGACTTCAAAGGGTTCCGCTGCCCCGCCCCCTGCTTCACGGCCATCTGTTCCCCAGCACCTCCCCTCTCTCTCCCCTAATTATTCACTGCTGGCCAGCAGGCACAACTAGTTTTCCACGGCTTTCGTTTTCCGCTTGTTTAATTTCATTTCGCGGCCGCGAATGCTTGTTATTTCTTTGTTGCCCGGCCAATGCTTGTTTTATATGGCGTGTGATTGTCTCCCAGCCATGTACATACCGGGCGAGCACTTTTATTCCTCTGCATCAGACAGAATGGCTTTTCCCCGGCATGGGAATACGAGGCTTCAGAAAATCATGCATCTTTCAGCTTTAATTTCATCTCCAAATACTTTGCACGTGAAAACGTTTTAAGTCGCACTGCACAGGAACATGATCATTCTCTGGTTTTATTGTTTATTCAGTAATCCTGCTCCATATGCGCGTGTCTACAAGTGACTAACAGTGGTAATAATAAATCATTGATAAACACTGTATAATTGCGAGTGAAATAACAATCTCATATGGCGGGGGATCCACCGTGAGCAGATTAACTAGTTTGGAGGGTTCCTGGGCTGACTATTTTAAATTATTATTTCTGCCTCTTGCTAGACTTTCTTTTCGCGGCCGCGCGGCCAATGCTCGTCTATGTCCTGTCTCCTTTCTCTTCCTTCCTACGCAATCCTGGTCTTCTCATGTTCCTTTTCTTTATACATCCTCCTCTTTTCTTTTACTTACTGCTCTTGCCTTCTGTTATACTTCCATTATCCATTTCCTGTCTGCTCCCAGTCTTCTTTGCTGCTGCTTCCCGGGCAGCTCCCAGCAGGCTCCCATCCCGGCAGGGTCTGAACACGCTCCTCTGACAAGGAATGCACATTTCATAGCAATCACAGTGCTGCGCGATCTGAATTTGCAGCCTCACCTTTCGGCAGAAAATATCAGCCCTCAGCCTGCAGGATTGTGAGCATATTGCCCCCGGGCACCGCCGTGACTCATTGTCTGTTCGCTCATAGGCCTTAGAGCAGCACTTGTGTGGCTGCGGAGCTTGCTTGGGTACCTAGTTACGCTGCTGTGCAGACTTGAGTAGAGCTGCTTGGATGGACCTTCTTGCTGTCTGTTTTGTTTTATTCTGCGGGAGAACTCTCAAACTCTTGTGAAAGGGGTGGAGCCTGCTCCGGGCTCCCCTAACCTCACTCGGTGTAAGTCGGGTTGGGATGTATAGCTTAGACAGACATCTAAACGTTCTGCAATGAACACATAAATGCCTCAACCGTCTGGGCTACTTTGTCAGTAACTACTAAAATAAATCTATGAAGGTTGTCCCACGGGGTCACATGAGGCAGTCCTGGCGCAGAAGGCATTGCGTATGTCAGTTACTCTTTCCATGAACTGAGGCCCCTGTATCTGTGACGCTGCTCGCAGACTTTGGTCCGAGGGTAATATTGCCGTGCCGCTGCTGTCCAGCTCTCTAGCACTCAAAGCAGCTATGGCAGGCCCAGACACCAGGTACAGGTTCTTGGGAAATGCCCTGGTTTTAATAGATTGCTCCTTGTTGGGATCAGACTGCAGAGGTGCGGGGAGGCGTCATTCAAGGAGGCAGAGTTGGGTAAGATTCCCCTTCTACTTGCTGGACTGGGGAAGGATAGTAAATGCATTTCCTACATCAGTGTATACGTCTCTGTTATTTAGGTAAAAGAGTATACATTTTAAGAATGACAGTTGACACATACATTATTGTCCATACTTGTCCATTTTTTAAAAACCCACGTGCTTCAAGCATACCTGTTCCCCAATCCAAAGATACATATTAGGTACAGTGTAGAAGGATGCAACATTGCAACCCTGCAGCTGAAGAGGAAACGTGATTCAGTTTTTACATATGCATCTCATCACCCAGCATGCAACCCACTGAGCTACCTGTGACGTGAGGGTACACGCAGACCTCAGCAGCAGGCAGATGAACTCAATGGGGCACTCTGAGAGCTAGACGAATAATCTCCAAGCAGATGCCTGCAGCAGCAGCTGAACCTGCTAAGCTAACACATGGACTGGAATGAGTGGATGTGTGGCATGTTGGGTACAGACCATCCGACCAGAGCCTTGAGAGTTCTTATCTGATTAACCCCAGAACCCCCACAGGCTGATCTCTCTTTAAGCCCGTATAGCAAGTTATTTATATGTGACGGAATTTGTGATTGCTAATTTAAACTGAACTGTCATTATGAAATCAATACAAACATGACGAGCTAGCCCGTTAAGAATTCGAAGCTGTTAGTTATACAGATCTCTTCAGCAGGTACATTAGTCTGGAGATATTCCACCTTCAAATAGGAATGTTATTCAATTAAAATGGAACCAGTCAAAAGCATTGTCTGCGTGTCTCACCCTTCAAACATCGAGGCGTTTACAGCGATAGTTGTGTGTGCATTGTGACAGCTCAGAGGGCATCGCGGGGCACTAGTTTTTCCAACTGTGTGACTGTGGCATAACTGTGCTACACGCCTTAATTAGCATTTGGGTGACCCTGAAAGGCTCCTAAATAAATTGATCGCAAGCCTCTTGTACTTAAATCAACCTCCTTTGGGTCATCAGTACGATGTCAGATAAGAGCTGGACTGCGCGAACATATATGGATTGAAGACTTTTTCGTTGAAAGGGAATAAACCTACAGATGTCTTTTTTTCATGTGCATTTTGACTTGTTTCTCCTTCTGGTTATTTGCTGGACGGCCCTTCCACCGGTGTCTAAGGGTGTCCGCCTGTTTGATACATACTGTTCTTACTTTGTCTTTGACCCCTCAGTTATGCCCTTTTCACACTTACCAGTTGTTAATTGATGTTGGGCTGGTGGTCTGCGGTCCTTTTCTCTGGCTGGGTTTACTCTGAGGATTGTGGGGTTGGGACGCCAAGCCGGAGTCCTGCTGTGCTTCCCATCTGGCTGGGGTGGGCGTAGCTTTATGCCATGGATTACCTGGTCAGATGTCTGTGCTGCTTTCTCTCCGGCTGGTGTATACTTTGCTTTTTCTGTGGTCCGCTTTGCGCAAGACTGCATTACCAGAGGTTGCTGGCGGGGGTCGCCATTGCTTGTGCTTCTCGCTTTTCCTCGCCTGTCTGGCGGGTGCCTGTTGGGCTCTGCTGTGGCTACTTTTGGCATTTGTTTGTGGGGGTCGATGTGGAGGGCTGAAATCCCCGGTTTGTCCTGCAAGGCTGCCTGTTGCTTTGCTGAGCGCTTGTGGTTAATTTTTAGGTCTCGCCTACGCAACCACAAGCACACACACACAACCACACACACAACCACAAACACAACACAACACACACACACAACCACAAACACACACAACCATACACACACACAACCATACACACACACAACCATACACACACAACCATACACACACAACCAACCACACACAACCACACACACAACCACACACACAACCACAACAACGAACACACATACAACCACACACACAACCACACCATCAGTGCACACTTTCACCGGGCACAAACACCACCAGCCGTCGGTGCACGCTTCCACCAGGCACACACCACCAGACGTCAGTGCACGCTTTCTCCAGGCACACACACACCACCAGATGTCAGTGCACGCTTTCACCAGGCACACACACCCCACCAGCCGTCAGTGCACGCTTTCACCAGGCACAAACACACACCACGAGCCGTCAGTGCACGCTTTCACCAGGCACACACCACCAGCCGTCAGTGCACACTTTCACCAGGCACACACACCACCAGCCGTCAGTGCACACTTTCACCAGGCACACACACCACCAGTCGGCAGTGCACACTTCCACCAGGCACACACACCACCAGGCATCCGTGCACAATTTCTACAGGCACATAAACCACCAGCCATCAGTGCAGCATGCCACCATTGCTACAAAAATAAATACAATTTTATTTGGCCTACAATTTATAGACTTTTGTTGCAATTGGTGTTGCAATATTTAGCAATGCCAATAGCTCAAACTTAATTAATGCGGGACCTATTGCATTGCAAATGCTTGTTCTTATTGGAGTGGCACCAGAGGTTGTTAGAAGAAATTTTCTTGAAGGTTTGCGGTGGACATGAGTCGGAAGGGCTGCTGGCAGGCCTGCTTGCTTTGACCCGATCCATAAATTCATTGTGTGAAATGTGTTGGAAGGAACAGAGAGGCTGAGTTAGAGTATTCTTGGATTGTTGTTTTGTAAAAGGATCAGTGCTGGTGCTTTGTCTTGATTTCAAGTCTGAGTCCAATGTGTCTGCTTTGTCCATGTAATGATTTGCCAGTTGGTGAAATCTTGAGTAACGGAATGAGCTCCATCTAGGCAATTTGGTTTACGAAATTAATTGAGAATTTTATAGAATTCTTTATTTGCACATTTAGCATTTTGAATTCTGCCTGAATAGTATCTTTTCTTCACTTTTTTGATAGCTGATTTGTATAATCTGTTAATTTTCTGTAGGCAAAGTTTGTTTTGATTGGCATTTGTTTTGAGCAAGGCATGTTGCAGCTTTCTAACTTGTTGTTTATCTCTGTATTTCTCCAAGGTGCTTGTTTCATGTTTTGTTCTGTTGTGTGGTTTATAGTGGTATCAGGATGTCAATAGCTTCTTGTAGTTTCTCATATAGTTTTTTAACAGAATTTATTGTTTCTAGATATGTACTGGATGTTGTTAGTTGTGCTTCTAAGTGTTTCAAATTGAGTTTGTTCCATGGTCGATAGGAGGATGCACGTAAGGTGGTTTTAGGTGCATTGCTTAGTGTTGTTTTATGTTGGAAAGCAAGCAAATGGTGGTCTGACCATGTAACTGGAGTTCTTGTTTGAAAGGTAACTAGTTCTGTGTTAGCAAAAATTACATCAAGCATCAGCGATGTGTGTGGGTTTGTGGACGATCTGATGCAGGTTCATTGCAACTAGGCCATCGAGGATTGTTTTTGAATGGCGCATATTGGGTTTGTCAAACCAAATGTTAAGGCCACCCAGAACGCATAGGTTGCAGTGTAGTATTATCAGGTTTGAAACCGTGTCTAGAAGTGTGTCTGGGAATATGTCATTGCTAGGTGGAGGTCTGTAAATGAGCAGGAAGTTACAGGATGAAAAGGGCCTCACAATCTCATATGTAGACGTCATCAACTTTAGTGATATGTAATGTGTGCCTGAACACAGCAGCTAGGCCACCTCCGTTTTTGCCTATACTATTTTTGGTGATAGTTTGATAGCCTAAGGGAATGGCTTCATGCAGGACTGGAGCCATATCATCTCTCTACCATGATTCAGTTATGAATAGTATGTCTGGTTTTGCATCCGTGAGAAGGTCGTAGATGTGATGTTTGTTTTTAGAGAACGATTGAGCATTTATTCGTAGACCGTTTTGAGAATGTTCTTTGGCGATAGTGTAACTTTGTTTTGTAGAGGATGAGCTGTATTTTATGGGCTTGTAGCTAGTGTATCCTTAGTGTTGGTATTAGGTATATGAGGATAACAATCGTGTAGCTTTTCTGTATTGTGTTCCTCGTCCAGCTAGCTAAGAAGGCATTTTGATGGGTCTCTGTCTGTAGGTGGTGGAGACCATGTTTGAGAGTGAGTTGGTGTGCTGTGTTGTTTTTCTTGGTGCAACCTTGTTGTGTAGTAAACATGAAGAAGCACAGTTCTGAGGTGTGGCACGTTGCTTATTTTGTTTGAGTGTGTTTAAGGTGGAAGGCATATGAGTAAGGGGTTGTGGTGCAGCATGTGGGTCATGTAGTAAGGTTCTAAATTATCCAATGGATGAGAGGCAGTTAAGAGTGTTGCTGTATATGTGTTAGGTGTGGTGAACGAGAGAAAGCTTGGGATTGGAGTTTGTTCATTTGTGTAGTTTGAAAGGTGGGTGAATGTTTGTAGTTTGTGATGGTAAGTATTATGAGGTGTTGCGCTTGAGAGATTTTGTTGTGCTGGTGTGCGTGGTATGTTTTGTTTTTGAGGCATAGTGAAACGAGGTGCTGATGTATTTGTTTTATGAGATGTATTTGTATAGTATTGTTTGTGTGTGGAAGTTGTAAGGTAAAGGGGGTGTTGATGTTTGATGTTTGTTGGTTTTTGTATAGCGCACATGCACTCCATGGAGCATCTTGGCGCTGCTGTGTTTGTGAGTAGATTGTATGTTGTGTGTAAGAGGGGATGAAGTAGAATTAAGAGCGTTTGCCTTAGACTTGTTTGCTGCAAGAAGTAATATGTCTGGTGGAGTGGGAGTGTTGCGTGGTTGTGTTGCGTGGTTGTGTTCTTGTGGTAGAAAGAAGAGGAGGGTATTGGTTGGAGAAATGATGGAAGGCTGAGTATACATTGGTTAATGACAAAAAGAGGTCCGTTAGGAATAATTAGAGCAGGGAGTGTGTGTCTGGATGGGATGTAGTTGAGTATGGTGTAGATTTGGGTTGTGTTAGTGATGAGTTAATTGGTTAGCGGTATAGGATAGAGTTGTGTATTGTTTGTAAGTGCTGGTGCAAATGTGCGGCAGCTGGGATAGAAGGTTGTATAGGTGTGTGGGGTTTTGTAGTGGGTGCTGAGACATTGAATTTGTATAGCGTTAGTTTATAGTAAAGGAGTAGTGTACATGTGCTGTGAGTGTGTTACTCTGGTTGTGGATGTGGGTGGTGTAGGGTGGGTGCTGGTGTATATAAATTTGGACAGCATTTCTGGCCCTAGTCCCGACCAGTCTTGAACAGGCTCACAGGCAATTTCCCTTGTCCTCTCTGCCTGGGCTGAGACACTTTGAAACTTGGCCTTAAATAGCCCTAATAATCAGATGGGCCAGTGGGAACCCTATCCCTAACTAATCACAACACTAGCCCTTATCCCTAGAACCAATAGGAGACCAAGCCCTTATAGCCAATCAAAGCCCTGGTCCCAGCACAAATCGGGCACGAAACCCTAAGCCCTACATCCAATAGAAAGCATAGCCCCAGGAAACAATCCAAAACCCTAAATCTATCCACCAATCAGATCACTAGCCCTAAGCCCTACATCAATAGAATCACTGATCCAGGAACGAATCAGTACCCTCAAATACCCAACCAATGAGAACACTAACCCTAATCCAATGCAACCACCAATCATTGTACACAAGTAGCATCTAATAGCAGCCCATAATGTCCCTGCGACCACAGGCAATATTTGCTGGCCAAGGAGTTTAATTCAGAATCTCCTTGGAGACAGACCGGCTCAATCCACACTTTAAAGTTCTGCAGGTAAGGGCTAAAGCACTTGCCATCTAACAACACTGTTTGATAGTAGGCAACTTTACTTACTGACCTAGCCAAAAAGCGTGTGTACAATCCCTAAAAAAACAGCCTAAACAGCTAGCAGCAGATTGCTGCTGTCTGAGAGCACCCTCTGTTCACTCTCTGATGTATACTATCTCTGTTGCTGGGGGGGGGGGCTAGAGGGGGGGGACTGGATTCACTCACTTGCTAACACAAAATGGGAGCTGGGGGTGGATTGCTTAATACACAAGTCTGAGTACAGAGCAAGGGAAAAATTAAGAGGGAAAAATAGGTAGTCACGGGCAATGTAAAAAAAACACAACAGATTTGCACTGCAAATCCCTCAATTCAACAGGTAAAATGAAACCGTCACAGGCAAGTAAAAAACACAAATTTCTAAATGAAACCGGTGAAAAATTAAGGCATCGCAGGCAGGTAAAATTTTTAAACTCTAACAACCACAAGCAAAACAGGTGAAAATGATGCAGTCACGGGTAGGGAAAATCACTTTTTAAATTTAGGAAAGAGACCGAACTAATATGACTTCTTACCACCTTCTGGTCCTTGGTTCACTGCAATCTTGGGCGCAGGAAACTGCAGCTCACAGAGATACAAGAGCATTTATTGGATCTGCTTTGCCCTGAGCTTAGTGTTAGCTTCTATAAATGTTTTCCTCTGCTGCTGTACCGCTTGCTTCTGTGTAGTCCAGAAAAATCATGACTTTAGCACAGTCTCTAAAAAGACTATCTATTGCATGTGAGCCACTGCCAGTATAGCACCACAATTTAAATAGTTATGTAGTCTTCAAACTATGTGGTATGGGGAGTTTCTTTGAGTCCTTTATGCACTATACTGTCTCAATGCAGGATGAGAGCTGTTGTTCCACGACCCAGGATTTAAACCATTTAAAAATTAATTGTTCTGGACATCTGGAAAGCCCATGAAGTGGAACTTATTGCACCCGGGTCTGCCTTCAGCATCTTTGTCGCGCCTTTCTAGTTGCCCCCTTTTCTTCTGAAGCATTGTAATGTCCAGTTTGAGGGAGTGCAGGTCAGCCTTGTTGAAAGAAAGGAGTAGGATAGATCCTCACGTTGTGCAGCCACTACCTACCATGCTTAAGACAGCCTCAGCGTGTTTTACAGCGTGTTTTCCTTTCCACAGGATGAGCTGAACCAGCACCTGGGCCTCACCTCACGACAGGCACTGTCCATCCTGCATAATCAGCTGAGGGTGCTGCTGGACATGCATCAAAGAGATAGGAGGAAGGCGGCGACCTGGAAGGTTTGTTCACCAAAAACATGCAAAATATAGCCAGACCTTTTTTGCCCCTTATCGCTCTCGTGGCCGTTGCTTTTTTTAAGGCTTAGTCACCAGAGGTCGCTGAGACTATTGTAAGACGGAGTAAAGCGCAGTAGGTTCAGCTGTGGTCTGTTACCTTCAGTAGACTACAACTACCTGTTTCTGATTAAGCCCTGTGGCAACCCAGAGTGCGGGGGAGGAGCCATATTGTGTGAAACATTTTGTTGGCATATACTCCATGGCTGTTGTGATATGAAGCTAGCACCACTTATGAATATGGACTATCACACATGTCTTCTTAACCATATGTAACAGTGTACTGATTAACTCCCATCTCCTTTTTACAAAAACATGTTTGGGACATATACAAATAAGATAATGTATCTGCGCATAAAGATGTTCTTGCTCTACCATTTTTCACTCTATAGCAGTGGTCTTCAAACCTTTTAATGCCGTGCCACCCTGTGGAAAAAAAAAAAATACATAAATCGGGCCCGTCAGCATTTTTGCCGATTTTTCCCGATTATCCAATTAAAACGGCAATGTTTAAATATGTCTAACATATTTAAATATTGCAGTTAAATTCTGTTACCTCTTTTAAAAATGCAGTCAAAAATGTGATTGTCAAACATGCTATTCTGGTCTGACAGGCCTTAAAGTGTAAAAGTATCCAAAGTGTGATTATCAGAAATTTGGGGGAGGAAGAGGGTTGAGGAATATTTATTATTAAATTATTATAAAATTTTATAAAGCGCGTAGTCACCCGTGAGTATCCCAGCGCTAAGATCCCTACAACTGCGGGTCAGAGGGGCAAAGGGGGCGGGGGAGTCAAATTAGGGAAAGAGGTGAGTTTTCAACCGCTTCCTGAATCGGAGATAGTCAGGTTCTGTTCTAAGGTCGCGGGGTAACGAGTTCCAAAGGCGGGCAGTATGGACAGAGAAGCGCCTTCCACCCGTGCGCGCCTTCTTGACTCTAGGGATGGTGATAAGATATTCCTGATCGGATCGTAAGGATCTTGGGGCTTTGATTGGTCTGATAAATTTTCTTAAAATAGGGGGGCCTATGTCTTGTAGAAGTCTGTGAGCCAGGCATAGGGCCTTGAACTTCACTCGCTCTCTCACTGGAAGCCAGTGGAGAAGCTTCAAGGCTGGTTTGGCCGAAGCTCTGGCAGGGGTATTGGTGAGGATCCGGGCAGCGGAATTCTGGATCCTTTGTAATTTGTTCAAGGTTGCCTCCGGGGCGCCTAGGTAGACGGTGTTACTGTAATCCAACCTTGATAAAATAAGGCCTTGGATTAACAGTTTTTGGGAGGTAGGCGGAAGTAGAGGCAGAATCTTCCTGATCGACTTGAGGAGTCCAAAGCACGTGCCGGCTACTTTTTTGGCTTGTGTCGTGAAAGACAGATCTTTTTCGAGCCAAATACCCAGGCTTTTGATCTCAGACTTCGGATCTGGAGGCGCACCCAGGCAGGGGGGCCAGATGTCCTGTGAAAGGGACAGCCCCTTCTGACCAAGGAGGAGAATGTCTGTCTTTGAACCGTTAAGTTTCAAAGATGATCTGTTAATCCATCCTTGTATTTGCGTCAGACTGTTGTATAAGTCCGCTGGTTCTTGACTTGGGTGAGATAGGGACACCACTAATTGAGTGTCATCAGCGTAGCTGACTATACTCACTCCAAACGGGTTGACAACCTCCTCCAATGGGGACATGTAGACATTGAATAATGTCGGGCTCAGGGAAGAACCCTGAGGCACGCCGCATTGGAGGGATGTTTCGGGGGAACGGGTGTCATTCTCCCAGATCTGAAAAGAGCGTTGGCCCAGGAAAGAAGTGAGCCAGGTCAGCGCGGTTCCCTCCACACCGATATTCCTGAGTCGGTGAATAAGGAGCTGGTGGTTAACGGTGTCGAAGGCCGCACTGAGGTCCAGGAGGATCACTGCCACTGATCCCCCCCCCCCCCCGCGTCCAGAAGTGCTCTGGCCTCCTCCACCGCTGCGAGAAGGGCGATGTCGGTGCCCTGCCCTAGGCGGAATCCAGTCTGCGAGCTTTTAAGCAGATTGTCGATTTCCAAATATTGTGAGTTTTTTATTCACAAGCTTTTCAGCAATCTTACTGGTTCCGGGAAGAAGGGAGATTGGCCTGTAGTTGGCCAAGTCCGATGGGTCCTGGGAGGGTTTTTTCAGTAGCGCCTTGACGACCGCAGCCTTCCAGCTGGGGGGGACGAGATGGTAGGTGCTACTTTCTTAAGGATACGTAGCGGAGCGGGGTCTTTGGGAGATCCGCTTTTGATGGTATCTAGCGTGCTTTCGACCTCTTCGACAGTCACTGATCCCCAGGAAGTTAGACAGGGAGGAGTGGGAGTAGTGTTGGATTCTTTTTCCTCGCTCAAGTTGGTGGATGGAATGGAGGCAAGGATTTTCTGGATCTTCTCCTCGAAGAAGATGGCCAGTTTACGGCATTTTTCCTCATCTGCTTTCGGGTCTGGTGGAGTTCTAAGTCCGGAGTCTGGGACCTTAAGGAGTTCTTTTAAAATAATAAAAGATTCCTTGCTGGAGCAGGAGAAGTTTTCTATTCTTTCTTGGAAGAATAAACTTTTAGTCTTGCGAAGAGCGGTCTTGTAATTTTGTAATGAGGTATGGTAGGCATCCTTCTTTACAGTTGACTTATCCTTCCTCCAGGAGCGCTCCGTTCTTTTACATTCTTTTCGTAAAAGATTGAGCTCCGGAGTGTACCAAGGGGCAGGGCTCACTCTTTTGGTATGCTTGAGGGTGGTAGTTTTGGGGAGGAGTTTGTCAAAAGAGGATGTAAGCCAAGAGTTGAACTGTTTATCGGCGTTGACTGGGTCGGTGGAAAAGGCGGGGATAGAGTTCATAAGAATGGTGGTCCATTCGCCTGGTACAAGTTTGTGCCAGCGCCGGTCAGTGACCCGGGTTTTGGGGTGTTAGGTGGGTGATACAGAGAAATACCAGGAGATGGGGATTAAGAAGTGGTCTGTCCAGGGGAGAGGAAGGGTTGGGGGGGGGCAGTGGTGATGTCCGTGATGTTGGTAAGGACAGGATCCAGAAGGTGTCCCTTGTCGTGGGTAGGTCCTGTATTGACTAGCCAAATGTTAAATGACATAAGGTCAAGAAGGAGATCAGACGCTGTTAAATCTGTAGGGTCTGATAGGTGGAGATTGAGGTCGCCCACGAGGAGGAAATTGGGGGAGGAGGTAGCTAACTGTGACACAGTGTCAACAAGAGCATTAAGGAATTTCCCTGGTGTTCCCGGAGGACGGTAGATCAACAGCCCGGAGAGGGAGTGTACCGGGGATGTTTGAAGAGCGAAGTGGCAGCTTTCACAGTCTTCGATGTTGGCATTACTGGTTCTACAGGCAAGGTGTCCTCTGTGAATTATTGCAAGGCCCCCTCCTCTACCCCGAGGTCTATGAAGAGTTTGAATGAGGTATCCTGGGGGTAGGGCGTTGACAATATCAGAATCGGACCAAACAGAGAGCCAGGTTTCTGTAAGAAACAGCACGTCCAAACCTTGGTCCTGTATCAGTAAGTTAGTTTCGTGAGCATGCTTAGGGAGGGACCGACAATTAAGAAGGCCCATCTGTAGTCTAGGATTGCCAGTGGCCATAGCGACTGGGTTACAACGTTCACAGCCGATATAGGGTTTACCTTCTACGTAGATGAAGCGACACTCCTGATTTTTTTCCGGGTGGAGAGCCCGGAGCATGTCACTTGTGTATACCAAAAAGCTGAAACAGGCAGAGTCCCTGGGCCTGGGTCTGGCTGGGCCCGGACGGGCCCAGACGGGCTTGCCTTAGGCGCGCCTTTGGCGCGCTGACGGCGCGCCCGCTGCGCCCATCCGCTGCGCGTGCGTGAAGTGCACATTTTTTTGTAGGCGCGGCCTCGAGCGAGTGGGCGTGGCCACAAGACCGGCTCACTCGCTGATGGCGGCGAAGAACTGGGCGATCCCGCTGCAGCGTTTAGCTCTGCTGCGCGGCGGTGGAAAGGTAGGAGTTATGCCCCAGTCGTAGTTCAGTCAAGGGAGGGAGGTGGGATTTTAAAACAATTCAGAAACACACAAATTGTACAAATAAATCGCAGCTTTCTTGTTAAAAATGCTCCCGGCTGTGCCTCAGGAGTAGGATCTGGAGTCCCTTCCTCTTTGACACCTACTCCCAACCAGTATATGAATGTCAAAAGTTGTTAGTGATGGCCAATTAGAGTGGCCTACTGCCGCTCATGGTTTTTTCACTTAAAACAAAGCACTGATATCAATATGATGCTTCTCATGGCCAGAACGTGGCGCGCCTGCCCACACCTCCCCCCAGTGTGAAGAGTCCTGAAGTTCCTGGGAGTGGTCGTGGATCCAAAATATATTTGTTGCACTCAAGGTCATCAGGCAACTTGGATAAGTCCCATGGGAAAAAAACGGCAAGGAGTCGACGAGGTCTTTCATTTCACCTCATCTGTCAGCCGCTGAGGCGAGGGAGCATCTGAATTCAAGGCATTGCACTGCGGTTGAGCCCACACAGGAGTTGTGCAGCGGCCAGGGCAGCTGACTTCGGAGCACAGGGTTCACGGTTCGATCCCCGGCTCTGGTGGCAGCTCAGCTCAACACCATGTGACTCTGGGCAATAGCTCACTTAATTTCCACGACGGCCCCCAGAGCCTTGAGAACCTTAAGGGTGAGTAGTTCGCACTTTACAAATACAGATTTACATTAATTTTTATTTATTTATTTACATGGGTCATCTTGTCTCTTCTCTGAGTTTTCGGGATTGTGAGTCACCCCCCTCTCAGCTTCAAGAACTTTATAAGGCCATGGGCCTTATATTTGAGCGGCCTGCTCTTGCTGGTGCACCTTTGGGCCCCGTGGGTTCAAGAAGGACCCCTGCTGGATCCATGCTGTTGGTTTGGGCACCAGTGGCCCCCTTGCTTTCACAGATGGATCGGGAACGGTGCCTGTCATGCCATCTTAACCTTCCCAAACGCCAGTCCCAATGCAGACACTCCTGGTGCCATTCCCATTCTGATCCCCGACTCCGACAAGGGGCCATATGGGCGTCACCGGACGCCGACTTCGGTGCCGACTAGAGCCATGTCTGCCTTTTCTTAAGGGCTAGGACTCGGGGAAGAGTGAGGGGGTCTTTGGACCCTGAAGAATACCAGCCCTTTGACCCTAATGTAGTAAGGCGTGAGGATTTGGCGACAGCCAATGGACTGAACACTTCTCCAGAAATTGGCATTCTTTCTCCCTCTACCGTGGCTAAGGCGGAGGGAGCATGTTTAGCAGTGGTGGTGAGGGGGATGGCCGAGTTCCTGGACCTTAGCCTTGCCTCTGTGGCAGTCATGACTAATGTCTTGATGGAGGTGCTTCTGCCAGGAGTGTCCCCCTCACAACCACGTCTCCCTTTTAATGAAGCTCTTACTGAATTCCTGCTTGAGACCTGGTCCAAGCCCAGCTCAGGGGCTCCTTTGAACAGCACAATTTACCCTCTCCATTGCCCCGCTAAAGGGGACCTCAACTTCTTCACGCAACAACCTCTACTTCCCATCGCTCTTTCCCTTCTGCATCCCAGGATAGGAATCCAAGAGGCTTGTCACCTTAGGGAAGAAGATGTTATCCAGTATTAGGGTATCATTCATAGATTCACATGCTTAGAATCATCCCCGCCGACGAGGTGGGAGTCTCGCGGTACAATAAAAACATACATAATATAGTCATAATAGCATTATACAATAGGCTACTGTGGACAGCCAAGTCACTTCCTTAGCCTATCTTAGTCCTTTTGCAAAAAGAACCAAACTTGGAACACAGCCAATCAGGCTGCAGCACCCTCTTAGAACCTTCCACAGAGAGGCATACCCTCAGATTTTCTACCGCACCTCGTGTGACAGGGAGTCTCCCTGAGCTCTGCTCAGTTTTTCCTTAATTTTAGCTATCTTTGTGAGAAATGATGTCTGATTCTTCAAAGAAAAGCTTGTTCTTGCCTTGTTCTTCATGTGGGAAGAAGAGATTACACTTTGAGGATCCACATAAAGAATGTATTTACTGCCTTTATCCTGCTCACAAGGTCAAGGATTGCAGGATCTGTAGAACCTTTCCTGCGAAGACCTTGAAGGACAGAGAAGGAAGACTTTTGGTCTGGCTAGAAAAGATGTAAGGATTCATCGGATGTGGTCTCTGGAGATGAAGGCAGCGTAAGTCCTCAGGCATCCACCCCTCAGGTCAAAAAGAGAGATAGATCTGGAGATCCCCCTGAGAGACAAAGTAAGAACCTGAAGAAATCTCACTCAGAGATTGGTCACTCTTCCTCTAAAAAAGAGAAGTACTCATTTTTTTCTGTGGTAAAAATGGGAGAAAAGGTGAAATTTTCTCTGAAAACTGCCTCAAAGCAGCAAAAATCCCTTTCTGAACCTCCGTCGACATCGAAAAGTGCTCCGTCGACGATGAAATCTCCTCAGAAGATTGAGTGATTCCTCAACGTCGACGAAGAAGTCCCATCATTGACTAAGACTCCGTCTACGGCACCGTCGATTATTATTTCCTCGCTGTTGACGATGCCAATCTCGTCGACGCCTAAGTTGTCCTCGACATCCATGCCGTGGACGATGCCACTGCCGTCGACGACGATACAGCTTCCGTTGACGGGTACACAGTCGATGTTAATACAGATCCCGTTGACGAGCCCACTGTCGTCGGCGATACTACTCTCGTCGACGAGCCCACCATCGACGACGGCAGCAACCTCGACGTCGACGATGGTTTTTCCGTCGACGACCTCAATGATTTCAACGTCGACGGTCTCTTCTATAATGGCAATTTCAACACATACTGACTCGCCGTCCATGTATATTTCATCGATGCTGAAGCGTAAAAGGCCTACATCTTTGCAAATTACGCCAGTGTTAACTTCTGAATTGTCATCTTCAAGACAATTCTATCAGAATGTTTCCCATATCTCACCTTTACCTCCTAGTCACTATCTGGAGGAGTCAGATGATGAAGTACCCTTTGGACCAGCACATGATCCTTCTTAGCTCCGAATTAAATATCAGGAGGACCAAGATGATGAGGAATATTATTAGCCCTGTGAATCCTTAAGAGGCCCTCGGGAATCTTTTCATCAAGAACCTATGGTTCAAATGCCTGCGGCTTTGATGCAAAATCGCACTTCAATGTTAAGAGATTATAATGCACGCTTCACAC
Organism: Lissotriton vulgaris; assembly: GCF_964263255.1. NCBI lineage: Eukaryota > Metazoa > Chordata > Amphibia > Caudata > Salamandridae > Lissotriton > Lissotriton vulgaris. Next base: position 614,460,564 of record NC_141695.1, on the reverse strand, counting down.
CATTACCGGTACCTGAACAACCCCCTGCCCCTGTCTCAGTGCCTCAGGTGGTTTTGCCTACTCATTTCCTTCTGGATGATGATGGTGACGCTGTGGCTGAAGAGGGAGAAATACCAAACTCACCCACAACTGTGGATGAATGGGAGGAGTATTTAATTCCAACACCACCCTCACCAGTCCCTCAAGCGGTTGACTCTCCTCCTGAGGATATAGGAGGTTTTCACGCTATCATGGAAAGGGCAGCAGCTAGATTTCATATTCCAGTATCGGTTCAGAAAAGAGTGTTTTCTTTATGATTTTAAAGACCAAAGTAGAAAATCTGTTCATTCAATCCAGATAATAGATCATATTTGGGAAGAAGGGACGAAGATAATTAAAACTCTATTCTCAATACCTACGATTCTCCCTAAAATCGATAAAAAATATAAAGCACCGGATGATGCTCCTGCTTGCCTCTCTGGGCATCCAAGACCAGACTCCATCATCTCACAGGCAGCCCAACGGAAATCTTGTAATCCATCTATTCCAGTAACAGCTCCACCAGATAAGGATGGGAGGCACCTAGACAACATCGGTAAACACTTTACCACCATGGTGGGTGCTACAGTTTGTGCTACGAATTCTTTGGCAATTTTAGGCACGTATGACCGCCAATTATGGTCTGACATTTACCCTTATGTCGAACATCTGCCTGAGGATAAGAAACGGGAATCAAGAGAAATACTTCTGGAAGGCAAAAGGGCTGCGTCAGAGATTGACATCTCTATGGATATGGCTTCTTTGGGTTTTCGCCAACTTGCCGGAGCAGCAACCATTAGACGTCAGGGTTGGTTGAAATCCACCAACTTTCGCCTGGAGGTCCAGACAAAGATTCTGGACATGCTATTTGATGGGGACCACATAGATGAGGCGTTAAAAGAAATTTAAAAAATACAGAGATCGCCAGGGCACTGGGTACTTTACAATAAAGAAAAAAAGCCTTTTCGAGGAGCGAGAGGCAGAGGTTGATATTCATTTCGTGGAGGATATCAGAAATACCAATACCAGGGCGGTCAAGGTAGATATGGATACCAACAGCAGCAGTCCTATAGGAATCCCACAGCAGCCGCTTATAGACAACAGGACAGAAGACGCCAACCTCAAGGCAGAGACTCTGCTAGAAAACCGTGACAATCTTTCAACACCTGCACCAGATATGCCACAATTACTCCACAAAATTCCAAATATATCCCAGCATCTAAAAAATTGGAAAAAAATAACCACAAACAAGTGGGATTTGGACATTATCAAATTCGGTCACACCCTAGAATTTATCAATTCCCTCCCCTCCTCATCCACCTCTGAAGAAGAAACTACTGCATCTTGCGCTTCTCAGAAAGGAGGTAAAAACCATGCTTTCGAAAGGAGCGCTAGAAAGAGTGCCTCGCTCTCAGGTGGGGAAGGGATTTTATTCCTGCTTTTTTCTAATAAAGAAAAAGTCGGGGGAATGGAGGCCAATCCTGGATTTAAGAAAACTGAACAAATATCTTCAAAGGAAGTCCTTCCGCATGGTCACGCTTCAGGAAATGCTTCAGCTTTTGGATCATGCGGACTTCATGACAACGTTGGATCTCCAGGATGTGTACTTCTACATCCCAATTCATCCCTAACACCGGAAATTCCTCTGATTTACTGTGGCAGGTGTACATTTCCAATTCAAAGTTCTTCCATTCGGCTTACGCTCAGCTCTGAGAGTCTTTACCAAATTAGCAGCACATCTCAGGCTGCATGGCATCCAATTATTCCCTTATCTGGACGATTGGCTAATAAAGGCTCTTTCCTTTCGGCAGGCTTATCACGCAACATCTAAATGCCTGCAGGTTTTTTACTCTCTAGGACTGTCTCTGAACATTCAAAAACCAGTCCTCTATTCTTCCCAAAGGATTCAATTTCTAGGGGCAATGCTGGATACCATCCGAAACAAAGCATTCTTGTCCAAAGAAAGGCAATCTCGACTTATTTATCTGGCGTCAGACCTCCTAAAAAGAAAGAAAGTTTGCGTCTGTAAGGATGATCAAATCTTTTCTGGGGATACTATCATCAGCAATTCTGCTAGTACCTCATACCCGTCTGAGAATGAGACCAATTCAGGAGGAACTGGACAGTCAGTGGCTGCAAATCTCGGGATCGTTCGAAGATCTAGTGCAAATAACTCCAGTTTTGCAAGAAACTCTTTCATGGTGGAGGCATTCCAAAAATGCCTCAGTCGGGCTCACCTTTCAACTCAACCTTCTGTACCAGATTTCATCCTCACAACAGATGTCTCCCATGAAGGGTGGGGTGCGCACCTTCAAGATCTCTGCATCAGAGTGAAGTGGTCTGCTGCAATGACAATGATGCACATCAATTTTCTGGAGCTTCGAGTTTTTTCCTGGCACTGCAGTCTTTTCTCCCAAGACTTCAAGGGTCAACGGATCTGATCAGAACCGACAACACCACTTGCATGCATTACCTAAACAAGCAAGGAGGTACCCGGTCTCACATTCTGTCTCAAGAAATGTAAAGCATTTGGGAATGGTTACTCTCTCTCAAAATCAGTGTGGAACATCTTCCAGGGATTCACAACACCATAGCAGACACTCTGAGCAGGACATCAACATCCTGTCACGAATGGGAGCTGGAGCAAACGATTGTAGAGAATATATTTCAAAAGTGGGGCAAGCCAAATCTGGATCTGTTCGCCTCCAGGAACAATCAGAAGTGCCCATTCTTTGTAAGTTGGGTTCCGGAGAAGGGCTCTTGAGGGAACGCCTTAATGTTGAGATGGATGGGGATTTTTGCGTAGTCATTTCCCCCTTTCCTGTTGACTTCTGCTCAAGATGGAACCATGCTGCATGATTCTCATTGCACCGAAATGGCCACCTCAACATTGGTTCACAGAGCTTCTCATACTATCCAAGCGCAAACCGTACCGTCTACCAACAATCCTGAACCTATTGTCAATGAGCTGAGGCCAGATTCTTCAACCTCGTCCAGTCCAGTTACAACTTCATGTATGCTTTCTGGATTCACGGAGTTTAAGGAGATACATTTACCTCTAGACTGCAGAGACATTCTGGCTAGAGCGAGAGCTCCTTCTACTTTGAAAATGTATGCGTTAAAATGGAAACATTTCTGTTCCTGGTGTAGCAACAAATATATACATCCTTTAAAATGTTCTCCAGATAAGATTCTGCCTTATTTTTTATCATTGTCTAAATCTGGTCTCATGTTTCCTTCTGTTAAACTACATCTAGCGGCCATTTCTACTTACAGGCGCTCTACAGGAGCGAAATCACTTTGTTCTAAATGTCTGATTAACAGTTCCTAAAAGGTCTTTTCAGACCTTTTCCACCTATTAGGGCTCCTACTCCAGAATGGAGGCTGAATTTGGTGCTACAACAACTAATGAATCATCCATTTGAGCCCATTCGCAAAGCCAATTTAAAGTATCTCTCATGGAAATCAGTGCTCCTATTGGCACTCGCCTCTGCTTGAAAAGTAAGTGAAATACAGGCTTTCACTATCAAACAACCTTATTTGAAATTTACCAATGATTATGTCCTTTCAGGAACTAATCCCACGTTCATACCGAAGGTTCCCTCTTCATTCCATCTTAATGAGCCTGTTATATTACGCTCTTTCTTTCCTAATCCGTCTTCCTCTGCTCAGAAATCTCTACATACCTTGGATGTCAAGAGATGTTTAAAGTTCTACATTTCATGTACTGTGTCAATCAGAAAATCCAACCAATTATTTATTTCCTATGGTAGTCAGAAACAAGGATCAGCTGTGACGAAGTCCACTATCGCAAGGTGGATTGTATCTAGTATTCAATTCTGCCATTTCAAAGCTGGACATCCATTGTCAAACAAACCTAAGGCTCACTCCACTAGGGTAGTATCCTCATCTACTGCTCTTTTTGCGGGTGTGCAATTGGAGAAGATTTGCACGGTGGGGCCACCTGGAAAAATGTGCATAGGTTTATACGGCATTATTGCCTTGACCTGGTAACAGAGGCGGAATCAGCAGTGGGTCGAGCAGTGTTGCGAAACCTTTTTAAATAAGGTGTGCCTCTTTAAGGAGGTGATATTAGTTTTGCTATTGACATGTTCATTATTGCATATATCTATTTGATGCATATGTTTTTGAAGTGCCCTTTATTTTGGTTAAAATGTTGCTGCATTATTGTGTTAGGTTTGCAAGGTATCTATTGTGTTTTCTTATGATATCCACCATACATCTAAGTATTGTTTACTGCTAGCTATTCTGATTCTAAGCATGTGAATCTATGAAAGATACCAATACTGGATAACTGAAGTTACAGGTAAGTAACTTGTTTGCTTTTCTTTCACCGGCCCGGCACTGTGGTCGGTTAACACCACGTGCCTTTTGGGCTGCTACTCTAACGCTTTCTGGGACACAGTGGTGCAGGTGCTGCCTATGATCCCGGAGGCGGCCAGGGCCATTTTCTTCCAAGCTGTTGCTGTCGGGAGAGATGCAGTCAAGCTCACCATTCTTTGTGGACTGGAGAGAGGTGTGGCTCACTGGTTAGAGGCGGCAGACCCGGAGGCTGAGAACGGCCCGGGACCAGGGTTCGATTCCCGACGCGGCAGGGTCGAGGACCAGGGTCAGCGGACTGATAATTCTCGCCTCGGTGCCCACTTTGGGCAGTGATCACACTCGGTAACTCTGGGCATTAAGCTTGCCTCATCTCTACAACGGCCCCCCACAGACGCCGGGGATGCCTGGCTTCACCTTGGAGATACCCAGCATGGGACCATCTCACAGGGAAAGCCAGGACGGGTTCCCCAGCGGTCATTCGCGCCAGGATACTCCGGTAGTAATTGAGCGCGCTACAAAACACCTTACATTTACATTTACATTTATACCACTGACTCACTGGGCAGAGCAGTTTCATCAACAGTAGCCTTATGGCACCATGCCTGTCTGAGAACAACTGGCTTTTCTGGGGATTTCGAAGCATTGCTTATGGACATGCCCTTTGTTGGCTCCTGTCTTCGGCGGCAAGGCAGTTTCAGCACTGGAGCACTTTAAGGATGTCAGGTCTGTGGCCAGGTTTGGGCCTTTCCATGGCCCCTCTTCACACCCAATCTGCATTTCTCTCCCTTCGTGGCCATGGAAGGGGCTTCCAGCTGTTCCTGTAATCTCCCGGCCACTGCGGTGCGCAAGCTTACCAGCTTCTGGGTGGCCGAGGATGTGGTACCCAGAGACCTGATGTTCCGGGCCAGTAAATAGCCCACCCACCGCAACGGCACCAAAGCTCTTATAGACTGCCTGCATTCGAGGCATGTGGGCTGCTGAATTCATATCTGTGCATAGATCGCTGCCTAGTGTTGTGTCTGGATGATCGCACATTGTTGTCCTGGAAGAGTCTTCGAAGTATCACGAGATAGGTGGCGCCTCCCCGGGACTACAGTGCGCATGGGCATCGACTCCATCCTCAGATTGTTTTTTTCCGCCATTGGGTTCGGATGCATATTGGTTCACTAAAGTCAGAATCGATATAAAAGTTTCTTAAGGCCAAAAGGCCTTTCGTTTTTTCGTCGGTATTGTCTTGCGATCGGTGCCCAGTTCTGTTCCAGCTCAGTTCCCGAGCCGAATATCCAGGAGAGCCGCGTGCTTTTCGACGCTGAAGGCCCGGTCGACGCCAGAGGCCTTATCGATGACCCATCATGGAACGGAGCCCGTTCAAGAGATGTCCCGTGTGCAACTCCAAATATCCCCACATCGACGTCCACCCGGTGTGCAACAAGTGTCTGTCGCCGGATCATGATGAAACCAGCTGCATGGCTTGTTTTCGATCCAAGAAGACGCTTCTGCATCGACGCGCTACGCGCAAGGAAGCCCAGCAGACTGCACCGGAGCCAGTGGACATCTTCGATGCCGGGGATGATGAAGGAGCAGACCGGGAGGTTCGAGAGAACATGTCGAATCTCGCATCGGAGGTCAACTCCAACTACGACGCTGATGTTGAGATGCTCGAAGCGGAAGACGTCGTCGACGAGGTAGGAGATGACGATGTGGCCTTTGGGGCCATGGAAGATAGCTCGAGCGAGGAGCTATGCCCACAAACTGACACTGGGGCTGAAACGCTTCATAAGGCTCAGGTCGAGGGATCACCACTAGGCCTTACCCAAGATCTTCCAATAAGTTCTACGGCCCTGCCTTCGGGCTCAGCTTTGGACTTGGCTAAGGAGCCGCAAACAGCGAAAGTGAAAGCCCCGGTATCGACGCAACCAAAAGCACTGGTGACAACATCGAAACCGAAAGTGCGTATTGCTTTGGTCTGCTCGAAGTCCTCGGACCTGTCGGCACCGACTAAGCAGAAGAGCGTTATCGACCCGAAGAAACCGCTGAAGGGCTTCGAGACTAAGTCTAGCACGCTGAAGGCAAAGGTCAAGGCAGTCGACCCGAACAAATCGGCGCTGAAGACAGTCGACACCGACAAAGGACTCGGTGATCCGAAGGTTCTCCAGCCTCCGCGTCGGCCGGACAAGGCCAAGAGCGGAACAACCCCCGAGTCCACGCCTGGTGGTGCCTCGAAGGATTCCGTCGAGTCGACGCAGCCGTCTGCCTCCTTCTCGAAGCAGGTGGCAGACTCCCTGAAGCGCATCAAGGACAAGGATTCGGGGGTCGGGCCTAAGGATCCTCCACCTTTGAAGCCTGCCGATAAACCTCAGAAGACTTCGGCGCCCATCCACTTCACACTGCCACCGAAAGTGGTGCCGAAGGCTTTTGTCCCTAAAATGGCCGTCAACGTGCCCAGGAAGGTGTCCACGGTGCCGAAGCTGACAACTGTGGTCCCGGCCGCACAGCATCGACAATCCTCGTTGGAAGAGCAACAGGAACAGTTTATCGATGCCGAGACAGGTAGACTTTCTCTTTATAAGAGAAAAATCGCCCCGGAACAGCCAATGGAGTCCTACAAAATACCACTTAAAAAGAAGAAGGATTCTACTTCAACACCTGTTCTTGTAGAACCTGTATCTCCACGTGGCCATGATGTCTCACCCACTTATTCAGAGGTGGACACTGGGGAAGGTGATAATAACGAATACAGCTATCCTGTGGACGCTGATCCAGATGATACAAATGAACCCTGGGCAGATGCTGCTGACCCAGGTGATCCACACACTGCCCCAGACACTCAAGTGTATGCTCTAAAAACGTCGCCTCCTGAGGATTCAGCAGCGTTTAATGCCCTCATTGAAAGGGCGGCTAGGAATCATGACGTCCAGCTCCATGCTGACCCCATTGAAGTAGGCTGCGCCTCACACCCAAGCTTTTGACGCAGAGCCATGGCGACATTCAGCATCCAGATCCGCAACAGCTCAACCTGGCCATCTGGCTCCTGAGGTCTTAGAGTTTGGCTATCTCAACTTACCTCCTGACTGTATGGACATAATCAGGGAGGTAAGGAAGCCCACCACCAGAGCATGCTATGCGGCGAAATGGAAGCGGTTTGTCATTTATTGTGCAGACCACAACATCAACCCGCTAGACGCCTCTATTCAAAACATCATTTGTTATTTCTTACATCTATACAAATGTAATCTGGCCTATGCTTCCATTCATATACATTTATCCGCAATGGCGGCTTATCTCCAAAACAGGAATAACCTCTCTCTTTTCAGAGTGCCGGTCATCAAAGCCTTTCTGGAAGGACTCAAACGAGTCATTCCTCCACGGACCCCACCAGCTCCCGAATGGAACCTAAATGTGGTCCTCACGAGACTAATGGGTCCCCCTTTCGAGCCACTGCATTCATGCAAGATTCAGTTCTTGACATGGAAAGTGGCTTTCCTAATAGCGATTACGTCGCTACGATGAGTTAGTGAACTCCAGGCACTAACTATCCAAGAGCCATTAATACAGATTCATTCCAACAGGGTGGTGCTTCGCACTAACCCTAAGTTCCTTCCTAAGGTGGTTTCTCAGTTCCATATCAACCAGACTATAGAACTACCTGTGTTCTTCCAAAATCCTGAGTCGGTTGCGGAGAGAATGCTCCACACGCTTGACGTCAAAAGAGCCTTGATGTACTACATTGATAGGACCAAAGATTTTCGGAAGACGAAACAACTATTTGTTGCCTTTTCGCCACAACACAAAGGTAACCCCATTTCCAAGGCTGGTATAGCCAGGTGGATCGTTAAATGTATTCAGATCTGCTATCAGAAAGCCAAGCGCACTCTTAACGATTCCCCCGCGGGCCCACTCCACCCGAAAGCTGGGGGCCTCCATGGCTTTCCTTGGAAATATGCCTTTAGAAGACATAAGTAGAGCAGCCACATGGTCTACCACACACACATTTACAAAACACTACTGTGTGGATGTGCACTCCAAACAGCAGGCAGCTGTAGGGCAGGCTGTTCTCAAAACACTTTTCCAAACTGCTGCAGCTGACACAGGCGGCCCCCGCTAATGGAGGGACTGCTATGTATTCTATGCACAGATATGAATTCAGCAGCCCACATGCCCCGAACAGAATATGCTACTTACCAGTATGCATCTATTCTTGGCATGTAGGGCTGCTGACATTCATATCGCCCGCCCTCCTCCCCGGCACCTGTAGCGGCTGCAGCACTCACAAATACTTCTAGCATGGTCATCATTCACAGAGTTTCACTCCATCTTTGCCACAATGGCTAAAAACAATCTGAGAATGGAGTCGATGCCCATGCGCACTGTAGTCCAGGGAGGAGCCACCTATCTCGTGATACTTCGAAGACTCTTCCAGGACAACAATGTGCGATCATCCGGACCCAACACTAGGCGGCGATCTATGCACAGATATGAATGTCAGCAGCCCTACATGCCAAGAACAGATTTATACTGGTAAGTAGCATATTCGTTATCATCATGGGCATCCAGAGGGCAGTAGGATCTGCCATCATCTGCACCACTGGTGTCTGTAACATCGGCCAATGGTTTTGTATAACATTGAAGTCAATGTTATACAAAACCATCATTTTGACTCCAGACTGGGCTCGGAGAGTTTGATATTCTGAGTTGTTGGGCTTGGCCATCGGTTGTCCAATCCGGCTGCCTCTACGCGGATCTTCTATCGCAGCAGCAGCGGACTGTTCTCCACCCAAATCTGTCAACGTTCCCCCTTCTGGCTGGAGTTTGAGCGGCACCAGTTGAACGCTTTCGACCATCTGCCAGAAGTCAATGTTATTTATTGACTTCTGACAAAAAGAGCAGTAGATGAGGATTCTACCCTAGAGGAGTGAGCCTTGGGTATGTTTGACAATGGATGTCCAGCTTTGAAATGGCAGAATTGAATAGTAGATACAATCCACCTTGCGATAGTGGTCCTCCCCTTTCATACTGTCCCTCCACCCATGCCACCTGCTTGCTGCAGGATGACCGAGGATCATCTTTCTTTGTTCTGCCAGTAAGTGACTACTCCATTGGCCAAGGTAACAATCGAAAAGGTGCAGATGCTTGAAGTAGGTCATGGTTGTTATTCCCGTAACTTTCTGGTGCCCAAGAAGGACGGAGGCCTTCCTCCTATACTATAACTGCACCATCTGAGTTTCAAAAGGAGACATTTAAAATGGTCCCTCTCGCACAGGTCTTGTCTGTCCTGGACCTGGGAGTCTGAATGGTGGTCTTGGACTTTCAGGACACATTTCCTCATTCAAGACCTGCCTGCCCACATGCTTACCTGTGATTCAAAGTAGGCCACAAGCATTTTCAGTTTGCTGTGCTCCCCTATGGCCTTACCAGCGACCCTCTGGTGTTCACTAAGGTGATGGTGGTGATTGCAGCTTATCTGTGGAGATCGGGGGTGCCAGTCTCCTCCTATCTCAATGACTGGCTGATGAAGGTGGGTTTGCCCTAGGCTGTTGTCTCCCACCTCCAGACTAGGGCGAATTGCTCAAAGTGCCACCTTACTCCAGCTCAGACACTCCCTCTCATTGGAGCTTCTCTGAACACAGTGCAGCTTCAGGCTTATCCTCCTGAGCGGCGAGTCCAGGATATTCATGCTTTGATACAGATGTTTCGGCCTCTAGCCTGGATTTCGGCGAGTCTGACTCTAAGGCTACTGGGCCTCATGGCCTCCTGTGGGTTATGCATGCCTGCTTACATATGAGGGCTCTTCAGTGGGACCTGAAGTTCCAGTGAATGCAGCATCAAGGTGGTCTCTCCCACATGGTTCAGATATTGAAGGGAATGCAAATTATCTGCAGTGGTGGTTCACAAACTGCGATTGGGTCATAAGCAGACCCCTCTCCATTCCCCAGTCAGATCTGGCAGTGGTGGCAGATGCGTCACTCCTGGGCTATTTGGTGGTAAATAACGAATCGGTAACTGAGGAATGCACTAACTTAAGTGCTTCCTACATCCTGGATTTGGTAATTTACAGAATCGGTATGTTAAGAATTCGGTATTTTACCGAATCCTTAAATTACCGATTCGGTAAAATACCGAATCCTACAAAAAATGCCACCTACATCTGGAAAGCCCAATACCAAATTCGGTAATTTCAGCCGTTACCGACCGGTATTGGACAACCTACATCTGGCCCTAAGAGAGGGAGAGATCAGAGTCCTCTGGTCTCTGGCCTAACCGGAACTCCACATCAACCTTTTAGAGCCCTGGGCGATTCGGCTGGCATTAAAGGCACTTCTACCCTCCATCAAGGGAAGGCTAGTGCAGGTGTTAACAGACAACACCACGTGGTACTGCAACAAACAAGGCGGATTGGGTTCGTAGACCATTTGTCAAGAGGACCTGCATCTCTGTAGCTGGCTGGAACGTTAGGGCATTTACCTGGTGGTTCAACACCTGGTAGGTTCTCTGAACGCCAGGGTGGGCAAACTTAGCTGAAGAGGCCTAGCAGATCACAAATGGAGTCACACCTTAGAAGTGGTGCAAGATCTCTTCAACAGTTGGGAAAGCCTTGGTTAGATCTGTTCGCCACTTCAGAGAACATGCAATAGCAGCAGTTCGGCACGTTAGATTTTCCAAGGCGGCTCTCATTCGGAGACACTTTTACGCAAAAGTGAAAGCTCAGGGCTCCTGTATGCCTTTGTATTCATACCTCCCCTGCCCAGAATTCTCAAGAAGATCAGGAATGACTGGGCCCAAGTCATCCTTTTGACTCCAGACTGGGCTCGGAGAGTTTGATATTCTGAGTTGTTGGGCTTGGCCATCCGTTGTCCGATCCGGCTGCCTCCACGCGGATCTTCTATAGCAGCAGCAGCGGACTGTTCTCCACCCGAATCTGTCAACGCTCCCCCTTCTGGCTGGAGTTTGAGCGGCACTATTTGAACGCTTTCGACCATCTGCCAGAAGTCAATGTTATTCTGGCAGCCAGGCGCTCTGCCACTAAAATGGTATGCACCTCCAGATGGGGCATGTTTGTGCCATGGTGTGCAGAGAAACAGGTTGACGTTCTCTCTGCTCCCCTCTGTCAGGTTCTTCGGTTGGTTCTTTCCCTTGTCCAGTAGGGCTCTGCTCTGGGCAATGTTTTTTTTAATTTTTTTTTATTAATCTTTTTATTAAATGTGCTCCAGGTCTCATACAATTCACAGCAGTGATCAGAAGACATGCAGATAATCAACAGTAAATTTATTTGAGGACACACTGATAGTGGAATGGGTGATTAATACACTCCTCATTATCCCACCCCCGCCCACTCGGCCCGGTATCTGAGCCAGGGGCCCCACACTTTTTTCCATTTCTTCACACGTCCTCTAGACTTATAGATAGTCTCCTCTGCCCCCTGACACCAGTCCCGGTCCCTCATCCACTGATCCCACCGAGGGGGCGCCCACGCCCCCCAACTACTGACTATGTTGCGTTTCACCACCCCGCAGCTGTTGCTAACCAAATCTTGTTGTATCTGGACCAGTCAGTGGCCCCTTTAATCATTAGTAATAGCCACCTCGGATCCACCAGTACCAGCGATCCCACTACTGACGCCATTGTTTGTGCTACTTTCGTCCAGTAGGGCACTATGTACGGACAGCTCCACAGTATGTGGAAAAAGGTCCCCTCCCCCTGATAGCCCCTCGCACACAAAGGAGACCGGCACCTCCCCCAGGAGAACAAGTGGGTATGCGGGTAATAAACCGGATGCAGGATTTTCAATTTCACAAGGCGGAACCTGATCTTAATTGCTGTTTCGCGGGGACTTTGCAGGGCATCCTGCCAATCCTCATCCTCCAGGCTACCAATGTCATCCTCCCATTGTTCCAGCAGGGTCGTCAGGGGGTCAGGCATATTGTTGATGAGCTTGCGGTAGATGTGGGTTACTCCGGGATTGTGTCGAGGAGTCTGTCCTCTAGGGGAGAGTATTCTGGGAGCGAGGAGTCCGCATGCATGTGTGTCCGTAGGGCATGTGTAAGGCGCAGGTAACAATAGTGTTGGGAGTCGCGCAGTTGGTATTCTTTTTGGAGGTAGGCAAATGATCTGGAAGATTTCTCCTTCCACAGGTCACCCAGGTAGTCAATCCCGATGACCCTCCAGCCCTTGAAGCCAGTTAGTCTGGACACCTCGGCCAGCTGCTCCCCAAACTAGAGCGGAGTCCTGCCCGTTAGAGTGCCTGCCCAACCCAAGAATTTGTGAGCTTCCCTCCAACACTGCAGCACTACTCCTGTATGCAACGGAAGATCCCTGCGTCGCCAACACTCGTACAATAGAGGCTCACTGCCGCCCCCCGGCATGACATGCCTATCTACCCTGTAGGCAGGCTACGACCACGAGGCGAAGACCCAGTCATTAACCACTTGCAACTGTGAGGTCCAGTAGTGCAATTGCATGTCTGAGAGGGTCACCCGCCCCGTCGTACACCCCCTTCGTGAACTTTCACATCGCTAATCTCGGGTTTCCCCCCCTCCCAGAGCAGCATCCGCATTGATGAGGCGATGCGCTTAAACACCCCTGCAGGAATCGTATAGGGTGAGTTCTGTAGGATATAAAGCAGGTGTGGCAGTGCCAGCATCTTAAAAAGCGTGGCACGCCCCATCAGGGACAGAGGCAAGGTACGCCAATGGGTGACATCTGATGCCAATCACGCCAGGTGGAGCTTCAGATTCCTGCTGAAGAACTCCGCCCTATCCTTGGTAATATACACCCCCAAGTATTTAATCCCTGCGGTGACTATCGAAGCCGGGCATCGCAATGGGATCCTCGGGGGCAGGGGGAGGCGGAGAGGGGGTAGATTAACAATTTGGTGCAATTAATCGTGTACCCCGAGTAGCTGCCAAAAAGTTCAAAAAGATGGAGCGCCTTTGCCATCAAGTTGTATGGCCTAGCCATGTAGAGGACAATGTCATCAGCGTATAATGATATACACTACTTCCACTCATCCGTGAGTGCCAGGCCCTAAAACGACCTGTCCCTTCGGATCCAGTGGGCCAACGGCTCCAGTACCAGAGCAAAAAGAAGAGAGGACAGTGGACATCTCTGCCTGGTGCCTCTGCGCAGGGGGAATTCCCGAGTCGTCGCTCCGTTCACCCTCACTCTAGCCACTGGCTATTGGTATAAGAGGCTCACCCAACTGCAAAACACTGGTCCAAACCCAAGGCGCTGTAAAACCTTAAACAAATAAGGCCATTCGATGCTATCAATGGCCATTGAGGCGTCTAGTATCATCCTCCCCCTCTGTCATGTTTAGGACCCCATATAGTCGACGCAGATTCAGTCTAGTGCTCCTGCGCGGCATGAACCCCGACTGATCCACATGCACGTGCCTCGCCCTCCGCCAACGCCCGGAGTTCCTTCTGCTTAAGGGCTAGCTCGTGGCATCTCTTCACCGACGGAGACCTGCTAATGTCTTTCTCCAGGGATTCAATTTCACTCTCCAGTTGTTTAATTTGGCGCTCTTCCTCTTTTTTTTGGCCGCCAATTAATGCCTGAGCCTGGCCACGTAATACAGTTTTATAGGCTTCCCACAGGATCATTTGGGAATCGACCGAGCCCTTGTTCTCTGCGAAATATAATTGGGAGCTCTCCCTCAGTTTATCAGCGATGGAGTCATTTCACACCAGGGCTCAATCCTAGGAAAGGCCGGTCTATCTGTCATTGGTCCCTTGAGAGTGACACCCACCGGTGGATGGTCCGAGATCCCCTGGCCATGATACAGGAGTCCATAAAATCACCTAGTTGATCCCCCTCGCACAAAGAGGTGATCTATTCTAGAGAAAGACCCATGCCTAGCAGAGTAGAAGGTATATTGTCTGTGTGAGGGGTTGTGTGTGCACCATATGTCCCTGAGCCCCATCGCTGCTGCAAACCCCTGCAGACCCAGTTCCCCTCTATTGCCCAGCCTCTCCCCCGAGCGATCCAGGTCAGTATCCATGACTGCGTTTGTGTCACCCCCAAGCACCATAGTCCCCAGAGAAAGGTCTGTCAGATGGGCCCCCAGTTTCGCATATGTCTGTGTATGTATACTGGGCGGAATGTAGCATGCGCTAAGTACTATTGTGCCCCTCCCATCTGGTCGCCACCGCTGCCATTCACCCGGAGTCTTCCGTTCCTGTGACAGTGAGAGGAAGGGCATTATGGACTAGTATTCCCACCCCTATAGAGACGGATGGAAAGCTCAGAGTGGGCCACCATCCTATACCAGAACCAAAGCCAGACATTTGTTTCCTCGTAGGTTGGTCTCCTGAAGGAGCACTACGTCTGGGGAATGGCGTTTCAAGGTTTGCAGGACCAGTGTGCGCTTAATTTTATTGCCCAAACGATTGACATTCCACACCCATATCTTTAATTGCGTCTGGTCACCCATTCTAGTATAGGAGCCTAGGCTGTTTTGAATCTTTTCCTGGCCACTACTTAAATCCAATATGTACCACTTGAGCTTGTGCATCTGAGACTCTGTGAGTTAAACATAAACTTCAGCGGAACTCCCTTCCCCCCCCTCACCCCCGCCCTGCCTCCCTGCTCAGTGGGCGCCCAACCACCCACCATGGTAACATGCAGAGTGCTTGTCGCCCCACTAATCCCAACAGGAACAAAACCTGGAAACGTAAGTCTGCAGCCGCAAAATAAGTCATACTGAAAGAACCGAGTACACACTCCCTGGAGGGATCCTAAATAACGGTCCCCTTCCACCCTCTCCCCAAACTCCCCCGCCCCTTTCCATCAAACTGGTGCCGGAGTCTCTAAATATTCACCATAAGGCACAGTTCTAGACTATAACTCCCAGGAGTATGATAGTCCAATGTCCCGCAGCCCCAAGCCCTCCGAGTACCGAGAGGCCAGAACCCCGGGGGCAAGCCCGCCCTCCCTTACCTCCCTTGTCCAGATCGTTCTATGTCGGCACAACTCATACAGTCACTTGAGCGAAGACTTCACGATCTGTGGGGATGCTTGAGATGGAGTGTTGCTGTTCTGGCTCTCCTGCCCCATGCAGTGTTGAGTCGGGCGTTGCGATCCACTCCGGCAGCCCACGGTCCGCCATCCCTCCATCCCGTCGCTCGCTTCCTGCGATGACTCGAAGATCTACGTCTTTTCTCCACCCAGGACCTTCAGGCATGCAGGATACAGCATCATGTATTTGACTCCTTGGTCCCTGAGGGCTATTTTAACACCGTCAAATGACCTGCGCTGACGCTGTACCTTTAGCGTGAAATCTGGGAAGAACCGAACTGTGGCATTGTCTATCTGTAGGTCATCGGACACCCTCAATGCTTGCATTATGGCATTGCGGTCCCGGTCGTTCAGAATCAAAAATTTGCTAGCATTTGCGCCAAGAATTTTCAATTCTATTAAGGACACGGAGGTGAGGATTATCCTTCTCTAATCTTTACTGCAAAACACAGCAGACAATGAAAATGCATATTTTCATTATAAACATTAATTTAATTTTAATTTAATTTTGCGATTTCTAAAGCGCCTGGTGACCCGTAGGCATCCCCGCGCTATAAACCTGTTGAGATCCAGAGGAGGGGGAGAGGGAGTGCATTATTTGGGGAACAAGAGGGTTTTAAGTTTCCTGCGGAACGTAATGTGGGAGGGTTCCAGACGTAGACTGAGAGGGAGTGAGTTCCACGCTGTGGAGGCTTTGACCGAAAAGCGACGACCGCCGGTGCGAGCCTTCCTGAATTTGGGCACCGTGGCAAGATGTTCGGCATCAGAGCGAAGGGGTCTGGAGGCTTTGTATGGGGTAACCATATTTTTAAGCGCGGCTGGGCCAGCTCCATTGATGAGCTTGTGGGTGGTGCATAGGGCCTTGAACTCCACTCTCTGGCGAACAGGGAGCCAGTGTAGAGCTTTGAGGGCAGGCTTTGCCGAAACTCTAGGGGGGAGGTTCATAATGAGCCTGGCCGCCGCATTCTGGGTGCGTTGGAGTTTGGCCAGGGTGTACTCAGGAGCCCCAAGGTAGATGGCGTTGCTGTAATCGAGCCGGGCCAAGACAAGACCCTGGACAAGCAATTTCCTGGATGGGAGGGGAAGAAGAGGCAGGATCTTGCGTACGGACCGCAGGAGACCGAAGCAGGTGCCTGCTGTCTTGGCCGCCTGCGTTTTCATGGTTAGGTCAGGTTCCAACCATACTCCTAGTGCTTTGATCTCATTTTTAGGAGAGGGGATTTCGCCGAAGGTGTCGGGCCAAGATGTTGGTGGAAAGGACGTCCATTTGTTGCCCAGGAGCATGATCTCGGTCTTTGCACCGTTCAGCTTCAAGTCCGAGTCACACATCCAGGTATGGATGTCCTGGAGACAGTGCAGCAAGCTGTCAGGATGGTTCTCCAGGTGGGACAGGGAGACGACTAGTTGGGTGTCGTCGGCGTAGTTAATTATTTTTATACCGTAGGGGGCCACTACGTCTTCCAGGGGGGCCATATAGACATTAAACAGAGTGGGGCTGAGCGACGACCCCTGGGGAACTCCATTCTTCAGTGGAAGAGGTTCTGACCGGGAGTCGCCGTCCCACACCTGAAAGGATCGGTAGGAGAGAAAGGATTCGATCCACGCTCGCGCCGTACCCACAATTCCTGCCTTGGCCAGGCGGTGTAATAGGACACGGTGATCCACCGTATCAAAGGCGGCGCTAAGGTCCAGGAGGATCACTGCCACTGATCCCCCAGAGTCTAGGATACACCTTGCCTCCTCGATGACAGAGAGGAGTGCGGTGTCCGTGCCATGGCCGGGTCGAAAACCAGTTTGGGATTGGCGCAGGATATTGTTTGTCTCAAGAAATTGGGACAATTGCGAATTGACTAGCTTTTCAGCCATCTTACTGATACAAGGGAGCAGTGAGATCGGTCTGTAATTGGACATGTCGTCCGGGTTAAGTTGGGGCTTTTTCAGCAGAGCCTTAACGACTGCGTTCTTCCAATTGGGGGGCACCGTTCCTCCAGCGAGGGAAGAGTTGATAAGGTCCATAATGATAGGGGCTATGGTAGGGGACACCTTTTTTAGGAATCTGACCAGGGCTGGGTCAAGGGGGGAACCGCTTTTCATTTTCTCTAGCGTGGACATCACCTCGGTGAGGGAAACTGCTCTAAAGGTGTCCAGCTGTGGGCTATTGTTGTCGTCCGCTGTATCCGGGATGGGAGGGGGGCTGACTGTAGGAAGGGAGTCCAGTATCCGCAGGATTTTCGAATCGAAGTAATTGGCCAGATCCTTGCTTCTGTCTGGGGGGGGGGGGGAGTGAGTGGGGGGTGCTGTTGGGATGTTTAGTAGTTCTTTGACTATCTGATAAGATTCTTTGGATGAGTTAGTCGCGGTTTTTATTCTGTTGTCGTAAAACGTTGATTTAGCTAATTTCAAGGCTGTTTTGTATCGTCTTACCGCGTTGTGATATATGTCCTTGTTACTGTGGAGCCAGTCTTTCCTCCATGCTCTCTCAGCCTTTTTGCACTCTTTACGGAGCGCTCTGAGTTCGGAGTTATACCAAGGGGCATGGCCCTTGGTCTTGTTTTTTGCCTCTCGATTTTTGATGGGGATGAGGCTGTCGAGGGAGGAGGAAATCCAGTCTCTGAACTGGATGTCTGCCATGGCGGGGTCGGCTGCAAGACTGGGGATAGTAGCGTTAAGCGCCAAGGACCAGTTTTCCATCGAAAGTCTGGCCCAGGATCTATCCTTGGTGTAAGTTGGGGGATTGTGGGGTTTCTTAAAGGCCCCTGGGAGATGGGCCGAGACCAGGAAGTGGTCCGTCCACGAGAGGGGGAGGGAATTGGTGAACTGGAGGGAAGGAATGTTCGAGAATACAGGGTCGAGCAGATGTCCTTTCGAATGCGTGGCTCCTGAGTTAGCCAGGGAGAAGCCAAGGGCGCCAAGTTCACTGATTAAGTCAGATGGCCCTGTGTCTAGTAGATCATCGAAATGGATGTTGAGGTCGCCTGTAATCAAGAAGTTAGATGTTAAGTGAGCCAGGGATGAAACAGTTTCTAAGAAAGCGGCGGAGAAGGGACCGAAGTGTCCGGGGGGCCTGTAGACCAGAAGGCCTGACAGGGAGTAGGTCGGTGAGAGCGT
Organism: Lissotriton vulgaris; assembly: GCF_964263255.1. Taxonomy (NCBI): domain Eukaryota; kingdom Metazoa; phylum Chordata; class Amphibia; order Caudata; family Salamandridae; genus Lissotriton; species Lissotriton vulgaris. The sequence continues at coordinate 614,442,081 of NC_141695.1, read as the reverse complement.
CAGCGTGAACAGACAGCTCTCCGACTCCTGGCTCTGAATCTCAGTAGATCGGCAGGTGAAGTAGTCTCGGTAGATGATGGCTATTCCACCACCTCGACCCAGAGGGCGGGGTTGGGACATGATGAGAAAGCCCGGGGGAAGGGCCGAGACTATGTCGGAGTTGGAATGACTGTGATCCAGGTTTCGGTTAGGAAGAGTATATCCAAATCGTGATCGATAATCAAATGGTTTATGAGTAGGGCGTGCTTGGGAAGCGATCTGCAGTTGAGTGTCGCTAATTTGAGGCCGGGGAGTGGAACGGCCATCCTGGGAAGGAGTAGGTTTCCAGGTTTGCAGATGTTACAGCTAGTGAAGGGGACGTTTGGGTCATGTATAGCATGACAGGTGGTGTTTTTCGAAGGTCTGAGGCTGAGGAGATCTCGACGTGAGTAAAGTCTCCTAATGGCGGTAGGTTCCGGCATGGGGGCTGGCCCTAGGCCCGGATGTGCGCGGACGGGCGCAGACGGGCTTGCCTTAGGCGCGCAAACGGCGCTCCCGCTGCGCTCGTCCGCTGCGCTTTCTGTACATGCACATTTGTAAGGAAAAAAGAGGGCGTGGCCTCAGAAAGGGGCGGAGTCAGCGCGCACACCGGTGGCGATGGCGGCGGCAGGTAGGAGCTAGGAAGGGCGCGAATCAGCTTCTAGATCAGCTGTGTGCTATGAGAGATACAAGCGCTACGTTGTGCTTTCTGTTTTTAAAAGCATTCAAAAAGATCGTGACACCACACAATAACAAATTTAAAAAGATGAGCAAAGTACCTCCAGCTCCCGGCTTCCGCCTCAGGACTGGGTCAAAAGGTTTCTGGTTGCCGCTAAAGGTCAGCGGTTTATATACTCCAATCAAGGGGGCGTGGCCTCAGAAAGGGGCGGAGTCAGCGCGCACGCCGGTGGCGATGGCGGCGGCAGGTAGGAGCTAGGAAGGGCGCGAATCAGCTTCTAGATCAGCTGTGTGCTATGAGAGATACAAGCGCTACGTTGTGCTTTCTGTTTTTAAAAGCATTCAAAAAGATCGTGACACCACACAATAACAAATTTAAAAAGATGAGCAAAGTACCTCCAGCTCCCGGCTTCCGCCTCAGGACTGGGTCAAAAGGTTTCAAAGGGGTCAAAACATTATAAACAACTACATTGCCTATGATGCACACGTATAGCCAAAGGGGTCAAAACATTATAAACAACTATATTGCCTATGATGCACACGTATAGCCACGCCTCCACAGTCCATAAGAACCCTCTGCGTGGTCCCATCATCCTCTTTCTTTGTAGAGAACGCAAGTCCCAACAGTAACATGAATAAGTACATAATCTCCTCCAACGTGGAAGAACAGTCTTCAGGCATACTCGTACCATCCATCGTCTTCTATTCAGACTTCTTGTCTGAACCTGAAATAAAGGAAATGAACCTGAAATAAAGGAAATGAAACAACCGTAATCACTGTATAAACCAGACCGTCATAACAGTGAACATGGGCGGGTAAGCTTTTTACAGTTAACAAAGCCGGGTGGGATAATCCTCGCCTCCGTGTCCTTAATAGAATTGAAAATTCTTCGCGTGAATGCTAGCAAATTTTTGATTCTATTACAGGACCGAAGGCTTCAGATTATGCTAGTTTAACGCTGTCCAAATACCACAGAAGTAATATCTCCCACCGGCTTATAATAAAACGTTTTAAAAGTCGACTCTGAGGACCAATCTGCACAGCGCATAATGTACTGAATGGTAGAACCGAACATGTATGATTTCGAGGCCATAGCGCTTCTAACAGAATGTGCACCAAATATCTGTAGATCAACCCCAGCTTCCTGCATTATGAATCTGAGCCATCTGGCAATGGTGGCAGCCGCCACAGGTCTGTACGGTTTTTACAGTGCAATCAATAATTGGGAGCTATTTTGCGGTCTCAATGCCCTTGTACTCTCTTCGTATGCCTTTAAAAAATTCACTACACATAATTTTTCATTTTCTGGAAAAGCATTATAGTCAATATGACAAGACATCGTCTTAGTACGTCTTGTAATATTAAAAGAAACCCCTTCCGGGGTAAACACTCTACCTGTAACGTCGAGTGCTCTCACGTCCGAGGAACGTCTGCACGCTGACAGACACAACAACATAGCCAATTTTGCCGAAAGCTGTGTCCTGGAAAGTACGCTCTTGATAGGCCAGTTATTGAACAAGGAAAGAACTAAGGACACGTCCCAAAGACCCGAATACTTGGGTTTAGGAGGGTTAGCAACCCTAATTCCTTTTAGCAGTTTGCACACAACTGGATGCATGCCCACTGGTTTACCAGCTCATGCCCCGCCGAAATGGCCGATCGAAAATTGTTGACTGAACGATAAGCCAGTCCCACTGCCGCTGTATCCGACAGGAAGTTTAGCACCTGGGAAAGCTCCGACCCCACGGGATCCAAGTGTCGTTCCACGCACCAATCCACCCAGTTCTTCCAGGCCGAGGAATAACGTTTCCTGGTGGAAGGTGCCCAGGCTTGCTTGATAAAGTCAGAAGCCTTGTCCGAAACTCCTGGCATGCGCCACTGTTCCCTGAAAGCCGCCATGCCATCAGAGTGAGTCGTCCCTCCATTATCATTGGATGCCGCTCCTGATGCGGGCCCAGTAATAGTGAGGTCGATCCGGGGAGTAACCTGGGGAGATCGGAGCTCCACTGAAGTAACATCGGAAACTACGGTTGGGATGTCGACCATGGGGTCACCAGGACAAGTTCTGCCTGTTGCCTGATCACCTGTGACATCACCCTGGGGATCAGTAGAGATGGGGGAAACGGATACTGAACTGTGCCCGACCATTCCTGTAGGAAAGCATCGGTCGCCTGAGCCATTAGATCCGGCCTCCAGCTGAAGAACCGGGGTAGCTGACAAGTGAGTCTGGAGGCGACAAGATCCGTCCGAAACGGACCCCATATCCGATGAAGCCATTGGAAGAACTCCGGAAGCAAAATCCAGTCACTGAAGTCTCTGAGGTGTCTGGAATTCCAATCCGCCACCTGATTGGATTGTCCCGGAATATACTGCGCAATAACCGTTACCGTTAGTAATCTCAAGGATTGAATACGACTGCACATCCCTAGCAGGCCTGCCAAAAATCTCCACAGCCCCGCTGAAAGCATGCCTCAATGCGGCAGCAAGACTCCTTACCGGATCGAAGAAATTCGACCACATCTCCCCGCATCTAAAAGCATTAAACTGGCTACCATACGAAGCCAGAATCCATTTCAAAATGGCATGTGTCACCCACAAAGCTCTTCACTACAAAACACCCAAATACCTGGCCCAGAAGATCGAGCTGTCTGGAGGAGACAGACCAGTAAGAAGCGCTAATCTGCTGATGCTGAAACCACCTATCTTCAGGAAAAAGAAAACTTATGACAGAGCGTTCACAGGGGCAGCCCCCAGATTATGGAACTCGCTTCCTCCAAGTATCAGAAAAATTACAGACACGACAAGGTTCAAAAGGGAAACTAAGATCTTCCTAATGAGCAAGTTCCTGACATAAGAAAGATGTGATCTAGTCGTCTCCAAGAAACTGGAGGAGACTCAATCCTGGAGGAGACTCAGTCCCCTGAGCCGGGAAGAAGATTACACTAAGAAAGAGCGATGATGATCACGTTGTACAGGAATACTGACTTTCCCATACAAATCTTTGTTCATATGCCAGGATTTTCTATTGACTTATAGCGATACTACCTCATCTCAACGAGAAATGTTTATTATTTAGTTCAACACGTATTTACAGTATTATATGGTAATCTCAGGTTATACGACACTTGTATACCTCCCTCAATATATTATTGAGAATGTTTGTTATTCGAGTATAAGACACCCTAGACTTATCTACCTCACTCATTCTAGTAGCTGTAATTGTTTTCTATGTGAGTTACATCTCTACAGAATGTATAACTGTATGTGAAGCGCTCTGATACCCACGGGTCACGTTCGCGCTATATAAAACTCTCCAAATAAATAAATAAATAAACCGAGATCTGGTGATTGAGGCAGTAATGCCAATAGTCTTTGGCTATCTCGACAAGAAGAGACGATCTCATTCCGCCCAAATTGTTGATATACCTCACTGCGGACACATTGTCCATGCGCAGGAGGATGCAACATGAGGTCTGCCTCGGGGATAGTGTTCGAATTGCGAACGACCCTGCGAGCAACTCCAAGCAATTTATGTGGAGAGACAATTCCTGCGGAGACCATCTTCCGCCTGTGTAGATGTCGCCGCAGCGCGCCCCCAAGCCCCAACAGCTGGCGTCCGACTCTATAACCACCTCTGGTTGAGAACCGAAGATTGCTCTACCATTCCAGGCCTCTACGTGACTTAACCACCACTGTAGTTCGGTTCTGACCTCTTGCGACAGTGGGATGACATCTGCGTATGACAACCCTTTCTGAATGTGTCTGATCTTAAAGCGTTGAAGGGCCCTGTAGTGAAGAGGGCCCGGGAATATGGCCTGAATCGATGAGGCCATGATCCCTACTACCCTGGCAATGGCCCGGAGCGAGACAGTCTGCCTGCTCAGTAGGGCCAGAACCTCTTTCTTCAAATCTCTCAGTTTCGCCTTGAGAAGACACAATTGAGCCGACGTGGAGTCTATCGTGAACCCGAGGAAGTCTATGACCTGCGTCGGGTGAACCACCGACTGTGCCAGGTTGATCACAAACCCTAAGCCCTGATGCAGCGTTGTCGTGAGGTTCAGATGCTGTAAGAGGGTGACTTGGCTCTGCGCCATGATCAGAATATCGTCCAAGTATATTATCAGCCTTACCCCTCGCTCCCGAAGATGAGCGACCACAGGTTTCATCACCTTGGTGAAGCACCAAGGAGCTGATAAAAGCCCGAAAGGAAGGGCCAAATATTCGTACCATCGGCCGTCCCACCTGAATTGGAAGAAACGGCAATTCGGTCGGAAAATTGGAATGGAGAATGATCAGTGACACTCACCTGAAGGCTACTGGGCCTTGAAGCTTGCCATGTTGTTTCCGGTGTGGAATCTTCCCTTGTTGAATCCTCTGCTTGATGGATAAAAGGTACCTCCGAGAGTGGAGTCCCAGTGCCCTCGGCCACAACCAAAGTTGCCTCTCTGGGAGCCTTGCTGGAAACCGCGGCCTGACTAGAGGCCCCTGCCTCGTCCGGCCCGATTAAAAATACCCTGCTGGAAGACCCTCTTTATTCCAGTCTGTGCCTTATCCAAGGATGTAAACGTGCCTACGTACTTTGAGATTTCTTTAACAAATCGCTCTCCAAAGAGCTGTCCGTGCGCCAAGCGACCAGGTTCGTCGTCCGCAAACTCTGTGAAATTGCTGTCCATCCTGATGAGCAATGATTTTCTACGTTCCGCAGAAATCGCACAATTAGCGTTTCCAATGAGGCATATGGCCCGTTGAGTCCAGCCTGCCAGGATATCTGGGTCTATTGGAGTAGCGCTTTCTTTGGCTGCCAGGGCCATCTCAGATTTTTGCCAAAGGGCCCACCACGTCAAGCATCTTATCTTGGCAGCCGCGCCAAGTGGGTTTGACGCCCGGTTTAGGATCTTTTGAGAATTTCTTTAGGAATGTTAGTAGGCTTGCGTCTGTCAGGCGTCTCGGCCACCTTGTCTGGCAGATCAGGGCATGGGCATTCGGAACGCAGTCAATTGCGCACCTCCCGAGAAAAACCTTTTCGCAGATTTTCGTGTAAGTAATCAGCAACCGCCGAAGGCGGTGCCCAGTCAGAAGATCGTGGGTGCATGATGTCAGAAGGATCGAAGGTAAAGGGAGTTGAGGGGGTTGGCGCAGCCAATGGGGGCGAAGTCTTTGCTTTCTTTGGAGGGGGAGGCTCCTCCGAGGTGTCGGTATCTGGGTCTGTGCCCGTTGTGGTGGAATCCGTTTCGGTATAGGCCGTTAGTTTAGCCTTGGCCTTACCTCTCATGTAAGAATGGTCGCTTGCCCCACTGCCGGCCAGCGTGGATAGCGCCTGAGCGTGTGGCCACTTTTTGGCATTAAACAAACCCTGACCAGAGGTCGTAGCCTCTGACTTCCGCTTTAGGGGCCGCTTGCCGTAACCATGCCGCTTAGCGAAACCTTCTAACTGTTTTCTAATAGGCCGCAAGGCAGTTGCCAGGGCTTGCTGTACGGGCTGGGGGAAGCGTGGTCTCCATTGCTCTACTTACGGAGGACTGGACAGAGGCGTCCAGTGCCTCCACCAGGTTATTTTCCAGGACAGCCTCCTGCTGTCCGTCATACACCTCATCCTCATTCTCATCGGGGTATTTAACCCAGTCTTCCATAGTTGGGGTGGACTGAATGGTATGTTATTATTAGTCAAAAGAGATGCTGGTACAGCAATACTCAAGCCACCAGAAGGGGTATTGGGAGGGGGGGGGGGGGGGGGGGGAATCCACAAGCACACTAGTAGAAACTATCACATTTTTTTAAATACCCCCTCAGCAAAGCTGTAATCCTTGAGGTCAGAGACCAGGGCCAATATAATGGTACAAAGAGCGTGTGCTCACTCTTCTGGCCGATATTTTACAAACTCTCGCATGCGATCATGAAGAGGGCTGCAAAACGAGTAAAAAAATGCGTTTGAATACTGCCGAGGAATCTCGCTGAGGCGCGCCGCCCAAACGCGCCCAAAACCAGCCCAAAAGGAGCCCAATTGAGCGTGTTTGAGGCGCGCGTGTCAGCCGAGAGCCACCCGGTGCAAGCGTAAGGAGGAGGGCAATGAGGGAGCCCAGACGCTAATGCCGGTAAGAAGGCCCCGTGAGTGTGTGAAGACGGCTGCCGCCCTGCCCGGTCAACGTCCGTGACTTAGACGCGATCCTAGCGTGGCGTTGCTGGCGGGAAACTCCACTTATTTCAGGCCACACAAACGAAGCCTAGAAAGGCTGAAATTCTGAATAAACCGGAGCGCTTGCTCCCAAAGCTGAAATCACGAGCAAAACCTCTAGAGGTAACTCAAGACACCAAATTCAATATAAATCACACATTAACCAGTGACAAGTATCAAAACACAATTAAAACCCCCCCATGCAAAGCAGAGTGAGGGAACATAAAATGGAGCTCTTAACTCTTGCTGTGAGCAGCAAAGAAAGAGGATGATGGGACCACGCAGAGGGTTCTTATGGACTGTGGAGGCGTGGCTATATGTGTGCATCATGGGCAATGTAGTTGTTTATAATGTTTATAATGAAAATATGCATTTTCATTGGCTGCTGTGTTTTGCAGTAAAGATAAGAGACGCATAATCTGAAGCCTCCGGTCCTGTAATAGAATCCGCGCGATTATGGTGCGCGTGGGTGCCCCTGGCTTGGGCCTCCCCCCTAATGCGAGGTGGGCCCGTTTCACTGAAAAGCAGTTGGGGAGGCGCTTCAGCTTCAGATGCTTGAGTATGAGATCCTCCACCCGCGGACTGGCCCTTCATTCCCTTCGGGACCCCCACTATGCGGATGTTGTTGCGCCTCTCCTGGCCCTCCTGATCCTCGAGACTGGTGGAGATATGAACTTGGTTTTTCGTAAGCGCAGCAACTTGTTCCTCAAGCCTCTTCTTTTAAGATTGCAGGCTGCCGATACCGCTCCACACAACCTTGTCCGACATTTTGCTGAAGTCCGCGCGTAGTAGATTAACTTCCTCGGTAAAGGAATCCAGCTTGGGTTCCATGGTATCTCGCATGTCCTTTAGGGTGCCGCTCATCTCCTGTATGGCCAACATTATGTCCCTGAACGAAGGGTCAGACCCGTCCTCGGCTGCCAAGTCCTGCTGGTGTCCGCGTTGCGGGTCTTCCTCCCTGACCATGCTGACCATGTATTTGTCTATATGATTGGACTGGCTCTGAGTTTGTGGCCGATTTCGGCCCATGGTCCTGGCGTCCGCTTCAACACTCTCCGCTGGGCCCCACTCCCCGGCCTGTCTGCGGCCCTCTCGACAAGGCCACAAGTAGCCTGCTCCACGACGGTGACTGGCGTCTGGCGTCACTCCTCCGGCCCATGTTACTCGTGGGAGTTCTTAAACTGAGTGGGGTCGGCTGTACCCTGGGTGGGGACTCTAACTGGTCTACACAGGGACTGCTCTTGGCAATGTTAAAGACCACCTTTCTGCTATAGCTGCTTTTCTGCGGTTGCCTGACTAACCATCCCCTATTGTACAAAGGTTCTTGAAAGGTTTGCAACATATGTTTCCTCCTTCTCCCTTCATTATGCCTCCGTGGGACCTTAATCCTGGTCCTGATGTTCCTAATACGTGCTCCTTTTGAGCCCTTGCACAATGATCTTCTCAGGCTCTTTACTTTCAAGACGGCATTCGTGGTGGCAAAAATATTTTCCCAGAGGGTCAATGAGCTTCAGGCTTTGTCATTCAAGCCTCCATACTTAAACATCTAACCAGACAAACTGGTTCTATGTATTAGGGCTTTCTTTCCATCGGAAAGTCGCGAAGAGTAACTGACTTCAGCACGCTGTGGTGGTACCTATATAGGAACTGCGCCCATCACATCTGGCGTGGGTCACGTCGTACACAGCCGATCGACACCACTTAATGGGGTGCAGGGTTCCTGCCCGCAACATTTTTCTGAATCCAGTCTGATGCCTGGGAATAAATCTAAGGAATCTGTGGCTAGATAGCCTCTACCAGATAAGGTATTATCAAAGGTAAGTAATTTGTTTATTTTTTCAAGCATTCCATCCATCACCTTGTTGTTTTTGCATTTGATACCCTAAGTGTGCAGGCATACCCAGAGGTGGGCACTGTGCCGCTAGAATTAACCTCTACCTAGCAGAAGTGCCTTAATAATGGCGAAAAAGGTCCTGTGTGGTTTGTGTTCTGATTTAGGGAGGACCTGGTCTGGCTATTCGGGTTAGACTGTTCCCATGAGGATCAGGGTCAAGAATGATTTGCATATGACTGGGTCCAAACTGAGGTAGTAGCATTGTGAGTGAAAAACAATTGATTGAGACACTACCTGAGTGATTGCCAGTAACTGAGATTCATTCAAATATTCCATCCATCACCTTGTTGCCCTAAATGTGCTGGGTATGCCCAGATGTGGGTCCCGGGGTCACTGTGCCACTAGACAGTGTTGGCTCCTCCACCATGGCGGAGTGTCGCGCCACTGCTTTTAAGCAGTGCGAAGTAAAAACATAAAATGATAACTTTAAATTAGCATTTTATGCTTGTGCTGCAGGGTGGGCTTGTGGACAGGTGGGCAGGGCTGCTCTGTTCTCAGAGCAGGTGAATAGTTTTTTGCCCACTCCTAAGTCCACAAGCCTGTTTTGCCGGCCCTCTCGAGTCACTCAAAACAGTCATGCACACTTTCCCTGTTCTCAACGGGGGTTCCTTTACAGCCTGCGTGGAGAACATATCCAGGCCCACATTCCCTGGCTGAGCGTAGAACCAGGATGCTCAGACTAATCACAACGCTGCATTGCAGGGCTGTGATTGGTCATTGGGGCCTGCTTCCTGTTCCTTGAGTTTGGCAAGGAGAGCTGAAGCAGAGATGCAGGACCCGGCGGCAAGGTAAGTTTATATTTTTATATTGTAAGCAACCCCCTCCCCCCCCCCACCACTATCCTCCCCAACTGTGACCCCCACCTCTGCGCCCGTTCCTGCCCGATCACCCACGAGCCACGGCCGCCACTGCAACTGGAAGCAAGCTGTACCTAGATGTAGAAATCAAATAAGGGCGAAAATGGTGCTGAGATGCTTGGGTTCTACTTAAGGGAGGACCTGGCCTGCAGTTGTGGCTGGATTTTCCATGAGGAGCAGGGTCAAGAAAGATTTGTATGAGGCTGGGTTCAAATTGAGGTGGCATGGTGGGCGGAAAATGATGAACTGGGATGTGACACAGCTTCGATTAGTACCAGGGTTTGATTCCCGACGCGGCAGGGTGTTGAGCTCAAATGTCCACGGACTCGATAATTCTCGCTTCGGTGCCTGACCTAATCATGGGTTCACACTATGCAACTCTGGGCATTAAGCTTGCTTAATTTCCACAACGGCCCCCCGCGGCGGGATGCCTGGCTTTCACCTTGGGGATGCCCTATAGGGGCTATCTCACAGGGAAAAACCAGGACGGGTTCCCAAGGCAAGCGTGGAGATACCCCTTCGGGGGTCGATTCTGGCGCTATATAAGAAATGCAATAATAATAATAATAATAATAATAATAATAAAGCATTCTATCCATTACCTAGTTGTTTTTGGAGTGGACCACTTGACAGCATATAATTGGATAGCTAGATCAGGAGCTGGAACAATTGATCACATACACATAACAGAATGGGGAAATAGTAGCTTGGAATGAGAGTGTGAGGTTTTTCAAGTAAAACCTTTAGGTTCCTCGTAGATGCTGTCTGCCAGGCACGAGATCCACAGCGCTTGTGAACCCCTACCGACCTCTCACCACAGAGTTTATTGTGCAGGTCCACCACTAGTGCTGTCCTGTTTTTGAGGCCCATGCTGTGCAATGCTCTTGGGATACCACAGATATTGACATCGGATCTAGCCTTTTTCATTCATGCCTGATCCTAAAATGGCTGACGCTTGTGACTACCCCATTGAATATGCCTGAAATAACTGGGAATTGTCTATTTTTGGAGTTGAAACTGCCTGCCTCCGGAGTTTAGTCATTCTGCCACCGGATTTTAACCACTCTGGTAAATGGATGGACTGCCCTAACTGCTATTGTAACTGCTATTGTAGTTACACTGGTTAACAAAGTCACTCTTGCTGAACTACGCTGTGATCTGACTCACTCTAACCACGTCTCACTCGGTCACCCACAGCACGGTTGGCCGCACTCTGTACCATTCTTCAGGTTTACAACTATTTCGCAGCTCATATAATCAGCGCAGGCCTTTAAACAGCGGAGACCGGCCGACCATCCGAGCCTAACATGGGGGAAAAGGAGGCCAAGAATCTGAAGCGGCTGAAAGCTGATCCGCCGAATCCAAGCTCACCAACCAAGGCCTCTCGTGATATTAACGCAACGCTAGACACGATCCTCCTCAAACTTGCTGAAGTCCACGAAATCACAAAATGAACTAGAGAAGAGATTACAGCGGTGCGACAAGACATTAAAAATACTAATGTCAGGCTCTCAGAAACTGAATGTAGAATCAGCAAACTCGATGACTCGGAGGTGAAAGTAGCTAAGTCCCTTAAGGAACTCTCAATATCTATCACAGCCATGTCACAACACATATCCGAATTGGAGGACAGAAATCGCAGAGGGAACTTGCGAATTTTTGGTATTCCAGAAGGGGCTGAGGAAAAAGATGGATCGTGTATACCTTTTCTAGAATCTTGATTTCCGCAGGCCACCTATCTTTCCTTTACTACTCCACTGTAATTTGACAGAGCCCATAGGGTCCCGGCAAGAGTATTGCCCGGTAAAAAGGGGCCTAGACCAATCGTTTGTAAACCTCTCCATTATCAACACGTGGAGCAAATTCTGTCGTTCATGCGCAAGCATAACCACATACTATGGAAACCATCAACCTAAGGAAGAACTTTCTAGCCCTCCGTCCGCGTCTTCAGATGCTCAATTACCAATATGGCTTTGTAGGCCCTGCACGCTTCCGAGTGACGATCCAAGGGAGGCCGCAAATATTCACTGACCCATTGCATCTGAAGAAGTTCCTGGATGGTCCTGAGGAAACATCTATGGACACGGCCGCGCCGACTGCTCATGGTTCTGGCAGTTAGTGAGTTGGATTACTGCCTGCTATCTTGTCAACAAGCACGGAGCCTGATCATCCTCATCGTATTAGATCATCCTCATCGCCTCAGGTTACAGGACTGGTTGGCGGTGTGGTAGGACGCTATTTTTCCTTCTCAAATGTCTAAAGTTGATGTGATGCTATTTACATTATCTGTGAGCAAGAGACTTGGTACCTAATCTGTTTCCATCTGACCTTCATATGTTTATTCATATGTCCATATGTTTATTCACTAAGGAGGTGCCTGGTCTCTGTGTAGGGTGTGCAACACGGCGGTACACTATTCGTCAAATTGACTCACACGACAGCATGTATTACTTTTGATATGTTCGTTCTGTTCTGGTGTAGCTGGTGCACAGGTTGTAATGTTACGAGTTGCTTTTGAAATGGTCATTTGCTTTCACAGTGGCTATAGTGCTTTCATAGTGGCCATTTGAGGTCCTAGAATAGCTATAAGGTTCCTCGATTAATCTGAGGCAATCCCTTCAAATTACCCTACACCGCGCCTAAGGGATTGGAAATCGGGTGTGCTGTACCGTTGTACTGTTATACCGATTACTTTACTGTGTTCTTTCTCAGGTGACACAAATGTGAGCAATCACTTGGATTGATGTAATCCAGACATGTTCTTGTTGTTCCTGTTGGTGTTCATATACCGTGCTTTACTTCTAATATGAAGCATACACTGTTATTATATGATGCCATTGGGAAGAGACCTAGTGAGGCTGCTTCCTCTTGGTCGCCATGACCTTAATGTACTTTCGGGGTGGAGTGGGTGGGTGGGTTTGGGTTGTGAGTGGGATGTGGGGGGGGGGGGTTCTTGGTTTTACTGCTATTTATTTTTTTCTCGATTTCCTCTGTTTTTGCTTCTGACTCTTCGTCTACCTGGGTACATATGGAGCAACTCTCTACATCTCAGTGTCCATGACCGTGTTAATTATGTTATCATTTTTACTGGCCTGTCCATTTCGCGATATTTTGGCCTTGCCTTTGAGAAACGCATGATGGTCCTTACACTCTGCACTTTGAATAGAATAACATATTATCCCCTACCTTCCAATGACCCTAAATAAACAGTCCATTAAGATAGTGTCGCTCAATGTGAAGGGTATCAACCACCCAAACAAAAAAAGGAACATTTTACACTATTTACACAAACAAAAGGGTGACATTGTACTACTACAGGAGACTAAAATAGACTCGCCCCAATTTAACTCTATGAAAAATAAATGGTACAGTGAGGCTATTAGAACTGATGCCTTAGGTAAAAAGAACGGGGTCCTCACTTTAATCGCCACACTCGGACCCTTCTAAAATCTCCGACATCTTTAAGAACTTCTATAGTGATTTATATAGCAAAAACCCACAGATCGATGGTTCTTAACTAAAGACATATTTAGATAAATGTAAGCTTCCTTCACTCTCGACGGAAGACCAGGTCGAGCTCAACAGGCCCATATCATCTGGTGACATTGCCCAAGCCATAAAATCTCTGAAAACCGGAAAGGTGCCAGGCCCTGATGGATTCAGCGCCTCGTTCTATAAGAACTTTGCCCTATCACTGATGGAGCCTCTCAAGGACTTATAGGAGCACTTTAACATTAGTGGTCAAGTCCATGGTACGCCCGCAGAAGCGATCATTGCAGTCCTCCCTAAAGAGGGGAAAGATCCGTCGTCCCCGAAGAACTATAGACCGATATCTTTAATCAATCTTGATTGCAAGATCTACGCCATGATTCTGGCCAAGAGAATTCAAAAGGTTTTACCCCAACTTGTACATCCGTCACAGGTGGGATTCCTCAAAAACAGATTATCCAGCGATAACACACGAACATTAGCACACATCTTCGAAAAAGCAAAGCTCACTACCTCCCCTACGGTGGCTGTGACATTAGACGCCAAGAAGGCCTTTGACAAGGTCTATTGGACTTACTTAGAAGCCACACTACAGAAATTCAATCTGGGGTCCGACTACATTCGTATGGTGATGGCCTTATACTTTAACCCATCGGCGAGAGTGAGAGCTGGTGGTTTTCTGTCGGATCCCTTGGAATTGAAACCAGGGACGAGGCAGGACTGCCCCCTTTCTCCCTCCCTTTTTCTCTTGGCAATTGAACCATTCCTTTACTCTCTTCGCAATAACAAGCTAATTAAGGGTATCTGTTTTGGGGATCTCACAGTGAAAATTTCAGCTTATGTTGACTATGTTTTGGTGGTTTCGGAGAACGAGGACCTTGCTATTCCGGCACTGATGTCTTCTTTTGCAGAATATACAGAAGTTTCAGGCTATAAACTTAATAAGGACAAGACGGAGGTTAAATTACTTAATAACAGAGGTGACAAGAGCGTGTAAGGGGAATCAGGCCTATGCTGGCAGGCCAAGAGTTTCAAATATCTAGGTATTGAATTTGAAAAAGACTTAATTAGCACTCTCAAAATAAATGAGCTTTCCCTCCATAAAAAGATTTCCTCCCTTCTGGATGGCTGGTCTCCAAAATTTCTGTCCTGGTGGGGCAGAGTGGAAACTCTAAAAATGATGATTACGCCCCTCATCAACTATTTGATAAGTATGCTACCTATGCTACTCTCTGATGATTTCCTCAACTAAACATATAAGCTGTTTAATACCTTTTTGTGGCAGGGGAAGAAACCGAGAATCTCTTTGCGGAAACTCCAGCTCCCAAAAGACAAGGGGGGGATGGGACTTCCAAATTTCAGATGCTATCAGATGGCCCACCTCTGTAAACAAGGGGCGAATTGGTTCCCAACACACCAAGACTACACTCCTATTTGGATCCAAGTCGAGAAGGCTATTATTAATAACCTGCCCCTCTCTGCCATCATGTCCATGGATGTCACGGTATTCCCTCACTCCAAATATATCTTTCTTAATACTAAAAGGGCACTCCTTAGCCTAGAGAGACATTGCAAAGCCAAAACCAAAATCTCCAAGTCCACCCTAACCTCGTTCTGGTTTAACCCGGCCCTTCAAGATGAAGGCAAATACCTCTATTGGGAGGAGTGGTCTAAGAAAGGACTGAACTTACTGGAGGATATTTACGATGGACCTTCTCCTCTAACTTTTGCCTCCTTACAGACACGGTATGATCTCCAACCACTTGACTTCTATAAGTTTTTGCGTCTCAAAGCCCTTGTCTCTGCCAGAGCCATCTTACCACACGCGCCTACACTTGGTAGCAAACTACTCTCTCCCCCCTGCCTTAAAAGGCTCTCAGGAAGTGCGAACTAGATTGGGAGAATGAAACCAACTCTTCTACTATCCAGTTAGATTGGGACAGGATACACCTCACTCCTTTCTCCTGCAAAATATCCCCGTTACTCTCCCAGACCAAATTCATGCTGATCAAAAGGACGTATTGGACACCGGAGAAACTTTTTAAGCTTAAGCTCCTTGACAACCCTCTATGCTGGAATTGCAAATCTCATGTCGGCAACCTGGCCCACATATTTTTCGATTGCCTGATACTCCAGCAATTTTGGGATATGATTTTTAACTATATTCAGCGAATATTCCAATGTCGGCCACCTAAAGAATTCGCTTATGTCTTACTGGGAGTAATTGACCAGAGGTTGCCAAATGAACATGATAGACATCTATTAGACCTCATGCTCAAACTTGCTTGCAAAGTAGTTTTGAATAAATGGAAAAATGCTTCCTTTTTTATTTTTTTTTATTGTTCTTAGCACAGCAAACTGCAAACAAAATCACAAATTAATGTACATCACATTAATCATCAAATAAAAATGTCCGAATTTTTGCTTTCAAGAGAGAAAAACTCGTGATTCGTAATAGTCCCGAAAAGGCGCTCCAAATTTTGATACCCAGTCTCTTTTTCCTTGATCCTTTAATTGAAAATAAACTCCACTCCAAATTATATAAACTCAGCATTTTAGCACGCCATTGATGAAAATCCGGTGATTTTTCCAGTAGCCATTCCCTGGCTATGCATAGACGTGCAACAGTCATCGCAAAGAATATAAAATGTCGATATTGAAAAAGTGTTTCCATGTTATTATCTTTTTGGATTTTACCTAACAGCATCATTGCTGGAGAGATAACAACCGTTGTTATAATCACCAAGGAAATACATTTTTCCAAATGCTCAATAAATCCCTTCAGCTTAACACGGCTATAAAAAATGTGTATCGCCCCAGCATCCTCATCCCCACAACGAAAGCATTTACCTTAATTTCCAGCTCCCCATTTTGCCATTCGCTTAGGCGTATAATATAAATCATATAACGATTTAAAAAACTGAGCTTTCAAATTTGCAGACATGAGCGCCTCCTTTGACAAAATTAAAAGATCCTCTACGTCAATCTCTAAATCTCCTAGAGATTCTCTCCATTTCAACTGCACTTTCTCTACATCATCTTTCTTAGCAGAGACCAAGGATTGATAAATCACTCCAATTTTACCCGATCTGCTGATTTCTTCAATGACTTGGTGTTGAATTAAGTTCCTACCCCTTCGATTTAAATAGTCCCGAATTTGTAGGTATTTAAAAAAATACCATCTGGGCAGTGAGTATTCATCCTTGATCTCTGCAAAAGATTTACAAATCCCATTCTCATTAACAATGTGTCCTAAAATCTTAATGCCTTTCTGCTGCCACTTATTAGTCATTACATCAGAGAAAATTCCAGGTAAGATCCTGTGTGCATTAAGCGGAGTATAATATGACACTCTTGGTAAATCCATATTTTTCATAAACCATTTCCAGACCTTAAAAGCCCCCATGGTTACCTTAAACCTTGTTCGCGTAAAATAGCTCCCATCAATTTCTTTAACTAGGATATGCTTTGCATATGGCCCTAGCTGTATATCAAAGATATTTGACATATTAGCATCATCACTTTCATGTTCTCCTGTTATCAGAACTTTCATTTTCAGTAAAAAGCAGAGATAGAGAAAAAAGTCAGGTACCCCCATTCCTCCCCTTAGAACTGGCAACGTCATGTAATTCATTGCCCTTCTAGGTCTCCCAGGGCTCCATATGAATTTCCCACATTTAGATTGCAACGCCTGTATTTTATCTTTAGTTACTTATCTCTAAAGGTATAGATCTGATTAAATACAGAACCTTTGGCAATATATTCATTTTTAGGGCTCGTCCTTTCCTATTCCGTAGGAATAGGAAACGAGCCCTAATGCAGTCAACCCATTTCTTAAGACCAAGGGCTGTCATAGGATTTTGGGAAGTACATGCAGCCTTGTGCACGAGCTTGCCTGAGCCTTCTGCCTATCAGCCTGCCAGTTCTCCTCTCCTAATTATTCACTTCACTGTGACTCCCCACATCAAAGCCTCAGCCTCCCTCCCTTGCCATTTGCTTCCTAACCAGCCTGCCTCGCATAATTGCATCAGACAGACACTTCAAAGGAATGCGCCCGAGAGCCACTTTCACCGCCGTGCATTTCTCTTACCCCCTCCCCACACCAATGCCAGGAGCTTGTTCTTCACTACAATAAGACTATTTATGAACTGACCACAGTCTTAAACACAAGTTAGAAACATTGTCAAACTAAACACCAAGACTCTCTCAGAAACAAGGGCGCACATTCACGTGCCAATGCCATTTCAGAAACACAAACTGGTGTACACGCATATGAAAAGGCGTACACATGCGGTCCAGACTGCTTCCCGTGCAGTTTAATATTTTACAGTCCAGCTCTGGTCAAGTTGGCACCTATTAGCAAGGGGGTGTGAATTACCTACCAAGAGCTGAATTTCCCAAGCTTTGTGAGATCCTCTGATATCATACATAGCCCAACACTGACACCTACAGGCAGGAAGCAGAATAAGTTTCTCTTAGGGGAGTATCAATGTATCTATGACTTCGCAAACGTATTCTTTCGGGCCTACTCAATCACAATCTTTGGGCGGCGGAGGACAAGCACGGGCGCATTTTTCATAGACTTGGTACAGTGCACTGACATGGTTTTTGTCTTCATTTCCGGTACCTTCATAAATGTATATTTGGACTTGTATACGCTTGGACAGCGTTAAAGCAGGCACGTGCATGTTGGTATAATTGTACTTTTAATGAGAATGCACCACCAATATAAAGTGGTATCTTAACACGAACACTCAGGGAAAACCTCTTTTTCAACAACTGCCCTTTCTTGTCCAGGGCTTAAAGCACAGGCCGGGAGAGCTGTCGGTTGCCATAGTTACATTGCATGTCAACTTGCCACCTAACTGATCAAAGCTTGAAGACCACAACACACATGGAGAAGCAGCCCGATTTACAGCCTCTAATTAACATCCCCCACCCCGCCGGCTGGCTCCAAAAACCGGTTTCCCTTTCAGAATGCGGGGTGGTACTGTGTAGGAAGGGGGGGGGGGCTGAGCAGCCCAGCCTGACAGCACTCCCTCACGCAGCCAGCGCTCAAAAGACTGTTGCAGAGTATCTCTTGGCACAAACTGCACACCCGCTTCAGCTGCCAACCTCACTGGAGCTGGGAACGTGATATGTGAGTCGCGCCTGCCAGTACATAAAACAATACATTCCTTAATTTGCTTGGTAAGCGTTCAGATGCCGGCATCCGTACTTTGAATAACAAGCATTGGCATAGCCAATAAGTCTCGCCTTTGGGACATTATAGGTGTTTAGTAATCCAACACAATATCCTTCGTGCAACATCAACTGTTGCATGGCTAAACACTTATAAGGTCCCAAAGGCCAGACCTATTTTTTTTTTTGTGTGCAGATTCTCTGTGCAAGTAATTGCAGCCATCCGTTTGTGTGTCCAAAACCTAAACTTTAATGAGAATGACAACGCTTTAAAAACTTGTTGTTTGACTAGCCCAGGGCAATCATGCTTTGACTGTAGGGGCTCTGATGTTTGACCTGGTCTCCCTAAGGGCGAATCAGTCTTTAAACAACCACACACACACAACCACACCCACACACAACAACACCCATTCCCACAACCACACACAACAACCACGCACGCGCAACCACCACACACACAACCACAATGTCAGTGCATACTTTCAACAGACACAATCAGTCGTCACACACGCTTTCACAGGGCACAAACACCACCAGCCGTCAGTGCACACTTCCACCAGACGTCGGTGCACGCTTTCACCAGGCACACACACACACACACACCACCAGCCGTCTGTTCATGTTGTCACCAGGCACACACACACCACCAGCCATCAGTGCACGCTTTCACCAGGCACACACACACCACCAGCCATCAGTGCACGCTTTCACCAGGTACACACACCACCAGCCGTCGGTGCACGCTTTCACCCAGGTACACACCACCAGCTGGCAGTGCACACTTCCACCAGGCACACACACCACCATCCATCAGTGCATAATTTCTACAGGCACACACACCACCGCCCATCAGTGCACACATCAATTGTTAACGCATCCACAATTAACTATTGTAGCAATCGCAGTATGGCACACTTTACTTTTAAACATATTCATCTAAACCGCAGCATGCCATCATTGCTACAAAAATATTCACATTTTTTTGGCCTACAATTCAGACTTTTGTTGCAATTGGTGTTGCAATTTTTAGCAATGCCAATAGCTCAAACTTAATTAATGCGAGACCTATTGCATTGCAAATGCTTGTTATGACATTTTGATCGTCCAATAATAGTTAAATACAACCTCTCCCATCTATCCAGAGATAACGTGATTTTGCTATTAAGGTATTCCAATTGGTTTGCACTAATTCCGTCATATTTGCCCTAATTAAAATCCCCAAATACGTCACTTCTTTAACCACCCTGCTATCTTGCCATTTAATCGTATCAGAACAAAGAATTTGGATTTTTGACTCATTCAGTTTATAGCCGGTTATAAAGCCAAATTCCTGTGCTAATCGTTCTATTTCCTTTATTGCTCTTACAGGATTAGTTGTGGCCACTGTAATGTCATCAGCATAGGCAAATACTGAAAAATAATAGTCCTGAGCTTTGTAAGGGGGAATCAAGATGTTCCGGCTCTAACTCAATTAAGGGATTTATATAAAGGGCAAATAAAAGGGGGGGAACAAGGGCAGCCTTGTCGTGTACCGCGTGATATAATGACAGTTTCAGAGAGTTGGCCCATTACTGATATCTTTGCCACAGGATATAGAGAATATAGAGATTGAATTGCTCTAATAAATTTAGACCCAAATCCCATTTTTTTCATTAATTCCCAAAGATACCCCCACTGCACACGATCAAACGCTTTTTCTGCGTCTAACAGAATCAGCGCTAGATCATTCTTGTTCACCGAGGCAGTATCAAATAAAGCGATAACTTTGACGTGTTCTACCGCCCCCCTTCTGGGGATGAATCCATGTTGGTACTGTGATACTAAGGGGGTAATATAATCAGACAACCGATTGGCTAATATTTTAGAATATATTTTATTGTCGGCGTTTAACAACGAAATCTGTCGATATGACCCAACACGTTCTGGTGGTTTACCCTTTTTACAGAAGACTGCAATGGTAGCTTCTGTCCATGTTTTTGGTGGATTTCCCATCTGGGCTTCTCGCACTGTTTTTAATAGTTCTTTTTTAATATCATGATAAAATTGTACATATACTTCACTGGGTAATCCATCAGGGCCTGCAGCTTTCCCTTTAGCTAAACTTTTAACAGCCCTATCCCACTCCTCCTCTGTGATTATGTCCTCTAACCACTGTGATTCAGTTGAGTCCACCCTTTTTAAGCCTTCTGCTAATATTATATTCCAGTTTGGTCCCGGAACAGATGGTCCTTCATATAACTCAGAATAAAATTGTTGGAAAACCTTGAGTATCTCTTGTGGTTCCGATTGTACCGCCCCTGCAGAGTCTTTCATTTGATCAATATTTCTAGCCGATTCTTTAATACGTAGCTGAATCGCCAATTTTCTTCCAATTGCCTCTCCATATTCATGTTTATCCATCTTAGAAGAAAGAAATTTCCTAGCATTTTCTTCTGCCCAGATGCCTGATATTTTCGCTCTGTCCCTGACCACCTTATCCTCTAATATGATTAAACCATCCCCCTTATTGATTATCTCCTGCATTAACAATGTTTCAGAATGTATTAGTTGCTCGTATAGTCTATCTAGCTCTTGTCTAGCTTTTTTTTTGATTCCTACAGGAAAACGGATGCATTCTCCCCGAAATCCAGCTTTAAAAGTATCCCCCTGTGTACTGGATCCCTTATTCTCTTCAAAGTATAGTTTCATCCACTTCCTTATATGTTCTCTGAACTCCACATTAAAGATTAATTTTCTATCAAATGTAAAGCTGGTTTGTCTAGGTTTATTTAACGCCATATCAATTTCTAGCAGTAACGGTGAGTGGTCTGATGAGATTCTAGGATATACAGAAATTGTTGCACCTTGAGTTATTGAAACAGGGGTGAAAAAGTAGTCAAGTCTAACCAGTTTTTTGTGAGGGTAAGAATAAAACGTATACCCACTGTCTTGTGGTCTTAAATACCCCCACACATCCACCAGCCCATGATCCTGCGCTAAACTTACCAAAGCCTTGTATACTTTTGGTTTACGGCCCTTATACTTAACCAGCCCTTCCTTCATAGCAGTATTAGTCAAATTGATGTTCATGTCCCCACAGATCACTATAGGTTGGGACCAAGTAGTTAACTCCATATTTATCTCTACTAAAGCCTCTGAATCGTCTAAGTTCGAGCCATAAATATTACAAAGCGTTAGCTTTTTACCTTCTACATTAAGTTCAGCTATTGCCCATCTTCCCTTTTTATCGGCCAGAGTTCTACCTGATACTACATTGTTACCCTTACACATAATAGCAACCCCCCGTATCAAACTGGTTTGGCCTGTTGCCATCACAAGTGTAAATCCAAGTTCTCTTAAGACCGCTCTATTAGACCAGGGTATATGCGTCTCCTGTAAACATACTATGTGTGGTGCTATGTATCTTAGTTCAGCAGCAACTTTCTGTCTTTTTATCACATTATTCAGTCCTGATACATTTAGAGAACACATTTTTAGTCGCCTAGTTGCCATTATCTTTTATTTCGAATCTGCCAAGGTAACCATGGCCATATTCTTCCTTTTAATCTTGTCTTTCGACTTATATTCAATATCCAAGTCATTTCAAACCAATCAAATACAATAAAATACAAGGTAATCCATACCAATACGAAATCATAAATGGTCTTCTCAATATGCAGTTCACTGTACCCAAGAACTATTTTTTCCCACACTTTCTCCCTACACCTCCCCGCTGTGCCACCCATACACCCCCCCCCCCCCGCCAAGTGTCCCCCTCTCCCCTACCCAACCCTTTAATGAGGCTTTAGGACTTATGGTCCTCTTGATGCGAGCTTGCCCCATTCTACCTGCCTTCGCCCGCGAACTTAATAGTAATTTGAAGAAGAGAGAAAGAAAAATGAAAATCATACGCGTCAACCTACTGAAAAGAGGCCTATGCTGTACACATAAATACCAGTCTCATAGATGATCCTTTAAAGTTATTATATACTCATTTCACTAAGTAAGCTTATATAATGACCAAAGCTGGTTACATTGAATCCAAAAAAAGTCTTAGCTGCAAGTGATGTTGTAAAATAATGAGTACGTTCTCTATAAACAACTTTCATTTTTGCAGGAAACATAAGGTAGACTTGAGCACCCTTAGATTGAAAGGCAGGTATAAGCTGTCGCAATTGCCATCTCAAGTCTACCGTTTGTTTACAAAGGTCAGGACGAGCAAAATAATCAGTCAAGAGCTCTAATTTTCTTATCTGGTCTTGCCTTCTTAAATACTTCCTCTCGTGCTAAGAAGCTATTGAATGCCACTAGTAAGGCTCTTAGTTTCTGATCACGCTGTTCCGGATAATTTGATCTAATTTTAAAAGGAAACCGGTGCGCTTTTTCCACTCCCCGATCCCAATCCCATCTAGTTGAATCTGGAAATGATTTTTTCAGGAGCTCAACTATGAAACCGCGAGGGTCTGACCCCTCCTTTCCTTCAGGAATTTGTAGAAACCGCAAGTTATTTCTACGAGAGCGATTCTCTAAGTCAATAACTTTCCAGTTAATCTCGTCTTTATGGGCCAACTGTTCAGCTATCATCCTCTTCTGTTGTGTTACTTCATCCTCTAGTGTAGATATGAGCGTTTCAGCCTCAGTGACTCTGCCCAAAAACTCTGAATGCGACTTAGCCAAGCGCCTGACTGAATTTTGAAGTTTTTTGCATGAATTCTGCACTCTTAAACTGTCCTGTCTATGCTCCTCTGTGCGATTTACAAAAGGGGGTGGTGATGAACAGAGTGTCTGAATTCAGCAGACCACTCTTACCCAGTCCAAAGATCAGGGCTTGATCCATCACCGTTATTTATCTCACTGCCCCATCCCAGCTCAGAACCTGGCTATATGCAAATCAGTCT
Source organism: Lissotriton vulgaris (assembly GCF_964263255.1). Taxonomy (NCBI): domain Eukaryota; kingdom Metazoa; phylum Chordata; class Amphibia; order Caudata; family Salamandridae; genus Lissotriton; species Lissotriton vulgaris. Next base: position 614,418,914 of record NC_141695.1, on the reverse strand, counting down.
GTCCCTGGCCCAGTGCATCATGGGAACAGGGCAGACTAAACTACCAAGCCAATTCTTTACCAGAAAGGAGACAAGCTACCGGGGACCGGTTTCTGGCATTTCAGCCTCTTCGGCCCGGCTTGCTTGAATCCTGATGGAGCAGTGAGAAAGGGACTCATGTCTGAGTATACCCTGCCACACCTATAGTGGCCAAAATCGATTTACAAAAGGGGGTGGTGATGAACAGAGTGTCTGAATTGAGCAGACCACTCTTACCCAGTCCAAAGATCAGGGCTTGATCCATCACCGTTATTTATCTCACTGCCCCATCCCAGCTCAGAACTTGGCTATATGCAAATCAGTCTGTCCCTGGCCCAGTGCATCATGGGAACAGGGCAGACTAAACTACCAAGCCAATTCTTTACCAGAAAGGAGACAAGCTACCGGGGACCGGTTTCTGGCATTTCAGCCTCTTCGGCCCGGCTTGCTTGAATCCTGATGGAGCAGTGAGAAAGGGACTCATGTCTGAGTATACCCTGCCACACCTATAGTGGCCAAAATCGATTTACAAAAGGGGGTGGTGATGAACAGAGTGTCTGAATTGAGCAGACCACTCTTACCCAGTCCAAAGATCAGGGCTTGATCCATCACCGTTATTTATCTCACTGCCCCATCCCAGCTCAGAACTTGGCTATATGCAAATCAGTCTGTCCCTGGCCCAGTGCATCATGGGAACAGGGCAGACTAAACTACCAAGCCAATTCTTTACCAGAAAGGAGACAAGCTACCGGGGACCGGTTTCTGGCATTTCAGCCTCTTCGGCCCGGCCCGGTATTCTCAGATGTGAGACCCTTGCTCATTGCACCATCAGGATTCAAGCAAACCGGGCCGAAGACGGCTGTAATGCCAGAAACCGGTCCCCGGGAGCTTGTTTCCTTCCCAGTGTAAGAATTGGCTTTTGTAGTTTGGTTTGCCCTGTTCCCATCATGCACTGGGACAGGAACAGACTAATTTGCATACAGCCAGGTTCTGAAACTGGGATGGTGCAGTGAGCTAAAAAACGGTGTTGGATCTAGCCCTGATCTCTTGACTGGGTGAGAGCTTTCTGCTTAATTCAGAGACTCTGTCCCTCACCACCCCTTGTTGTAAATATGCTCCTCTGTGCAGCATCATAGTCTTATAAATAAGATCAAGTGATATTTCTTCATCTGGCTCTTCTCCAGACAGAGGTGCGGCTCCTGTGCGATCATAATCTCCTTCCTGTGTCAGCCGCAATCGACGTAATGTCTGACCATTCGTATGCTCAGATCCTCGCTCTTCAGCCTCATAGCTGCTATTAAGGCTTCCTTCAGCCATACTCATCTGCATTGCATACTATTGAGCAAGATCCTCAGTGGATGACATGGAATGCTCTGAAAGAGAGTAAAAATCTGCAGAATCTGCGCTTTCAATGTACTTGACGGGAGGGGTGCCAGCAGTAGAGTTACCATTAACAACCGCCTCTTGTACCAAGCCTATCTCTGCTGGCTCTATCACATTCTCTTCAAGCTGCCCTACATCCTCCTCATCATCATCGTCGTTTAACTGTGCATCATTTAACACCAAATTGCTAGAAACTCCTTGCGGACCCTGCCCAGTCTCAACACGCTCTATCAAAGCATCAACAGATTCTAAAGGCACCGAATCTTTAACAGAATCTTGACTCAAAATATGCTTAGTTCCTTTTGAGACCTCCTTATTTTTCATCGAATTAAACAGTTCAGGAATACCTTTAGTTACTTTTGCAGTCTTAGACGCCTCATGTGATACATTCTCCTTCTCCTTCTCTTGTGGTCGAGGATTTCCTTTTCCAACTCTTTCAGATTCTTTAACCGATGCCTCCGCTCTATTAGTGCCTTTACTTGCGGTATTGCGCGTAGATGTTGCAGCAGCATTCTCCGCTCCCAGGTTCTCGCGCTCCCCCTGCATCTCGACTCCGGGGATAGCCTGCCCCCGGCTCCTTCGTCCTTTGGGAGGCATTTCTTGAGTATTTACTGGGTCCGCCAAGCTCGCCGTGTCTATGTTCGTGTTCCAGTCTGAAATGTCAACACCCGTTCTGCGGCTGCTACAGGTGTGCCGTCTTGCTAGACCCACCCACCGTATCCAGCGCAGCCGCTGCAGTCTCCTCAGCCCTGCTCCAGCCGCAATCAACGCCGAGCCCGAAGGTGAGCACATCCGCGTACAAAACTTAAATTTCGGAGGTCGTTTTTAAATACAATCCTCAAGACCTTCAATTTCATCTGGTAGCAGTTTAGCTATTCCAGCGGCTTTTCAGCCTCCAGTTTCAGCGGTCGGACGCGAAGTCCGCGAGGTCCGGCAGGAGCAGCTAGCTCACGCGACCATTGCGGTCTCCATCTTGCCTCTCCGAAAAATGCTTCCAAGGTATCTTTCCAAATGTGGCAGGAATGGCTAACCTCCCTGAGAGGTGCGGATAATGATATCCTATACTCGTCACCATGGCGTAAACCTCATACTAAACTCTGGAGCTCGCTTGATTCAAGGGAGACCTGCTACGACCCGCCATAGACTAGTTTGGCATACCATCCCCTGACTCACATCCAGTACTGGTCTAATATTTGTCTAACAATGAATTGCATGGCCTGGCCCTATATCCATTACTATGAGCCAAACTTGTGACAGTCTGCTACGTTGCTGCTGCAGCCTGTAGAGTGTTATCTTTAATATTTTATTTCCCTTTCCTTCTACCTCCTCTCTTCATCGTATTATTTTTTCTTCCTTATTCTATTCTATTTTATTGTTTTTCCCGTCCCTTTCGTTCCTTCTTTTCCTTTCCTTTTCCTTTTATCAACTTATATCACATTGGTGCGTTAAGAGTATTGTTCCAAGAATGGATAATTTGTTTGACATACATCTACTGTGTGTTTTTACTAAACCATGACCTGCTAAGTTTCATGCTATCTTTGCCCATGATATGTGAATCCGACAGGTTATTATCTGTATGCACCCATTGTATTCATTTGTGTATTGTTCTATGTCTCTTCCTTGATTATTTTGTATTCTTGTATTCTCCTTAATCTTCAATAAAAACGACTTGAAATAAAAAAAAAACCTTTAGGTTTGTTAGTGAGGAACTGTTAGTACTTTGAAAGGTGTATACATTTCCCTTCATTGTACACAAGAATGGGGTCGACCAAATTAAACTGTTGGAACTGGGCACACTGTACAGTTAATGGGAACAAAATGTCCAATTGGTCATAAATCTTTTAATTTTAGGTGCTGTGGAACTTCCATTTTGAACTCCTGCGCCCCCTTCCCCCCCAGCATGCCTTCACTACAATCACATCTCCATAGATTATATATTGTTTTAAAAACACATCATGCTTAGTGTATCCCATTTTCATTAGTGGTACTTATCTCTTTTGTTGTCAACCCTCCAGTTTATATACATATGGAACTATCAGAACTTATAAACATAAACCCACTGTTACAGCTGTGTGGTTTTAGCAATATAAGTCTCAAATTGCGTGTCATTTGATGTTTCTAATGAGTGGTATTAGGTGGCATGTGTTGGGTAAAGTGGTTGACTTTCACTATTTGTGGGATCTTTATTATCACTATTAATTTCCTTTCCTATTGTAATCTGGTCACTTAGTGTACAGTGTTGTGTTTGGCAAGTGTAGAGTTTGGTGAGTGTACTCTCATGGGAGCTTATTATCATTCTTATCAGTGCAGAAATTCTGTCAGTAATTCATCCCATTGCTCTGCTTTTGTGATTTTTAGGGCCATTATCGCCTCCTTGTACAGTACCTGGCTGTCTACGTCTGGCCAAACATTGGAGTATTGTTTACATCTGCATAGAGAGGGAGCTGCTCAAGCTTTCCAAGCCATTGTTGTCATTCTTCTAACTAATAACAATTGTATATAGTTCTTGTATAACCCAACTGCCACCCCAACGGGTATCCTGGTGCTTTTTGAGAGAACCTAATCAGTTGGAGCCGGCCGATGGCAGGGCTGAATGGTGGGTACTGAAATCTCAGATTTTGGCAAATAGCCAGGTCTTTAGGCTCCTTCTAAAACCTATCAGGGAGTCTGCTTGCCTGATGTTCCGGGGCAGCTCATTCCACAGCCGGGACGCTACTGTGCAAAAAGCCCTACCTCCCATCCTGGCCACCTGAATCTGGTAGTTGAAAGATTTAAAAATATTTAAAAATAGGGAGTTGTCTTTTCCCTGCTTAGGACAGCTACACTGTTCTTGAAGCAACATTCCACCCTTCTCAAATCCTCTGGACCCTCTAGCTTCTTCAATATGTTTGTCATTTTCTCCCAGTAGTTGTTTATTTCTGTAAATCTTGCCTGATCCCATGTGCGCTACGGGCAATCTGATGGCTTTGTGTGCAAGATCTTGTTAATCGTCTTCAGGGTCATATAAGCTCAGAGAACTGCATATGTATATGCATATGCACTGCATATATTTAAGACTGGCATTTCTCAGTACTTTGAGGTTATGCTATAGTATGTTTCCATTCCTTCTCATCTAACCTTCTGTCTAAGTCAGATTCTTATCAGCCCCTCAACTGTCCAGGGAGATCCCAGCGGTCTTCTGTGGTGCAATGTACTACCACAATGCATCGTTTGGCTTCTGTTCCCCATTGTGTAAAGGAGTGTTATAGGTTTGTAAGTCTGGGATTCAGTGTCTCGCATGGTCCATACTTTATTTAAGGCATTGATCAGCGCTCTGTACCTCAAGAATTGTCTTCTGTGCAACACATAGTCCACAAGAATTAAAAAATATATATATATTTATAAAGTGCAAGCTAATGCCGGATGGCATCTAGGCGTTACCAACAGACGAGCAGAAAATTATAAGAAAGTATATGAAGCTAGGAAATTTACTCAGTTTGTAAGCAAAACATATTTACAGAGTAAAAAGCCCGTTTTGAAGGCTTTACTAAACTATAGCAAAGCGGACGTGTTCTTCATATGAACGGCTAGGGTGTTCAGAAGTCCTCAAGAACCGAAATCTTGGAACCCTGACCGAGTTAGCTTTGGAAGAGCAAAAATGTCTTTGTAAGATATACCAAGAGAACCGATGTTTAAGAAATTCTGATCCGGTATTATGTAGGGCCCTGATGGCAATACATAAGGCATTGAAGTCAATCCTCTTCTTCATGGGAAACTAATGCAGAGAAAGAAGCGCTTGTCTCACGGACTGCTCTCTGGGAATGTTTACCAGAAAATGAGCTGCTGCATACTAAAGACTTTGAAGCCTGGCCAGGCGCCCCTTCTGTAATCCAACTAAAAGGGCGCTGCACCACTCCAACCTGTAGAGGATAAGAGCCGCAACAACAGTTTCTGAAGAACCTGCGGTATGAAAGGAAAGATTTTCTAGAATCTATTAGGTGGATGAAGTGACCACATTTACTTGATGTTTGAAAGATAAGGTTGTATCAAATATTACACCTAGATTCTTAGCCTTTTTTGCTGGAGTGGGCAGTTTGAAATCACTGTTAATGAACCTCCTGTCTCTTCCTGGTTTACCAGTCCTTGTACTGTACAGTATTCTTTTGCTTAGGACACCCTTTCAGAGTATCACTGCAGCATCTGTCTTGTTCTGTGAAGCGCTACTCGCAAATAGTGCTGAGTCACCTGTAACAGTTGTGCAAGGGAACAAGATTTCTTGTTTGTTTCCACAGACAAGTTCTTCAGTTTACCCTCCTGAATCCTTACCTTTGTAATGCCCTTTTCTCCTAGACGCCGACTGCTTAGCCAGTTCTCCCACATCCACCCATTGTAACTGCGTAGATAGATAATATAATTTGAGGTCAGGTGCTACCAGTCCACCACTTGTCACTGAAGTTTAGCTTGGGTAATGCCACTCAGCGCTTACCTGACCCATATATCAAGTCACCCAGTAGGATCTCCAACTCGTAGAAAGGTGTTCTGATTATTAAGACTGTTAAGTTGGCCACTGCTACTCACCCATTCACTCATAGGATCAAAAAGTGCAGCGGTAAATGGACAGGGCTGCCAGTTGTGCTAAGCCGCTGAAGTGGAGGGAAGCCGTCAGCACAGAAGAGGCAACAACATGTACATGGTAAAAGGAGAGCTCGGGTGATGGCTAGGACGGTGAAAAAGAGTTCAGCGAGAAAAGCATCTCGGCTCACTAACGAAGAAAGTCCCAGCGTGATGAGGCTCACCGGCCTACATGGATATGTAGAGTCCAGGAGGTGTCGCAGACCGGTCTGAAGGGCTGAGGCCGGGTCAGTCGTGTGCTGCACTTCCTGCAGGGTACACTTCAAACACTCCGAGTCCAGGGGCGTAACATAGGCCCGTGTGGCGCAGGGGGGCTGGGAAGGGGGCCATCAGCCCAAAGTCTATGAATATTTGTGAGATATGAGCTACTCGTGCCCCTTATCACATCCAACAGGGTTCTCCATTTTGCGTGACACCACTGCCGAATTCATTCAAATATTCTTTCAAGGAACGAGTGTATAAATAAATGATTATTTATAAAGTCTAAAAGGCTTCACGGAGTGAACAGATTAAAATATAGGATTGAGATAAACTTGGAAAAACACAGTCTCTATTAACAGAATAAGAACATTTTAAAAGCATTCTTAAATGCTAAGAAATTCTCTTTCGGGTGAATTGACTGATACAAGTTCCCCAACGAGGAAGCGGGAAGCGAGAAGGTTCTCCAGCCTAACCCTATTTTGAAAACACAAGTAACGTGCAATAACGAAGACACCTATTTTAGGTGCGTCCCAGAAAAAGTTGCGCCCTTTCAATAGCAACCCCAGGAGAATCGCCAGCGTGCCGGGGCATTAAGAGATGGTAATGGTAGTGTCGTGTTCTAATCTAGGACCCTGATCGATACTGTGACCTTATGCCCCTATACGGCTATAATCCCTTTGTACCCCTTGTGAGAAGTTGGCCCGATATGCAGTGTTCACTATTCTAGTGACCACTATGTATCGTTCCAAACGACCCTTATGGTGATTGGTTGAAAGTCAACCTTAGACTAGCTATCCTAGTAGCGTGGATACGAGCAGTCTTCGGGCTAAACTCTAGAGGGCGTGTTAAGCCAGCTGTTATACCATCACATACCCCTTGAACACCAAGTGAAAGGACACCACACAAGTGTTATGAAAATAAACAGTGTATTTATTAGAATCACAACAGCCCTGTACTCTTTATGAGGACAGGGTACTAAGCACAGAACAAAACTCTTCGGAAAATACTTCAAGTGCACAATCAATACAAGTGCCCGAGGGCACGGAAAGTTTAGTGGTCTCGGGCGGACCTGATAAGGCAAGTCGGAAGCGAGGGACTCAGGACCCTTAAGTAAGGAGGCTTTGCGGGCACCGAAATGCCGGTGTTACCTAGCCACAAGGGCTGCGGCCGCACAAGTCTTACAGGCGTCGGGGGTCTTCGCTGACGAGCCAGGAGCCGGAAGGAAGGAGTTGCTGGCCGGCGACCAGTGAAGAATAGTTCGTAGAGATCCAAGCCTGGATCAGAGATCGATGATACCTGAAAGCAGAGGGGACCAAGTTCGTACTACTAGCCAGTAGTCAGAGGGTACCAGGAAGGCACTGGATGGCCGTCACCTCGACTAGGTGAGTGGGCGACGCTAGGCTCTGCAGTCTCACGGACCAGGAGGCGTTGTCGGCGACCAGGATGGAGGTGCGAGCTGTCCCACGAAGGTTGATGCTGTCGGCGTCGCTGGCCCCAGGATTGGGGCAACAAGCCTTGGCAGATTTCAGGGCCACGTGGTGGGCCTAAAATGGCGTCTTGAGTGGACCAGGAGGGTCCGGGGTGCTCCTCTCGGAAAAGGGGAGCAAAGGCCGGTCTGGAGCAACCAGACCAGCTGCGTTGGTTGTCGGATGTCGTCAAGGTGATCACAAGCCAGCGGCTAGTGACCGGACAACGTGCTGAGCGGCGAGCAGAAGGGCCCAACGCAGATCGTGGAGATGCTGGGAGGCTGCACTTCGGTGCTGGAGCTGCTCAGGATCGGGGCTTCTCGGACCCCAGAGCACTCACCAGAGGATTCCTTCGGTGGGCGTGCTGGATTAAGAAAGCTTGCAGGTTTTGATGATGGCCGGTCCCTCGAGGTCTCGTCGCACCCACAGATCTCAGCTGAGCTGACGATGTGGGTAGAGGTCAGAGGTGCTAGGGAAGCCGGTTCTCGTCGAGCTGGGTTGTCGGATTCCTGAGGAAGGACTTGCAGCAAACCGCAGAGTTCTTAGATGGTGCCTGCGGATGCAGGGTGACTACTCCTTAGCCACAAGGGAGAAATCTTGAGAAGAGTCTCGAATGTCCTTTCGTAGAAAGTAGTTCTTGATTCAAAGATGATCTAATTTGGAAGGGTCCCCGCTACGGCCTTTATCCTAAAGAAAGGGGTGGGTACATGACTAGGTCCTGCCCTAGGGGTGGGACCAGGAAGGGGGGTAGTTACACCCCTCTCCCCCTGCTGGACTTTCCCCAGGTCAGGGGCCGCGCGCCCCTGGAACTGGTTCTAGCCGGCAGATGCGTAGTGAGCACCGGGGTGCCACTCCGCAGTCACCTTCTTGCAAAGCCCTACCTACCCAGAATACACAAACCCTGTCTGGGACGGTGCGAACACCGCCCCTGACAGGAAACCCTTTGTCCAAGCTCTCCTCGCTGGAAGGACTCCCAGCAGCAGGAGGTCAGACTCGTGTCTGTGGTGGCAGCGTCCATTTTGTGGAGCTGAGGCTTCAGTTAACTTTAACCGGGGTTCACAGTTACGTACATGTCGTGTCCCTCTAGAAGGGCGGAATGCTAACCTCGTCGCCAGAATTGGTGAGGGGGCAGCATCCCGATTCGTATGACACCTTACTCGACATGTCTTGATAACGCGATACCGAAGTTACCGATATGATACGTGTTATCATGGAACAGCCATTGGGTCTTGGTTCCGCAAGCTGCAACCCGGCTCGGCTCGTGCCAGAGCCCAATTCACACGGTTCCATGCACTCTGCCTTCAGGATTGTCAAGGCCTGCCATAGGAGTGACTGGTAGGAACTCGGGTGTCCATTTTAAGGTTAGGTATAGGGATACTATACCTACAGCAACGGGCGAGTACGCCACGTTGCCCCAGCTGTCGTGCAGCCAGTTGTGTCAGATTTAGATGGCCATCCAGGGGTGGCATAATACATGCTTCAGCCCCTGGTAGGCCCTGGGTACACCGATGCCCTGAGTTACAGGGTCTGACAGGGTGGCCCAGTTCCAATTGGGTAATGCACCTAGGGTACACACATCAATTTAGCGAGAGAACAGCTAGGCTGGGGGTCTGATTAGCAGGCCCACAGCCCGAGAAGGCCGTAAACCAGTGAAGCAAAAGCAAAAAGTCCGGGTGATCATAGGATTGCAGACCCTACTCTCCTACACCCCTATATTGGCATAACCAATCAAATGCAATATTCAGAAACTCGTCTCTGGCCTCACACGAACAGAGCCACATTTCAGAATCGCTTCCTCTGCAACTTCCTTTGCAGCTCATTAGTGCAAATGACACAGCAGAAGTCACTATCTAAGATTCCTAGATTACACTCCGAGTTCTTCAACAAGATAAATACTCAGCAACCTGGGAAAGCCCCGCTTGCTATGTTTTGATTAGTAACAGAACTCTAATGAGCACTGAGAGACGATCACTTCCTAGTGACATCTTTATTGACGTCTTATGTCCAAAAACTAACGTCAAACAAGGCACCTTTCAGGTATAAATATTACCAACGTTGCCTTAAGCAAATGCTAGCTGCCTCATAGACATCGCTGCCGTTATCGCTGCTGATGCTATCGCTGCGAACGAGCGAACGATGGTGTGGTGAACAGAGGAGCTGAACAGCCGTCGCTTGCAGAGCCCAGCAGATGCAACCAGCCCACGGACGCTGCCCCTCCTCCTCCTCTTTGACGCGCTGAGAAAGCCGCTGTCTTTTCTCCTGCCGAGAAAATCCAGCTCCGGCGTTTCCAGCCTACTCTTGCGAGTGACTGGGATATCGAGTCCTGAAGGAGATCCAAGCCCTCCAACATTCTATTCCAGAGGTATGGTGTTGACTAAACCCTTAGAGAGAATTCTTTTTTTTTTTTTTTAATTTCTTTTTATTGTTGCATCAGAAGGATCACACATGCAAAGGATCAGCACTCGGTAGAGCGTCAACATTCCGCTCTAGCCGACAGCACGCAACTTTTCTGGTGTTGTTAGACATATCACCCCTTATTAGAACTCTTGCTTTTGAAACAGCCACTGAAAAAAAGGAACAATAAACTAGAAACATCCCATAAAACAGCAGGTCTCTACCCTCTCCCTCACCATCGCCCCCCCACCCGGTCCCCTCTCCCCCTCACTCAAGCGTTCCTGTCCGTCCCTAGCATAGGAACTGGGCAGTATGGTATACAGTTATCAAGCATGCAATCCCGGCGTCTAGACTATTCAGGCTAGGGTTCCATAGGCTTCAGGATACCAGTTCACAGTGTCTCATTCTAGTCCGTGATAGTGCCTCCACTTGGCCCAAACCCTCCGGAACTTTTTGGGGCAACCCCTGGCTTTGTAGGTCACTCTCTCCGCCGCCATGTACAGATCCAATCCACGCCTCCATTCCTCTAAGTCTGGTTTTTCAGGGGCCCCCCAGTGCCGTGCGATGTCCCGTTTTGCCACCACTAGTGCTAATACCAGAAAGATGATCAAGGGGCGGGGTAGGTCTACTTCTGTGGTCGTGCCCAACAGTGCCAATTTGGGGTCCCGTGGAAGGTCCACTCCCAGCACCTCCCCCAGTTCCAGGAACACACTCTCCCAGTAGTCCTGGATGACTGCACAACCCCAGATTATGTGGAAGAAATCCGCACTCTGCTGGCGGCACCTAAGGCATGTCGTGTCAGGTACTCTGCCCATCCTAAATAGCCTCACCCTGTCAAAGTATGATCTGTGCAGCACCTTAAATTGAATAAGACGGAGCCTCGATTTGATGGCCACCTCCCGGGGATGCATGAGGGCTAGCTCCCAGTCAAGATCCTCCATGTCTCCCACCTCCGCCTCCCATTTAGCCCGTAGCACCTGCAGATCCCCTAGCATGTTGTTGGTCAAGGTTTTATATGTGAGGGATACCGCCCCCCTCCCTATCTGTTCCTGCAGCAGCCTACCCTCTAATGGAGCATATTCAGGAAGGTCCGAAAGTGCAATGTTTTGTGCCCTCCATGCGTGTTTCAGTTGAGCGTATTTGTAGTATTGGGTGTTGCGCAGGCCAAATTCGTCTTTAAGTGCTTGGAATGTTTTCAGGTCTCCCCTTGCTATCACGTCCCCCACTGTGGAGATGCCAATGTCGTCCCACTGTCTAAAGCCTTTCAATTTGCGGAGCTCTCCCAACCATTTGCAGCACCAGAGGGGTGTCTGTCTAGTGGGCCGTTTTTCCCAGCCCATTCTTTTGGATGCCCTATTCCAGGCTGTTAACGTAATCCTGGTGGCAGGGAGAAACTGCTTTCCCACCGCTTCCCCATACAGATAGTGTAGTATAGTTTTACTTGACCATTTAGACCTTTCCAAGGCGTAGGTGGGGTGGTCGGCTGCAGCGTGCAGCCATTCGTTAATTGGGGCGAGATGTTCCGCCCAGTAGTAGGCCTCTAGGTTGGGGAGCGAAATCTCCCCACTGTATTGGTGTCGCTGCAAGGTGGAGAGCGCCACTCTCGGCTGTTTCCCCAGCCACAGGAAGGCTCGCAGGTCAGCGTGGATTGTGTCCAGGGTCTTATTCGGCAATGGATAGTACTCATTCTGGAGCGCGTAGAGGAACTTAGGGAGGATGATCATTTTATATAGTGCAGCACGCCCCAGTAAGGTGAGCGGGAGCTGTCTCCACCTGTCCATCTCAGCCGTGGCCTCCAGCATAATGCGGGATAAATTGGTAGTGAAGGAGCGCGTCCTATCTAGTGTTATAAAGACTCCCAGGTATTGGAAGCCGTCGTTAGTATGTATAAGTGACTCTGGCAGGCAGGCTCCCCTCTCCATGCCTTGTGGATCGTAGAGGATTGATTTGTGCCAGTTTATTTTGTGGCCTGCTCGCGCCCCAAAGTCGTCAAGCTCTCTGAATAGTGCCGGGATAGTCGTGTCTGGGTCTGTCACGAACAGTAGTACGTCGTCGGCATACAGGGATATTTTTTCCTGTGTGGCAACTGAGCCCCCCATGTAAACCCTTTGACCGTCTGGTTCTGTCTCATTCGTATCGCGAGGATCTCGATGGTGAGGGTGAACAAGAGGGGGGACAGTGGACAGCCCTGCCGCGTGCCCCGCCCGATAGGGAACTCGCGAGATAGCCTCCCATTGACTCGTACTCTCGCTCTCGGGTCCGAGAAGAGGAGCTGTACCCATTTTAAGTACTTGGGTCCAAACCCAAACCTTCGGAGGGTCTCCATCAGGAAAGGCCAGTGGACTGCGTCGAATGCCTTCTCCGCATCCAGGGAGAGGAACCAATGGGGTTCACTTCTCTTGGAGACCTCCTGTAGCCAATTGTGGGTGCGACGGAGGTTTAGTTTAGTGGCCCTATCCGGAAGAAAGCCGGACTGATCCATATGCACTAACTCAGTGATGACCTGTCGCATGCGACGAGCCAGGACTGTGGCCAGAATTTTTGTCTTTATATTTAGCAATGAGATTGGGCGGTAGGATGAGCAGTCATCTCTAGGTTTCCCCTCTTTGTAGATTGGCACAATGATAGCCAGGTCCAGGTCCGGCGGGAGGCTCCCCGCCCGGTATGATTCGGTAAAGAGGGCCTTCATGTGCCGCTGCAATAAGTCCGCCGTCCGTTTAAAGAATTCCGCCGGGAAGCCATTCGGCCCCGGAGCCTTCCCCGGCTTCATTGCCGCTATGGCCTCCGATACCTCCTCAAGGGTTAAGTCCGCCTCCAAGGTGGCACTAGCGTCTGTGGACAGGGTAGGCACCTCCATGTCGCCCATGTATTGTTGGGCGTCCTCACTGTCCCCCAGGTCCCTGGCCCTGTAGAAGTCCTCATAATAGGATGCGAAGGCTTCCGCTATACCCTCATCAGTGGTTACCCTCCTGTCCCCAGTCAACTGGACCTGATCCACCCAGCGCGACGTTCGCTCCTTCCTGCTCAGCCAAGCCAAAAGTTTGCCCGACTTGTCGCCCACATCGTACAGCCTGTGGAGAGTCGCCAGAGCCTGGGTGCGTGCTTCGTCTGTGGCCAACTCCCTATAGTGCCTCTGCGCGTCAAGCAGCCGTCTAAGGTGCACCTCTTCATTCTGCTGGAGGTACTCCGTTTCCAAGGCCAGGACATTCGCCTCCTCACTCGCTATCTTGCCCTGTTGTGCACGCCTGGCCTCTCCCAGCCTACTCTGGATGCGGTCACGGAGCACTGGTTTCATCGCCTCCCAGAGGGTAGCGCCGGATTCCACAGAACCCTCGTTCTCAGCCATGTAGACCCTAATGTCCGCCCGTACACCCCCGAGTATTTCCGGCGTTTGAATGTCCCATGCCGTTAACCTCCATTGCGGCCTCCTGACTCCCTTCACCTGCCCCAAGTGGACGTATAGCGGGGAATGATCGGAGATCCCTCTCGCCTTGTATTCCGCTAGGTCACCCGCCGCAATCTCCTGCCGGGATACAAAAACATAGTCTAACCTGGAGAAGACCTTGTGCGCCCCGGAGTAAAATGAATATGTTTCTTGTGTAGGGTGAAGCCATCTCCACACATCAGTGAGGCCTATGGTGGTCATGAGCCGTGCTAAGGCTGTTGTGTGTCCCCCTGTGCGTGGTGACCCCGATCTATCTTACATGGTGCACATCACATCATTAAAGTCCCCTCCCACTACTTGCGTGGTGTCAGCCGTGTCCAGCAGGATGGCGGAGACTGCCTTTAGTGTGCGTGGCTGTAACTTGGGTGGGGCGTATACTGACAATATCGTGTATCTACGTCTTTTCCACATCCCCTGAACCCCCACATACGTGCCCTGCGGGTCTAGCCAGGTGCGTGTAATCGTAAATGGCACTGCTTTATTTATGAGAATCGCAACCCCCCTGGAGTCCGTTGTGTAGCCTGCATGCGCCAGGACCGTGTATCGCCCCCTTGCTATGAATGCGCAGTGATTCCCCTTTAGGTGTGTTTCCTGGAGGAGGATAATATCAGGTGCCAGTCTCTTGAGGTAGGCCGTAACCAGACCTCTCTTAATTTTGGACCCTAAGCCGTTCACATTCCATGTTAGCACCTTGACCCCTGAGTCAGTGCTGTGTGGAATATCTAGTGTACTTGCCATCTTGGATCGCAGCGTCCCCCCCGAGCGGGGCCTTCAAGTAGGATAGACTCCAGGTATGGGCTGGCACAGCCCTGCTGTTTTCTGCTTAACTCCCCCCCCTCCCCCCCGTTCCTCTCAACAACCCCAACATGAGGTAAAAGGTAATCCCGCTTGCCCCCCCCCCCCACCTCCCCACCTCCCTCCCCTTCCAGTCGCAGCCCCATACGGGATTGAACTATCCACGGGAGAAGGCCTGTCGCCCTCCCACACATCCCACCCGTATTAACCAATAACCAGCACTAAAAACACAAAGGACAGTAGGGGGGGGGGGGTGTCAACTTGCTTGCTCTGCATCGCCGAGCCGCCATCTCTTCCCAATCTCAGTGCACCATTGTTCATGAAAATGAGTCTTGTGTGTCTACATGAGTCCCTTGACCTGTAGAGTCTCGCTCCAGCTGCTGTATTTCTTTGGCCAGCGGGTGCAACGAATCACTTCTGCCGTCCTCCTCCTCTGCACCGGACGCTCGGCCCTCCGATTCCTCCATGTCCTCTTCGTCAGAGCGGATTCCATTTCTCAGGCTACTGAACCTCGAGCCCGCCACCGAGACGCTGCCCGGGGACGTCGATCTGCCCCTTCCCCCGTCATGCATGCCTCGTGGCCTATGGGGTGTTGCCGGTGTCTTCTGCTGAGTCTTTTGCGTTCTCCGTCGCTGAGGCTTCGGTCTCTCCCATCTCGGTCGTTCTCACAGCAACCTGTCCTGTGCCTCACGGCCCGCTGCTTCTCTGCTATTTAGGATGGGTCGCTCCTCGAGCCACTGCCACGCATCGTCCGGGTGTGCAAAGAAAACGGATTTGTCCTGATAGATGACCTTGAGTTTGGCCGGGAATAGGAGCATGTATTGAATCTTTAGAGACCTCAGTTTTGCCTTCACGGCGTCGAAGGAGCGGCGCTGTTTCGAGACCTCCTGGCTGTAGTCCGGGAAGATCATTATGGTAGTATTTTCAAAGCGGATCTCTCCCATCTTTCTGGCTTCACGCAGGATCAGATCACGATCTGCGAAGTTTAGGAACCGCGCTATCACTGGTCTCGGTCTGGCACCCTCCGGTGGTCTGGCCAGGAGTGCCCTATGCGCCCTCTCGATGATGAAGCACGGAGAGAACCGTGCCGTCGGAAAGGTGGTTTTCAGCCAGTCGAGGAGGAAGACGGTCATACTCTTTTCCTCAATTCCTTCCCTGAAGCCCACAAAGCGTAGGTTGTTCCGCCTTGACCTATTTTCGGCATCATCAACCTTCCAGAGCAATTGACGGTGAGAGGCCTGGAGCTCCTCCATGTCTTTCTTGAGAGACGTGATCGATTCCTCGTTGTCGGTCAGTTTCGCTTCGGCCGTCGTGACCCTATCTGCCAAGTTCCTGAAGTCCTGCCGCAGTAGCGTTACCTCGGACCCCACCTCTCCAATTTTGGTTTCCAAAGCTGCTCGTGTTGCTTGGATGTCCGTTCTAGACGCCTGTATGGCCTCCAGCACCATGGCCGTGTCATTGCGGGCGCCCGGCTGTATGGACTGTTGTTCCACCATAGGACGCGGGGCCGCAAAGTTGTCCATCGGGCCCTGTTTCGTGGTCTTGGGCACCACGTCTCTCTTTCCCATGGTTGCACAGCCCAGGGGAAGGGTCTCCTTGTACTGCCCTCTTCCTCTGTGTAGCGGCGGGGTCAGTCGTGTGTCTGGGACAGTTGCACTTTGCGGAGGGCCTCCTTCTGCCTGTGTCTCTCGGGCGGTTTATGCCAGTGTCCCCACCGCCACTTGGTTAGGGTCCGTTCACTTCCCGGCCCGGGGGGGGGGGCTCCGCCGCCGGTGACTTCAGGCAGCCCCCACCGAGAACCCTGAGATCTCAGGCCCCAGGTGCAGGCATGCGTGTTGCAGCATCGCGTGTGGCGGGCAGCGAGGCCCCACTCAGCCCACTCCGCCCCCCTGCAGATTTAGGGGCTTCCAGCACCACGAGGCCGGGCAGGCTTCAGCGCTCCGCTGCGGCCCTCCAATGCGCCGCCGTCCCCCCGGGTGCTCCTACCTCGCGGCCGCCATGTTGGTTAAGGCGGCCGCCGTGTCAAGTGGTGTGTCCCGCTCCTGGCGCTGCACCGGTCTCGGTCTCGCCTCCTTCACTTTGGCCCGGCCGCCGCGCCCCCTCTGCT
Organism: Lissotriton vulgaris; assembly: GCF_964263255.1. Classification (NCBI taxonomy): domain Eukaryota; kingdom Metazoa; phylum Chordata; class Amphibia; order Caudata; family Salamandridae; genus Lissotriton; species Lissotriton vulgaris. The sequence continues at coordinate 614,402,494 of NC_141695.1, read as the reverse complement.
GCAGGGCCCGGGAAAGTTATTTAATTGGCACAATATATTTAAAACTAATATGTTTATGATAATTCATAATGAGCTGAGGAGACGGTTTGGAAGAGAACATTTGTTGGTAATATTAAGAATATTATTTGATTACTCATGTTTACTTTTTCTATCGATAAAACTTAATATCACATTAGTGTTAGTAACTGTCTGATGCAGTGGGTTGGTCCTAATAGTTAAATTTGTTAAGTGTAGGCATTACTCTAATATGAGGAGCAGGGTAAAGACTGATTTGCATATGGCTGGGTCCAGCCTAGGGTGGCATAGTGAGCAAAAGAACGATGAATTCAACCCAGATCTCTTGACCAGGGGTGAGTGGTTGAAACGATTTAGCACTCTGTCCAGCATCTTGCTGTGTTTCTATTTTTTAATGAATGCTAGAGTAATTGGATCATCGTGGTCCTGGTTTCAGCTCACATTTGTTTTTTTTAAAGGGACTTCACTCGGGCTGCTCCGAGAAAACAGTGCTGGATAAACCATTAACTTCTGCTAATTGAATCATGACTGCGACCAAAGTAACAAGTGAGTTCAGGCCTGGCTGCGTAAAATTGCTATGGCAAGCAGACCAAAGCTGGCTTCTTTTGCTCAATTAAATTACAGAGCCTCGTCATTGCACTACGTCGAAGGAGCTTTAATTAAGTGTGACTAATGCTTCTTAGTGCGGTTATGCGGACACCTGCATTAAAATGCTTTAGCCTAACCCCTAATGCGTGATACTTGTTAAGACTCCCACTAGCCTCTCACGTTGGTGGTTGGAGTCATTTTATGGTTGTTTTTTTTAAATTAGCATTCCAACAAACAAACCGTGCCAACAGCAGTTTTCTCAATCCGTAGTAGATACATAACCACTGATGAGGGCTAACATAGTGTTGCTAATGTTATGTTGGTAGATAGATCCGTACTCACCCCGATCCGCCCCTCCCTCCCTCCCTCCCTTCCACCCTCCCTCACCCCCACCCTTCCTCACCCCCACCCTTCCTCACCCCCACCCTTCCTCACCCCCACATAGAGAAGCTTTAAACATACAATTGTTGAGTCTGCTCAGTGATTTTGAAATTAGTGGCGGCTGGTTCGTCTCTGGTAGACTCAATAATCTGCTGTATTTTGGGCTTGTCTATTCCCTGAATTCCTGTGAGAGCAGGGACCTGTACGGGCACCAGAGAGCCCCGAATGAGGCTTCTTTCCCAGCCAGGGTCAGTGTGATCTTTTCCATTCCCATGATATGCCATAGCCTATGAAACAAACTAGAGTGTGGGTCTACAGTGAGCTCCAATAGCTGAGAATGTTTTAGATGGCAGCTCCCAGTGCCATGCCGATTTGCCGACCACATCTGGATTTCAAAGGGTTTGTTAGCGTGTTTGGAAGGCCCAGAAGTATGTATGCGGGGAGAAGTGGCAATTGGGTTTCCAGATGGCGATCTATGTCGTCTAGTACCTGCGTCCAGTACTGCTGGATTTTTGGGCATTCCCACAAAACGTTTGCCCAAATCCCCCGCATCCCCGCTAGCAGTCCGCACTTTGTGTGGGTTTGACTCTGTGGAGTCTTACTGGGGTATAGTACCAGTATGTGGCCACTTTTGTGAGAGTTTTGGTAAGGGCGTTGCTACTAGCCATGTGTATTGCTCTGTGGGATCTCTCCCCATTCCTTGGCACTCAATGTCCTCCCCAGTTCGTCCTCCCACCTAGCCTGATCAGCATTATATGAATGCTTATTATATTGGATAAAAAATACGTACAATTCGGATATTAGACCCTTATCCGAAGCTTTAGTGAGAAGCCATCTCTTGTATTGGGTAAGGTACCGATGTGCATTGTGTTTCTTTTGTGGGTGTACAATTGAATGTCGTAATTGTAGGTAGTGAAGTATTTCTGACTCCCGAAGCCCATACTCTTCGCTCATCTGGGCTAAGGAGAGCACACCCTTGGTATCAGATAGGTGGCCCATGGAACATCAGGTCGATTGTTTCTACTCTGCAAACATCTCTACCTCTATATTGGGGTCAAAGGAGATGGGAAGGTAGTCAGTCCGTGTCTACTGCTAATCTGGTCCCAAGCTGTCATAGTCACCCGTGTAATCGGCGATAGATATAGATTCTGTGGTCTGTGCGCCTTCTTCAAAAAGGGGACCTTCCATAGAGACGTTCCGGCCACCGCCCAGTCCTGAAACAGCCAGTGCTTCTCGGACTCAGCTCGTCTCCACTCCACTAGGTATTGTAGCTGTGCCGCCTGGTAATATAGATGAAGGTCGGGGATACCCAAACCCCAGCCCCCAGAGGGAGGTAGCTCAAAGTCTTCTCCATGCACAGTTTCCTGCCCTTCCAAATAAATTGTGAAAGTTCCTTTTGGAATTTGGTGATCGTACCTGGGGGCGGCGGCAGGGGGAGGGTAGTCATTTTCGTTGCTGCTATCCTTTCTAGCCAGGAAATCTGAAGGCACTTCCACCTCCCAAAGTCATTACGGATTTGCCTAAGCAATAATTGGTGGTTGTTGGCAGCCGTTGCTTGCGTGGTCGTGGCAATGTTGATCCCTAGGTACGGGATCATCTCCGTAGCCCATTGAATGGGATATTGGTTTGCCAGTTGTTCCACTAGCTGAGTTGGCAGGGAAAGGCTAAGTGCCTGTGACTTCCCAACGTTTATCTGGAAACGGAGGCTGTCCCAAAGGACACGTGTTTATCCAAGAAGGCCAGTAAGGCTGTGGCCGGTCTATCTAGTGTCACAAGCACATCGTCTGCGTACAAGCTGATGGTATGACGCCTCCGAATGTCACTTGCGTGATTTCGGGGTAATCTCGTATTCTCTGGGTCATTGGCTCCATGTAGAGAGCAAAGAATAAGGGAGACAGGGGGCATCCCTGGCGTGTGCCCTTCTTGATCGGAAAGGGCATGAAAGTATATCTATTGAGCCAAACCATCACAGTGGGTGCGTGGTAACAATTGAGAATTTGTGTCTTACACTTTTCCCCAAAATATGTTAAGATCTGTTCAAGATAGGGTCAGTGAACCCTTTTGAAGACCTTCTCTGTGTCGATCGCTAGCAGCATGTATTCCCCTTGAGTGCAGGAGGCCTTTTCAATGATATGCAGGATGTTTGTCTCCTGGGGATGAACCCTGCTTGATCGGGGTCAACTATTGACGGCATGTATGTGTTAAGCCTATGTGCTATGATACTCGTGAATAGTTTCAGGTCTATGTTTAGAAGGGAAATAGGTCTGTACAAGCTACATTTTAATTTGTTTTTACCTGGTTTTGGGAGGACTATTATGGAGGCCCTCTGCAACGAGGCCGGCATCGCCCCAGGGTCCGCAAAGGAATAAAATAATCGTGTCCGTATAGGCGCTAGGATAGGACAGAAAGACTAGTAAAAGGCTGCTGAATACCCATCTGGGCTGGGTGACTTTGCAAGTTTAGGCCGAGATATGGCTGATATGACTTCCTCTATGCGGATCGCCCCTTCTAGGGATATTGATTGTTCTGAGGTGGAGTGTGTCGCTTGCGCCAATTGGAGGTATTGGGCTCCGATAGTGGGGTCTAAAGTTTGATCTGTGTAAAAGTGTGAGTAGAAGTCTTTGAAGACATTCGCTATGGGCATGGCATCTGTTACCAGGTTGTCCTCGTCGTGTGAATCGAATGGACACCCTGTTCCTGTTGTTTGACTCATAGCTTATTAGTCAAGCGATGGCCACATCTATCTACACCTACATAAAAGGAGTGACGCAGGTGGAGAGCGGCATACTCAGCTCGGTCTAAGTCTATGGTTGCCAACTGGGAGCGAATGTTAGATAGTTGGTGCCACACTCTTAGGGCGCCTGTGCATTGGTGAATGCATTCCAGCTCTCTATTTTGTTTTGTAAGGTCTTCTCTTTTTTCCCTGCAGTTTTTATTATCCACCGCTGAGATCGCTATTAATTCACCCCGTGTTACTGCCTTAAACGTCTCCCCGACACAGCCTGTCAAATCCTTGGCGTGTCTTTGTGTTGGGTAGTCTTTAGTTGCTTATTGAATCTCTGTTATGACCTCCTGACTGTGTAGCATGGTGTCGAGTAGGCGCCAATGCCTGGTGGGGGTAGTTTCTGGGGGAGTGGACAGGGAGATAGTTACAGCCCCATGATCTGAAAGCGCCGATGTGTGTATTTTTGTGGCCGCTGTGAGTGTCTATACTTCCCTTTTGCCTAAAAAATAGTCTAGTCTAGCATAAGTCTTATGTGCTTTTCAGTAAAAGGAATATTCCCCGGAGTGTGGGCGATTAGTCCTCCATAGATCCTCCAACCCCAGGTACCTCAGCCATACAGGTCCCTCAGCCATACATGTCTCTCGCCCGACTGGGCTTGTTTGTGTCTCTGAGCCGATCTATCAAATGTATTATCAAACATTACATTAAGGTCCCCTCCCAGCAGCACCAGTTTATCATCTGTCTTCATTGCCCCCTCCAGCGTGTTGTGAAGGAATGCCTCCTGTCCCTCATTTAAAACATTATTTGAGCCCATCACCAGGGACCTGCCTGCTACAGTGAAGTGGTATATGAGGAGTTTAGCTCTAATTTCGTCTATTTTCTGTTGCACCCTTCCCTGGAAGGAATTTGCCACCAATATGGCCACTCGGGCTGGCTTGGAGGAGGACAATGAGAAAATTATTGGGGAAAGACGCAGAGCCTGAGTTGCGGACAGTTTCCAGTGAGCAGATGGGTCTCTTGTAAGAGGCAGGTGTCTGCCTCTGAGTTTTCCAGGTATGCAAGTACCGCCTTGCGTTTAATCTGATTATTGAGACCTCTAACATTGAGTGTGAGGATTCTAAGTGAAGTGTCTGGCATGGAAATTGGGAGAAGCTATGTGACCCCCGTATTGACGCTGCCACCGGAGCCCAGGGTTGTCGTGGGTTCTGTTGTGACTACTGCTGCCCAGCCATATGTTAGTTGTTGTACCCCATATGAAGGTGAGTGCAAACCCCAAACATAACATAAAACGCACAAATTAGCAAAAAGAACGTGGAACTTGGAACATCTGCTTACGTTCAGTCCTGCAACCAGATAAGGCTGATGGCCAGCCCAATGGTCCCGTCTCCTCCCACCCGCTGCCCAACCCAAGGTCTCTATGTAATGCTGTAGGATGTCCTGGGGTTTCAAGATCTGTCCATTTATGCCAAAGCTGTTGGTACTGCCTCCAAAGTTGCTTGCTGGCCTTTGGCAATCTCCTCAGGGTCAAACTGGCTTGCCTTCAGGCGATGTCCTTGTCTCCGCCTACTTGTTGGTCACTCCTTCAGTGGAGTTGGGAGAGGGGCCTCGATCACATTGCTCCCTTGGCGTATCCAGCACTAGCACTCAACAGGTCTCTGTCAGTGATCGTAGTTGGTGTAGGGTCCTGTTTCACTAGAAAATTAGGCGAAAGAGGTGTCCCCACAAATAGGATATCCCATGGCTACGGAGGTGTGTGGTAGCCTGGTGGAACTCTTTCTTTAATGTGAGGGCAGCTAAGTCCTGGTAAAGGGTTGACGTTTGGCTCTGAAAGGTGATCGGGTGCATACTGCGTGCTTTGAGCAGGATCCCTTTCTTGACTTGAAAATTATGCACACAAACCAGAATGTCTGGGGTGAGCGTATCCGAAGATGTCGTCTCCTTATGCTTTGGAAGTCATGCCGCTCGTTCGAATATTGTTCCTATTTTCTAAATCCTGAAGGTGGGACTGCAAGTCTGTGTTTCTCTCGGACTCGAAGGACCTCTTGCTATAGCGCCTCTGTCTCCTCTTCCCGACCCTTCTCTTTGTCTCCTAGTTCCGCAACTCGCTCCCCTAGAGCGTTGACTTCCCTCCGGACTTCTTTGATATTTTTGGAGAGTTCTTGCTTAAGTGATTGAAGGTCTTACCGGAGGGTTGTGAAAGGGGCAGGTTACTGGTTCCTCAGTTGCCTGGTCAGGTGGATCCCTCGTTTATTCTGGTTTTGGAGCTGGATCTCCCACGAGCCTGTGGTTGTAGGGGTGAGCGTGTTCTTGGGGGCCCCCTTAGCTCGTGCTCCTGTGGGCTATCTTCATGCCGCCCCTGTGCCCGCCCGTCGATCATGGTGGATCACAGTGTTTTTCAGTTCCTCCCTGTGTCCCTTTGGTGCCCCATGCAGTCGGGCCCAGGTGCTGCTGGTGCTTATTCTAGTACTGGTGGACCACTCCGTTGATCACATGTGGAGCACGAGGTCCCCTTCACCACCTTTATACCCACACAACCCTGGTGTGCGCTCTTTAAGATCTCCTCTAGGCTGTGGTGTGCCCCGATCCCTTTTGTGGGGCTCCAATAAACGTTCTCCTTTCGGGCCCTTTGGGACCCTTCTGGGCCCCACTGCAACAGGGACCGAGACAGTCTGTCTTGTATATCACTGAAAGGGGGAGGGGGCGGACCGACTCTGCAGGACCACGGGTCCCCGCTGCCGCTACCCAGGCGTGTTGCTTCCAAACACTGGAGGCCTCCCTCCTACCGAGGCCTTCCCGCCTTGCGCTTCTGTCCTGCCTCACCTGTGGGGCTTGGATCCGTCCTTCCTGCATAGGCCGCTCAGGTGTTCAACCCGGAGCTGCCCAATCCTTTCTCCGCATCGCTCTCTGCTTCGCTCTCTCCCACCCGTGGGTCTCGCCTCAGTCTGCCGCGGGGTGCCCCTGCCGTGCTAGCTCCATCCAGGCAGCCGCACTCCTCCGTGGGTCTTAAGCCCCAACACCACCCTGGGGATCGCAGCAGCAATCAATAACTGCCTCTGTGGTCCCCTGCCCAGACTCTTAGGACTCCCGGGCAAAGCGACGTTCCCTCTCGAGAGCTCCCGACCACACCAGGCCTCCAGGCAAGACCCCGGACACAGACAAGGCCGGCGGCGGGCAGGAGAGACGCTGAGGAACGTCTTACCTCAGCGCCATCTTGGCTACACCCCCTTGAGTCACTTTAGATCACTCAGCCTCAGTGTCCTACTCTAGCCGTGGCTGCTGCGATATCCCGCAGTTAGTGTGCTCTCAGCATCACCATGGCCAGCAGAGTCAGGAAGGCGACAGAACGTGTCAGAGGCCTCAGTCTACAACAGTCTGGTTTAACAATAGACTCCTTAAATTTGCAGCAAATATCTTCTTATAAATTGTTGGGGGTGTCTAAATCCGGATGGTTTGACGGCCGGACTTGTCCCTACAGCTCAGGTTTTCAAAGGATCAGTTGCAGGCCAAACTGAGACGAATTGGTTTATATCCAAGTTTCAATTTCAAGTCATCCATAATGATTAAAACAACATTTCCCTTAAAGTTTGAAAATGTTTTGTTTTCTCCAGTACCAGTCTGTTTCTTGTAACTAAAGGACCGACCATAAGCACCCTCGATGACTTCTGGGACTTTTTTCTGCAAACCATGGCGAAATTACCTATAATACCACATTTATTTCACCTTTGCCTCAAAAGTGAACCAGACTTGTTAAATACTAAATGCCTATTACTATCAGCCCCTATAGCAGCGAGTCTCCATATCCTTTGTTTTTGTTTAGCTTACCTGAGTTTTGGACCCTTGTGTAATTCACTTCTATCCAACATTTTCTTTGGAATTAATTTTACGTATAAATTCAAACTCTAAATTACCTGAATCACATTTAACTGTCTTAGTGTATCACCATGACATTTCTACATTGCTGACAATAGCAAGCACATCCTTTAACTCAGAATCACAAGTATTGATCCAAAATCTTTCTTGTGTGGATGGATTGCTCAGATGCATTCCAACTTGATTCTTTATAAATTCTTCTAGTAATGTACCAAACTTTCAGTATTTGCCTATCTTACTCAGGGTGGAAACAGGCATCCACAGTTTCTTTTTTTTATCCTGTTTTCATGGGAAAAATTGAAATCTTGTTATGCCTATACACACCTTTGGAGCAAAACACATATCCAAATCTTTAATGGCACACCCAAACTCATTTCTGTCTATAAAACTCCCTTCTTTCTACATTCGTACAATGTCAACCCTCCTATTCTAGAATTTTTCAGCTCAGATGTCATGCCTTCCTTTTTATTAACAGTTTATGCAATTTAAAAAAAATCCTTCCACTGTGCCTTTTTGATAGAAGGTTCTCTAGGTGCGAGGAGGATCATTTAGGGTAGATTAATTGTGACTGCTTGGGCAAAACTGCTGAATGTTGCAGATTAGTTGTTAGTCCTAACTTAGTTAATTGGACTAGTTCTCAGTTCTAACTTCAACACGCCTGCAACAGTAATAAGGCCAATGACAAATGATAATAAATGTGAAACTGGGTTAATGCCTAGGAGTTAGTGTTGCACTGCCTGATAAGTTTTGAACCTGCTCTACTATCCAGATATCTACATTACAGGAGAAGGAACAGGTAAAATCAAATTCCTACCTCAGCAAATTATTAACAAGAAGTTAGGCCACTGCAAACAAGTAGATACGTAGCGCCTTTAAAAAATAATTTTGTAGATCACCTGCTGTGAAACACACATACCCTGTGAGGATTTATGACCTGGAGTTCCTTGCTCTGGGGATCGCCTCAGCAATTACAACCAATTACATCCAAGATGGGCTTATGTTAGATCACATACCATGTCCTTGCACGATGACAGATGCCATTCCCACATTTCATGTAGTACCCACAGGATACCAGGGTTTGTGTTGGTGAAGATGACTCACACATACCTCACGCGCTTATTGCGGTAAGCGTGATTTGAATTAAAAAAGAGCCTTTATGCTCCTTAACCGCTGCACTGTCATTTAAACTTGTGGCAGTACGTCAGACCACAAATAAGTGACAAGGCTCCAGTGCCAAACTACACTGCTTTTACTTAATACCTTCTGTTTATAGAGGTTTACTCTATAATGTACACAATGGCAGTGTTTGCATGATTCCAGGTGTTCAGAATTTCCGATGCTTCGTGTGGGGGTTAATCAAGGTGACTTGCTCAGATAGACATAAGCTTGTTATCAACTTCATAGTAATGGTCACACACGTTGTATATATGGTATTTCAAAAGGCAGCGGAGATTTGTACATGGTCAAAGACCAGAATAAAGCCAGTAAGTAATAGGAGAGGAAGCTTGGTTGTCGACGGTTGATGCATAGTGATGTACTGTTGTTTAAAGTGGCGAGTCTTCAACACTTTCCTAAATTGGAGCAGCCTTAAGGCGGTCCTGATAGATACAGATTTGTTGTTCTATATCCAGGGTGCATACATGTAAAATTATTACGGTCTTTTTTTTTTCTTTTTTACTCATCTTATTCACCAGTCTGAAGGTATACTGTCTTTTGATGTGCCGACAAAACATCAGAAATGCTGAGCTTATCTTCAAGATAGGCGAAAGTGTTGTTCATGGTGGCATTGTAATGACGCGGCTGTTTGAAGATTGTGCATCCAGGGGAGCCAATGAAGTTCCATCAAGGTTGAGGGGGGCTGGCGATATAATTATATGTCTTCAGAACCCTGATTAGACATGCTGCAGTGTGTAGTAATAGTATGAGGGCTTAAACAGTAGTTTGGAACAGTAGGTCAGTAGTCGGTTTCTGGAAGAAACAGTTTAACTTTCTTTAGAAGAGAAAGATGGTGCTAGGTAGGTTTCGGGTTTTCAGCAATGTTTTCCTTGAGGGTTAGGTTGGTGTCCAGAACGAATTCAAATGACTTGGCATTTGGTGTAGTCATCAAGGTTCAAGTGATTGAGCCAGGTTTGTAGTGTATCTTCTTTGTTTTTGTTGGCAAATATTAGGAATTCTACTTCGGTTGGGGGGAACTTCAGGTAGGCACTGGACATCTATGTCTGGATGATGTGCAAAGCAGTGTTTGAGGCATTGGATGTCTGAAGCAGAGGAGACTTCCCAATAGAGTTGTGTGTCATTGCATATCTGTGTCTCTTGATACAGTTATTTGTGAATAGAACACGAGGTGTCTCCATATTCAGGTTTAAAATGCCAGTCAGTAAGGAACTCTGGGGGACTACACAGATAATAGAAATCTTTTGTAACCTGAGGTGCCTATTTAATACCAATGTGGTACTTCAAATAGATTTATTTCTACGACCTAAGAAACCATCTGAAGCTTTTCCTCACAGCTACTTGCCTACCAACATTTCATGCTCCTAATTGAAGTGTGTGCATGGATGTGGAACATGCTAACATAGAGATTTTATTATGTAAGAATTTGACAAAATAAAACACATTCACTACACTCTGCTAGTCTAAAATACGGAGTCTCTCTTTCCACATAAAGCTACTGGTAAGACAATGCTTTATTTTCTGATCTAGAGTAATTTAAAGAAACCTTGGTGAGCCTTCCAAACCTCTACCATGGCTGGGACAAGGGGTGGGCCATGCAGTGGTGTAAGTGGTGGTAGCATTATATGCTTGGAGAAGAGGGGTCTGTAAAAGCATTAAAAGCTGGGAACCTGCCTTCTTGGGTTAGGGGGTGTTTCAAGATTCCTTCAGGGTTGCTGATGTTTCCCTGCTATGGTAACAGTACCTGGTGATGATAGCACTCAAGCCATTTCTTTTTCATCACTAGTAGCAGCCTAGGGATGTTCAAGGGACCAGATAAAGGCATCCCCTGGGCCCACCTCATAGGGAAAAACATTTTCACCCTTTAGAGATTCCGATGTGCAAGGTGGGATAGTTTTGCAAACAGGCTTGGTGTAATTTTTGATTCCAAGATGGCCAATGGGTGTAAGCTCAGTGAGCTCCAGAAACTCTGAGTTCTGAAGCTCCACCCCCACCTCCATAATGCTAGCTACTTCCTGTAGGAGGGAGCCAAAGCTCATGAACGGCTTTTGGTGTCCCTTACTGTGACACTCAAGGTACTTCAGAGTGCCCTTCTTGAATTGAGCTAGCTACACGGTGTCACAGTGTGGTGGCTGTCATGTTGGGATTCGTGGTTGCAGCTCCTTTTGGAGACTCATTCCTGACCTACCCTTTCTAGGCTGTATGTGTGGGGCTAGCATCCTAGGGAGACCCCAGACATTGCACGGGACATTGTTCATTGTGTCTGTTGGCATGCCAGGTGGAGTCGAGCTACATTGCAATTCAGAAAAGGGGGTGGTGATGAACAGAGTGTCTGAATTAAGCAGACCACTCTTACCCAGTCCAAAGATCAGGGCTTGATCCATCACCGTTATTTATCTCACTGCACCATCCCAGCTCAGAACCTGGCTATATGCAAATCAGTCTGTCCCTGGCCCAGTGCATCATGGGAACAGGGCAGACTAAACTACCAAGCCAATTCTTCACCAGAAAGGAGACAAGCTACCGGGGACCGGTTTCTGGCATTTCAGCCGTCTTCAGCCCGGATGCTTGAATCCTGATGGTGCAGTGAGAAAGGGACTCATGTCTGAGTATACCCTGCCACACCTATAGTGGCCAACAACGATTCAGAAAAGGGGGTGGTGATGAACAGAGTGTCTGAATTAAGCAGACCACTCTTACCCAGTCCAAAGATCAGGGCTTGATCCATCACCATTATTTATCTCACTGCACCATCCCAGCTCAGAACCTGGCTATATGCAAATCAGTCTGTCCCTGGCCCAGTGCATCATGGGAACAGGGCAGACTAAACTACCAAGCCAATTCTTCACCAGAAAGCAGACAAGCTACCGGGGACCGGTTTCTGGCATTTCAGCCGTCTTCGGCCCGGCTTGCTTGAATCCTGATGGTGCAGTGAGAAAGGGACTCATGTCGGTGATGGATCAAGCCCTGATCTTTGGACTGGGTAAGAGTGGTCTGCTTAATTCAGACACTCTGTTCATCACCACCCCCTTTTCTGAATCATTTTGTCCAACATAAGCGTGGAAGGGTATACTCAGATGTGAGTCCCTTGCTCATTGCACCATCAGGATTCAAGCAAGCCGGGCCGACGACGGCTGAAATGCCAGAAACCGGTCCCCGGAAGCTTGTTTCCTTCCCAGTATAAGAATTGGCTTGGTAGTTTGGTTTGCCCTGTTCCCATCATGCACTGGGACAGGAACAGACTAATTTGCATGTAGCCAGGTTCTGAGCTGGGATGGTGCAGTGAGCTAAAAAACGGTGATGGATCAAGCCCTGATCTTTGGACTGGGTAAGAGTGGTCTGCTTAATTCAGACACTCTGTTCATCACCACCCCCTTTTCTGAATCGAGCTACATTGCAAGCAGCCCTGGGGATGCTTTCTGGTTTCATGTGGCTGGTTCTTGTTGAGTGGTTCCCATAGGCAATTTTCCACATTACCTGGCTTGGCGATGGCTGTGTTGGCCTCTAGTGTCTCTGCAGGATGCATTGGTGCCTTGCAGAGCAAGATGTATTACCTCATGAGGCTCCTGAATGCTGCCATAGCTTACCAGGATAGCCCACCTCAACTAGAATGCTGCCCCAGCCTACATCAACATGACCAAATAGCAGAAGCAATGTTAGAACAAAAATGGTCCTTTGATATTGCAGTTCACGAGGAACATTACCTGAAAATTCTGTTTCAGACAGAAACCAACCTTTCCCCAAGCAGAAATGATGTGTCAGTGAGTGGACCTGAACTGTTGGTATATTTAATTGTGACTCCACTGAAGCTCAACATATGGATCCCTTGTTCCAGACTGCATGGATAGACAGTGAATCTGTGGTGTCTTTATGGTGGCGGGAGGTTTCCTGCTTAGCACCAGCTTAGCAACAAGGCAGACTATGTCTGGACACCCTCATTCTGCAGCTTCAAGCCCATTGTTGGTCTTGAACACAAAATTGCCTAACTTGCTTCTTTGTACCCTGTAACTTGCTGTACGAATTGCAATGTAATAACCTAATTGAACATGCATTAGAACTCCTATTAAGTAAAGTGCTCTTATGCCAATTCTGATAAACTCCGATCTATGTAAAATTTCAAATAAGTAACATGTGTACATACATTAATCATCAGAAAAAGCATTACCCAAGGTAATAACTTTGTTTTTTGAAAATTTACAACCTTCTATTATTGGTGAGGTGGGATGATTGTGTTTATTTTATCCAAATCCAGTGCTTGACTGTTTTGTTGGAATTTAGAGTGAAAATCTGGTATCGACTTTCCTGAGCCTGAGGATGTGGCTTAGAGAGAGGTATTGTTCTGCAGAGTAACTGAAATAACCTCCAGAATGGTTTGCATGTTCTCTGGGGTACATTCTCATTTGGATGAATGTGTATTTTCCTTCTTTTTCTCACCAAGTGTCTCTGCTCCTCTTTCAGGATGTGATGAGGGGAAGAAGAAGTTTCCTGTACCATGAAAACCGCTCCTCGTGCTTCCATTGGCCAGGGGCTTCCCTGATGCTGCTGGGTGTTCTGTTGCTGTTGTGTTGTTATGGAACTCAGCCGGATGGCAGGTAAGTGCTTCATTTAGGAGCAAGTGGTATTCCAGGCCAACCCTTGATATGACCTATTTAATATTGGTAATCCTACAGTCTGTCTATAAGATGATAGTACTTTGGGGTTTACGTAAAGATCTGTTGGTAGGTTCTGTTGTAAGTGTCTTGATGGACCTTCCTGTGGAGTCCGGGAAAGGTTTCAGATGTAAATGTTCGTGGGACCTTTCCTTACTGACAAATGTATATATTGCTTCATCTGGTTAGTGAAACGTTTGAGATGAGTACATAGTTGTGAAATAAATGTAACTTTTGAAATGTTACTCATTGCAAAGGTTTGGATTGTTATTTCTGTATGGGAATCACAAGCTTATTAAAGGCTTAAATAAATATGAGCATTAATCTTGCAAGGTTCTGGGAGGTTTAAAGGTGGTCTCCTAATAACAATCTAAGAAACGTCAGCTTCATGTTACTTTAATTGATAATATGGCATTACAGAGTTTCATTTTGTCACTATCTTTTGCATCTGTCCCTCACCAAGCCAAGGGTCTGAGATAGGGAATGCTCTGGCCCTCTTTTTCCTTCTACTATTGAACCTCTTCTTCATCGAACGACAGGAGAGGCTGAAACGCAGAGAGGTCATCCTGAGGCTTTCAAATATAATCAACAAAATAAGTTGTAAGTATTGGTTGGCCATTCTGACCTTTCTTCTCTTCCTTTCCTTTTCCTGTCCCATCGACCCTCCCTTCCTCTATCCCACTTTATCTCAACTTTTCCTTCATGATTCCCTACTGTTTAATTCTTCCCTTATTTAATAATTAATTCACTATGCTTTGTTTGATTTCCTTTTCTTTTCCTTCCTGCTCTTATCTATTAGCTATTCTTCCTACTACCATATTTGTTTTCTGCTCATTAGTTCATTACTCCCTCGTTACTTCACTTTATTTCCATCCTTAAATCTATCCCTCCTACTTTACATTCCTGCTCATATTTCCCTCTCTGTTCTGCCCACTATTTTTCTCTTCCTTCTTTCTAACCCCCCATTATGCCTTCCACCTCTTATTTTCCCTTTTTTCCATTGCTTCATTTCAATATTGTTTTCCATCTTCTCTCTTCTAGTTCTCTACTTCCTTCTGCTTCAGCCTCTCCATTTCTTCCTCTTGCTTCCCTTTACCTGACCTCTGGATTTACTATTCCTTCTGTCCCTATTCTCCATCACACATATTTTTTCTCTAGTTGTGGCCTTGTATCAGTCACCGTTTCCCCTCCCCCTTTGTCTCGTTCATCCTCCCTTACCCTATTCCATGTCCCTTCTTCCTTGTATCTCCTTATCTTACTTTTTCCCTTGTTTTTCTGCTCTTTTGCCAGTGGTTTTCGCATCCTCCTCTTCTTCTTAATTATTTCATCTTTTCCCTCCTTTCTTTTTTTCATGTGCTTCTTTCACTCACTCTCACTTCTCCCTTGTTCTTATTTCTTTTTCCTTTCTTCCAGTTCCTTCCACGTTTCCAGTCCTCTATTCCAACCAATCCTTCAGCTGCCTCTCCCTTATTCTCCCTTTTCTCCATTTATTTTTATTTTCTTGAGTTCTTCATTTTTCTTGCCCTTTTTTCTCTCCTTTTAACTTTTCTCACCCTTTCCTGTACTTATTCCCCATTATCTCTTTTTTACCTTTCTCTTACCTTTTTGTTTTGTTCTCATCACATCTTACTCTTTATTTCTGTTCATCTCTTCTTACTGTCTCTTCCCCCTTTATTCTTGCCACAGTTGCATATAGGAACAGAAAAGGCTGATCCAGCTGATGCTGCCACTTCAAGGTTCTGAACAGGTCCCTACCTCTATTGTTCCTTTTCATGTTCAGTTAATATCCTCTGTGGTCACCAACTGATTCCATCAAGCTACCTTTGTTTGTCTAGTATGCAGGCCAAATGGATTCATTTCTCCTTCTGCTTTTTTAGAGGAATGTTTTTTCAATTGTTTGACCTTTTTCCACTGATTCAAAAATTATTTTGCCTCCTTCTGCATCTCACATGGTTGATGATTTGCTTTAAGATGTGCATTGGTTGCAGAGGAGCTTTCTCCAGCGTTGAGCCAAACAAAGCTTGTGTTTCTTGGTCTAAGTACCACCATTTAGTGGCGACGTATTTTTTCGGTACTTAAATTGAACTGAAGTATCTGAGGATTAAGAGAGTACAGTACCGTTATCTGTCCATGATTAATTAGGGACCAGTACTATAAAATGCCATTAATATTGTTGCAGGATGGAAAGTATTGTACACAGGTCAGCAGCATGTTTTGGCACTGTGCAATGGTCCCCTTTCTCTTGCTGTGTCTTCAAGTCTCTATTCAGGAAAGAGTTCTCCTGTGCGCACACATATGTGAAACCTGAGATATCAAAGCCATGGACGGCTACTGTACCCAACAACAGTTCATAGTATTCACCTTTAGTAAGATAGTGAAGCTACTTTTATACCAACCCGAATTTGTATTCTGTACTTTTCCGTCATAGACATAGGAGGTTTTTTGCGACTACAACAATGTAGTAGTACTCTAAAGACCCTTAGCCGTCAACATCAGATTTGTTCTTCCCCATCCCCCAGGAAGCGTTGAACCCCATCAGGTGCTCTCATTTGTGCCTATGGCTTCAGCTTATGTCATAAATCAGTATACTAAGGAGCCTCTACTCCTTAGTCAGCTGCTTGTTACAAGACTAACAATGATATTCCTGCTAGAGAAGTAAATTACTCCACGACTTTCATCCGTCAGCTAGGCATAGAGTTGTTCTCAAGAAATAGTTTGCCACATTTTATCTTACTTTAAAACCTCCTGGTGTCTTCAGAGAATTCTTAGCCTTATGATTTCAGTGTTTATGTGGTTCCTCTTGTTGGGTTACAGATACTTATCCTTTGCTGTCAATTGATTCCTCAATGGGATCAATTAAATGAGAGACAGACCAAAATGATACCAATTTTTTTTACATCTTCAAGACCATCTACTTTGTTGGACCTTCCATACCGACTTGAATGGGGATTTCCTCTCTAGATTCCAAAACCGTCTCTCAACCCACTCGTCCTTGTTTCACTAGAATTCTCATTGTTTATACATCATACAGATGGGCTTAGGCAGTTCAAGGCAAGATAAGTCTTTTAAATCTTTCTATACTCTCTTAGGTGGGAAATTTATACATTTCAGGACAGGTGATGTGGAAATGTGCTTTTCAATGAGCACACCGGTGCAGGGGTCACCCTTCTCTGTCCACGGGTCTTAGACCAACAAAATAGAGATTGGCACTGAGGCTGGAATTCAAATAACAAGTTTATTAATCACTCATGAGTGGGACTACATCCACACTGCACTCTCAAGTGCTGCCTGAGGTAGTACATTGAAGTCACAGAACACAAGCCTTATATACAGCTTTTTCTGCACTGGTAAGCATGAGGATACAAATAGAAGGTACAGACCTACACAGGAATAGTTAACGACTAACATGGGCAATAGGAAATCACTTAGTCAGCAAAGTGTGAGGGGGAGCGGAGCACAAGTGCTTATGGCAGCAGAAAGGGATTGACAGTTGAGTCTGAGATCAGGTGTTCTGGCAGCTACAAACTCTTTAGCATGCATACTGCTTTTAGCTGAGTCAGGAAGTCAACTCAAATAGACAGCACAGGCAGGGAAAAAGACGAGCAGCAGAGGATGGGAGAATTACAAAGCCAACAAAATGGATGCCCTAACCAAGATGGGTTCAGCTTATGCTAACAGAAATTATTTCAGATTTCCACACTCGACCCTCTTAGCATATGCTGAAGACCTCTTCCTGTACTTTTGAGTGAGTATGGAAAACATTGTGCACATCTATCTGCATTAATTCAGTAATATCTTGGTTAATTGCCAAGCAAGCATTTACATTTGTGACATTTCATTTAGTTGGTATACATAAGGTACAAGTAGAAATACATAGGGAACAGAGCATTGGGCCACATTAAATACATAGGCAACAAGTAAAAAGAATGGCAAAAATTATACATAGGGCAGACAATAGTTTCCAATGCCATACAGTATACATGTTCCATAGCCATCCAGTCAAAGTCCAGGTCCCTGCATCCTGATATATTTCAGTGGCTATTTTGTGCATCTTGGAGATTACATCAAAAACAGAAGGGGCGTGGTCAGGGATCTAAACGCAGCAGCTACTCCAAATGATGCGACATGGACCACTACGGTCAGCCAGGATGACATCAAGGACCATCCTATTTTGGAGCGACACAATTCTCGCAATTTGTCGTTCTTCTGTGAAATTTCCAAGCGCCATTGCTGTTTGATTGGTTACAGCCTCTACAACACGTGTCAAGCGTCGGATCTTTCTGCTGTTTAAAGCCGCACTAACAAAGAAGAATAGTCGCAAGTTAAAGTCAATATACTTCTGCAGTATCAGTTTGATCCACCTCATCATTATTTATTATCCTCTTGAATGTGCTCTTAAAAATGTCATTATACAGTTTATAGTCTTTATGGTAGGATGTAGGTGCCAAAAACACAGGTGGGAGCAAAAAGGACACATAGCAGATGCCCGACAAACCAATAGGTAGATGGTGATAACCTTTACTTCCGCAAATGAAATAGATGTTGTGTGAGGACCAAAAACTGCTATTTTTCATTCCAGTAATATTTAACACTAAAGTACAATCATTTTTTCCCACAGGGATATTGCCAATACTGCTTACACAGAGATCCGCGTGAGCTCTAGTAACAGCAATACCAGGAGGCCCATTTCACTTGATGGTTCGAGTGTTGGGGAAAACATAGTGTGTGGAAGAATTTCCTCGACAATACTCCTCCATTTCCCATACAGTTCCTTTAGCTTGTGGATCTCCTTCATCATCAGGGTAACAGACTTTATTCAACTGAGTATTAAGTCTTCCTACATCAGAATTAGAGATATTCGTGATCTGAGAAGCCCACAATAGTGCAAACCAGGGTCTGCAGAAGCCATTATGGGAAAACGGCAAAGGAATAAAAGGTGTTCCTCCCTTTTTCTGATGAGCTGGCATCATTCCACATACCCAGCAGTTAGTAACGTTCGTAGCCTTGTGCGTATGGTGCAACATCTGAATGAAAGTGTTATTGAGGTAGGACATTCTCTGCTTCTGCTCATGATAAGGAAGAGTAAAGTAATGATGTTTAATGGGAAAAGGAGTAGTAGCAGTCAATATATTTCGGACAGGAGCTACTTCCTCTACAATCCATGTTATTATAGCAACAGTAACAACAGTTAAAGTAAGTCCACTAGCAATTATTGTTCTTTGGCTACAAACGCTTGCAGCAGTTGGTTTCTTTTTGTTAGGCATATTAATTTAGTCAACAAACAACAAAGCAGATGGTGCCCTAAGGTCCTGGGCAGGCGTTGATTTCTTCACTAATGTTGAGATGAGTAGTCACTAATAGACTAACCCCTTTGTAGTCCGTTTTTAACCACCCAGGTAAGTGACTCAAACAGTCTTTTTCAGCAACGGAGTGTCTTTCTTCCTGGGTTGCAGCTGATATAGAGATGTACCAGGAATCGTGTGGTCCGGGAAGACTTCCTCAGACCCTTCAGGTGACGTGGCTTGTCCTTTCTCGGTTACCAGGATATTGCGGTGCTCTGCTAACTTAGCTGGGCTCACTAAGTCTTGCACCACCTTTCGACAGTGTGTCGCATGGACCAAGTTCTTCTGGTTCATCACTCGAACAGCAGTCCTGGTAGCCAATAGTACCTGCTCCTGCCACCTCGGTGCTAGGGAGCTGATTCGCTGCAAGGGCTTTATTACCATGTAATCCCCAGGGCGCAAGCAGTGGCCCTCTGCTTGCGACCTGTCTGGAAGAGTCTCCCGAACCTGTTGATAAATAGAAGACAAACTGTCAGTCAACTGAGACAAATATTAATTCATCAATACATAGGGTACATCTTGTATAGAGCGTGGTTTAGGAAATCCCCAAATATTCCAATGCCAGATTATGTATGTGGTATTGATCTAATGCATAGCAATGCTATGGGCAATGCATCAGGCCATTTAAAAGATGTGAAAGCCTGTATTTAGCCAATTTTAGTTTCAGGTTCAAATTGTAATGTTCCACTAGTTCTGCTGATTGTGGGTGAAAAGCAGCATGAAACTTCAATCAATCAATCAATCAGTGACACTTATAAAGCGCGCTACATACCCGTGGGGTCTCAAGGCGCTGGGGGGGGGGGAGCCGCTACTGCTCGAACAGCCAGGTCTTCAGCTTCTTCCTGAAGGAGAGGTGGTCTTGGGTCAGGCGCAGGTCGGTCGGGAGGGAGTTCCAGGTCTTGGCGGCCAGGTGGGAGAAGGACCTTCCTCCTGTAGTCGCTCTTCGGATGCGGGGGACGGCGGCGAGGGCGTGGTTGGCTGATCGGAGGTGGCGTTTGGGAGCGTAGAAGTTGACTCGGCTGTTGAGGTAGCTCGGGCCTTGGTCGTGTAGGGCTTTGTGTGCGTGGGTGAGGAGGCGGAAGGTGATTCTTTTGTTGACGGGGAGCCAGTGAAGGTCTCGCAGATGTCCGGAGATGTGGCTGGTTCGTGGGATGTCGAGGATGAGTCTGGCTGAGGCGTTCTGGATCCGCTGGAGTCTCTTCTGGAGCTTGGCGGTGGTCCCGGCGTAGAGGGCGTTGCCGTAGTCCAGTCGGCTGGTGACGAGGGCCTGGGTGACGGTCTTCCTGGTCTCGGTGGGGATCCACCAGAAGATCTTCCGTAGCATGCGTAGGATGTTGAAGCATGCCGAGGAGACGTTGTTGACTTGCCTGGTCATGGAGAGGGAGGAGTCCAGGATGAAGCCCAGGTTGCGTGCATGGTCTGTCGGTTTGGGTGCGGTGCCCAGGGCGGGAGGCCACCAGGAGTCGTCCCAGGCGGAGGGAGAGGAGCCCAGGATGAGGACCTCCGTCTTGTCCGAGTTCAGTTTCAGGCGGCTGGTCGTCATCCACTCGGCTACCTCTTTCATCCCTTCGTGCAGGTTGGCTCTGGCGGCGGCGGGGTCGTTGGTCAGGGAGAGGATCAGCTGGGTGTCGTCGGCGTAGGAGATTATGCTGAGGTTGTGTTGGCGTACGATGGCCGCGAGGGGGCTCATGTAGACGTTGAAGAGGGTGGGGCTCAGAGATGATCCTTGGGGGACGCCGCAGATGACTTCGGTGGCCTCTGACTTGTACGGTGGTAGGCGGACTCTCTGTGTTCTCCCGTCGAGGAAGGAGGTGATCCACTCCAGCGCCTTGTCCTGGATTCCGACGTTGCTGAGGCGCCGTACTAGGGTGCGGTGGCAGACCGTGTCGAATGCCGCGGAGAGGTCTAGGAGGATGAGGGCCGCTGTTTCTCCATTGTCCATCAGGGCTCGGATGTCGTCGGTGGCGGCGATGAGGGCGGTCTCGGTGCTGTGGTTGGCTCGGAAGCCGGACTGTGAGGGGTCGAGGGATCCGTTCGTCTCGAGGAAAGCGGCCATCTGCTTGTTGACGGTCTTCTCGATGACTTTGGCTGGAAACGGGAGGAGCGAGATGGGGCGGTAATTCTTGAGGTCGGTGGGGTCCGCTGTTGGTTTCTTGAGTAGGGCGCTGAGTTCGGCGTGTTTCCAGCTCTCGGGGAAGATGGTGGTGTCGAGGGATGTGTTGATGATGTCTCGCAGGTGGGGTGCGATGACAGCGTCGGCTTTGTTGAAGACGTGGTGAGGGCAGGGGTCGGTCGGTGATCCGGAGTGGATGGAGTTCATCGTGCGGATGGTGTCTTCGGTGCTGATCGGGGTCCAGGCGCGGAGGGTGGTGGTGGGGGGTGGTTGTTCGGTCATGGTGTGCGTTGGTTGGTTGTTGAAGCTGTTGTGTATGTCCGCGATCTTGTTGTGGAAGTATGAAGCCAGGGAGTTGCAGAGGTCTTGCGATGGGGTGATGTCGTTGTTTCCTGCGCTGGGGTTGGAAAGCTCTTTGACGATGTTGAAGAGTTCCTTGCAGTTGTGTGCGTTGTTGTCCAACCGGTCCTTGAATGCTGTTTTCTTGGCGGCGCGGATCAGCTGGTGGTGTTTCCGGGTGGCAAGTTTGAAGGAGGTCCTGTTGTCCGGTGTCGGTTCCCTTCTCCAGACTTTCTCGAGGGCTCGGCAGTTCTTCTTGGAGCTCTTGAGTTCGTCGGTGAACCATGGGGCTCTCTTGCTGCCGGGTCTGCTGGGCGGGGTCCTCAGTGGTTCTGCTTAATTCCCAACCCTTTCATGATATACTCCACAACTTGCCCAATAAAATGGGGTCCCTTGTCACTCCACAAAACTCGGCAAATGCCTAATCGGGGAAAGAACTCCTTTAGGAGCACCTTTGCTGTAGTAAGAGCTGTATTATCTTTTGTGGCGTATGATTTCACCCATTTACTAAAGGCACAAACCACTACCAAGACATACTAAAGGTTGTTACAGCGCTCAAGCTGGATGTAATCCATTTGCAGGACCTCAAAAGTTGCAGTAGGTATTGCAAACCCTCCGGTTGAAGTTGGTGTTCCCTTTCCAGGATTATACTGGAGACCGATCAGACAGGACTGGACTATTTTCTTAGCCATACCTACAATCTCTGGATGATCCCATACTTGCATAAGTTGCTTTGCTATTGAGGATGCTTCAACATGTCCCGGCCCATGCGTCATGTGAATCATAGGGTGTAAATAGGCTGTGGGTAACTTCCATTTGGTCATTTCTTTATTCCTCCAGCAGCCCTCATCATCCAATGCTCCCTCCTTGGACCATTGGTCTAATTCATCAACAGAGACAGATTGTTGCATTTCCAGGACCTCTTGCCTGGCATCATGCCAACGTTCAGCCTGTGATTTAACTACATACATAGATGTGGTACTTCGCTGCATTGCGGTTTCCCGAGCTGTGTGATCCTCAAAGGCATTGCCTGCTCCTATTTTATCGGCCACTTTCTTGTGTGCCCTACATTTAACAATCGCCACTTTCTTAGGATAGGTCAAGGCAGTAAGGAGATTATGTACTAATTCCTCATGCACTATTTGTGTCCCATGTAAAGTGAGAAAGCCTCATTCTTTCCATAGCTGCCCGAAGTTATGAGCCACGCCAAAGACGTATTGGCTATCAGTGCAAATGTTGAAAAGCAAATCTGTACTAAGCTCACATGCTGTTGTGAGTGCAATCAACTCGGCTGCTTGAGCTGATTTCTGTGGGATACGAGCTTACTCAACTACTGTCTGAAGTGTTGTAATTGCATAAGCAGCATATGTCGTGCGATCAGGCATCTTCAAGCTGGACCCATCAACCCACAATTCCCCATCCACACTGGAAAAAGGTGCATCTTGTAGGTCAACACGACCCTTTGTGTGTTCTTAAGGAAGGGATATACAATCATGTAGCTCTTGTGAATGAGACTGGGTAGCTGGAAGTGGCTATAATGTAGCAGGATTCAGAGTCCAATATCTTTTCAACGTGATATGAGGAGCCAAAAGTGTCAATTCATATCCTGTCAAACGGGTACTAGTAAGATGCTGTGTCTTTGTTTGATTTAGCAAGGCATCGACTGAATGAGATACTAACACAAACAATCTATGGGACAAGACTATTCCCTCACTCTGACGTATGGACACAGCTGCTGCACCTTCTGCTCGGAAACAACCAGGCAGCGCGCGGGTAACTGGTTCAAGGACAGCTGAGAAATATGCACAAGGACGTTGTTTATCACCGTGTCTATGTTAAAACTGAGAAGGCACAACCTTCCCTCTCATGTACATAGAGTGTGAAAGTCTTAGTGTAGTCAGGATTTCCTAACACAAGTGCAGAACAAAGAGCTTGGCTTAGCTGTTGGAAGGCATAGGAAAATAATCACACTCCTGACACTACTCATCCCAACTATCCTGTTGACACCTCAACTCTACCACAAAATCCCACAACGAATGCTACTAAACCAAATTCTCCCCCACACCCATTGACTCCTACCCCCATCATATCCGTCTCAACCACACCGGGGTCCCCTGGCACAGGAGAGTCAGGGATACTCTTAGCTACCGGCCACCTCATTGCAGACACATCATTGATGTCCGTGATGTCCAAGTAAGAATCCACCTACACCAATTCCACCCACGACATACCCATCCCCCCACCTTCAACTGAGATGACATGTAAAGCTCCCCATGTCCTACCGCCTACCACGCTATCTAATCGGCTCCCAACTCCCTTGATACTCACTCCGTTCATCCAAACTCACCATTCTACATCCATACCCCAAGCGCATGCATCAGTCCCCATCATGCTGCCACACCTCGAGGCCATCCCCCATAGCTCCTCCTCTCCCACCCTAGACCTACTGGTACCTCCTAGTCACGACTTAATCCATCTAGACAGAAACGTGAACCCTGGCGGCAGACTAGCCTGCATTTATCGTAACACAATTACAGTCAATCAAGCAGACTCCATCTCTCTATCCTCCTGTGAATATCTCTATATCAACTTCTCCGATGACAAGCGCATTACCAGCAAACTTCACATAATTTACCAACCTTCCTGGTGACAATCTGACGTTCATCGATGAGCTAATGGAAGTCATTACATCCAACGACAACTCACAAGTACCACAGAATTTCATGGGCGATTTCAATATCCACTGGAATAACTCAAACGACCATGTTGTAAGCTGTCTCAAATCTTTTCTGTCTGATCAGGATCTTTCTCAATTCTGTGACAGTCCACCCACAACAAGGGAGAGATATTGGACCTCATCATAGCGAAAACGAACACTGTATCACTAGAATTCATCACCCCATGTGATTGGATGGCCCATTAGAGCATTTTCTTCTTTGTCAATATTGAGGTAGCTACAAAAAGGGGCCAAACCCCCAAAAACGAAACAGTGGAAAAGGAATATACAAAATATTAACCCCACTGACCTAGTAAACCAAAGCATCTCCGCCCTAACCCCCAAGACACACATGGTTGACGTCCATGACCTCACAGTCTTTTACAATTCCACTATGCTTGACATTCTGGACTCTACAGCACCCCTCCAAGAAAAAAAGTTTCCTCCAAAATCACCAAACCATGGTTCAACGAGAATCTGAACTCTGACCGACAAAGTTAAGATCAGCCGAGAGACTATGGAAATCCGCACCCTCCACTGATCACCTATATCACCTTAGAGTGCGGAGGAATGCATACAACTAAAGGCTAAGGCAGACTTTTTCAAAACTCAGTTAAACCAAGCCATTAACCGCCAGAGAAACTATTTGAAATAGTCAAACAAAAAGCGCACAATACGCCTAAATCTGTGGAACTAAACAATCCGGCTATTCCTAACTGCAATCAGCTTGCCAATTTCTTCCTTAAAAAACAAAGCCATTGAACTCTACATCCAAACCAAGAAGGTCCTTCCACAACCTATTGCTCAGAACACTACATTTTATGCTCTGAGCGTGGTCCATTCTAGTACTCTTGACGGAAACCCCCATAAACAATGCCTCTTGGCAATCCCTGAACAAGAAATCTACAAAACTCTTCTAGCGAATAACCCCTCCAATCACTTCTCGACCCCCTACCTCCTTCCCTATTCAGAAATGATCAAAACCTCTATCATACCCCTATGGTCAAAGATTGTAAACGCCTCTCTGAGACAAGGCTCCATACTGGACTGTCTTAAAGTAGGACAGGTCACACCTATATGAAAGAAATCTGACTCCCTCCCCTCAGATCTAAACAACTGCGGCCCGATAACCAACATCCCTATTCTAGCGAAACTGCTGGAAAATGTGTACAACTATGTAATCACATTGAGAATTTCAACCTCCTAGACAAACACCAATCCGGCTTCCGGCAAGGTCATAGCACGGAATCTGCTCTAACCCACATATTGGATGACCTACTAAAAATGCTAGACCACAACGAATCATGCCTATTATACTTCTTGACTTATCCTCTGCTTTCGATACGGTTAAGCACAACAACCTACTGGAGTGAAGGATGGGCCTTTACTGGACCACTGTTACATACTTAATAACAGAATACAAAGAACCAAGCTGAAGCATTCACTTTCTCAACCCTCCTTGGTCACCATAGGGGTCCCAGAGGGCTCCGCATTCCCTCCCATTCTCTTTAATCTATTAATGGAACCCCTGCAAACGCATTGAACTCTGCGAACATCCGATATCACCTGAACGCTGACGACACCCAACTGTATATGAAAATCTCCTCACCAGAAGACTTCATCTCTCTCAACGCTATTCTACAGAACACTCAAAGTTGGCTCACCGGCAACCACCCTATGCTTAACACCAAAAAAAAACAGAATTTCTTCTCATCTCGCCACCCAAACACACACCCAAGATAGATCTTTGGTTGAGACATCTAACTTCCTTTGACTGTGCTCCCCACTTCATTGACTCCGCGAAATCCTTGGGAGTCACCGTAGACAAACACCTGAACATGCAAGCGCAAATCACTAATGCCACTTAGGGAGCCAAGCACCAATTGATTATACTAATGAAACTTAAACCCTTCCTTCCACAGACCGACTTAAAAATGCCGATACAAGCCCTGCTGTTACCAAGATTGGATTACGGAAGCACCACTCTATGCGGTCTCCCCAAGTACAAGCTGGCCTAGCTGAGGGCTTCGATCAATGCTGCGGCCAGACTGATCTCAGGAATTACAAGAATTAACCATATCTCTCCAACCTTGAAAGCTCTGAACTGGTTGCCATACGAGGCAAGAATACACCTAAAGGTTGCCTGCATGACCCACAAAGCCCTGCATAACAATACTCCCACTTACTTAGCACTAAAGTTAGAGCGATCAGGAGGATGCTGACAATTGCGAAGTGCGAGGTCACTACTACTGAAACCACAATCCTTCCATAAAAGGAGAACTGGTTGCAGAGCTTTTTCAGGGATCGCCCCGAAGATTTGGAACTCCCTACCTCCATTAGTACGTGGAATGTCATCCTTCAAAAAAGAAGTAAAAATGCTTCTAATGGACACATTTACATCCTTTGGCTTTAATCCAATGTTGATTAATAGTTACCTATGATATCCAGATATTTCTGGCTACCTCTTTTTGATTGTATGGAATTTACTGAATGTATATATTCTTCCTTACATCCTAATGTATAATAACTGTGTACTGTGAAGGGCTCTGATTCCCTCATTGATCATTCTTTGTTGTCTACTAGTCACCTATGCTATCCATATAATACTATATACCTCTGTTGTACTGAATAGCGAATACCAAATGTTTTGTATACTACATCAACCATCTAAAGTTTAATAATTGTATATTATAAAGCGCTCTGATACCCTAGTTGGTCATGTTCACGCTATATAAAAATTTATAAATAAATATAATATATAAATTCTGGCATTTAGTAGTCCATGGGAGAGGCATCGGAGTGTCTTTAGTCAAAAGGGCCAACAAGGGTTTAATAATGTATGAAAACCTAGGAATCCACTGCCTACAGAAAGAAGTAAGGCCAATCAATGCACAGACGTCCTTCTGAGTAGGGGGTACAGGTGTGTCTAAAATGGTCTGAATGCGATCTGGTGTGAGTACACGTCCCTTCTTAGACTGGAGGTGACCTAAATAGGTAACCTGCTGTCTACAAAATTGCAATTTCCTCCGAGAGACTTTGTGATGATGAGGCAAGAAATGATTACAAGGACAGTGTTCCTTCCTTACACTGTTCAGGGGTATCGGTAGCCAACAATATGCCGTCGACATATTAAAAAAGAGCCACCCCTTTCGGTACAGGAAAAGAATCAAGCTGCCTTTTCAATGCCTGGCTATAAATGCTAGGACTCTCTGTATACCCTTGTGGAGCTCTACAAAATCGGTATGATCTATTGTTCAAAATGAAGCTGTACAAATAACAGCTATCAAGGTGAATAGGTATTGAAAAAAATACATTTTTCGAATCTATGACACTAAATGTAGTGGCAGTAGGAGGAACCATAGTAAGGAGTGTCGTGATGTCAGAGACTACCGGGTATTGAGGCACCACAATTCTGTTGACCTCTCGTAAATCAATAATTAATCTGTAAATTTTAGTATTGGTGTCTCTTTTCAAAATAGGAAGGATAGGGCTATTACAAATGTTATAAGGGACTCCTTCCACAACCCCCACATTAATCAAAACCTGAACAATGTGCTTCAATGCTTCCTCGCCTTCCCAAGATATTTTATATTGGGGCAGTCGAGGCATTGAAGCACCTTCCTTCACTTGAATATGCACTGATGAATAACCATTTGTTCCACATCGGAATCTGATGTAGCCCATAAAGTACTAGGTAACAATACCAGAGAAAAATCTTCTTTAATGAGACAAGAGCTCTCAACCATTGGATAGTTCTCATTTAAGATAACACGCACACCTTCTGGCGAACAACGTATTGTAGCACACATTATTTAAGCATATCAATACCCACAATGTTATCCGGCGTGGTAGGGGAAAGCAAAAATGGACATGCTGCAGTGAATTTATCAAGATTAATTGCAAGTGGCTGTGACAGTGGGCTAGATGTAAGTGTCCCATCGAATCCTATCAATGTTATCATTGAGCCAGACAGGGGAGCCCTAGGAACCAATTTTTAGACAGAACACTACGAATAGCTCCTGTATCAACCAGAAAAGTGGAGAAGTGTGGCTCAGGGGTTAGAGGCGGCAGACCCGGAAGCTGAGATCGGCCCTGGACCAGGGTTCAATTCCCTGCCTCGGCGGGTCTTGGGCTAAAAAATTCCACGGACTCGATAATTCTCGCTCCGGTGCCTTCTCGACTCACGGGTTCACTCTGCGACTCTGGGCAATAGCTTGCTTAATCTCCACAACGGCCCCTCGCGGCGGGATGCCTGGCTTTCACCTTGTGGATACCCTGCCGGGGTTATCTCACAGGGGAATACCAGGACGGGTTCCCTAAGCAAGCGCCGGGAAACCCACTGCCGGTAGCTGTGCGCTATATAAGCTCAAATACATTTACATTTACATTTACAAACCAATCAGTAGAGCCCAAAACAGTTGCATCAACATAAGGACCTTTCTGATCTACTGGTAACTCCACCGGTTTCTTACCCCATCCTAGGCATTCCTATGCATAATCAGAATCCCCAAGACCATTAGCCGAATAATCAGACATTTGATATTGATTTTGTCTATCAAAAGTATTAGAATAATTTGGTCCGTGTCAACTACCTCAAGCCAGGGGCAAGTTCTTAGTCCTCCCCTATATCCTGAATTCCCTGGGTGTCCTCTCATACTTCCTCTACCCCGTGAAACTGCTGACCTCGCAAAAGGGGGAACTCAGAATGCCAATGTCCAATCTCTTTACAATAAGCGCACTGAAGACCAAGTTGATCGAGAGAAAGGGGGTACACCAGGCACGTCCGCCTCTACCACCACCTCTGAATGGTGGACTATGTACTTGAGCCAACATAACTTTCGTTTTTAACTCCTTTACCCTCTTATCCACTTTGCCTTTTGTTTCCAATTTCTGACACTCATAATACTGGGCCATAGTCAAAAGGGAGACTGGGGAAGACGTAGTCCATGAACTCTCGCTGGCCTTTAGGCGACTAGCTATTTCTGGCAACATGTTAGCGACAAATTTGTCGACGAATAGATGCTTAGCCGTGTCATCTCTCAATGACTGCCCACTAAAGTCATGGAATGTCCCTTCAAATCGAGTAAAGACATCAGAAACTGACTAATCCGCTTTCTGTTTACAAGATGCTAATGTTGTCCAATCTATTTTCTTAGGGGGTATGAGAGTTTTTAACTTGGTTGCAATAGCTTTGGGAAGATCTAATATCTCCTGTTGTGGTTTCTGCGCAGGTTCTCTAGCCGCATCTATTTCTACTAAATGCACCCAAGTATATGCTACATTATCATCTATTTTCCGATTTTGTTCTCCACATATCAGGGAGCAAAATAAGTCCAAAAAACATATCAATATCTGGCAAGGTCATAGTGCAGGAGCTAATGGCGCCTTCCACTTCTTCATAGAAAGCGGCCTGATTTTTCCGCGGGTCAGGCAAAGCAGCTTTAAGAGCCATAACATCTGCTCTACTCCAAGGAGTATAGACCCAATTATATACAAAATATCCCTTTGCATCATCTGATTCTTTATCAGCACTTGTTCCAGCACCCTTTGGAGGAACATGCAAAGGGGCAGCTTCACATATCGGTTTTACAGTAACCACAGTATCACTAGGGTCATTATCTGTCCCCAAAACTTCTTCTTTTTGCACTGGGGTCTGAACTGTTTGTCTAGTTTTAATTTTCCGGCTGATTTTTGCTCCTCTTTTAAACGTAGTGTATCGTGTCTTAATTTAACTACTCGCCTAATTAAATCAAGTATGTTTGAAAAAGGAAAAGTTCCATCATTTAATTGTTTATAATCAGAATTGAGATCAGTGGGTTCTAAGTTTTTAGAAACGTTTCTAAAACCAAGTATTGCCTCCCAGGTAAACTTCTCTACAAACTATAACTGCTCGAAATCCTTCCACCGCTGAACCATCGCTACAAGGTCTGGGTCAGACGTAGTCTCATGAGCTTCTTTGCGAGCAGTGGATTTGAGAGTGGCTTTTTCATCAACAGTCAAAGTAGAGCGAGTCTGCCGCCCATTTTGCATATCTAAGTCTTTATCATCTGAAGAAAGATGTTCTTCTTCAGAAAGATCATTCTCAGGGTGTGACGATGGGGACCTGGAAGACCCGGTACAACGACACACGAACCACTCTAAAATGAACAAAACCCTGTTGCTTTCTGTCACACAGCACCCTAAACACTGGAAGGAAGACTAGCACATTCCCCACCGACCCGAGACTGACCTCCGGGAGGACCACTGTTTCTTTAACTGATCGAAAATGGAACCGAGGCCCGCCCACGAGACTGACGTAAAACTCAGCCTTAACCACACACAGGGGTGTTCATCACCCGGAGGAGTAGGCGGTTTGAGTGACGAGGAGAACGACGGAGTGGAGAGAAGTACGGGAGCTGAGGAGCTGAGGAGAATCGGAGGAGTAACCGGAGCGGAGAGCAGGGACGGCGGAGGAGCCCGGACTATCGAGGAAGAGGAGGCAGCTGGAGGCGAGCCGGAAGAGAGAGACGATGACTACGGCAGCAAGCCAGGAGGCCAACCGGAAGGCGCTTCGCCCAGCCACACTTCAAGGGAAGTGTGGCTAACACAGGTACGGTCTCTCATTTCAGGTTGGGGTAAACGTAGGTGGAACAAACCACCCTGATAACGCACACTGCATCCTTTGCACTAACCCCCAACCCTATCTGCACTGTACCGAAACCTAGGACTTTGTCGTGTGTTTATGCACATGTGATCCTCACTCCCCTCCCTACTCACTGTACATATCTACAAGAGGACTAAATCTGCCTCATATCTCTAATTTTTGAGCTGGAAGGCGCCAGAGCAGAGGACCGGACTACCAGTCCCAGAAGCCCCCGGGACAGAAGAGGAACCGGACCAGAAAGACACAGGGAGCGGCGTTCCGCCACAGAGGCTGCAGCTGAAATACCCTTTCCCTACTACCGCAAACTGATACATCGCAGACGTATCCTAAAAATAAAGCCTGCGTTACCATCAGTATCTGTCTCTGTGAATCTATTCCCATCACAAAGCCCACACAGGGGCAGAGGGAAATTTATACGGGGGCGCAGGTCGATCTAATAAGATGGAATCATCCTGAGGTTTATTAAGTATGGGAGAAATGGGCCGCCTAATAGGGTACTGCCAAGTTACCTCTAAACAACTCTCCCTTTCCTTTTTTTCTTTTATTGCTTTCATCTCTTTATTTTTTAATTCCAACGCTTTCTGCTATAGCTTCTTCTTTCCTCACTTCTTTCTTGCACTTCTTTCTCCCACATTCGTACACAATCATACCTATCTTGTCGACTTTTTCTCTCAAATAAACACTGCTCTACATATTGAATCTTTTTAAAGTCAAATGACCCATTCACTGGCTATTGTAGATCAGGATCCTTTTTCGTATATTTGTTCCACAGTGTACTATACATTATGGAGGAAATACCGTATTTGACATACATATGTTTATTAGGTGTCCCCTCTGGGGGAGCTGGCTGACTTCTTTCTAAATCCGTTTTGGTACCACCAAGACAGCAACACAACCTACGGAGTGTGCTGGAAACAGGCATGCTACCATTTTTTGTAAAATATTACTACTCCAAAATATTCAAAAGTAGAGAAAAATCTCCACAATACCTACCTTTACTTTTTGCAAAAAATAAATCAAACAAACTAAACCAGAATCTTGGCCAAGCAAACAAGAGTGCAGCTTCAGCGACCTTACCAAACAAAAGTCTCCAACCGCCAATCTCTTGGTTGACCTAATGGTCACTGCAAAAATAACGTCAAAGGATACCTCAATTGGGACCGGCCAACACCTGGAGGGTCAAATCAAGAAAACCGGAAAAATCACTTCGGCTGCAAAGACAAGGGTCTCCTCATGCAGGACTTCCCCTTAGCAGTATTCCACTATTCTGTCAAGAGCACTCCTTTGGACGGCTGTGTCTCCGATGAGGACCCACGTGTCGGGCGCCAACTGTGGAAATGTGCTTTTCAGTGAGCACACTGGTGCAGGGGCCATCCTTCTCTGTCCACGGGTTCTTAGACCAACAAAATAGAGATTGGCACTGAAGCTGGATTTCAAATTACAAGTTTATTAATCACTCATGAGTGGGACTACATCCACACAGCACTCTCAAGTGCTGCCTGAGGTAGTACATTGAAGTCACAGAACACAGGCCTTATATACAGCTTTTTCTGCACTGGTAAGCATGTAGATACAAATAGAAGGTACAGGCCTACACAGGAATAGTTACCAACAAACATGGGCAGATGGGAAATCACATAGTCAGCAGAGGGGGGACAGGAGTGCTTATGGCAGCAGAAAGGGGTTGACAGTTAAGTCTGAGACCAATTGTTATGGCAGCTACAAACTCTTTAGCATGCATATTGCTTTTAGCTGAGTCAGGAAGGCAACTAAAGGGAAAACGACGAGTAGCAGAGGATGGAAGAGTTACAAAGCCAACAAAATGGATGCCATAACCAAGATGGTTTGAGCTTATGCTAACAGAAATTATTTCAGATTTCCACAGTGACACCTTTGCCTAAATACTCTGGAGGAACCTAGTTTCGCCACTATTGCCAGTACAGTTTTGTGACCTCTTAATAAACCATTTCTTCTGTGATGCTCCTTCTTGCATGAATGCAGCATAGCGGTTAATGCTCTTAGGAGGCATCAACATGTTAGCACCAGAGTAAGATTAATAACAAAATCACTGTAATTGACTTTCAGACTGAGACCCTTGAAATAGTTCTTTTTGTAGCCAAAGCCGCATTAGGTATCCAGAGATTATTCTCTTTTGTTAGCGTGGGAATGGTCTCTGCGATTCTCTCCTGTTAGTGTGGCTGGCCTTTTTTCCAGTTACCTTCTTTGACAGCTTTCTTTGGATATTCAGGTAGTTCATAAGGTCCTTAGTCTTTTTTTGTAGCCTGCCAGTTCTGATTTTTGGGTTTCCTGCTATAGTCTGAAAACAATCTTCAGAGTTTCCCACACTTCCATATCCAATAGTAGTGCCTTAGTATATTGCCCCTGACAGAGCACTCTTTGTAGATGTGAAAATGGATGTTTATTTATTGAGATGACAAGAAGATACAGGACCCTGCTAGTGTTCTTAGCAGCCACCCATCTGCCTCTGTCATTTCTAAACCTAAACTTTTGTACAGAATTCTTGCACAACATTCTACTATTAAAGTAGCATAACTGGCTACACACAGTACCACACATAGTTCCTTTATAACAATAGAAAGATATATACAATATCATATAACTACTGAGAATGTATCCAGTCAAAATATCCAACTCCGTGAACTTAATCTTTCAACCATATATAAGATTTTCTTTCTCTTTGAGGATTTAATCTTTTGGCTTCTTCACCCGTAAACCTAGCATCAACACTGGGAAATTTAACATTATTATCACTTATCATCGATACTGTGATCATGAACAAACCTTTTTACATACCATTTATCTGCACCATCCAGCATCACGGTATTAACACAACCATAATGATCCTTTTCGGATCAGAAAATTTAGATTCACCTTTTCTAAAATTAATTCCCAACTTCATATGTATCCAATCGCCTACCTCAAATTGGCACATCTTTCTCTTCAGTTTGCTATTATGACTCTGATCGGAAGTAGTTAGTTTAGCTTTCACTCTTTTACTCATGGTTTCATCTTTATAGCTATTCTTCATCTTATTCCTCATCTACCAAGTACACGCAATTCTTTCAGGTTCTCTCCTACATGGAGGCAAAAAAGGTGACTCACTCATAACTGAATGAGTCACAGATCTTTAATTCCATAACATGTTTCTTAGCTTCTGCTTCCAGTTCAAATTACTTCAAATGGCTGTAAGAAAGTGGCTCTGTATATACTGGATCAAAGTAAGGTACAGTGTGCACAGAGCCCACAGTCCCAGAGGTTTGGCAGAGGCTAAAGTTAGATATAACTTCACTCTCTAAAGTGGTAGCTTGGCCGAGCAGTAAGGCAGTATCAGAGGACAGTGTAAAGCATTTGTTGTACCCACTAAGTCAGCAAATGGTCTCACACACTCAAGAGCTGAACTCTAGGGCAATTGTTCTGTATCAAAAGATATAGCTGTTTTATTTTAGAACCAACAAGGTATCAACATATACTTTCTCAGGATGAGAGATACTTTAGTAAAATACTTTTCAAATAGGCAATAGACTTCTTGATTACAATAGTTACAGTTGTTGCAATAGGCAACACAATTTCAAACACAATGCAACATTGAGATAATTGAAAATTTATAGCTAAATGCAATTAGTTACTTTGTAGATTACTTTTCTAACCTCAGGACTGGATCCAAGATTCAGTCCTGGGACATTTCCTGTAAACAGTTAAGTAAAAGTGTTTTGGTTACTGTAGTGATTTTTAAGGAATATTATTGTGTTTTAAAAGTTGACACTGAAACTTTTCAAGGTGAAATTACCAATGTTATTCTATGGAAGGAAATTCAATTTGCAGGTAAAGTATGTTCGCGTTACTTTTGTACTCCAGTACTGGGCTCCTAGGTTCAACACTGGGACATCTATCTAAAACAGGCAAGTAATTACGTTTTTATCGTTGGCACAATTTTTAAAGAATATTTGTAAGTTTCAAAAATCGACACTTAAAAACTTTTTCAGCAAAAAGCAGGCAATGATATCCTATGGAAGGAAATTCAAGTTACTGGTAAGTATGGTTAAAATTACTTTATTGGGCTAAAAGATGTAGCACTGAGGTCTCTCCTGATAACAGGTGAGTAAATCGAAATTCGTTATTCGGCTGATTTTAGATAAATATTTTATATATTTAATAGTTTCAAAACTCCCCACTTAAAAGAATTTTCAGGTGAAACCAGTCAATGTTAGCCTATGGAAGAAAAGTGAGTCATCAGCTTTTAGGTAAGTACTTGACTTGCAGAGTTAAGGTTCTGGGCATAGACTCAGGGGTCTCCCAGGGTCAGGTAGGTACAGTTGGTACACCCTCAGCGGCACAGGGGCAGCCGGGTGCAGAGGTAGTTAGGCCCAATGTTATCCAACGAGAGGCAGGGGGTCTTGGGTTGGTGGCTGCTGGCTAGCAGGCCATGCGGCTGTGGGATCTGGGCTCCTGGTCACTTGCTTAGGGCAAATGGGGAAGTAGATTAGGACCAAGGTTGCACTGCCAGGGGCACTCGGGCCGCTGGGTGCAGTGTGCTTTTGAGCCATTGGGCGCTCATTGTTATTCAATGGAGATCTTGAAAAGGGAACAAAGGCTGCAGGCTCGGGGACGGAAATTCTTCAGGAGCGACCAACACTTTGAGGGCTAAGTTGGGATCTTGGAGGATAGGTAGTCCCCCCGGAGTTGGGCACAGGAGGCCGGGGGGCGCCGGGTACAGGGTTGTCTTTTCACGTCGGGAAATCTTACCCTCTGCTGGTCGTGGTTGAAGGGGTCCCTGATTCTGAGGCTGCAGGCGTCGTCTGGGTCATTGAGGAGGGTCCTTGTGCACTGGATTTCAGGTCAGAATCGCCTGGGGGACGTCCTCAGAGTCTTTGTCCACTCGGGCACAGGCCAGGCTCGGCTGGTGCAGAGTGTGCTGGATTTGCGGTTCCTGGCTGGCACCAGGGGTATTGCTGTTGGATCAGAACCACTGCTCCAGGGAGTCCCAGTCTCTAAGAGGGTCATGGCAGGCAGGTCCTCCGGGGTTCTCGAGGTTGCTGTCCGCAGGAGATGCCGGGATTCAGCAGGAGCAGGTGCAAGGATCACCAGGCCTGTAGGGCTGGGGACAAGTCAGTTGGTGTTGTCCTCTTGTTAGCAGCTGCACGGCAGGTCTTCTTCTTCTTGGTCTTCTTTCTTGTTTCGAAATCGGGATCTGAGGAAGGGACGTTCAGGGTGCCCCTAAATACTAAATTTAGGGGTGTTGAAGGCAGGGGAAGGGCAGGGACCAATAGGTCCCTGTCCCGGGGTGAGTACACCCCCTATCCTGCTCCTCTCCTGTGGGAGGGGGCAGGGGCCTATCTCTGATTGGGCAGGGCTCCCCATCCTCAAGATGGCCAGAACCCGGAGTTGTGCTACGCCACGCCTCTCCCACCTGAGGGGTGGAGTTGGCACAGACTGGCACACCCCCTTTCCTCACGTAGGGTTTCCTGTCAGTCTTCCGGCCAGAGTGGGGGTCCGAACCAGTGGGGGCCAGTTGCTGAGTACAGCATGTGGCCTGGAGAAGCTCCCAAAGGTGACATGCCTTTGAAGCTTCCCCCTGCCCATCCTGGGGGAGGAGACCTCGCCTAGGATGTGCATTGTTGCAGGCCCAGGAGAGTGGGGGGCTTTCCACCCAGGGGTCCAACAACATGTCTGCTGTTTGGCAGCCTATTTGTTTTTTACATAAAAAGGGTAAACCCAATGGTACTGGGACCTGGGTGAATAGTAGTACAATATATAGTGGCCCCAGCAATTAAGGACAAACTACACATTGTAAAATAGAATCATGTAAGCATAAGAATATTCTGCAACAATGATTTTTCAGAAGCAAATGTTATTTAATCACATTGCCACCCCAAACTTTTTTTCAATATAGAAAAGGATAATTTCATATGTACAAAAGGTGCCCAGCAGGACAGAGAAATAAGGGGGATGGGTGAGTGAATTTAAGTGAAGATACGTGATCATGAGAAAAACATGAAAAAAAGGGTGATCATAAACCAATTCGAAAACAAAATCGGGCTTTTAATAACTAGCCAATGGTACATGAATTTTCATACACGTTATAGGCAGCTAGACCCCATTCGTGAAACACAATCAATATAGTCTCTGTTGTTTCAAGGGCTAGCATCCAGCAAAAGAAATGTTGACGTTTCGACCCCAAAATTTCAACGTAGGTCGGTTAACACCTTACACAGGGGTCTTCATCAGGACAGTGATGGGAGGAGGGCACCAAAATCCTTCATTGAGGACTCCATGAAGATAGAGGGCCAGGTAGCTCCTGGGTGTAGAGTGCGACAGCAACACTTTAAATGCGGAACAAGCAGCGTGTCCCTTCTAAGCATAAATCACAACAATTAGTCATATCTGTGTCAACCATATAGCTGCTGGACAAACTTCAGTGTCAAGTATCTGATCTAGATTGTTTTGGGGATGCGTTGAATGTACTGTAATGATCTTCGGTGCTGTATGCGGCAAAGTAATCGAGCAGTGCTTAAATCGCTATTCGCTGATGCAGCCGTCCATGTGTACTCGAGGAAGCCTCCCAGACAAGAGAGTAGATTGTAGGTTAGGTTTCAGGGCACATCTCTGAGATGCCCTCTGTAGTGCATTTTACATTAAATCACACACTGGCATCAGTGTGGGTTTAATGTGCTGAGAAATTTGATATCAAACTTGTCAGTCTTCAGTGTAGCCATTATGGTGCTGTGGAGTTTGTAAGGACAACCTCCCCGCGCCATATACTCTTAATGGCACCACTGCACTTGCAGAGCCCAGGAATGGCCCTGGGTACTGTAGAGGCACAGGGCTCATTACAGTGGTATCGTGATACTAATGATATACACAGTCCATGCCAATAGCCAATGAAGGAGTTTGTACATATACTGTTTAGCTTGGCTAGGAAAGACACATTGTGCAGCCATTGTCTATGCGACATTCGATATGCAGTGGACAATACCCCCAGAGGCATATAGCATCTTAGGCCATAGAATAATCTCCATTCCCCAAACAATTGCAGCAACACTGTGAATACGGTAAAGGACAAATGGGACATTTAGGAAGCCAAACAATGCAGTACCTAGTGTGCGATAGAGATTTCCACTAACCTACCCCAGTGTGGACTATGCCCTGGTCCAACTGAGAGGGAGGGTTGTGCCGCAAAGATGCTAGGTAAGCTTTGAAAGGGCCCCATATGTCCCTAGGCCGTGAAGCAGATGGTACTGTGGTGGCATACACCTCACTCCTTGTAGTATAAGAAGCCAGGCTGCCCAACCAACCCTTAACTGCAGGTGCAGTCCTGCTCCCCCAATGAATGGCCACCTCTCTGTAGGCCAAGAGAAGACAAATGGCTGCAAGTTGTTAAACGTTTTTGGGAAAGTTAAGTACGTATCCTAAGAGGGCAATTTTGGGTAACAGGTCTATTGGTAAGTGGATCATGTCCCCCAAAGTTTTGTGGAATTCTTCGCCGAAGGAGTGTATACGCTGGCAGGTCCAAGCTATATGAGCGAAATCAGCGTGTGGGCTGTCACACTTACGGCAGTTGTGGGGTTTGGAGGGGTCTATTTTATTGACTCTGGCCGGTGTAATGTATATTCTGCTTTGAAATTTGAAGTGTATTAACTTGTGTCGGCTATTAAGGGAGACGTTTTTCGTGACTGCGCCGTATGCTACCCATTGTTCTTCTGTTATCGAGCTACCCAGATCTCCCTCTCAGTCTCTGCATATCCTTTCATCGTTGAGTGGGACGAGGGCTGCACAAGCTTTGTATAGTTTGGAGATGAGGTGGCACCCGGTCTTTCTCGATGACTAGTGAGAGAGGAGTGAATAATTGGGGTTCAAGTGGGAAGCCAGGAAATGTGGCGCGCATAGCAGAGCGAATTCGCCCTAATACAAATTTGTCCATAAAGGTGGCGTTAGGGAACCGAGACTAGTCACCTATTTTGAAAGCGTGGCCGTCAGGGAACAGGTCGCCAATTTTTATAAAGTCTAATTTAGTTAAGGTGCGTTGTACCAGTCGCTCACCCATGATCGTCAGCCAGCGGGCATTAGGGAGTGGCAAGGTTATATTCCTTACGTTTAATGGGTGACATGTTACCGTGTCCCTCATGCAAAATTTCAATCAATCTTTCACAAATGAACTCTGGTACCACTAGTCTCTCGCCTCTGTACAAGATCTTATTTACTGCTGACAATTCTGACCCAACAAATTTATATTTTGCAAGTAATTCATTACTGGTCCATCCTGTCCTC
The DNA here is from genome assembly GCF_964263255.1 of Lissotriton vulgaris. Classification (NCBI taxonomy): domain Eukaryota; kingdom Metazoa; phylum Chordata; class Amphibia; order Caudata; family Salamandridae; genus Lissotriton; species Lissotriton vulgaris. The sequence goes on along the minus strand of NC_141695.1, from coordinate 614,363,654 downwards.
CAACCTCTTGCCAAGTGTTGTTTTACCTTCAACAGACCTTAATCATTACACAAAGCCACCCACCATTCATATCCAGTGATTGCATTACCAAAAGGCATATCGATATTTAGGTTCTATCCGTTCATCAGTTTCACAATCACTTGTTGAAGGTACTGGTACTGGTATCTCTGATGGACAATCAGCCTTGATATTTCCCATTTCCAGTACATTCTTCATCTCAAATAAATATTATTGCAGTCTAAATATCCACTAAGCTAAAACAAGGAGTGGCCTTAGTTCCACCTTTAGTTGTGAAAACATCTACCAGTGGCTTGTGGTCAGTTCATAGTTAAGTTTTTCCTCATAAATAGGTCCTAAAATATTGTGACCCTCTAACATGTTAATGCCTGTGTTGCAATCACTGAATACCTACTCTCAGCACATTTTAATGTTCTTGATGCAAGTGCTGACTTGTTCTCGTCCCTCATGCAGTTGCATCAAAACCGCACCTAGATCATATGCACTTGAATCCATTATCAAAAATGCTACATTCCGGAATATATATTATTAATATAGGAGCTTTAACTTGACTTTTCTTGACACAAGTAAAATATCTCACATTCATCTTTCCACGCTCCTCTTTCTCCCTCATTAGTTTAGTAATATCAGCAAAATTATTCACAAACATAACATAATATTCTTCCAAACCCCAAAATTAATTCAATTGCTCACACTCCATGACCTCCAATAGTTTTTTTTTTGAGTTTTATATAGCGCAAACTATACCTGTGACATCGGGTATCATAGCGCATTACATGAGCACCAGTTTCATTACAGATAGACACATTTATTTTTGTTAGGCAAGGGGAGATTAAGTGATTTTTCCAGACTCACAGGATGTTGGGCGTCCTTGCCGAGACTCGAACCCGGTTCCCCAGCTTTGAGGTCGACCTCTCTAACCGTAAGGCTACATCTTCTCCCAGTTTTAGTTTGGTTGTCCTCATTGTCAGTAAAGGAACACTCCTTGTAGATGTAAAATTGATGTTTAGTTATTAAGGTGGAGAAGTGTGGCTCACGGTGTAGAGCAGGCAGACCCGAAAGCTGAGGTCAGACCCGGGACCAGGGTTCAATTCCCGACGTGGCAGGGTCTTGAGCTCAAATGTCCACGGACTCGATAATTCTCGCTTCGGTGCCTGCTCTAATCATGGGTTCTCACTCTGCAACTCTGGGCATTAAGCTTGCTTAATCTCCACAACGGCCCCCCTGCGGTGGGATGCCTGGCTTTCACCTTGGGGATGCCCTGTAGGGGCTATCTCACAGGGAAAAGCCAGGACGGGTTCCCAAGGCAAGCGCCGGGAAACCTCCGGGTAGCTGTGCGCTCAATAAATGCAATAATAATAATAATAAGGTGACTATAAGATACAGGAAACATTAAGAATTTCCCACTTTGTATAGCATCATATGATTTGCATGTATTAATGCATGCACATGGTGTGATTTTATTTGATCTGACCCCAATTGGCCTTCAGCGCAATTTGAATGCTGTATATGCACACTCGGAGAAATGTTTTTTTTAGAATAACATTATTAAAACTGAAGTGTTGGCATTTAGAGGATGAAAACTCTGTTGTACCTTGTCCTGGTCTTATACATACCTAGGAAGAATTCTTTCCTTATCTTTTAATTTTCTTTTTTCGCACACTCACTCACTTCCTTCCTCCTCCTTTCTTTTCACCCCTTCCCTTGCAGTCCTTCTGGTCTTCCTCCTTTACCTTAATACCGTCTTCCATCTTTACTGCTGTCCCTCTATTAACTACTTTCCCTTAAATGTTTCATTAACCCATTTCGCCTCTGCTCGCTGGCTAGACTCGGAACATATAATTTCTCTTTCAGATGCTCTAAAGGATTTTCATTTCCAGTGGGCTGACTCGCTCTACCCTGATCTGCATATGCCCTCCGCCCCATCCTGGTCACTGCATTGGGCGTACCGAGATGGGCGCTTGGTGAACCTACCAGTCAGCCTACTTGTGGAGGGAGATATAATTGCTCTGCGGCCAGGGCAGGAATCGTCTGCCTGTCTCCGGGGTATTAAAGTAAGGAGGATGACTGTTGAACTCTGTCTGTGACATTGTGATGGTGTGAGATGGATGATTGGTACTTAACAGGGAGCTTGTGAATGTCTGTCTATAAAGCCATGCACTTGAAGTACTTTAACTCCAGTGTGCTGTGTTGGAGTGATTGTTTGGAACTACTCTGCAAGCGTAGCTGTCAGAGTGTGAGGTTGTTTTATTTTAATTTAACCTAATCTTAATTGTGTCTTTTTCTCTTTGTATGTGGATGTATGTCAAGTGAATTAACCACCTGTGGGAGGGTAAAATTATTTGTTGTCATATTTCATCTTCACTGGCTTTTTGTGAATCATTGGACTTCCATCACATGAACGATCATTCTTTGCTATGACTAGGCACATGTGGAAACTTCCATTTTGGATGCTCAGGAAGTGAGAGTGTTAAGTGTATATCCTTAAGCAGCTGTGATAACCTGGTACTAAAACCAAGAGTAGAAGAGAAACCAATTCCTGAGAGGAGATTTAAGTTAACTGGGCCTGCGGTTGTCTGATCCCTTGAGAGTTGGCCTTGCTCCTTCTCTGTAACTAAGGTCTGGCCAAAGTTGCCTGGAGCCTAAATGTTTGCCACTTATGCATCTGCTAATGCTTCTGAATTTTATCCCGCTGTGATATAAGTTCCTTCAGACCTAATTGAGCATAAGAGAACAGTGAAAAGTGCTTGTTTCTGTTCTAGCACTGTACACACTAGTACGTGATCTCTTGTTTTGAGTGACCCAGTGGCTTCAATTCCCAGCCTTGATGCCCACAAAAACAAAAGCCAGAGACAAGCCCAATGATTTTGGTCCAGTAGTGAAGGGGTTTTATTGAGTCACATTAAGTACATTGGTCTTCACTTACTGATAGCATGACACAGCCAATGGAAAGAGTTGAATACAAATATTATGTTTAACATTTGGGGTGCAAAATTCGAGCAGGAACTTGGACCCCACTAGAGGGGCAATATTTAAGACTACAGTACCCAGCAAGCCGCTCACTGGAGGGTGGTTCTGAAGATGGGAGAAAAAAAGACTGCAGACTACTCCAGGTTTCTGTTCTTCCCCCGACCCTATGATTAAGATGCAAGGCATCGAAACGCGTCCGGGACTGCTAATTGGTTGGGAAGGTGAGCCGGTTTGGAAATTAAAGTTCGGGTGAACTTCTTCCGTGTGGAGTGCGTCTTTGTGCACAGGGGCAACTTTGGGAAATGTTCTACACGGCGGCTCAGGCCATGGAAGATCGCACCGCCTGGCTGACTGGAATACAGGTCTGTGGGGCTGCAAGGGAATGGCAGCCTGATTCCAGCGCATGAAGAACTGTCATTAGCAAACTGGAGCACTTTCCTGAGGCCCACCGGAGGGCTACAAATATTATGTTTAACATTTGGGGTGTAAAATTCGAGCAGGAACTTGGACCCCACTGGAGGGGCAATATTTAAGACTACAGTAGCCAGCAGGCCGCTCACAGGAGGGTGGTTGCGAAGATGGGAGAAAAAAAAGACTGCAGTCTACTCCAGGTTTCTGTTCTTCCCCCGACCCTATGATTAAGATGCAAGGCATCTAAACGCGTCTGGACTGCTAATTGGTTGTGAAGGTGAGCTGGTTTGGAAATTAAAGTTCGGCTGAACTTCTTTCGTGTGGAGTGCGTCTTTGTGCTCAGGGGCAACTTTGGGAAATATATATATATATACTTGGTTAGGCTACTGCAGGTGAGCGGGGTGCAACAAAGTTCGCCATTTGTTTGAGCCCGGACATAACCGACTCGCTGGGCAGAGCAATTTCTTAGACTGTGGCCCTTCGGCGCCTCACCTGGCTGATGACTGCTGGCTTTTCTGGGGATATCCTAGCATCACTTATGGACATGCCCTCTAATGGCTCCTGTCTCTTCGTAGACTCAGCACTAGAGCGCTTTAGGAACTCCAGGGCTATGGTCACGTTTTTGGGTTTCTCTATGGCCCCTCGCCACTCCCAGTCCGCCTTTTGCCCCTTCATGGCTATGAAAGGGGTTTCCATTTGTGTCAGTCCCTTCCCAACCACCACAGCTGGCAAAGAAGCACACCTTTTTGTGGCCGCGGACGTGGTTCCCACAGTCCACGTAGGACAGGTAGCCAGAGGGTTGCCCAGCCCAACCCTCACACGGCAGCCGCAACCCCCAAGCCTCTTTAGTTTGTCCCTCTACCATCAGAGGCATCAAGTGAGGGGCAGAATACACCATCAATTGCTTCACTGGAAGTCAATAACATCAGACCGTTGGGTACTACAAATTGTACAAATGGGTTACTCCGTCCCCTATGTGGCTACCCCTCCATCTTTGGCACCCGATTATGACTGGTTGACAGAGGACTGAACTGTTGAGCATGAGCATTGGCCCTCTGGTTAAGCGCCCTGATCAAGAGGATCTTCTGTCGCAGCAGTATAGGAGGGTCCTGCACCCGAACCTGCACACCCACCTCCTTTATGCGTGGAGATTGAGCGGCAACAGTTGATAGCCTTCGACCTTCCTTCTGTAGTCTGTGATGTTATTCTGGCAGCCAGGCATCTCTCCACCAAAACGTTATGTCTGCCTCTGGGACAAATTTGTATCATAGTGTGTATGGAGAAACATTGATCCCTTATCTGCTTCCCTTTCCCAGGTCTTAATATGTGTTCTTTATTTGTTCCAGCAGAGCTCTGCTCTGGGCATAGTTAAGGGCTAACTTTCAGCCATTTCTGCTTTCTTCCAGTTGTTGTACTAATTTTCCTTATTTGTTTCCCGGGAGGCCATTTATCATGCTTTCTTGATGTGCTCGCCTTTTGAGCCATTGCACAACTGCCCTCTATGGTTATTTACCATCAAGATTGCTTTTCTGGTGGCTTTTACATCAGCCAGAAAGGTCTGTGTGTTGCAGGCATTCTAAGTGCATCCTCTGTATGCTACCTTTTACCCTGACAAGCTGGACCTTTGGATATGTGCCTCCTTCCTTCCGACGTCACTCCTTTTCACGTAGGTCAGACTCTTCACCCTAACCTTCCTTTTTTGCATCCCTCCACCCCCTCCCCTCATCCTTTTAAGAAAGAGTAGAGGCTCCACTGTCTGGACCCAGAAGGTTTGTTGTTCTACCTTGAAGGTACAAAAGAATTCTGGGTGAATGACCAACTCTTCATATGGTACTTTGGGGTCAAGAAATGGAAGACTGTGCAGAAACAAAGCATATATCGATGGTTAGTGCTCTGCACAAAGATCTGTTACGCATTGGCCAAGAATTATCCATCTGAAGCCAGAGCCAAAACTGCGACCACTGCTTTACCTTGTGGAGTTCAGTTCCTGGACATTGATCAGGCTGCAACGTGGGCCTCTCTGCACATGTTCACAAAACACTACCGCCTGGACAGTCAGGTTTGTCAGGATAGGCACTTTACCAGTTCGGTACTTAGGACTTTTTGATGTGAAATTGTTTTGGGTATCTATTTTAAGGTATGGAATCTGCTGCTAGAAGTCTATAAGATGAACAAGTTACTTACCTTCTGTAACGCCTTATCTAGTAGAAACTCTAGCTATCTGCAGATTCCTTACCTACCCACCCATCCTCCCCACTCTTCAAATGGATTTAGAATGACAAACCTTTCCTCTCTCACGGCCCAAGATTTCCACACCAGTGGTCACTGTTCTTAGTGGCTGTACGCTCCTGGCGTGGAAAGTTGCAAAAAGTAATTGACGTCAGCAGTCAAATCTGGCACGTACAACGCCATGCAGAGCCGGTTGAGGCCACCTACCAGGACAAAGGGCTACATCTCACAGAAGTTTTCAGGATCCAGTCTACCAAATAAGGCCTTACCGAAGGTGAGTAACTTTTTCGTCTCTGCCCAAAGCAATGACTTGCTTATCCAAGGTGCTCAAAACAGTCTGAAAAGAAAAAAGCAGGAGGATGCAGTACGCAACACTGAATAAATTGCATTGCACCAACTATAAATGATAGGGAGCATCAGACTTGTAATTTGGACCCATTACCAACCTTCTCAGTCTCCTGTAAAAATTGCATGTATTGATGCTCTAGTTGTGATCCAATGAAATCTCTCTTTATCCACTTGTATCAACTCTTGACCATGCCTTCCTGAAGCCAGTGATATGATCCAAGTGTTATCTGGCAGCAGAATGCCTGGCTTAGTTCTTCATGTCCAAATCTTCTGTGTGATGGAAGTGTCCTTATTGTTCCTACAGCTGATGATATCCTCACTGTGCAAGGTTTTGTTGGCAAAGTGTGTGCCTGTCTTGTACAGAAATTCTGCTTCAAAGACAACAATTTCTTTGTCGACATACTGCAAACAAGAACAGTTTTGCATGTTTCATCGTTTTGAGGTCTCACAAACTATTGACAGTGGCAGAAGAGATTAATAAATAAACAGAGGAGGAAATGCCATAATTCTGTTAAGGTATTCTTCTCCCCCACTGCTGCAGAACAAACAAAACTGACTGCACCGCTCTCTTCTATCACTGACCTTGTCTGCCTGTTAACTTCCACAGTGATTCTGGCTCGCCTTTGGTTTGCCTGAGAAATTCTGAGATCATTTAGGCGGCTAGAAAACAGTCCTGCCAGACACCAACATAACCGTATGTAGCTAAGGTCCTTCTCCTGGTCACTGGGCATGAAAGTTAGCTGTCTGTTTGCTGCTGTTGTTTCAAACATGGCAAGTTGTATGTACTCCAGAGCAGGCAAATAGTTTTGGTGTGTAGCCATCAAAAATGTTTTCGACAATGTCCGTTGTGTACTTTTTGCTGCTTTGTTTTGACATTTGCTTTTTAGGTCTCGCAGACCTGCTTTGCAGCGCGTACGCACTACTCGCTCTGCGAGGCTACTTGTAATCGGGATATTTTAGAAGTGGAGTTTAAGTCCCGCCTTTCCATTGGCTTGCCTCATCTTTCATGCTAAACGCTGGCTTTTCATTGTAAATGAAGCTTCTTAGTCCCTCCTTGTTACCGCCCTGTCTCCTTTTGGCCCGGCCCACCCGGACTGGATCTTTTACTTGCGGCGTTACACCGAGTCTTTTTAACTACTGGGTAAGCACTTTTTTTTTTTAGCATTTGGGAGCTGGGAGCTCTGCGGCAGGTACGGCCCAAGGAAAAGGCGCCTGCGGCCACCCCTAGGATGACCATGACTGTCGCTCTGTCACACTCAGGATTGCCATCCACGTTTGCAGGCGCTGACCCTCTCCCAGAACATATCCCCACCCTACAGCAGTGTATTTCAGAAGCAATACGGTGTTTCCTGCTGCTTTTGGTGTCTGCATGAAGTACCAATACCACACCTCCATCTCTGCCACACACAGCAGAAAGTCACCTCACCTCCCCCTGCAGAAGGTGTTGCTTTGCCACCCAGGCTCAAAACAAATTGCGCTCTGTTTTCTCAGGCTCCAGAATCAATTACACTCCCTGGCCGGCCCGTGTGGGTCTCCCTCCCGCGGATCTTGGAGGCGCTGCTCATCTCCACTTCAAGCATGGAACAGGCCCGGTAGCAAATCAGAGCAATATGAAGCGATCGGCTCCCGTCCGTCCACGGGGCGTAAACCAGGTCGACCCTTCAGGGCAGGGATGCACGCCGCTTTATTTTCCTTCCCATGGGCACACTTGTGTGTTCTTTACTGCCCTTCTGTTGACACTGTCTGTCTCAGGTTGTCACAAACTGTTTACTCTGTCCGTGACCCATTAAACGATTTCCCAGACTTTTAATCTCTGCACGGGTTTAAACCAGAAAATATGCGGCATGCGGTGTGTGCTAGTATTCCAACATATGGAACGCTCTCTAAAACAAGCCCCTTAAAGCGAACTTTAGAAAGAAAATAATCCATTCACCCGTCAACTCCTAACCGTTTCACTATGGTGCCACTAATATTTATATATATGCTCCCTTCAACGTCTTACATTGAAAAGAATATTTTCTGCCCTAAACACTCTACACAGAGCACAACTATCAATGACAACCGTTCTGCACTCAAGCATCGCATTTTAACATATAGAATCCGTATTTAGATAATCCATTTTTCTCAAAATATGAATTTGTAAGTAACGTAGTTCCTTGAAATCTTCCTGAATCACCCTTTTATTCATCCTACATTTCCTGTTTCCATATTCACTTTTGCCTTGTCTCCTGCATCACAGTCCCTTTTAAGTATGTGGAGTATAACGAAAAGAGAGATATGCTGTATAACTTTAAATGTTCAAGGCACTGTAGTAATGCCTGATTGGCACCTATAAAGTTGCACAAAGTCCCAAAATGATGACTAGCAGACATATTTGAAATACAGTAAAGCAATGGTGTCATCTAGCGGCAGCCAGGGCAAGGGACGAAACATGGTAAAAAAACTTTTAAGTTTTACTTTTAGATCGACCGTCGCATTTTAGAAACGCTTCCCCACGTCCGAGTGCTTTTACGTTCTATTATTAAAAGGGCCACTTACTTCAGAAAACATTTAAAGTGATGCGAATCATGGGCCATTTTTATTTCACTTTTGTTTAACCAATATTTATTTAATAGAGAACTTTCCTCCTCATCCCCACCCACCCACTCCCTTGTCTTGCACCTTGCTAACGTGAGGCGTGTGCTTCTACTAAATAGGCTATCCACAAACGGCCCATCTAAAAGAAAAAACAAGCACTTACAATGCAGCGGTTTCGCCTTTGCAAAAGTTAGAGCCATTGGCATTGTAAATGACAACATTTTTATTTATGTGTTGGTTTTGAAAACGGGTAAATAAATGGCATTGTCATTTACATTGCCAATAGCTTAATCTCTCGCAAATGTGAGACCTATTGTACCCTCCTGGACGAGCTCAGCAGACAGCAATTACTACCACACACACACACACACACCCAGAGCCACAGACACCCAGAGCCACACACACACACACAGAGCCACACACACACACATTTCTGAACTGTCCAGGCTTTCCAAACTAAGGGATGCCTTTTTTTGTTTCTTTAACACCAACTAATTAAAATTGAATACTGATATTCACAAAAATATATTTTTTCTGGGTGCTGGTAACCGCACAACCAAATTGTTTATATTTATACACAATCACTTTCCAGAATAAAATGGCAGCCTCCAAACTGGATACAAATAACAAGCTTTCGTATAAAACTTAAATTATGAAATAGATACAAGAACAAATTAAAATATATGGTATTTGGTGTGGAAACATAATGTAAGTTTAAAAAAATTTACAAAACAAGTAAAATAATATCCCAATATTGTAACCAGAAATAACATGCTAGATGTAAGTTAACTCCTACAATCTTCGTCCAGGTAGTGTTTGATAACAAGATACAGAATGTAATAGTGCAAGCCAAAATGCAACCCATATAACTCATACCAATTAGCGATATATATATATATATCTATATATATATATATATATATATATATATATATATATATATATATATATATAATATATATTCACTGAAAAAACCATAGGTTTCACACCAGTTATAGTTAGCTGGAAATTTTACTGACATAAAACCAATGAAATTCCACGTTATAGTTAGTTGGACTCACCATAACCTGCGCGTGTAATGCACTGCTGATGACATCACATATTACATCACTCATGACATGGTCAGTGACATCACTCATGACATCACTGATGACACCATCCAGTGAATGTGAGTCTTTCTGAAAAATAAATATGTTTTATATATGTTTATGTAAAGGTCGATTGAAGAATAAATGTTTAAATAAGTGTCTAAAAGGATATTTAAAAAAAAAAAATTAATTGGTTAACTGGCTTGTTAAGTGTATTTTAGTGAATACATATATTAGCGAGTAATGTTTAAATATTTAAATATATGTATCAGTGTTTCACTTTGTGTATAAGTGGCTGCATGGGTTGGTGAGTAGCTACATGTGTGTGTATATGGGTTATTAGATGTTTTTTTAGTATCAGTATGAGTGTCTGTATGGTTTGGTGGGGGTATTACTTAGCACATAGATGCATCAATGACTGACTTACTGTTTGTATGTGTTTTGAAGACAGCATATGTGCCGGACTGTATGGGTGGATGAGAGTGTATATATGTGTGTGTTAGTGAGTGAATGCCTGGCTCACTAGTGTCTTTATCAGTAACTACATATGTTTTAATCTCGTTTATGTGAGTATTGATATATATAAGTCAGTATATGTGAGAGTGAGAGATTGAAAGAGTTCCTGTTTAAATAAGTATGTGTTTCAATAAGTGATTGTTTAAGAGAGTAAGTATGTGTAAGTTTCCTTAGAAATAAAGTGGTAGTGTGTGTATATCTGTATATGTAAATAAGTGGATGTTTATTAGTTTATTTGCATGTGTGAGTATGTGTGTGAGTAACTTTTTGATGACTGTCGGTGTGTAACAGGATGTATAGGTGTATCACTACATATGATGAGTGAATATATGTATGAGTGACTATATAGAACTGTTGGTGAGTGAGTGAATGTGTATATAGATGGTGGAATTACTGAATTGGTTGCTGTAACTGGTATGGGTATCTCCACTTTTTTGAAAATGTTAGTTTCTATTTTTGAATATGTGTTTCAAGGGTTACTTTACAGTGAAAGGAGGTCTGTCACTCTGTCACAAGGACGGTGTCATCAGTGATGTCATGAGTGATGTCACTGACCATGTCATGAGTGATGTAATATGTGATGTCATCAGCAGTGCATTACACGCTCAAGTTATAGTGAGTCCAACTAACTATAATGTGGAATTTCATTGGTTTTATGTCAGTACAATTTCCAGCTAACTATAACTGGTGTGAAACCTATGTTTTTTTCAGTGAATTTAATAGGTTTTTCAAATGCTAATTCCTAACTGTAACTGGTGTGAAACCTATGGTTTTTTCAGTGAATTTCATAGGTTTATTAATAGCAAATTCCTAACTATAACTGGTGTGAAACCTATGGTTTTTTCAGTGAATTTCAAAGTTTTTTTTAATGCTAATTCCTAACTATAAGTCTCACTTTATAAGTAAGACTGTTACCGCTCTAGTTGTTCTTTAGAACACTTTGGTACAATCTGTCATTGGGCTATAGTTGGGCTACATCTGGCTGATATTTGGGCTACATTTGTATTTTTTTGTCTCTGGTGGCCATCTTTGGGCTACATTTGGGCTACATTTGGGCTACATTTGGGCTCTAACATATATATATAGCCCAATATATATTTTTTTTAAGTTAATTTTCTTAAAAACAACTGGAGCATATATCTGAGACATAGCAAAGGCACATCGGGCTACCAGTCCTTACAATTTTTCCCAATCTCTTTTTTTGTATGTATATATTTTTTTTTTGCCCTGGAGCGCTCCTGGTGCGCGCCCTGGAAAACGTAGTATTTTGAAGCGCCCCGGTGCGCGAACCGGGAAGCGTCCCGTTAGCGCCAATGTCGCGATCGAAAACAACATCGTGGCGCGTCGCGTAAGCGTGACGTATCGTGTAGCCGCGCGATGTGTCTTATGACGTGCTGCGTAAACGCACCCGGAAGCGCGGCACGGCGCAGCCCGGTGCGCGTAACGTAAGCGCGCCGGAGCGCGTAACGTAAGCGCCTCGGGTCATGTGACTTGAAAATAACACTTTTCATTGGTTCTCATCATTTTTTTTCTCCAAATAATGAATGCCCCCTCCTTTTTTCCTCATTCTTACTTTCTTCATTGAGAGAGCAAGAGCTATTTTTGAGCAAACAATGGCATCACTTGTTGCTGCAGCTGGTGCACCCCCACCACCAAGAAAAGAAGGTCCACCACCACAGTTTCTTGGAGGACAAGAAAAAGAGGAGGAGGAAGAGGAGGAGGATGAACAACCAAGGCGCTTCCTGCCTGAAGAACCAAGACAAAGGCACGTTAAAGTGCACTTTATTTGGCAATTCTTTTCTTTTCCTGAAGACCAGAAAAAGGTGAACGTCCCCAAAGTCACCCGTCTTATTTGTGACAAAGTTCTCTCCAGGGGCAATCCCAAAAAGAAATATTCTTTTGGTAATTTTACCATGATCCACCACATGGAGAGGTGGCATCTAAATAACTTAGCCCAGGCTGAAGTACAGGAACTTCGAAACAACCCACCCCCTGTGGCCAGCACTTCCTCTACTGTTCCCTCACTTTCTGGTCCTGAAGAACGCCAAATGGTGCCAAATATTCAGCAAAAATTTGGCAACCTCAAATTTGTTTGCATTTTCTGTGGCAAAACATTGTTATGGTGAACTTAGTGTCACCTTAATAAATAATGCTGTAGACAACCACCAATGCAGCAAGAAAAGAAAGCAGTAATTCTTTTCTTTTTTTTTTGCTCCTGTTGAGCCATTTCCAATTCCCTGTTTTTTGTTTGTTCCCTTAAAAAAAACCCAAAAAATATAAAATTGTTCAAAAATACAAAAATGTTCAGAAAAATAATTAAAAAAAATATAAAACAACAAAAAGAATTAAAAATAAGTTCTTTTCAGAGCTACCTCCCATCTATAAAATATTGCTAAAAATTTTAAACTCTGGCATTCTTTTTTCTCTTTTGTGCGCTTCCCGGTACGCTCCCCGGTGCGCGTGCCGGGCGCTCCCACCGCGACAATCTTAAAAAAAAAAAATGTTTTTGTCCCGCGGGGCCCTCTTATGCCCCCACATCAAACCTAGGGAGTCACCCCTTAAGGTCCTTTCCCCCTTTGTTTTGGCCACCTCTTGTGTCTCGATCCTACAGAGACACAAGATGGTGGACGCTCCGGACTGTTTCGAATGTTTACAGACACCCGAGAGCCAATCAGCTTTCTGTGCGCAAGTCGCGTAGCGCGCCCGGTGCGCGTACCGGGGCGCTGCCATAGATATATATATTTTTTTGAACCTAAATTACTCAAAATCCACTGGTGCACATATCTTGAGACATAGCAAAGGCACATCGGGCTACCAGTCCCTACAATTTTGCCAAGTTTGGTGGAAATCCATTCAGCCGTTCGGGCTAAAAGTGAAACCGACCGCCCTATGGAAATTAACATGGGGAAAACACGTTTTGGGACCCCCCCTTTTATCTCGGCCCCCGCTTGACGAATCCCCCCCACATTTTCAGGGAAGGAGCGGAGCGGGCCATTTTCTTGGAGAAATTCGCGAAGATTCGTCCACCGGCGCCAAAGATATTCCCAATAGAATGTTGCGGTGTTCCTATGGAAAGTAGATCCTAACTATAACTACCTACTGGCGACCGCCAGTAGGTTATATAGCCATGTCGTTAGACAAAACCTAAGGCACTGCAACGTAACATCACATGTGAGAATTGTTCATAATGCTCTTCATCGTGGCATTTGACTCGCCAGTGCTTAAAACTACAGGAAGGAATAGCATACATTTAAATAATGTCATTTAGGTCTGCATCTGCAACAAGAATTGCCTTACTAACCACTGTAATCATTGAAAACCGTTCAGACTCTAATAAATTACACAACATACGTTAGAGCAATTAATGTGACATGCAGATAAACCAACGTTGTGTTCTTTTGAAGGGGCTCTAAAAGATCAGATACAGGTAAGGAGTTTCGAAATTAAAACCGAAATGCAATACAATTTTAAATGGCAAATTTCAGATCCCAAGACCGCAATGCTGAAAACGACAACGGGTATAAGCAGCGTTCTATGCCGGGGAATGACGACAATATTACAAGGGTTAACTGGCCGTAAGGGAAGCATAAGTGCCCTACGGATGCAACACATACTGAAAGCGGACACTATACATTCCAAGCTAGATATTGCGGCATATGGTGGAAGTAGAGTGGGGCTGTGTGGACACATAAGGACACTGGAGTTCGGGTTTTTGATGGGAGGCAAAAACGGTGCACATGGGAAAGACTTCCGGACAACAGAAGGGTTCCGAAAGGCCAGAAGATACAATGAGGAGCAAAGGGTCGCAAAGAGACCGTGAAAAAGCAAAATGGCTTCAAGGAGCATGCAGTTTATGAAGAGTCAGAGAGCTCCCATAAAGGCCGCTTTGTTGATGTACAAGCACCCTAGATGAAATAATAGCAGGCCGCAACCAAACATGGTGTGAGCAACACTCCAATCAACAGCAGGAGGGGGGGGCAGGAACGGGCACACGGACAGCGTGAGGGGGGCGGGAACGGCCACACGGACAGCGGGAGGGGGGGCTGGAACGGGCACACGGACATCGGGAGGGGGGCGGGAACGGCCACACGGATAGCAGGAGGGGGGGCGGGAACGGGCACAAGGACAGCGGGGGAAAAAAAACCCCAAACACTCACCTGGACTTCTTCCGGCGGCGGACGGCCTGAAATGGGTGCCACAACGCTCCGGCATTTTCGAGATTCTGGGCGTGTTCTTGCTGTGGCGTCAAGATTAAATACCAAGATTTAAAAAAAGCAAGAAACGCCCCCGAATCGCGTCGTGATGGGGGAAAGAGTAACTGACACCCATCTCTTCCAATGGCTGGCCTCCATTTATGGAGCTAGCCAATGGAAGAGAGAGGCGGAACAAAGCCCCATACTATACATCAAATGATTTCGCCTGCGAGGCCGGGTCACCCCCTTGCCCCCTCACCTGCTCGCCTGCTGATCCTGCCTGCCGCCTCGCCTGCTGATCCTACCTGCCGCCTCGCCTGCTGTTCCTGTCTGCCGCACCGACTCCGTCGCCCCCCAGCACCCCCGAGCGGCCCAGCCACAGCTGAGCCGGCCGCTCGCCACTTTTTCCCGCCGCTGGCCCCCTGCGGCCCCGCCCACCACCGGCCCATTGGCCCAGCCGCTCGCCCAGCCCAGCAGACCCGCCCTCCCGTCCCCCTCTTAAGGGGAGAGCCTGGTAGCCGCGGGAGTGACCACTGTGCCTCTCGAGTCCGGGTCACCCCTTTGCCCCCTCACCTGCTCGCCTGCTGATCCTGCCTGCCGCCTTGCCTGCTGATCCTACCTGCTGCCTCGCCTGCTGTTCCTGTCTGCCGCCACCGACTCCGTCGCCCCCCTGCACCCCGAGCGGCCCAGCCACAGCTGAGCCGGCCGCTCGCCACTTTTTCCCGCCGCTGGCCCCCTGCGGCCCCGCCCACCACCGGCCCATTGGCCCAGCCGCTCGCCCAGCCCAGCAGACCCGCCCTCCCGTCCCCCTTCTTATGACGCCCCCTGAGCGACCGCGCAGCGGACGCGCGCAGCGGGAGCGCCGACTGAGCGCCGAAGGTGCGCCAAAGGTAAGCCTGTCTGCGCCCGTCCGCGTCCAGTGCCAGGACCCCTGGCCCCCGAGGACCCCAGCCCACCCGCCGGACGTACGACGCCGCCACCCTCAGCGCACTCAACACCGGCCGAATCCCGGGATGCTACCGAGCCACCCCGAGACGAACCCACGGACCCTTCAGCTGTCACGCCTGCAAGTTCTCCTGCATCCGGACCTGCCCCGCACCAGCACCCGCCAAGCCGATCACCAGCAGCAACCACCTCAAGTGCATCCTACTCAACACCTGCTCCGTCCACAGACACATCATCGAACTCTGGAACCTCCTCGACACCACAGATCCTGACGTCGCCTTCCTCACGGAAACCTGGATGAACGACTCCTCAGCGCCCGACATCGCCATACCAGAGGGCTACAAGATCACCCGAAGAGACCGAGGCAACCAGACGGGAGGAGGCATCGCCATCATCTACAGGGACACCATCCGCATCACGACCAACACCGACGACACCCTGACAACCGCCGAACACCTGCACTTCCAGATCCACACGGACCCCAGAACCACCCTCCGAGGCACCCTCATCTACCGACCGCCGGGACCACGCACACAATTCAGCGAAGACATCGCCGACTTCATCAGCCCGCACGCCCTCACATCCGCTGACTACATCCTCCTGGGGGACATCAACTTCCACCTGGAGAACAACAACGATCGCAACACCACCACCCTGCTTGACAACCTCGCCAACCTCGGACTCAAGCAGCTGGTGACCACCCCCACCCACCTCGCCGGACACACACTCGACAATGTCTTCTCATCCAGCAAGGACATCGTCTTCAGCCACGCCACCGGACTCCACTGGACGGACCACAGCTGCGTGCACTTCACTTTCAGAAGATCCACGATCCACCACCAACAGCAACAGGTTGCTCGAAGAAACTGGAACAAGATCACAGCAGACCAGCTCGCCGCATCCCTGAGCCAGCACCCTCCCGCCAGCTCAGCGAACCCTAGCCAGGCCGCCGACAACCTCACAAAGTGGATCAGCAACTGCGCAGACGACCTCGCCCCACTGAGGACCCCACCTAGCAGACCCGGCAGCAAGAAGGCCCCATGGTTCACCGACTAACTCAAGAGCTCCAAGAAGAACTGCCGAGCCCTCGAGAAAGCCTGGAGAAGGGAGCCAACACCGGACAACATGACCACCCTCAAGCTCGCCACCCGGAAGCACCATCAACTGATCCGCGCCACCAAGAAAACAGCATTCAAGGACCGGCTGGAGGACAACGCACACAACTGCAAGGAACTTTTCAACATCGTGAAAGAGCTCTCCAACCCCAACGCCGGAAACAACGACATCACCCCGTCGCAAGACCTCTGCAACTCCCTCGCCTTCTACTTCCACAACAAGATCGTGGACATAAACAACAGCTTCAGCCCACAAACAACGCTCCCAACGACCGCACCAACGCCCCCCACCACCACCCTCAGCGCCTGGACCCAGATCAACACAGAAGACACCATCCGCACGATGAACTCTATCCACTCCGGATCCCCGACCGACCCGTGCCCCCACCACGTCTTCAACAAGGCCGACGCTGTCATCGCACCCCACCTGCACGACATCATCAACTCCTCCTTCGACACCGCCACCTTCCCTGAGAGCTGGAAGCACGCCGAACTCAGCGCTCTACTAAAGAAACCAACAGCGGACCCCACCAAACTCAAGAATTACCGCCCCATCTCGCTCCTCCCGTTCCCAGCCAAAGTCATCGAGAAGACCGTCAACAAGCAGCTGGCCGCCTTCCTCGAGACGAATGGATCCCTCGACCCCTCACAGTCTGGCTTCCGAGCCAACCACAGCACCGAGACCGCCCTCATCGCTGCCACCGATGACATCCGAGCCCTGCTGGACAACGTTGAAACAGCGGCCCTCATCCTCCTAGACCTCTCCGCGGCGTTCGACACTGTCTGCCACTGCACCCTAGTGCAGCGCCTCAGCAACACCGGAATCCAGGAGAAGGCACTGGAGTGGATCATCTCCTTCCTCGCTGGAAGGACACAGAGAGTCCGCCTACCACCGTTCAGATCTGCAGCCACGGAAGTCATCTGCGGCGTTCCTCAGGGCTCCTCGCTCAGCCCCACCTTCTTAAACGTCTACATGAGCCCCCTTGCGGCCATCGCACGCCAACACAACCTCAACATCATCTCCTACGCCGACGACACCCAGCTGATCCTCTCCCTGACCAACGACCCCGCCGCCGCCAGAACCAACCTCCACGAAGGGATGAAAGACGTAGCCGAGTGGATGACGACCAGCCGCCTGAAACTGAACTCAGACAAGACGGAAGTCCTCATCCTGGGCTCCTCGCCCTCCGCCTGGGACGACTCCTGGTAGCCCCCCGCCCTGGGCACCGCACCAAAACCGACAGACCACGCACGCAACCTGGGCTTCACCCTGGACTCCTCCCTCTCCATGACCAGACAAGTCAACGCTGTCTCGGCGTCCTGTTTTAACATCCTGCGCATGCTACGGAAGATCTTCCGGTGGATCCCCACCGAGACCAGGAAGACGGTCATCCAGGCCCTCGTCACCAGCTGACTGGACTACGGCAACGCCCTCTACGCCGGAACCACCGCCAAGCTCCAGAAGAGACTCCAGTGGATCCAGAACGCCTCAGCCAGACTCATCCTCGACATCCCCCGGAGCAGCCACATCTCCGGACATCTGAGAGACCTGCACTGGCTCCCCGTCAACAAGAGAATCACCTTCCGTCTCCTCACCCACGCACACAAAGCCCTACACGACCAAGGCCCGAGCTACCTCAACAACCGCCTCAACTTCTACGCTCCCAAACGCCACCTCCGATCGACCAACCACGCCCTCGCCGCCGTCCCCCGCATCCGAAGAGAGACAACAGGAGGAAGGTCCTTCTCCTACCTGGCCGCCAAGACCTGGAACACCCTCCCGACCGACCTTCGCCTGACCCAAGACCACCTCTCCTTCAGGAAGAAACTCAAGACCTGGCTGTTCGAGCAGTAGCAGCCCCCCCCCAAGCGCCTTGAGACCCTCCGGGTAAGTAGTGCGCTCTATAAATGCCTTGATTGATTGATTGATTGCTGCGCAGTGCTACGGCCAGGCGAAACCTAAAAAGGTGACCTGGGTCTCACCGTGGGAGGCTCAGCGCCCTCACTCCAGTCACTATATATGCACGGCCCATGCGACCACAACTCCTGCTTTTTCCAGGGCTGACCCTTTCCAAAGACAGCATCCGGGTCAAACTCGTTATTCTCAATCTCTTGAATTGATAATTTTTGTGGGAGGCCCTTTTTGCTCACATGTTTTCTGGTTGACTACCTTATAGCAGTGACAGCTGTGAATACATATACGCCTCATTGTCTTACTTGATTCTAGTCCGTTGCTAACTGGTTCTGAGAGCCCATAGACCAGGGAGACAGGAAACTGAGGGAAGTAAACTAACTATTAGATTTTGTAGACATTCTGGAGAAGATGAACTGCACGGGCAGCCTGGAAAAACATTATTCGAATCAGGTAGTGAGCTCTGCTCCTATGAATCCTTCGAAATCTATGCACCCCAGCGCTGTGCCCTGTGCCAAAACCCAACCTGCCGTCTTTGAGGCTGCCTATCTTTGACAAACTATATGTTATATCCTAGTCGGAAAGCCCATCACTTTTTTTAGGTTGAGCCTGGGCAGCGCATGCGCTGCTCGAATGTATGATTAAACAACTACCCCTTAAATATCGAATGTCTAAACCACGAAGGCTAAACAACGACCAAAGCCAAACAACTGTGTACTGAACCACGACTTACTTAAACACGAAAATTAATCTATTGACATATACTCTGAATCTACCACTACTTTCAAAACAACGTATTTTTGAAACATGATCCAAAAAATGCTAATAATTTAAACAACACTTCTTTTAAAAATTTTTTTTTATAAATTATCTTGTGCCTCTACTGTTCCAGACTGTCCCAGGGAGTTAAGCTGAAGTAATGTATTGCTGCAAATCAGCCCATATCAAAGAAAACTAAGTAATGCTTATGCCACGACTATTGCTAATTGTGTTGCCTCTTTCCGAGATTTCTTATCTTGGGAATTGGGTTATTACTTCCGCTGGTCACTATAATTGATATTTGTTAATTGTGTGCTGTCAAAATAAGTGAGATTTTTTATTATTAACCGTGCCGTTTCAAGTTACATCCAGCAACGAGATGTCAGTATTCCCAAAATTACTGTACAAGTACTGTTCATTTACATCTAGTAACATCTGCTTTTAATTAGTCCAGGTAAATTGTTTGCAGTAAGTAGTGGATTTAAATTCAAGTTATTGAAAACTGGACATACTTTTAAACCTCCTACCCTTATCACATACTTTAAATAAATACCGATGGATCATTAATTTTCAACTGTAGTGCTTGCTTTTATAAAGATGTTCTTATTTTAGTAAACATGATATTGTTTTCATTCTTTAATTAAACCAATTATACTATTATGATCTTTTGAAACCATTTACCATATTTCTGTACTTATAAATACACTTACCTCTGAAAATTCGTTGTAAATGAAGTAGTGGTTAAGGAGGTCGTGGTTCAGGTACAGGTCGTTGTTTAGGATTCGTTGTTCAGCTCACTCGTTGTTAGAATCGTTATTAAGGTCATTTCCCGCGCTGCTCTGGAGGCATGCTGTAGTCGAATATGGACTTTAAGCTCCGCCCACTCTCTACCCATATTTTTCATTGGCTTGTGCCATTGTCCTTTGTAAATGCTGGCTTCTGATTCATTAAAAGGCTTGCTAGCCCCTCCTTAGTACCGCCTTGTCTTCATTTGTAACCTCCCTTGAGGACTGGCCCTTTTACTTTTGTTGTTACAGGGTATGTCTTATTTAGTTTGTAAGCACTATTTTTTTTAATGAGTTTCTCCTGCTGCATGCACAACATGCTTTCCTGCAACATTCAGCGCGCCTTGCATGCTATCACTTTCCAAGCAGTCCGGGACAATGGCTGCCGCTTCTTGAATAGGTCTCGCATTTACAAGAGTTTGAGAGATTGACATTGTAAATAACGACCCCTTTTATTTGCGTTTCTTTTTTTAAAAGTTTATAATATTTATTCAAACTATCTTGCTCTGAAATGTAGTACACATGCCGCAATTAGAAAACAAAAGCATAATAAAAAACCTGTTAGCATGGTTAATAATACATATGAAATGAAAAGCCCTGTCATCGCAGAGTGCCCTAATCCCCCTCCCCTGCTACTAAAGCTAAATGATTATATGAAAGAACTCTGGGATTACCTGAGCCCCTGTACCTCAGCTTACACAGATGGACCTTTTATTTGTGTGTTAATTATCAAAACAGATAAATAAAAGGCATTGTCATTTACAATGCCAATACTTTAAACTCTCGCAAATGCAAAACCTATTTCATTGCAAATGCTTGCTAATCTTCCCAACACTGTGAAGAGCAGGTGATGTGACAAGCCCTAGGAGTAAATGTGTGCCCCTTAGACCTTCTGCTTTCTACAGACAACCCACCCTCACGGCGGTCTTTCTACTTATTTAGCCAGGATTAGTACATGTTACTGTGAATAAAACCTGATAAAACTCAGAGAACTATAAAAAAGAAAAGAAAAAAGTTAACAAAAGTACATAAAAACTTAAATACAATTCCAGAAAGAAAAAAATTAAAGTTTTCGTGAAATTTAAAAAAGATATTGAAGGAAAACAAAGCTAAAGAGATTAGGCTTGCAGTTGTTGGTTTTCTGTTTATACCATGACCAAAATGAGGAAACCGGAGCATAGGGGGGGAACAGATAGAGCACAGATTAATGTAGACATGAACAGTAGGAGGTTAAAAAAAGGGATTCTAAAGGGACAAAGACAAGAGGTGCAGGGGAGAAAAAGAAGCAATCGAGATGGACACATTGGGTGAGCAAAATGGGTGTTAAAGAAACATAAGAGGGAGAGCAATGGATGTTCTAAATGCCCCACCAAGTAACTCCATACAGTGGGGGAGTAGGAAAATGAAGAAATTTCGGGCTTAACCCTAGGCAAACAATTAATAAAATGAAGAGTACAAAAGAGAGAAATGGTGGTGTTTTTTTAGAAGAGGCTGAAAATGGAGGGAGGAGTAGAAATCCCATAAGTAGATATTTCATTATTACAACCAATAGAAGTAACAACTTGAAAAAAAATATTTAAAAATGAAAGCATTCTTCGGGTTGGTTTTGTGAACCTAGGGAATGGGAATGGAAATGGAAATGGATGTAAATTTGTAGAGCGCGAATTGCTGCTTGGGGGCTTCCAAGCGCTAAAAGATAACAAAGGCGACCTCTGTTTATAAATTTGTGAGAAACCCATTTCATTAAGTTGATTTTTTTCTAGAGATCGCATCGATTAATAGTTTTCTAATGGAAAAATAAAGGTTACAACATATGGAGGTGAGACAGATCTGTGCGTTTCATCTCAACTTTCATAATGCATTTTTTAAAAGCTGTGGCAGAAAGTCCTCTATTTGCCTCTTTTACCAAAACAGCCACCCATTAATTTCAAAGAAGGCTTACCCTAAGAATTAGCAGAACAAGAGCCTAGGCAGGGCATGCATGATTAACTGAGGTGACATATCACAAGTATAATATACAGTTCACTGCAATTAATAATTTCCACTTTTTATCCTATTGTTCTCTTGCCCATTACACATTTGCGCAGCTCAACCACAGTATCTATCACAACCTGTCATTTTTTACCACTCCTTTCTTTTCTGGGTAAGCTGCATGCCTGTTAGCCTTATACCAATTTTTGTCATCTTCACTTTTCCTGGTCTTTCTTTATCAGCATGCCTTGTCTGAGCTGTTTCTCTAGGTCGTTCAAGATGACTTTTCTATACAATGGCTTTTGTGTGTCCATCACTGTCTGAGCGTGTCTCTTCTGTTTGTCTCATTCCTCTCCCTGTCCTTTTGTCTCTTCTCTGTTGATTATTTGTTAGACTTCCCCTCATCCTTGTTTTTTTCCTTGGATGACAGGATGATGAGCACATTATTCTGGAGCCAGGAGACCTTTTTCCTCCATTCTCTCCCCCACCATCTCCAAGAGGGGAAATGAAGAAGGGTCCTGAAACTCCCCAGCAGCATCGACTCTTCCAAGTCCTGAAGACACCCATCCTCGACAGTGTCAGGTAGTGATATGTTGATCACATGCACAATGTGCAGGTAGCAATAAGATGGCAATGAGGTGTGTCGCCATTAATCATACAGCATCATGGCCTTATGGGTAATGAGGTGGGGGAATTTCTATCATCACAGTACGGCTTTATGGGCACACAAGGAAGTCATCCTCAGATTTCTCTTAACAAGGGGAGGAAGAAACCTTGACAGTCAATGGACAGTCAATGGACTGATTTCTTCAGTGAGTCAAGCAGTATTGTACCTCATACCCAAACGGGACAGGTTGACATCAGTAGTCATAAAACCAGATTGCCAGAATAGCATGCAGAGAAAATATCCTTTCAGTGACCATTTGCGGGATCCCAGACTAGAAATTTTTACTGAACATTTTAGGCATCAATTGGAATTTATCCCACTGAACTACATTGAAAAACGTTATTAATGGCAGAAAATTGCTGTTCAATTGATACACCATAAACAAACCGTTTCACTGAGGCCTTGTGTTCTCAAACACCATACCACCATTACAAAATAAGTAATATGGTAGACAGTGTTATGTCTTAAAAACATTTGTGAGCATTTCTGCCAAAGTATGGAGAGAATTACAGCTGCCCTACAAGCTGTCTTGCTGTATTCGCAGTCTTCTTTCCTCTTCTTTTCTCACTCTACTCTAGAAGCTTGGGGTCAGCATTTTGAGAATACCAGTGAGCTATTGAAGAGGAGAATAAAGCAAGTTTATCAGTGCTGCGCACTGCTTCATTTCATTCTGGCAGATATTGGATTACACAATTTGAACTTCATAGATGCATGTGAGATACTGAAGAGTTTCATTGTTCCTTGAAATCCATGAAGTACTCCTTCACAACTGGCCTGTGAATGCCTACTCTTTAGGCAGGGCAGGCAAGAGATTCTCCAAATTAAATCTTCATGTAACATTTTTTTTAGTTCTTCAAATCTCAGGCAGTGCAAACAATCTGTTGTAGGCTTACAGTTGGTCTAGAGCCAGCCCATTGGTTACCATTTGTTGGCTTTAATTTGACTCTTATTTGCTTACTTCTTATTCATGCCTTCCTGTTCTTTTGTTTTTCCCTCTTCCCTGAGCATAGCCTCCTTACGAATCTTTTGGTTGGTTGACTTGTAAACTTTCACTGCTCACATTTAAGAAACAACTTTTTCTTTTTCCTTCAGCTCTATGGGAGAGTGCATGTGTTTGCTAGTTCCCTCCCACATGTGCTGCTTCGCCTCTCAAATAACCCTCTCTCTCTGTGTTGCTCCCCACACATCTCAACTTGTCTGCAAAAGCACAGCAACAGGGATATTTTATCTGGGGTCCAGCTGGAAAGAAGATTTTAAAGGGAGTTTTTTGTTTTGTCTCCTGCATTCCTCTTTTTGTGTGAAAGCACAAGCTTTTACACTCAAAAGCTTTTGTTAGAAATGGGGTCTCCAGTTGGCAGATGTATGTTACCTGTCTAGGTAGGCACCCACACTCTAGTTAGGGTAAGTGTATTATATACCAAAGTTTAGCTATGCTCACCCTCTGGTGGCTTAGCACAGAGCAGTCAGGCTAAACTAAAGAGGCAATGTGCAAAGTATTTATACACACAGCACAAACCACACTCCATACACACACTTTATCTGAGTTAAACAAGACTAATATGACAGAAATCCAACACACACGTCAAGATATGAATTTTCAAAGATTAAATCAAAATTCAGTGCTCTAACTGGTGCTATCTGTTCGCACTTGACCAGACAAAAATCCAAAAGTTCAGTCCTACTGCGATGGAGCACGGTCTGGGTATAGGAATCACGCAGACTCCCTTACAGTAACTTGAATGCATCGGAAATCAAAGATGATGTGTCACGCGGAGGAGGTGAAGCATCACGGATGCAGATGACGTCTGTTCCTTAGGGCAGTGGAGTGTCGTCAAAGCTTTGCTGATCTGGGACAATGTGTTACGCATTGGAAGTGATGCGTCTGTTGCTGTGCGAGTCCTTAGTTACTTAATGTGATGCAGTGTTGATAATGCATCTGTGAGAACACAGAGCATAGATTCTTCGGTGTCGGAATTGACCCTCCGGAGAAAAGGCGATGCATTGATCGAGATTCACGCAGAGTTGAGACGGTGCATTATGGACATTAATGGTGCGTTGTCGAGACTCGCGCTGCGGTGGTTCTTCAGAGGCGCTGCAGTAAAGTCAGGGCTGCGTTGAAGTCAAAGTCATTGCATCACACACTCATTGAAAGGTTTCTATGGCTTCGGTGCAAGCAGAAGCGATGCGTCTGTTGTGCAAGGATGTGCCGGTTCCGAATTGAAGCTTTGGAGTCTATGCGTTGGTTTTTTGGTTGCAGCACCAAATCCACCTTCAAGGACCGAGGACTGGGTTTGGCACCACTTGGCAGATCAGGACTCAGCAGAAGAGCCCAGATGTTGGTAGCAAGATGGAAGTGAAGACTTTGATGTCCCTGAGACTTCCGCAACAGGAGGCAAGCTCAGTCAACCCCTTGGAGAACCTTAGAAAGCAGGATGTAAAGAGCAAAGTCCAGTCCTCTTACTCCCAGGCGAGAAGTAGCAGGCAGTGTCACATGGCTAGGTTAGGCCCGGGAAGAAACACTGCCATTTTTTATGTAAATGTTTCTAAAGTTGCCTTCTTTTTTCCACATGCTAACTTTTTTTTTTTTTGGACACGTTTATTTACGTTTACCACATTACACAGCTTCTGGCCTACAACCTCTGGGGCCGGCTGCCATCGTACTTTAGGTATTTCAGTCGATTTAGTACACAGCCCAGTAGCCGCCATCCCGGGGGCGCGGCGGCATCTCACTGTCACCCTTACGGGCGTGTCATTATCTCAATGCGAATTATAGAGGTCTAGTTTTATATTTTATAACGTTAAACAATAAAACCAACAAGAAGTTACCACATTCGGTCTATATTCTTCTAGAAACTGGTATGACTCCCCTACTTCGGTCTTAAATATCACGTATCTGTTTTATTAACGCAAGTCCAGGGCCCTGCAGTTCGCTGTTGTCCCTTCTTCTATGGTAGGTTACTACCCCGCTACCATCAATGCAACGGTCATGCCTCCCATCTTCCCCCCCCTCCTTACTTCTAGTGCCATGCCCAAGTTGGGTTCCTACTTCTACCTCCCCCTTCATTCTTACTAGTCATCTTCATCTTCCTCGTCTGATGTCAGTGCGTCTTCCTCTTCCAGTGATTCACATATATCCCCCCTGAACGTGTTCCATATCTTGTTCCACTTGCGCGGGCATGCTCTAATGGTGTAGATTGTTCTTTCTATTTGTTCTTTCTATTATCATGACCCTGTCCATGTTTGTGCACCATTGTGTTAGTGTTGGGGTGTTTGCCGCACCCCATTTCTGCGCTATGTCTCGTTTGGCGACTATCATACCTATCGTGGACCATTGTTGTCCGTGTCTGCTGCGGTCTGTGGGCTCCCATACATTAAGTAGGCATTTCCGTGGTTTGGGGGTCAGGGACATTCCTAATGTTTGTGATATAGTACGCATAACCTGTCTCCAGAACTCCTGGATGCGGGGGCAGTCCCATATGGTGTGAAACAGTGTCCCCTCCTCTCCCTCGCAGACAATACGGATGTTGTATTCTCTGTATTGTGTACAGCATTGTGCATGTATAGTATACCCTATGTAAGATTTTTAGTTGTACGAGTCGGAATTTCGCCGATATGCCCACTTCTTTGGGGGCTGCCAACGCTTCGTTCCATTCGGACTCGTCTAGTTCCCCTACATCCTCCACCCATTTAGCTTTCAGTGTTATCGTCGGGTCCAGTAAATTATTCATCAGTTTGCGATATGTGAGGGATGTCGCTCGCTCCTGCATAAAGTCTGTGAGTAGTCGGTCCTCCATGGGTGACGCCTCCGGGATTTTCGTGCCATTGGGAATGGCGGTTAGTAGGGCATGTCTCACCTGTATATATCTATACAGTTCCGTGGGCCCCAGCTCATATTGCTGTCGCAGCTGATCGAAGGGGATCACTGTATCTTTGTCCCACAAGTCGCCCACTGTGGACAGACCTATATTATCCCACAACGTGAAACCCTTACTACTCCTCAGGTTACCCAGGGCCTTCGTGTCCCACAGTGGGGTAAGTTTCGTGATTTTCCCTTTCCACCCCAGCTTTGCTTTAGCTTTATGCCATAATGACGCAGTAAGCTTTGTGGGTCCTGTGAGTGAGCGTACTTTCTTCTGATCTTAGAGTGGGGTCAGGATATTGTTGGTACCTAATTGTATTCTGTCCGCCCTATAGGCAGGGACTTCCTGAGGTACGTGTTAATGGATTTCAATTGGGCGGCCCAGTAGTAGAGTTGCAGATTCGGTAAAGCAATCCCTCCATCACACCATCCTCTATGCAGTTTGGCCTGTGCAATCCGTGCTGGGCGGTTGTTCCACATGAGGCCGGCTATTAATGCTGACCCCCTCCCAAAGTATCGTGTATCGACCGGGTACGGTGTATTTTCTAGGATATACAGAAATCGGAGCAGGAACATCATCTTGTAGAGTGCTGCTCTACCCAGCATCGTCAGTGGCAGCGCCACCCAGAATTTAACGTCTTGTTTCAGGCGTTCAAATGGCGGTGATAGGTTCTTTTGAAAGAATTCTGCTGGATCTTTCGTGACATGGACCCCCAGGTATCGGAAGGAGGATCCCGCCATTTTGAGAGGACAGGTTTCGCACAACATGGGGGTTGGGCCCTGTAGCACATATATTTCTGACTTGCTCCAGTTTAAAGTATACCCCGATACTTTACCCTGCTCATCACATAGCATCAATAGTGCTGGTATACCCCGCTCCGGATCAGTCAGGTACACCAGCATGTCATCTGCGTACAGTGACAGGTGGTTCTCCCATCCCTCTGTCCATGCAATTCCTTTCAGTAGTGGGGTGGAGCGTATTTGTGTCGCTAATGGTTCCAACGCGATTGCGAAAAGGTATGTCGATAGTGGGCAGCCTTGACGGGTACCTCGCCCTAGGAGGAATGTTCGAGAGATATGGCCATTTGCTACTACCTGTGCTACTGGCTCAGTGTATAACAGACGGATCCAGGCCACACATTTCGGCCCGATACCCATACGTTCCAGGACTTCGAACAGGTATGGCCACTCCACCATATCGAACGCCATTTTAGCGTCAAGTGCCAATATTACCGCCTTTTCCGACAATGTGTCTGCTCTAGCTAGTACGTTATGCACCCTCCGTAAGTTGAGGGCGCTATTCCTATGTGGCATAAAGCCTGATTGATCTGGGTGTATAAGGTGAGGTAGGTAGGCCATTAATCGGGTGGCAAGGAGTTTAGCTAATATTTTAATCTCGGCGTTGGGAAGGGAGATATGGCGATACGACGCACACTCTCCCGGCTCCTTTCCAGGTTTGGGGATTGTCACGATGGTTGCCACCCTCTGGTCCACTGGAAGTTTGGCCTTTTCTAAGCTATCAAGTTTTCAAGTCAAGAAATACTTTATTCGGTTCAATATTCAAAAACCATAAAACTACAAGACATACATAGAAAGCTATCTTTAAACATAGCCAACAGAGGTCCACTAAGTCTTTCCGTCGCTGTCTGGTACCATTCTATCGGAATACCATTTGGCCCGGACGCCTTTCCCGGCTTGATGTTGTGAATCGCCCTTTGGATTTCCTCCACCGTGATATCAACCTCTAATTCAGCCCCCTCTTCCGGTGCGAGCGTTTGTAGGGGGATGTTCTCCAGTGTTGTTCTCACCAATTCTGCTGTTACAATAGTTTCCGGTGTATACACTACCTCAAAATAGTCCGCTAACGTCTCCACTATCTCCTCAGGGCTCGTGTGTACCTTCCCTTGTTTGTCGCGAATGTGTTGTATCCCCCTAGTGCTACCTCCCCTCTTGTCTAGCCAGGCCAACATTTTCCCTGCCTTGTCCCCTATGTCGTATATATTCTGTGGGCTGTGTCTGTTATCTGAGACACTGTTTGCAGCTTAATGTGTTCCCTAAGGAGCTGTTGTTTTAGGAGCAAGGTCTGGGATGTATCTGGTGTGGGATTCACCTCATGCGCCACTGTTGCTGTGTGTAGTGCCAGTTCCAATTCAGACAGTTCACATTGCTTCTCTCTCCTATGCCCCGTGATGGAAGCTATAGCCTGGCCTCGTAACACCGTCTTGTAAGCTTCCCATAGGGTAGTTGGTGACTGGACTGACTCAGTGTTTTCCACAAAATAGTGTGATGTTGTTGTTTTGAGTGTTTTGCGTATCTTGGGTATCTTGAGGTATGATGCATGTATTGGATATAATCTCCTACGTTTCCTTTCCTGCGTGGACAGTGTGAGTGTGACCGGGGAGTGGTCCGATATCCCTCTAGGGTGTATATCTACAGTGTCAACCTGCAATAATCCATCACCCAGCGCCATGAAGTAATCTATTTGTGTCAGGCTATTGTGCACCGTAGAGTGGTAGGTGTACTGCCTCGCGGCAGGGTGCGTGTGGCGCCATATATCGATCAGTCCCATTGCAGTCATAAATCTCTGCATCTGAGAGGGGTTCCCTGTTTGTGGCAACACCGGGAGTCTATCTGTAAGGGGATCTATCACTGCGTTGAAGTCCCCTCCGATTATAATATCTCCCTCAGGTAGTTCTAGCAGGAACTTTCCTAACGCTGGAAGTATGATCGAGTGTAATGCCGGGGGGACATATACCGATACCACGTTCAGGAGTTTCCCCTCCCATTGGCCCTGAAGTGCTGCGAAACAACCTTGTGTATCTACCTTAGTACTTAGTGGGATGAATTGTGCTGACTTTTTTAACAGAATGCCCGTGCCCATTGTGCCCGTGGAAAACTCAGAATGCGCCACCATTTTGTATACCTTTCTGTCAAGTGCCTTCGTCGCAGTCCCTGTGAGGTATGTCTCCTGGAGGAGTACCAATGCCGGCCCCTGCCTTTTCACCGCATTCAACACCAACCCTCTTTTTATCTTGTCTCCCAACCCTCTCACATTCCATGACATGAGCCGAAGAGGCACCACTTGGGATCGCTGCGACCCCTCCTCAGCTACCTGCCCTTGTGCGTCTTGCATTATTTATCTTGTAAGGTTGGTAGTGTTGCTCGGATCCCATTTTCGGGGTGTGTCCGCCCAGTGTC
The DNA here is from genome assembly GCF_964263255.1 of Lissotriton vulgaris. Taxonomy (NCBI): domain Eukaryota; kingdom Metazoa; phylum Chordata; class Amphibia; order Caudata; family Salamandridae; genus Lissotriton; species Lissotriton vulgaris. The sequence continues at coordinate 614,334,093 of NC_141695.1, read as the reverse complement.
TGTCCTAGTTTGCTCGCATGTTCTGGTACGTAGCTAGACCTTGCTTGTGGAACTTCAATAACTTGTAAACAACCCCGTCCCTCCTCCCCCCTCCCTGCCTCCCTGCTTAACGGGCATGCAACCGCCCGCCCGCCTCCCCAACATAGCAGAGTGCTTGATCCATCCCCTTTAACAGTTTACTTGCGCGCTGGGTGGAGAATCCTCCGGAGCAGGCGACATCCCTGCCCTCTTTTGAGCGCCCCAGGCCAGTGTCCAGGTGCGTCCTTCCAGCAGAGACTGTTTCACGGGCAAAAGTTTTTTTGGGGGCGTACACCATGGAGTCAGCATTCCACCCCTCCAGCAGCCCCTTGGCTTTCCAGCGTTGGTGATCTATTCCCCCCTCCCCTCTTCCAGATGATTGTGACCCTGGGAGTCCATCGTCTCGGTGGTTCCGGTCTTGTCTCTTTGTGCGATGCGGTTGGCCTGTGGGTCTCCAGCCCTCCAACCAGTCTTGTGCAATCTCCGGTGTTTCAAAAAAACAGACCTTGTCCTCTGCCACCACTCGAAGACGTGCTGGGGAAAGCATGGAGTAGGGCACTTCCTTCGCCCTTAAAGCCTTCTTGACGTCTAGGAAAGTTTTCCTCCTGCGCGCCACCTCAGCAGTGTAATCTGGGAAGAAGGCGACAGTTGAGTTCTGAATGCGGATGGGCGGAGATACCCTTGCCGCCTGCAAGATGGCATCCCGGTCGCGGAAAATGAAAAGTCTCGCTAGGATAGGCCTCGGGGACGCCCCCGGCTTTGGCTTCCCACCGGGCACTCTGTGGGCCCTTTCCACCGAAAAGAAGTGTGAGAGGCCCTTGGGTTGTAGGTGTGTTTGGATCAGTTTCTCTACATATAGGTCCATTGCCCCTTTTCCTTCAGATTCCGGAACCCCTAGTATTCGAAACGTCCTTCCTGGTCATCCATCTTGTCTCTGAGGGATTTGTTTTCGGCCGCCATCTTCTCCATTGCCACTTGTAGTTCTGAGACGTCTTCCACCAGGGATTTCGTAACCACCTCCACTTGTTTCACTCTTTCGTTCATTTTTTGGAGGTCTGCTCTAATAAGAGTTACTTCAGTAGCAGTAGATCCCACCGTGGTCTGCACCTGCGCTAGGGCACGCATTACATCCTCCAGCGTCGTCTTTTTCGTCCCGTCTCCTTCTTGGGCTTTCCCCGTGGAATTACGAGAGTTCACCTGGGGTGAAGTGTTCTTGTCGTAGGCGAATTTGTCTAATCCCGCCTGCGTGGAGTTGTGTTTGGGACCTCTGCCCGCCATGGTCTTTCTCGTGTCCGCCTCAATCCTGCGTCGTGAGATCACTAACTTCGGGGTCTGGCTGCCAGTTGCGGGTTCTTTGTCTCGACCGCAGCCTCCGAGGTTCCAGGTGTCCGCTACTCTCCAGTGTTCAGTGTAGGCTAGATCTTCTTTACGGGCGCTATTCAGGCTCCCTACGTGCCTCTTGTTTCCGGTGGTGCGTGTGCTTGGCGGCGTCCCTTTCCCTAACGTTTTTCTCACTGCCTCTTAGGTGTGGTAGGGGGGTTTGTGATGTCCCTCCGGTACGTCTTAGTGAGGCAGTGTCTCCCTGGCACCAAGTTTGCTTATCGGTTCCTGCATCCGCTTCGTGTCGCTTCTTCCCCAGCTCCCCCTGCAGCACAATCTGTTACCGGCTGGATGTACTGCTCATAGTTACTGATGTCCTCGTGGGTATGGACCAACGACGTTTCTGGGGTTCAGTGGGGGAGTAGACCAAGTGATTGTCCGGATGTAATGTTGGCGGTGTGTGTCGGGACCAGTCGGCCTTTTACCCCGGCAGACCCTGGCCTTCAAGTCTCGCCAGGGGGTCTCTGTTCGTGCTGCTGTCTTGCCACCCTGTCACGGGTTCCAGTGTGCTCGTCTGGTGGGGCCGTAGCGCCGTATTTCTTTGTCACCGGAACTCTGCCTGCCTAGCGCGCAGATCGCATCCCACACTCACCAGTCACCTGGGTCTCGCGGGCGTCTCTGCTGTTGTCTGTATCATCTATCGGCCCTTGGTGCAGTGTTGTTCCTCCCGTTGTGACATTTGTTGCCTCCGGTAGCGCCGCCACTACCTCCGTCTTCAGTGGCACTCTCAGTTTCGGTTTGTCGGGCCACTTCCTGTGCCTGAGTCCCGCCGCCTCCTCTCTTCCGCCCGGGTCACTGTTTCAGGCCAGTCCACTGCTTTCTCCCTCGCGCAGGCCTCGCCGCCCCGGATCTCTTCGCCTCAGTTCTAGATGACCGCCGGCTTCCGAAATGTCTCTGCGGGGTCCCGCCCGGTCCTAGACCCGGTCAGCCCCACTGGAGTATGATTGTGGGCGGATTAATGTATCGGATTTGTGGGGGATATCGCCTCGCTCCCGGAGCTCCTTCGCTAAGCTGCCGCCATGTTCGGCTGCTAGCCACGCCCCCTCAACATGCTAACTTTTGACACACATTTGCGTACGTGACAGTGTAGTATTAGTTTCTCTGAATCCGTGTTGCTTACAATTCTACATCGTTAGTACACTATCAAGACACCTTGAACATTTCGTACAAAGCCTGAACATACATTATGCAAATGTTTTTTTTTTTTATTAATCTATAAGGGGATGGTACTATTACAGAGACAATAAACAATGTCCGCTCGGCTGAAAACCCGACATGGCAGCATGAATGCTGTTCTAAATACATGCACATTTCCGTACTCCAATTAGAGGAGGACTCTGATGTCATTGCAGGGTTATCGCTGTCATCTGCGTTTCAGTACGGCTGATTCCTGTTTACTCTCCTCAAGGATGGATGTCCAACCTGTCATCAAGACGGTGACCTACATACCGTGCCTTCAGGTAATGGGGAAGCAGATTCTTGGCAGAACACCTGCCCTAGACAACTAGGTTAGGGAATGCATAGTTGGAGTACATAATACCCAGTACTTTGTGGCAGCATATATACAATGTTTTCGCACAATGGTGGAATCGTTCATTCTTTTTACTGTCCTTATACTGTTAATCACTTTTGTCTGCTTCTGTCTAATAATCATTGCATCCCATATATTTTATACAGGAATCCCGATGTTTCAATGGATATTGAAAGTGTCCCTTTGTATATTTCTTGTATCTCTCTCTGAGTGAGCACGAGTGACTAAGTGAAAAGGCTCTAGATCAGTTATCATGATTCCTTGGGAGTTAGAGTTTGAGTTGAGGTTGTCCAAACCATTTTTTACCTTGCCAGGTTTCGGAGTACTTATAGTGGCACTGTGAGCTGCAGGACTATAGATAGGCCAGCATATCCTAAGGGGGTGCACCAAATCAGTCTGGTACCATCCCGTTGTTTGTTGTCCAACAAATGAACAGTTCCTCCTGAAAAGTAGTAACCGTGCAACTCTAGCAGGCCAACACAGCAAAGAAAGCAGAAAAGTGGTAGTCCCTCCTGGCAGCACAACAGCCTTTCTTCCTTGCAGAAGGTCCCCAGTCCAGAAGTGTTCTCAGTATATAGTGTCAGAGGTTCAGTATTAAAATCAATTTTAGTCTTTGAAGTAGAGAGGCTTCAAAGAAAAGTCTTTTTAGTGCACAAAACCCCACCCTTCCTTGCCCTTGCTCCAGACACACTACACAAGACCACTCACTCATTGTCAGTGAAATTGCTCTCCCACCCTCGCAGCTCCACCATTAAGTGAGGTGCCCCTGCCCCTGCACTCTTGAGTGTTGGTGATCGAGGCCCTCCTCCACCGGCAGGTTTCCGGGCACCTCATCCCTGGTGGTCCAGTGGACCTCTGTCTCCTTTCTTTCTTTCTGCTGCTTCACTCGTTTTTTTTCTCCCCTTTCTATCTTTCACCTTTCTGCACCTCTGCTCTTTTGCGCCTTATTTCTGCCCATTTTCCCTTTCTCTCCCTCTGCTCCTTCACTCGCTTTCACTCGTTTTTCTACCCTTTCTATCTTTCACCTTTCTGCTCTTTTCTGCATCTCTGCTCTTTTGTGCCTTATTTCTGCTTATTTTCCCTTTTTTCTTTATCCCTTCTTTCCTCCCTTTACCTTTCCCCGCCGCTGCTACCCCCGCGGCCCCTCCCCCCCCTCCAGCGCGACCGGCCCAATCCAGCTGCCCTCCCCGCCTCCCAGCTGTCCAGCCCTCCCCGACCCCTACTTAATGGTGGCCACTCCGGGGACAGGCGAGCAAGACCACTGACTCATTGTCAGTGAAATTGCTCTCCCACCCTCGCAGCTCCACCATTAAGTGAGGTGCCCCTGCCCCTGCACTCTTGAGTGTTGGTGATCGAGGCCCTCCTCCACCCGCAGGTTTCCCTGCACCTCATCCCTGGTGGTCCAGTGGACCTCTGTCTCCTTTCTTTCTGCTCCTTCACTCGTTTGTCTCCCCTTTCTATCTTTCACCTTTCTGCACCTCTGCTCTTTTGCGCCTTATTTCTGCCCATTTTCCCTTTCTCTCCCTCTGCTCCTTCACTCGTTTTCACTCGTTTTTTCCCCTTTCTATCTTTCACCTTTCTGCACCTCTGCTCTTTTGTGCCTTATTTCCGCCCATTTTCCCTTTCTCTCCCTCTGCTCCTTCACTCGTTTTCACTCGTTTTTCTACCCTTTCTATCTTTCACCTTTCTGCTCTTTTCTGCATCTCTGCTCTTCTGTGCCTTATTTCTGCTTATTTTCCCTTTTTTCTTTATCCCTTCTTTCCTCCCTTTACCTTTCCCTGCTGCTGCTGCCCCCGCGGCCCCTCCCCCCCAACGCGACCGGCCCAATCCAGCTCCCCTCCTGCTCCCGCCTCCCAGCTGTCCAGCCCTCCCCGACCCCTACTTAATGGCGGCCACGGGCTGCGGGCGCACCGCTGGTGCACCGAAGGCGCGTCAAAGGCAAGCATGTCTGCGCCCGTCTGCGACCCGTCCGGGACCAGCACCAGGAACCCTGGACCTCCGCCCCGCCAACGCTACGACCAGCAGCACTCCACGCACTCACTCGTTCCCCGACGACTGGAAACACGCCGAGGTCAACCCCCTCCTAAAGAAACCCTCAGTGGACCCCACCGACCTCAAAAACTACAGACCCATCTCCCTGCTCCCGTTCCCAGCGAAAGTCATCGAGAAAGCCATCAACAGCCAACTCGCCACATTCATTGAAGAACACAACATCCTCGACTCCTCCCAATCCGGCTTCAGAAAAAACCACAGTACGGAAACTGCCCTCCTCGTGGCAACAGACAACATCCGCACCTTACTGGACAAAGGAGAAACAGTAGCCCTCATCCTTCTCGACTTATCAGCGGCGTTCGACACAGTCTCCCACCGCACCCTAATACGCAGACTCTACAATGCAGGAATCCAGGACAAGGCCCTCGACTGGATCTGCTCCTTCCTTTCCGGCAGGACGCAGCGGGTCAGACTCCCCCCTTTCCTCAAGGACCCCGCACCTACCACCTGCGGAGTCCCCCAGGGCTCCTCCCTCAGCCCGACGCTCTTCAACGTCTACATGGCTCCATTTGCCCCCATCGTCAGAACCTACGGACTGAACATTGTGTCATACGCAGACGACACCCAGCTCATCCTTTCCCTATCCAACGAGCCCAACACCGCCAGACGCAACTTTCGAGAAGGCATGGAAGCCGTCGCCAAATGGATGAAAAACAGCTGCCTACAACTAAACACCAACAAAACAGAAGTACTCATCATGGGCCCAAACTCCGACACCTGGAGCGACACCTGGTGGCCCACCGCCCTCAGAAACCCGCCAACCCCCACAGACCGCGCACGCAACCTAGGAATCATCCTGGACTCCGAGCTCAAAATGGACCGCCAGATCAACTCTGTCTCATCTTCCTGCTTCCACACCCTCCGCCTCCTTCGTAAGACCTTCAAATGGATCCCCCTCGAACACCGAAAGACAGTCACTCACGCCCTGGTCACCAGCAGACTCGACTACAGCAACGCACTCTACGCCGGAACCTCATCCGCAAACTACAGAACATCCAGACCGCCGCCGCCGCAAGACTGGTCCTCAACCTGCCAAAACACTGCCACATCTCCCAGCACCTGCGCACACTCCACTGGCTCCCCGTCGAGGCGAGAATCACCTTTAAGATGCTCACCCACGCACACAAGGCCCTCCATGGCACCGGACCAGCATACCTGAACAGCCGACTCAAATTCCACGCACCCCAAAGGACCCTACGATCAGCCCAGCTTTCCTACGCCGTGGTCCCCCGCACCAGAAAGACCAGATCGGGAGGCCGCTCCTTCTCCTTCCTCGCGGCCAAAGCATGGAACGCCCTTCCGTTCCACCTCAGACAGACAACATCGCTCCCCATCTTCGCAAGAAACCTCAAAACCTGGCTCTTCGACAGACCCCCTCCTTGATGGAATGGAACCTGCACCCCCCCCCCCCCCCCCCCCCCCCCCTAGCGCCTTGAGACCCTTACGGGTGAGTGGTCACGCTTTAACAAACTCCTGATTGATTGACAGGAGTATGCAGCTCTTTGTGTGAGGAAGACCCATTAGCCTGGTGATGGGCCATCAGGATATGCAGGTAACACCTGGGCTCCCTTTGTGTGTGACTGTCTAGAGTAAATTCACAAAGCCCAACTTTCATCCAACCCAGACGTGTATTCTAGGGACAGGCAGAGGCCCCAGAATGGTTAAGGTAAGAAAATGCCAGCTTTCTGAATGTACAAGAAACAATTGATGGAAGTAATGCTGAACAATACAAACGTTCACCCAGTCACAAGGATCTGGGTTTAATACATCGTTCTTTTGCTCACCACGCCACCCCGTTTGAACCCAGCCATATGCAAATCAGTCTTGAACCTTTTCCTCATGGGAACAGTCCTGCCTGAACTGCCAACCCAGTTCCTCCCTAGACCAGAAAGAAGCATCCTGGGACTGGTATTAGGGCATCACCCCATACCAGCCAGGATAGCTTGAATTTAGTGACGCAGTGAGCACGGGACCCATGTCTGGGAATACCACTTAGGGCGACAAAAGCAAAAGGAACAATTTGTTTGACATTGTTCAACATTTTGTCCATCAATTGTTCTTTTTGCAGCTTTCGGAAAGTGGCATTTTCAGACCTGCAATTTAAAAACCAACGTTATTAAATGATGTGTTTTTAAATTGTGAGTCCCGAGACAATAAACTCCAGTTTCGTATCTTCTCCCAATTGAAAGTTACTCTTGTAAAGTGTTACAAGGCAGCTCCAATGCCAGCCTATGAATTTAGCAGTTTTTCAGTACCAGGACATGTAAAACTTCAAAGCACATGGCCTACTTTTTAAGTACACTGTACCCTGCCCATGGGTTTACCTCGGACCTACCTTAGGGGTGCCTTACACATAGTGAAAGGAAAGGTTTGGGCCTGGCAAGTAAGTGAACTTGCCAGGTCGAAATGGCAGTTTAAAGCTGTGCACACAGGCTCTGCAGTGGCAGGCCTGAGACAGATTTGAAGGGCTACTCATGTGGTTTCACAATCTGTGCTGCAGACCCACTAGTAGCGTTTTATTTACAGGCCCTGGGCACATATAGTACACTGTACTAGGGCTTTATCAGTAAATCAAATATGCCAATCATGGAGAAACCAAATGCCATTACATTTTAGACAAAGAGCACATGCACTGGTACAGTGACCAGGGGTCTAACACCAGCAAAAACTAAGTTCAGCAGTAGTCAGGAGGTCAAAAGCAAAAAGACAGGGGAAACCACACCAAAAGATGCCAGGTCTAACAGTTTTCATGGTACTGGGGAAAGGACTATCTGCTGCAGTCACTCAGCTAATGTCCCAGAGGCCAATAAATCTACCTCCTGGTGCATAGGAACAAACAACTGAATTCTGTGGAAAGTAAATTAGTGATCGAGAAGCGTTTCCCTTTACATTCTAGCACTTCCTTGTTCTTTGTAGTATTTTGTTTTGCATTTGATCAGGCAAATGTTTTCAAGATGACATAAGATGTGTGTTTACTTTTCCTCCAGCATTTTGAAATGCTTTTTCCTTTTATTTTTTTGACCAATGCTTTATAGGCAAAGATGGTCAAAGCCAACAGCTCAGCACTCACATTATAAAGGCAAGACCTATGGGCTGTTGGTATAACACAGGGAAAGTTCTTGGCTCCAAAGCGTTACACAGTTTTGGGAGGATTTCAGTTCATTTTTGATCTGTCATCTTCCTCAAAGGGATATTTTTTCTACGTTTTGGGTTTCTCAAGTTTGTTTAGCAAAAAAAATGTAAAAAATAACAATCAATGCTTCACTTATTGCTCATGGCATTGAATACTGGCTTTAGTATGGAAGGTTCTTCATTCCCGACAATTGACACTAGAGCTACCTATCATGTCTAGTTAGTCCTTTTCCATGCGGGTATCCAGCCATGATCACAGAGAACAAGGTTGCTGCCAAGTTTGCTCTAGTACTGTAGGGGACCATCCGTCCCATGGCAAGTTTACTTCAACCGACTGTTTTCAGTTTGTATTCCCAGCTTAATGCCAATGTAAAAATAAAAAATAAATACATGCCACTACAGCTAGGTACCCAAGTGTCTTCAGTCATCTCTTACTGTATTTTTCAGCTGAGAAGACTTTGTTATATTGTCCCCTATTCTACTTGGAAGGCAGATGTGCATTAAGGCAACAGCCGATTATGCAGATATTAAGACTGCTTTTCTTAATCACCTACAATCCTTTCAAAATCGAGCAGCACCTAGGATCATGGTCATTTCCTGTTTTAGCCACTTGAAACCCACTATGGGTTGGCTACCAGTATGCCTGTCTTTTACTTTAAAATTTCTTTTTTAGGACATGGCTGACCAGCAGACAACATGTCTGCTTAGTTCTAAAGCTCTTGCTTTAGAACTGAGCAGGACTAAACCCGTTTATAATAGCTATACTGAGGAGACATCTGAACCTGGTGTACACCCCCTCTGATGTGGCACTATGTGTAGTACATCCGACCCTAAAACAACTGTTAGCTGGACCTGAAGGGCTATTGATGTGGCAGGCGCTAAGTGCGGTGGGCTGCCATTTGTATGTGAAGCCTGCTTGACAACACAACTATAAAACACTACTCCATAAATTAGTGATCACTGGCTCTAGGATCATCAGAGGATGACGGCAAGGGTCTAGCATTGGTTAGACACAGCGAAGACCAGAAGGTCAATAGCTGTCTTGGTCCTACCAGCAAATGACTTCTCTCTTATCTGAGGATCACACAGTTGCAGCGGCAGTCCTTGATGGAGTCTGCGCTGGAAACTGACTTTGTATGCTAATGCCCCCACACATGTGTAGTGGAAGTATGCAGGAGTGGGGGCAGAGAATGCCAGAGCGTGGATCTTTTGCTGCACAAGGACAGTTTGGTGGTGACGAGCCTGTGATGCTGCTACATCTGATCGAAACACCCTCACACGTGTTTGGGGGACATGCTTGAGAGCAGCCAGAATGCTGAGCTACTGATGTTGAAGGACATTTAGGTGGTGCTCAGCTTGCCGCTCTACGGCACTGGGCTGAGTGTCCCCATAGTATGAACAGTAATGTTATGGCCCTAATGAAGCAGTTCTGCTGAAGAGGTCCGTAGCAGCTTTGGAGAGGCTTGATTTCATGCCTATTTGGGACTGCACTGAATAGTTCGCTCCAAGGCGGAATACAGGGCAAGCGATTCCTGCTGCAATACTTTCTAGTGGAGATTCATTATTAGAGGTTACACTCAAACATTTGATCTGTATTGAGTTGGCCTGAGTGTTTGAACTATAAGCCATAACTCATTACCTGGCAACAAGCATGGTTAAAAGTAAAAATAGACATTCTAAATTATTGTTTAAAGGCAGAAGCACAAAAACGACTGATGCTGCAGACTTAGCAGTATATCTCAAAGTGACATTCCCTAACAACTATGGATGACATGAAACAGTTGTACTTGACATGAAGATTAGCCTCAAATAGACTCCAAAATAAACTTTTTGTCTCTAGTATCAGACTATTTTATAGGACGCATGGGCAGACCTGCTCATAGGATTGATGGGGCCGAGCAGCACATATGAGACTCAAAAGATGGGGCAAATACAACGAAAGAAGTCATACGTCGGCTTGAGAAAATTGCTGCATTTGGTGGATGCAAAAAAAGGATGATATAGAAGAGAGGTCAATGTGCAACACCCTATACATAGTTGGGAGTATTGGCATCTATGGCTTTTCACAAAGTGTAACTTTTTGTAGAAACTCTGCCAGCAAATACTTTTGTAACAGAACACTTCTCCCTATGTTTTATTGTGGAAAGAGTACACTGGTCTCTTGCGTCCAAACTGCCTCCTTGAGCCCTATCACATGGATGGAGGCACAGTATTGAAATTGGCACGAAAATGATTCCAAATTGAGTATCTGGGAATTAAGGTATCTTTTTTTCCGGCTTTATGCTAGCAATCCGAGAGGCCTGACTATCCTCTACCGCCGCAAAAAATTGCCCTGATTGAATTGTGTATGATGTGCTGTATAATGCCAATTTAAGGCCAACAATAGAAACCATGCCTACTATTTCGTTCAAGTGGGAGATGCTGTGTAGTTTTGCAAAAGCACCACTATACACCAGAAAAGTCCTGCTGCTGGGTTCTCACCACATAATTCATAACCTCCCATGAATCTGTGAGGTAAACATTTCACCTGAAAACCATCTCAGTGGCTAAGCTCATTTGTAATCTACAGTGAACACATTGAGCCAAGAACCATTTCCCTACTTCTGTGCAAAGCCAAGGAGAAGTTACTGCAGAACAACTTATGGTTAGGCAAGATACACCTTCAGGTTATGACCCTTTCTCGCACACTGATATGTTGACACAGGGCATTTAAAGGTTAGAAATGTATTTTCCTCAGACATGTGTAGATGAGGGTGCACTCTAGTCTGCATAGGCAGAGTTTTCCATGTTTAGATTGGATATGTCTGAACCATTTGTCTCAGACCTGTTCAGCTGAATGCATCCCTGAGATTTGAACTCTTGCTCTGAAGTACTATAGAGATAGCCTCTAAAATGTGAACACTTGCTCTAAAATAATGAGAGGCAAGCCTCCTCAGTCCTCCACTCTAATTTGTTGGCTTGATAACATTGATCTTTTCCGTAGGTATGCCTCGATGAGGTGAATGGTCCCATGTTCTAACCTCTAGGTCTATCAGTTTGATAGCATTCTGAATTCGGAACATGTTAGCACACAGGGATAGATGGATACCCCCTCCGATTTCAATTCTCACTTCCAGGCAGGATAATTAAACTGCATTGTTGAGATCTGAACTCTTGGTCTTAGTGTTAGGTGTATATACTACAGAGGTCTGTGTTCTCATTCTCAGATTCTGGTGGGTACCCATTGCAATATGGGTGCCTGTTCACAAGCAGACTTAGATAGATAGATAGTCCTATGATGTCTCAGCTCTCAATAAGAACTAAGGTGAGGTAAGTGGCCCACTAAGCTCTGAAGTCACGTTATCAGACAGAGTTAGGCTGATGCAGCTTTTAAGTCTGAATGCTTTGTTGAAGAAAAGGCAAGGTGGCTATTCCTTGAGTTATGAACTGTCATGGCACACATGACTATGGTGACCTGAAATCTTCTCTGACTCTTCTTGCAGGTGTTGGTTGGATCTGGCACGCTCCCGTCCAGTGACTGCTCTTGATAATGAGAGATTCACAGTTCAGACAGTAATGCTAAAGTTTGCAGTCCCTGTTGTTTTGGTAAGTGCTAACATGTCATTCCTGTCCCATATCTCTTGGTCATGGATATGGGTTTCTCAAAAGAGGCTGCAAGAATGGATAATAGCACCTAAAATATAAATGCAGCATTATCATTTCCATCAGGAACAAATAGGACTCTGTGTTTATACTAGGCAGAAGACAGCAATGCAAAATAACACAAGATTACAGAAGGGTGTTAGGCCAAAATTTCTAGCACTAAACAAAGCATTGCTAAGATGCTATCCTCTCATACAGCGTACCCATAGCCCACATTATCTGAATCCTCAAAGGAAAAGGATGTTTTATAAATAGCGACAATTACTTATCCACTTTTGATTGTAATGAACCCTTGTCCGCTATTTTTTCTGCTGTACCTGAGCTATCCCTGCTGCTTTTATGCATGCTTGTACCCATCTGCTGTGTAAGTCTTTTGTGAATTTGTATCCTTAATCAAACTCTGTGTTAAGGTTAGATAGATATTTTGAGCATGTTATACTCCATTCCCCCCCTAGAGTAGTCTATAACTGTAACTAAGAGTTGAGCAGAATATATTTTCTGTGACTCTGCTCCACTGGAAGATAGAGGAGGTGATTGTTGTTCCTCTTCCTCCCTCCCCACTGATGATAATACAAAGAGAAACCCAGCAAGGATGCACGCTACTACCTATTATTAGGTCGAGCCTAGTGGCAGCGCGCACGTGCTGCTCACTCTTCGAGACTGCTGTAGTAGAGTATGGGAGAGAAGCAGCTCCCACTCTCCTCCCATATTTTTCATTGGCTTTTGTCATTATCATTCTTAAATGCTGTCTTCGGATTCATTAATAGGCTTATCTGATAGAGAGTACTAGCCGCAGATTCCTTCACGTAGAATTATCCAAAAGGCATGAGACTGGATCCAGAAACCTTTGTGCCAAGGCATCCTTGCGTGCCGGGGCGACATCACGCGAGTCTGTCCAGGCGTCGTCCGCGTACGTGACGTCAGCGAGATCACATAAGACCCGGCCCGGTTTGCCTACGTCAGTTTTTTCCTTTTCCGTGTGCAACGCAGATCCGATCCTTGCTACGGGCCTGTTTAGGACCCCTTTTCTTAATTTCTTTTTGGTGGAACAGCGTGCGAATGCCTTCGGGCTTCAAAACTTGCACGTTTTGTGGGCGTCTTATGTCGGCAACGGACCCTCACCTCATTTGTATGTGGTGTTTTGGGGAGGATCACAGCACCACAGATTGTGCGGCGTGCCAACAGTTGAAGCCGTAGTCGCGGTGGGAGCCCCGTATGAAACGTCTCTTGGCGCGTCTCTCCAGGTTGACGTCCTCCCCTCTGGCTGCTTCGGCGGACGCCTTCAGATATGGCCGTGGTCGTCATCCTCGCCCTTCTCCGATGTCACATGAGCGTCGCTCCCCGGTGGGTAAGTGTCGCAGTTTGTCCCGGGGGCTGGTATCCGGACTACTGGGGGCGTGGACTCTCTGTGGGTGATGTGGCCCCGCATGTCGTCCTATCCACCGTTTCCCAGTTTTGGGGCCTCGAGAGTCCAAATGGAGACATACGCGGTGGCTTTGCAGGCCTCGCTGGCGTCTCCTCCTCCTTCCCCTCCTGGGGCGTCCGCAGATCCCTTGCCCTGCGCAGGGCCCTCTGCGGCGGCGCCGGTCCGACTGGTTCGGATCCAGTCCTAGAGGATGTGGTGATGTTGGGGTGCAGCTCCTCTGGGGCACCTCCTTCAGGCCACGGCTTCTCTGCCTCGCGCAAACTCCAGCGGACCATCTATTGGCGGTCCTCCACCAGGGTTCTATTAGGAGGGAAATCTTACTTCCCTTTGAAGGTTCGCTCCTTTCTTCCTTGAAGGGGGCTTGGAGGCGTCGTGCCTCAGGGGACCCGGTACCTCAACATCTTCTGCACGGGCACCTCCCGGCGCAGCATGACCCGGCATGTCTTTCCCTTCACTCCTCAGCCGCCAGCCCCCTTTTGCGGACTGCTTTTCCCTCCCTGGCCCCACTGTTGACTCTGTCCGTCCCGAGAGGACCTCTGGCTGGACTCTTGTGGGCTCAACATGTTCGCTTCGACCAGCTCTGCCCTGCGGCCCTTAACACCTTGTGTGTGCTGGCTAGGGCCTCCTCCTGTTTGTGGGACTCGGCTGAGTCTCTGGGATCTGCAGCGTCCCAGGAGTCTAGTCAGGTAGACTTATGGCATCATGCATTGGATGGCCGGGAGCTAGCAGCATTTATTCTCCGCTCTCCTCTGGACATCTCAGAGGTGCTGGGCTGGGCCGTGGCTTCCTCAGTCGCTCTCCGTTGCCATGCTTTGCTTCGGGAGGAGTATTTCCTGAGAATATTCGGGAGCAACTCATTGACCTTCCATTTGATGACAGCCTGTTGTTCCATGCCCTGGCCGACTCCGCCATCGAAAGGCTCTTGGCAGGGCTCCGTCCTCCACCTTATCCTCCTCCTCCTCTGTCCCCTCCTCAGTGACTTCTGAGTTGGGTTGATTCTGGGCCTTCTTAGGCCGGTTGTTCTGGCAGTGAAGTGTGTTTTCTGGCCGTTTTACTTCATTCCTTGGGACTTTGGCATTGTTGGCTGCTGGACTGCCCTTGTGTTGATTGTGTGTGTTTTCTGCAGGAGTTGTTGCGCAGACTTGGCCCTGAGATTAGGCCTTTTGCTTTGCTTTGTCTGCTTGTCAGCCTTCAGCAGGGGTGTTTTTTTTCCCGTGGCTCTTTTGTTTTTTCCCCTAGTGCAGAAGTTCTTCTAAAGAGGGTTCCCATATCTTGGGACTTAACCTACCCTATATGGGGTAGTGGTAGCTCTCATAGAGCTTGCGCTCTGCTATAAGGGTTCTGGTCTCCTTCGGGTGCCTGTTCTCCATGGCGTTTAGGTAGGTTGCCTTTGCTTCCTGAGGTCGTGTGCGCAGTCACTCGTAGTGGTGTGTTCGGGCATCTCCTTCTCTCCCTGCTCCTGTCCTGAGGTCTGGGATGATCCTGTGTTCTCCCTTGCCAGGCGTCCCCTACTCTGCCTTCCCGGGGCCTCTGACTGGTCTTCTTGCTTCTGGCGGCTTGACTTCCGGCGCTGTTCTGGCTGGCAGGCTGCTGTCCATCTGGAGTGGGTTCGCCTTCTTTTCCCTCGTTTCCTTGGGCCCTCTAGGCTTCTTCTTCTTCTGCTTTTCCTGTCTTGGCATTAGACCGATGCTATGTTACCTTGTGGGGGAGTGGGGTGCTTCAGCCTCTCCGTCCTTGGTTCCTCTGCTGTGAGTGTATGAGCCTCTTCAACCTTCTTTCCCTCCTACATCCCCTTGGGGTCGGTGGGGTTCTGCTTGTGGGGGTTCTCTTCGCCTGGCAGGGGTGCGGTTCTACCTGGTCCACAGATCTGGTCCCCTGTGGGGCCTCTGTTCTGCATTGGCTGGTGGGGTCCTTTCACAGACCCTCCTTCCCAGGGCATATTGCTAGGGTATCTATTCTACGTGAAGGAATCTGCGGCTAGTAGTCTCTTTCAGATGTTCGAGTTGCGTACCTTCGGTAACGATGTATCTGGTAGAGACGATTCCAGCCGCAGATTCCTTCACGGTCCGCCCTTCCTCCCCTATTCAGCGAGGACCCTTGGGTTGGTATTCGGTACTCGCCTCCCGGTCGGGGGCTGTGTCTCCTGGGAGTGCCTTCCTTGTTCCCGACGGGTGGCTCCGTCTGGGGGCAGTTCATTCCTCCTTTCGTTCCTTTGAGGATGGGATTCCGGTGCTTCGGTGCCCTGCTTCTCTGGCTAATCCAGGTTTGGGGGGTTTGCTTTCTATCCCTGTCCACCCTCCCCTCCCTTCCTTCCATTACTATCCTCTGATTAAGGGTCATCTGGCTATGTCTTGCCCTTGTCCCTTGTGGGTTGTTGCCCTTTAGGTTGGGGTGGCCTGGTAGTTTGTTGTCCCGGTCTGTCATGGGACTGGTCCCATTCCTTGCTCAGGGTGGGGGAGGGGGGGGGGGAGTTTACTACGTGTGCCATGACTTTTAAGCATGTCCTTTTCCTCCGGGGCACAGGGATGGGAGGCTGTCTATGTGCTGGCAGGGTGACTGTGCAGGTTTCTGCTTGTTCTTCTTCTTGTGTCTTCTTTCCCTGCCCTTGGGTTCTTCTGTGTTGGCACTACTCTGGTGGTGTTATTAGTCACTGTTTCTTTATGATTTTTCTGCTCTTCGCACACTGTTCCCATGCTTCCACAATTTTTTATCTGGTGGTTCCGCGTTGAGGTGCGGAAAAGTTCTCAGAAGAATACTGACCTAGGGGCGCAGTGGCGGGTCTTATGTGACCTCGATGACGTCACATACGCGGACGACGCATGGGCAGAGTCTCATGATGTCGCCCCGCACCCGGCGCGCAAGGATGCTGTGGCAAAAAAAAGTTTTCGGATCCAGTCTCACTCCTGGGGATAATTCTACGTGAAGGAATCTGCGGCTTGAATCGTCTCTACCAGATACATTGTTGCAAAAGATAATTAACTCGTACTTTAGTCCCTTCTTAGTACGGTCTTGTCTTCATTTGTACCCTCCCATTGCGACTGGCCCTTTTACTTTGTTTGTTTCACTGGACCTGTTATTTAGTCTGTAAGCACTATCTACTTTATTGAGTTTCACTTCCTACAAGCCGGACATGCACTGCTTCAGCTGAAACCGCTTGTGTTTTTTTAAACAACACGACTGCCCCAGTAACACAGGCTCCTGCTTTCAATCCATTTTACCCTGCATTATCTCCAGCACACAAATCTTAAAACAAGCATTTGCAATGCAGTAGGTCTCGCATTTGTGAGAGTTAGAGCTATTGGCATTTTAAATGACAATGTCTTTTCCCCGTGTGTTTTTGCTTGGAGTGGAGTGGATGTATGTGGTGTGGAATTATGTGGGTTGAATTAGAATTATTAATCGTGGAATTATGTGGCATGGTTCACAGTAGAATTATGTGGATAGCAATTATTTAATATTGAGTGTACTGGAAA
This sequence comes from Lissotriton vulgaris, assembly GCF_964263255.1. NCBI lineage: Eukaryota > Metazoa > Chordata > Amphibia > Caudata > Salamandridae > Lissotriton > Lissotriton vulgaris. The sequence goes on along the minus strand of NC_141695.1, from coordinate 614,317,439 downwards.
TATGTGGAGTGTGAGTGTGTCATGAAGTGCACTTATGTGACTGCTTATTATCTGTTGTGGAGTGGCATGTTGAGGAGTTTAATTATGTGGTGTGCGGTTGAATTTTGTGGCATGATGTGGAATTATGTTGTGTGGATTGGAGATATGTGTTTAATTGTGTTGGTTTGGAACTGTGTATCATTGAGTGAAGTTATCCTGAACAGCCTAACATAGAAGCACCCACAGCTGCAGCACTCGGATAACAGAGTGAGGCTGGTTAGATATGCAGCATTGTGAGAGTAACCGCCATTGGCAGTGCTGTAGGGGTATCTTAAAGTAAGCGTAGTGTCATAAAACAACCTAAAATAATGCAGCAGCCCTTGTATGGCCAAGAATCTCAAAGGAGTCTAGAAAAGGCCACCTGGGGACACACAGTAAAGAGGCAGTCCAATGGCAAAAAAAGGTGGCTGGAGAAGGAAGGGTCAAGAGAAGGAGAGAATCAAAAGACAGGACCAAGACAAGGATTAACAAAAGGGGCTGAAGGTGAGTAAGCAGAGTGTTTTAAGGTGGCTGGAAATAAAAAAGAGAAGTTAATGGACAGAGAGGGTCTAGAGGGACTGCCTGGACAGAAAGTGCAGAACAGGACTGGTACAAAGATGTGGCTGGGCAAAGAGGAACATGAAGTGGCTTAGCAAGAGAGTTACAGGAAGTGGTTTGAAAAGAGAGTGACAGAGAATGTGACAGGAAATGCAAAAGCATTGAAATTAATATTACATCAAGCTTTTGCATTTGACTCATGAGGGACATCTAGTAACGACTAGTGGAACTGCAGCTCTTTGTAGAATTATTTTGATATTGGATACTATAATATTCACCACCCACTGCTAATCTTGTCCCATAATGCTTTGCAGGGCCTTTGGTTGGGATTGTATTTTTGCCCATAACTGTGCTTGGGGTGGGCCAAAAAGGATGGGACCACCACCGAATCATTCAGCAGGATGTGCTCTTTGTTTTCAATGCATCTGCCTGGTTCTCTCTTTAGGTTAGGGAGGATCTCAAAATCCTCACCTCTCTCACTGCTTCCTAAATTTTCATTTTCAGTTTTGTGAAATTACTATATGCATTTCAGCATGTAAAGACAGAGATACTTGTTACTTTACCAAAAGTATATGAGGTTTCTGTTTTATTTGGGAGTCTGGCGGAAGGAATTCACAGAGTTTTTTGTTCAACTTCGTGGAATTCCGCGTAGTAGTACTCCGCCAACTACACCCACCCTTAGAATTTACATCATAGGAAGTGACATCACAAGCCACGACTATGATAGGTCTGTGTGATGTATAGCCCTCTGACACTCTGCTTTGGAATCAATCGATCAGGGGTTTATAGATCGCGATAATCACCCGTGAGAGTCTCAAGGCGCTAGGGCGGGCAGCTACTATAATCACCCGTGAGGGTCTCAAGGCGATAGGGAGGGCAGCTACAGACGGGTACAAGAGCCAGGTCTTGAGGTTCTTCCTGAACATGGGCAGGTTGGGGGGAGCGTCTGATGTTCACAGGGAGCTCTCCCGCTTGTTCTGTTTCTGCTGATGTGGTGTACCTCTGCCAGGGCGAGGTCGGCGGAGCGGAGGTTCCTCTTGGGTATGTTCAAGGATACTCTCTTGTTGAGGTATTTGGGTCCGATGTTGTTGAGGGATTTGTAGGTGTGGGTGAGGAGTTTGAAGGTGACCCTCTTCTCGACGGGGAGCCAGTGAAGATCTCATAGGTGTTGGGTCATGTGTTCATGATGCAGTGTTCCTGGCTGCTGGGTTCTGGATGGTTTGCAGCTTGCGTAGAAGCTTTCTGTTGATTATCCAGTATTTGGGTGTCTTTCATAGATTCACATGCCTGAATCATTCCCCGTCGTCGAGACAGGAGCCTCCGGTATATAAAAAAGTAATGTGCTATAGACATACATAGAAAAGAATAGGCCTAAGGATCTCACCTTAGTGTCCTATCTACGTCCTTATGTAAAAAAAAGGACCAAAACAGAGTAGGCCCAAGGGTCCCACCTTGGTAGCCTATCTGTGTCCTTTTGTAAAAGGACCAAAGTAAAGAGAACCAACCAATCAGCTACCACCTCCCTCTAGAACCTTCCTGTCATGAGCCCAAGTCTCTCAGATTTTTTACTGCACGTTGTGCTAGGGAGTCTCCACCTGAGTTCTCCTCAGGAATCTTTCTAATTTCTTCAAAAAACGAATTTATTCAACTTCTATCATTGTGGCTGATAGTCAGAAAAAAGGTCTCTTTAGAGCCTGTTCCTCTTGTAGCAAGAAAAGGCTTCATGTAGAGGATAAACATGAAACCTGATTATCTTGCCTCTACCCTCAGCATCAAGCCAAGGACTGCAAAATATGTAGAACCTTCTCAAACAAAACCCTCAAGGTCCGAGAAGGACGCCTACTACTCTGGCTAAACAGGCTGAAGAACAAACCAGAAAACGACTTGGTATCAGAAGGTGAGTGTTTCTGGTACTTCACATTTTTCCTTGAAGAGGCCAAGGGTTACTTCCCCTAGCCCCTCAGACACTCCTCCTAAGAAGACTAAAAAGTCCTCAGAGGGCAAAACCTCAGTGTCTGACAAGGACCTTCCTGTCACCAGGAAGCAGCCGCTGGTCCTGACGACGACAGCGTCAATGGGCTCCTCAGCGCTAAAAACTGTCTCAACGTCGACGACGACAGCATCGTCGGCCACCTCCTCGACGACAAGGACAACACCTTCATCGTCGGCGAGTAAGCCTGTGCCGTCCACCATTCCAGTCACTCCGTCGACGACGAAGATTCTACTGTCGACGACGAGATCGACGACGACTTCGTAGACGAAGACCATACCGTTGGCGAAGCTTATCTCGTCGACGAGGATCATTCCATCGACGACAGCGAAACAGTCGACGACGGGAAAACCGTAGACGGTGGAGAAATTGCCGTCGACGAGGACACCGTCGACGGAGACACCGTTGACGACGGATACATTACCGTCGACGAAGGTAATTTCTACGGCGGCACCGTCGACACAAGTGTCGACAACCGCAGGGACATGGAAAGAGTCTGAGCTGCTATCGCATACCATGGATGCCTTCCCGCCTCAGACATCCCATATCACCCTTAAGATCACGAAAAGGCCAATCACGCCAGTCCTGATGTCGCCCAGTAAGGTGCAACAAGTACCTCCATCCTTCCTATTACAAGGTGAAGAGTCGGAGGAAGAGTTATATACACAGGCCACTAGCCCATCAGACTTAGTGCTTGAGTGCCAAAGCACAGACGAGGAGCCGGAAGAGGAGGAACATGTAGAGCAATCAGTCCACACTCAAGTGCGCACACAGGTTACACCAATGGTGTGCCTACCAGCATCCATTGTCTCAGACCTGCAATTCCTAATAAAGAACTACAAAGAGCGGTTTCCGGAGAAGCCCACTACGCCTACACTTCCAGCTGCACAGGTACCTGCTCCTTTGTCTCGACACAAGCCACCTCCACTGGTGCTTTGTAAAGACCAGGAGCCAACACAAGACATTCTCTCGTCTGACGACGAAGAGAGAGATCAAGAAGAGGGCGAGGTCCGTGACGAAGAGTCAGACCCCGATGTAGACCAGGACTATGTTGCACATTCTCCGGCCTCTCCAGAACCACAGTCTTCGAAATCACCACCCGTAGACATCGGTGGATTCCATAATCTCATAGAGCGGGCTGCCAAACGGTTCCATATGTCTATGGAAACTCAGGAGACTGAATGCTTCCTTTACGATTTTAAGGAGCCCGCTAAAAAGACAACAAGGTCAATCCCAATCATTGACTTTCTCTGGAAACAAGGCAAACAACTAATGCAAACGCCAGCTTCAATCCCAGTGGTAGTGCCCAGGCTTGATAAAAAATACAAGGCAACCTCGTCGGCGCCAGCATGCCTCACAGGTCACCCCAAGGCAGACTCTGTGGTAACCCAAGCGGCGCAGAAAAACTTGCGTAATCCAGCATCGCCTCTGTCGACGCCACCTGACAAGGAAGGCAGAAAACTGGATACTATCGGAGAACGTTTCTCCACCACGTCGGCCATGACGGTAAAAGTGGCGAATTCAATAGCACTTCTGGGCCGTTACAACAGTCAACTCTGGGCGGACATTGCACCCTATCTGTCTAATCTGCCAGAGGATTTAAAGGAGGAGGCTCATTCGCTTCTCTTAGAGGGCCAAACATCTGCCTCCGAGCTCATTGACTGCGCAATAGATGTCGCCATGACTGGTTTCAGGCAACTGGCAGGTGCTGCCGTATTAAGAAGGCAAGGTTGGCTCAAGGCCACCTCCTTCCGCCAGGAAGTGCAAACAAAAATCATTGATATGCCCTACGACGGCCAACATCTCTTTGGCGAAAAGATTGATGAGGCCCTCACCACTATTAAAAAGGACACGGACTCTGCCAAAGCTCTTGGAACTCTGCAATTCCGGAACCAGTCCTTTCGTGGAAACAGAGGAAGAGGACAATCTTCATATAGGGGTTCCTACCAGAATAGGTCTTCCTATCCGTACACCCAGGGCAAAACGCAATACCAACAGCGACAAAACCAGCCAGGACGTCAGACTTCCTACGGCAAGTCAAACTACAGGGGGAAAAACCAAAAAAGACCTGCTGGCAAACGCCAATGACTCGTTTCAATGGCCAGTCCATCCACCATTGCATTTTTTAAGACTTAGAGGAAAACTCACATACTTCCTAAACAATTGGCAGAAGATAACAACAGATCGATGGGTGCTCCAACTCATCCAAATTGGATATTCTCTAGAATTTGTCTCAATTCCCCCAACACCACCACCTGGCAAACGGTCCCACAGGCACCTACGGCTGCTTCTTCAGGAAATCGCTTCCATGCTCCAAAAAGGAGCGATAGAGAGAGTTCCACAGGCCCACAAGGGGAAAGGTTTCTACTCCCACTTCTTCCTAATTCACAAAAAAGGGAAAAAGTGGAGGCCAATCCTCGACCTCAGGGCACTCAACGTGTTCCTAAAGAAACAATCATTCCGTATGGTAACACTACAGGAAATCCTGGGTCTCCTAGAGGAAGGGGACTACATTACGTCCCTAGACCTACAGGACGCCTACTACCATATTCCTATCCTCAAAGGGCACAGGAAGTACCTCAGGTTCGCGGTATCAGGACAACACTACCAATTTCGTGTCCTTCCGTTTGGCCTCATCTGCCCCACGGATATTTACCAAATGCCTCTCCCCTGTGGCAGCCTTCCTTCGTCAACAGGGTCACCAGGTTTTCCCATACCTGGACGACTGGTTGGTAAAAGCACCATCTGCGACCGCCGCAGCCACATCCTCCAGCGCCTGTCTGAATATCTTCCACCGACTAGGTTTGACCCTCAACCGAGAGAAGTCGGCACTGGAACCAAACAAGGTCATCACTTTTCTTGGAGCGACTCGGGACACGGAACGCGTCAGAGCTTTCCCCTCTCAGGAGAGAAAGGCCAAACTCATCTCCCTGGCCACGTCAGTGGCATCACGGGAAGACTCTACCTGTCCGCACCTTCAAGTCCCTCCTCGGCATGATGTCCTCATGCATCATGCTCATTCCACACTGCCGCCTCAAAATGCGCCCTCTCCAGGAGGAACTAACGAAGCAATGGACACAAGCTGCGGGATCATTCCCATGAGGCACAGGGTCAGACTGATTTGCATATAGCCATGTCTGAACTGGGGTGGCAGAGTGGGCTAAAGAACGGTGATGGATTAAACCCAGATCTTTTGACTGGGTGTGAGTGGTTGATTGATTCAGATGCTCCGTCCATCACCACCCCCTTTTGTACCGCTTTTGGCCGCCATAAGTGTGGCAGGGTATGCTCAGATGTGAGTCCCTTGCTCCTCACTTTGCCACTAGATTCAAGCAAGCCGGGCTGAAGACGGCTGGAATGCCAAAAACCGGTCCTCGGAAGCTTGTTTCCGGTACAGGGAAGACATGGCTTGGCAGTTCGGGCTGGACTGTTCCCATGAGGCACAGGGTCAGACTGATTTGCATATAGTCATGTCTGAACTGGGGTGGCAGAGTGGGCTAAAGAACGGTGATGGATTAAACCCAGATCTTTTGACTGGGTGTGAGTGTTTGATTGATTCAGATGCCCCGTCCATCACCACCCCCTTTTGTACCGCTTTTGGCCGCTGCAAGTGTGGCAGGGTATGCTCAGCCGTGAGTCCCTTGCTCACTTTGCCACTGGATTCAAGCAAGCTGGGCTGAAGACGGCTGGAATGCCAGAAACCGGTCCTTGGAAGCTTGTTTCCGGTCCAGGGAAGACATGGCTTGCCAGTTCGGGCTGGACTGTTCCCATGAGGCACAGGGTCAGACTGATTTGCATATAGTCATGTCTGAACTGGGGTGGCAGAGTGGGCTAAAGAACGGTGATGGATTAAACCCAGATCTTTTGACTGGGTGTGAGTGTTTGATTGATTCAGATGCTCCGTCCATCACCACCCCCTTTTGTACCACGTCTGTAGTGGTGGGCACTGGCTCCCGAGGGCGGAGGGCCACCAGGTGTTGTCCCAGGCGGAGGTGCAGTGTCAGAGGATGAGGTCCTTGGTCTTCTCTGAGTTGAGCTTCAAGCAGCTGTCTTTCATCCAGTCTGCCACGTTCTTCATTCCTTCCTGGAAGCAGAGTCGGGTGTCTTCGAGATTCTTTGTGAGTGAGAGAATGAGCTGGGTATCATCGGCGTTGGATACAATGCTGAGCCCATGCAGTCTGACCATGGCGGTGAGGAGGGCCATGCAGATGTTGAAAAGTGTGGGGCTGTGTGTTGATCCTTGGGGTACTCCGCAGTTGATATCGGTGGGTTGGGAGTGGAAGGACGGGAGTCTGATCCTCTGGGTTCTGCTGGAAAGTAAGGATTGGATCCAGTTGAGGGGGGCTCCTTGAATCCCTGCGTCGTGAAGTCTGGCTGCGAGTGTGCGATGTGAAACCGTATCAAATACTGCGGAGAGGTCTAGAAGGATGAGGGCCACAGTGCGTCTCTGGTCGAGTGGCATGCGGATGTCAGCGGCGGCGAGGTGGGCGGTCTCTATGCTGTGGTTGCTGCAAATCCGAAATAGGAGGCATCTAGAATAGAGTTCTTTTTGATGAAGGCGGTCAGATGGTCGTTACGAGTTTCTCAGTGACTTTGGCCGCGAAGGGGAGGAGAGAGATGAGCCGGTAGCTTTTCAGGTCTGCTGGGTCGGCCGTTGGTATCTTGAAGAGGGGTTTAATTAACCTCCGACCGCTTCCAGTCGTCTGGGCAGATGCCGGACCGGAAGGAAGCATTGATGGTCCGCTCTAGTTCGGGTGCGATGGGGGCGGCCCTGTGGAATATATGTAGTGGGCAGGGGTTCGTTGGGGCTCCTGAGTGGTGTTTTTTCATGGTCACAGTGAAGTGTTCAACGGTGGCGGGATCCCAGGACATGAGGGTTGTCTTACCAGTGGTATTTGGGAGGGGGGTGGTGGTGTCTGGTGACAGTTTGCTGAAGTTCTCGTAGAGGACCTTGATCTTCAGATGTAAGTAGGACCTGAGCTTGTTTCAGAGTTCCTGGAAATGTGTGTCGTTCGTGTATTCGCTGGGGGGGGCTTAACAAACTACAGTATGACGTTGAACAGTTCCTTGGCGTTGATCGCGTTGGTCTGGACTTTCTCTTATGAAGGTCCGTTTGGTGTCTCTAATCCGCTGGTCGTATTCCTTCAGGTCGCTCCTGTGGTTGTTTCAGGCTTCAGTGTTTTTCTGGTTTCACCAGGTTTTCTCCAGAAGTCTGTAGGAGCGTCTGGCTTCTTGTAGTTCTGTGGTAAACCAGGTGACCTTCAGAGGGCGTTATTTGGCAGGGTGGCGGAGGGGTACGTGCTTGTTGGCGCAGCTGGAGATCCAGCGGTGAAATTCAATGGCTGCAGAGTTGGTGTCTGTCGTGGCGCAGGGGGGGTTTGAAGGAGGGTGGTGTTAAGGTGTTCCTCTGTGACCTTCATCCATTTCCGGCGTGGCGGGCGTGGGGCGGGTTTGGCCGCGGTGGAGGTGTTGAAGGTAAAATGAATGCAGGGGTTGTCCGTCCAGATGAACTGGGTGATGACCCTTGAAGCGGATGTTTGTTCCTCCCACGAAGATGGGGTTGAGGGTGTGGCCAGCTCTGTGTGTGGGCTTGTTGACCAGCTGCTTTGGTCCGAGGTTGTCGAGGAGAGTGGTGGAGTCGGGGTCGCTGCAGTTCTCAAGGTGGAATTTTAGGTCCAGAGTAGAATGTAGTCCATGGAGGAGATGGCGTGGGGTGCGGCGAGCTCAGCGATGGTAGTTGCAGACTGGGTGCGATGTCTTGGCGGTCTCTAGATGAGGGTGCCGTGTAGCGTGGTCCTGGGGCTGGTCTAGATCTGGAGGTGGAGGTGTTCTGTGTTCGAGTGGGGGTCACTCGTGCTGGATGTGGTGAATCGGAGGGGGGCCTTGTGTGCGATGGTGAGTCCTCCTCCTGGGCGGTGGGGGCGGTCCTTTCTCTTGAACTTGTAGCCGTGGTGGATAGCAGTGATGATGGCGGGCCGGAGGTGGTGTTGGTCCAGGTTTCCGTGAAGAAGGCAACATCGGGAGAGAGGGTGTCGAGGTCTCAGATCTTTACGGCATGTCGGTGCAGGGAGCGCACGTTGAGGAGGATGCATGTCAGGGTTTCAGTGGTGCGTGCATCATGTGGGCCTTCGGTGGTAGTCTGGGGTTTGTCGATGGTGAAGGATCTGCTCCAGGGTCTGCACGAGAACTGTCCATGGGTGGTGTTTGGCGAAGATCGTATGCAGTCGGAGTATCTTCCGGGATTGAGTGCGTGGAGGGTGGTGGAGTCGTAGCGGTGAGGCCTGGAAGAACCAGGGTTCCTGGTGCTGGTCGCAGGCGGGCACAGACGGGCTTGCCTTAGGTGCGCCTCCCTTGCGACAGCGCAGCGGTTGCCATTAAGTCGGGGGGGGGGGCGGGACCAGCGGTGGGGAGGCGGGAGTGGGGACTGAGTCAGGGTGAGATGGGCCGCAGGGGCAGCAGCAGCGGTATGAGTAGCTCTATACAAGAAAAAATAGTGGTACTTAAATTATTTCAACGCCTTCTCAGGGGTAGTAAGCGCTATATAAATTATATTTATTTTGTGTAAATACTGGGAGAGACCAACACATCTAACATTACAGTGCACGCATATCTAGTAAACCGAGCCTGAACAAAGAGTGTGAAGTGCTAACCTTTGTTTCCCCTCTGCTGCATTTGCTTCTAGGTGTGAGGCTCCTGACTGCTCCCAGCTAGGAGACTCGAAAAAAAGGAGACCTGATGACCCCTCAAATTCAGCCTTTGTTATGGGCCCAGCAGGAGTCTAAAATAAGAAGGCCCGTCCCCTCTGGCACGTTGTTGCTTGTTGCAGATGGAAAGCAGACAACGTGCATGCGCTGCTAAAAGCGTCCCGGTGGAAATTACACCGGGACGAGTTCAGCACATTATTTAGTGGGGCCCAACTTCTTGGCAGGGTGGACGGCATTCACCCAGTGAAAATAGTGGGTGTGGACCGTCCACTTGCGTGTACCCCCGACTCGTGCCCTCATTATCTTGTGTCTGTTTCCACCTCCCGTCTCTCCCCCCCCGTAAAATTAATTTGGAAATGATTAGCGAATTAAGTCATGTGAATTTCAGGTAGCACATAATCCTGAGCTCTTGGGCTGAAGCGGACTACAGCACACCTGTGTTACATGTCATCTGTACTAAAGCTACCTGACGAGTTGTTTTCAAAAGCCTGTTTTAATAACATTACCACCTCCATCAATACCACCACCATCAGTACCGCCAACACCAACACCAACACCAATACCACCACCAATACAATCAATACCACCACCTCCACCAATACCACCACCACAATGAATACCAGCACCTCTACCAATATCAATACCACCACCTTAGTGCCTCTCGCTCACTAGTAATAGCAGGGGCACTGTACGAGGCTGGAGCTGCAGCCGAGACCATCCATCCATCCAACCATCCCTCCCTCCCTCCATTCCTGCCTTAAAGCATAGCCTGCCCTTCACCAGGAGGTAAAGCCAGGGCCCTACTACAGCTGAAGTGTTTCTTGTTAGGCCAAAGATAGCAATTACATTATGCAATACCAAACTGCACACTCAAATCATGGAGATGGCAGGAAATAGCCCCCCCCCCCTCCCACTCTTCTTCCTGAGCGAAAGGTGTTGGAGCGCTTTGTTAGTGTTTATAGCTCTGATCATATGTAACTTTCACTTCACACTTTGTGTCTCTGTAAATAACAACACTTTCGAATCATCTTCACTGCACTATTTATCACTATTTTGAAGACGTCGCAGGCCATGTCCCTTCCTCTGATTTTTAAAATCTAACAAGCAGTCGAGAAGGCCCTTTATTGCAATGCAATTGGTCTCTCATTTGCGAGCGTTTAAGCAATTAATATTGTAAATGTTATGTTATGCTACGAGGGGTTTTATAAAGCGCTCAGCTACTCAAGAAGAGTGTCCCGGCGCTATCAGACCAAGCAGGCACAGAACAAGAGGACTCGATGAAATTATTGGCCAAACAGCCAAGTTGTAAGACTTTTCCTGAAAGCCAGAAGGCTGTCTGTCAATGACAATGCTTTTTATTTATGTTTTAAAACCCAAAAATGAACTAAAAGGCATTGTCATTTACAGTGCCAATACCTCAAACTCGCGTGAATGCAAGACCTATTGCATTGCAAATGCTTGTTTTTGCTGTAGTGGTTGAGCCCCTAGTCACTCTTCTGAGGGAGAACCATCCGAATTGGGCATTAAATTGTGTGTACATAGAATTATAATGTGCATGTATGCTGATAATATGTTGCTTTTGCTTAAGGATCCTGCACATAACCCCGATCCTACATTGTGGAGATTACCATATTTGAGGAGTGGTCTGGTTTGAAAATCAATTGGTCCAAATCAGTGATGGGGCCCCTTATTAGGCAAACATCTGGTCCAGATACCATCGAAATGGCAACTGGAGCCTACACGATATCTGGGAGTTTGGTATCATTGGGACCTAGTAACAATAATTAGAGAAAATTATGAGAAATGTGTGATAAATTTTACCAAGCGATTGAGAAGTGGGGTAAGTAGCTGCTGTAGATGGCTGGGAGAGTTGGACAGGAGAAAATAATTCTTCTCCCCAGATTACTATATTTATGTTTCAAATCTCATTGAACAAGGCCTTTTTCATGCAGCTTCGATCCCAGCTGATCATATTGGCATGGGTGTGCAAACAACCTTGAAAAGAGTGAAGCAAGATGTTTATTTATTTATTTATTTATTTTGAGTTTTATATAGCGCAAACTTGACCCGAAGGTATCAGGTATCAGAGCTATACACGAGCACCAGTTGCGTTACACAATGACACATTCATTCTGTTAGGCACGGGGAGTTTGTGATTTGCCCAGAATCACAGGATGTTGAGTGTCACAGCTGAGACTCGATCCCGGTTCCCCAGGTTTGAGAGTGAACACCCTAGCTGTTAGACCACATCCTCTATTGCCCTATAAATATGGGAGATGTGCTGTGCCCAACTTTGAGATCTACTACCTCACGGCCCAGTCACAATTCACACATCATTGATAATATAATACTCTTCAGTCCCCACATCATGACATCGAAGTGGGACTGGCTGCTCTTGTTCTGCTGCACACAGTGTTGGACCCAAGCGGATAATTCAACTCCTACTGGTTCAGAAAAATTAGTAGAACCTAACTGCTGAGGACTTTGTCTTGCACTACTGTGTCACACCTGCTCAAGGACTAGGCAGAGGGGATAGCCTTGTGAGTCTCTAATATTCCTTTGTCTATTGGGCTAAGGAAAGTATGTGAAAACACACTTACTCCAGCCATGTAAAATGTGTGCAAATTGAGTTTGAAAAAGAGATTTGGAAGGTTAGTGAATACCCAGAAAAGTAATGACTTTGTTGGTGCCTACCACCTTCCCAATGGACATGCCATTGCATCTCCTATGGGGACAACCCTGTAAGGCTCTTGTCCTAATCTATCTACTTTAGAAACTCCATCATGTGTGAATATTTTTAAATGTCGGAAATGTTGATGTACTGTTGTAAAGGGGAGTCAGGAATGGGCTGGACACGATGTCTGGGTAAAGCGGGTTTTATTTTCATATACAATTTCTTTTTCCTTAGTGTCAGTCTTTCTTTGGCAAATTCGGCAGAATCCGTGATGCCGGCTGGTGTGGCTGCTCTACCAAAGTCCGTCTTGGTCCGGGTTGGGGCTTCTCATAAGGGCCTCTCTCTCTCTCAGTAGGTTCGGGAAGAAACAAAACACAGAAAAGGACCAATTACTTTCCGTCCTCGTGCTGTTCAATGGGGTACCAGGGAGTGAGGGACACCTTTTGTGATAGTTTTACCAGCAGTTCGTGAAGTGCAGAGAGGAAGGGTATTTTAAAGGGTTTTGGGGTAGTGCGGGATTACTAAGAGGCAGCGGTTCGTATCAGTGCGGGAAAACTCCCCTGCGTCCCACCCAGCTTGAGAACCTGTCCCGTACCTGTCGGAGCCACACTCCTCCCTCGGGAGTGTGGCACGGCGCAGCGCGGTCCCTTTGCCCTCCTGGCTCGTCTTCTTCGGACTGCAGCGCGTCTACTTCTCCGAATACGTCTACTTCTCGTCCTGGCTTGTCGTTCACCTCTCCCCCTTCTCGCTGGTTCACCTCCGCGTCTTCCTCCGTCCGATTCTCTCCAACTCCGGTGATGTCACACGCCATTCTCTGGGCATCCGGGATCTTATCCAATGCGGCGAAAGAAACGTCACGGTCCTCCAGGGCATACAGTTAAAGGGGCCGCACTGATTATCTTCGTGAAGTGTTCGCCATGAACTCTGTTCGTCCTGTGAGGAAGGAGCAAGGGATTCCTCATCATTATAAAACCACCAGTCCGTTTCCTTGTTGTGCTCCTGTTTACCTGGCACCTTGTTACAACTGTGCTTCTAACTCTAAATGATATTTGTGCTATTTTCTGTGTGACTCTTGTGTTTTTGTTATCAGACTAAGGTATGTATTTTTGAAAGATTCATTTAGTGGGCATTTCAATTCCTTTGAATTAGGCATGCTACTGAAAGTTTTTTAATACTTTGTTAATGCAGTAAAGGATCCACACAGGGAGGGGGCACCTAAAGGGTGTAGTCACCCTAAGGTAGTCAACTTTCCCATATAGCTTTAATCGTATAGTTAAACTGTCCAGTCTAAGCAACAGCGCAGGGATATCCCTTCGGGAATTGACTCAGGCGCTCTATAAGCGAATAAATAAATAAATAAATAAAATAAGGGACAGTAGCCCTTGGCTACTGCCCCCGACCTCCGTAATGCTCTTCATTTTTTAAGGTCTCCCCTGAACCCTGTTCCACAAATATGACAGCATACAAAGAAGTAGTACCAAAGAGCCATGCAACAGTGGAGAATGAATTAATCAATCAGTCAATCAATCAATCATTTGTAAGGCGTTCCACTTACCTGTGAGGGTATCAAGGCGCTGGGGGTGGGGGTGTGGGAGCTGCTACTGCTCGAAGAGCCAGGTCTTGAGGAGTCTTCTGAAGGTCAGTAGGTCTTGGGTCTGCCGTAGGTGGGTGGGGAGGGTGTTCCAGGTCTTGGCGGTGAGGTGGGAGAAAGATCTGTCGCTGGATGCGGGGGACTGCGGCTATGGCATGGCCGGTGGAGTGGAGCTGGCGGGTGGGGGTGTAGAAGCTGAGTCGTCTGTTGAGGTATCCTGGTCCGGTGTTGTAGAATGCTTTGTGTGCGTGAGTGAGGAGCTTGAAGGTTATCCTCTTGTTGACGGGGAGCCAGTGCAGGTCTCTCAGGTGGGGTGTGATGTGGCTGTGGCGGGGGATGTCGAGGATCAGATGTGCGGAGGTGTTCTGGATGCTTTGCAGCCGTCTCAGGAGTTTGGCCGAAGCTCCTGCCTAGAGTGCATTTCATTAGTCCAACCTGCTGCTGACAAGGGCCTGGGTGACCGTTCTTCTTGTTTCGGTAGGGATCCACTTGTAGATCTTGCAGAGCATGCAAAGGGTGTTGAAGCAGCAGGAGGAGCAGACGGCGTTGATCTGCTTGGTCATGGAGAGGGTGGAGTCGAGGATGACCCCTAGGTTGCGAGTTATCGATGGTTATTAGAGCTGTTCCCTGTGCGGTCGGCCACCAGGAGTAGCCAGGAGTAGTCCCAGGCTGAGGGGGTAGATCCGAGGATTAGGACCCCCGTCTTGTCCGAGTTCAGCTTCAGTCGGCTGTTCCTCATCCATTCAGCGACGGCCTTCATTCCTTCGTGAAGGTTGGTTTTGGCGGTGTGGGGGTCTTTGGTGAGTGTGAGGATCAGCTGGGTGTCATTGGCGTAGGAGATGATGTTGAGGTTGTGCTGCCGGGTGACGTGGGCAAGAGGTGCCATGTAGATGTTGAACAGCATTAGGCTGAGGGATGAGCCCTGGGGTACGTTGTAGATCATCTCGGTGGCATAGGAGCGGAAGGGGGGATGCGAGCGCTCTGTTCTGCCGGAGAGGAGGGAGGTGGTCCAGTCCAGGGCCTTTTCTTGGACCCTGGCGTTGTGGAGGCGTGTTCGAAGTGTGCGGTGGCAGACCGTGTCAAAGGCGGCTGACAGGTCCAGGAGGATGAGGGCCGCTGTTTCTCCGTTGTCCAGCAGGGTCCTGATGTCATCTGTGGCGGCGATGAGGGCGGCTTCGGTGCTGTGGTTGCTGCGGAACCCGGACTGAGACGGGTCCAGGATGCTGTTCCCCTCGAGGTAGCGGGTCAGTTGTTTGTTGAGGGTTTTCTCGATGACCTTCGCCGGGAACAGGAGCAGGGAGATTGGCCGGAAGTTCTTGAGGTCCTTGGGGTAGACAACAACTGATTGGGGAAGACAACAACTGATTTGACACCAGCCCTATCGGCCTGCCTCCACCTCTGTTAACCCTGTTTCAAGAAATAGGCATGTTCCACGCCAGCTACTCTCCAGCCCATAGGCTAACATTGGACCCAGTAACCTCTGCTCCTGGCCGCCCCAGTTCAGCCGGGGGTGCAGTACCTACCTTGGTTTGACCCTTGCCCATTGTTGGTCAAACCCCTCGAAGACTGAACTTGTAAGTTGAGTGCTTACCTGAAAATTAATTACCTGTCTTTCCTCCCATAGTATTGAGTCTTTCAATAAGTGTTGATTTTAAGTATCCCATAGTATCTCTGTCTTTCAATAAGTGTTGATTCTGAGTATCGTACAAAGTATCTCTTTGACATTGAAAATTATTTAATGCACCTATAAAGTATTTTCAATGCTCTAACAAACATTTGCCAACTGTATATATTGAAAGTACTGCATTTCTGAAAAGGCTACTTACCTGTAACTGAGTTCCACTTGGTTCCTAAAATAAAAGTAACTAAAGTAATATTTTTATAAACATTAGCCTGGAGTTGGTCATAGTGTGTTCCTGCTTTGCATGAGTGTGTACAACAAATGCATTTATACTACCCTCTGATTAACCCAGCTGCTCAGCCCAGCTACCACTAAATTGAGAGTAAGGGATTATCTACTTTATCCTCTGCTGTTTCTTTGGGGACTTAATGGACACTGTGCAAACTATATCTCTTTTGATATATTATCTATTGAGCCTGCTTCCGACAAGATGTAAATCGCCGAATTAATCTATTTATCTCTATAGAACATCGTTGCAATCCATTATAGCTTATGTAACAGCATTTATGGTTAAAATACCTGTAAATCAAATTTGAGAAACTGAAACCATTTCACAGGAAGCAGGGACTGGGTGCAGTTCATTAACCAGAGAATCAATGCATGCAATGATTGACATCTGGCACTATTATTATTATTATTATTATTATTGTACAGTCTTATATAGCGCTCGACTTACCCTGGAGCATCTCGGCGCTTGCCTTGGGAACCCGTCCTGGCTTTTTCCCTGTGAGATAACCCGTACTGTGCATCTTATCTAATGCGTTACAGGAGTGAAAATGCTCTAATATTCTTGGTTTTGTGTATTAAATTTTACTCTGCAATGCACGCCTATGTCCTCACCATGATGTTTAATGATCATTTGTGACGTGGTCGCAACATCCTTGGAGATAACTGCTTCCCCGTCCAGCTCCTGCAACGGTGGCTCAAATCAGCCTGCAACCGCCGTCAAAAGCTTCCAATGACACATCCAAAGGGCTCAATATGAGTGTGCACAACCCAGGCAGCCCTGACACCCAGAATGCAGGAAGAGGCTTGTACCTGCTGCACTAAAACCCAAGAAGAGAGAGAGCAGGCTCGACTCGGAGGCCCTGTGGCGACATGGGCCGCTGCTGAGCCTGAGGCCGGGATCGCCTGACCCAGCGGGGTCAGACGCTGCCCTCCAGTGGCGCCCTCTCACTGCGGGGTCGTGTTGCCATTCCAACTGCGCCCAGCTGCGCGGTGCTATGCAGTGGTCGAAGTGGGCAGGATCGGCAGGGCATGACGTGCCCCTACTTGTTTAATTCAATGCAGTCCGTTCCCTTACTTTAATATTTAAGATATGCGCCCCAGGACGGCCGAAATAGCCCGGCCGTTCGTGGCTGTTCAAGGACGGGCGGGCACAGAAGGAAAATTGCTGTTTCCTTCTTGCCCAGAGAAGTCAAGGACAGTGTCTTTATTTTTTTTTTTTTATATAATGCGATTTTATATAGCGCAAACTTTACCCGAAGGTGTCGGAGCGCTTTACATAAGAACCAGTTGCAAAACATAAGGACTTAGGATTACATGCGTTACTTAAAAGATGCAAACAGAAAAAATTGCAAATGTACAAGATGTAAAGTCACACAAGGAAGAGATGCAAACAGAAAGAAACATTGCAAATGTAAAAATAGTAAAGTCAATCAAGGAAGAGATACAAGTGGATATACTCTAAGAGTCACATAGGAATGGTAGAGAGTACAAAGGTCTACTGCATATTCCAGAGATTAGAGTTATCTCTATATACATAGGGAAGGGGTACAAATGGATATACTCTAAGAATCACATAGGAATGGTAGAGTACAAAGGTCTACTGCACATACTAGTGATTAGAGTTATTTCTATATACATATAAACACACAGTAGATTTTCTCAGGTCAAGACCCATAACCCCCCCCCCCCCCCCCCCCCGAAAAGCAGAGTTCCATTAAGTGGGGTCGGAGGGGGGACGCAATCACAGTACCAAGGGAGGGTGGGAGGGATACAAGGGTAAGGAGAAAAGACAAAATAGAAAAGGGAAGAAACATTTGAATATTAATACATAAACGCAAAGGTGCACCACACAATTCCAAAATTACAATGCCAATAATCACAGACGTAGGTTTTCTTAGTTGTGATTTTCTTTATTCCAAAAGGGTTTACAATCAAAACACGGGTGTTCGCAGCCGACGCGTTTCGTCCTCAAGGGACTTCTTCAGGGCGAATTATTTCAGTATGAATGGTCGTTGTGATGGGTAGGTAATTTCTTTGTAACTGAACATCTCAAAGGATCTTTTGAATAGTAGTACTGGGATGCCACTATCATACGGATTGCTCCAATCTGGGAAAGAAGCAGTTTTTCGCGTGGTGTGGTACGAGGAAGGAGGATGCAGGGAACTTAGCACTTTATCAAGAGTCATCCCTGATGGAACAATCGTTTCTCTGTCCATCTCCCTCCATACGATAGTCTACACAATAACTAAAAAGGACTGTTCACAAGACGTCTTACCAAATCTTTGAAGACGACTCGTTTTCTCACTACTTGTTTGCGCATATAAATAATTTTGTGGCATCCCAGTACTACTATTCAAAAGATCCTTTGAGACATTCAGTATTGTGTAGCACATATGGCAGAGCCATAATTATGTTGAAAACATTTGCAAAATGGGATATTTTGCCATTCATGTTTGAACTGCTTTTGTGGAAAAGTGCTGATGACAGAAACTGCACGGCGGAGAGACAAATGGTTGTGATAGTACTTTGAAGCGTATTTAGGACATTCTATGATTGGATATGTATCCCAATTTGTGAATGTATTTTAATGTTAATTTGAGTTAAATAACGTAATGAGCTCAAACTGGTCAGTGAAATGCAAAACAAATACAAGAAAATTGTATGTTTTGTGCCTTCTGGCCACACCTCTGACTCCACACACTGCCCCAATCGTCGGGTTATTTCCGCCCTTTGATTCTCCGCCCACAGTCCCCCTACTTATTTTCCCCCACTTCGACCACTGGTGCTATGAGAGACGCTCCATTGTTCGGTAGAAGTACCCGCCGGCATGAGAGAGCATAGAGGCGTGGCCGGCAGCCGCTGCTTCCTGGCAGGCGGCCCGAGGTGACTAAGTCACTGATGTGGGGCCGTAGTTGGACCGGGAGGTCCAGGTCCGTGTCGTCATACCAGGCTGGCAGCGGTGACGCCCTGCTAAGACGCGGGGACCGCTAGACGTGGCAAAGGATTGCTGCAGGGCCCCCCGCACCCAAGATGGTACAAAGCTGCCAAGAATTGCGATGCATGAGTGCAAACCTAACCCATTTCCCATCTCTAGCTCGCTGAGCTTTATGCCATTGCGCTGAGGCACCTGAGAGACCGTACAAGACATTAAACGGAAATACCCCCTCTGACTTTGTGTTCATACCTTGTATGTCTTTATTCGAAGCCCGTAGTCATTCCCCCACCAAAGGTTGCATGAACACCAACTAGAAACCCCACTTTCAGACGAGCCGCTGAGAGTGAAGCGCTGCTGCGCCCCATGGTGATCACCACCTGTTGCAAATTGGGAATTTTTTTGTTAAGATATTTCGTTTATACAGCTAGAATTCACTAGATGACGGTTAATGTATTGTGGGTGGATTTAGCAACTTAATTGTCTTCTGCTATTTCGTGGAGTATCACACTTTCTCTTTTACACGCCACCTCACAACATATCCCGTCAGGTCAGCTTCGATCCCAGCTCACTTCAGAGACCTGTGTCGCCCAAGGGGCTAGTTTTTACTGCTATATCCTGGAATATCCGTGGTACCAACAGTCCGAGAAAAGGTAAACCGGTGCTTTCTTACCTACAGAGGTATAATATAAAAATTGCCTTTTTACAGGAAACGCACCTACCCCCACCAAAAAGATCAAACCACCAAGCAGTGGGGCCTCCATCCTTACTGACCAAGTTACAGTTCCTACTCCCAAGGCACATGTATACTCGTCCCTAGAAATATTCTGTTCACTAGGCGTGCACACCACGCAGACCCGAATGGGTGCTACACACTACTCCAAGGTACTAAAGCGGACAATGCCAGCAGATACAGGGAAGGGGAGAGACCTGGACGAATGCTGGTATGTCTGCTACGCCCAGACCGCCAACAGGACTACATAACGGAGCTCTGCTCTGATGACGACACAGTCATAAGTGGGGGGGAAAAGATCCTGCAAGAGTTCACACGCTACTATCAGACTTTATACACGGCTCGCACCACTAGAGACCCCTCCGAGATCCTCCTACTTCGAGGAGATCGCAATGGTGTGGCTGTCGAAAGCCCATCCGGAGTTCTTGAGTGAACCTATCAAGATGGAGGAGGTAACGCAAGCCATTTCGGCCCTGGATGGATCCTGGCACCAGGACTAGACGGACTGACAGGAGCCTTTTACAAAGCTTATAAGCAACAGCTGGCTCCGTAATTCCTAATCGTATACAATGAGGCACTGAGTAAGGGCGAATTACTGCCTTTGCTCCGAGAAGCAATACTAAGTAATATTAAAGCCAGGTAAAGACCCCAGCCGCTGTATCTCATATTGCTCGCTCTCATTGTTAAACCTAGACAACAAAATCCTAGTCGAAAAATAGGCTACCAGGCTTTCATTGCTGATGGAATAGATCATCTCACAGGCTCACTCCGGATTCGTGCCCCATCGGTCGATCTCCCAGAACCTTTGCACTATATTCTCAGTATTACATAAAGTATCCCCTACCACACCTACAGCAGTTGCCTTATTAGATGGCGTAAAGGCATTTGACTCACCAGAGTGGTCCTTTCTCAATGCAGTCTTGCACAAACTTGGCATCCCCCCTTTCCTGGCACTGATTAAAGTAATATACACTGGACCTGTGGCCCTCCTATGGATAAACAGTGCTCTTATGGATGCCTTTCCTTACCTAGTTTTCTCATGTTCCGCAAGTATGCGGAACACAAGAAAACTTTAGTCTAGAATAATTCATTTATTAACCACGACTGTGATTCTGCTATTTGACTGTTGGGCACACCACCATCTTGATTTTCTTACTGAATTTGCCACCCAAGTCTGTCCAATTCATTTAAGTAATTTAGTGGGACTCTTTTTTTTTTGGCTTACCGACAGTTTTAAGATCTCGTTTAAAATTTCGGGATTTTGGCCTGACCCACGAAGATTGGTGCTTTGCCCTCAGTGTAGACTGCCGAGATCCATAGAGAAAGTGGACGCTCATATATTTCAAGTCCTTTGTCCTGTAGATGACTCCTAAAGTATTTGTGGGTCAAAACGCCGTTGACGCATAAAAACGTGGCCTAATTAAGAGAGGACACAATTGTTCTATTGTGTATTCTGTTATTTGTTGTTGTTTTATGTTTATTCTCTGCCACTGTTTGTTCAGTTTACACTTGTCAATGTTCCTAACTTCATCATTGTTTGTGTAACTGTTTAAGTGCCCTCATTATCTCTGTTCCTCTTTTGTGTTTTATTGAATTTATATTCAACATTTTTTGAGATTATCTATGTACATGGTTATTATGAAATAAAGCCATCACAGTTGTGCCTTTCTTTGGAAAATTTCTTACTGTTTTTACACCAACTGTTCTATAGTTTATTTTAGCTCATGAACCACTGCTTGGAATACAATTGATACTGCCCCAGGTTCTTGTTCTAGGGTGGCCCTTGTTGTTTGTTAACCATTTCCTATATTCCGAGGCACCTGACAAGGATGCCCCCTGTTCCCCCCCTCCCCCTCCCCCCCTCCTCTTCATAGCTGCAACGGACCCACTGGTCTGTATTCTGCAGGATAACCAGGTGCATTGTGGACTTTAATTAACATATGGCCCTATATTACTTTCCCTATATGCAGACGATCTATTACTCTTTGTTCGGCACCCACAGGGCAACCTCCCCACACTAATAGCCCGATATGGAGAACTATCAGGACTTTGTGTCAACTGGAATAAGTCAGAACTCTTCCCACTGATGGTTACCGCTCATACATCCCCCTCCGGCCTCCCACTTCAATGGGCTGCAGATGGCACTAAATATCTTGGTGTATACATACACAGGGACATAGATCAGATTCTGCCACGGAACTAATGGCCCTGCCATGGCCTTGCTCACTGCACAAGTGGATCTGTGGATCAAAGTACCCCTGTATAATGAGGGGGATTTGGGGTCCCAGATTTCCGCTTCTATTATCTTGCTGCCCAGTGCCAATACACTTATTGGTGGTACCACCCTGTAGGAAGCTGGCTCTGTATATACTATACCAAAGTGAGGTATAGTGTGAACAGAGTCCAGTGGAACCCAATAGGTAGGCAGGGGTAACGTAGATAGCACCTCACTTTCTATTTGTGGTAGTGTGCTCGAGCAGTAAGGCTTTATCAAAGGACAGTGTTAAGCATTTGTTGTACACACTCATTCAGCAAATGAATTCACACACTCAATGACTGAACTTCAGACTAATTGTTTTTGTATAAAAATATTCTTTTAGTTATTTTATTTTTCTAGAACCAAGCCAGACTGGCACAGGTAAGTGATAAGTACTTGCCAGTAAATATACAGCTTGTAAACAGTTTGAATTGTATTTGTATATGCACTTTGTTTGTATTACAGTACTGGTTCTGAGAATGCAATGCTTTGGAAATAAAGCCCATATACTTTGTATAGGCTTTTTAGTAAAAGGACAGGTAAGATACTTTTAAGATTACTTTTCTTACACAGTGCAGTATGCCTGGATACTTCACTGTGACATTTCCTGTAAACAGGTAAGTAAAAGCGTTTTGGTTATTTGGTTAGTTTGAAAGCTTTCCATAGATTTTCCAACTCCACACTAAGAAACTTTTCACAGAAAACCAGTCAATGTTATCCTATGGAGGAAAAGAGTGTTATCTGTTCAAAGGCAAGTACTTTGTTGTGGGAGTTGGTATTCAGGGTCAGTGATGCACTGGAATTGCACCCTCAGCTGCACTAGTGCGGCCGGGTGTAAAGTGCTGAGGCCCAATGTTATCCAGAGGGGGATAGGTGGCCTCCGGTTGGTGGCTGCTGACCAGCAGCCCACTGGGTTATGGGAGCAAAACTACTGGACTTAAGCTGAGGGCAAATGGGTTACTAGGCCAACACAAAAGATGCACCCTCAGCGGCACTGGGGCGGCTGGTGCTGAGTGCTGTTTTGGCGTCTGAAGCCCTGTAGCTTTCAATAGGGAGTCTCCAGTTTGCGAAAGCACTGCAGGCTCGGGACAAAGGTCTTCTGGGTGCGACCACCACTTGGAGAGGTAAGTTGGGATGTTGGGGGTTGGTTAGGCACCATCGGTTGGGCCCCCCAAGGCTCTGGGGCATCGGGTGCAGGGGTGCCTTTTAGGGTCAGATCTTCTTACCAGCTCCTGTATACGGTTGGGGGGAACCTTCCGGGTTGAGGCTGCAGGCATCGGCTGGAGGCTTGAGGCAGGTCAGGGGGCGCCAGATTTCGTGTCCGGATTGCCGGGGGGACCTCCTCTTGTTGTTGGGCCACTCTAACTCAGGCTGTGGGCGTCTGGTGCAGAGTGGTGCAAACTTGTGGATCCTTGCGGAGCTGCAGTCTGTTGTTTGAACAAATCCAGTGTTCACAGGAGGCTGATTATTTGGTATTGAAGGCAGGCAGGTCCTCCGGATTTCTCAAGGTTGCTGGCTGCAAGGCACACCGGGATTTCCCTGGCGAATGTTCGAGGTGGGGACAGGCCGGTAGGGCTGGGGCCATGTAAGTGGGCGTCCTCCTCTTGCTAGCTTCGGCACGGCTGTTCTGTCCTTCTTCTTTTCTTCTTGTAGGTTCTTTTCTGAGGAAGCAAGGTTCTGGGGTGCCCCAAAATACTAGATTTAGGGGTGTTACAGGTAAGTAAAAGGTTGGGACCGATGGGTCCCTTCCATGGGGTCGGTACACCCCCTATTATGCCACCCTCCAGTGGGAGAGAGACATAAGCTTTTCCTTGGTTGTCTGGGTCCCTCCATCTGCAAGAGGGCGGGTACTTAGAGTTGTGCTTCACCTTCCCTCCCCCACCTGAGGGGTGGAGTTGGAGGAGGTGGGCACACCTCTCTTCCTTACTTGTTTTTCCTGCCCGTTCACCCGCACAAAGTGGGTGCAGAACCAGTGGGGACCAGTTGCTGAAAGCAATCAAGTGGCCTGGGGAATCTGACAAAGGCGGCAAGCCTTTGAAGCTTCCCCTTCGTGGACCCTGCCCATCCTGGGGTAAGAAGCTTGGCACCTCATCCCTGGATGTGCATTGTTTCAGGCCCCCGAGAGCAGCAGGCTCTCAACCCAGGGGTCCAAAAACATGTCTGGCGGTGGCAGCTGAAAGCAGCCTCTCAGCCTGGACACTAGTGGTAGATCGTTTTTCAGGGGGCATCTCTAAGATGTGCATTTTTCATTAAATCCCACACTGGCGTCAGTGTGGGTTTTAATGTGCTGAGAAGTTTGATACCAAACTTCTCAGTTTTCAGTGCAGCCGTTATGGTGCTGTGGACTTTGTAATGACAAACGTCCAGCACCATATACTGTTAATGGCAGCACTGCACCTTCAATGTCTAAGAATGGACTTCGACACTGTAGAGGTACAGGACTCATGCACCTGTACCCTCTCCACTGCTATAGGGCACCCAGCTAGAGGGGTGACTGATCTATACCAGGGCAGTGGGTTGTAGGCATGGCACACAGGGATATGTGCCATGTCGACTCTTCACTTTGTTCTGCAACAAGACACGCAGCCTGCAAAGTCAGTGTGTGAGTGTAATGGTACAGGGCCTCTAAGGGTGGCACAATCAGTGCTCAGAGGTCTTACCTGTGGTACCATTTACCAGGGGCTGACCTGTGGCCAGAGGCCAAATTTTTTTTTTTTTTTTTTTTTTTTTTTGTATGCAGGTTTAGGGAAAGAACATAGGCCCTGGGCACATGATTGGCAGGAGCCCAGGGCACACTCAGTCAAAGCTCATCTGCAGTTCAGCAAAAAGTGGGGGCTACCATGCAGAAAGAGGTCCCTTCTCACACATCCCATGCATGCTTCCCATACATTCGCCCCAAACGCACGCAATCTGAAAGAGACACGTTAGTGATAGATTCCTTACCTTAGAATAGCCCCAGGCGTCAGACTGGATCCGGTAATTTTTGCATAGCAGTACCCTTGCGCGTCGGTAGGCATCGGCTGCGGCTCCGTCGTCGTGGGCGCCGTAATGACAGAGTCGGAGTACTTAGACGCCGCCTCCGCGTGCTGTCGTCAGTTCTTCTTTTTTCCTCGCCAGCAAGTGCAGATCTGAAAAAAACAGTACTTTAGTCACTTTTGACTTGACTTTTTTGATCCCTTTTGATCATTTTTCTTGAGTCTTGCGACTCCGGACGGTGCCGATAGGGATGCCTGGTTTCAAGCCTTGTGAGGATTGCGAGTGGAGACCGTCGGTGTCTCCACTGTCTCGGCGTCTACCACGACGACAAGACCTGCCCTGACTCGAACTCCGGCAGTCGGCCCCGAGCCGCGAGATGTCCCGGTCCCACAAGAGGTCGAGGGACAGGTCGCGGGGTCTGAGCCATCACAGCTCCGAGAGTCGGCATCACTCCCCTGGGTTGAAGTAGTCGTCAGGTAAGCACAAGAAGTCGAAGAGACATCATCGCTCTTCTGACTCTCTCTGAGGTTCTTCTCTTACTTCTTTCTCTTGCCCAGCAGGGCTCTGCTCTGGGCACTATCAAGGGCTACCTTTCTGCTCTTTCAGCCTTTTTAAGGCTGCCTGATTGTAGCGGGGTGTACAGTAAAGGGCAACAAATGGGTTCTGGTATGTGCAGGCTTTATTTGTTGAAATAGGATATCGGTACAGGGTCTCCTCGGTGATCGGCTTCTCTCGGGACGCTGTTTCCTGCGGGTAGCCTCTGCCTTCTTCCGGATAGGGCTCCATCGCGTTTCCACCGGATCCGTCTCCGTGGTTATGCCTTAATCCGCTTCGGAGGAAAGGACAAGAGAGGGCGTCTCAGTACTAGGTAATTTACTCACTAGTGAGGGGAAAGGGAGTGAGGAATCCGTTGGTGCTTATATACAATAGGTGAGTGAACTGAGGGGGGGGGGGGGAGGAGGTGGGAGTGCTGGAAGGGTTCCCGGGGAAATGGAAGGGACAGGGATTCAATTACACTCTGTTCCCTCTCCGCTTCACCCAACCCGAGATACGATCACGTACCTCTGTGAGCCACACGCCTCCAGGTCGTGTGCGGCTGGGCGGCTCGTGATGCCGGTGGCCTCCTGGCTCCCGCGCCGTCGACGGGTCTCGCAACTCCTCCTCCGCCTCGGTAGATGGTGTTCCGGGTCTTTCCTCTCTCGTAATGTCTTCGTTCCATTCTCGCCACAACTCTCCTCTCCGCTCATCGTCCTCCACTCCAACTCCCACGCTGGTGAACAAGCACACCCGGCTCTCCTCTCCTGGCATATTTACTTCCTGTCGAAGCTCCTCCTCCGCTCTGGGTCTTTGCCAGTTAAAGGGCCAGTCCACGCTGTCTTCCTCATCGCAGCTATACCATTCGACCGGTCCTGATGTGACCTGTGGCTGTGCTGGCTGAAAAGATAGGAGAGGGGGGGGGGGGGGGGGGGGTCACAAGATGAAAATCCACGTGGGGAGGTACCAGCCTTCGAGGTGCCTGCCGGCAAACCGACCCCGTCACACTGATCAACCTTCTTTGTTCAAGTCCCTGTTGTTAATCGATTCCTGAAAGGCATCACACATACGTTTCCACCTGTTCCCTTCGTGATGCCTCAGTGGGACTTGAACCTGGTTCTTACTTTTCTGATGTGCGCTCCCTTTGAGCCACTTCACAACTGTCCTATCCGCCTTCTTACCTTGAAGACTGCCTTCCTGGTTGCCATCACCTCTGCCAGGAGAGTGAGTGAGCTCCCAGCTCTATCCTCTAAACCTCCTTTCCTTTCTGTCCATCCGGACAAGGTTGTGTTGGGGTCAAAGCCCTCTTTCCTGCCCAAGGTAGTCGCAGCCTTCCACATCGGGCAGTCCATCACCTTGCCCACCTTCTTTCCGCCTACGCATCCCTCAAAGGAGGAAGAGCGGCTCCACCGTCTGGACCCAAAACGTGCGCTTTCATTCTATTTGGATCGCACACGCCAGTTCCGGGTGGATGACCAACTCTTTGTTGGTTACGTGGGCGCTAAGAAGGGACGGGCGGTGCACAAACGGACCATCTCTCGGTGGATCGTGTTGTGCATCCAAGCGTGCTACTCCTTGGCTAAAAAGGAACCTCCTGCTGGGCTGAGGGCCCATTCCACTTGGGCCATGGCCCTGGGCCGAGGAGTCCCCTTGCAGGACATATGTCAGGCAGCTACGTGGGCCTCACTGCACACGTTCGCAAGACACTACTGCCTGGACAGCCAAGTCCGGAGGGATGGCTTCTTTGGCCGTTCCATCCTCCAGGACTTTCTGGTGTGATTATTGGTTAGCAGACCCACCACCGGGGTTGGTATTGCTGGGGTATCTATTCTGAGGTAAGGAATCTATCACTAACGTGTCTCTTTCAGATGCACAAGTCACGACTTGTGTAACGATCTATCTGTAAGAGACATTAGTTAGCGATCGATTCCTTACCGACCCACCCACCCTCCCCGTTCTGCGAACCGATATCTAGGGTTAAGGTCATCCCCTTTTAGGGCCCTAGTTTCAATGGCACCAGTGTTGGTTTATAGCATAGCTCTGCGTTTCTGGCGCGGAAAAGCTGTGTCTAAGAACTAACGTCAGCATGCGGAGGCGGCGTCTAAGTACTCCGACGTCATCACGGCACCCACGACGCCGACTACGGACGCGGAGCCGCAGACGACGCCTACCGACGCGCACGGATACTGCTACACAAAAATTTCCGGATCCAGTCTGACGCCTGGGGATAGTCTAAGGTAAGGAATATATCACTAACTAATGTCTCTTACAGATATATCATTACACAAGTAGTAACTTGTGCAGTTGATCTACTCCACTCACAGATGCTCCCCAAGGGCATACCAATGGAGACCGATATTCAGAATGTCTCCACAAAATGCTGGGCCTGGCGCAGAATGCAATGATTGCTGGGGAGGAAGGGGGTTCTGAACTCTGGGGATCTTCCCCTTCCCGACATCCCAAGGTTCCCCCTTAGTAAGGAGGCACTGGTCAAACGCATGCTAGACTGTTTCACATTGCCTACATTGGGGGACCTATTTCCCATAGCAGCACAAGATATTCCTTATATGGACCTGTTCGTCTTCAAGAGACTACACAACACTTTCCGCTCCTTCATGCCTACATACCAATTATCACCGGATGACTTGCCACCCCTGCACATGTTCATCAAGGCTAGAGACAAGCCATATGACATCTAGACTTTACCATTCTGCATGCCATTGAGACCAGACACCACCACACAAGTGTGGGGCAAGTGGGAGGAAGAACTACAGACGCAGCTCACAGACCAAATATGGAGCTCCTGCTGCAAACAAACGAAGACCATTTCCATTAACCAGAGGTATAAACTACTGCACTTTAAATACTTACATAGGTATTACCTTTCCCCTGCTATCCCTGTTAAATTTAACCCCTCCAGAACTGATCGATGTAAAATATGTGACGCCCCCGGTTCAGATCACGCACATCAGGCCATGTCCAGTAGTGGCCACCTACTGGACGGCTATATACTCTTACATTTCGGCTATGACCGCCCATGCTAAATGCTCTCCTGGGATACTCCCAAAACGTCCTGCATCCTGTACGAAGTCCAGTCTTTATGGTGCTATTGCTGTGCAAAAGAGAAATAGCAGTACATTAGGGTAGCACCATATCACCCACTGTATCAGAGTCTGGAGAGCATGAGCTGATGTGAGGGCATGGGGGAGGACTACTCTAACCTGCAACCTCCTACGTCTGCCCCAGGGATATCTGGACAACGTTTCTGCACATAACTCCAAACTTTAACACTAGGTTCCTCTTTTTGATCCTCTCCCCCCGAAACACCACGCAAGGTGAAAGCCCCTCCTCCTGCATACCCCTCAACAGACACTTGTATGGTTTATAGAGCTGGCAAATATAGTCCATGTTAAACATTTGTTTATTAACATGGTATCTTATGCAGTGAATATGCAACTGACAACTGTCTAATTTAAAAATTCAATAAAGAAAATAAAAAAATGCAGATAATTTGTGACCGAATTGCACTTATATCCATCATAAACCGAGGTGGGAGTATCAGCAATCTATTTTACTTAGTGTCTAACAGTCATATTCCCAGATTTTAGTCCGTAGTTACAGCAATGACACTGTTCACCATAACCTTACCAGTTATGCAAAAGGCCCACCTTGAACACTGATGTTGAGCTTCCCATCTTCAAAACAAATAGTCCATGTCTCCGCTTCTCCTAGACTGCTGGCCCCGTTATGCAGGAGATCATTTTTTGTCACCGTTTTGATTCCATCTCCCCAAACGTCATTCATATGGTAGAAAAACCGGTTTCTTTCTTGTGTGTGCCCCTAACGGGGTGTGGGCTGTATTAAGAATGTTTGCAGACTTAGAGATTCATATGGCCTAAAAGATTAGTAAAAACTTTCAGAATGCTTATTACCATGAAATGCAGTCTTCTATTCATTGTGTTGTGCAGTTCAGTATGTAACAAATGTCTTTACATTCTCTCAACCTTTGTTATAGGTTTTATTCATTTTATTGCTGAGTCTTCTCATATCTATTCAGATATTTAGCCACTGTTTTCTGGACTTTGCTGAATCCCATTTTACTTTTTCATATCTACATGGTGTCTGTCTTTTCACAGATCGCATTCCTTATCACAAATGCACTGCGGTTTATCTTTCATGCGCCAGGCAGTCCACCTTTACTCTATGCTTTGCTCCAGCTGCAGGTATGTAATCCTTTTTTTATAGTTTGTCAAAAGATCAGGACACAGATTGGTATTGTCACCTGGCTGGGTTTATTTGTTTGTGAATGATGTGTATGAAATGTAATTATTCACTTGCAGAAGTGCTTAATTGATAATTTCTGTGTAAGCTCCTTAGGTTATGCAGAAATACTACACTCACTAGTGTTGTAATACGATACCAAATAGCTATTATTCAAGAATCAAAAATCTTATTTATGAATAGCCATTTGGTTCCTGAGACTTAAAAAGAAATGGTCCCATTCAGAAGAGTGCTGAAAGGGTGCTGGAAACATTTGTTCTCTCCAGTAGAATTCATCAACACAGTATCATCTGCATGGCATAAAGATGACAAACACTAAAAGGAGCAGTACTTACTGTTCTATCAACCACGTGGCCCACTTCTACAAACATAAACTAAAAAGGACAGTTAAAATTGAGATACAGGAAGACTACAGAATGCATTACCACCTTCTGGAGTCCAGAAACAAAAATATGTTTATACTGTATACGTACTACTAGGTATTATATTTTCTAATAACACTGAACTATCGGACTATTGTTTTCCTATCAGGCAGTATTTTTGGTCCATTGGCTATCTTCAGGTCTCATTGATTTTGCCAAAAGATTGCTGTAACACATTTGGCACACTGTTTCAGTAAGCTGATCTCTTGACTGGGTAAGAGTATTCTGCATCATTCAGAAACTCTGTCCATCACCACCCCCTTTTCCAAAATCGATTTTGTCCACACTAAGTGTGGGAGGGTATACACAGACGTGAGTCCCTTGCTCAATGCACCATCAGGATTCAAGCAAGCCAGGCCGACGACGGCTGAAATGCCAGAAACCGGTCACCGGAAGCTTGTTTCCTTCCCAGTATAAGAATTGGCTTGGTAGTTTGGTTTGCCCTGTTCCCATCATGCACTGGGACAGGAACAGACACATTTGCATGTAGCCAGGTTCTGAGCTGGGATGGTGCAGTGAGCTAAAAAACGGTAATGGATCAAGCCCTGATCTCTTGACTGGGTAAGAGTATTCTGCATCATTCAGAAACTCTGTCCATCACCACCCCCTTTTCCAAAATCGATTTTGTCCACACTAAGTGTGGGAGGGTATACACAGACGTGAGTCCCTTGCTCATTGCACCATCAGGATTCAAGCAAGCCGGGCCGACGACGGCTGAAATGCCAGAAACCGGTCCCCGGTAGCTTGTTTCCTTCCCAGTATAAGAATTGGCTTGGTAGTTTGGTTTGCCCTGTTCCCATCATGCACTGGGACAGGAACAGACTAATTTGCATGTAGCCAGGTTCTGAGCTGGGATGGTGCAGTGAGCTAAAAAACGGTGATGGATCAAGCCCTGATCTCTTGACTGGGTAAGAGTATTCTGCATCATTCAGAAACTCTGTCCATCACCACACCCTTTTCCAAAATCAGTTGCCTTTGGCTCCAAGTATTGGACCGCTCTGTGGAATGAAGCCGTAATTATAGAGTTTCCAATTCAAAATGGTCAAGCAATTAATTTACCTAAAATTTCATACCCAGACAGCAAGAACCACTAAGGGAGGATCTGGTAGTTTATGTAAAGTTTTGGCAGGGCTGCTTAAAACTGCAACTGGTTTACCTGTTCTGGTTGTAGGAGCAGTGAATCAGCACCCACTTTGTAGTCTTCCGGGGTCCCAGTTTTTAGGGGTTCATATCTTGAATAGGGCTGGATGTGGCTAGATTTTCTTGTGATGGGACATCCACCAATCTGGTGGCTTGCATTTGACCAAAGGACCCCACGACACCCAGCTTATGAACAGTCAAAACAACACTATCTGCAGAGGTGTAAAGGAAATACCTCATCGCTCTGGGGCTAAGCAGATGAAGGCATCCTGTTCATCACTGTGTGCCAGTGATAGGAGTTTCAGCAGTGGTACCAGCTTACCAGAGATGGAGGCGAGTGTTCTGCAGCTCCACAACCAGAAAATAATCCTTATTTGCCTTTGGTCTTTAGCCAGGCCAGTTGAGTAGAATGATTTGCATGGCTTCTGGTTGGCTTGATTTGTTTAGGCGTCCTCCATACATATTAGTCAGTAAGTGGGACCTTGTACATATTCTACAGGTGGGGAGGGGTCCTCTTTTGCAGGCAGCCCAGCTTCTTTCCTTTTACACTGCGCACAGCAGTAAGAGGCTACAGGTATCCAGTCTTGGCCCTAGTCTTGGGTAGGACAAACTTGAGCATATGCTGGGGCTTAATTGATGTGAATCATCTCCCCTAAGTCCGGATGTTATACACGTTACTTGCTCAAGGGAGGGCATTATTTGTCTTTGGGGTCACATGTTTGAGATATTGACAGTGTTACTTTTTTTTCCAAGTTGAATCTCCTCCTCCTATCTGAAGGATGTGCATAGTGTTTGTTTGTCCAGGTGGTGAAAGGCTATTGGTACAGACACCATATCACGTAAGAGGACGAGGAATTTAGCCGTCCAGTATACACTCCCCTCATATATGTCAAAAATAAACCTAAGTATACTTTTCCGAAAGCTGTCATAGAGAAACTATCTCAAACTCTTACCAGGTACCTTTGGAAGCATGTTTTTTAGGAACAATTGCCCTCACTCACCCGAAGGTGGCATGCTTCATCATTGGGCTATGCGACTTGCCGGGCCAGTACTGCAATGCCCGGTGGGCTCTGCGAGAGGGCACTTTACCGGATATCTTTTTTTCAAAGGTACCTGCTAATAGTTTGGGATTGTTTCTCTTTGACTTAGACTTCTGAACAGTATATTTAGGTTTAATACTGGTACTGATGGGCATTGGTAAGACCAGACTGAACTGGTGAAGTGTATTCAAATAAAAGACCTCTAGATATAGAGTAGAGGGGTTTCACTGAGTAAAGAAAACATATGCTAGTTAATGGACTTTATGTTGAACTTTCCCCACCATTAGCTGGGTAAATGAAGTTTTATAGAGGGGGCCTTGAGCAACAGGGACCTTGCAGGATTAAATGTGCACAAGGGACAAAGAACAGCCTGCATGGAAGTCCATTAATTGCTGTATCCATACATATGGCGTCCCTGTGTTCCCCCATAATCTATGGCGAGCAGTAAAACACATTTGCAATGTACATATTGTCCACCCATGAGAGTAAACATGGGGCACATGTTTGTGGCACTGAGCAGACTGTACAGATAATCTTCATAAGGCTGTAGGCAAACTAAAACAATACACTTGAGCTAAACATCCGTTTACACCTCCATCTCTTACCTCATGACATGGAATGAGAGGGCAGTAGCCCCCTCACTCTGTTAGATGGAGCACTTTGGGAATATCCTTAACTATGCTGACCAATACTAGTCATAAAATATGGATGGAGTATCTCCAGTGGGATTGTAAATTGTGGAGTTTATAATCTGAAAATATTTGGCTGGTCAGCGAAACCCCAACTAGTAGGAGAGCACATATTTAAAAGTTGGAGGATGTTTGTCTAAGGAGTGCCACTCAAACAAAGTCAATTATCTGCCTTCATCCTTGCTTTAGGGATTTGAACACATCAAAGACTGAAGAGATACATGAGATAAGACATAACTCTACATTTGGGTTTAAACTGAAGCTAAAAACCTTATGTTGAAAAGTTCTCAAGTGACCAGTCAAACGCTAGATGTTGAATCTGTTACCTAAGTAGATAATATTTAAAAACGTTTCCAGAGTTGAAATTGTTTTTTCAACTAAGGAAGTGTTATGATAAAACTCAAGTCCTTATAATTCTTAAGAAACCTATGGAAAAGAGCACAGAATTTTTTTTTCTAGAGACATTTGATCACCATTTCCCACTTTGACTACACAAACCACGAGATACACAGGAAGGGTAATTTAATGAGCTACAACATAACCAGCATCCTGAAGAATTAAAGGGGTAGGTAGAGGTGGGAAGCAAATGAATGTATGATGAAGGACAAAGGAGCTCAGTGCTTAACCATGTTTAATCAGTGAACCCACACGTCCCTCCCCGCCTTGTGACATTTCAACTTACCATGCTATTTAAAGAGTGCAGTAACACATATGGATTCCAAATTGTGGAAAACCAAATACCTCTTTTCATTTAAATGACCCTTAGTCCAGCCCTCAGAAGAAGAATACATTCTTACCATTGTTGCCAAGATATATTAGCGAGCTAGCAGAGTGCCGACATACCAAATAGGTAACAGAACAGCATGTTACCTTTGACGAATGTGTGACTGCAGGGACATGCCACCCGCTTTCCCCGTGTGGTGTGGCAAGATTTCAGAGTAGGAAATCAAGAGTCTACAACCTTTCGAATGGGCGAATAAAACACTTAGCTTGCATGCTAGTTAGCACTGTATGCCTTTCTCTAATAGAGTGATTGTGTTTCTGGGGCAGTGCATTATTGACGTCTTGATATAATCCCTAATCCCAAGAGGCCTGAGCATAGCGTCTGAAACATGTCGATGATGAATTAGGGTCATAGGACCATACTATCCTTACTCCGCGACGAAGATATTTTAATCCTGTACCCAAACAACTGCTAATGAAAGGAAACCTAGGTTGATTTTAGGTATTTATTTAGGTGTCACAGCGATATTTAAAGTGTTCCCTGGAATATGGTTGAGCCAATCCTGGTTTTTAGGGACCAGGATGAGACACAATGATTAAGCATGCCACAACTAGATTCAGTGGGGGTCTAACATAAGGAAAATAAGTATTTATTGTTCCTTGGAAATATCAGCCAGTGTATTAATTTTGGAAAGGAGAAGAGTCTGTAAGGCCAGGGGATACCCTTTTGTTGCCAGTGCCAAGGTATAGCCACCAGGGAAGAGAAACCTTTAGAAGTCCATTGTCAACCAAGGCCTGCAAGGCCGTAACCTCAAGAATAGAATGTGATTATTGGACATTGCCTTAAGATTCCATTAACATTAGTTAACATACAAAAGCAGGGTCCCCTATCATGCCTGAGCATGGAAAAGATTCTTAAATTATCTGACTACTAGTAGGCTTCCAGCAAAAGCAAATAAATAAAACATGTAGTGGGGAGGATTGTTGAGAGCACTGCATCATTAACGTGTCTCATCTCCAGTTTCAATGCTAAAATGGAATATATAGGCTATAGTCGGCCACCATCAGTCGGATGAACACCTTATGAGCACAAGAAAAGGGCAGTTGCTATTATTGAGGAGAGCAAGTTTGTATGGTATTTGCTCCTAAAATCGGTGCGGGTATGAGCAGATATTATTAGTTGCTAGTTAAGTATAGCATCTTACCTACTCAGAATTGAATTACAGATTCAGATCAGAATGTCCAATAAAAGTGATAAACATGCCAGTGGATGGAGATCATTTGTTTTGTAGTCACGTGGGTTAAACGCTGAAACAAATTGATGAAAAAAAGATAAGACACAGCAAATGTGACAGTGACTTTTCAGATGGTTTGCACGACCCACTGAAGACTCAATGGTTATGGCATTATCCTTAGCTGATTATTGGGGGCGTGGTAATGCACTCTCAGTTCAGTTGGTTGTGCATCTTAGTTCTTCACAGGAAACACATGTCAAACATTATCCTTAGCTGAGACACGCACAGCAGCTGTGTCGTTTAGTCCTAGTGTGAATGGCCACAAACGCAGGCAGTGCTTTGATGCAAAAGGCAAGAGAATGGACGGAGCCCAAGCGCCTCAACCACCACTCTAATTTGGAAACAGCATTCCTTTCCTCCGACTATACCACCCCGGTCAAGGGATAACCCAAGGGATAGCCCCCGTAGCACGGAATGACACATCGTCACAACAGAGGGTCCTAAGAATAATAAAATGATGATAATACATAAAATGTGTGACCAAACCCACAAATATAAGACTAAAGAAAAGTAACATAGTATACGATCAATCAGAACAGTGATGGGTAGAATCAAGTAGTTGTTACTTAAGATAGTTCACGTACAACACAAAAATAGGAAAAGGGAGTGAACTTTTCTAGAACCCTTTCCAACTGTGACCATCGCCACAGATGTCTCTCACACAGGTTAGGGAGAGTCACACTTTGGCAGTCTTTGCATACGTAGTTATTAAAGACCAGCAGAAAGCTCAACAAACATCTTCGTGTTAGATATCCAGACGATCCATCTAGTTGTGAAAGCATTCCTCTCTCAGATAGAGCCAAGTGGGTCAGAGTTTAACAGATAGCACCACAGCATAGTTTTATTTAAACAAAGGCTGCACAAGGAAATCATGCCATCTTTGGAGTTTAGCATTAGAGATTTGGGAATGGGCGATCACAAATACCTGGTGGAATATTGTCTGCTAGGAGAAAGGATATAACATTTTTTATTATCAGACACCCTCGACAGACAGAGAGGGGAATCACATCAATAGGAGTTACTTGTAGACCTATTTGCTCAGTGGGGACAGCATTTAATAAAGGTTCTTATCAATCTTAAATCCAAGATGCCAAAACTTCATGCCCAGATGTCCACATCTTCTATTGAAGGGTAATGCTCCATCAGTGAATTGTTCAAGGATCTTTGCATACACATTTCTCTGGTCCCTCTTATGGTATTAGCAGTAAACAAGTACAGGAGGTCACACATGACTTTAATTATGATACTATGCAATTCAATTTGAATTAACCAATTCAAATTCAGTTGTGCACTCTGCCCTCCTGTGGTAAACATTTTAATGTCATGTGAGTTTGTAATGAAGGAACCATTGTGACTCCCTCTTGACTCTGTAGAACTGCTGTGTACGATTGGAGTGTAGTGAAGTGAATGCAGATTCAGAATGTTGAATACGCGGTTTCATGCAGACGAATAAAGACGTGTTAAACTAAACTCCAAGTGTGGTGTAGTCATTGTTGAGTACTTGGGGTGGGTAGGACGCTGCAGCTGGCAACGAGATGGTGGATAAGTAACCTGAAGATCAACAGTGCTCTTCCAGAGAATTTGCTGTGGTCCAGCAAATTTCTTGTGCATGTCATGTGTGCCTTCTTCGAAGTGTGGGATCAATGTTTGTTGTATGTAGAGTCAAAGCGCAGCCCCAGTTCTGTGTAAAGCATTTGAAGTTATTGAAAACTTCACTGAAAAGGCTACATATTGGTGGCCGAGAACCTGCTGGGAAGGCCACACAAAGAGGTACTGCACTACTACGCAACTCAAAGTCATACATTCATATGGTGTGAGGCAGAGATCAAATAGGTGTCAGTCAGCACAAAGAGAAGCTTACAATCAAAGAAATTCAAATACCCTAATAGTCAGTTTTAACAGAATTGGGCGAAGAGAGACGTTTTCCCCCTGAGCTGGGGGAGGCAACCTCAGAGCACGCAACCCGGTTTGAACTTGCGGAGCTGGCCATAGCCGAAGCAGCCCACCACCAAAGTTGCTGGGTGGTGGCTCAGAACATTCCCCAAGGAACCCCCAAAACAAAGGGCTCCCATGGAGACCAAGAGGGAGGTCAAGGTTCCAGGGGATTCAGCAAGTCAAGATAGTGACATGCTGAAACTGAAAGACATCCGTACACATCAGTCTTGGTACCAGCAACCTCAACCTCTTACTAGTGACCGTGAATATCAAAACTTTAGGAATGGCAAAGATGAACTGTCAGTTACTCAGGAAGGTATTATTCTAAGAGGTGCTAGAATTGTCATTCCAGAGAGTCTGCGACAACAGATAATTGAAGTGGGCATGAAGGACATAGTTAAATTGTTGTCACCAAACAAGCTCTCCGAGACAGAGTCTGGTTTCAACATCTCGGTGAGCGAGTTGAAAGAGAATTAAAGGCCTGTCATCTATGAAACTGTCTAACCTTGAAAACCACTCAAAACCCATTAAAAATACCAGGGTTGCCAAGGCATGCATGGGAAAGAATTCTTTTGGCTCTCTTGACAACGACCATCACCTGATGGCGATCATTGACGAATATTCCTGTTTTCAATTGATCGAAGATCTCGCATCCATCTCTCAAACTGTCATTGAGAGACTAGACATCATTCTTTCAACCGGGGGTGTTCATGCAATATTAAAGTCTGACAATGGCCCATATTTCAACAGTCGAGAACTCGGAGACTTTCTAAATCATTTAAATATGAAGCATCAGAAGAGGACTCCTCTTTGGGCACAGGCCAATGGCCTTATTGATCGGTTTATGAGTACTCTTAAGAAAGCTATCCAGCATGCTGTATTAGGAAACCTCGACCTTAAGATGGTCGAGGTTAACTAGTACAGCATGAGCTTACCACTCGACTCCTCACTCGACTACTGGGGAAAGCCCTGCAACCTTGATGTTCGGGAGAGCCAGGACGACCAAGTTACCTCAATGGACTACAATGGACCAACAGAAGAGCAAATGCTGAGGAAGCGACACGCATGGACCACTTGGAACATAAGAAGAACAAAAAACATACGCAGGTAAGCGTCGACATGCAAAAGATGTTCAGTTCACTAGCCGAGATGGAGTGCTTTTTGTCCGAATGGAAAACTAACGTCTCATAGTCCTTTCACTGCTGAGCCATTTCACCTTGTGACCTGTAATAGAAACATGGTGACTGCCTAATGTCCTGGGAAGTCCATTACGCAAGACTCGTCGCACTTCATACATCTGGTTCGTTGCTCATCAGGCACTGATGTCATTGTAGAGACTGGTTCTGAAAAGACAAGTGAAGAACTCTTTACTGTTGCTGTTTCTCCGTCACTAAGGCCAGTCATGGACATCTCTACTGCCAGTCCCCAGTTTCCGAAGACATGGTCTGGAAGTGTGATCCAATCACCACGAAGACTCACTGAAGGGCTCTAATTGTATATGTTTGTAAAAAAAGGTAATTTTATTTAACAGAGGGGGAGATGTACTGTTGCGTGAGTTTGTGATGGAACCATTGTAGCTCCTGATGGACTCCGTAGAACTATGATGTAAATTTTAATAGCATAGTGCAATGAATGCAGATTAGAATGTTGAGTACGTGGTTGCACGCAGATGAATAAAGATGTGTTATACTAGGCTCCGTGTGTGATGTAGTCATTGGAGAGTACCCGGGCTGAGGAGGATGCTACAGACCTCTTTTTCTGTGATGTAGTTTCAAATCCTCTATTGTCATTATAGCTGACGTGTATTTTTTTATTACTATGTATATCGTATTCTGGAAGCTTAACTGTTTCAATGTTAGGTCAAGTGTTTTGCTAATTTTTATGTATATATTAATTCTGTTTCCTTTTGATGTATTTTTTCCACATTTTTATAGTGCGCTCTTATCAGAGCATCACTGCATGGTACATGTGAACAGAACCCAAACCAAACCTTAACATATGGTTAATAATGGCATTCTAACATCAACTAGGAATTAGAAGTCTCCAAATGTCTGTAGGGTATTTGTAGAGGTAGACATCAAGGGAGTCTAAGGTGAAAAAGGAGAGGTACATAAAGACAGACAGAAAGTGAATAATGTAAATAAAACATTGGAAACATTCCGTAGCAGGGGAAAGTAGAAGAAAGTGAGAGGGGGAGAGTGAACAGAGGAGTGAATATAATAAATCTGTGAACCTTTATAACAATGTAATCTTTAACAATACTTCACAGAAACATGTCTGCCACATGCAGGAGTGAGTGCATGGCTGTTCGAGGCATGTGGGCTGCTGAATTCATATCTGTGCATAGATCGCCACCTAGTGTTGGGTCCGGATGATTGCACATTGTTGTCCTGGAAGAGTCTTCGAAGTATCACGAGATAGGTGGCTCCTCCCCTGGACTACAGTGCGCATGGGCATCGCCTCCATCCCCAGATTGTTTTTTTCCGCCATTGGGTTCGGATGTGTTTCGGTTCCCTCTGTCGGAACCGATAGTTGTTCAACTTCTACTCGAGACCAAAAGGTCTTTAGGCTGGGCGTCGGTATAGTTGCGTACGGGTTTCTTTCTGACTCTCAGCTCCGATCTCTTGCTGCCCTTCCACGTGCTTTCGGCGCGGTCGGGCCTGTACTACACTCTTGCTATGGAGCGAACTCCGTTTAAGAAGTGCCCGTTGTGTCACTCTAAATACTCGCACCTCGACGTGCACCCGGTGTGCAATACCTGCTTGTCGCCGGATCACCGCGAGGACACCTGCATGGCGTGTTCGAAATTCAGGAGCAAGAAGACTTTAAAGATTCGTCGGGCCAATAGGCTCCAGGCTAGGTTATCGGCCACGGCGCCCCCGCCTGACGACATTTTCCAAGAATATGTCGAGGGAGAAGACGACGTGCAAGGTTCGGACTCTAATCCCGCATCCGAGGGAGAGGCCTACGACGCGGGTGAGGAGAACTTTGACGAAGTCACCGACGAGGTAGGGGACGACGAACAAACTTTTACCACGATGGGAGATAGCTCGGAGGAAGAGCATCCCCAACCTGACTCAGGGGTTGTTCCCCTTCATACGGCCCAGGTCGAGGGATCGCCTTCGGGCCTTACCCAAGATCTAACTATGAGTCCTACGTCCCCGCCTCCGGGCCCGGTCACGGACACTTATGAACCATCACTTACGTCGAAGAAAACGAAAGTGAAGCCAACTGGTCACGCATCCTCGGATGCGAAACCGAAAGTGAAAGTGGCGCAGGTGAAGAAGGTTCTGGAGGTGTCAACTTCCAAGAAAACCAAAATGGCCGACTTGAAGAGCCACGCCAAAATGGCCGACCCGAAGCCCTCGGGGTCGGCGCCGAAGGCGAAGTCCTCCGACGCGGCTGCGTCGGCGCCGAAAGGGGTCGCGGACCCGAAGACTGCTTCGAAGAAGCGTCAGGGCGACGACGCGCACAGGCAGGGGGCGTCGGCCCCGAAGACGGTGCCTGCCGGCGCACAGGCTCTCGAAGATGAGGGGTCGCTCGAACCGGCCCAGCCCTCTCCGGCCTGGACAAAGAAGGTAGCGGAATCCTTGCAGCGGATTCGAAAGGCCAGTGTGGTTCCCGCACAGGACACCAGTGCGCCTAAGCCGACGCCTAAGCCTGCGAGGGAGCAAACGCCTATCCGTTTCACCCTGCCGCCCAAGTCGGCGCCGAAGGCCTTCGCACCGAAACAGGGCGGACCCTCGAGGGAGGTGTTACCGCCGAAGGCTGCCTTGGCGGTGTCGAAGCTGCGTCTCCAGCCGCTTGCGGAAGAGGAACGTCGTGCGGTAATAATCGACGCCAACACCGGAAAGCTGTCGCTCCTCAAACGGAAGATCGCGACGGAGCCGACGTTGGAACCCTTTAAGATTCCTCTCAAAAACAAAAGGGACTCCGAGGACTCTCCGGCTTTGGTGGAACCTGTGTCCCCGCAAACCCTAGGACACTCGCCGACGCATTCCGCTGCAGCCGATGCGGACGAGGAAGGTAACGAGTACAACTATCCGGCGTACTCGGATCCGGAGGAGGAGCACGTACCGTGGTCCGCCGGAGGCGACACGGGGGACCCGCAGTCGGCTCAGGACACTCAACTTTTCGCGGCCAAGACGTCCCCGTCTGAGGACTCGGCGGCCTTCAATGCTCTGATAGAGAGAGCTGCTGCTAACCACGACGTCGAGCTGCACTAGGACCCCGTGGATGGGGACTTCTTGTTCGACACCTTCTCGGTAGCCGAAAAGTCTGTCAAAACGCTACCGATGCTTAAGGGGGTGCTGAAACATGCAACGGAGGTTTTCAAGGAGCCCACCCGAGCGCGTGTGGTCAACCCTCGCATCGACAGGAAATATAAGGCAGCGCCCACGGATCCTACATATATCAAGGGACACTTGCCATTGGACTCCTTGGTTGTTTCCAACGCTCGGAAGAGGGCGAACTCTCAAACTACTGGTGACGCTCCTCCCCCGGACAAAGGGTCCAAGATCTTTGAGGCCTCAGATATTCTCCAGATATTAGCTGCCTGTGCAGCAATTCGTTTGCCTAACACCCAAGCATTACTTGCACGTTATGATAGGGCCCATTATGACACATTAGAGGCCATACTGCAACACTTGCCTGACCAATACAAGGAGGCGGGGGAGATGCTCATTCAGGAGGGTAAACTCATTACGAATGCATCCATCAAATGTGCACTGGATGTGGCAGACACAGCCTCCAGGGCTATCAATACCAGTGTGCTGCTTCGACGCCATGCCTGGCTTAGAATTTCGGGGTTCAAACCCGACATCCAAACTACGATCCTCAATCAAACAGTGAATCCTGACCACCTGTTTGGCCCTGAGGTGGATGCCACACTGGAGAAAATGAAAAAAGATACGGAAACTGCCAAGTCTATGGGGGCTCTACAAAGTCAGCAGTTTCGGAGTGGTTCCTTTCGCCGCTCAAACTCCAGAGGCACCTCAAGGGGACAGGCGTCCCAGTCAACCCAATATTACAAAAGTAACACCCAACCC
Organism: Lissotriton vulgaris; assembly: GCF_964263255.1. NCBI lineage: Eukaryota > Metazoa > Chordata > Amphibia > Caudata > Salamandridae > Lissotriton > Lissotriton vulgaris. The sequence continues at coordinate 614,275,990 of NC_141695.1, read as the reverse complement.
TCGTATAACAACAAGGGTCGAGGTGGTTACAGAGGCAATAATGTCAAGGGCAGGGGACGTGGAAACAATAGTTCCAGGTCCACCACCACCAACAAACAGTGACGTCTTGTCACTGCCCCCCGACCATGCAACACCGGTCGGGGGGAGACTCCAGCAGTTCCTGCCGGCGTGGAAAACCATCACCACGGACAGGTGGGTGAGGTCTATTATCCAGTACGGGTACTGTCTAGAGCTTACGTCCATTCCACCGGACATACCCCCAAGGAGCCGTCCTATGTCAGGCGAGCACTTGACCTTGTTGCAGCAAGAAGTTCTGGTCATGCTGCAAAAAGGGGCAATGGAGCTCGTTCCATTGCAAGAGCGGGGAACAGGGGTTTACTCCCTGTATTTTCTGATTCCCAAGAAGGACGGATTCCTCAGGCCGATCCTGGACCTCAGGCCCCTGAACTGGTACATCCTCTCGGAGCACTTCCATATGCTCACGTTGCAGCAGGTGCTTCCCCTGCTTCAACAGGGGGACTTCCTGGCTACGCTGGATCTGAAAGATGCCTATTTCCATATCCCCCTGCATCCTTCCCACAGGAAGTATCTCAGATTCACGATCTTAGACCAGCATTACCAGTTCAGGGTTCTGCCGTTCGGGGTCACCACGGCACCGAGAGTGTTTACCAAGTGCCTAGCGACTGTGGCAGCGCATCTCCGTCGCCAGCACGTCCACGTCTTTCCCTACCTGGACGACTGGCTCATTCAAGCAAGGACAGAACAGCAGTGCGTCGACCACGTGTCACGCACCATTCATCTCCTGCACGATCTGGGATTCTCTCTGAACTACCCAAAGTCCCATCTCCAGCCCGCCCACGTGCGACAGTACCTGGGCGCGACAATCGACACTCTGGCAGCCACCGCGCAGCCAAATTCAGTGAGAATCGCCAGTATCCAGGCGCTGATCCAACGATTCAGACCCCAACACTCGCTTCCAGCGAAGGTGTTCATGCAGTTGATAGGCATGATGGCCTACTGCATCTCCATTGTCCCGCACGCGAGACTACATATGCGTCCGCTTCAGGAGTGCCTTGCACGTCAGTGGACTCAGGCTCATGGGCAACTGACAGACCTAGTGTTGGTGAGCGGTCGGGCATACAACTCTCTGCATTGGTGGAATCCACACAACCTTTGCAAGGGCCGACCATTCCAAGAGCCTGTCCCACAGATTATTCTGACGACGGACGCCTCTCTCCAGGGATGGGGAGCGCATGTACTCCAGTACACAGTGCAGGGACTATGGACACTACAGCAAAGGAAGATGCACATCAATGTGTTGGAACTGATGGCAATCTTCATGGCATTGAAGGCGTTCAAAGTACATCTGTGCAACAAAGTCGTGTTGATCCGGACGGACAACATGACGGCCATGTACTACATTCAGAAGCAGGGAGGCACACACTCTCCACAGCTGTCTCATCTGGCTCAGAGCATGTGGAAGTGGGCCATTCAGAGGAACATCTTCCTCATGGCAGAGCATCTCCCGGGCAAGGACAATCAAATGGCGGATCTGCTCAGCAGGCACAGCCATCAGATGCACAAGTGGGAGATACATCCATCAGTACTCCAACCGTACTTCCAAAGGTGGGGTCATCCAGAGATAGACCTGTTCGCCACAAAGGTGAACGCAAAATGCCAAAGCTTCGCCGCCAGATTCCCACACCCCCAGTCACAGGGCAATGCGATGTGGATGAACTGGTCAGGCAGATTTGCGTACGCTTTTCCCCCAGCACCTCTGATACCGCTGGTGGCACGCAAGCTCAGGCAGCACTCGATGACTCTCATCCTGGTTGCTCCAACGTGGGCTCGCCAACCAGGGTACACCACGTTTCTAGAACTGTCCGTGGTGCCGCATCAAAGGCTTCATCTCACTCCCAGCCTTCTGACGCAGAGCCATGGCGACATTCAGCACCCAGATCCGCAACAGCTCAACCTGGCGATCTGGCTCCTGAAGTCCTAGAGTTTGGCTACCTCAATCTTCCTCCCGATTGCATGAACATCATTCGGGAGGCAAGGAAGCCCACTACCAGAGCTTGTTATGCGGCTAAATGGAAGAGGTTTGTCATCTACTGTGCTAACCACAATATTGACCCTCTAGATGCTTCCATTCAAAACATCATTTGCTATCTTTTCCACCTGTATCAATGCAATCTGGCATACTCTTCCATCCGCATTCACCTGTCTGCTATGGCAGCATACCTCCAGAATAGGCAACACCTGTCACTCTTCAAGGTCCCTGCTATCAAGGCCTTTCTGGAAGGACTCAAAAGGGTCATTCCACCAAGGACCCCACCAGCTCCAGAATGGAACCTCAATGTGGTTCTTACGAGGCTGATGGGTCCTCCCTTTGAACCACTGCACTCTTGTGAGCTTCAGTTTCTGACTTGGAAGGTTGCGTTCTTAGTAGCAATTACATCGCTACGGAGGGTTAGCGAGCTGCAGGCGCTCACCATCCAAGAACCTTTCTTCCAGGTACATGCTAACAGGGTGGTGCTCCGCACTAACCCTAAATTCCTACCCAAAGTGGTATCCCAATTCCACTTAAACCAGACAATTGAATTGCCGGTGTTTTTCCAAAACCCGGAGACGCTGGCGGAGCGCATGCTCCACACCCTTGATGTTCAGAGGGCCTTGATGTATTATGTAGACAGGACAAAAGATTTTCGCAAAACCAAGCAGCTTTTTGTTGCTTTTGCCACACACCACAAGGGAAACGCTATCTCAAAAGCAGGGATTGCTAGGTGGATAGTAAAGTGCATTCAGATCTGTTACGCTAAAGCTAAACGCACCCTCACTATCCCACCGAGGGCCCACTCCACCAGGAAGCTGGGGGCCTCTATGGCTTTCCTAGGTAACATTCCCTTAGAAGATATCTGTAGAGCAGCCACATGGTCTACCACACATACTTTCACTAAGCACTACTGTGTAGACGTGCATTCCAAACAGCAGGCAGCTGTTGGTCAAGCTGTTCTAAAAACACTTTTTCAGACCGCTGCAGCTGGCACGGGCGGCCGCCGATAATGGAGGGACTGCTATGTATTCTATGCACAGATATGAATTCAGCAGCCCACATGCCTCGAACTGCAAATGCTACTTACCAGTATGCATCTGTTCTTGGCATGTAGGGCTGCTGACATTCATATCGCCCACCCTCCTCCCCGGCGCCTGTAGCAGCTGCAGTATTCATTCATATATATACATATGCTCATAGCATGGTCATCACTCACATTCTTCACTCCATCTCTGCCAATGGCTAAAAACAATCTGGGGATGGAGGCGATGCCCATGCGCACTGTAGTCCAGGGGAGGAGCCACCTATCTCGTGATACTTCGAAGACTCTTCCAGGACAACAATGTGCAATCATCCGGACCCAACACTAGGTGGCGATCTATGCACAGATATGAATGTCAGCAGCCCTACATGCCAAGAACAGATGCATACTGGTAAGTAGCATTTGCAGTATCTTGCATAGGTTAATTCATATTGGTTTGCATATTTAGGTGGTGGTGTGTACCAGGACACCAAGTTATTTCACTGATTTATGACTAGAACTAGTTGAAGAGCAAGTTTAATTAACATATACAGTAGCAGTGCTTCAAAGAGTAGGAGGATTCTCTTAATTATAATAGCACCATCATTTACGTAATGGTCAAGGTACTTGCACTTAAATAGGCTCATAATCCATCATCACAAATTGCCAACCCTTCCACATTTACTGACCATGCAGAAGGAGAAAATTGCTCACCAAAAACATGTCACTAAACTTGGCAGCACAGCTCCTTGTGCCTTAGCAGTTTTTGCACGTGCCTTAAAAAGGAAAGTACAGGAATACCTCAATAAATCTAAAATTCTTTTTTTTAACTTTCGTTTTCTACTTGATAATCGCTAATGCTACACCTGTATTAAAGTCACTTTAGCAGCCATCTCTGCTTAGATGTTGGTGCACGTTATCAGTCAACATCATTGCCATCCTTTTTGGCAAAGGAAAAAAACGGTTTATCCACTACATCATGCACCACTTCCTACTTGAAATTTAAACACTGTTTTAAATAGGTTCATATTACCTCATTTGTAACCAATACATACAGCGTTTTGAAACATCTGTCTTAACACAACTTTTCTAGAAGTTGTTCTGACTTTACTCATGGTTAGTGAGGTACAGACACACACAGCTATTATAATGAGAACACATCCAGATATATATGTAAGGTGTTTACATCTTTCCGTATCAAACAGTTCAGTTGCCTCCTTGCTTTTAGAACCGAGCTTGTGCTTTAAAAAGAGCTCTAGTACTCTGCATGCATTAAGGTCAATAGTATATTATATGGATAAAACAAAGACTGTTAGTCAGATGCAACACATTTTTTTTGTCATATGTTGTGTTTATTAGGCAAATCTGTGACCAAAGATCAGTTCGCTCATGTCATTTAAATGCAGTCCAATTATGTTACTCTTTGACAGGGAAGACTTTACACACAAGAACAGAGTGTATTACACTGCGAAGGAAGTTATTTTCAGTGGTATTTTTATGTTAATATGTTCACACTGCAAATAAAAAGGGTTATTTGCCTACAGCAATATTGTTGTAATTTAAGGCTATTCCAGGTTGATATGAGGTTCTTCTGCCTCTCCAGTAAATATTTTATTTATTTATTTATTTTGAAGGTTTTATAAAGCACTAGCTGGACAAAAGAGTATCAGAGCGCTTTACAGGATTTAGTAACACAGAGTAAACACAGACTTAATAATATATATATATAAAATAAGGCAAGGCAATATGATCTTTAAGAAAGTTGTAAGTTCGGGAGATCATAATCAGGAATCAAATCAAAGATAGTAGATCAAGAAGACAGTGAATAATTTTATAGTGTGTCAGTAGATGGAGAGGCGAGAGAGTGAGGCATAGAAGTAGAGGGGAGGGTGGAGGTGAAATTGTAAGTAAGAGGGGCCAATAGAATCAGTGAACATGGGGGGAGTTTGCGGCCAGACAGTAAGTTAAATTAAGAATCCCAGTATTTAGATAGTAAAATGTGGCTGTCACTACTGTCCACTGTATCTAGTATAGATCATTATTGTATCTTCCCACTTCACCATCAGTGAGAAAAAAGAATAGAAAGATTTGGATCATGACATGAGGTAGTGTTGGTTTACGATTAACATCATCGCTTGTCATACTGATTTCACGGATTGTTAATGCCCAAACTAAATTTTATATATTCAACCTGTTTTTCCATTCCTATGCACTAGATGTCAGTAATTTATAAAAGAATAATTAAAATCACAATCCCAAATTTACACTAGTTAGACGTACTCAAAACGCACAAAATATCTTAAAGTATTATTGGTCTATAGATATGAAATACTTAAGTTTTCTTTAAAAATTAGAGCAAAGTGCAATTTAAACTAAATGCTAAATTTTTTTGCTTCAAATGTTTCCTGGTTTTACACTCTACATCATGGCTGGTGAGATCGCATTAATGGCAAGATCCAAAAATATTACTAGGCATTTGATAAGTTGACTGTTCCTTTAATACATTCTCTTAATGTTTGTTTTATGGTGCTTACCCGCCAAATACCTGAAAACAGTGGGCACAACAAAATCTTTCTATCCTTAATCAATTGGGGGCAAATGCAGATCAAAAGATATATAGATTCTACTTTGGCTTCACAATGTCTGCAACACCTGCAGCCGGGATTAATCCCCTTGCTCTACCTGGACTTAAACTCTGCTATATGGAGGAGTCAAATTGGTGAATTTAGTTTAAGATGGTGATGGATTTACGTTTGTGGTCCCAGAGTAGAAAAGTACTACTACAAAATCACCCCATTTTTAGATTAAAAATTTGATCAATGTTTCCGCAAAAGAGAAGCTTACTTTTTTCCTTAATTTTATTTAAAAAAATTGTAATCAAGATTTTGACACCATTCTTCAGTTGTTTCCAAATCTGTTAAAGTTTTCTGCAAATTGATAAGCCATGATGAGGATCTTGTTGATGTTGAATTACTGAGTCCCTTTTTAGACAAGAATTTGTAAGAATCCTCTTGTGCCTCTCTCAGATGATGACAATAGTTAATTAAGTTCCTGTTTACTATCTGGTCTATATTTATTAACTCCAATTCAAGTTTCAGTGACGAGACCAGAATTAAGCCGTGAAAAGGTGTAATCTCATGTTTTCTCCTATGTCTATACTTGACTATGTAATTATGTAACCTGTAACTCGCTGATCCTCATGCAAAGCACTCTGATACCTCCGGGTCTAGCCAGTCATATATAAAACTTTGCAAATAAATAAATCTACATATATAAGTCTACCTTTTGGTTCTCAGCAGAGTTGCAGCTATAGTCCTTAGTCTTAGTAAACTAGGTTATAACGTTCTTTCACTGCAGAACTACAGACAAACAAAAATAGTCACTGCTGCTAAAGGGGAAGTAGCGTGTTTCAGCTTATTCACCCTTCTTAGAGTGGGGATCGTTTGTTATGTACAATTTAATGCTTTGTCATTGTTTCCTTAGGTAAATGGTGTCTTGCCTGTCCTTCCTCTACTTTTTCCAATCTTGTGGATTCTTGTCACTGCATTGGGTGAGGCTCGTGTACTAGCCCAGATGAGTAAGGGCTGCCCTTCTACCCTGGTAAGTGTGTTGCTGTTCTTTGTTGGGTGGGGAGAGTGTGTTTATTTGTATAGGAAACTTTTGCTTGCTTTTTACATGGTACTAACTGGCAGTATGATTGTGGCAGTACTGATGTTGATTATCATGCCTGGGGTGCCCGAACTCACACCTGTTTTGTTTGGGGTTGCCTTTTCACACATACTTTTGTTTTCAGGTGGGGGGTGGATAATAGATGAGTGTGTTTTCAGCATTCTGTTGTGGTGCACTACTAGTGTCTCAACTGTTTCTGCACTTTGAAAATTGAAGAACTTCAGTCTTTATGATGGAGTTTGTTTTGTTAGAGTCCAGTAGTATGATGAATTCTTTCATCACTCATCAGCCTATAAAAGCAGTGAGATGTCTTCCCCATCTTCTCCAGTCTACTCCCTTCATGATAGCATAATAGTAACCAGTCTCTTCTCTTGCTCCAGATGGCTAAGTTTTCAGAGGACACGCTCAGCAGCTACACCGAGATGGTGTCATCTCAGGTACCCACGTGTTACTGGCCTTTTATTTTATTTTCTCTGCCCAACTGCGCTATCTTTTAGTCCATTCTCACTCCCTGGAACCTAAACCAAAACACTAATAGTGCAAAGTCCCTTCCGTCCTCTGCCCTGCGTCCTGCTTGTGGTGTCTGTGTTTCTCTGGCTCTTATTCAAGTGGTAGCAGTTTTCTCACTTCTGACTTTTTGCTTGTTCCTACCTGCTTCCTGTCTGTGATATGTAGCTGCCACACTGCTTCAGCTTCCTTGCACTCTGCATGCTGGTGCATGGATATCTGTAATGCGCTGTGTGATTTTTTCCATGAATCAGTTGATCATTACATGTGATGAACTAATCTGAGAGCACTACACTGCTGCTCACCTTCCACACCCTTTCCTGTTGCATTAAATTTGTGTTCAAAGTATGTTGACCTCCAATAAGGTCAATTCATAAGTGTTATCCAGTGTAATGTCCTTTACTGATCAGAGGTGAGCACTTATGAAGTGAGTGTATTCAATTGGGAATCCTGAACGCATACTAGGAGGCGATTGCCATCCATAGGAGAGGTCTGGGCTGCCACAGGGTTGCTCAAAGAGTCAGTGCTTTCTGTACTATTGTCCCTATCATGTCTGTTCTCCCTTTTGCGAGTTTATGCTTTGAATGCTGTATGATCTGAGGGGTGGTTTGTCATTGTTTGTGCACCTCTCACCAATCTTTTTGGTGTACATATACGCCACATCCAGCTATTATTGTTCTTTTTGTATCTGTCAGGAAATGATGCGGTGTGTCTGGAGTCATTTCCTCAGCTTATTGAGAGGCAGGTCGCAGACCCTCAGCCTCACCTCTAGCTTGCTGCACATCCTGGGATCAGTTACAGTAAGTCTGTATGTCCGAGCTTGATTGTGGTGACCCAGATGATGAGGGCATGCCTACATGGGTAATGATACACTGACATAATTAACAGACTTGAATGGAGATACTAACCATAAAAACATTTTTCTTGGGGGAACTCTTGTCATTCACATGTATGTGCTTCATTTCTCCAGAATCTGTTTGTCTTTGTAATGTCCTATGTTTTAGACTCTAATATTCAGTCATCACATGTTTGTACATTATTTTAAGGTACTTACCTTTTCCTAATGATTAGTCAGCTGCTAGACTAGAATTACTGTGGGCTTCAGTTCAAGTTCTATAAAGTGCAGAGTGAGTGAGTGAGTGAATGAAGAATGGATGTACAGTGCTGGTCTGCAAACAGAATTACCTCAAGGTGATTTCTTGTAGAAGTAGAGTGAGAGGGCCAGAGGTCTTGTATCTAAAAACACTGGTCCCTTGCAGTGGTATAAGTATCACTAATCGAACAGTGGTTAGGCCTAGGGCCTGTGGAATCGTTGGGACTAGTCGGGACTAGCAATGCTGAAGTCGGGAAAAGCCCGCGGGATTCGGGTGCAGCGCTTAAAGCACAGGCATGCACCAATGGTGCGTAAAAGTTACAAAGTTACTGTTAAAGGAACCTTCCGACTGACCTAGAAGGACGAAACTTTAGACATATACACTAGAGGTGTGTACCAGTGCAGGAGCACCGGCGTTGCTGAGTTACCTCACCCACAGGAAGCGGGTGCACAGGTGCAAATTAGTGTCGGGTTTCGTCACGCAGGTCGATGGTGGCTGAAGATGAAGATGCTGCAGGCGTCGAGAAGAGAAGTGTCCGGTGTGATCCAAGGGTGGATCGAAGATGTAGAGTACCTGAAAGCAGAGGGGACAGAGTCTGGGTCACTCAGCAGTGACCAGGGTGGAACCAGGAAGGAACCAGGCAATGTCGGGCGCAATCAGGTGGTTATTGAGAAGCTTCTCTCCGCTGCCACTTGGACTCTGGGGCACCGAGGATGTCCAGGAGTGGATCACGAGCTGTCCCACGAAGGCTCTCGCTGTTGGCGGTGTCGGCTTCCGGATTGGAGCAAACAACCCTTGGCAAGCGCAACCCATGCAGGATTCGAAGATCGCTCGGACCAGCAAGGTCAGAGCTGGCGCTTCTTTTCAGGGGAGCGAGGGCCAGTCCAGAGCAACCGGACTGGCAGGTCAAATTCAAAGGCTCGTCGGTACTGGGGCCGCAAGCCAACGGGCAAGCGACCGGACCAACGCGTTGAGCCAAAAAGTGCAGAAGGACCCCACGCAGCACTCGGGGAGTGTAGAGGGGTGAGCTTCGGTGCAGGAGTGGCTCAGGGCTGGGGCTTCTCAAACCCCAATGCACAGCTTCGAGGGAGCCTCGGAAGCTGCACGGTCAGCGCCTCGTGGTCTTTCCAAGATGGCCGGCCCCACGCTTCAGGTCGCTTCCACGGGTCTCAGCTCTGCAGGGACTGTGGATCGGGCTGTTAGAAGGCAGGAACGCTGGGTCTTGTCGAACTCTGTCGCTCGAGTTCCGGCGGGAACTGCAACAAAGCAAACGTTGAGGTGCTGGATGGTGCCCGTTTGCACAGGGTGGTCACTCCTTGACCACAAGGGAGATTCTTCAGTCTTCTACGTCAAGTAGGATGTCGAAGGGTCCAGAGTTTCGTTTCATAAGTTTCAGTCAGGATAATCTGATGCGCGTTGGCACTGCTCCCACTCTTATACCAATCTGGTGGACTGGATTACCTGCTTGGTCCCTCCTATGGGTGGCACCCAGGAAGGGGGTGGTTACACCCCTTTCCCTTTGTCCAGGGTCGCGCTGGGACTGGGGATGGTGTGCCCCAGAACCGGTTTGACCGGATTGTGCAAGGGGAAGCCTTGTGCTCCCCAGGCACCGTCTGGTTTCTTTCAAACCTCCCTGCTACAATCCACTATCTCCTGTCCCCGCGACAGGAAACCCTTTGTCCAGGCCTCCCCTGCCAAGTTTCGGTCAGCAGCAGGAGGTCAGACTTGTGTCTGTGGCAGAAGCGTCCATTTCGTGATGCTGAGGCTCTTTTAAAATCAACCGCGTTTTAGCAAAGTAACATGTCTTCTCCCTCTAGAAGGGTAGAATGCTACCCCGTCGCCAGGACTGGCGAGGGGGTAGTATTCCAAAGCGTATGACACCTTACACGACATGTTTTGATAAAACCAAACCAAAGTTAGCACATAACCACGATGGATTATAATGCAGTTAAGAGTATATGGTATGGCAATATCCCGGAACAGCTTAGGGAATTGGTCCCGACAGCTGCAGACAGGCTCAGCTCATGCTAGAGCACCATCTCACATGAAACCAAGCACTCTGCCTCCAGGATTGTTAAGGCCTGCCATAGGAGTGACTTATAGGTATATATGTGTCCAGATAGGTTTAGATATAGGTATACTATATCTAAGCAAGGGGTGATTACACACCTTGCCCCAGCTGAGTGATCAGCCAGTTGTGTCAATCTTGGATAGCCAGCCAGGGGTGGCAAAAGATATGCTGCAGCCCCTGGTAGGCCTTGGATGCACCTATGCACTGGGTCCCTATAGTGCACTGTACAGGGCTGATAAGGTGACCCAAGCCAATTTAGTTATGCACCTACGGTACATGGAATCCATTTTAAAGAGAGAGCAGATAGTTGACCTGGCTCCCTGCTAATCAGGGCCCCAGGCTAAGTCGAAAACCAGATAAACACATGGCAAAAAATCTGGGGTAACCATAGTCAGGTAGCCACCTTCCTACATCTGTCCTGCCAAGGTCAACCCCCCGGGCTCTTACTTCGCCGCCACCTCTACCGGCAGCCGCGCTCGCGCCCCTCTCGTAGCCTGGGGGCTTTGAAGGCAGCCTCACCTCGTTAGTGGATGCTGGTCGCGGTCACCGGTGCGGGCCCGGTGCTGGAAAAGGCCCCCGAAGCCCGATGCCTGAGGGAGCCTGAAGTCGTGGCAGAAGTCCCCCACAGGACGGCAAGACGGCCGGTTCTGGAAGCTTCCGCAGTACTCCTGCCGCGGCCCTTGAGAGTTTTAACGTGCAGCGGTTTTTCAGTGTTTCGAAGCTCCTTCAGAGGCTCTGTCTCTCCCCCGCTCCTGCTCGCACTCGCGATCCTGTTGCTCCTCCTCTCACGTGACTCGTGACTAAATCAGTCCAAAGAAACAGAATCTTAACTCAAGCTGCAGCAACAAAGAAGGACTTGTGAACTTGGACTTTTTCCTATTTCCCTGGTGTTCATGGGAAGAGTAGTTTTTTGTTGTGCTTCGAAATGGCTGCTGATAGAATATATCAAATGAAGAAGGCATAATCTGAGCCTCTGATCCTGATATAGAATCAAGGAATATTCTGACTATAGTTCAGACCTTGACATAAGTAGTAATTTTTAGGTCAAGCCTAGAGTCAGCAGGCATGCGCTGCACTGGGAGACATGTTGTAGTGGAGTATGTAATAGAAGCCCCGTCAACTCTCCACCCATATTTGTCATTGGCTTGTAGTATCCTTCGTAATTGGTGGCCTCTGATTCATAAAGTGGCTTGTTGGTCCCTCCTTAGTACCGCCTTGTCTTTATCTGTTTGTGCAGCCAACACATGACTGCAGTGTAGCACCCCTTAGGTAAAGTTTTTCGGTGTCTTTAGCATTAGTATCTGTTAAAAGAGTTAGTTTAGAGTGCGCCTCATTCTCACTCTGTACATAAGTTCATATGTAACCTCCCATGGCGACTGGCCCTTTTACTTCGGTTGTTACGCGGTACGTCTGTTTTTAGTATGTGAGCACGATTTTCTTTAATGAGTTTCTCTTACTGCAGGCATGACGTGCTTTGCTTACGTTCAGTGCGCTATGCATGCTGGTTGTATGACACCAATACAGAAGCCAAAATGCAGAAGACTTTTGAAACAAATGTGTTTTCACGAAATGGGCGTTAGTACACCAGTTTATTTCCCGAAAAGCGTTTTCACGATGTGCAAAAATGTGCCCTTCTAAATGCTGTAAGTGTGAATGGCATTAAAACGCATTCTGTAACTTCGAAAAACACTTCAACGCCATATATTGAAAATACTGAATAAAGTTCTTTCAAACCAAAATGCCGGACAAGTAACATAAAATTTTGCTTACTTTTGCATGAGGTTGAAAGGTCCAAATATGCAGCGGCCGGGCTACGCACTCCGCGCTTTGGTGCTCAGTGCGATGTGTATCTAGTTCTGGCGGTTCCTTCTGGTCATCCCGCAGGAGGACGCAGTGTCTCAAGTATGCTTTACAAAAATATAATCTGCTCATATTCTGATACGTTTCACTGTGATTGAGACAACCACTCGTCCACTTCTGTATGTCCGGTGTATACTTTCTGTAAGAAAACTGAAGTATTCCATTAACTGCACAGGGTGCATTGACAGAAGATCATTATCGCAAAATTGACCAAGACCTTTCCAAAACTGTCTTAGACAAACTCGAGACATTTGTTAAAATTGGTGAAGAGAACGGTTGGCTTTCAAAACAAGAATCCAAATTTCTTCTTAACCGCATCCGTGCTGCGCGAATTCCCCGCCCATGCTGACTTTGCCTTGCGCGGGCGGAGTCATGACGGAACGGTTCCGTCCTCAGCACAGCTCAACCGACGCTGATGACGGAACCGTTCCGTCATCAGCATCGAAGGGGTTAATCAAAATCCCAGGACAAGTCTGATGTATATACTCCCAAAGATTCACAAAGATGCTGCCAACCCCCCTGGCCGACCAATAATATAGGGAGTAAATTTGATTCTGGAGAGACCAGCAAAATACATTGATACATTCCTAAAGCCATTAGCAAGTTCTACTACCAGCTACATCAAGGATACAATGCAAGCAATAACCCTGTTGAAAGGACAACGTTTTGACCAACAAATGGAGTTTCTAGTCACCTTAGACATTGTGAGTTTGTATACGAATATACCACAAGAAGAGGGACTAGAAGCTATGATTTACTTCCTGGTGAAACAAACCAGACTACATGCCATCCCAACATCCTTTCTGGTGGAATTGGGGAAAGTATGTCTAAAGTATAATTTCTTTGAATTCGATGATGAACAGTATTTGCAGATCAAAGGTACTGTGATGGGGTGTTCTTTTGCCCCAGAAATGGCCATTATGTTTATGGCACATTATGAAGATTGTTGGATCTATAATAACAACCCGTTTGATGGCCATATAAAAATATGGCAAAGGTATATAGATGACGTTTTCATGCTCTGGAGGGGAACCCCGCAAAAACTAGAAGAATTTGGTGTGTGGATTAATCAACGGAATCCTAACATTGTGGTCTCCTTCAATTCCAGTAATTAATTTCCTTGATCTTATGGTCAAACATTACAAAGGGACAATTTTCACTTCGTTGTTCCCAAAAAATACTGACTGGAACAGGCTGTTACATTTCACGAGCTTCCATCAAAGAAATTTGAAAGACAACCTTCCATTCAGTCAGTTCTTAAGAATAAGACACAATTGTTCAAAGAAGGAAGATTATTTCTCAAATGCAAAAATACTTCTGGAAAAACTGGTTGAACGTCATTATACCAGAAAATTGACGAAACGGGCAATGAAAAGGGCATGGTACACGCCAAGAGAGTCCTTATTAACACAAAAAGAGAAAGCAAAAGATATGCCACTTGTATGCTTCACTACCTTTTCTGGCTATGTAAATGAAATCAAGAAGATCGTAAAAAAGAATTGGCAAAGTGTCAAATGGTTGAAAGTCTTTAAGGAATTTCCAATTTTCGCCCTCACTAATAACAAAGGCATTAAAGACCACTTGGTACAGGCAAATACAAAAAAGAAAAGATTTGAACCAACATTGCAATCAATGCTAGCACTACCCCCAGTTAAAGGTCACCACCGGTGCGGAAATTGCAATTCATGCAACAGCACCATTGATGGAAATTACTTTAATTATGGAAACAAAAACTTCAGACATGATGAGTTCACAAATTGTAACACCTCCGATGTGGTCTACTGAGTGCTCTGCCCCTGCAAATTGGCTTATGTTGAAAAAATTATACAAAAAATAAAACCTGTCTCACACAACACAGATCGCGCATTAAATGTAAAGTACTCTCTGTGCCCATGGTAAAACACTGTCTGGAAAAGAACCATCTACCACGGGAAATGAAGTGGGCAGTTCTAAAACATGTCAAAGGCAGAATGACAGATTCTCTTCTTGTGAATTTTGAGGCAAAATATATTTTGTAACTGAGCACCACAGAAAATTGACTCAATGAACTTTCGGAAATCATGCACTGTGCCTAAGCTTCTCGGTGGAAAGAACATTTATTGGTTAAGCGATCGTGATTCAAAGTGAAATTGTAAAACGAAGACATATAGTTACAAATATGGCGGCTTTTAACTACGCATCTGCCTAGAAACCGGCGATCGAAGATATCAACAATTTCACAAGTACACTGTAGCCATTGTAACTAGCGTCCCGGAAGCCAGGCATCCATCAGGAAGTAGAGCAACGTCTCCGACGAGTACGTACACACGTAAGAAACATAAGTGATAGGATGCATACGCACACGTGACCTACACGGAACTCGAGGACCGTGGCGAGATTGCCGAATAAGCTGAACGAGTGCGGCAAAGCGCGAGTCGAAATTGAAGATCGACTTTTGCTCACCTTCAAGGTAAAGGCTCCCCTGATTTCCAAATAATCTTTAAGCTCACAATCTTGGAATGCATGAGGCCTTTCCCCCATCACCTGAGCACAAAATCGGGGTTTCCAAGTCGCACGCTAAAATCAACATAGACTACATTCGATGCCACGAAACCTGAGGCAGTTGCCATTTTCCGTCTCATTTGTAATGTAATGGTCTGCCCTGACGAAGTTTAAAATAGGCAATGCACCATACAATGTGAGCACCTTGAGATCTTTTAAATCACGGCGCATGGTAAAGAAACCACTACACTTATAAGTAGTTAGGTGCCAACCGAAAATTAACAATTTCAAGCACTTCGGGAATTATTTCCATTTCTCAACCATTTAAAAAATAAACACTATTAATGCATGCTGAATAAAGAACACGTTATAAGGTCCAAATCCTTCAATTTTGAAACCCGTTCCTCCATTTGTTGCCCATAGGTATCAAGAGCATGTGAAGAGAAACTTGAATACTGCCATAGAAATTTGATTTTTTCTGAAAAATCAAAGGAAGCTCCTTGGACTCCTTTCTAAAACCTTCCAAAAAAAACACACATCAAATGATCCCAATGTATGTATTTGGATAAAATAATTGCACTTTTGATGTCATTCTCCACTCAGCTTATAAATTAAGTTTAACTTCTTTTCACTTTAAATGTTAAACCAATAGAATCCTACACAGAAAATTCCAGCCCTGAGGAAGACCTTCTTTGAATCCTCCTGGTCCCCACACGAAGGTCGAAACGCGTCGGCACACCCTCCACAACCCCTCCATTTCACAAGGCCAAGAGTTTCGCCATTTGTAAACAACAAAATAGATTACCAACTGCTTAATTTAGCCAACAAACTGTGGTGCAATCAAATATAAAATGGACTTGGGCGTTCTCTGAATTTTCTCACTAGTTTGGACCATGTATTGATTCAATATCGAGGAAAAGTAGAGTGATTTTCAAGATACATGATTATAATGAAGTAGGACCCTTTGGTTTCACTACATTGTCCTGAAAAGTGTTGTGGTCTTTATGAATTTTTTTTTCCATGCCCTGTAAATAGACTTTTTATATAAATTTGTATTAAAAAAACCACAGACGTGTGCAATTCAAGATAGGGAAGACCCCCATGGGGGCCGCAGCGACACTGACAAACTACCCCGTTCACACAGTGTGGGCAGGAATACTGCGGATGTTGCGACATACCCTGGCCGTATGCACCCCATTGTACATAATAGCAATATAACTGAGAGCCCCAAATCACATTATATCCACATAACCATCATATCTCTGGAACCGTAACACTAGTAACTGGAGAGTAATATTCTGCTGCCCCCACCAAACCCTCATCAGTCCTTGTCACTGAGAAGATCTTCCGTAGATGAAGTAGCCGCACCGGTGCCCTTGTTTTTCTGACCTCCTACGTGTTTGGCAAATTTCAAGTACGTGTTTCGAAGTTGACAGCCTGGATTTGAAAGGGAGAATACCAACGCTTCTCCCCAGGTTTGAAATACTTTTAAAGGAATAATACCGGTATTTCTATATTTCAAATTCTAACACTTTTCCATGCTACTGTGGTTCTGTATTGTTATTCAGTTTTGATGACCGTTCAATAGATGGGGGGCATATTCTGAAAAGTTTAGTGCCAACAAAGGAACACAACAGGGCTGTCAGGGTAAGGCAGGCCCACTGAAATTATGCGATTCTACAGCCGCTTTTTTGCCACATAACTGTGGATTTGCCATCATCTGCTGCACACTCTGCATATTTTATTGAAAAAAAGGGTTGTCTTTCTCAGTTTGATCTAAAGTTTCTAAACGTGTCCACACGCGTTGCGGATCAGTTAAAGCCACTTTACAAAGATAGACTTGTCATCTTTCAGTTGTTTATCGCTGTGTTTGGTTGTTAAACTATTACAATCTTTGCACATAAGTCAATACCCTTTGTGTGAAAATAAGAATAAAGCCATGACATTGCAAAATGTGCCACATTACACAGCACATTTTCCCTTTTCTTACCCCATAATTTGGTCCTCACCTGCAGTATATTTCCAGTGACCTTGGCATAGGTCATGGCAATATTTCTGGGTCAGTGGATATCTTCCCATAGTACAACATTTTCTCTGTCCTCTCTGGTGAGACTTTGGCGTTTGCTTTGTTTGCCCTAAGTTGGCACGGTATGCCCATACCTGCTCACTTTGCCACTGGATTCAAGCTAGCCTGGCTGATGACGGCTTATTAGCCAGAAACCGGTCCCAGGATGCTTGTTTCCGGTCCAGGAAAGACATGGCTTGGCAGTTCAGGCTGGACGTTTCCCACGAGGCACAGGGTCAGACTGATTTGCATAAGGCCATGTCTGAACTGGGGTGGCGGTGTGAGCTAAAGAATGATGATGGATTAAACTCAGATCAGTTGTCTGGGGGTGGGTGCTTGCAATGTTCAACACTCCGTCCATCATCCCCTTTGGTGTTTGAGATTTCAACCCCTGGCATTTGTTTTCTGAAAACCAGACCTAGCTGTGCTGATAAGGTCGTGCGATGTACTGAACACTCACTACAGAGATGTGCGAGTGTAGGAAATGATAAGGGGCTGTCACCTTGAACATTACCTTTTTACAATGTGCACAACCCTCGTACAATTAGTTAAACACTGTTATTTGGGCAATAGTGTCACTATTTAGAATTTTAATTGATATGAAATACCGTAATATTTCCAATTGAGTTCAGTTGCTGGTCTGTACCGAAAATAGCATAGCTGTTATGTTTAAATTTCATGCATCCCTTCAGTTGATCAGGTGGTGACACATGTATGAATCCCATGCCAAGCTATTCAACCCTGCGAGTGGAGGTACACAGGTCTGCAGCCCTCTTTATAATGTACGTTTTGCAGGAATTGGCTGAGGAAAAGGAAAGCTATTGGCTGATGTCTCAAGCAGCCTGAGAGATGACAGTCAGAAGACCGCTCACCCTTGCCTAAGAGTTGTTCTATAAGGCGACACATGTGGCGCTTTGCAAGTCCTCTAAATACATTTAAGAAAATTGAATCGTCGAGATAGCTGAAAAATGTTACCAAGACTTGTGCTTAGCGCTGTCTAAAGAGTGTACCTTTAGATTTAAAAAAAATACTAGGACATTTTAATCCTAGTTTAATAATTCTCAACAGCAAATGGGTAAACGTTTTAAGTGGCTCTTTTGAACAGTGAGGGAACACTACTTTATTAGTTTAGATGTTTTGTAAACTCCCTGTTGTCATTGTAAGATTATATAAGTGCTTTTCCTGCTTCACGGCTATGCGTGGATTATAAACATATACATAGCTTGTATCTGCTATGAGGTAACATTATCTTTATTTGTGGATAAAAAACAGGGACTAATCAGAATAAAACTCAGTGTGCTGCTTTCTTTAGTAGTCCCCTTAGAATGATGTACATGGTCAAAGTTGCCTGTGACAATTATAATTTATAAACCAGTACTCATCTCTCTCTGAGCAATGTTGGACTATACCATTTTGTAGAATCTGAGGAATGCCATATAACCACTTTTCTTGGAAATGTGTGCATGCATGAGGCTCTGGCGATGCATCAGGGTTTACTTTTTAAATTGCAGATTTGTAGAGCAGAGACTTTGCGACAACAGATTTGCACTCAAAACTTTGAAAGATCATTAGTACGGTCCATTTGCTTGAAAGTACCCGGTAGAAACCAATTGTTGATGTTTTGTGGTACACTGATTTCAAGCAGTGCCAAGGGAAAATGTCCTTCTGGCAAAGGACCAACTGGTTCTGAAGATGGTTTGTCAATGTGTCAACGTCATGGTTGTGTCTTCCTCCCATAGAGGCGTGAGGGAGTTGTACAAGCCCTCCTGCAGGCTATGTCCCATGACCACATAAAGTCTACAACACCTGCAGTGTCCTTTGACAGAGCAGAGCAGTGTTATTGGGGAATTCCAGTTAATATTATTCAGTAATGAAGTGACTGAAGGAAGCAAGTGATGCTTTTTATTATAACTATGATGAATCACTTGTATTCTTGTTATAATAACCATGCCCTCACTAACAAGCTGAGACATTATCCTCTTAGATCAATGTTGGCGGGCTTTGGAAGTTGCTCCATAGCCAAGGAAGAAGAAAATGAGGCATTTTATTGCATGCCAATACAGCTGCCATTTCCATGATCGTAGCGGTTATTGACCACTTTTCCCAACCGTATCTTGTGGTGGTCCACAGATTACGAGTGTCTGAATAGGGGAAGATGAATTTGGTACTGGCTAAGGAGCAGGGAAAATGTTCTGAAGCCTCAAGCATGCATCTAAAGTGTTAGCCATGGGCGTCTGCACCCTTCTCTCCTCTGCTTGCACCCTTCTCCCCTCTGCCTTGCACCCTTCTCCCCTCTACCTTGCACCCTTCTCCCCTTCCCCGTTGCACCCTTCTCCCCCTCCGCCTTGCACTCTTCCCCCCCCCTCCGCCTTGCACCCTTCTCCCCCTCCGCCTTGCACCCTTCTCCCCCTCCGCCTTGCACCCTTCTCCCCCTCCGCCTTGCACCCTTCTCCCCTCTGCCTTGCATCCTTCTCCCCCTCCGCCTTGCACCCTTCTCCCCCTCCGCCTTGCACCCTTCTCCCCATCCGCCTTGCACCCTTCTTACCATCCGCCTTGCACCCTTCTCCCCTTCTCCCCTTCTACCTTGCACCGTCTCCCCTCTGCCTTTAACCCTACTCCCCTTCTACCTTGCACCCTTCTATGCCTTGCACCCTTCTCCCCCTCTGCCTTGCACCCTTCTCCCCTCTGCCTTGCACCCTTCTCCCCTCTGCCTTGCACCCTTCGCCCCTCTGCCTTGCACCCTTCTCCCCTCTGCCTTGCACCCTTCTCCCCTCTGCCTTGCACCCTTCTCCCCTCTGCCTTGCACCCTTCTCCCCTCTGCCTAGCACCCTTCTCCCCTCTGCCTAGCACCCTTCTCCCCTCTGCCTAGCACCCTTCTCCCCTCTGCCTAGCACCCTTCTCCCCTCAGCCTAGCACCCTTCTCCCCTCTGCCTAGCACCCTTCTCCCCTCTGCCTAGCACCCTTCTCCCCTCTGCCAAGCACCCTTCTCCCCTCTGCCAAGCACCCTTCTCCCCTCTGCCAAGCACCCTTCTCCCCTCTGCCAAGCACCCTTCTCCCCTCTGCCTAGCACCCTTCTCCTCTCTGCCTTGTACCCTTCTCCCCCCGCCTTGCACCCTGCTCTCCCCTGCCTTGCACCCTGCTCTCCCCTGCCTTGCACCCTGCTCTCCCCTGCCTTGCACCCTGCTCTCCCCTGCCTTGCACCCTGCTCTCCCCTGCCTTGCACCCTGCTCTCCCCTGCCTTGCACCCTGCTCTCCCCTGCCTTGCACCCTGCTCTCCCCTGCCTTGCACCCTGCTCTCCCCTGCCTTGCACCCTGCTCTCCCCTGCCTTGCACCCTGCTCTCCCCTGCCTTGCACCCTGCTCTCCCCTGCCTTGCACCCTGCTCTCCCCTGCCTTGCACCCTGCTCTCCCCTGCCTTGCACCCTGCTCTCCCCTGCCTTGCACCCTGCTCTCCTCTGCCTTGCACCCTGCTCTCCTCTGCCTTGCACCCTGCTCTCCTCTGCCTTGCACCCTGCTCTCCTCTGCCTTGCACCCTGCTCTCCTCTGCCTTGCACCCTGCTCTCCTTCCGCCTTGCACCCTTCTCCCTCTCCGCCTTGCACCCTTCTCCCCTCTGCCTTGCACCCTTCTCCCCCTCTGCCTTGCAACCTTCTCCCCCTCCGCCTTGCACCCTTCTCCCCCTCCGCCTTGCACCCTTCTCCCCCTCCGCCTTGCACCCTTCTCCCCCTCCGCCTTGCACCCTTCTCCCCCTCCGCCTTGCACCCTTCTCCCCCTCCGCCTTGCAACCTTCTCCCCCTCTGCCTTGCACCCTTCTCCCCCTCCGCCTTGCACCCTTCTCCCCCTCTGCCTTGCACCCTTCTCCTCCTCTGCCTTGCACCCTTCTCCCCCTCTGCCTTGCACCCTTCTCCCCCTCTGCCTTGCACCCTTCTCCCCCTCTGCCTTGCACCCTTCTCCCCCTCTGCCTTGCACCCTTCTCCCCCTCTGCCTTGCACCCTTCTCCCCCTCTGCCTTGCACCCTTCTCCCCCTCCGCCTAGCACCCTTCTCCCCCTCCGACTTGCACCCTTCTCCCCCTCTGACTTGCACCCTTCTCTACCTTGCATCCTTCTTCCCCCCGCTTTGCACCCTTCTCCCCTCTGCCTTGCACCCTTCTCGCCCTCTGCCTTGCACCCTTCTCGCCCTCTGCCTTGCACCCTTCTCGTCCTCTGCCTTGCACCCTTCTCGGCCAGCCCCTTGCACCCTTCCCACCCAATGGAGGGGGCTGCCACCTGGAACAATGGCACCATTTCAAAAGCATGATGAACTAGGGCCGGTCATGACTGGGCCCACACCCGACGCACTGGTGATCCGGGGGGGGCGCAAGTGCCCCCCTTGCCCCACCTAGCGGTCCCCATGGTGTTAGCACTCTTATTAGGCCAAGCCTGGGGAGCGCATGGGCTGCTCTGCAAGGCATGCTGTATTCGAGTATAGACTGAAAGGCCCACCCACTCTTTTGTTCCTCCTTGTTTTCACTTGGAACCTCCCATGAGGACTGGCCCTTTTACTTCTGTTACACACTATGTCTTGTTTAGTTTATTAGCACTATTTTATTTAATGAGTTTCTCCTACTGCAGGCGCAACATGCTTTCGTGCATCATTCGGCACACCATGCGTGATTTCACTTTCCAAGCAGCCTGGTACAATGACGGCCGCTTATTTTAAATGAAATAGGTCTCACATTTAAAAGAGTTTGAGCTATTGGCATTGTAAATGACAATGCCTTTTATTTATGTGTTCATGATCAAAACAGATGAATAAAAAGCCATTGTCATTTGCAATGCCAATAGCTTAAACTCATAAATGCGAGACCTATTGCATTGCAAATCCTTGTTCTATTAGATACTTCTAACTACTGATTTTTCACCTATAAAATAATTCTGAAGCACCAGACTGTATCTGCCTCTGTGTGATAACATTAGTTCCTTTCTTTCTGTGCTCTGAATAAAATTCGGAGCCCCTGTTTAGTCAGTCTTCTGAGTACTTCTAACCCCAAGTCCAATGGTGTGGGAGAAGTGTGGCTCACTGGTTAGAGGAGGCAGACCTGGAAGCAGAGGTCAGCCCAGGACCAGGGCTCAATTCCCGGCTCGGCGGGGTCTTGAGTCCTAAAATGTCCATGGACTCGACAATTCTCACTCCGGTGCCTACTCGATTCCCCGGTTCACACTCTGCGACTCTGGGCAATAGCTTGCTTAATCTCCACAACGGCCCCTTGCGGCGGGATGCCTGGCTTTCACCTTGCAGATACCCTGCTGGGGTTATCTCACAGGGGAATACCAGGACGGGTTCCCTAAGCAAGCGCTTAGAAACCGCTCGGTGATTTGCGCTATAAAAATTCCTGTACATTTACATTTACAATGGGGTAGGGAATGATATCCCAGTCTAAGACTACAGGTTTATAACCAGGCTACAACAGTAGGAAACAGACATCGGTCACAGACCTGCACAAGGTGTTTCTCTGGTGTTTGGGCTTGGAGCATGGTTTGAAGACAAGTACAAAGGCAATTCGGGGCTGAGTAGCAAAACTGAATGTTGCCAAACACAAGAAGAAATCTTAGGCCTTGCCGGGAGGTGAGGTAGGATTTTATGCATGGTCATGTACTTCTATTTTTTTAAGAAAACCTGAATAAAACAAACTTTTTTTTTTAAATCTCAGGACCCGCATAATCTGTCTCCTGATACAAGCCGAGGGCTCAGACCCGCTCCCAAGGATGGTCCTGTGAGAGGTCAACTAAGTTCTCCATTTAGTAAAAGTCCAAACAAAATCACAAAAAAGTGAAGCAGGATTCGACCTCATCCTGCCACTGTCTGTGTAAAGGGAAGTTGCAAGGGCGTAATGATTTCCGTCTGTCTTCCTTCAGATTTCTGTCAGTCAGTCTCAGTGTTCCTCGAATTTCATCGACTATTTGCGACGCTGCCGCAGATCGGCTTCCTTAAGGAGGCCATACTACAGTTATTTGGCTCTTTTCAAGCTTACTCTGATGTCGTTTTTTACCCCAAGGATCCGCAGCAGCCCTCAGTTGGGCTACTGCCGGTGGATCCCTAATCAGTTTCATTTGACCCTTTTTGACCCATCACAAGCCCATTACAGACTTCCACCACAGCTCCACAACACTCTCCCACGTTGATGCCAGTTCTGACAGCACCGAAGCGGGATCCAGTGCTGATTCGGATCTCAGTCCCCGGGACTTCTGCGTGATCCTGACTGATGCTGCGCGAAGATATTGCGACTGATTACGATACACCATTATTTTAATCCTATGCCCTCACTAGAAGCAGATATTCCGTTAGACCCTCTATTATCTATGTGGCCCCGATTCTTACCGAAGTTTGGCACCACCCAGAATTGATCAGTTTTATCATGGGCTTATCATAGACTGGTTGGATTGAACTTCCTGATACAGGGTCGAGCTCGCTATTTTGCCCTTCATCGAAGGAAAGTGCTTCTTTGGCATTGGTAATTCAAAGTGCGGCTGAGGTCTTGTACCTATAACTACCCTCTATTAAGGTTAAGACAAATGTTCTTACAGTCATTTTACAGCCTAGGCCAGCCGTTGCTCCCATTCAATGAGGCCCTCATATCTCAATGGGCACCTGATCAAAGCCCTGTTTCTGGCCGCTGGTGAATAGACAGGGGGGGGTCAGACTTCACAGACCGGGCTTATTGACCCTAATTCCCCCATTCAGCATCCTACTACTGAGATTCTGGTTGTTCAGGATTCAACCAGCAAGGTGAGTCCCTACTCCTTTCACATGACTCCCACAGAGGGTCGAGCCGTTTGAAAAATGAATGTTCTCTTCGGCTAGCCTGGCACTGATGTCAGTCAATGCAGTTTTTCTGTTGGACAGAAATATGCACACTCTTTGGGGCATGGCCAGTGAAATCTTGCCGGTAGTCCCCCGACAACCTTGGGGCCTCACTGGCTCTAACCATTTAGGATGGTCAAAATTCAGCCAAATATGTGATTCCTGCTAGCCTTGTTACTACTAATTGTTTAGGAGGGACGGATGGCACTAGTATGCTGCTTCTCTGCATGCTTAGATGTGCTCCACAGGATTCTGTGATGATGAGATGGCCCGTAGAGCTTGGCATGAGCATCTGCCCTCAGATCAGGCTACCAATTCAATATGATTTTTTGGTGCAACAGCGGAGCAAGGCACTTTACCCATAGCTGTGTAATTTACATCTCCATGTGTGAAGATTGCGCTGTGGCAGTTGACTGCGTTGATCTACCACCAGAAGTTGTGTATGTAATTATTGCTGCCAGGCACCCATCCATAAAGTCCCTTTACCCAGGATATGTGGTCCAGTATGTAGCCTGAGGGAGTCTGCAAGACAAATCCCTTAACAAGCCAAACTATTGGAGGGTTCATTTTTTGTTTGCCTTTTGTTTGTCTTTGGCCCAGCAAGTCATTGCAATGGGCACTTTAAAGGTTTTTGCCAGCCCTTTCGGCCTTATTTCTTTTGTCAGATAAACTGTCCTTGTTTAAATGATCTGTTGTGATGCTGTTTATGAATGTTTTAAAACTCCTAACCGTTTGTGATGCCACAGTGGGATCTTAACTTGGGCCTGATGATGCTTATGTGTATGTCTTACTAGCGAATGCATAGTTGCTTGGTGTGTCTCATGAGCATTGGTGCACATGTTCATGAAGCCCTTCTGCCTTGACAAGTAGTCTAGCAGTAAGGACTTTTTGTCCACTCAGTCCTGCTAGACTTTTAGTTTGTGTCCACTTCTCAGACTCTCCATCTTTGGGAGGTCCTGCTTTGGTATTGATTCTAAAAGTGAGTAATCTGCGGTTAAAAGAATCCATCAGAAGAACAAGATACTTCTCTTCAGTAACTCTCTGGTGGATAGTCTATCTAACCGCAGATTCCTCATGGCTCTTCCACCTCCCCGTTCTGTGGATTGCTCTCTTTTTGCCATCTAAAAAGGTCCCAATTTGGAGATGTGCACACTAGTTCTGTTAATTGTTCAAGCAAGAATGGCCCTGCACTCAAATGAACAAGTAAGAAATTGATAAATGCAATTATTGTCCATAGTCCATCACAAAGTAGTAAAGTTATATCTTCCCAAATGAAAAATGTTAGTCTGTGTTTTTGCTGTAGACAAAGATTCCTTTTATTCCATAGAAAATTCTGTAAAATCACAGCAAGCAATGGACAAAACAGCTGACTCTTGAACTGTAAGCCACAACTAACCTCTGGGAGATACATATCCCATCTACTTGTCTCACTACTATTTCGCTTACTCACATAAGGACTAAACCACAAAGAACATATGATATGTCTTTTACTTATCAGGCCCTGAAAAAGTCCCAAGAGGAACGAAATGCGTCGGCTGTCTTGTCCATTGCGTGCTGTGATTTTAAAGAATTTTCTATGGAATAAAAGGAATAATTGTCTACAGCAAAAACGCTGACTATACTTTTTTTCATTTGGGAAGATATAACTTTACTTCTTTGTGTTGGACTATGGACACGAATTGCCTTTACCAATTTCCTACTTGTTCATTTGAGTGCAGGGCCATTCTTGCCTAAATTTGTTTAGGGGACGCATGACGGTCACGTCCTGGGTCCATTGCACCTAGCCTTAATCACCACATCGTAGCCACGATGCGCCTTAACGACTGGTGTGGGTATTGCTGCCCTGACCACCACCTTTGTGCTCTTGTTAAATGTTCATGCTCTGCTTCTAAAGGTGCTGAAAGTATCAAGCAAGAAACTGATGTTGGCGCTCAAGGGTGTCCCTTATATAAGACTCCTCTTTGTAATTTCCAGAGCAGAACAGAGTCAGAGTGAAGCCGTATGGCACCACTGAAAAGTGTGCAATAATTTTTCTGAAAAAGGTTCAGAACCCAGTCTGTAATTTAGGGGATATTCTAAAGGTGAGGAATCAGTGGTTACATTAGAGTATCAACCAGAAAGAGGTTTACTGAAGGCAAGTAACCTGTTCCTGTAGTCCAGGAGGGTACCTGTGCTGTTGACCTCAGTGCAGCGAGAGTGATGATGAGTCCAATGTGCATGATTGGATTACTTTCAGTGTATCCCACCACTGCCCTTCTGCACCCCATTTTACAAGTACTTCATTCATTATGCCGACAGTGCATTCTACCTCATGATCTTCAGGGAAAGAATGAGGTAGAAAGACCAAACGCAAGGATACCTCAACTAATGCATGTTAGGCCTTACCAAATGGTGGGTCAAAAATGTATAGCTTCCTGATCCTTATGAGAATTTATGTTGAGCATATTTTCTTGCTGTGCAACTCATCTTCTCTTTGACTTCCTGAGAATATACATACATGCACCTGTGCTATTTATGTTATTGATTTGACTTGATGATCTAACCTATATACATTTAACCTTTCATTGGAACTCCTATGTTATTTAACTTTTCAGTGATTGAATTACTTGAAATAATGCTCACTTTTTTGTCTTTCTTTAAGACCCTTATCTTTCATCTGTTTGATACAGCATGTTCTTGAAGAGTACTCTCTGACTGCTAAGCAGCATGTTACAAAGCTGGCTTTAAGACTCCGGTTAGATTTGGTTTGGAGAATGTCTTTATCCCTGGCTTCATAATGCAGCAAGAGGTTTAAGCTAGACAGACCAATGTCGTTTTTTTTCTAAGTGTACTGCTACACCTCTCTGCTACCTCATCTCCCAGGGCAATCTAAGCTCCATGTGCCTGTTTTTGTTTTGGTGTAGGTGCTCTGTTGTGTAGACAAGCAAGGAGTTTTATCCTGGCCCAACCCCAGCCCAGAGACTGTCCTGTTCTTCAGTGGAAAGGTGGAACAACCCAACGATAGTCAGGAAGATCTGATGGATGATATGTCTTTAAGGTCCTTCATCCGACAGGAAACTGACGATGAGGTAAGCAGACTTCCAGTAATGTTAATTGTTCTGTTACGTATAAATAGTTCCATCACATATAAAACTCAAACTTTTCTTAAAAGAGAATCTTGGAACAGTGGGAGAAATTATTGGTCAGTAACGGACTTGACTATGAAACGCTATAAGTTTATTGGGTAGGAGATGTGGAGAAACGGATCTGCATTTATTTTATTAAAGGTGGATACCCATTAACTGTTTGCTAATTTAGGGGGGCGTGGCTTGGATGCCGAGGAGGTAGGCAGCGTGAGCTCGGAGCTCCGTGCCCGATCCCGGAAAATATCCTGAAAATTCATTCGAACCCCGAGATAAATGATACTATACGGTACTGCGGAGGGTCCGGGACCCACGGAGGACGACACCGAGCCTTCCCACAGCAGTATCTCAACTTTGAAAGCTGAACTCAGCTGAGAAGTCGCGGACCCCAAAATAGCGGCGAGGGCATGAGATCGCTTGTGACGGAGACATCTGCCCGGAGACCCACTGAAGACTGCTCCCGGACACGCTAGAGGTGTTGGCGGCCGCATCACGCCTCTCCCCAGGTGCCGGATGGACTTTGGGCGCGCCCTTGGGCGGTGGTTGAGGACCGTCTCCTGATTGGGGCGACAACGGTGCGACAGTAACCCGGAGACGAGAACCCCGGACCTCTGGCGCATCTGGCGCTGGCCGGGCCGCGACCGCTCGGTGCTTCCTGCTTCTTGGTGACATATCTGGGCCTGAGAACCCGGCCGGAGGACGGTGCCCGGCGACGCTCGGAGGGCGACCAAGAACACACTTGAGGACCACCGCCCATCCCGGCCCAGATGGGGAAGCCGAAGGGGAAGGGAGATGGCGCGACCGACACTGAGGCGGTGGAAGGAGCGGAGAGAGACCAAGCGGCGTTACAGCGGATGCAGGATCGTATCCTGGAAGCCATCGCCACCACAAAGGACGCCCTGCAGCAAGATATAGCTCAGGTGGCGACGGGCCTGGGCCTCCTGAAGGCCGACCACGACAAACTTAAGGACAGGGTGAAAGCCGTGGAGACCACGGTCAAGGACTTAGCCCCGGGCCAGGCAACGGTGAAGGCCCAGATGGCCGACGTGATGGACCGTCTGAAGGTGCTGGAAAGGAGGGCCGAGGATGCAGAAAACAGGAACAGGCGCAACAACGTACGCCTAGTGGGCCTGCCGGAGAAAATTGAAGGCGACGACATGGTGGGCTACTTGGATAACTGGTTGCGGACGGAGGTGGCACCAGAAGGTCTGTCCCCCTTCTTCTCCCTGGAGCGGGCACATAGAGTTCCGGCGCGTCCGCCAGCCTTGGGCCTTCCTCCTCGCCCGGTGGTGTTCAAGTTGCTCCATTACCGGGACAGAGACTGGCTTTTGCAGAGGGCGAGAGAGGCAGGGCCCTTTCAAGTGGAAAACAACAGAGTCACCATGTTCCCGGACTACACGTATGAGACGCAGCGACTCCGGGCAAACTTCCTGTCCCTCAAGCGGGAGCTCCGCCAGGAAGGCATCAAGTACTCCCTGTTGTTTCCTGCCAGGCTAAGAGTGGTGGTGGATGAGAAGTCTTTATTCTTCACGACCTCCGCGGACGCATGGGACTGGTGGGACACATATAAGGCGGGAACGGACGGTGCTAAGGCCAGGGAGGAAGAGGCTAAGGTGGCGAAGCCGATCAGGCAGTCCCAACGGATCAGGAGGAACCGCAAGAGAACCGGGAAACCTTCGATGTCGCAGACGGAGGCGGAGAGGCAGGCGGCCCTACAGGCGGTGGTGGACTTATCTAGAACCGCCAGGACTCAGTCTGGGAAGGGTACGGATTCGGAGGACCCGGGCACGGGCTCAGAGACAGGACAATCGGAATTTGGTGGAGCCCGGGGCCCTATTGTGACGCCGCAGACCTCGGGAGAGATACTGGAGGCGTGTTGAACTGGTTTGGCGGAATGGACTCGCTGGTTGGACACCGGGGCAATGGGCCCGCAGCAGTGGAACGATATTGATTGAGGTTTTGGGGAGCTGTAATGTGGGGATTGTGGGGTGGAGCGCGCGGGGCTGATTTGTTTGAGGTCTTATAGCATTGAGCCGCGCCTTACTGGCCCCTAAGGTCATCGCAGTGGGGACTGCGAATATTACCACCTTTCCTTAAGGGGTGGTCGGGAGTGTTGGTTTGGATGGGGGTACTTCCAGTTGCGGGGGGGCCTGTCCTGGGGGGGTGGGAGTTGCGAGCAGTTGGGGTTGCTCAGAGGGTTGTAGTTGTTGGAGGGGTTTGGCTTCCTGTTTGGAGAGGGTGGGTGGGGGGGCCCGTGGTCGCGGGACTTATGCGAACACTGTTCTTTGCTGTATGGTCCGGTTGTGTAGGGGGGGATGGCTAGTACTGGAGCGTTGAAATGTGTGACCTGGAATGTGCGGGGTATGCAGTCCATGACGCGCAGACATAAGGTTCAGGCGTACCTCAAGCGTAGGGGGGTTCATATAGCGTTTCTGCAGGAGACGCACCTAAATAAGCAGGAAGGGGCGGCTCTGCAAAGGCGCTGGAGGGGGCAGTTATTCTACACGACATTTTCAGCATTCGCGAGGGGGGCTTTGATTTGGATACGGGCGGGGGTCCCCTTCCAAGTCTTGAAGTCATCGATAGACCCTGAGGGCAGGTATGTGGCGGTGGAAGGAAGGCTAAGAGGCAGGATGATTTCTCTCTGTAATGTGTATGCTCCTAATGTAGACCTGCCCGCTTTCTTGTCTAACATCTCGGGCAAATTGGCGGGTTATTTGGCAGGGCCGGTCCTCTTGGGGGGGGACTTCAACTCAGTTGAGGATGTGCTACTAGATAGGTCCCATCCCCCGCTGCGCGCGTCCCCAGTACATAGGATCGCCAAGCGTAGATTAGAATGGCAGGAGAGCTGGGCCCTCACGGATGCATGGAGGGCGTTGCACCCCACCACTAGGGACTACTCCTTTCACTCGCACCTGCATGATTTACATGTGAGGCTGGATGCGTTTCTTTGTTCGGAATGTGTGCTCCCCGCGGTGGGAGGGGCGGAATACTTGGCCAGGACGATATCGGACCACAACCCCTTGTTGATGTCTCTGGAATGGATGGTGACTGTTAACTGCGTACCAACATGGCGCCTGCAACCTGACACCCTGGACGACTTGTTGTTCAGGGAGGCCCTGAGTGAACGTATTGAGAGGTATTTTGAGGAGAACAGTGGCTCGGCTTCCACGAGGGCGGTTGAGTGGGATGCTTTCAAGGTGGTGGTGCGGGGACACTGTATTGGACACACGGCAGGGGCGCGGAAGACTCTGTTGGATGACTTAGATAAGGCTGAGACACGGCTGAGGGATCTCGAGAAGAGGCGCCCGAATCACCCTGAACTGCAGGAGGGGCTTAGCGGTGCACGGGAGGGGCTGGCGGTAGAGCTAGAGCGGCTGCGTAGCTTCGACCATAAGGCGTACGTGACGAGGGCGCATGCGGAAGGTGATAAGGCGGGGGCGATGTTGGCTTGGCTTGCTAACCCTATCCGGGGGGGAGGGCCGATCATGAGGATCCAGGAGCCAGGGGAGGAGCCTTGCCACTCCCAACCCGGGATCCTGAACAAGTTCCGTGCTTATTATGAGGGGCTCTATCTGAGTGGTGCTACGGGAGGGACGGAGGAGCTTGAGGAGTTCTTGGACGGGCTAGAGTTGCCGCGAGTGGAGGACTCGGAGGCAGAAGAGTTAGGGCGACCCATCTCCCTCTGAGAAATAGGTTGTGCCGTAAAACAGATGGCTAGAAACAAGACCCCGGGCCTTGACGGTCTACCGATCGAATTTTATGGCAAATACCTAGAGCATCTTGCTCCGCGGCTGCGCGAGGTATACAATGAGGCTCAGGAGAAGGGCCGACTCCCGGGCTCTATGTGCGAGGCCCTTATGATCCCACTCTTGAAGCCAGGCAGAGAGGGTGCGGCGCTGTCCTCGTATCGTCCGTTGTCTATGTTGACGACGGACTACAAGATCCTCAGTAAAATTCTGGCCAACAGATTGCTAGTGCACATGACGGGCCTGGTTCATGGTGACCAGTGCGGTTTCATACCGACACGCAATACCACTCATAACATCCGTAGACTCACGAGACTGATGGGTGCGGACTGGCCAGACACTGTCTCCCCATTTGTCCTGTCCATTGACATTGAGAAGGCATTTGACAGCCTCGAATGGGGATACCTGTATGAGGTGATGCGTCGCTTCGGGTTGGGAGACGGATATATACAGTGGACCAAGGTCCTCTACACTGAGGCGGTAGCGAGGGTCCGGGTGGGTGCACTGATCTCAAGACAATACCCGATTAGGCGTGGCACTAGACGGGGTTGTTCCCTATCCCCGCTACTGTTTGCATTGGCAATGGAACCCTTCGCTGCGGTAGCCAGACTGGGCCGCCACTACGCAGGTTTGCCTTTTAGGGGGAGGCCACACCTCATCTCCCTATATGCAGATGACTTGTTGATGTTTTTGGCCGATGCGGGCGCCGAACTTCAGGGGGCGCGGAGGCTACTGGAGCAGTTCGGTAGGTTATCGGGCCTGAGGGTCAACTGGCCTAAATCCTGTCTGTTTCCCCTGAGGCCGGGAGAACCGTGCCCACTCACTGCCCAGGAACTCCGGTGGGAGCCGCGCTGCCTACATTATCTAGGGGTCTATGTTTACCATGCCCCGTCCGACCTGCTGGATGGCAACATAACTCGCTGTATTAACGCCCTGTGTGGATCTATGGACTTCTGGGCGACTCTACCGCTCTCCCTGGCTGGTAGAATTTCCCTGCTTAAAATGATAGCCCTGCCCAGGCTTTTGTATTATTTTAGGACACTGCCGGTATGGATCCCGAGCTCTGTTTTCAAACGCCTGAGGTCACTGATCATAGCGTTCCTGTGGGGCACGGGTAGGAGGCGCATAGCGCTCGACACGCTGTTACGCCCCAAAGATGAGGGAGGTATGGCAGTGCCGGACTTCGAAGGATATTACCTAGCCGCGCAGCTGCAGACTTTTACTCAGGAGGTGGCGAGAGTATATAGAGGTCCCGAGGACGCGAGAGTTGAAGGCACCCCGCGACACGTTCTGGCCTATATTACGCTGCACCAGAGACTCCGAGTGGGAGACCTGACGGTCGAGGAGCAGACCTTCCGGCTATGCTGGGACCGGGCCCGTAAGCGGGCGGGTGTCCGCCTTATGTATGCCCCCGAAATACCGCTGGGAATGGTCACTGCCCTCCCACATGGAGGTGACTGGTCGCGCTTGCTAGGGTGGGAGGAGGCGGGAATACACATGCTGGGTGACCTCTACGAAGATGGGGTGTTGCTGCCGTTTCGGGACCTGCAGGAGAGATTTGACCTACCGAGGGGTGACTACCTGCTGCACGCGGCAGTCACGGGCGCCATGCGAGCCCACTGGGGGGAAGGGCTGCAGGAACCAGGCACCTCGATGGCTTGCCAGTACGCCATGATGGCGGCGGGAACCTTTAAGGCCGTCACGTGCCTGCACTCGAGGATGCAGCGGGAGGCCTTGCAACCTTTGGCAGCCCTGAAGGCCAAGTGGGAGCTGGACCTCCAGGTGGAGATACCAGACACGACCTGGGGCCAACTGCTGAGGCGGGCACGGAAGTGCTCGAGGAATGCCAGGTTCCAATTGATCCACTTTTATGTTATCCACAGGGCATACCTCACGCCCGGGAAAATCCAACAGTATTTTGGGGCGACCGACGCTGCTTGCCCCAGATGTAATACAGCGGGGGCGGATCTGTGTCATATGCTGTGGGATTGCCCCTCTTTAGGCGACTATTGGCAGGAGGTAGGGCGGGCCCTTAACGGCGCGACGGACAGGGATATCCAGTATACTAAAGCAGTTGGCATCCTTCACTGGTTCCCGCACACACCTAGAAATACGATGTCAAGTAAATTTATAGATTTAGGGCTTATCTTGGCCAAGCGGGAGATCACACGAAATTGGAAGTCCAGAGTGGGGCCCACGTATAAAAGATGGTATGGGGAGTGTCTGAGATGGGCCGAGTGTGATAGTACCCTACGATACCAGATGGCCTGGAGGTCGAATGACGAGAAAGCACTGGAAAGGGCGACTGCATGGGAGGTGATGGTGCAGGCGCTCAGGGATGTAGACGACGAGGGGCAGGATGGCGAGATCGAATTAGCTGGAGCAGACCCTAACACTATACAGGAGAACACACCTTAGCGATTGATTACTTCCTCCTACAACACACCGGGCACTAATACATGGTTACTCAAGCGCAGCGCGACCACGGGGGAGGGCGGGTAGGAAGCTGGTTTGGAGGGATGTTGGGGCACCGAAATTTGGGGAGGGGGAGGGGCGTAAATCACAAAAGCATTCCAGGGTTATGTGCAAGATGAAGCGGTCGGACAATGTAAGAAGTACGAGACCAAGACAGAGATGAAGTCACCCGCGTCAAGAGCGGGGTGATCCCTCCGGATGAAGATCAAATGTCTCGAACTGAATCAGTAAATGTCATGTTATTTTTGCTGAATATCTTGTCTGTACATTTATATTGGTGATGCAATAAAAATGATGTTAAAAAAAAAAAAAATTAACTGTTTGCTAATTTAGGATTAATCCTCCACATAGTTAATTTCTTCCTGTCTTATTTTATAGCTATGTTGGCAAAGTTACTTGCCATACATGTAATTACAGTTCTACATCATTGGTATCTTTTGTAGATTGACATCCAGCTCACCCTCCTCCCAGTCAGAGGCTATATATATGTGTGTGTATGTGTGTGTATATATATATATATATATATATATATATGTGTGTACATTATTGTAGGTCGTTGAAAATCTAAGCAGTTGAACCTCTATGAGGGAATGGAGCTCTGTTTTGCACCGCCTGATTGGCTGAAGATCATAAAATGAGATGGATAGATGTTTCAATGTTGTCTGAGTGTGTGCGTGCACCCTGCTGTATGGATATTGATTATCAAGAGTTCCCAGCCTGACATCTGGGGAATAATTAAGGCATTTGAATCTATGAAAGATAACTGAGAGCTGTATTTACAGATAAGTAACTTTTTTCCAAGAATGGATTTTAAAGAGATTCACATTCTTGCATTATGACTAGCAAAGCAGTTTTAAGTAGGGAGGATGGCAAAAAGAGGCTCGCCTTGATTAAAGAGATAGTGTAGCACTGTCTAACTGTTGTTTCTGATCTGGAATACGTGTCCAAGCTGTAGTGTTTTGTATAGGTGTGCAGTGATGCACCCTTTGCATCTTTGAATAAGTCTGTGAGTGGCATTCATACAAACTGTGCTGCTGTGGCTGCACTGCTTCTTGTCTAGTAAGCTCTCACCTTGTGTGACAGGCGTCTGCCAGCCTTTAAATGGTAGAAACTGGTGCACGAAGCAATTACAAATGGAAATGCCTTGTGTTGACCTAGTGTTACATTTATCCTTGCTGTCAAATGACACACAACGTTTTTTTAATCAATATCTTTTTTTCCCATTTGAAGTGTGCATAGAAAACATACAATCATCATAACCATAACAACTAGTCGCATACAGGACAGACATAAGAAAATCGGATGTAATAATCAGTATGTCTTTTACACACAAGCAGGATTATATATGGAATCCAAAGTGGCAACATGTATTCCCCCTTCAATATTTAAGTTTTGTCCGTCAACAGCACTCCGGAGGATCAATGAGTACCCCATTTCCCTCCCCAACCCCCCTCAGAAGCTCATGGGGCATCAACCAAGTAGTCCAAGCCATAGTATTTTATCCAGAAGCCCCTTATCTTTAGGAATTTCCATGGGAATCCCATGCTTTTATATGTGACTCTCTCAGTGGTCATGTACAGATCCATCCATCACCTCCATTCCTGGAGTGTCGGAGCCACTGCTGCTCCCCAGTGCCTGGCCACTTCTCTCTTGGCTATCACTAGGCCCAATACGTTGAAGAGTAGCTGGGGTCTAGTGTTTTCTATATCACACCGTACGCCCAGGACAAACTTGGGGTCTATCGGGATAGGTGTCCCCAGTATTTTGCTCAATTCACCAATTTTTACCTGCCAGTAAGGCTGTGTGGCTGGGCAGCTCTACAAATTATGTAGAAAATCTCCCAGAGCAGTCCGACACCGAGGACAGTCCGCGCTTTCTACCCGCCCCATCTTGTGTAGTCTCGCCCCATCATAACATGTTAGGTGTAAAATCTTGATTTGGATGAGGCGTTGATGGGCTTTGATCTTTACCTCTCTTGGGTGCATTGGGCTGCCTCCCAATCTATATTTTCCATGGCCCCCACCTCAGTCTCCCATTGGTCTCTGAGCTTACAGTTTATCAGGCATATTGTAATTAATCGGCTTGTATGTGAGGGACATTGCCGTATTTGTCAACTCGTCTTGCAGCAATCTCCCTTCAAGCGGCGCAAACTCCTGCAGCTCAATTTTTACAATCCGTTTAGCTAGCCACGCGTGGCTCAATGAGCGTATTTTATAAATTGGGCTTGTGGAGCTTATATTCTATATAAAGAGTGTACCAGGATTTTAGTTCATCCTTGTCAATAATGTCCCCAAGTGAGGAGATTCCCAACAGATCCCTTTGCGCAAAGCCCTGCAACTTACCCGATTACCTGAACCACTTCCCTTTCCATAACAGTGTTTCCTTATTAGTTGTATGTGCCCATCTTGTCTACCTGACCCAGGCTTCTAGTGTGACTCAGGTGCCTGGGAGCATCCTATGTATCCCTCTACCCCCGAATAATTAGTGTAGGTAGGAATAGTGCACTAACGTCCCCCTTTCTAGTCTGTATGTGGGGTGAGCTCTAGCTGCATGTATCCAGTCATTGATCAGGCCAGGTTGGTGGGCCAGCAATAGATCTCAACATCTGGTAGCACAATCCCACCATTATAGGGGTTGCTTTGTGTCCATAACACTATTCACAGATGTTTCCCTAGCCATAGTAATGAACGCAGGTCACCGTCGATTTCTGAGAAAACCTTCCTTGGGAGCTGGTGATGGGTGTTTTGATGGGTGTTTGAGTCAGGGTAAAATTATCATTTTGAACACGGCTGTATGCCCCATTAACATCAAAGGCAGGCCCCTCCATCTTTTTGTGTGCTCTTTTAATTTTTAGAGCACTTTCCTGACATTATGGTGGCAGCAAACCTCAGCATGGGGGAGTATTAAAAATATCAAGATGTTTAAAACCCTCACTAACCACCTTTAAGCCCCTGGGTAGGGGAGGCCAGTGTACGTCCTGGCCCAGGCATATACTGACTATTTGCTCCAGTTGATCCCATAGCCGGAGTGTCTTCCATTTTCTTCTATAATGCAAGATAGGGTGGGTATTGTGGTCATGGGTTCCGTCACGCACAGAAGAATGTCGTCCGCATAGAGCAAAATCTTTTCCTCTCCCACATCATTGGGGGCAAGTTGGAAGCCCCGCACCTCTGAGCACTGCCTAATTGCACACGCAAGAGACTCTATAGTTAGAGCAAAGAGGTGTTTGGGCTAGTGGGCACCCCTGTCTCGTTCTAGGACGATTAGGAAGCTTGGGGAAAGTATACAATTCACTCCCAACACAACTAGCGGCACTGTGTATAACATTCCCACCCATCTCTGTCTATTTGGTTCTAACCCAAATTTGCCTAGGATATATTCAAGAAAGAGCCAGTAGACTGCATCAAATGCTTTTTCTGCACCCAGGAATGAAAATACGTGTGGCGTCTCTTGGTACCTGGCCATCATCAGC
This sequence comes from Lissotriton vulgaris, assembly GCF_964263255.1. NCBI lineage: Eukaryota > Metazoa > Chordata > Amphibia > Caudata > Salamandridae > Lissotriton > Lissotriton vulgaris. The sequence continues at coordinate 614,239,513 of NC_141695.1, read as the reverse complement.
TAGTTATTTGTCCTGTACTAGTTCCATCGGGTGGCACGTCCGGCCATGAATCTGAACTGATCACAGAGAATTAGGGATGTGATGGTCCACTGGAGCGCGCGTTGCGAGGAACGTCACCAGTATTTTGGCCTCCATGCTTGATAAGGATGGGGTGATATGAGTCGCTCCTGTCTTTGGGTTTGCCCTCTTTATGACTGATCGTAATTGTAGCTGTCCGAAGATCTAGTAGGAGAGTGCCCTCTGCGTATGCATCTCGATATAGACCTAGTATTTGGGGGCTCAGTATATCGGAACACCGTTTAAAGAGTTCAGCGGGTATACCATTAGGGCCTGGGTTCTTACATTGGTGTAGTTTAGCAATAGCCTCCCGCCCCTTTATAACTGTTAAGTCTTTCTCCAGGCCCCGTAGCACGTCTTCGTCCCGTAATGGCATTTGGATGTTTGCTAAGTAGTCCTCTATATCAAAAGGGGTACTAAGAGGTTGCGCAGGATAGAATGCCTAATGATAGGTAGCAAATGCTGTCACTATGCTGTCGTCTGTGTTATTCATTACAATCCGATCATTTATGATGCTGCGGACCCATCTGGCCTCGAGCTCTCTCCTGTCCAGCCAGGCAAGGAGTTTCCTGGCTTTATTCCCGACCTCATATAGATGATGTAACGTGGCCAACTTCTAGCGCTATCATGTGCTTGGTTGTGATATTCTAATCTCATGGATTCTAGGTGACGGGTCGTCTGGGGATCTGGTTTATCTATTACTCTACTTTCTATGGTGAATATTTGTTGTTCCAGCATTTCTAGTTCCTGTACCTCTTTTTTCTTTCGCCCATGCAATGCGGTTTTGGGCTCTGTCACGTAACACTGCCTTGTATGCCTCCCATAGTGTCACCCCGGAGGTAACCATACCTTTATTTGCAGTAAAAAAGAACTTGGTGTCTGCGCTACTGCCCCGCACTGTTGTTATTTAGTAGGTCCCAGGCGTTCAAGCGCCATTGGGTGGTTGGTCCTAGGTTCCGGGTGATGAGGTGAACCAGAAGGGGTGCTTGATCCAACAATCCTCTTGACATATATTCTTCCTTTTCTTGTCTCTCCCATTTGGCCCACAGGGACTAAGATGTAGTCTTGTCTAGAGTATGTTTGATGGGCCCCAGAGAAATAAGACTATTGCCTGTCGTGTGGGTGGTGATAGCACCACAAATCCGCCAATTCGAGTATAGCAGCGAAGCGAGCCAGTGGGGTATTGTTTGTCAACATACCATCCGTAGGCCTCAGAGCGATCGAGTGCCGCATACATCACATCATTGAAGTTGCCGCCAATCACATGAAGTGATGCCGGAGTCTCCAAGAAGATATCAGTCACTTTGGATAGTGCCTGTGACTACAGTTTCGGTTCAGCACACACACACAGATCAGGGTGGTTTCCCTGTGACCCCCTCATATCGCCCAGAGGGGAACGGTCCATGTGCGAGTCACCTCATAGTGGGGTTGGGGGAGGGCGCTGGTGTTCTTACTTTATATTGCTACTCCCCAGGATCTAATGGCGTATCCTGGATAAGCCAATAAAACATAGGCTCCCCTCCCAAGGAAGCTGCATCTAGTCCCATGTAGGTGTGTCTCATGAAGCATCACAATATCTGGGTGTTGACATTTAATATACTGTAGGACCAGTAGTCCCAGCTTGATCTTGTCACCCAATCTGTTGACATTCCACGTCATAACCGTAAAGTTGTGGGGTTTTGTTGGATTTACTGATATCATAGTATAAACCTACTAAATATCTCTGCTGTGCATGTCAGACTTAAGAGGCTCACATTCTACCTAGCGAATGCCCATCCCAGAACTAATAATCAACCCTCCCTCCCACCATCACCTCTCCCCACCTCTGTGTCTTTTGAGCTGCACCTACCCATGTAACCAAACTGTGTGCAGGAAAAGAAGGAAAGGTCTGTCGCCCACCCCCCCCACTGTTATTTATAACAAAACGAATGAACTCTCACACCATACTACAGGATGCAGTTGCATAGCAATTAATCCCCGAAAGGGGGGGTGTTGAGGCCACCTGGTGCGTTCGTGATTTTCCTAGGCCTGAGTCTGTTCACGGTATAAGTCGTTCTGAGTCGCAGACTTCGGTCTGTGGCAGGAGCTGTTTAGCCTCCCCAGACTATTCCAAAGCAGTGATTGCAACAGACAGCAGGTGTAAACATTCATTGACTGAGGAGAGATCGGGTTACTCAGAATCTGAGCTGGGGCTTTTCGATCGATCTCGGTCTCCATCTGTGTCTGTGGAGAATCTTCCCAGTTCATTCCTCTGTTCCGTAGCCCTCCACTCCTACTTCGTTTTTTGCACTCGCTGTCCTTGGGTCTGGTGCCTGAATTCTTCTGTAACTGCTCCTCCGAATGGAACACATATCGTGTGCGTGACACCGGTAGTTCCTCAGTCCATTCCCATGCCTCCTCGGGCATCTGAAAGAAATGTGACTTGCCTTGAAAGATTACTCTAAGCTTGGCAGAAAATAGTAACCTGTATTGCAGTTGTAGGGTTCTCAGCCTCGCTTTTACAGAGTCAATGTGCGCCGCATCCGCTGGACTTCTCGACTGTAATCCTGGAACACTGATATTTTGGAGTTCTCATGATTCACTTTACCTTTGCGGTGTACCTCCCGCAAGATCATGTGTCCAAACTATTGAGGAATTTTGCTATGATGGGACTAGGAGGTGCCCCAGGGGCGACCTGAGACTCCTTGACCCGCCTGCACGCTCCATTACGAAGCAGGTGGAGAAAAGTTCAGATGGAAGGGTATTTTTCAACCATCCTGCCAGGAACACCAGTGCATTTGTTCCCTCGACCCCTTCCGGGAGTCTGACAAAGCATAGGTTATTTCTATGTGTTTGGTTTACTGCGTCATCCAAGCGCCAAAGGACATCTTTGATGGTGTGATGGACCTCCTCCATTCCCTTCCTCAAGTCCTGCACTGTGTCCTCTACCACTGAAATCCGGGTCTCAGCCTCCGTTACCATCTCCGAGACCTTGTGCAGGTCGTAGCATAGCAGAGTTACCTCCACACACATCTCTCCTATTTTTCCATCCAGGGCCTCCAGTGATGATTGTATCACTTGTAACTAATACAGTGTTGTTTCTGATAGGCTTTATGTCTTTGTCGGAGTTCCCCATAGGGTCTATGACGTTAGTGTAACGATCTAATTTACCCTGTCTGGCGTGTTTGTCTTTGGTCATGTTCTCCACAGGAGGTTCGGACCGTTAGCTATTAGAGGTGGACTCCAGAGAGGTTGCACTGGCGGTCCACCACAAGCTGAGAAGGGCTAAGGACTGCAGCAGTGGGCTGCCGATATGAAGCCTGGGGCGAGAGATCCAACCAAAGGGGGCAGGGATGGGAGTGTCCTCCAGCAACTGTCGTTATCCGTATCGTAGCCCCACTTGTGCCTTCACTACCTTTCCACCCGCACCACCACGGAAAGAGCCACACAGATGGGCCACCAGCTATACAATGGATCGAGAGTTAATCCGCTTTCTGCACGGTAGATCATGGTGAGTACCTCTTCTTTGTTTCCAGATCAACACTCCGTGACCCTTTAGTCCAGGTAGTGCCAGTGGCAGTATGCATGCCGCACCCAGGCACTCATTCCTATTCCCAACCAGCACCACCTTTTCTGCATCTGACCCAAGGAGCTGCAGCCTTCAGCAGTGGATCATCAGTGACAGCAGGCCCAGCTGTGTTGGATCTCATCCGAGACCGTGCCAGCTTTTCAGTGTATGTTGCTCCACAAGGAAGGTAGGAGCCGTAGTCTATGTCCCGGCCTTCTTATGGATCCAGAGCCTGGCGGCACTAATGTGCGAGAGTCTCACTATGAGCGGGGTGGACAGGCTCGCACCTCCTGATCCAGCACTCCTCACTGGGATTGTTCGGGTTTTTCAGGCAGTCGGCGTGGGTCCCTTTTCAGCCAGAGCTAAACGACTGTCTGATTACTCACTCTGCGCAAGCCACCAGCCCCGGGCCTCTGGGTGCAGACAGGCCCCTGCCCCTCTATCCACACGTTGTCTGCCACTCAGCTGCCCAGCCATGCCTCAGGGAGACTCTCCACCAGCAGTCCTCTCACATGTTGTCACAGTACCTCTGTCGGACCCCGGTCGCAAGCGGCCGCACCTTCACCTACCTTGATCTTCAGACCTCTTGCTGCCGGGTGACTGCGGCATGGTTTTGTGTTCTTGGCCTCATGGTGGGTGGGGTGGGGGATGTAGGGAACCACCCGGCCACTGCACAACAATGTTGCCCACGCAGCTCCCTGGGCCGGGCTCGGACCGGGGAGTATAAATAAAGGGCGACGTCAGCGCAAATGGCTGACGGCACGAACTAAGTACCAGTGCAGACCTCCTCTTATTGGGTCCGCCGTTTAGTTAGGCCTCCCCTTAGCATTGGCCCTTAGTAGTCGGCTGTAGCCCCAGGCCGCACTCCCAGGGACTGCCCTGCTATCCCCGGTGATCAGCCCACAACACTGGCGACGAGGGAAGTGTGTGGAATCCACACGTGCCCGCCCATCGCAACGCAGGTCGGTGTTGGCGGCAGGCGCGGAGGTGCGGGACTGCTTGCGGCGGCTGCCACCGCTGATTCGCAGCATCTGGTGTCCAGAGGCAGGAGAAATACTGCGCAAGCAGTAAGAAGGCCGTGGGGTTGTGTAGCATGCAGCCGCGGAGGTCTCCAGGGCCGCGTGTGCAATTGCACAGCGGCGTGGCCTGCAAACGGGGTGCGTGTGGCACGATCGTCAGTGCGCAGGAGCGGCTGACTGGGGACTGAGTTGGAGTGCTTGGGGAAGGCGTTGCTGCTCCAGCGGGAGTGGCGGGACCAGAGGGGAGCCCGAGAAGACGCACGAGGCATTAGTTGAAGAAGAAGGCAGCAGGCCGGGGAGACAAGGGGTCAGTTGACGGACACCAGAGGAGTGCACAGCCTACAACACTGCCACCAGAGGGGTGCACAGTCTACTACACTGTCAGAAGTCAGTGGGGCCTGCGAGATAAGAGCAGGAACGAGGGTCCCTGAAGGAAGCCGGCTGTGGGTGAAGGTGCTGGAGGAGACCGGAAGCAGCCAGGTGCACTAGACTTCCATTTTTGTGGTGAAGCAGAGACACCATGTCCACGCCACCGGCTATGGCAGTGGCGGCATCCCAAGATGCGGGAGCCCAAGGAGTGAGACCAGGGTGCATGGCTGTAAAGGACCTTCCGGAGTTTCGCTAGCTGGTAGACCCGGCGACAGCGGCACCGTGGTGGCGGAAATGGATAGGCCAACTAAAGAACTACTTTGTGCCCACAGGGGAAACGGACAATGCCGTCAAACGGTCAACATTGCTCCTGATGGGGGATGATGAGCTCTACGACCCCTTCCAAGACCTACCAGACACGGGTGACGGCAAAGTCTATGAAAAGGCAGTCCGAGCTCTCAACCGGCATTTTGATCCACAAGTCAATCCGGATTTTGAACACTTCAAGTTGCGCCAGGCCAAACAGAAGGAGGACGAGTCGATTGATATGTTCTTTGCACACCTGAGGAAGCTGACGAGCATGTGTGTTGGGGTTGATCGACAGTTCGAGATGAGGGCACAGCTCATTGTGGGGTGCAAGTCTCTGGAATTGTGCAAGCTTATCCTACAACAGCCCGGAATATCATTAGACGACATACTGGTCTTAGGGAGAACGCATGAACTGGCAGATGTCAGGGCCTGTGAGATGGAGGTGGCATTGGCCAAGAGATCCACGAGCACCCATCCGCTGCACCCAACACCCATCAAGGAGGAGAGGGTGGATGCCATTCGGAAGACGTACAACAGAGGAACAACGCCCAGTGCTAGCGCCGAAGAGCGACAAACAAAGCAAGGGTGCCGGATTTGTGGATTGGCATCGCATTCCCAGAGAGACTGCCCGGCGCAAGGAAGGCAGTGTCTCAAATGCAACAAATATGGACATTTTGCAAAAATGGGCCAGAGTACGGCAAGGTCCAGCCCAAGCAGGCCCAAAGGACCTAGATTCCAGAGAAGTGCCAAGGCGGTCCAGGAGGTAGAAGAACTGTATAGTAGGTGCCAGAAACTGACAGCAGCCGATGACAAAGACGATGACAATGTCTTCGTAGTATCCAACATTCTGGGGGTCAACACCACCAGGAGACCGCCTCCACTTTGCCAGATATGGATCGGAGACAACTGCATCAAAACACATATCGACCCTGGGGCGTCTGAACATTCTGGACGGGGCACAGTACAGCAAGTTACGACCAAAACCTCGGTTAATGCCCACCGCAGCCAAAATACTCACCTATGGAGGGAACACGCAGATCCCACTCCCAAGGGGTGATCGATGTTGAAGTCAAGCATAGAGACAGAGCTGAGCCAACGAGATTCTATGTCCCCTGTGACAGGGCAGGGTTGTTGTTGAGCTGCCACACCGTGGAGGACCTCAGGCTAGTAATGTTCGCAAAGCACATACACCAGTCACAAGCAGACAAGGTACTAGCGGAATTTTCTGAACTCTTTCAGGGGCTAGGATGTCTAAAGGGAGTGAAGTTCAACTCCTCATTGATGAAACCATCGAGCCGATTGCCCTCCGACATCGCCGCGTACCGTTCCATCTCTGGCTGCTGGTGGAAGCTGAACTGGAGCAACTCGAGAAAGAGGGAGTGATTGTGAAAGTGTCAGGGCTGACAACCTGGGTGTCATCGCTGGTAATAGTGCCGAAACCCAAACAACTGGGTGCTATCAGACTGTGTGTGAACATGAGACTGCCTAACAAAATGATCCGCAGAGAGAGACACATCACTCCCACCATAGATGAAATTGTGGCGGACATTAACAAGGCAGAATGGTTCTCCAAAGTGGACCTGAACCCGAGGTACCATCAGCTGGTGTTAGCCGAGAAGAGTCGATACATAACAACGTTCTCGACACATGTAGGGCTACGCCAGTTCAAACAGCTGAGTTTTGGAGTATCCTCAGCGGCTGAAGTGTTCTAGGAGGCAGTGAGAGAAGCTCTGTCATGGCGCGTCGGCGTGATAAATATCAGCGAGGACCTCCTCATCTTCTCAAGGTGCCAAGAGGAGCACCTCGTTCGCTTACGTGCCACCCTCAGGAGATTGGTTGAACAGGGTCTGGCACTACACAGAGCCAAGTGCAACTTTTACGCCAATGAGGTTGAATTCTTTGGTAATCGCTTCTCCGCAAGAGGCCTACAGGTCGATCCCGCAAAGGTGGAAGCCATCAGAGCCGCGGCCATCCCTCAAACGCAGTCAGAAGTCCGGAGTTTTCTGGACATGGCCAACCACTGCGGCCGTTTCGTTCTACATCTAGTGACTTTCCGAACCACTCAGGAGGCTAACAAAGAAGGACGTGCCATGGCAGTTGACTGACGGTGAAGCGTAAGCTTTTAATGACATTAAGAGTGAGTTACTGAAAGGCACCACAGTGGCGTACTGCCAACCAGGGTCAGCCACTGAGCTCATAGTGGATGCCAGTCCAGTGGGACTGGGAGCAGTGCTACTCCAGAGGAACACACAGGAGTGGGTGCCGATCGCCTATGCCAGCAGAGCGCTCACTGCTGTGGAGACAGGGTATGCTCAGATTGAGCGGGAGGCGCTGGCCATTTTACTGGGCGTGCAGGTACTTATACATTTACTTGTGTGGGCATACGTTCACGGTGAACAAGTGTGAGTAAATTACCCAGGCAAATTTCCTGAACCAACTAACACATGAAAAAATAATAATAAATCAGTACATATTTAAAAAATGAAACTACACCATTGCATGTACATATAAAGATACACATTTAATAACGTGATATTTCATAAAATTGATGCATAATTATACACAAAGGATAAAAAGATTAGTAGCATATAACTATATGCATATTTTCAATCAAGTGAATAGTTCATTGGATATAAAAGATATATGGTTTCCTGTTTTTTGTTAGTTCGTTCAGGAAATTTGCCTGGGTAATTTACTCACACTTGTTCTATGCCCTGACCCAGGAAATCTATCCGTATCAGGGGGTCCTTTGTTACTTCACATTACCATACGTTCACGGTGGTCACGGATCCCAAGCCTTTGGTACCGATATTCACTGGCACTTCCCAAAATGGTCCTCTCTGGATTGAACGCTGGGCAATCCAGATACAACATTACAAATCTGAGGTGGTGTGTCGCCCGGGAGCCAATAATCCGGTGGACTACCTGTCAAGACCCCCCCTTCTCTTCATGCCAGAAACAAGGGAGATGTGGATGAAGGAACAGAGTTGTTTGTGCGGCAGGTCATGGAAGAAGCGTTCCCCCAGGCATTGTCACTGGAAGAGATCCAAGAGGCTATCAGAACAAGATGAGTGCCTACAGGCCATGAAGCGAACACTCCGTGACAATCAGTGGAAGTGGTTCATGCGAGGATCGGGCCAGCGAACGGAAGAGGAAAAAGAATATTGGGAGAGTCTGTGGAGGTGCCCAGAAGAACTAAGTGAGGTGGGAAATTACATAATCCTCAGAGGGACCCAGCTGGTGATACTGGCAATACTGTGGAGAAGAACCGTGGACCTGGCCCACAAGGGTCACCAAAGCGTCGAAAAAACCAAGGCCCGACTGTGATCCAAAGTGTGGTTTCCAGGAGTGGACCGCCTGGTAGAGGCCAAGGTGCGAGGATGCCACACCTGCTTGATAATGGGCACCGAACCGCCCGTGAAGCCTGTTATCATGGAGGGGCCTAGCCAGACACCTTGGGCTCAAGTGAGTTTGGATTTCTGAAGTTTTCCCGTGGTGCTGGTCAATAGTCATTCCAAATTTCCAGTGGTTGAGGTGATGACGTCTACAGTGTTTGACTGCATCCGACCAGTGCTGGAGAAGGTGTTAGCACTTTCGGGAATGCCTAAAGAGATACGAATGGACAAAGGGCCTCCATTTCAGGGCCAAGACTTCCAAGAGTATCTGAGCCAGCATGGTATCAAGCATCGCCGAGTAACTCCCCAGTAGCCACAGACTAATGGTGATGTGGAAAGATTTATGAGGACTCTGAGGAACTGATGCAGGCAATTCTCCAGGTTGCCCCCTGGTCCAATCCTACCCTCAGCGCCTTGTTCAGAGCCTACACACACACACCCCACTGCACCACCCGGTGTGCTCCCAGTGACCTGCTCATGAAGCGGGCGGTGCGAGACTGCATCCCCATGAGCGAACAATGGGCTCCCGCGTCCTGGACACAAAGCAGACGCAGGCGAGACGACACCACAACAATGACCGAGCCAGTAAAAAAAGGGGGGCCCGTCTGTCAGCCATTAGAGAAGGGGACTACAACGTAGTAAAGGACAGGCATCCTGGATCCAAGTTCCGCACGCCATTTGAAAAGAAGCTGTGGAAAGTGGTGCCGGTAAAAGGGACCATGGTCACGGCCAGAAGGGGCAGCCAGCAGAAGGCCCGCAACGCGTCGTGGTTCAAAAAAGCCAGAAGACCTGAGGCGGGTGTAACGGAATTCGAGTCTACAGGGTGGAGTGAAGGTGAAGATCTAGCAATGGAAGAGTACACGAGAGCTGAAGACCATCGGATGTACAAACGACAAGAATGCCAGGAAGAACCAGCGGCTAGCGGCGTCTGGTCCACTGAGCCAAGAGAGGACGCATCCGGAAGTACAAACTGGGAGAGAACCCTAAACCCAGCTCGAGGGTGCGCGACTTCATGTGCTGAAGAAGACTTAAAGAGCAAGTGTTCATCCCGATGAATGACTGCTGAAAAAAACTATTATATGTTATGTTATGTTGTAATGGTTGGTACCCGCATAAGTTCTTTGGAATAGATGGGATTTAGTGAGCCACCTGGCTACTGCACAACAATGTTGCACACACAATTCCCTGGGTTTGGTTGGACCGGGGAGTATAAATAAAAGGTGACGCCAGTGCACGTGGCTGACGGTGCGAACAAAGTACCAGTGCAGACCTCCTCCTCTTGTGTCTGCCGTTTAGTTAGGCCTCCCCATAGCTTTGCCCCTTAGTAGTCGGCTGTAGCCCCAGGCCGCACTCCCAGGGACTGCCCTGTTACCCCCAGTGATCACTCCACAACAGGGGGGTGCAGGTAGACTCCCCAGAGTCCAGCCCCGCCATTCAGATCGTCTGTCTCCTTCCGGTAACCCATCGGGGGACTCTGACGCCTTGGTCCGAAGCGCAGAATCAGGACAAGCAATCCCCCATCTTGTACCTCTCAGGACGGCACTCACACTCTTCCCCAAGCAGGCCCTTCCGGCCACGTCCAGTCAAAGACCACTTGATGTTTGCCGGGTAAGATAGGGTCTTCACACTGTCCACTTTGATTGTGGCTGATACTTAACGATTCAGCAGGATTGTAGTCGGATAATGCAGCTCTGGCCATAAGCTCTCGAAGAACACTGCTTACACAGACATGTTGCAGGCCACACACCAGAAAAAGTTGATCTGATTTGTGGAAAGTACTTATTATTTTAAGCATTGTTTATTATCTCTGTGTAATACCATTTCTGCCTGGCTGAACATCAGAGTGAAGAATGTCAGCAAATAGACTCATTTCCCAGGAATGAGGAAGGCACTTTTGGTGTTAAAAGTCCTTGGAAATCTTTTAAAATTGTGCTTTTTCTGAAAAAATGTTAACTACCCCTCACTTTTGTGTTGGAAGCGCAGACATGGGGTGATCTGCTGGCTGCAGCAAGCCACCTTCCCTGTGATGGCTGTGATTCCTAATGGGTTGCAAACTGCCTCATTAATATTCATGAGATAGGTCGATTTACAACCCACATGGAATCCCTAAATGAAACTCAAAAGAGTTTCATACATTTGGAATGCCGATTTCCTAAGTGTGATTAGGAGAGAATCATAATTAGAAAATCGGTATTCCTAATGTTTGTACATCTGGCCCTTAGTATTTGTTTCCTCATTACTTACCAGATCTATAAATCTCTACGTTTGAGTCGAATTGTTGCTAGGTCCTGAAGATGAGAGTCCCAGACCTCAGATGGAATTGTCTTTTTGAATCTGTAATCTCTGCCCCTTGAAATTAATTATCTTCCATCATCCACCATGAGAGAGCTAAATAATCATTATCTGATAATACTGACCATTAATCTTAGATAATTTTAATGACGATTAAGGATTGATATATTGAAGTATGCATTCTCTAGGTCAGTGTACTAAAGATAGTGACTTTAATTTATGGAATGGAATATATCCAACAATGTGACTATTTTGAAGTCTTGCTCCTTAATAAATTTGTGGAGTGCCTTAGTTCGAACCCAGGCCATTCTCGTTAGTTTTTTCTTGATGAAGAATCTCAGATAAAATCTTTGATTTCGCTGGGCGTTTCGGAGTTAGCTCTAATTCATATTACGAAAGAGTTTTAAGTTTTCATCCTGCAATGCTTCTGGAGGAAGATGGTTTTGCTTCTTTGGTGGTTGGATAGGCGCTAATAAAGCAAGTTTTTACTGAATGTCTATTCTAGATTATACCCAAAATGTAGTGTTCTGAGATTATGTTGCCCCAGGCCGGAAGGCACACCCAAGTATTTTCCCTATAGTTTTAGGTGTGAACGAGGGCAGGCAAGCCAAGGAGTCAAGTCTGTGAGATTGTTCTTGACCTCTGTTAGAAGAGGTTATCCCACCCATTGCTTTGTTGTTTATTGGACGACAGATGGTGCTTTCCATACTATGAATAATTTTGGCCTTCAAATCCAAGAGCACACCTCACCACTGAGATGTCAAAGCTGACAACTCTGTCGAAGACAAAGTTGCCGAAATCATCGGTTCTGAGAACATCCACAGCTGACTCTGAAGAGAGACTCATTCCTTGAGAAGCTCCAGCAGGCGCTTGATGACCGGCAAATATGCATCATGGTTCATCCCCACATGGGCACTATCCTTTGAGAACACTTCACAACCAGATACTGCTATACAAATTCCACCTTTCAAGCTTACAAAGGACAGGATGCTAGATCACCTCCGCCCCTACTCCACCACCACCTCCACTACCACGAACTCTTCCACCTCTAAGCCTTCCACCTCCTGTGACTTCTCCTCAGAGGTAACTGTAATCTTATTCCGATTGAGGCACTTCCTTTCCCTACTGTCTTGCAGAGGACTTTGGGGCGTCCGTTTTCACACACCCAACACACAATCCTTTGAATGAATCTTAACGCGAAGCCCCAGGGGGATCCTGACCTCGAGCGCGTTCATATTAGTGCCTCCACTCCTGGCAATACCATTGCTTACCACAGTGCCATCCAGCATGCTGTCTATGATAGCCAAATTACCCTGGAGAACCACATCGACTTCGTGTCAAGGACGCGATCCAGAACCAAACGGTACCTTTAGTTTCTTCATGTTTTGAAAGGTATTGAAAACTATACCCCAGAAATTTTCCTCAGCTTGTAAAATCCTGTTTGGTAATTCCCAGGATTGAGAAAAAGGTCAAACCTTCACCATCCGATCCTCTCTATATGAAAGACATGTTCCCACGGACTCCCTGGTGGTTTTTACCACCCAAAAGAGAGCAGTAGCACAAGCCAGAGGTGGAGCTCCCCATCCTTTTAAGGAGAGCATGCTCCTTGCTGCAGCTGGTAAAAGGGTGTCAGTTTGTGCAACAACACACTGCCGCATATCCAGTTCCGAAGGCTCCCTGCCCCATTACGACAGGACCCACTGGAAAGAAATGGAGGCCTTGCATTAACATTTCCTTGACCAATAGCAAAAGAGGGGAGGAGAGATTGTTATGGAGGGGAAAGCTCACTAACCATTCTTCATGATAAATGGTTAGAACTACCATTTCAAAGTGTTGTCCTTTGAAGTCACAACAGCCCCAAAGAACTTCACCAAATGCCTAGCTTTAATAGCTGCCCAGCTCAGAAGGGGGGATGCATGTCTCCAATATTTCTATGCATACATAAATGCAAAAGAGAGTCATCATAAAATAAGAGTATATTGACTTTAATAGATATACTTGGAATTGAACAGGTTTACCATATCATGACAATCCACATTCCCAATGGATTGGTGATTGATCCTAGACGCCACAGCAGTTTCAAAGAGGACTTTGCCTTACAACCTCTGACTAGTACAGAAACATGAGTGCACTGTTGGTGCTCTTAATAGTCTCTTGGCTTTATAAAAACCAACTTCTTCAGAGCTAATCTGAGTATTTTCACATGGAAAATACCAACTTATTGTAAATCTGTTTTCAAAATCAGTGAGACGCCTCTAACTGTTCAGCCAGTTAAGCAGACAATAGCTTTCCGTACATGTATAAGAAGCAATCATCTCTCTACTTTATTTGTAATGTTTCAGACTACGCTTGTATTGATTAGAGAATTAATTTATGAATTATGAGTCTGCCAATGCTGGGTCTCAAATTGCTAACCATTTGCTCCTATGATAGAAGCTTTACCACTCTGCTGTCTAGGCTCACCGAATGTTCAACCTATACACCCTTCTAAGCAAGCAAGGTAGAGCTAAAGGGAAGTAGAAGTATACTTTTGATGAATACTTGTCCCTGCAAATTCCTCACCTGTTGATTATCCCCAGGCACTGTTGCAACAAGAGTGATACCAGGAGGACGACATAAAGCATGTACTCTGTCAAACTGACCTTCCTTTTTTCTGCATCCTTGGATGCAGATCTGCAACTGCTGTCTCCCACTTTTGTAAATTTCTTTTTAGAACATAGAGATTTTTCTCTTCAAAAAATTCAGTGCACTGCTAGTGAATTGTTTCACTTGCAATGGACAAGTATCCATTCCAGACCCTCATAAGGTCTGTCTGTCGTGCTTGATACTGAGCAGGGCTTGAGAATGTGTGACAAATGGCAGCCTCATGCACCACAAGGCCAAATGTTTTATGGGCTGCACCCTCTGACGAACATCGGGATCTATGAGGATCACAAACTATCTAGTTCGAGACGTGCTCTTCATTGATATTGAAGTGTTCCAAATGAAAAAAGCAGGAAGCGCAAGAAGAAGAGGACGCGCGATGATGACTTGTCTTGAAGTTGTTCCAGGTTGAAAGGTAGATTGCCTCCACGTACACCTGCCCCTGCCTTAGTCTTCTTTGGAGCCAGTGCTCATAAACATCACTCTGTTCAGGTAGATTTTGGCAGCACCGTCTTCTTTGCTGCCCGCTGTTGAGCCATCTCTGGGCTCCTTTATGCCTGTACCATTCATGACTCTGATGCGAAGCTGGCGTCTCTGGAGTTTACAGCTCCAAGAGGCAATTTGGCTCTTTATTAGTGCCACATTTTTCAGACAGGCGGCAATCCCTTCTGGTGTGCCCTTACGACCAATGGGTCAGTTATTGACCCTGTATGAGATTTCCCTTTTGGGTCTGTTCTCAGTGTGATACGACCTCTGGACTCTTCCTCAAGGGATGACTCCGGCGCTGTTTGGCTTTATCCCAGTAACGGATCCTTCTTTAGTATAGCACCCACTTGCTGCAGTGCTGATGCCTGCTGCGGTACCAGTTAAGAAGCCACTTCCAACACTATAGTGGTGCCAATACTGACCCCACCAACTGCACCAGATCCTCCACCAGAGCCTTCCAAATCAAAGGCTATTCTCCACAGGTCCAGTTTGGAGGCCCAAAGGCTAGTGGAGGAGACCATGCACAAGGAACTATCTGAGGCTAAGCCAGTACCACACCAGAGTTACTAGCAAACTATGGAGGATTTGCTTGGACTGACTGAGATCCAAAACCAGTTCCACTTCTGTTGTGCACAATGATGACAACAGTAACGAAGTAAAAAACTTGTTACCATCATCTTCCCTGTACACAGCCAATTATCTTACCCTTCTAAATTCTAACTGGCTGGAAATGTCGCCTGATACAGAAATGGAGTTTCTAAAAGCACCTGCCCCTCCTACACTGCTGTTCTTCTATTTTCTTTTTTTTTTAGTAAACAAACTTTGAGTTTTTCCGTGTTAACAGCAATTAACAATATATCAAAATCTGTTTCCTAATAATTCCCAGCTCAATGATAATTACAAACATAGAGTGCTAATTCACATAAATTGAAGACTACTGTACATACTAGTATGCTGCCTTGCAACGACTGAGACAAAATGAAGAACTAGACCGAAATAAAGGGAATAGTCCTCACTAATAAATGACTTCCCTGATCTATAATTGCACTATATTTCACATTGTTACTACTCTAACTAAACTCCCGAGCCTCCCCCCAACCCACCCTCTCCCCCCAGGCATGTCACTTCCAATTCTGCACATTACGCTCAATATACATCTGTTATGTATAGTTGTCAGTAGCCTACCAAAGCTAATAGTGAGGTCGGTTGAGCGCCTCTACCCGGTGCTCTTATATCATGTGGGTGCTAGGGGTGGCAGTACCGCTGTAGCTAAGTGCTAGCATTTCCATGCTCTATCTCCGGGATGGCACTCTCACTGTCTTCATCTCTATCAGTGTCTGTGTTCTTTAATAATCCCACCAATCATTCCCATGCTTTGGCCGCTTCCAATGTCTTCTAGCTACCCGTTCTCTTTGCTAATTGCAACCGTATTATCCCATCACATTCCGCCCATTTGCTGAATTCCTTCTTCCACCTAGCTACGTTGGGGGCCCTTCGTGCTTTCCAATGCATCGTGATTTCCCTTTTGGCCAGCAAAAGGCCCATCTCTAACAATTTGCTAGTGATCTTAGTTTTAGCCATATGTGGAAACCGATGCAGCACTCACAGCCCTATTACCAGCTTCAGCTCTCTGTCTGTTACAACATTCAACAAGGTAACTACCTCAGCACTAATTGTGGGCACCCCCAGATCATGTGAGGAAAGTCCGCTACTTCTCCCTGGCAGCGGGAACGCTCGTCTGAATCAGTCTCAAAGTAGGTTTTGATCTTTGCTGGAGTGAGGTAGGCTCGGTGTAAGATGTAAAAGTGCACTAGTTGAAAACAGGCGTTCCTGGTGCTCTTCCACGCTATTTCCACTATCTCGGGCCCAGGCCCTATCTGGTTTCTCTTTCCCCACATCTGCCTCCCGTTTGCGCTTAAGGACCTATAGGGGTGCCAGCTTCTCATGCGTCATACGCTTGTACAAGCACATGACCGCTTTAAACTTTCCTGCAGCAATTACTATATGTTGACCACCCAGTGAGGTGCCCGATTCAGTTAGGCCCTCCTTCCAGTGCTCACTAATAGCGGCAGTAAGCGCTGCATGGAGCAAGAAGTTCCCCCCTCTTAAGTCAAATCGCTCCTGCAAGTCGTGAAAAGGCAGCATGTTACCATCTTCAAACAGATCCACTATAGTAGTCGACCCTTTTTTCGCCCCAATTTACCAAATCCCGCCAGGAGCCTCCATGGGGAAGCGCCTCACACATGGATAGCGGAATATCAGGGGCATATGGCACCTCGATGCCTGCTCGTTTTAGGCTCCGTTTCCAGCACTGCCTTGCTGTTCTAAGGTCCTCTGGGAGGGCACTGGCCTGGACAGGCAAGTCCAGCACGATTTGAGAGAGTAATCCCAATGCCGGGGTTCTCTCTTTCCTCCTCTGGCCCACGCAGCTGTGTCACTACTCTTTGAGTGAGCCATTGCAGCTGAGCAGCTATATAATAGGTTTCAAAATCAGGAACTGCCCGTCCTCCCTCTGATCTTGTACGCATTAATACAGTCAAGGCCACCCTTTGTCTACCAGTACCCCACAGGGAGCCTGTGACCATGGACAAAAGCTGTTTAAAAATCTGCGCCGGGATCCTAACCGGCAGGATCCCAAAGTTATATAATAGCCATGGGAGGGCCACCATCTTAAGTAAGGCCACTCACCCAGCAACTGATAGTGGAAGGGACCCCCAGAACCCTAAACTGCTCGCCAGAACTCTCGCTGCTCTAACAATATTGACCTCCAACATATCAGCTTGTGCATGGTATATCTTAACCCCTAAATACGGGAGGCACCTGTATTCCCACTGCACCCCTGCTTTGTCCTGCATTCCGTCTTTGTCTCCGACTATGGGGAACAGCCATGACTTAGCCCAATTTACTCTAAGGCCAGACACCACTCCCAATTTGTGTAATAATGTCTTCGCCCCTAGTAGTGCTTGCCCCGTGTCTTCCAAGAACATGAGCAAGTCGTCGGCGTATAAGGCCATGTGGTGAGCCTGTCCATGCACTTATAGGGCTTTGTAGTATTGCCCCGTCTTGGCCTTCGCCGCCAGTGGTTCCATGGCCAGCGCAAATAGGAGTGGGGACAGCGGACGTCCCTGCCTCGTACCCCGGCCTACCTCACAAGCATCGGATATCAACCCAACCGTTTTAACCTGTGCCGTGGAGCACTTGTAGAGTAAAGCCGGCCTCTCTATAAATTTGTCCCCCAGTCCAAATTTGGCCATGACATGGAACAGGTAGGGCCATTCCAGACTGTCAAATGCTTTCTCTATATCAACAGCAAATACGGTGGCTGCGTCTTCCGGATAGGAGTCTGCTTCTAGTATCCGCAGTAAGCACCAAATATTTAAGGCTGTATTCCGAGCTGGAATAATCCAGCCTGATCCTGATGTATTATGGTCGACATGAAAGTCGAGTGGCTAATATGTGACTCAGTATTTTGTAATCTGTATTTAAGCATGGATAGCGGACGGTACACAGATCTGTCTTATGCTGCTTCCAGGTTTAAGGAGAGGGATGATAACTGCCTCCCTCGTTGAGACTGGAAGTTGGCCCAGGCGCTTTGCAGTATTTTAAAGCGCTACAAATTGTGGGGCAAACACTGATGTTCCTCCATGCCATGTTTAGGACCAAAAGGGAAGTCTTGGAACTTCCTTTACCCACAGTGGAGGCCTAGGTGACCATTTTAACATGAGTGCTCTAACAACCTTCATCTACATTTTGCCTTTGTTGCTTGAGCCCATTAAAGTGGCATGGGATAAACCATCTCTGTCCAACAGTTATTAGCCTCATTGCTAGGTGATATATGTCCGCACTAGGGGTCCCTACCTTCCTGTATTCTCACCCCTCACCAGAAAGTCTGACTGTACAGGCTTAATCATGAATTAAGTAGAATCCCAGTACATTCCCTACATCCCCTTTCAGATAGGGAATCCAAAATTCCAGAGCTCAGTAAACACATATTTACTGCTAGTACCTAGGCTCTTAAGTCTGTGAAAGCAACCTGTCTGTTTTCCAGATATTCACATACCCTGTGGGAGTTGGGGTATTTATTATTCTCTTGATCACAGCAGACCCCACTTCGCAGAGATGGTGAGGGATTGCCTAGACTCCTCACACCGGATTATCAGAGCAGGCCTAGGCACAATGGATTGTATGACCAGGTCTGTGGGATCCTTCATAACCTTGTTAAATGATGCCTGGATTCCTACCACTGGATTCTCTGGGAGCATGCAGGCAAGTCATATGACCATGCCATTTGATGGGACCCTCCTGCTGGGAAATAAGACTGAATAGGCATTGGAGAGATTTAAGGTGGGTAGGGCTAAGTCCCCTTTTCTTTGCCTCCAGTATCTGGCCCGGACCTAAAGGCTATTCTGGAAGTTTCCGGTATTTTTCTGTTACTTTTGGCAGCACTAGCCATCTCAGTCAGTCCAACAGCCCTACCACCTGATGCAACAGTACATAGGCATAGGCAGGGGAAGAGAAAACGGATGCCAGCCTCCTCAGACTGTCTCCTACTCCTTGCCCTCACCTGCACCAGCTGGAAAGCCGCTTTAGGTCACCCACGAAGATTAATGTCTGGTCATTAAGGGGATATACGTATCCTCCTATCTTCAAGCCTGGACGGCCAAAACATCAGGAAAGAAGGAATGCCTTATCCTTTCAGTAGGCTGCCCCTCACTCACTGCCCTTAGTCCCTTCAGTCTGAGGGACATCTGCTGATCCTGAAGCAGGATCTAGAAGCCATGTAATTCCTGCCTTCCAAGGAGTACAGCGGTCTTCTTCCGATTCTAGACCTCAGCCTCTTTTACCCCCACCCGGAAGACACTGTCCATGGCTGGGTTTCTTCTAGTGCTGGAAGCGAAAGACTGAATAGTAACCTTCTTCTTGCATTACACATTTTTTCACATACCAATGCTGCTGTGACACAAGAGGTGCTTGTGTTTTGTAGTAGGGTCCATGCACTACGTGGTCCTCCTGCTCAGACAGACACCTAAACCTTGGACATTTACCAAGATGATGTGAGAGGTTGCAGCTCATATGAGAAGGGCTATTCCTGTACCTAGACGGCTGTCTGCTCAAAGAAAGTTTGCTGCATTACCTGCGAACAACAATATCTCTGCAGTTTTACTTGGACCTCATCATCAATGTGCCCAAGCCCTCTCTGGGCTTCTTGTTCATAGGGCCAGTAGTGGGCATGACATATTTGGGAGCCAGTGGAACTGGAACACTTGAGATATGATTCTGATGTTTCCAATGGGAATTCAAGTTCCAGTCTACAAGGTAGCCTTCTAGGTATGCTGGCCTCCTACATCCTTGTAGTCCTATACTCATGCAAGCACATAATTGATAGTGGTTCCAACACTTGGGAGATCTGCTGGGCACCATCATTATTTCCTTTAAAGCGGAGTTGAACCGGTGCTGTGGTCAGTAGAGGGGCACTTGTCTCAAGGGATGTCATTTCACATTCCTCTTTCAGTGACCACAGTGGTGACTGATGCATATACTGTCTGTATGGAGCTGCATCTCAAAGGAACTGGAGATCCGAGGATTCTGGTCTCTTGGGGAGCAGGTGTTCAACCTGCTTTGAGGGCAGTCCGTCTAGCTCTCAAAGCATTCCTTCTTTCTCTTTGTGGTTAGCACATCCAAATCTTGATGGACTGTACAGCTGTGATGTGATATTTCAACAATCGGGGGCAGGAGGGTCTCACCTTCTCTGTCGGGAGGCATTCAGACTTTGGGTGTGGACACACCAGCATGGTATCTGGCTAGCTGCCAACTCTCTTGGCTTGCTTTCTGATGCCAGTTCGGACTTTTTTAGTCTGTGTCTTCTTGACTACCAAAAGTAACCCCTGCATCCGAAGCTGGTACTGAACATTGTTTCCCTGTGCCGCAGACACAGGTGGAACTTTTTCCCACTTGAAAGAACGCTCACTGCCGTCAGTTTAGTGTCCTCAAATATCAATTGCAGAGGCCACGAGGAACGCGTTTTGGTTAAGATGGAATTTCCTAGTTTGTTATACGTTTCCTCCTATACCCTTGATTTAATTGGATTTGTGGAAAAATTCCCAAGATCTTTCTACCTCTCCCAGTCGTACCCACCTCTAGAGCCTCAGTTGTCAAGCCCTGAGATTGCTCAAGAACACTTAAATTACTTCCGGCTGCCAATGTAGATGGTCAGTGTCATTCTTTCCAGGTGTTGTCTCCCTCTAAATTGGTCTATTCTGGAAGTTGTAATACATTTTTCACTTGGTGTCCGAAACAAAATGTAGTACCTTGAAGACACGCCTGTCTGAGGTCCTCGGTTTGTCTATTGTCGGGCTAGCAGGCTGTGGTGGTCTACCCCAGGGGATACATTTCCACCATGTTGGCATTTCTCTGACTTCCAGGCCAGCCAGCCTATTTCATGTCACTAGTTATGATCAAGTTCTTGAAAGGGACTAATATGTTTTCCCAACTTCTTTTGTTATGCCCCGATTGAGTTTAAATCTGGTTTTGACGTTTGCGATGGTTGTTCCTTTGAGCCTCTTAACCTCTTCACACCAGACAGAAAACACTGGAACACAGCTCTGTCCTATGCGATCCTTATTTAGTGCATGCCCGGCATACAAGGTCAAGAAAATGGATTTGTGCATAGCAAAATGCCTGAACATGAGTGCAGTGAGTAGCCAGTGTCGCCACCCTACTTCATCCTCCCCAGACACTGCCCCAAACCTGAACTTTTAACCCAGTTTCCTTTCTTATTTTTTTTCTGTATTAGTGTAATGAGTTCAGTGGAATACCAGAATGCATTAGATTGTCCAATGAAAAGCCAGGCCTGAGAACGCCACCAGTGCTAACATAGAGTTAGGTGGACACCTGTGTATTTTCCCGATGGCCACAACCTTCTTTTGGGCCCCCAGCATCTGGAGGCCATTTGGGAGACTCATCAGTAAAGTACAGGACACCAGCTGTGGGAGAAGAGCTGTGAGGAGCTAGGTGCCACCTGTAAAATGGTCATGTGACCTCATCCTTCTCCTGGGCGCCCACCACATGAAAGCCAGAACGGAGCCCAGGAGACCACTGAATAGGGAGCAGGACACCAGGTTTATGGAGGAGAGGTGTAGATCCTCTAGCATAGACACTCCCTGCCACTTTATCTTACTCTGACAGGCCGTTGCTTCCTCCCTTGTTGACAAAATTTGTCTTTCTCTCCCTCCTCCTTTCCCATACATTATTCCATCTCTTACACTCTGTCTGTATCCAATAAGGAAAAATAAGTACCAGTCCCCAGAAATGCATGCCAGTGGGCCTGCCCAGCAACCACAGTCTCACATTAAGCACTGACAAGAGGTAGTCTGTGCTTCATCGCTTTCTCACAAAACTCACCGTTCTCTGAATTGGATACCATATCCAAATGATCTTTTGCCTCATCATCTTCTGGGCCATTAAAATGGGGATGATACCTTATTTATTCAGCATTTTTCAGAAGCTGTTCTTCACTGAATTTGTATTTCCTTGCCTAGTCATCAGAAATTCTAATACAAATACAGGGTGTGTTCATTTTAGCAGCTTTTTTTGTGTGCTAATTTTAGAATTATACGTTTGCCTCTAGTATTCTTCCTTACTGAATGCCTCTTACCTGTTGTCTTCTTTCTCATCTCACAACAGTCTAAATTCACGTTTAATTTGGTAAGCGGCCAAAACTCACTATCTTCATTTGACTCTAAAATGGGAAGACTTTGTTTGCTATGCATATTGTCCGCTTTTTTGCTGTCCACTATTGTTTTTACCGCTGTTTTACCCCATCTGTCGCAAAAACATTCCTCAACACCAACGCATTTATGGAGAGATTTATAAGAGAGGACCCTTCTTTATTCCTAGCAACTTTTTTTGTAGTTATTCTCTCCACATAGTCTCAGCCAAGAAACAATTGAATTTGCGTTGCGCTATAAATTTCCATAGGTCTAATTTAACTTTGCAAAATGTAAAATTACCATTTTTAGTAACAGTCACTACACTACACAAAACTTCTTTTCAAAAAAGTATGCCTCCTTTTGACTCTGTCAGGTAAGTAAAACCTAACTCAGTGAGAATTCCCATTCTTCGACAACAGATTGACTTTAGAAAGTCAGGTCAACCAGATCACGTCATCTGTTTTCTACTCACTTAAGATGATTAGGAAAAAGGCGCTATGCATTGCCTTCAAAGCACTGCATAGCTCAGGACCGGATTATCTAATAAACAGGCTCTCCTGGTATTTTCCGTCTAGACCACTCTGGTCAATGGCGGCAAAATATTTCGTAGTTCATAAATTTAGGAAATCCCTTTGGGCAGGCATTAGTTTGTCACTTGCACAACTAAACTATTTAACTCTCTCCCTCACAAACTAAAACAAATGACAGATCTTCATTTTCGGAAAAAACTAAAAACCTCCCTTTTTAACCAGTAGTATCCTGGTTCCTGTCATGACATTACCCCAAAATAAGTAAGGTTTTCAGACCAAAGCAGCGCCAAGACAACTCTTGGCATTTAAGTGCTGTATAAGAATTAACAAAACATAACATTTTTAAAGAGGGAAAGAAATGGTGGCCTCCTTTTTTCATGATACTTCCTTACTTAAAGAAAGACTAAAGTGGACTGTGGGGACTGTGTATCTGTGCTGGCCCTTTGCCTAATTCCAATAAGGATATAGCCACTTTGCATAGCTTTTTGATTATCAAAGCCACAGTGGCATGCCTATGAGCCCTCTGCACAGTCTTGAGCCATGCCTAATCGGCTTTGTGCTAGGGTCTGACATTTAGCCAGACATGCACAAACCTCTGTTGCGACATACTCTCCCTCTGCCCCATTTTACCTGCTGTGCATGCCTGAGCCAGGGTCTGTACCAGCCTCGGTCTCAGTGAACCAGCTACACAGTGTCTTTGGCCATAATTTCATATATAAGTCCTTCAATACTTTATATTTCTGTGAGTCTTCATTTTCTTCATAACCAAAATGTGTTTGCAAACTGTACTGTCCCAGAAGGACTCCTGAAATAAGTCTGAATGCTTACTGAAATAAAACAAACTCATGTATGTTTATGAACAGTAACTTTGTTTTATTTCAGTAAGCACCCAAATGTTTGATTCGGTTCCTTAAGTTCAATCTCTGGCTGTTATAGTTGATGGTAATGTATTTGAAGGCTAGAGACAGGCTTTGTTTCCACATAAATTGTGTTTCTTGTTGAGGATGAGTTACTAGGTTCCTTCCAGACAAGAATTTTTAAGAATCGTCTTGTGCCTCTCTCAGATGATGACAATAGTTATTAAAGTTCCTGTTTACTATCTGGTCTATATTTATTAACTCCAACTCAAGTCTCAGTTGCGAGACGAGAATTAAGCAGTGAAAAGGTGTAATCATGTTTTTCTCCTATGTCTATACTTGACTAAGTAATTATGTAACCTGTAACTCGCTGATTCTCTTGTAAAGCGCTCTGATACCTCCGGGTCTAGCCAGCGCTATATAAAACTTTGCAAATAATTTAAATAAATAGATACGGTACTCTAGTGTTCTCTTCTTCCCCCTCATATCTTGATAATGCTTTTTATTTTGGTATTTGCAGCCACATGAGCGGGATGGCCTGCTATCTGGTCAGGTGCGGGATGTCTTGCTATCAGGACAAGTGATGGATGCAGTGCACATGGTCAATGAACAGGAGAAGAGTGAATGGTCAAGTGATACCCCAAAATCCACAGACACTCCCGCTGGTCGCAAAGGCAGCAGTGGACGAACTAAACATGCCTCTGGGTCTATTGTCAGCTTCAGCAAGGACACAGAGGGGGGAGAGGAAGAGCCCACCCAGGTAAAGTTCTCTACATTTTTTGCAGTGTGGTTAGTTAAAGTGAGAACAGAGGGTTTTGGTCCATTTGCCTTCTTCCTTCCTTGCCATAGACTGTTTTTGTCTTTATTGTGTGCTCTATTATGCATCTTTCACTTTGCAGAATATAATATTGGAGGGGGTACATTGTGATGATGCTTCCCAAACTATTTTCATGCCTCTTACTCCATAGTCTTTTTAGTCTTTTTACTCTTTCCCCTTAAAAAAAAAGATTTATATGGAAAGAATTCAAGCAGTCCAATTACTACAGATTAAACATGGAATAAAATAAAATAAAATAACATGCACAGCGGCAATAAGGAGACTTATGAAGGGAGGAAAAGTGTCACAGAGATAGAGAGAAGAGCTGGGAAGAGAGCATCGAAAGAAGAAAATAAGAGGATATGAAATGTTGATTGGGAATTTTGCACACCTATACATTTATACCAGTCCAATTTGTAGGAAGACAGAGACTCTAAACTGTGTCTCATAAGGTTATCTAATGCCATTCGAGGAGAAGAAGTAATCAATTGATTAGGACAAAGTGGTGTCCAGAGCTGTTTAATGGTTCTTTCCCCCTTTTGCCCCCTCAACCGGAGGAATACCGCCTCAATCTCATATACCTGACCCAGTAGCACCAACCAGTGATAAACCGTGGGGGTCGTTGGCGTAGCCCAATCTCTGGCTATACATAGCTATGCGGTGACAAGGGCAATAATAATGGTAGCAGAGATGCGCCCATCAGTCCACTGCTTGAGGCCGAACATGAACTTATCGCTGTCAAGCTGCAAATCGCAGTTTAATAAATGGGAACGAAAACCGGAAACGCCATCCCAAAACAATGCGAAGTGTGGGATGGTAAACATGTGGACAATATGTGCAGACTGTAGCTCACATAGAGAATAACATACAGTTCATGGCATATGAGCTGTAGATCTTATTCTACGCATAGATTGCCTTCTAGTGTTGGGTCCGGTTGTTTGCACTTTGTTTTTGTTCGAAGAAGTCTTTCCAGTCACGAGGTAGGTGACTCCTCCTTTCGGTGATAGTGTGCATGGGCATCGACTCCATTGTTAGATTGTTTTTTTCCGCCTTCGGGTTTGAATTGGAATTGTTGCGCTCCGTTTTGGCACTGTTTCTTCGGTCCCCCTTCGACTTGCAATCCACTACCCTGGACGGTATTGTTTATAGATCGCGTTTCCCATTCTTCGCGTATCGTTTACACTTGAAAAACTTCAATTGGAAGGTTCGTGGAAGGCCGTTTGGCCTACCCGTGCCGGGGTTGGTAGCAGTCGATGGAACAGACTCCATTCAAGTTCTGTCCAGGGTGTCGCGTTCAGTGTCCGCTTACAGACTTGCACGAAGTGTGCAACCTTTGCCTATCACCGGAACACGACGAGAAGTTCTGCGATGCGTGACGTCCGTTTCGATCGAAGAAGGTGCTCTGTGACCATCGGGCTCGATGTCACGAAATGTACCAGCAAAGTGGCTCCATGCCGGATCTCCTCGGAGACTAGTCCGAACAAGAAGAATCACAAACGCAAGAAGCCGAAATGGAGGAGGAACACATCTCCGTGTCTGAAGCGGACTCAGATGCCGAAGCCCTCACACCGGGACAACGGATTGTGAGTAAAGAGACTTCCTTCCCCTACCAGCTCCTCCATAAAATGGCTCCGGTCCTTCCTCTTTCTCTGTGCCGACCTTGGCCCGAAGGCAAAGTTTTGAGTGCCCCACCTTCGAGTTCAGCGCTGAAACATAAACAATAGCCTTCCGGTTCGGGTTCTACTCGTCCCCAAGCTGGTGCTGACTTGAAGCTTTCGCCTCGAAATCAAAACACCTTCTGGTTTCCGTGCCACAGGTCTGTAAGGCTAAATCTTCGGAGCCGGAAACTTCGGAGCCACTTTCGACACCAAAAACGGATTCTAAAGAAAGTACTTAAACTAAAGAGCCGCGGACCGATATTCCACCTTCGGAGCCGAAACAGAAGGAGATTGTAATTATTCCAGAAACTGGACAGATTCATGCCAAACTTCATGAGAAGAGGAAAATCGGCTTACAAGAAGACTACCACATTCCTCTAAAAAGGAAAAAATGTGGTTACTAACCCTACTCCACTATCGTCAACTATTGATCCAAATGTATTCATTACACTTACACATTCTCCTCCACCACCATCACCTGACTTGCAGGATACAGGCGATGGGGATATAGATTACACACCACAGGTTACTGACCCATGGGATAATTATAATGCTGACCCGCAACCAGATAATGACCCTGACCTATAGCCATCCAGACCTTCTTCTCCAGATGATAACATTGGATATATTGAGCTTGTTAACAGAGCTGCACAATATCCTGGAGTAGAGCTGCATAAAGAGGGTTTAGAGGAGAATTTTTGTTTGACACTCTAGGTTTATCTCAAAGGGCTACATAAACATTACCAATGTTAAAAGGGGATGCTTAAACATACTGATAACATCTTTAAAGACCCTGTAAGAGCTAGAAGCATCACGCCCAGGGTAGAGAAGAAGTACAAATCTGCACCTAATGACCCTGTATATATCAAAGGCCAGTTACCCTTGGAGACTCTGGTAGTTTCCAACGCTCGTAAAAGAGCTAATTCGCTAACAGGGAAAGCCCCTCCTCCTGATAAAGTCCAAATTAATTGACGCTTCGGGCAAAAGTAGCGTCCCAAGCAGCTAATCATTGGCGTATTGCCAATGCTCAAGCACTATTGGCAAGGTATGATAGAGCTCATTATGATGAGCTCGAAAAGCTAATTGAATTTCTTCCTGATAAGCTTAGTGACCTTATGGGGAATTATAGGGTGAATTAATAGCTAATACCTCTATCAGGTGTGCTCTAGATCAGGCAGACACAGCAGCTCGGGCAATAAATACTAGTGTACTGCTCTGTAGACATGTTTGGTTAAGAATTTCAGGATTCAAGCCTGAGGTACAAGCCTCTATTCTTAATCAACCCTTTGACAAAGAACACCTCTTTGGTCCAGCTGTCGATACATCACTAGAAAAGATGAAAAAGGGTACTGAGGTTGCTAAGTCCATGGGGGCCTAACAATCACTTTCCAACAGAGGATCCTTTTGTCGTTTATTTTACAGACGTGCTCCAAAAATGGGTCTACAGGCAATCCCTCTTCCTCTTACAAGGGCAACAATCGGTCGCCTCTTCAAGAGGTTATTGTAGATGTGGATATAGAGGAAACAGCGGCAAGGGAAGAGGCAGAGGTAACTCAACACACACTTCCCCTGCAAACACCAAACAGTGACTTCCTTTCCATACCCCCGACCATTCCACTCCTGTCGGGGACGTCTTTCCCAATTTCTACCCATTTGGAATATGATTACATCAGACGTGGGTTCTACAAATTATCCAATCTGGTTATTGCCTGGCGCTTACAAGCACTCCACCGAACATTTCTCCAAGGTCACACCTCATGTCACAAGGACATCTCACCCTTCTAAGAAAGAGGTTCTCTCTTTGTTGCAGAAAGGTGCAAAAGAACCAGTCCCTTTACCATACCAGGGAGCATGGGTGTACTCCCTCTTCTTTCGAATTCCCCAAAAGGACGGCTCTCTCATGCCTATATTAGACCTCTGAGAGCTAAGTCTATACATTCAGTTGGACCATTTTCATATGGTAACACTCCAACAAGTGCTTCCCCTTCTTCAGCAAGGCGCCTTTCTCCACTCTAGATTTTAAGGATGCTTACTTTCATATTCCATTACAGCCGGCGCAACGCAAATACCTCAGGTTTGTGGTAGCAGGCCAGAACTATCAATTCAAAACTGTGCAATTACTCCACGAGCTAGGATTCACAGTAAATCTGTCCAAATCCCATCTCCAACCATCCATGTCTCAAGCATATCTAGGAGCTACTATAAACACACAAATAGCTCTAGCATACCCAACTCCAGTCACAGTCCGGAATATACAAACCCTGATGTCTCAGTTTCAGCCTCAACACTCCATATCAGCTCGAGTGTTCATGCACTTATTGGGAATGATGGCCTCTTGCATTTTTATAGTCCCCTCCGCAAGACTTCAGATGCATCCCCTACAGGAATGCTTAGCACGTCAGTGGAACCAAGCTCACGTTCAGTTATCAGATCTAGTGTTGGTAGGCGGCCGCACCCATCGCTCTCTGTAGTGGCGGAACACACAAAACCTTTCAAAAGGGCGGCCCTTCAGCGACACGGTTCCACGGATAGTACTTACAGCAGACTCATCACTGACATGTCGGGGAGCGCATCTCTAAACCCACACAATTCAGGGCATTTGGAGCTTGCAGCAGAAACCGCTTCATATAAATGATCTACAGCTGCTAGCAATTTTTCTGGCGCTGAAAGCATTTCAAGGTCAGCTAGTACTCAAGAATGTCCTAATTCGTACAGACAACATGACAGCCATGTACTACAAAAACAGAGAGGTATACACTCTCTCCAGCTGTCACGGCTAGCACATGCCATCTGGAAATAGGCCATACATCACAAAATATATCTCCTAGCAGAACACCTTCCAGGAGTAGACAATCTATGGCAGATTTGCTTAGTCATCAGACACAGCAAATCCATGAATGGGAAATACACCCTCAAGTTTTCCTCCCATTCTTCCAAATGTGGGGATTCCCACAAATAAAACTGTTCGCTACACATCTAAACGCAAAATGCCCAAACTTCACGTCCAGGTATCCACATCCATTGTCCAAAGACCATGCCTTATCGATGAATTGGTCTGGGATATTTGCTTACGCTTTTCCGCCTCTCCCACTTATTCCATTAGGGGGTCGGAAACTCAAACAAGTACCCCTGACACTAATCTTTGTTGCTCCCATATGGGCACGTCAAACTGAGTTAACAATCCTATTGGAACTCTCAGTAGTCCCTCACCAAAAACTATGTCTTACACTCGATCTTCTCACCCAGAGCCATGGAGACATAAGACATCCAGACCCCAGTCAACTCAATCTGGTGATCTGGCTCCTGAAGTCTTAGAGTTTGGCTATCTTAATATACCGCCGGACTGCATGAATATTATCAAAGAGGCTAGATGTCCTACCGCAAGAGCCTGCTATGCAGCTAAGTGGAAGCGGTTTGGGATATACTGTAATAACAACCACATCAACCCGCTTGATGCTTCTGTACAATACATTATATGTTATTTGTTTAATCTACAACGTTCCAATTTAGCATATACGTCCGTACGTTTACATCTGGCTGCAATAGCTGCATACCTCCAGAATAGACAATATCTATCTCTTTAGAGTACCTGTTATCAAAGCCTTTATGGAGTGACTCAAAAGAGTTATTCCCTTGAGATGTCCACCTGCTCCAGTGTGGAATCTTAACATTGTTCTCACCAGACTAATGGACCTACCCTTTGAGCCATTGCACAAATGTGAACTGCAATTTCTCACCTGGAAAGTTGCTTTCCTCGTTGCTATCACATCACTCAGAAGAGTGGGTGAGCTTCAGGCATTAACCATAGAAGAACCGTTTTTACAAATGCACCAAAATAAAGTGGTTCTTTGGACTAATCCTAAATTCCTTCCTAAAGTCATTTCTGCTTTTCTCATCAAACAATCTGTTGAGTTACCTGCGTTCTTCCCTCAAACAGATTTAATGGAAGAACGTGCCCTACACACATTAGATTTGAAGAGAGTATTTCTTTATTACATGGGAAGGACAAAACCGTTCCGTAACACAAATCAAACTTTTGTCACTTTTGCTCTGCCACACAAGGGCAACCCCATATCAAAATCCGGAATTACAAGGTGGATAGTCAAGTGCATTCAAATGTGCTATCCAAAAGCAAAACGAACGTTAACAGTTCCCCCTAGAGCACACTCTACAAGCAAACTGGGCTTTCTTAGGAAATATACCCGTAGATGACAAATGCAAAGCTACAACATGGTCTACACCTCACAAATTCACAAAGCACTATTGTGTAGATGTGTTAGCAAGACAACAAGCTAGAGTGGGCCAGGCAGGTTTACGTACACTATTTCAGACCACTGCAAAAGATACAGATTAGCCACCGCTTTGGGAGATAACTGTAGAGTCAAAAGCGCCCACCTGCCTCCCCAGGTACCTATACCTGTTGCAGTAACATCTTACTTAGATACATGCATTCATGGACATCTCCTTTTACTACTCTTACTAAAACTATTATCACCCTCTGTGGGAAAACATTCTAACAATGGAGTCGAGGCCTATGCGCACTATCAGCGAAAGGAGGAGTCACCTACCTCGTGACTGGAAAGACTTTGAAGAAAAATAAAGGGCAAACATCTGGACACAACACTAGATGGTGATCTATGCACAGCATATGGCTCTACAGCTCTATATGCCAATAACAGATGCATACTGGGTAAGTAGCATTTTCCTTCTCAGTTGAATTGTGTTTCCATTTACATATTCTCTCTGCAGTGTAATACAGCAGGCATTAAGTCCTAAATTGTTGGAGTTTCAAGCACTGTAAAAGCGTAAATGAAGTTAGACTCCTACTACCCGGAACCAATCTTTACACTCCAATTGCTTGCTAAATGACCAAGATTGTCTTTTTTATGCTAAATAAGGATGCGATAGAGAACACAAATACCTTCTGTATTATACAGATTTGCAAGAAACTCAGAATCATTGTTACCAGTCCTAACAGGAGCGCTGATTTTGAAATAATCACAAACCTGTAAATATTTTTAAATGTTTTATGCGGCAGGCCGCCCCGTCTTTTTGGCGTTGAGTAAGATCATCCCAGCACGTATCCCAAAGGCATCAAAATAGCACTATAGCAGCATTGATATGACTGGTTGTGTCTTTACCCAGAATAAATCCATGCTGCTGCTGGGAGGCAAGCTCTTGGATTCAAACAGCAAGCCAAGTAGCCAGGAGTTTCGCAGATATTCTTACTTCTGCGTTAATCACAGAAATTGGGCAATAAGACCCTCTCTCTTTTGCAGGTTTGTCCTTTTTAAGGAAGATCTCAATATTTGCAGAGCCCCAAGAATGGGGGATCTCACCTGTGTGTTCTGCATATTGGATGACTGTCAGAAGCGGTGTGTTTCTAAATATTTTGTAAAACTCCACGAGGAGTGCATCATCACCTGCAGCCTAACCTGAGGGAAGTATCCTAATAGTACTCATGACCTCCAGCTCCTGAGCAGCAATGGGGCTAGGCTTGGATACCATAGCTGTCAGAATATATTCTTCAATTATCTGTGAGCACGACTGGCAGGTTTTCGTGTAAATTTCTTGATAAATAAGCATAACCTGCTCAGGAATTCCCTGACTCCGAATCATATTGTTTATTGCCATGGCCATCTTGTATATGTTGAACCATATTCAGATGCCTTCTCTCATCGATTTTGTGCACCAAGACCTTTCCCCCTTTTTGACCATACTCAAACAGGCCATTAGGATAGGCAGCAGCCGCTTTATTGCTTTGTACCTGATCCAGGCTGTTCTGACATTTTATCAGCTCAGTTCTGATTTTTGGTCCATCAAGGCAGTCTGTCAGAACTTCCTGGATGTAGCTCTGCTCCCACTTCAGCAATTCAAAGTGAGTAGACTGCATTTGGGCTTTTTGGTCCTTATTCTGTTGGGTGATAAATTGCGCAGTGAAGCCACGTACATAGGCTTGTAAGGTATACCAAATTACAGGGAGCCCAAATGTAATGAAATAAAAGCATTAAGTTTGACATGCATTTTTAAAAATATATTCAGGGTCCATCAATAGAGATCTAGGGAATGTCCATCTTTGCAGGACGCCTGTAATATTACAGATGCGAAAAGTTAAAAATAACGGATTATGATCAGAGGTGATCTTTCAGACAAATCTTGACTAGATTTGTTTAATCGGCCTGAGCTGTAAAGATCATATCAATCCTAGGGTAATGGGCATGAGGAGCAGGAAAATATGTATAGCTAAAAAGTGTCAGATATAAGGTTCTCCAAAAATCGACAAGCCTATGTACTCTGGCAAGCTACTTAATAGCCCGCCTAATATTGTTAATACGGGGAATGGCAGCTCTATTGGTGGTGTCCTGCTTATAATTCATAATACAATTAAAATTGCCTCATAACAGCAGTGCTCCAGGTCAGCTGGACAACTCAAAGTTTAAGAAGTCAAATATCACTGGATCATCTCTATTCGGTCTATTTACCGAGCTAAAAACATAGAAATTGGAGTTGAGATTTTCCCGGGCGATTTCCCACTTACCCTGTGCATCGGATGCAGTCCGAATGATGTGGAGGCTCAATGTCCGAAGACTTAAAATCATGACCATGTGGATCAAAACCTGCTGTGTAGTACCGACAATAGATTTATAACCTAGCTACTGTAGATATGCTTTATCCTTATAGGCAAGATGAGTTTTGGTCAGACATAAAATATGCGGTTTAGAAGCTGCAACCTCTTCCTTACCCAGTCTGCACTTCAGTGGCCAATTTAGGCCCGCAACTTTCCAGCACATGATTTTAGGCTGCGAGCTAATGGATATAAACCCATAACAGAATGGGCCTAGTTATACACCCCCAGAATGGAAGTATGGTTAGTGTCCTCTGCCCCACCCCCCTTCATCATACGTAGCTAAACCTTACTGCTCAAATATAAGATAAGGATGGGGTGCAGCCTAGTCTCTGAGCCGACCAAAGGAAGTCGATGCACTCTTTGAATCTGACAATCCCAGTACCAATCTGCCAGGTCATAGAAGACCTTCTGAAACATTTGAAACACAAATTGATGAGTGTGACTGCTTTCCTTCGTTCTCACGCACACCCAAGTTCCGAAGGTTACATCTACATTGGCGGTACTGGAGATCCAGCTTATATTGTATAAAACGGAATGTGGGTATCGTGTTCCTTGACTCCGGTTGATGTAGAAGTTATTGCTCCTTCAGACTCTTCCACGCTCTGCTGCAGATAATGAAGCTGAATTGTTAGCGCCGTCATTTTACCAGTTAAGTCAGCAGTCATGTTCTGCAATCATGAATTGTCTGCTCTGATCTCAGCATAATGATTAGAAGTTTCAGCACAATGAGCTTGGATGAGATGAAAGATAGTAGCAAGTGATAGCTCAGGAACCCCTGGCCGAGCTGTTGCCCGTAGGTCAATTTTCTCCAGTCCCTACTACATTAACATTGACATTGAAAGATTCATCTACTTCAGGGTTTCAGACCACCGGTCTTGCTTGTGTTCCTTCTGAACAATAACCATCCTCCACATCTGAGAGGGTGCACTGTGCAAGCTGACCAGTCTGTACGTAGGTTTGAACTATGCCAACATTGTCATTAGCCAGACCCAAACAGGAATTCGTATCATTTTCCCAGGATCCCTGTGAGAAAGTGGCTCTATATATACTGGACCAAAGTACGGTACAGTGTGTATAGAGACCACAATCCCCAGAGGTATATCACAGGTAAAAGTCAGGTCTGACCTTACTCTCCAAAGTGGTAGCTTGGTCGAGCAGTAAGGCAGTACCAGAGGATAGTGTAAAGCATTTGTTGTACACACTCAGCCAGCAAATGGTTTTACACACTCAAGGACTGAACTCCAGGCCAATTGTTGTTATATCTAAAGATATAGTTATTTTATTTAGCAGAACCAGCTAGTATCAAAATAGACTTTTCTCAATATGAATGATCTTAGTTACTTTTCAGAAAGGCAATAAATTTTGTAAGCACAATAGGTACAGTGGTTGCAATATGTAACACAATTCTAAACACAATTTAACATTGAGCTCAATGAGTTTTTCTACATAAATGCAGTAGATTACTTTACAGATTACTTTTAGAACTCCAGAACTGGATCCTAAATTCAGTCCTGGGACCTAAGCTAAAAGCAGACTAGTAAAAGCGTTTTGGTTAGTGCAGTGATTTTTAAAGAATATAACTGTATTTTAAAAAATCACACTTAAAAACATTTCAGGGAAAATCTAGCAACGTTATCCTATGGGAGGAAATTCAATTCACAGGTAAAGTACGTTCTCGTTACTTTTGTAATCCAGTACTGGGCTCCTGGGTCCAGCACTGGGATCTCTACTTAAGTCAGGTTAGTGATTACGTTTCAGTAAATGGTACGATTTATAAGGAATATTTCAAGTTTTCAAAAGTAGACAGAAGAAATTTCACAGAAAAGCAGTCAATGGTTTCCTATGGAGAAAATTCAGGTTACTAGTAAACACGGTTAGGATTACTTTTGCGGTTCAGTACAGGGCTACAGGGTACAGTATTGGCTTCTCTCCTGATCGCAGGTGAATACTTCGGAATTCGTTATTCGGCTGATTTTAGATAAATATTTTAAAGTTTCAAATCTTCACACTTAGAAGATTTTTCGAGTCAAACCAGTCAATGTTATCCTATGGCAGGAAATGAGTTATCGGTTTGCAGGTGAGTACTCGACTGGGGAAGTTAAGGTTCTGGGTATAGACTCAGGGGTCTCCCAGGGTCAGAAAGGTACAGTAGGTACACCCTCAGCGGCACTGGGGCAGCCAGGTGCAGAGAGAGTAGGCTCAATGCAATCCAACGGAGGGGAGGGGGCCTGTGGTTGGTGGCTGTAAGCAAGCAGGCCACACGGCTGTGGGAGCTGGGCTCCTGGTCACTTACTCAGGGCAAGTGGGTAAGTAGAGTAGGGTAGTAGTTGCACTTCCAGCGGCACTTGGGCGGATTTGTGCAGGGTGCTTTTGAGCCGTCGGGCGCTCAATGTTATCCAATGGGAAAGTAAAAAAGTGAACAAAGGCTGCATGCTCGGGGACGGAAATTCTTCAGATGCGACCACTACTTCGAGAGGTAAGTTGGGATCCTGGAGAAGAGGTAGGTACCCCAAAGGAAGGCACAGGGGACCGTGGGGCGCCGGGTGCAGGGGTGTCTTTTGGCGTCGGGAAATCTTACACTCAGCTGGTCGCTGTTGTGGGGGTCCCTGGTTCTGAGGCTGCAAGCGTCGCCTGGTTGTCTAGGATGGTCTTTGGGCACTGGACTTCGGGTCCCAGTCGCTGGGGGGACATCCTCGTAGTCTTGGATCACTCTGGCAGGGGCCGGGCTTGGCGGGTGCAGAGTGGGCTGGATTTGCGGTTCCTGGCTGGCACCAGGAGAATTGCTGTTAGAGCAGAGCCTCTGCTCAGGGCAGTCCCAATCTGTTAGAGGGTCAAGGGAGGCAGGTCCTCCAGGTTGTCCAAGGTTGCTGTCCACAGGAGTCGCCAGGATTCAGCAGGAGCAGGTTCCAGGATCGATCGGCCGGTAGGGCTGGGGTCAAGTCAGTTGGTGTCGTCCTGTTAGCAGCTGCACGGCGGATCTTCTTCTTCTTGATCTTCTTTCTGGTTTTCTTATCGGGATCTGCGGAAGGAAGGTTCAGGGTGCCCCTAAATACTAACTTTAGGGGCGTTACAGGTAGGGCAAGGGCAGTGACCAATAGGTCCCTGTCCTGGGGTGGGTACACCCACTAGCCTGCTCCTCTCCAGTGGGGGGGGGGGGGGGGGGGGGGGGGGGCAGGAGCCTAGCTGTGATTGGGCAGGGCTCCCTATCTTCAAGGTGGCCGGAGCCCGGGGTCGTGCTTCACCTCGCCTCCTCCACCTGAGGGGTGGGGTTGGCACAGGCTGGCACACCCCCCTTCCTGACGGGGGAACAGCGTTTACAACGCAACTTTTACAACAAAGTACCTTTACGACGCAACCATTACAACGCAAGTCATTACAACTACATGCGCTGGGGGCTCTCTAGGACAGGGAATAGTTTTAATTTACTATCCAACACCTTCCCTACTATCCACGGGGACTGGAGTTGGAATAGTAAATTAAACTATTCACTATCCAGTGCCCCCAACGCAAGTCGTTGTAACTACTTGTGTTGCAAAAGTTGCGTCGTAAAGGCATGCATTGTAAAAGCATGCGTTGTAACGACGTACATCCTTCCTGACGTAGGGCTTCCCGCCAGTATTCCCGCCTTAGGGGTCAGAACTGGTGGGGGCCAGTTGCTGAGTACAGCAAGTGGCCTGGGGAAGCTCACAAGGGCGGCAGGCCTTTAAAGCTTCCCCCGCCCATCTTGGGGGAGGAGACCTAGCACCTCGCCCAGGATGTGCATTGTTGCAGCCCCAGGAGAGCGGGGCGCTCTCCACCCAGGGGTCCAGCAACATGTCTGCCGTGTGGCAGCCCAGGCAGTCACTCGGACCAGACGTGGATTGTAGGTTAGGGTTCAGGGGGCATCTCTAAGATGCCCTCTGTGGTGCATCTTACATTAAATCCCACACTGGCATCTGTGTGGATGTAATGTGCTGAGAAGTTTGATACCAAACTTGTCAGTCTTCAGTGGAGCCATTATGGTGCTGTGGAGTTCGTAATGACAACCTCCCAGCACCATATACTCTCAATGGCATCACTGCACTTACAGTGCCCAGGAATGGCCCTGGGTTGACGTAAATATATAATTTACTCTCTTAATTTCTATGCAGGTAAGTACTTAATCAATAATAACTCAATCGGAAAGAAAGAAACCAGAGTCCGTGGTGTTAGAGTTCTTAGGGGTTTTATTCCTCAAAAAGGAATGGTCATGACCAAGATATCATGTTCTTCCCACCACTGGGGTGGAAGAAGGGATAGTAAGAGCGCGCTACATTTTATTGACAGTACATAGCTTATATACTTAATTCATGTCATAAGAAACAGTATAGTAGGCGTAACAGCTGAGAGAAGACAAGATAACAGTTTGCACGTGTTACTAGTACGTAATCAGAAGGCGTGGACTAGGCGTGAACTGGAGGTGTGTGCTAGAAACGTCACAGAAAGGTGTCACAAAGGGGTGGCACTAACAGAAATGTTGCGGTGTCAGCAGAAATCGGAAGCTTGGATGCGCGCGCAGCTGCATGACGTGTGATTGACGTGAAACTGGAGGGTGCAGGGACTTGACATTTACACTAACGGAAAGAGACAGAAGTCTGGCATGTCAGATCAACTTGTACTTCTATCATATCTGATATCTGATGTTTGGGAACCATATTATCTGGACGGAAAGGTCTCTAGGGCAGAAGCTATTCTATACTGACTGTGAATGCGTGTATATGCGCCTGAGTGTCTGCATGAGAAGCTTGGGGGCACGGGGCCTTCCATGGAAGCATGGTAACAGAAGCTATGAATTACTTGCACTGAGACAGGTCGGCCCTTTGGCTCTGCAGCTGGGGAGGATGTTTACTGAAGCTAGTAGGCAGGAATGTATTTTCGAGGAGCGGAACAGATAACTCGAAGGTTATAGTCAGTCTTGGCAGAAAGCAGGCTGAGCTGAGCGCGAGGGGCCGCGCTGGGAGTAAGTCAGAGTTCACGGGTACAGAGGCAGCCTGGGCTGAGGCTGTCAGAGTCAGAAGCCAGAAAAGAGGCTCGATGGCAGAAATTCAGGGCCTACTTTGCCAGAGCAGAAAAAACATGTAAAGTACACTACAAAAAGACGGTGGCATAGCATACTTAGGAACGGACTATTCAACCCGTTCAGGGTGGGTCTGGAAGAGGACATGTTAACGTTGGACGCAAATGTATTTGCGTCTTCGTAGCTGGCACAGGAGGGAAGTTACATGCACTTTAAGCTGGTACATGGAGACGGTGGGGTACGCGCTAGGGAACACAACTTGATCATAAAATTTAAATTTCCTCAGGGTATTGTAGGGACACAGGGCTCATGCACCTGTGCCCACACCACTGGCATAGTGCACCTAGCTAGAAGGGTGACTGAGGTATTCCAGGGCAGTGGGTCTTGTGGGAATGGCACACAGGGATGTGTGCCATGTCGACTCTTTGTTTAGTTCTGTACCTAGACACTCAGCCTACAATTGGGTTTTAGTTTCAACACAGATTTAGGGATGGAACACAGGCCCTGGGCACCTGGTTGGCAGGAGCCCAGGGTACACTCATAAAAATCACATCAGCAGTTCAGCAGAAAGTCGGGGCATACCAATGCAAGAAAGATGGCACTTTCTCACAATCCCTTTGAAGCCGGGCTATGTGGACCCCCAAACCCCCTGTTTTTTTGTGCCGATTTTAACTGCCCATTGCTGTTTAGTGGTCCACCTTCATATTGCTGTGAACCTTATCTATAGGCGAGGTTAGACCAGTATGTGAAGGGACCTGTTAGAGTGTGTTGCGCTGTTGATACCGGACTGTACTGAGCCGTCTGCCATATCAGCACTGCTGATTACGCGAAGGTCCGAGTCACCTCCACTAGCAGCTCCAACAATTTGTGCTACATCCACATCACTCGTAGTGAGTCAAATGACCTACGGCATTGTTGCACATCCTGGTCTACAGCATACCGGATTGCCCCCCTAAAATCCTGGCAAAAGGACTCAGTGTGTGGGGCCCCCATGCTGACCGTGTGGGCAGTGGTTGAAGCAGCATCTCATAAGGTATCCGGCTTAGGTGCCTCACTGCTCAGGGAAGGCTGATTGGGGCCTTAAGCGGTGCTAGGGAAGGGGGGATGCAGCAGCCGAGTCCCCCCCATTACAGCATTCATTACCTGGATTGTGACTGGGGAGGTGAAGTCCAGAGCATCGCTGGCAGAAGATGCCACCAAGGTAGAAGGGGTCCCAGTGGTGACAGCACAGGCAGAGATTTCAGAGACTGGGCAGTTAGTAAGAAAATCAAGTGCAGGCCTATCAATCTTAGTTATAGTGCCACTGCAACTATGGGATGCTGGCATTTCAACTGTGTGCACATCTGAAGTTTTCCCCCTGCAATCTCCAGCCGAGAGGGCGTGCTTGCTGTGTCTTGCATGGGCCACTGCTCACCTTGTGTGTTCGAGGGGACCATACAGACCACCAAACCACCAGACACAGGCGATACAATCTAGTAATTGTAGAGGTATGCAAAAGGTCATAGCCAGACAGTAGTAAAGT
Source organism: Lissotriton vulgaris (assembly GCF_964263255.1). Taxonomy (NCBI): domain Eukaryota; kingdom Metazoa; phylum Chordata; class Amphibia; order Caudata; family Salamandridae; genus Lissotriton; species Lissotriton vulgaris. Next base: position 614,200,640 of record NC_141695.1, on the reverse strand, counting down.
GGACATGGAAAGCAGATACATAAAATAGTCAGTCACTTAAATGGATCAAATTAGCCATTGGGAGCTTCCCTTGTTGGAAAAGGACATCTCAATGGCGGTATCCTGTGTGTGGGAGGCCGGTGTAGTGCCGTAATGCCGCACGTACTTCTCAGAGTTAAATGCAGTTGCTCTGCTCCAATCCCCCGCCTCCATCGATAATTAGTAAGCAGAAGCCAGTACTCGAGAATCAGCAGCCAGCATTTATTTGGAGGCAGGAAAAGGAAACCAGCTCACCTGTGACCACTATGAGGCAGACAGAAACAAATTCAATGCTAGATTGTAGCTGTGTAGTGACTGGTTCATCTGTTTCAGGCAGCAGTTGGGAGAATCAACAAGGCGTTGTTTCCAGGCAGGCAGAGGAAAGAGCGCAATCGGTGCTTGAGGGCCTCCTGTAGCACTGTAGTGCTCCCAGCCAATAGCAGGACTGCAAGACTGCATCCTTGTGCTACCACCTTGCAGTCGTCTGGCAATGAGAATCGCACAGGGCCGGGAACGGTGCTCGGCTCCAGCCCCTGCCACCATATGAAATGGAAGAGTGGGAGCCTGCACAATTTTCTCCTGCCACCGGCTTAGCATTTTCACCCCTAGCCCTTCTGTTATCTGATTCATCTACACACTTACTTTCGTGACAAGACACAGTTGCATCACCAACAAAAAAAAACACCACAATCTGTTGCAAGTTTATTCATATTCTGTTATGCAGTACACAGGGTTATCTTATGGATGATCATATAAGTGCAGTGCCGTTTAAGACTAACCGCTGACACACGTCCTGGAACTATCTCCAGCCAACGGGCTACACATTGCCATCCTATTATCGATCCAGTGCTGTATATTTCGCATTGGGGCGGTGGCCCAATAATCTTTTAATGGTTGCTGCACCCGTGCCACCATGCAGCAAGGTAAGGCCCACCCCAAGCTGCCAGGATACCAGCTATCCCTACAGGATGAAGGGGTCATCATTGCGTTCTTTTCATGTCCCTCTATGGCCAGACGGATCTTATATTTAGCGGTTCCATCTCCACTTGATGGTGTAATAATCATTTTTTTGCATTAGGATCAACCGTAAGACCCTCCATGGCTCAGGGTGGCCTACCGTGACCTTGAGTCCCTCACCTTTGTACCTCCTAGGGTTCATTTGCCAAAACCAAATGTTTTCAGGGCCCACCAAATGTCCGTCGCAAATGGCCCGATGAAATTGTTTGCAACACCATTCACCCCCGCCCCCCCCCCCCCCCCTCCCCCCCCACTCCCTCTTTTTTTGGGCGATATTGTACTTCTTGCATTAGGATCGCCCTGTAACTCCGCCAAGGAGGAGAATGGCATACTGTGATACTGAGTTCCCCCCCATCTGCGTAGCTCTAAGTGAGCCAGAATGCATGGTTTATTATCCTATACCGCCATCCCTCTTTTGTGGGTTTTAGTATCTGGCCAGTTGCATTACCAGAATAAAGTGTTTTGTCAAATGAAGCACATGCCGACTTACGCCTGATGAGCAGCTGCTAGCCATCACATTTGTGTCTGTAATATCGAACCTTTATGCTAGATCCTTTACCCTGTCAACAGTTCCTTACTTTAATAATAATTGTTAGTGGTAATGGTTTTAAGTCGACCATCTACAGCCTTTAACGAAATCGCTGTGGGAGGGTAAAGTTTTTTTTTTCTTTAACTTGTCTGAGGTGATGTAGTGTAATGGGCTGTTTCGTCTGTTGATCTTAATGGTGTGTGCATTACCCTGCTGCTTCATTAATAGCACATTGATTTAAAATAGGTAGGTGCTTGTGAGTCTGACCATTGCCCCTTTGGCCATGTCGACCCTTCGGTCACAGCTTGCATTCTTATCTACCACCCAAAATTTTAGAGAAGCAAATTTGCCTGTTGCTATAATTTGTTGCAAGGATTCAATAGCAACCCTTGTAACTAACCCGCCTTTGTCTTTTTAAAAAAAATTAAGTTATCATCTATAGATGGCTGCCGCTTTAGGCTTCTGAAGTGCTGCCATCCTTGAGTTGAGCCGATATTAACAAACATTGTGAGAGAGTTGAACCTCTCAAAATCTGTGCTAGCTGTTAGCATGCTACCATTGCAGACTTTCTGTATGTTACTGTCTGCCCACTTGTGGTATAGTTGACACTCTGTATATATCCAATGTAATTTGGGGGTTCTTTGCACACCTTTGTTGTCCCTAACTGGGCAGTGACCTTGCAGTATAGACTTATCATGTCTATGACCTTCTATTGTGGTTCTGCAGTTCTTAGTAGCATGTCTATTTTGCTCTCTGCAGTGGCACGGTTGCTCTAGCCAACTGACTTGCTCCTTTGTCGTTTCTATCTTTAGCCCACTTGCAGCAACTATAATACCAAAAATCTGCTTTTTAATAAGCAGACGAAGCTCCTGCTCTCCACGTCCCTGCACGTTGCAAAATGTATACAGCCCTAAAATGTGTGACCTAGTGTATCCCATTATTTCTAGTTTATTTCTCCAAATATGCTCTAGGTCATCTTTGCATTGTAGCTAAAGCTGGTGATTTAACTATTATTGGTTGTAATATGGAGCAATATCTTTTGCTGCTGTTGCACGTTTCGACATTTTAGGGGCAACACCACTCTGTTGCTTCCGAATAGGGTGCTCTCTGCCCCTGGCTCGAATGATAACCACTTCCACTAGGAACATCTTGTGGTAATTTACTTGCCTACTTCCACTTTCTATACTTGCTGTGTGCAGCTCTAGTGACCTTCGTTTGGACTTGTTATGATGGATATCTGTAAGATTTGATGTTGGTCCATGATGCGGAGATGGGCCATCATCGGCATGACTGTGACCTCACCTATGAGAGTTATCTGTACATATTTCTGTGCCTGCCAACTGCTGCGCTAGCCAGAACACTTGCACAACGATGCCTCTTAACAAACCATCAGAGTTAAAGCCTTACTCCTCACAGCATCTGGCTCGGGTGGTAGACGGCGAAGAAAGTCCGCACTTTAGTATTAGGTCTCAGCCCTTCCTATTTAGGGGCATTATGCTCCTAGGGATTACATGTATCTGGTTCGACGATACCATGGCGGCACGAGATAATCATAAGTGAAACAAGGATGACCTTGGGCATATGTGAGATGCCCGAAGCAAAAGCGATCTGAAAACGGTGGGAGTGTTTGCTGTGCCAACCCTGTAAGATGACCATATTTCCAGTGCAGAAGAAAAGCCTCTCAGGTGGATAAAATATCCGAAGCTAAACTCTTATTATTGAGTTATTTCCTAACAGCAGCCCATTCTGTCAGCCTCCAATTCACAAGAGGGCCATTCTTATTTCAAGTTAACAAAATCAAAACCATTGTGACCCTGTCCATTCCAAGAAGGCTGCAGACCAAACCCTGCCACCATTAGCACAGGCTAGCCTCTAAACAAGCATGGCCGCCTTCATCAGATCCATATTTCCTTGCACCAGGACGTTAAGGACCCTGTTACTACCAGTGTCCAGCCTACTCAATCTGGATCAGCGGGACTGCGTACACCACACTGAGTGCCCATTTCACCACTTCACCTACTTCAACTACCACTGACTGGACCCATAGAGAAAAGCCCTTTGTTGTTGCCCAAAATAGAAGGCTTTCCCTAATTATCGAACTTGTGGGATCCTAAAGATCGGTAACTTGGCATACAGCAGGAGAGAAGCAGAGGCAGAAATAGACCTGAATATGGCTGCGCGTATGTGTAGAATTGCGCGACGCCCTTCCTTACAAGATCCTCTATAATTGTTCAAGAGATGGGGACGCCGAGAACAGAATTTAATCTAGCTCACCTAACAAAGAATGGACCGACGCTGCCTCTGCTCATCGTGCTGTGACCTCGAAATTCCTCTGCAGCTGGCCACCGAAAGAGGAATATTCAGGTGGTGAGCCCACCTAAATACCCCCACTGACCCCCCCCACTCCCCATGGGCCAGAAGTGACATCATACACCTGTGGTCAAGGGGAAAACGTAATTTCCCACTGGCCTTGGCAACCTTACTAAACCAGGTGCCCACTGACAGTGGGGAAACACTAAGGGGCTATCCCCTTTGGTGTTCTCCTGCAGGTGATGTGGCCATCCACCTACTCATAGTCTTTAACTGACTTTGCTAATGACACACATTTAAATGAACATAAATTCTTCAGAACAATTTTTTTTCTGGTGCTGCCCTCCACCAACTTTGCCAGTAGTGTCTCGGAATACAGGACCTGAAACACTTGTGTTTTTTCAGAGAATGTTAAAGAATTTGACAGATTTTTTTTGTCCCTTGAGCCAGATGATCTGCTTACTGTGTAAAGGCTCTTCTCTACTGACAGTTCTTGTCCAAGTGCAGCTCACTCCATCAGTCTCTTAAGACTTTAGTTTTGATCATGAATTGTCAATCCAATCTAACTCCTGTAATGTTGTAAGATGCCCTGGAGGCCTAATTTCAGGGCTTGCCCCATTCTCCTGATATTGTTAATGACGAACATCATCTCTCATCTTGAGATATCTGTAACTTTTAACACTACAACAAGAGTTAATCTCTGTCTTTTCCCAGTTTCTGGAAATTGAGTAGTCTCTTCTTCGTCTCTTATGCAGGCAGAAGCCAGTTCAATATTGGTTTGTTTATTACTTATTCAGATTGGTTAGTCCTTAACGTCTACAGTATCCTGCATGCTTGCCTGAAAGTGTAACTGCATCAAATCTATACCATGACTTAAGCAATTGCTGCTTCAGAGTCAATCGACATGTCAGTGGATAAAGCAGTAGCTCATTGGATCCTCCTTCCTGTCAGGATCAAAGTACATAGCCCAGTGATGCTCATACTTGTTGACATACCCATAGGATGTGGAACCGAAATTTTAAGCACCGTACATTATGGGGTGGCACAGTGCTTCTACAGAAAATTATCCTTCCTAAACCGCCTTCAATCATCATTGTGGTTTGTGCATATTAGAGCTTGCCTTCAAATGTTACCTGGTTACCCATTACAAAGATAGCAGCACCAAGGTTTATGGAGAGATACTACCTCTGTCTCAGGTTAATGTCACCCCAAGCGTTGGAGACATTTCGGGAAATCCTTGATCCACCAGCTGTATTTGCAGAAAGATTGATGGCTGCTAAGTTTGTCACTGGTGTGGACTGCTCAAAGAAACATGGTGGTTCTTTTCCTCCATCACTGCAAAAGCTCTTGCAAACATGATGGAAGTAATACACAGATCAGAAAGTCCCCTTTATTAGATTCCTTTACTGTCTTTTTCTGAAAATGTTTCTCCCCTTGCCTCCTGTCCTCCTTCCATTAAATATTTAAGGGTCAGGAATTGGCACAGAATTTGCATCATTTCCCTGCACGGGTTCTGTCGGGTTAGGTTCTCGAGTGTCTGAAGAGGAAATAGCAAAAACGATCACATATTTGCCTTGCTTGCTTTGCATGTTAAGCAAATAAAGCTCATCAGCTATTGATAATTCTGTTTTATGGTGCATAACATGACGCGCTTTGCTCTCTAGACCCCAGAACAGGAAGAAAGATTTTTGTAAACCTTTTTAGGGCATAGAAAGGGCAGCAATGCACAGAAGAAAAAATAGGATACTCCACAAATGTTTGACATCTTATTGATAACAATAAGATTTTTGATCACTTTCCTAAAATAACTTTGTATGCAGAAGGTGAATTTCAAGTGTATACTCCTCTTATAATTTACATCCTTGGATTGTCCATTTCTTCTCCCCTCTCCTCTTCAGTCAAGATCAAAGAAAGGGATAGTTTAAAATGTGGTGGAGGTCAGTGAACCACAAACATTAGAAAATGTTGCATCCAACCAATATATATTGTAATCTCTGATATACATTCCAAATAGTTCAAACTATTTTTGATTGTTCATCCACATATACTAAACACTAAATGACCTCCTAATTAGTTTGCAGGAAACCAAGCTTGCTAGATTACAAACCGCACCCAGGGAAATAATTAGTTATGTTCTCTCCAGAATTGTGGTGCTTTACTAAGTACTCTCTTTCTAGTGAAGCATTAGATTACTGTTTTTTCACTGTCAACCAGTGCAGCTTGAACATCGAGATGCGAGCACAGTTACATTTCCACAGCTTTGAGCGAACAATCATTAGATTGAATACTCTGGGAGTGCCAGATATATCGAGTTGGAGTAATATGATTTCACATTGGCCTACGATCTCACCACCATCATCACCATGTGTAGATTGAGTACAGTACATAGAAGCTGGCATAAGCTGGTGGGATCTTGATTAACTGCTTCAGTCTCTTAATGTAATTTGTACTGCACATGGCCTTCACAATTTTATTTATCGTTTTAATAACTTTACCTACGTCTTGACCTGATTCAATTAAATACCACCACACCAACATGTATCTATTTGGCAACCAACTGTAATGTGGTTGGAATAGAAGTGAGTCTCTTACGACTGCTGACATGCTGCTACCCAGGGATCAGGGTCCACCTCACCAATGGGAGAGAACAGCTTTATATGAAGGCTCCATACGTTGGTGAATGATCACACAGGATCTTAGTCTTTGGTGGTTGTCAGGCATGAGTTCAGACTACCTCTAAACCTGTTCCTGTATCCTTCACTCGTTATCTTAATGTTGCAAATAGGGTTAATTTGGGTATAAAGCAATTCTTATTGAAGAGAAATCCTAACCATAGTGTTACATTTTAAATTCCGAGTTTGTGCTTCTCCAGACAAGGCACTCTTAAACTATACTGCCTATCAGTGTGAATGACATGCCACTCCTATACCTTGCAGTCCTCTGTCATATGTAACATTTCGTACACACTAATTTACATACAGAGGATTGATTGTCTGTTTAATGTGTGTGCAATGTCCAGTACACCCTACACTGGTATGAGAGGCACTATAAAACAAATAAAAAACATCTCAGAGTACTAATGGAGACCTTGAGGGGCACTGTTAAAGGGTAATAGTGAGGGAATCTGTGGCAGGGGTGGTCATTGGGGGGCGCCAACAAACATAATCACACAGGGCGCCACCAGCGCCAAGGCCGGCCCTGTGCTGGACATATTGTGTGCCTCTGAAAAAATATTCATGGTAATTGCAGCACATGACTGGAGCTGCGATTAACATGAATACTCACACAATCTGCACTGATATTTGTCGCTGCACCCACATGCGCGGTCGGGTTACTGGCTTACATAGCCTGGGCTGCAGTGCACAGAGACCTTACATTGCTGCACACAGAGGAAATAAATTATAAATAAATATATTCATTCATTTTCTCCCTAGCTCCTGCTAGAGATCTAGTAGCCATTATTGCTTGGAGAGCGATGCTTGTACAGTAAGTGACGGCAGAGATCTTTTTCTGTAAGCGGAACTCAGGTCTGTTGTTGCAAAAGCATGTATATGTTTCTCCCGCACTTACTCTTGTCTATTTCATATTCATTTTATGATGAGTAGTACAATTTTATTTCAACTTAAAGTTGCTCTGTGCATTGATTGCCAGTATTTAAAGTAGATATTAACTCTCAAGGCCATGTATCGGAGGACCTAATTGCTTTTCCTGCTCAGCCTCTCATTGCATGAGGCAATCCTCTCTGGTCCTCTACCAATAACTAATTTTGATTTGGAACTTTTCCCAAAACAGAAGTGGGTAAGTCGGTCATCGCTCAAGATTTGATTGCAGTTTTCAAAGATGCGTCTTGTCATTTTCCTCCTAGCTTCACTTGGCTCAAGATGTGCTGCATTTAATTAAATGTTTAATTTCATTGGGACTCTGAGAATGATCGCCTACTATGCCTATATCAGACAAACTGAAGTAAATTTGAACATCTTTATTGTGTTTCTCAGAATACTTATTGGGAGCTGCATTATGAGCTTTACAGATGTTTAGTCCAGTGTTCGCCACCTCTGGGTCGTAGAACTAAAGTTTGTTCTTGTGTTTCTGAATCTTTTCCTTTTGTCAAACCATCAACAGACAGGTGCAGGTTTCTTTCGCTTAAAGAATGATGACACTAGTAATGGAAATACTTAACCTTTAACTGTTGGGCATTATCCTTTTTAGGATGTTGTTTGGACTTCAATCCATTGAACCCTTGGCATCTGGTGCTTCTAAATTGATGACATAAAATTTTAGTTCAGTTTTTAATATAAACAGTTTTCTGCAACTGACTTTTTGCATAGATTAAATATACACTTTCGTTCTAGGTTACTAGAAAACTATATTTAACAAAAAACATTAATTATGGTAAAAATTGGGATGCATATTGAAGTGAGATGAAATGTTTGGCCAAAATGAGGAAAGACAAACGCCCAATCAGAGACTGATTACAATGAAAGGATGAGGAAGAGGGAAGACCCTTGATAATGCATACAAATGCATTTAAAAGACAGAAGGGAAAGTAGGCTGTACCAACGCGCTAAAGCTAAACAGACCGGTCAGCAAGAGCAAAGCAACCGAGACGTCTAGGAGACTATGATGAAAAAAGCCAGGTTTTCAGATTTTTTATTTTTAAGTTACAAAGGAGCCTGCTTCAGAGATGTGAGTAGGTCGGGTGTTCCACAATTTGGCAGCGAGAAGGTAAACCCTCCCCATCTAGCTTTCCAAAATCCAGGAGTCATCACTTTTTTGCAGTGGGAAGATCTTAAAAGCCTAATGGGAGTGTACCAATTAAATAGTGCCTTCATTTGGCTAGGGCCTTTCTGGTGCAGGGCCGTAAAGATCATACAGAAACTTTTCTAAGGTCCTGCACAGAGAGATGGGGCGGAGATTTTTCATTTCTTCTGGACCCGCATTTGGTTTCTTGAGAAGTGAAATAACTGCTGCCTTCCACACAGTGGGGAACATACCAGAATGAAGCGTGAGATTAAACACATTGTGCAGAAAATTAGCTATAAGGTCCGGAGCTAGTTGTAGTGTTTTGGGTGTACAGGGATCAGAGGGAGATCCTTATTTTAAGCTCAACAATAAATCCTTTGTGTGCTGGATTGAAATATGGGGTAATGCTGCAAGGAGATTATCTGGAGGGGCGATTGCAGAATTGTCAAGAAGGAGATCATTTGCCAAAGTCATGTCAAAGTAAGAGAAAATGTCAAGTTTTACCCCAAAAGTAGAGTGTTCAATTCCTCTCAAGAATCCTGTGACAAAGTAGCAATCACTGAGTGGATGGATCAGGAAGCTCCTTCATTACCTTGAACAGCTGCTGAGAAGAATTATTAGCAGATCTGATTTTCTCTGTAACGAAGGACGCTTTGGCCCACACAGTGGCCTGTTTGTAGCCAAGGATTAAGACTTGATGCTTCTCTTTTTAGGTCTCGCCTAGCGATGCAGCGCCATGTGCTGCGCGCAGCGAGACCTATTGTCGCCGACTTGCTTTGCGATGCGGGAGAGGATAGGTGCATGCGCGCCCGGACATCCCATGTGCACACTCACGGCGTCTCTTTCAGACAGCCGATGTGCACCCGCAGCGTCTCTTCTCGTTCTCCCCCACGCTTTCATTTCACGAGCGAGGGCGCCTGGACAGCCCATGTGCTCGCTCACGGTGTCTTGCTCCGATCGTTGGAGTCACCTAGGCTCTGTAAACACAACATGTCAGACGTTGAAGCCACACAGGGCTCGATAAGTCAATAATGCCCCGAAGTCCTGGAAGACTCCGCCCCACTCACCGGGCTGCTTGGGGACTACTCATACCCAGCGCGGAGGGGCAGGCACCAACATTGTGCCTTGCGCCCCCTCTGCACCAGCTCTCCTTACGGGACTCCTCTTGCGGCGGTCTGCAGGGTTACTGCTCGCTCCGGCCGCCTCTTCACCCTGGCCCCCTTCTGGGACCTGGGACTAGTCATCACTACTCGGGGAGGCGGGATAGGCTCCTGTCCTCCCCCTTGGCACACCGGGGCTACCATCGCCTCACGGGAGCCCCGCATCAACATGGGCACAATTTCCGGTCCTGCCGCCGGCCCCGCCCAGAAGCATGCGACGTTTGCCTGGCTTCTGGGTAGGCGGCCATTACTCACTGGCCACGGCGGTGAAATGCTGGGTGGGCTCCCGCTCTTTGAAATAACACTGATACAGTCACTAAAATCCCAATGCTTACCTTGTTTTTTTATGTACTACATGATAGCTTGTGGTTCTTCTTTGCCTTAATTACCTTTTCCCACTCCTGTCCTTGCTTCAACCAGATACATTTAATCCCCTCTCTCCCCATTGGACATTGATGGCCTTCCTGGGCCCCAACAGGTCCGTTGAGGCCCAGCTGTGTAGTGGCAGCAAATTCAGCAACCCTAGGGGTCTTATCCAGCCCCCAACGACTTCTGGTCTGGGGCAGAAGTTTTATTGCCCCAATGGAGCAGTGGTGTTGGCAGCTGTTTCCACTTTATCTTCCCCAACTACAACAGCTGTGTAGTCTGATTCCCACCAGCAGCAGCTTGTCAACCATCATCATCATGGACCACAGGCCAAAACCATCCAAAATCAGGGTATGCTGGCTCGGCCAGTTGATACCAGGACTGCTGTGGTGGACTCTGAGCCTGACCGACCGATTGGCTAAGGATCCTTTGGTATTGTTTGGCAAGTAGTCTTGTATTGGGCTAAATTTACACAAATTATTTCTCTGTTCAAAAGCTGTTGAGCCACGAGGCCCAAAGACTTATATAAGTGTAGCAGTACAGTGTCTGTCGTGCTGAGCCTTTATGGTTGCAGAACCGGGGGGTGGGATTTTTTTTCTCCATATAGTTCTCTCTTAGAGCCATTAGTGTGTTTGCATCTTGTCCTGTGCAATATGTAGTTGCGTAACTATATCCGCTGTGTTTCGCAACCTCTATATGGTTAAGGAATATGGAAGCTACAAGTAGTTGCTGAATTGAGGTGCCCATGATTTTTTGCCTACCATGTAATTTGTAACCTGTTTTGATGGGAGGTAAGGCAGTGATGGCTCGTTGGTCTAAACGTTGCAGTGTTGGGACTGCCATGTTTTTCTTTGCAAGAGTGGCATGGGTGCATTGTTCTGCGATTGCATGATGGGACAGCATTTACACGAGTTTAAGGTATTGGCATTGTAAATGACAATGCTTTTTATTTATGTTTCAAAATCCAAAACATAAATAAAAGGCATTGCTATTTACAATGCTAATAGCTCAAACTCGCGTAAATGCGAGACCTATATCATTGCATATGCTTGTTTCCTAAGGCCTGGATTAGCCGTCCATTTGCGCTCTGGTCTATGGCACTCCTGCCTAAGGGTCTTACGTTCTACAGAAAACAAGGGAGCAGAGTTTTTGCATCTGGTTGCAGTCTTCGCATTAAAGGGCACTATAATATCCAAAGTTGAATTGACTCAGGCTTGGAAACCTTCTGCCGTTTATGCGAAAGAGTTATCCTGCCTAGCTATAGGAGCCTTAAGGGCCTGTTCCAGGCCTTCAGAGGTGAGCTTGCTTAGATTCCTGCAAGATGTGCAGGGAGGGGGAGGAGGGGGTTAAGACCCTTTACCAAATGAGGAGTGGGGAGAGAGGACTTTAAAAAGAATCACCCAATATAATAATAATCCACATTTGTAAAGCGCGAACAATCACCCGTAAGGGTCTCCAGGCGCTGGGGGCCGTCGGGAAGATTAAGCAAGCTATTGCCGAGAGTCACATGGTGCTGGGCTAATCTGCCTGCGGCGCCGAGGATCGAACTGTGATCCTCAGATTCCAGCGTCAGTCGCCCTGACTGCGGCGCCACACCTCTCCCTTAATGATCTACCCAACTAAGGGATAACGTGTCCTCAAAAGTCAAATCCTCAAGGTTGGGAAAATCTAATCCATAGTGTGGCCTACAGAGTGAGTAGATTATTTTACTAGCTGACCAAACCTGAAATTGGACTTGAGTGTGTGTAAAGAGGCAGAGTCCTTACAGGATAGATCATCAAAATGAAAATTGGAATTACATTGGAATTAAATTCAGTCACTATAAAGTACTTTTCGACTTTAAACACTAATTTAAATCTCACCAGAAATGTAATTGCAGCAAAGAGTAGTTCCCCTAAACATTAGCTTAGACATGAGAAATTTGGCACTGGCCTTCTACAAATTACAAAAGTTGCTGTGCCCCAGAATTCATATTTGTGTCAGGTAGGTAATTGATTTTGTTGTTTAGCGAGTAAGGGTTCCCGAACGCAGTCTGCCTACTTGTGGGCTTATTTTTCTTCTAGAAAACAGTTTCACTTGAAATGTTTCCATGTTTCCAAACCATTTTGTTGCCCTCACTAGTACTGAATGAACACTGGTCCTATAGAGGCCACACGTGTCCTCGGGTAGGGTTGGCTACCACTACTTGAAATTGCATTAGTCTAAAGAAACAGAATAAGTCTGCAGGGGACTTGTTAAGCAATATATGGCGGGACACAAGGTTGAAGTGATATCACATGTATTAACAGCATAAATGGAGTATTACTTTTTACATTCAGGTGATAGTTCTGGTGCTCACACAGTAGAGAGGTGTGGTGCAGCAGCCAGGGCAGCTGACTTCGGAGCACAGGGTTCACGGTTCGATCCCCAGCAGCAGCTCAGCTCAGCACCATGTGACTCTGGGCAATAGCTCACTTAATTTCCACAACAGACCCCAGCACCTTGAGACCCGTAAGGATGACTAGTTTGCGCTTTTTCCTAATATGGATTTACATTTACATTTACACACAAAAATAATGAAGTTCTACTTCGTTTTGATCTCATTTGATGATCTCAATTAAATGAGATCAAAACACCGTCAACCTCTTTCTACAACCTAAACTACTACATTGCACTACTTCAACCATGTGTCCTGCCATATATTGCTTAACAAGTCCCCCGCGGACTTATTCTATGTTTCTTTTGACTAATGCGATTCTAAGAAGTAGTAGCCTACGCTACCCGAGGACGTGTGTGGCCTCTATAGGACCAGTGTTCATTCCTATAATATAGATTATACCCCTGATCAGATTACTGGGGTTCTGCTTCGCGAGACATTTAGTAAGTGGGCTTTTAAAAGTCCTACCACACGCTTTTGCTTGCCTCAAGCTTGCGGTTACGCGCACATGCAAGCGTGCAGCCGCCATCTGGCTTTCTGTCATGGCTCGTTAATCCTTACAGCACGTGAATCATGCTCCTTCACCCCCTTGCTCTCTGCTCTCACTACCCCTCCCTTCTCCCCCTCCCTCCTTGTCAGTCACCGGGCTGAATTTGTGCGGCCGATGTTTCTTAATGCATTACAGTATATTTTTTAAATACTTTGGCTACAGCTTGTTTACGGAAAATTGCCCTTTAGTGTTTAATGTGACTACTGATGGACAGATACTTTTCCAACATGGCAGTTGTTTTTAACACAATGTCAGTCATCCATTGGGACTAGGGTCTTCTCTGTCTACAGTCTATCGAATCTATTTGTCTGGCGTGAAAGATAATCTTCGAAGCTTTACCTCTTCTCCCCTGTCCTTCTCTTGGGACCCTCCCCCGTCCCACTCTTCGTTACCTTCCTGTATATTTCTGCGTTTCCTGCCTTCAATGTATTGACTTGATGCTACCCCTCTTCTACCCCTCTACCAGCCCTCTTCTACACCTCTACCCCGCTACTTACCCTCTACACCTCTTCTACCCCACTACTACCCCTCTACCTCTCTACTACCCCTCTACCCTTATTCTACCCCTCTTCTACCCCTTTTCCACCCCTCTTCTATCCCTCTTCTACCCCTCTACCCCTCTTCTCCCCCTCTACCCCTCATCTACCCCTCTACCCCGTTCCTACCCTGTTGGACCCGGCCTCGTGGCGTGGTCCGACCCCTCCCGCATGGCGGGTCCCGGACTACCGCTACCCCTGTTCCCCGGACAAGAGCCGCACCTTCCGCCCCTCCGGGCCGCCCCCAGCTCTTCCCCGACGGAACTCAAACTCATGTCCGCAACCTTCTCGGCTGGCCCGGGCCCTTTCCCGAACCACCGTCTCCGGCCCAGCCGCCATCTTGGACCCTCCACGACCAGGCCTCGTGGCCTCGGGTCGACCTCAGCCTCAGGCCCAGCCAGGCCCCGACATCGAGGCACCACCATCCACCCAGGGGATAAAGAGACCACTTGGCGAGTCAATGGGAGAAAGAGTTTCGATGGTCCCCCATCCGCCTGGTTTCGATCGCCCCGGCCTCCCTGGGCGCTGGCTCCACCCCTCTGCTGGGTGTCTGGACTCACTCATCCCGGACCCCCCGACCTCCAAGTGCGAGGGTCCGGACATCAAAGGGCACCAGACCTATAACTGGGGCAGCTCCAGAGCAGGAAGACAGTTGTATCCTGGAGTCGAGAGACACCGAGACAAACTCATCCTTGGAGGCCTGCTGGCGCTGCCGCGGCTCATCTTCGTGAACTATCCTTGAAGGCCTGCTGGCGCTGCCGCGGCTCATCTTCGTGAACTATCCTTGAAGGCCTGCTGGCGCTGCCGCGGCTCATCTTCGTGAACTATCCTTGAAGGCCTGCTGGCGCTGCCGCGGCTCATCTTCGTGAACTATCCTTGAAGGCCTGCTGGCGCTGCCGCGGCTCATCTTCGTGAACCATCCTTGGGGTCCTGCTGCCGCGGCCCATCTTCGTGAACCATCCTTGGAGTCCTGCTGGCGCTGCCGCGGCTCATCTTCGTGAACCATCCTTGGAGTCCTGCTGGCGCTGCCGCGGCTCATCTTCGTGAACCATCCTTGAAGGCCTGCTGGCGCTGCCGCGGCTCATCTTCGTGAACCATCCTTGGGGTCCTGCTGGCGCTGCCGCGGCTCATCTTCGTGAACCATCCTTGAAGGCCTGCTGGCGCTGCCGCGGCCCCTACCAGAGAACACTCCAGCTCGAGGATTGAGAGCTGTACGCCAGATATCCCTGTACCAGACCGGTACCAAGACTGTCCCGCTACCCCCTTCCCACAGAGACTAGAATTGAAGGGATCCCAGTATCCTGTTCCTTCTGTATCGTTAAGAAAACCTGCCTAAGAATACCGATAAAAGTGTTAAGAACCTATCTTTGTGTGGCGTCCATCTGTGGGGGGGTAGTTGCTCGTCCGTACGATCTGAGGAGAGGACCCTCGCCAGGAGGCCTCTCCCCCTTGCTCGGCCGACCCTCAGGTTTCCCGTCTAACATTGGTGGCAGCGGTGGGATTCGAGCCGACACAAATCGTACGGAGAGTAACTCGCCCCACTACAAACGAAAAAGACACAGCGACCATGTCGACGAAAGAAACCGGAACAACCGCAAAATTCCAGATGGAACGGCTGGAAGAGTACAGTCACAAGGAATTGAAGCAATTCTGCATAGACTTGGGTATCGCTACCACGGGACTAAGCACCAAAGACGATCTCAAGCATGCCCTGCAGACTTGGGTGGAGACGGGAGCGTCGCCACCCCAAAACGAAAACATCGCGACCACGGAAACCATTGCAACCCCCGAGGAGGAGAGCAGGCCTCTCTCCCGAGGAGGCCCGAGAACGAGAGAGGAGCCGGCTCCACGAGTTGGAACTGGCTAGACTCCGCCTAGATGGGGAACTGAAACTAGCGGAAAAGAAGATAGCCCTTGAACACTTACGACTACAGGGAGAACGGGAAGAGAAAAAAAGCCAGAGGGAGCTGGAGGAGAAGAAGCTCGCGTATGAACACGAGCGCGGTTTAAAAGAACTAGAAATTAGAAAACAAAACAGGGACCTCGGCGTCTCCGAGAACCAGAGCTCCACTCCCTCTACGGACACCAAGGTCCACATTCCCAAAGATGTCGTCCGAGAGTACTACCGGAACGACGACATCCAGCAATGGTTTAAGGCCTACGAGGTAGCCATGACCTCCCACCGTGTCCCGCGAAAAGACTGGGGGGCCGGGTTGTGGGGGAGATTCGTCAACGAAGGGAGAGATGCCCTGCTACAGCTCCCCGACGCTGAGATGACCTACGAGCATATGAAAGCCGCCCTTCTCACTCGCTATGGGCTCACCCCCGAGATGTACCGGCAGCGATTCCGAGACTGTAAAAGGATCCCCGGTACCACCTGGGTGGAATATGTGAACTTTTTTAGCAGATCCTTAGAGGGGTGGATCAAAGGCAGCCAGGTCACCACCTACGAACAATTGGTCGATGTCATTGTGTGGGAACACCTCTCCAATAACTGTTTAGTTGAACTAAGGCAGCATCTCCTCGATAGCAAACTGACCGAGCCCCGGAAACTCGCCATTGAAGAGGATCGATTGGAGAGCACCCGGGTCCCCCGGAACTGGGCGGGCGACCAAGGGCGAGCCTCCCAGGGGTCCCACCGTCCGCGAGGAGGAGGAGGAGAAGGAGGCCAGGGTCGGGGCAGTGACACCGCCACGGTGCCCCCCACCAGCAATCCCCCGTCCCCGGCCGGAAGAGGAAGCCCTCCGACACGGCCGGGATTCCGCTCCAACGTTGTCTGCCACAAATGCCAGCGACCCGGTCATTACGCCAATGACCCCAACTGTCCAAGAAACCAGCCAGCCAATGCCACGGGTCCGCTGAACCGCCAGATCACCGCCGTCGCCCTCGGAGAAGAACAAGGGGAAGAAGAAGCCGAAGATTGTGAACAATACCAGACAGAGTGGGAACCCGCAGCCATGTCCCTGGTATGTCTAGGGGAGAGAGACATGGTCCCACGGGCCCCCATCCCGGCCAACACGCAGAAGTACAGCCAGTGGGTCACCATTAATGGACACCGGGCCGAAGCCCTCCGCGACACGGGAGTCAGTGTGACAGCAGTCCGTTGCCATCTGGTGACCCCAGATCAAATCTTGCCCAACGTACTATGCCCAGTACGGTCTGCGGACAACTCTGAGAGCATGTGCCAGATGGCCCGCGTCCCCTTCGAATGAGGGGGAATGTCGGGCATGCTGAAAGTGACCGAGACGATGCCCCCGTAGACTGCCTCCTGGGGAACGACCTGGAGAGCTCCCCCTTGGCGGCCGTTGAACGAAGGGAGCACCTGGGGATGCTTGGCCTTCTTGAATGGGTCTGTGCGACGACCCGATCCATGGCCGCCCGCGCCATCCCCTCCACTGAAGAACCCGAGTAGCCCGAACATCCACCGCCTGTCATCACTGAAGACACCACCCCCGAGGCCGGTCCACCAGGGCCCGACGACGAAGCATCTGAGCCACTCCGCGACCTCCCGGAGCTGGCCCAGTGGCGCCAGGAAGGTGGCCCCACTCAAGAACAGTTCCGCCAAGAACAAAAAACGTGTCCCTCCCTCGAGGGGATCCGACAGCAAGCCGCAGCCCAGAGCCAGGGGATGCCTCGGGGGCTCTCTGGGGTCTATTGGGACAATGAGCTCCTCTACAGTGAGCAGAAGATTGCCGAGCTAGGGGCCAGCCGGGTGCTGGTAGTCCCCCTCCGATTCAGAGACTTCCTCCTGAACCTGGCTCATGATGTACCTCTTGCTGGGCACCTGGGGCAGGAGAAAACTTACAGCCGCCTGGTGACCCATTTCTACTGGCCCAAGATGAGGAACGATGTGATCAACCACTGCCGAGCCTGCCCCACCTGCCAGGCCAGCGGGAAGAGCGGCCGAAAACTAAAGGTCCCCCTGCAACCCTTTCCAATCGTCAACACTCCCTTTGAACGGGTGGGGATTGACATTGTGTGGCCCCTGGAGCCCCGGACATCGCAAGGTCACCGGTTCATACTCGTCCTGGTGGACCATGCCACCCGCTATCCCGAAGCCATACCTCTCCGGACCGTGACAGCGCCCGTGGTGGGCCGAGCCCTGATGGGGATCTTCTCGCGGGTGGGCTTCCCCCGAGAAGTCGTCAGTGATCGGGGCACGAACTTCATCTCCCGATACATGAAGTCCCTATGGCAACAGTGCGGGGTCACCTACAAATTTACGACCCCCTACCACCCGCAAGGGAACGGACTAGTGGAACGCTTCAATCGCACCCTCAAGGGTATGATCATGGGCCTGGAGGAGCCCTTACGACGCCAATGGGACGTGTTGCTGCCCTGCCTCCTATTTGCCTACCGGGCGGTCCCACAGAAGTCCCTGGGATTCAGCCCCTTCGAACTATTGTATGGGCACCCCGTCCGGGGTCCCCTAAGTCTGGTCAAAGAGGGATGGGAGGTGACCCCCCAGAATGCTCCTCCTGATGTGTACAGGTACCTCTTGACCCTCCGGAACCAGACTCGGCGGTTCAGGGAACTTGCCAAGGCCAACCTCGAAGCCAGCCAAGAGGACATGAAACGTTGGTACGATCAAAACGCCTCGTCCATTGAGTTCGAGCCGGGACAACAGGTCTGGGTCATGTCCCCGGTCGAACCTTGCGCCCTTCAGGACAAATGGACAGGACCCTTCAAGGTGGTGGAGCGCAAGGGCCCCGTCACCTACCTGGTAGACCTGGAGTCCCCCAGGAACCCCCTCCGGGTCTTCCATGCCAACCGACTTAAGCCTCACTTTGTGCGCTCAGAACTTACCCTCCTGATGGCTACCGACAGTGGGGCTGAAGAGGACTCCGAGCCCCTCCCCGACCTCCTGAAGACCCTCGAAAAAGACGGCTCCGTGGAAGGAGTCAACCTCTCTTCCGCCCTGACCCCCGCACAATGCCAAAGCTGCCAAGACTTGTTACAGCAATTTGCCGATCTATTCTCCCTCACCCCCGGGGTCACTCCCTGGTGCCTCCACGATGTCGACACCGGGGATAGCCCCCCTATCCGGCACAGGGCCTACCGCGTTCCCGATCGGGTACGCGCCTGCATCCAGTCGGAAGTGTCCAAGATGCTGGCTCTAGGAGTGATCGAGCCCTCCGACAGCCCCTGGGCCAGCCCGGTCGTGCTGGTCCCCAAGGCCGCCCCTGGCGTCGCCCCAGAACTCAGATTTTGTGTGGACTACCGGGGCTTGAACGCCGTCACCCGAACAGACGCTCCCCCCATCCCTCGGGCTGATGAGCTGATCGACCGCCTGGGGGCCGCCCGCTACCTGAGCACCTTTGACCTGACTGCGGGCTACTGGCAGATCGGCCTCACCCCGGGCGCCCAGGAGCGATCCGCCTTCTCCACCCCGGATGGCCACTACCACTTCAAGGTGATGCCCTTTGGGATGAAAAACGCCCCGCCACGTTCCAGAGACTCGTGAACAAGGTGCTGGCGGGGCTCGAGGAGTTCAGCGCCGCCTATCTGGACGATATTGCCGTGTACAGTCTCCACTGGGCCGAACACCTCCAACACCTCCGGGAGGTCTTGGCCGCCCTCCGGCGGGCAGGACTAACAATCAAGGCCAGCAAGTGCCAAATCGGCCAAGGGTCCGTGACCTACCTGTGGCACCAGGTGGGAAGTGGCCAGGTGGCCCCCCTCCAACCCAAGATCGCCGCCATCCGGGACTGGGAACCTCCGGTCACCCAAACAGTGGTCCGAGCCTTCCTGGGGCTCACCGGATACTACCGGCGCTTCGTGAAAGACTACGGCAGCATTGTGGGGCCCCTCACAGAACTCACGTCAAAGAAGCACCCACCGAAGGTACACTGGACCCCTGAGTGTCAGGCCGCCTTTGAGACCCTCAAGACCGCAATGTGCACCGCACCAGTGATCCAAGCCCCCGACTACAGCCGGGAATTCATAGTACAGACCGATGCCTCCGATCACAGCGTCGGAGCCGTTCTCTCCCAAATCAATGCAGAGGGAGTTGACCAGCCAGTAGCCTTCATCAGCCGACGACTGCTGGCTCGAGAACAGCGCTGGAGCACCATAGAGCGAGAGGCCTTCGCCGTGGTGTGGGCCCTCAAGGCCTGCTGGCTCTGCCGCGGCTCATCTTCGTGAACTATCCTTGAAGGCCTGCTGGCGCTGCCGCGGCTCATCTTCGTGAACTATCCTTGAAGGCCTGCTGGCGCTGCCGCGGCTCAGCTTCGTGGACCATCCTTGGGGTCCTGCTGGCGCTGCCGCGGCCCATCTTCGTGAACCATCCTTGGGGTCCTGCTGGCGCTGCCGCGGCTCATCTTCGTGAACCATCCTTGGAGTCCTGCTGGCGCTGCCGCGGCTCATCTTCGTGAACCATCCTTGAAGGCCTGCTGGCGCTGCCGCGGCCCCTACCAGAGAACACTCCAGCTTGAGGATTGAGAGCTGTACACCAGATATCCCTGTACCAGACCGGTACCAAGACTGTCCCGCTACCCCCTTCCCACAGAGACTAGAATTGAAGGGATCCCAGTATCCTGTTCCTTCTGTATCGTTAAGATAACCTGCCTAAGAATACCGATAAAAGTGTTAAGAACCTATCTTTGTGTGGAGTCCATCTGTGGGGGGGGCGGGGGTTGCTCGTCCGTACGATCTGAGGAGAGGACCCTCGCCAGGAGGCCTCGCCCCCTTGCTCGGCCGACCCTCAGGTTTCCCGTCTAACATACCCCTATCCCTCTTCTACACCTCTTCTACCCCTCTTCTACCCCTCTACTACCCCTCTACTACCCCTCTACTACCCCTCTTCGACCCCTCTTCTACCCCTCTACTACCCCTCTACCTCTCTTCGACCCTTCTACCTCTACACTTCCTCTCTTTTACACCTCTACCTCTCTTCTACTCTTCTAGCTCTACTCTACCTCTCTTCTACCTCTCTACCTCTACTCCACCTCTCTTCTACCCCTCTACCTCTAAGCTTCCCCTCTACCTCTTCTACCCCTATATCTCTCTTCTACCCCTCTATCGAAAGATGATGCATCGCGAACACGTTACTACATTGACCAGAGTCCTAAGGGGCGACTCCGCCGGTGTGTGAGTAGTGTGCGACCTCACCCCCATTTGTAACATTAAAGCTCCCTTGAGCAGTTGGCTGACGAGCCTGGGATCCCGCACCTACGCGCCTGAGTGGTACTATACCTGGCAGATATTTGGCAGCCATCGGCAACCCCAGAACACGGCTTATCCCTGCTGACGAGGGGTGATACCCCGAAACACGTGTCCAGGGATGGCGAAGACAGCGAAGATAGCAGAAGATCGAAATATGATGCATCGCGAACACGTTACTACATTGACCAGAGTCCTTCGGGGCGACACCGCCGGTGTGTGAGTAGTGTGCGACCCCACCCCCATTTGTTACTTTTCCAACATGGCAGTTGTTTTTAACACAATGTTGGTCACCCATTGGGACTAGGGTCTTCTCTGTCTACAGTCTATCGAATCTATTTGTCTGGCGTGAAAGATAATCTTCGAAGCTTTACCTCTTCTCCCCTGTCCTTCTCTGGGGACCCTCCCCATCCCACTCTTCGTTACCTTCCTGTATATTTCTGCGTTTCCTGTACATCCTGCCTTCAATGTATTGACTTGATGCTACCCCTCTTCTAGCCCTCTACCAGCCCTCTTCTACACCTCTACCCCGCTACTTACCCTCTACACCTCTTCTACCCCACTACTACCCCTCTACCTCTCTACTACCCCTCTACCCCAATTCTACCCCTCTTCTACCCCTCTACCCTTCTTCTACTCTTCTACCACTCTCCCCTCAATTACCCCTCTACCCCTCCATTACCCCTCTACCCCTCCTCTACCCCTCCTCTACCCCTCCTCTACCCCTCCTCTACCCCTCCTCTACCCCTTTTCTACCCCTTTGCTACCCCTTTTCTACCCCTCTTCTACCCCTCTACTACCCCTCTTCTACCCCTCTTCTACCCCTCTTCTCCCCCTCTTCTCCCCCTCTTCTCCCCCTCTACCCCTCTACCCCGTTACTACCCCTATCCCTCTACTATCCCTCTTCTACACCTCTACTATCCCTCATCTACCCCTCTTCTACCCCTCTACTACCTTTTTCAACCACTCTTCTACCCCTCTACTACCCCTCTTCGACCCTTCTACCTCTACACTTCCTCTATTCTACACCTCTACCTCTCTTCTACTCTTCTAGCTCTACTCTACCTCTCTTCTACCCCTCTACCTCTACTCTACCTCTCTTCTACCCCTCTACCTCTAATCTTCCCCTCTACCTCTTCTCTTCCCCTCTACCTCTTCTACTCCTATATCTATCTTCTACCCCTCTATCGAAAGATGATGCATCGCGAACACGTTACTACATTGACCAGAGTCCTTAGGGGCGACTCCGCCGGTGTGTGAGTAGTGTGCGACCCCACCCCCATTTGTAACATTAAAGCTCCCTTGAGCAGTTGGCTGACGAGCCTGGGATCCCGCACCTACACGCCTGAGTGGTACTATACCTGGCAGATATTTGGCAGCCATCGGCAACCCCAGAACACGGCCTATCCCTGCTGACGAGGGGTGATACCCCAAAACACGTGTCCAGGGATGGCGAAGACAGCGAAGATATCAGAAGATCGAAAGATGATGCATCGCGAACACGTTACTACATTGACCAGAGTCCTTCGGGGCGACACCGCCGGTGTGTGAGTAGTGTGCGACCCCACCCCCATTTGTTACTTTTCCAACATGGCAGTTGTTTTTAACACAATGTCGCTCATCTATTGGGACTAGGGTCTTCTCTGTCTGCAGTCTATCAAATCTATTTGTCTGGCGGGAAAGATAATCTTCGAAAGCTTTACCTCTGCTCCACTGTCCTTCTCTGGGGACCCTCCCCCGTCCCACTCCTCGTCACCTTCATGTATATTTCTGTGTTTCCTGTACATCCTGCCTTCAATGTATTGACTTGATGCTAGCCCTCTTCTACCCCTCTACCAGCCCTCTTCTACACCTCTACCCCGCTACTTACCCTCTACACCTCTTCTACCCCACTACTACCCCTCTACCTCTCTACTACCCCTCTACCCCAATTCTACCCCTCTTCTACCCCTCTACCCTTCTTCTACTCTTCTACCACTCTCCCCTCAATTACCCCTCTTCTACCCCTCTACCCCTCCTCTACCCCTCCTCTACCCCTCCTCTACCCCTCCTCTACCCCTTTTCTACCCCTTTGCTACCCCTTTTCTACCCCTCTTCTACCTCTCTACTACCCCTCTACTACCCCTCTTCTACCCCTCTTCTACCCCTCTTCTCCCCCTCTTCTCCCCCTCTTCTCCCCCTCTACCCCTCTACCCCGTTACTACCCCTATCCCTCTACTATCCCTCTTCTACACCTCTACTATCCCTCATCTACCCCTCTTCTACCCCTCTACTACCTTTTTCAACCACTCTTCTACCCCTCTACTACCCCTCTTCGACCCTTCTACCTCTACACTTCCTCTATTCTACACCTCTACCTCTCTTCTACTCTTCTAGCTCTACTCTACCTCTCTTCTACCCCTCTACCTCTACTCTACCTCTCTTCTACCCCTCTACCTCTAATCTTCCCCTCTACCTCTTCTCTTCCCCTCTACCTCTTCTACTCCTATATCTATCTTCTACCCCTCTATCGAAAGATGATGCATCGCGAACACGTTACTACATTGACCAGAGTCCTTAGGGGCGACTCCGCCGGTGTGTGAGTAGTGTGCGACCCCACCCCCATTTGTAACATTAAAGCTCCCTTGAGCAGTTGGCTGACGAGCCTGGGATCCCGCACCTACACGCCTGAGTGGTACTATACCTGGCAGATATTTGGCAGCCATCGGCAACCCCAGAACACGGCCTATCCCTGCTGACGAGGGGTGATACCCCAAAACACGTGTCCAGGGATGGCGAAGACAGCGAAGATATCAGAAGATCGAAAGATGATGCATCGCGAACACGTTACTACATTGACCAGAGTCCTTCGGGGCGACACCGCCGGTGTGTGAGTAGTGTGCGACCCCACCCCCATTTGTTACTTTTCCAACATGGCAGTTGTTTTTAACACAATGTCGCTCATCTATTGGGACTAGGGTCTTCTCTGTCTGCAGTCTATCAAATCTATTTGTCTGGCGGGAAAGATAATCTTCGAAAGCTTTACCTCTGCTCCACTGTCCTTCTCTGGGGACCCTCCCCCGTCCCACTCCTCGTCACCTTCATGTATATTTCTGTGTTTCCTGTACATCCTGCCTTCAATGTATTGACTTGATGCTAGCCCTCTTCTACCCCTCTACTAGCCCTCTTCTACCCCTCTACCCCGCTACCTCCCCTCTACACCTCTTCTACCCCACTACTACCCCTCTAACTCTCTGCTACCCCTCTACCCCTATTCAACCCATCTTCTACCCCTCTACCCTTCTTCTACTCCTCTACCCCTCTCCCCTCTATTACCCCTCTTCTACCCCTCTTCTACCCTTCTACCCCTTCTACCCCTCAACTACCCCTATCCCTATACTATCCCTCTTCTACACCTCTACTATCCCTCATTTACCCCTCTACCCCTCTTCTACGCCTCTACTACCCCCTTCGACCCCTCTACCCCTCTACCCCTCTTCTACCCCTCTACTACCCCTCTACCTCTCTTCGACCCCTCTACCTCTCTTCGACCCCTCTACCTCTACACTTCCTCTCTTCTACCCCTCTACCTCTCTTCTACCCCTCTACCTCTACTCTACCTCTCCTCTACCCCGCTATCTCTCTTCTACCCCTCCATCTCTTTTACCCCATTTCCTCTCTTCTACCCCTCTACCTCTACTCTACCTCTCTTCTACCCCTCTACTACCCCTCTACTTCCCTTCTACCATTCTACCACTCTATCCCTCTTCTACCCCTCTATTCCTCTTCTACCCCTGTAACCATCTTCAACTCCTCTACCCAACTTCTACCCCTCTGCTACCTCTCTACTCTTCTACCCCTCTACTCTTCCACCCCTCTTCCACCCCTTTCCTAACCCTCTTCCACCCCTTTCCTAACCCTCTTCTACCCCTCGACCCTTCTTCTACCCCTCGACCCTTCTTCTACCCCTCGACCCTTCTTCTACCCCTCGACCCTTCTTCTACCCATCGACCCTTCTTCTACCCCTCGACCCTTCTTCTACCCCTCGACCCTTCTTCTACCCCTCGACCCTTCTTCTACCCCTCGACCCTTCTTCTACCCCTCGACACCTCTTCTACCCCTCAACACCTCTACTACCCCTCGACACCTCTTCTACCCTCTTCTACCCCTCTTCTACCCTCTTCTACCCCTCTTCTACCCCTCTTCTACTCCTCTTCTACCCCTCTTCTACACCTCTACCCCTCTTCTACCCCTCTACTACCCCTCGACCCTTCTTCAACCCCTCGACCCTTCTTCTACCCCTCGACCCTTCTTCTACCCCTCGACCCTTCTTCTACCCCTCGACCCTTCTTCTACCCCATGACACTTCTTCTACCCCTCTTCTACCCCTCTACCCTCTTCTACCCCTCTTCTACCCATCTACCCCTCTTCTACTCCTCTATCCCTCTTCTGCCTCTCTTCTACCCCTCTCCCTCTACTCTACCTCTCTTCTGCCCCTTTACTTGTCTTCTACCCCTTTACCTCTCTTCTACCCCTTTATCCCTCTTCTACCCCTCTATCCCTCTTCTACCCCTCTACCCCGCTTCTACCCCTCTACCCCGCTCTTCTACCCCTCTATCCCTCTTCTACCCCTCTATCCCTCTTCTACCCCTCTATCCCTCTACTACCCCTCTACTACCCCTCTTCTACCCCTCTACTACCCCTCTACCCTACTACCCCTTTTCTCCCCCTCTACCCCTCTTCTAGCCCTCGACCCCTCTACTACACCCTTCTACCCCTATACCCCCCTACTACCCCTCTACTCTTCTACCCCTCTACCCCTTTTCTACACCTCTACCCGTCTACCCCTCTTCTACCCATCTACCCCTCTTCTACCCCTCTATCCCTCTTCTACCCCTCTATCTCTCTTCTACCCCTCTATCTCTCTTTTACCCCTCTATCTCTCTTCTACCCCTCTATCTCTCTTCTACCCCTCTACCTCTACTCTACCTCTCTTCTACCCCTCTACTACCCCTCTACTTCCCTTCTACCATTCTACCACTCTATCCCTCTTCTACCCCTCTATTCCTCTTCTACCCCTGTAACCATCTTCTACTCCTCTACCCAACTTCTACCCCTCTGCTACCTCTCTACTCTTCTACCCCTCTACTCTTCCACCCCTCTACCCCTTTCCTACCCCTCTTCTACCCCTCGACCCTTCTACTACCCCTCGACCCTTCTTCTACCCCTCGACCCTTCTTCTACCCCTCGACCCTTCTTCTACCCCTCGACCCTTCTTCTACCCCTCGACCCTTCTTCTACCCCTCGACCCTTCTTCTACCCCTCGACCCTTCTTCTACCCCTCGACCCTTCTTCTACCCCTCGACCCTTCTTCTACCCCTCGACCCTTCTTCTACCCCTCGACCCTTCTTCTACCCCTCGACCCTTCTTCTACCCCTCGACCCTTCTTCTACCCCTCGACCCTTTTTCTACCCCTCGACACCTCTTCTACCCCTCTTCTACCCTCTTCTACCCCTCTACCCCTCTTCTACACCTCTACCCCTCTTCTACTCCTCTATCCCTCTTCTACCTCTCTTCTACCCCTCTACCTCTACTCTACCTCTCTTCTGCCCCTTTACTTCTCTTCTGCCCCTTTACTTCTCTTCTACCCCTCTATCCCTCTTCTACCCCTCTATCCCTCTTCTACCCCTCTACCCCGCTTCTACCCCTCTTCCCCTCTTCCCCTCTTCTACCACGCTACACCTCTACCCCTCTACTTCCCCTCTACCCTACTACCCCTCTTCTACCCTTCTACCCCCCTCTTCTACCCATCTAACCCTCCTCCACCCCTCTACCCCTCTTCTACTCCTCTACTACCCTCTACCCCTTTTCTACCCCTCCTCTACACCTCTTCTACCCTATACCACTTTTCTACTCCTCTGCTACCCCTCGTTTCCCTTCTGCCCCTCTTCTGCCTCTCTTCTACCTCTCTATCCCTCTACTACCCCTCTACTACCCCTCTACTACCCCTCTTCTACCCCTCTACTACCCTTCTTCTTCTCCTCTATCCCTCTACCTCTCTTCTACTCTCTACCTCTACACTTCCTCTCTTCTACCCCTCTACCTCTCTTCTACCCCTCTTCAACCCCTCTACCTCTCTTCTACCCCTCTACCTCTCTTCTACCCCTCTATCCTTCTTCTACCCCTCTATCCTTCTTCTACCCCTCTACCCCACTTCTACCACTCTTCTACCCCTCTACACCTCTTCCACCCCTCTACTATCCCTCTACCCCTCTACCCTACTACCCCTTTTCTCCCCCTCTACCCGTCTTCTAGCCCTCTACCCCTCTACTACCCCCTTCTACCCCTCTACAACCCCTCTACTCTTCTACCCCTCTACCCCTTTTCTACACCTCTACCCTTCTACCCCTCTTCTATCCCTCTTCTACCCCTCTATCTCTCTTCTACCCCTCTATCTCTCTTCTACCCCTCTATCTCTCTTCTACCCCTCTATCTCTCTTCTACCCCTCTATCTCTCTTCTACCCCTCTCCTCTACTTTACCTCTCTTCTACCCCTCTACCTCTACTCTACCCCTCTACCTCTACTCTATCCCTCTTCTACCCCTCTAACCCGCTACTACCCCTCTAACCCTCGACCCCTCTTCTAACCCTCTACTACCCCTCTAACCCTCTAACCCTCTCCCCTCTACTACCCCTGTACCCCTCTTTGACCCCTCTACCCCTCTTCTACACCTCCTCTAAGCCTCTACTACCTCTCTTCTACCCCTCTACCTCTTCACTTGCTCTTTTTTACCCCTCTACCTCTCTTCTACCCCATTACCTCTCTTCTACCCCTCTACCTCTCTTTTACCCCTCTACCTCTCTTCTACCCCTCTCCCTCTCTTCTACCCCTCTCCCTCTCTTCTACCCCTTTACTCTTCTACTCCTTTACCCCATTTCTACCCCTCCTCTACCCCTTCTGCCCCTCCTCTACCCCTCTACTACCCATAAACTACGCCTCTACTACCCCTCTTCTACTCCCCTACCCCTCTTCTACCCCTCTACCTCTACACTTCCTCTCTTCTACCCCTCTATCTCTCTTCTACCCCTCTACTCTACCTCTCTTCTACCCCTCTACCTCTCTTCTTCCCTTTAATTTTCTTCTACCCC
Organism: Lissotriton vulgaris; assembly: GCF_964263255.1. Lineage (NCBI taxonomy): Eukaryota > Metazoa > Chordata > Amphibia > Caudata > Salamandridae > Lissotriton > Lissotriton vulgaris. The sequence goes on along the minus strand of NC_141695.1, from coordinate 614,172,706 downwards.
TCTATCCTCTTCTACCCCTCTATCCCTCTTCTACCCCTCTACCCCACTTCCACCCTCTACTACCCCTCTACCCTACTACCCCTCTTCTACCCTTCTACCACCCCACTACCCCCCACTACCCCTCTTCTACCCTTCTACCCCTCTTCTACCCTTCTACTCCTCATCCACCCCTCTTCTACTCCTCAACTACCCTCTACCCCTTTTCTACCCCTCTTCTACACCTCTTCTACCCCTCTTCTACCCCTCTTGTCCCCACTACCCCTTTTCTACTCCTCTGCTACCCCTTGTTCCCCTTCTGCCCCTCTTCCCCTCTACCTCTCTATCCCTCTTCTACCCCTCTACTATCCCTCTTCCACCCCTCTTCTTCTCCTCTATCCTTCTACCTCTCTTCTACCCCTCTACTTCTCTTCTACCCCTCTACTCTACCTCTCTTCTACCCCTCTACTTCTCTTCTACCCCTCTACTCTACCTCTCTTCTACCCCTCTACCTCTCTTCTACCCCTCTATCCCTCTTCACCCCTCTATCCCTATTCTACCCCTCTATCCATCTTCCCATCTTCTACCCCTCTACACCTCTACCCCTCTTCTACCCTTCTACCCCTCCTCTACCCTTCTACCCCTCCTCTACCCTTCTACCCCTCCTCTAACCTTCTACCCCTCTTCTACCTTCTACCCCTCTTCTACCCATCAACTACTCCTCTACCCCTTTTCTTCCCCTTTTACCCCCCTCAAACCCTCTTCTACCCCTCAAACCCTCTTCTACCCCTCAAACCCTCTTCTACCCCTCTAACCCTCTTCTACCCCTCTACTACCCCTTTACCCCTCTTCTACCCCTCTATCCCTCTACCTCTCTTCTACATCTCTACCTCTACACTTCCTCTTGTCTACCCCTCTTCTACCCCTCTCTTCTACCCCTCTACTCTTCTACTCCTCTACCCCTTATTTACTCCATTTCTACCCCTCTTCTACCCCCTTCTGCTCCTCCTCTACCCCTCCACTACCCCTCTACACCTCTACCCCTCTTCTACCCCTTTACCTCTCTTCTACCCCTTTACCTCTCTACTACCCCTCTACCTTACTACTAACCCTCTTCTACCCCTCTACTAACCCTCTTCTACCCCTCTACTCTCTACTTTCCCTCTACTCTTCTACACCTCTACCCCTTTTCTACCCCTCTACTACCCCTTAACCCCTCTTCTACTCATCGACCCCCCTATTATACCTCTACTACCCCATTACCCCTCTTCTACTCCTCTACTACCCCTGTACCCCTCTTCGACCCCTCTACCCCTTCTCTACGTCTCTACTTCTCCTCTACCTTTCTTCTACCCCTCTACTCTTCTACTCCTTTACCCCATTTCTGCCCCTCTTTTACCCCCTTCTGCCCCTCCTCTACCCCCTTCTGCCCCTCCTCTACCCCTCTTCTACCCCTCCACTACCCCTCTACCACGCCTCTACTACCCCTCTTCTACTCCTCTACCCCTCTTCTACCCCTCTACCTCTACTCTTCCTCTCGTCTACCCCCTACCTCTCTTCTACCCCTCTACTCTACCTCTCTTCTACCCATCTACCTCTCTTCTACCGCTTTACTTCTCTTCTACCCCTCTAACCCTCTTCTACCCCTCTAACCCTCTTCTACCCCTCTACCCCGCTTCTTCCCCTCTTCTACACCTCTACTACCCCTCTACCCTACCACCCCTCTACCCTTCTACCACCCCTCTACCCTTCTACCACCCCTCTACCCCTCTTCTACCTTTCTACCCCTCTTCCACCCCTCTACCCCTCTTCCAGCCCGCTACCCCTCTTCTACTCCCCTACTACCCTCTACCCCTTTTCTACCCTCTTCTACACCTCTTCTACCCCTCTTGTACCCTCTACCCCTTTTCTACTCCTCTGCTACCCCTCGTTCCCCTTCTGCCCCTCTTTTGTCCCTCTTCTACCTCTCTTCTACCCATCTTCTACCCCTCTTCCCCTCTACTACCTCTCTATCCCTCTCCTACCCCTCTATCCCTCTTCCACCCCTCTACTACCCCTCTACTACCCCTCTACTACCCCTCTACTACCCCTCTACTACCCCTCTACTACCCCTCTTCTTCTCCTCTATCCCTCTACCTCTCTTCTACCCCTCTACTCTACCTCTCTTCTACCCCTCTACCTCTCTTCTACCCCTCTACTCTACCTCTCTTCTACCCCTCTACCTCTCGTCTACCCCCTACTCTACCTCTCTTCTACCCCTCTACCTTTCTTCTACCCCTCTAGCTCTCTTCTACCCCTCTATCCCTCTTCTACCCTCTTCCCCTCTTCTACCCCTCTACCCCTCTTCCACCCCTCTACTACCCCTCTTCTACCCTTCTACCCCTCCTCCACCCTTCTACTCCCCCTCTACCCTTCTACCCTTCTACTCCTCTTCTACCCTTCTACCCATCAACTACTCCTCTCCCCCTTTTCTTCCCATTGTACCCCCCTCTAACCCCTCTAACCCTCTTCTACCCCTCTAACCCTCTATTACCCCTCTAACCCTCTACTACCCCTTTACCCCTCTTCTACCCCTCTACCTCTCTTCTACCCCTCTACCTCTCTTCTACCCCTCTACTCTTCTACCCCTCTACCCCTTATTTACTCCATTTCTACCCCCTTCTGCTCCTCCTCTACCCCTCTTCTACCCCTTTACCTCTCTACTACCCCTCTACCCTACTACTAACCCTCTTCTACCCCTCTACTAACCCTCTTCTACCCCTCCACCCCTCTTCTACCCCTCTACCCCTTTTCTACCCCTCTACCCCTTTTCTACCCCTCAAGCCCTCTTCTACTCATCGACCCCCCTACTACACCTCTACTACCCCTATACCCCTCTTCTACCCCTCTACTATCCCTCTACCTATATGCTACCCCTCAACCCTTCTACTACCCCTCTACTACCCTCTACCCCTTTGTACCCCTTTTCTACACCTCTTCTACCACTCTACCCCTCTTCTACCCCTTGTTCCCCTTCTGCCCCTCTTCTACCTATCTTCTACTCCTCTACTACCCCCTACCCTACTACCCCTCTTCTACCCTTCTACTCCTCTACTATTCCTATACCCATCACTACTCCTCTACCCCTTTAACCCTCTATTACCCCTCTTCTACTCCTTTACCCCTCTTTTACCCCTCTACCCCTCTACTACCCCTTTACTACCCCTCTACCCCTCTACTACCCCTCTACCCCTCGACTCCTCGACTCTCCCTCTACCCCTCTACCCCTCTACCCCTCTACCCCTCTACTACCCCTCTACCTCTCTTCTATCCCTCTACCTCTACACTTCCTCTCGTCTACCCCTGTACCTCTCTTCTACCCCGTCTCCCTCACCCCTCTTCTACCCCTCTACCTCTCCTCTACCCCTCTAATCCTCTACCCCTCTACTCCTCTACCCCTTTTCTACCCCTCTTCTACCCCTTCGACCCCTCCTCTATCCCTCTTCTACCCCTCTACTACCCCTCTACTCCTATCCCCTCTTCTTCCCCTTTACCTCTCTACTACCCCTCTACCCTTCTACTAACCGCCTTCAACGCCTCTTCTACACCTCTAGCCCTCTTCTACCCCTCTTCTACCCATTTACCCCTCTTCTACCCTTCTACCGCTCTACCCCTCTTTTACTGCTCTACCCCTCTACTACTCTCTGCCCCACTACCTCTCTACTACCCCTCTAACCCTCTACCCCTCTTCTACCCCTAAACTACCCTCTACCACTCTACTACCCCACTATCTCTCTTCTACCCCTCTACTCATCTACCCCTTTTCTATCCATCTGTTACCCTTCTACCCCTCTACTAACCCTCTACTACCCTTCTACCCCTCTTCCACCCCTCTACCCCTCTACTACCCTCTACTACCCCTCTTCTACCCTCCTTCTACCCTCTTCTACCCATCTCCTAACCCCTCTAGTGCCCATCTACCTCTCTACTGCCCTACCACCCCTCTACCTCAGCACCACCACAGCATCACTCGAAACCACAACAATATCACTCAGGACCACCACAGCATAACTCAGGGCCACCACAGCATCACTCGGGCCACCACAGCATCACTCAGCAGCACCACCACAGCATCACTCAGCGGCACCACAGCATCACTCGGCGGCACCACAGCATCACTCGGCGGCACCACAGCATCACTCAGCGGCACCACAGCATCACTCAGCGGCACCACAGCATCACTCAGCGGCACCACAGCATCACTCAGCGGCCCCACAGCATCACTCAGCGGCCCCACAGCATCACTCAGCGGCCCCACAGCATCACTCAGCGCCACCACAGCATCACTCAGCGCCACCACAGCATCACTCAGCGCCACCACAGCATCACTCAGCGCCACCACAGCATCACTCAGCGCCACCACAGCATCACTCAGCGCCACCACAGCATCACTCAGCGCCACCACAGCATCACTCAGCGCCACCACAGCATCACTCAGCGCCACCACAGCATCACTCAGCGCCACCACAGCATCACTCAGCGCCACCACAGCATCACTCAGCGCCACCACAGCAACACTCAGCGCCACCACAGCAACACTCAGCGCCACCACAGCAACACTCAGCGCCACCACAGCAACACTCAGCGCCACCACAGCAACACTCCGTTACACAGTGGGTAACTGAAGTAATCCTCCGGCATCTGTGTAAGATATATATCCAATAAAGAAGATGATGCCTTGGAATACATAATGAAAAGCTAAAGGATAGAGATCAATACATTATCCCTTCCTACACTAATAAGTCACATGAAAAATCTGTGTCTTATTACCATCTAAGACCAAAGGCAACCATAAACAGTTACAAGAACAAACTTTTTTCTTTATTTAGGCATTTTTTACTCAAAAGTGAATATAGATAAGTTGTTTTTCCTTTTCTGAACATATATGTACAAACATATACATTACAAAGATAATTATATACACACACTATTTACATTTTGACAAAGTTACATACATTTTGTGCCTTTACATCTCATAGCCCTAATATTTATCATAAAAAGAATTCTACTAAAGATATTTTACATAAGGCATTCCTTGAAAAGAAGATCACTCAAAACACTGGAGCCAGAGAGGCTTCTTACTTCAACCTCTATTTTTTATACTCCTTATTGAATTTTTTTAATGTTGACGCGTTTCAGCCCTATTATTCTCGGGCCTCATCAGGACTAGGGCAACTGTTTTCAAGGATCCGCCTACAGGATCAAAAGAATTTTTTATTTATATATATATATATATATATATATATATATATATATATATATATATATATATATATATATATATATATATATATATATATATATATATATATATATATAATATATTCACAGAGAAAACCATAGGTTTCACACCAGTTATAGTTAGCTGGAAACTTTACTGACATAAAACCATTGAAATTCCCATGTTATAGTTAGTTGGTCTCACTATAACTTGCGCGCCTGCAATGCACTGCTGATGACGTCACATATTACATCACTCATGACACCATCCTTGTGACAGAGTGAGAGACCTCCTTCAGTGTAATGTAACCCTTGAAACACATATTCAAAAATAGAAACTAACATTTTCAAAATAATGGAGATACCCATACCAGTTACAACAACCAATTCAGTAATTCCCCCATCTAGATACACATCCACTCATTCACCAACAGTTCTATATAGTCACTCATACATATACTCACTCATCATATGTAGTGATTCACCTATACATCCTGTTACACACCGACAGTCATCCAAAAGTTACTCACACACATAATCACACATGCAAATAAACTATTGAACATCCATTTATTTGCATATACAGCTATACACACACTACCACCTTACTTCTAAGGAAACTTACACATACTTACTCTCTTAAACAATCACTTATAGAAACACATACTTATTTAAACAGGAACTCTTACAATCTCTCACTCTCACATATACTCACTTATATACATCAATACTCACATATACTAGATTAAAACATATGTAGTTACTGATAAAGACACTAGTGAGACAGTCATTCACTCACTAACACACACATATACACACACATCCACCCATACAGTCCTGCACATATGCTGTCTTCAAAAGACATAGAAACAGTGAGTCAATCATTGATGCATACCAAACCATACAGACACTCATACTGATACTAAAAAAAACATCTAATAACCCATATACACACACATGTAGCTACTCACCAACCCATGCAGCCACTTATAGACAAAGTGAAACACTGATACAAACATTTAAATATTTAAACAATACTCGCTAACAATAAGCCAGTTAACCAATCATTTTTTTTTTTAAAACATCCATTAAGACACTTATTTAAACATTTATTCTTCCATCGTCCTTTTTCATATAGATATATAAAACATATTTATTTTTCAGAAAGACACACATTCACTGGATGGTGTCATCAGTGATGTCATGAGTGATGTCACTGACCATGTCATGAGTGATGTAATATGTGACTTCATCAGCAGTGCATTGCAGGCGCGCAAGTTATAGTGAGTCCAACAAACTATAACGTGGGAATTTCAATGGTTTTATGTCAGTAAAATTTCCAGCTAAGTATAACTGGTGTGAAACCTATGGTTTTTTCAGTGAATTTCATAGGTTTTTTAAATGCTAATTCCTAACTATAACTGGTGTGAAACCTATGGTTTTTTCAGTGAATATATATATATATATATATATATATATATATATATATATATATATATATATATATATATATATATATATATATATATATCCAAGAAAGACGTGCGCAATACATCACACTGCACTGGCCACACCAACAGTGCTTGCAAAAGTTCTTTTTATTTAAAAAAAAAACAGGCATAATGCGTTTCGAGTTTACACAACTCTTCATCAAATGCCAAGCTGCAGTGTCCGTGGGTTCGTTATGATTTAAATAATGTAGCTCATAAGGCAGTGAGGAAGGACTACCGTCATTAACTCCAGTTTAAAGGGACAGTGTGTAAAAAATGTTCTTCCGTTTGCTCTATAGAAAAGAAAGCAGAGGTGAGTACTTGAGTATTGCAGGTTTCACAAGTAACCCCACAGTGGTACAAAATAGAAAAGTTTTCTCTGCTGTTTTGTATATAAATATATATATATATAATATATAAATAAATAAATATATATATATATATCTCCTACTGGCGATAGCCAGTAGGTATATATAGTTAGGACCTAGCTACCATAGGAAATCCGCAACATTCTATTGGGAATAACTTTGGCGCCGGTTGAGGAATTTGTGTGTAATTTTCCAAAATTTAGGCCAGCTCCGCTCCGCTCCTTCCCTGGAAGTTTCGGGGGGATTCGTCATGCGGGGGCCGAGAAAAAAGCGGGTTCCCAAAACTTGTTTTCCCCATGTTAATTTCCATAGGACGAATAGACAAGGCTACAGCCCGAACCGCTGAATGGAATTACACCAAACTTTGCAGAATTGTAGGAACTGGTACGCAGAAGTTCCTTTTTCTATATATGGTGAAAATTGCTCCAGTGGTTTTTACAAAAATTAGGTTAAAAAACACATATATATCTATATGCGCGCTACCAGGTACGCGTACCGGGGAGCGCACCCGGCGCGCCAGGGAAGTGCGCGAGCGGAAAGCTGATTTGCTCTCGGGTGTCTGTCAACATTCTAAACAGTCAGGAGAGTCCGCCATCTTGTGTCTCGGTAGAATCGAGACACAAGAGCTGAAAATAAAAAGGGGGTAATGATTATAAGGGGGCAGGGTAGACACCCCCTGACCCCCTAGGTTTTCTGACGGGGGCCTAGAAGGTCCCTGTGGTGCAAAAAAACAAATTTTTTTGGGAAATTTTCGCGGGGTAACCGCTGAGTGCGTTCCCATGTACGCTTACAGGTACGCGTACCCTGAGCGTACCACGGGGAAAACAAGAAAAAAAAATATTTTTGGGCCTGGGGGAGTCCTTCTGGGACCCCCTGAGCAGGCCTATGGGGTCAGGGGGCTTCTACCCTGCCCCTTTGCGTGTTTTGCACCTTTGTTTCACTGCTTTCTTGTGCCTTGGTTCTACAGAGGCACAAGATGGCTGCCAACACTTCCTGGTTTGGAGTGTTGACAGACAGTGGCACCCAATCGGCATGCCTTTCACAGGAAAGCTGCATGCTCATTGGCTGTCAATACTTCTAACCAGGAAGTGTTGGCATTCATCTTGTGCTAGGTTGACCGAGGCGCAAAAGAAGCAGAAAAACAAACGTGTAGAAGGCAAAAAGGGGGCAGGGTAGAAAGAACCTGACCCCCTAGGGCTGCTCAGGTGGTCCCACAAGGATATTAACATATTTAAACGTTATACGCTAATAGAATTAGCATTTAAAAAACCTTGCAAATTCACTGAAAAAACCATAGGTTTCAGGCCTTATATAGTTAGGAATTAGCATATAAAAAACCATTGAAATTGCTCCTATATAGTTAGTTGTACTAACTATATTTCGCGCACCCGCAATCCACTGCTGATGATGTCACATATTACATCATTCATGACATGGTCAGTGACATCACTGATGACATCATCCACGTGACAATCACATACACCTTTTCATACACTAGTACAATCTTTCTTCACTCTTCGTAAAATACAGAGTATCATATTTGAATCCATTGGCACAGCAATACAAGTATCTAAAAACCCACTCATTGATTCCGAGAGGTATACACACATCTAATCACTTACCTGTAGATTCACTCATACATGCTGTCAATGAACAATAGAACACTATCAAAAATACTTATACACCTATATCGACATTACACACCAGCACACAACCTATACACATATGAAGTTATCCTACTCACTTATGCAAACAATGGATCATACTTACATACTTACTTAGCTACACACTTCCTCTATTCATTTAGATAGTAAGTCCTATTTAGAATATTATAAAATCATTATTACAAGTATACTGTTATCCATACAGTCACTCATACAATCATTGAGTCTTATGTATACTTATTTATATAAAACAACTGACACATACACTGCCTTTTATTTTTCTAGTTTGTTGGACATGTACCATTGAGAAATATATTTGCTCGTCACCACACCCATAAAGATATTCACTCACCCAAACAACTGTTAGAACATGTAGTTTTAACTTCATATATCTACTGAATCAACTATTCACACATCTTTGGGCAGTCACACACCCTCCATCGAACCACACACACATTCACTCTCCCATACAAATAATCAATTAACTAATCAATAACTAATATAGACTTTCACATAGCTAGTAACCAACTGGAGAACCAGTTTACACAACAACTGACAAAGTGATACAGATATTTACACAGTTTAGTCACTATCCACTATATTTAGTGAGCTACTATACATTGTTAAAGTGCTCCATCCAAATATTTATTTATATATATCCACTCATACTTCAATGCAAATTCCTATATATATAATGCATATTTAAATAACGAAGCAAACCCCATTCACTGGATGATGTAATCAGCGCCACCACAGCATCACTCAGGGCCACCACAGCATCACTCAGGGCCACCACAGCATCACTCAGGGCCACCACAGCATCACTCAGGGCCACCACAGCATCACTCAGGGCCACCACAGCATCACTCAGGGCCACCACAGCATCACTCAGGGCCACCACGGCATCACTCAGGGCCACCACGGCATCACTCAGGGCCACCACGGCATCACTCAGGGCCACCACGGCATCACTCAGGGCCACCACGGCATCACTCAGGGCCACCACGGCATCACTCAGGGCCACCACGGCATCACTCAGGGCCACCACGGCATCACTCAGGGCCACCACGGCATCACTCAGGGCCACCACGGCATCACTCAGGGCCACCACGGCATCACTCAGGGCCACCACGGCATCACTCAGGGCCACCACGGCATCACTCAGGGCCACCACGGCATCACTCAGGGCCACCACGGCATCACTCAGGGCCACCACGGCATCACTCAGGGCCACCACGGTATCACTCAGGGCCACCACGGTATCACTCAGGGCCACCACGGTATCACTCAGCACCACCACGGTATCACTCAGCACCACCACGGTATCACTCTGCACCACCACGGTATCACTCTGAACCACCACGGTATCACTCTGCACCACCACGGTATCACTCTGCACCACCACGGTATCACTCTGCACCACCACAGTATCACTCTGCACCACCACAGTATCAGTCTGCACCACCACAGCATCACTCTGCACCACCACAGCATCACTCTGCACCACCACAGCATCCCTCTGCACCACCACCGCATCCCTCTGCACCACCACCGCATCCCTCTGCACCACCACCGCATCCCTCTGCACCACCACAGCATCCCTCTGCACCACCACAGCATCCCTCTGCACCACCACAGCATCCCTCTGCACCACCACAGCATCACTCTGCACAACCACAGCATCACTCTGCACCACCACAGCATCACTCTGCACCACCACAGCATCACTCTGCACCACCACAACATCACTCTGCACCACCACAGCATCACTCTGCACCACCACAGCATCACTCTGCACCACCACAGCATCACTCTGCACCACCACAATATCACTCAGCACCTCCCCAACATCACTCAACACCACATCAGTATCACTCAGCATCGCCTTTGCAATAGTATCCACCACATCATCATCACTCAGCAAGACCTAAGTATCATTCAGCATCACCTCAGCACCGGTCACCACCACCACTACCACCTCAACATCACTCAACACCACCTCAGCCTGCTCTCGGAATCTGCCATCTGTTGATTCTCCCCTACCGTCTGGGCGCTGCTCGTGTTAAAATACAGGTACTAGTTCACAACCTTCAATCTCCAATTGTGTATGCCCCCTCTAAACATTTTTTAATTGTACATACAGTTTTTTAATATGGTCGTTTTGTTGGAAATAATGCCTTCTTGGTCATATACAAGTGCACAAAAATGCTTCTGGCACTTTTTTTATCACAACTTTTCTGCATGCTGCACAGCAGCCACACTTCTCTACAGCACAGCTTAAACACATTTACGATTGTGGTTCCAGAGTCAAAAAGGAGTACTACAAAATCACCCTATTTTTAGATTAATAATTTGATCAATGTTTTCCTCAAAAGAGAAGCTTACTTTTGTCCTTAATTTTATTTTAACCACATGGCTGCTGCGGGGATTTTTGCGCTGTGCTGCAAATTGCTATTTTGGTGCATTTATGACGAGCTCAGCTCGTCATCAGCACACGACACCCGTGGGTGATGACGAGCTGAGCTCGTCATCAGCAGCGAAAGGGTTAAAAAATTGTAATCAAGATGTTGGCACCATTCTTCAGTTGTTTCCAAATCTGTTTTCTGCAAATTGATAAGCCATGATGAGGATCTTGTTGATGTTGAATTACTGAGTACCTTCCAGACAAGAATTTGTAAGACTCGTCTTGTGCCTCCCTCAGATGATGACAATAGTTAATTAAGTTCCTGTTTACTATCTGGTCTATATTTATTAACCCCAACTCAAGTTTCAGTTGAGAGACGAGACCAGAATTAAGCAGTGAAAAGGTGTACTCTCATGTTTTTCTACAACGTCTATACTTGACTATGTAATTATGTAACCTGTAACTCGCTGATCCTCATGTAAAGTGCTCTGATACCTCCGGGTCTAGCCAGCACTATACACAATTTTGCAAATAAATAAATAAAATGAACATTGGCAAAGGCCATAGCTCTGCCTAAACACTTATAAGGCCCCAAAGGCGAGACCTATTGGCTATGCCAATGCTTGTTATAAAATACTCGCTAGTACTGAATCACCGCTCAGCAACAGAAAGGTTTATGCTAACGCGATATATAAAGAGCCCTATACCTTTTCAAAATAAGACTAAAGCTTTTAGTTTAATTTTACATTGGGTTAGCATTTAAAAATATATATAATTTTTTTTAATATTTTGTTTAATACAGGAGGTAATACAAATCAACTTCCTTATGCACAAACTGGGGACAGCACACCCCAGTAGCAGCATTGAACAGTGCATAAACAATGCAGATATTGTTCATTCTCTCCCCAGCCCCTTCATTACCGCTTCCCAGGCAGCAGAACTATTGCTTAAAATCAGACATCTAAAAGACTGCCTCTTTTGGAGGAAGTTTACTTGGCATTAGTTTGGAGATACAGAATATGGCGGTTCATGCCATTAAAATTGACTCATGAACATGTAATGTCTGGCAAACCTTTTTTGCTTGCATTCAAGATCTTTCAGATATTGCCACTTGAACTGACTTGCACATATTAGGACTACCAACTGATCAAAGCAGGACCTGGAAAGTGTACTTAATTTTTTTTTAGTCCTGATTTGTTCAATATTTTTGGGTGAATTCACCGACTGGGCATAATTAACTTGATAGTTGCATCCTGTTTTATTGCATATGTGTTCTGTTATATTATCAATGAGGATTAGGATGCTGCAAAAGTTCTCTTGTGTGGAGCTATGTGTGTTTTTTAGTAGGGGCATGATCGTGCATTGAAGTTATCCTTCATTCATAAATCAAAGCTACATAAGAATTCAGCTACAGATGATAACCTGATCCTTCACCACCTGCACGTAAGGAGAGTTGACGATCTACTAGAACCATAGCAGTCATTCAAGCCTGCATGCTCTTTGATCTGCCTGCAAAGAGGCTTCCAACTTCGCTATTGCGCATTCAACTTAGCCTGAGAACAATTTTTATCTTTATAAATTCCAATCTAATGCAAAAGTGGTGGCTTTATAGCAACACTTTCTGCTTTGTGATGTCTGAAATAATCACAAGGACAATGTTTCAAGCATTATGCATTAGCCTTCCTTTCCAGGAGTGACTCCCAATGTAGGTAGTTCATGATGAGAAATGTCTTTGGGTAAGTCTGCTGAGGTTCATGCTTAGTTACTTCTCCCCATCTGCATTCTTGGATGCCTAGAAATCATCCTAGTAGTCCAGTGGAAGGGTTGCTGAAATGTAAAAGTAAATTTATCATCGAGGCACTTGTACTCCTACTTCTACACACCTCACTTTCTGATAGAGTACCATTTTTTGCTCCCTGTGTGGTTATGGTTTGACAGAACAAAATAATTAACTGAAATTAGTTGTTTCCAGATTAGGAGAATGTCATGTTAGCCCGGGTGAAGGAAGCAGAGAGAGTAGAACAGGGTTAATAAGAATGCCTTTGTAAATTAACCTCTGTTTCTCTACATAAACATTTACTGTTTTAATATCTGTTTTCATCACTCTTTGCTTACAAGGTTTGTGCCGAGGGTGATGCATTTGCTTCTGAGGCTGAAGATTATGTTTGTGACTATCATCTGGAGATGCTAAGCCTGTCGCAGGACCAACAGAACCCTTCCAGTATACAGTTTGATGATGCCAACTGGAAACTGCACCTGAGTTCTTTGAAACCGCTGGGTTTAAACGTGCTGTTGAACCTGTGCAATGCAAGTGTGACAGAGTGTCTGTGCTGCTTCTCCGACCACCTGTGTAATATCGCCCTGCAGGAGACGCACTGTGCTGTTCTTCCTGTCCACATACCCTGGGGGCTTTGCGAGCTTGCCAGGCTAATAGGTATGTTTGTGGAGCATCCTCTTTCTAAGAATTGGAAGACAGTGATAGGAAAATCTTCAAAACTGACCTATAATTAATTGTTCCAGCTAGATCCCATGTTGTATCCAAGGTAGTTATTAACTTGTGCACATTTTTAAGAAGGCGTAAAGGATTCCAGCAATTCTCAAAGTCTATTACACATAGCTATTATTTTTTTTTAAATTTAAAATAGCTGTAAATATAACATAGAGAAATATTTTTGCAATCTGATTTTCATGCACACAAGGTTGAAGGTGTTTTTTCATTGTTGACTGCTAGTTTTTGAGAAACAGTTTCTGCATGAGTCTGTTTTTTTCCTGATTTGCCTTTTTAGTAGTGTTTTTGAAAGATGTTAATGGTCTGCTGTTGGTGGGTTTTTTAAAAATATTTTTTTATTTTTTTCCTTTTTCCTGATTCTTTAACAAAGAAGATGAAACAATCTTTTGCATGGTAGTTCTTCTTAGAGTTCTGATTTTGGAATAGTCTTTTGATGCCTTAGGTTTTTTTTTAATGGATATTAAAATAAAACAAAGAAACTGTTTTCATAGGAGTTCCCAACACCATACAATCCATTTTTGGCTGTTATTGAAGAGGGGTTGAATGTGGGGAGAAGTTTGGACTTGTATCCTTATATTATTTAGATTTTATTTTTTTTAATTAAAGATGTGTTCGAGGCATATGAGCTGCAGATTCTACACTTTGCATTAGATCGCTACCTGGTGTTGTGCTCGGATGATTGCATGTTGTTGTCGTCTTGGAAGAAACCTTTTGTAGTCACGAGATAGATGACACCTCCCTTGGACGATAGTGCGCATGGGCATCGGCTCCATCCTTAGATAATTTTTTTCCTCCACTGGGTTTGGATGAAACTTTTCCGCTCCGTTTCGAAATCTACTTTTCAAGTACTTTAACGCGTAAAAACGTATTCAAACTTAACCAAACTACTCTCGATATCGATAAACGTCAACTTGACTCCATCATCTCGATTCCGGTCGTCGACGCGGGCTGTTGGGTCTTTCCACGCCGTGAGGCCTACACCTCATGGAAAGGACGCCATTCAAAAGATGCCCCAAGTGTGGAGCAAAGTTTCCACACAGTGACCATCACTAGGTCTGTAACCTGTGCTTATCGCCAGAACACGACGAATCCAGCTGTTCAGCCTCTGCATCCTTTCGATCCAAGAAAACCATTCGAGATCGGAAGGCCCGTTGACACCACATGCAGAGATCGGCTCCGGAACCAGTGGATATCTTCGACGAAGAGGTTCCGCTCGTCCCCGAAGAAGATTCAGACGATCTCCAAATCGTATCCGAGGCAGACGACTCCGATGACTCCATACCATCGGGTCAGCGCGTGAGTACTACTGCCCCTGCCACATACTCAGCACCCAAATCGAAGTCAAAGGTCAACACTCTGCCTCCGGGGCCTAGTCACGACCGAAAAAACACTTCGGAAGCCCCGCCATCGAGCCCGGCTCCAAAGAAAATACTCAAGCCTTCCGGTAGCTCCTTACCAAGCAAGCTGCACTTGCCGATCCCACCAGCTCCCTCGGCACCGAAACCGAAAGAAGTCCTGGCCCCGAAACTGTCGGCTTCTAAAGACAAATCTATGAAGCCAGAGCCTGACGCCTCGAGGCCGACGAGACCAGCTTCTACTCTGAAGCCAATATCTTCTGTACCGAAACCTACAAGGCCTGATTCCGATGCTCTCAAGCCCTCGAAACAGAGTACAACTCAGAAAACAATACCTTCGGTGCCAAAACCTACGCCAAAGGACACAGTAACAACCCCCAAGGCTAAAGACAAGCAGCAACCACGCCCCAAGGCGAAGAACTTTTCCAACCTGATCCTCTACAAAAGAAGATCTACATGGACCCAAATGTAATGTAATGTGTCTTGTAAAGCGCACTGCTGCCCTGAGGCGTCGTGGCGCTGTAGACCGCTGGGGAACCCGTCCTGGCCATCCCTGTGAGATGGTCCCTACTGGGTATCTCCAAGGTGAAACCAGGCATCCCCGGCGAATGTGGGGGGCCGTTGTAGAGATGAGGTAAGCTAATGCCCAGAGTTGCAGAGTGTGATCCCTTGTTAGAGTAGGCACCGAGACGAGAATTATCGAGTCCGCTGACCCTGGTCCATGACCCTGCCACGTCGGGAATTGAACTCTGGTCCTGGGCCGTTCTCTGCTTCCGGGTCTGCCGCCTCTAACCAGTGAGCCACACCACTCCACTTCATGTATCCACTACACCACACAGGGAAAGGAAATCAGACACAGCACCTACACCTGCAGTGCCTGTCAAGAAGTAGGACTCTGCCACATCTCCTATGCACCCTACTTCTCCTATACTTCCTTCTCCTTCATCTCCTGTTCCCCTTAACATTTCACCTCCGAATTCTCCTGAGAACTCTTCTCCTTATTCTTCACCAAATACACTTCCAAATGATGATAGGTATAGCATAAGGGGAGGGGCAGACCCAGATGAGCCTTTTCCCTACCCTATTGATAATCCAGATTGGGAGTACCCAAACCCACAAGATGTGCCAGATATTCCGACCCACATTCATATCCATCAAAATCACCTCCCCCAGAAGACAATATTGGTTTTGGGCACTTGCTGAATAGAGCTGCCATCTAACATGGGGTCACCATGCATTCAGATGAGGCAGAGGAAGACTTTTTATTAGATACGTTTGCACAATCACAAAATTCTGTTCAAATTCTGCCTATGATTAAAGGGGTCATCAAACATTCTCCAGAAGTATTTAAAATCCTGTATGTGCTAGGATTCTAAACCCTAGAATTGAGAAAAAGTATAGGCCAGCTCCTGAGGATCCTGCCTACATTAAAGGACATCTACCCTTAGATTCCCTAGTCTTGTCAAATGCTAGAAAAAGAGCAAACTCACAGACATCCGGTGAAGCACCACCCCCTGATAAAGAATCTAAGGTGATCTATGCTTCAGGCAAAAAGATAGCTGCACAAGCTTCCAATACATGGCGTATAGCTAACACACAAGCCCTCCTTGCAAGATATGACAGGGCTCCCTATGATCAGTTAGAGACACAATAACAACATCTACCTGACCAATTAAGGCGTAGGCAAACAACCTTATACAAGAAGGCAAATTAATTTCAAATGGCTCAATCAAGTGCGCACTTGATGTAGCAGACACTGCATCCAGAGCTGTAAACACTAGTGTCCTACTTAGACGTCATGTGTGGCTATGCATTTCAGGATTTAAGCAGGAAGTGCAAACTACCATCTTAAATCAGCCATTCAACCAACATCAATTGTTTGGACCAGAGGTAGACACAGCACTTGAGAAAATGAAGAAAGACACCAATACAGCCAAATCTATGGGAGCTTTGCAATCCACACATGCTAGAGGCTCCTTTCGTCGCTCCTTCTATAGAGAAGCTCCAAACAGACTGGCGCAGACAATACTGCTTCCTTTAAATCCAATACACAGACATCCTCCAGTAAAGGATATTTTAGAGGAGGCTATAGAGGTAACAACAATAAAGGAATAGGTCGAGGTTACAACAATAATTGAACCTCTTCCACCACAAAACCGTGACTTCCCTCTGCTCCCCCAACAACACTCCACTCCTGTAGGGGGCAGACTAACACAGTACCTACCGGTCTGGAATTCCATCACAACAGACAGGTGGGTAAGAGAAATTATACAGTATGGCTACTGCCTCAAACTTACAGCTACCCCTCCACACATACCACCCAGATAGCATCCAATGTCTGCAGAACATCTTACCCTGCTCAAACAAGAAGTCCTATCACTTCTTCAAAAGGACGCAATAGAAATAGTTCCTTTACAACATCAAGGAACAGGGGTTTATTCGCTGTATTTTCTAATAACCAAAAAGGACGGGACACAAAGACCAATTCTCGATCTCAGGTCCCTCAATCACTATATACACTCAGAACATTTTCATATGATCACTTTACAACAAGTGCTCCCATTGCTGCAACAAGGCGACTTCCTTACAACACTAGATCTAAAAGACGTCTACTTCCACATTCCTATACATCCTTCTCACAGGAAGTATCTGAGGTTTGTACTAGGATAGTATTATCAATTCAAAGTCCTTCCATTCGGGGTAACACCTGCACCAAGAGTGTTCACAAAGTGCCTAGCAGTAGTAGCAGCACATCTCAGAAGATAACAGATATAGGTCTTCCCATATCTATAGGATTGGCTCATAAAAGCCAAGTCATTCAATCCGTGTGTCCAACACACATCTCAGACAATTCAAACATTGCACGACTTAGGCTTCACAATCAACCACACCAAGTCGCACCTACAGCCCTCTCATGTACATCAATATTTAGGGGCTACAATAAACACGTCTACAGCTCTAGCGTATCCCGGTCCAGCAAGGATACAGAGCATTCAAGCTTTAGTCACAAAGTTTCAACACCAACACTCTCTCCTAGCCAGAGTGTTCATGACACTAATAGGCATAGTGGCGTCTTGCATCTTTATTGTGCCATATGCAAGACTACAAATGCCTCCGTTACAGGAATGTCCAACACAACAGTGGAATCAGGCTCAAGGACAACTAACAGACCTGGTGTTGGTGGACAGCCGCACACATCGCTCTCTGCAGTGGTGGAACAGCAAAAAGTTGACAAAAGGGGGACCGTACCCCGAACCTGTTCCACAAATAGTACTTACAGCAGACTCATCTCTCACAGGATGGGGAGCCCATCTCCTACATCATACGACTCAAGTGCAATGGACCATTCAACAAAGATCGTTCCATATCAACCACCTAGAGCTGCTAGCAATATTCTTAGCGCTCAAAACCTTCCAAGTACAAAACAAAGCTGTTTTAATCCGGTCGGACAACATGACAGCCATGTACTATAAAAAAAAAAACAGGGGGGGACACACTCACTACAGCTGTCCCAGCTTGCACAGAACATTTGGAGATGGGCCATTCCACAAAACATGTATCTGTTAGCAGTACACCTTTCAGGAGTTCACAATGAGATAGCAGATCTGTTAAGTCGACAGACACAACCGATTCACGAATGGGAACTACATCAGCAAGTTCTTCTACCATTCTTTCACAAGTTGGGTCATCCAGACATAGATCTCTTCGCCACACACGAAAACGCAAAATGCTCAACCTTCGCCGCCAGGTTTCCACACCCGCTGTCCAAGGGCAATGCGATATGGATGAACTGGTCAGGCAGATTTGCGTACGCTTTTCCGCCACTACCATTAATACCACTAATAGTGCGCAAGCTACGACAACAGTCGCTCCAACTGATTTTAGTAGCTCCCATGTGGGCGCGCCAACGTGGTATACAACACTGCTAGAACTATCCCTAGTTCCACACCAGAAACTACGTCTGACACCATCCCTGCTAACACAGAATTATGGAGACATCGGACATCCATTCCCAAGCCAACTGAATCTGGCGATCTGGCTCCTGAGGTCTTAGAATTTGGTTATCTTAACCTATCACCAGACTGTATGAATATCATTAAAGAAGCCAGGAGACCTACTACTAGAGCTTGCTATGCTGCTAAATGGAAAAGATTTGCCATTTACTACAACAATAACCAAATTGATCCCCTAGTTGCTTCCATCCAAAATATTATTTGCTACCTTCTACATTTATAAAGATGTAACTTGGCATATTCATCTATATGCCACCTACATCTAGCAGCAATTGCAGCTTATTTACAAAATAGACAACATCTGTCTTTATTTAGAGTGCTTGCTATTAAAGCATTTATGGAAGGATTAAAAAGAATCATTCCTCCCAGGTTACCACCCTCTCCGGTGTTGAACCTAAACATTGTTCTTACAAGACTCATGGGACCACCTTTTGAACCTCTACACAGATGTGAACTGCAATTCCTCACATGGAAAATAGCCTTTTTAGTAGCTATTACCTCTCTTAAAAGAGTTAGTGAGATTCAAGCTTTCACTATACAAGAACCATTTTTACAATTACACCGTAATAAAGTGGTTCTCAGAACAAATCCTAAATTCCTTCTAAAAGTCATTACTCAGTTTCATTTAAACCAATCTGTAGAGTTACCATTGTTTTTCCAAAACCCAGACTCTGTAGCAGAAAGAGCTCTACACACCCTAGACGTTAAAAGAGCTCTTCTCTATTATATAGATAGGACCAAATCCTTTCGCAAAATAAAGCAACTGTTTGTAGCTTTCTCTCAGCCACATAAGGGCAGCCCCATCTCTAAAGCTGGAATTGCAAGGTGGATTGTAAAATGTATACAAATATGCTATCAAAAAGCAAAACGTACATTAACAGTTCCTCCCAGAGCACATTCCACACGCAAACTAGGAGCCTCCGTTGCTTTCCTAGGAAATATTCCCCTAGAAGACATCTGCAGGGCTGCAACATGGTCTACAACACACACTTTCACTAAGCACTACTGTGTTGATGTGCAAGCATAGCAGCAAGCTGCAGTAGGCCAAGCTGTCCTAAAAACTCTTTCCAACTACTGCAACGGATACAGGTGACCACCGCTAGGGGAGACTCTGCTGCACTATCGATGTAAAGTGTAGAATCTGAAGCTCATATGCCTCGAACGGAAAATGCTACTTACCAGTATTCATCTGTTCTTGGCATGTAGAGCTGTAGATTTCTACATGCCCTCCCGCCTCCCCCGGACCTGTATCTGTTCCAGTTTCATCTTAATTAGATATACACATGGACATCCCTTCTTTATTTCTACTAACTCCATCATGGCGAAAAACAATCTAAGGATGGAGCCGATGCCCATGTGCCCTATCGTCCAAGGTAGGAGTCACCTATCTCGTGACTACAAAAGACTTCTTCCAAGTCGACAACAACATGCAATCATCCGAGCTCAACACCAGGTGGCGATCTAATGCAAAGTGTAGAAATCTGCAGCTCTACATGCCAAGAACAGATGCATACTGGTAAGTAGCATTTTCCTTTTCTTTGGTAATATTGTTGTTGCATTAGTTAAAAAATACTGTGTTTAGGAGCATATCTCATTAGAAAGCGAAGAATATTAAAACAAAATTGCTGACATATCAGTTTATGAAAAAAACAAGTGAGGGATTAGGCTTGTCATGAAATGTTTTGTCAAAAATATTCTCATCAGCAAAAAATGTCTGGATCTCAAAGAATCATTACAGAGAGATGAGGTTGAAAGATCACAGCTGGGATTCCTTTTTAAAAATTCATCTTTTTATTACATTTTGTCATTAACCAGGGGTATACAAGGTATAGCAGAAAATCTCAAACAGTTGCCGTCATCCCCCACCCCCACCCCCCAAAAAGTACACATGTACATGTTTCAACCATAAAATACAGCAGTTCTCATTGGCATAATTAATCATATAGTTATTAATTTTGTTAGCAACCATGCCTGTAAACAATTAATGTTGTTTGAAAAATGAAACCATCACTCCAAAATACAAACTTTGTAGTACTCCATACAGTCAGTGTGATACACATGAAACACCCTCCTGTAGCACACTTGGTGTGATCCTGCAATACATTTGGTAATTTCACACCTGTTTTTTTCACAGACCTTTCTCTCACAACTCTTATTTTCTACTTTCATTCAACAGCTTTTACATTTACAACAGTGTGAAGACTTTCTCCATCCTTTTTTGGTGGATCTTTCTTGTCAGAGTGCCTTCCTCTTCTGTCAGGAGTCCGTTGTATTAGAGAAAGAAAGTTTCTTTGGACAAACACTATGTGTAATATATATGCCTTCTTTTGATTCTGTTAAAGTGGCATTTTTGTGGTATGATGTTTAAAAGGACCTGCAATACTAGAGAATGAATTTGACTTTGAGTCTAGCTGTAAGATCTGAGGCTTCCAGCTTGCCTCCCCAAGGATCATTCTGTTTTTACTATGGCCATGTCATCAATGTCGAAGGACCCCCACAAATGGTGTTCCAGAGACAGAAGGATAGAAGGAGGTGTGAAAACAGAAAAACTACATGGCCATTGTCATTCTCATTATTCCCATCCTCATCACCATTGAAAACCATGGTGTAGCTGTTGAAAGCAATGGTCTCAACATGTTCACAGTCTAATATTAGCAACAACATCCAACAAAGAGAGTAACCCTTTCATATAAAGGGTACAGGGTTTGTTAACCAAATAGACATAAATGTGTGTAATTAGATTATATATATATAATATAATTTCTTTGTTGTTGTTGTTACTTTAAACATTGTTTTACAAGTGGTATACAGAAGTGGCTGAAGGAACGAAGAGGTATGGAATGTTTCTGAGGAAATGTCCATTGTAATAATATCAAGAAACTGAGGGGGAGGCCGCTTGTATATTTCATTCAACATGAGCATCAAGATAACAACGCCAGTGATCCAGTAAGTTTTCGACTTCAGTTCACTCAAAGCCAAAGAAAGAGGGATATTATCGGAGGCTGTGAAGGAGGCTATTATA
Source organism: Lissotriton vulgaris (assembly GCF_964263255.1). Taxonomy (NCBI): domain Eukaryota; kingdom Metazoa; phylum Chordata; class Amphibia; order Caudata; family Salamandridae; genus Lissotriton; species Lissotriton vulgaris. The sequence goes on along the minus strand of NC_141695.1, from coordinate 614,150,646 downwards.
GTCATGGGACTCAATGTGGATAGGGACCTAGAAGAGCTAGGTTTGTATAGACCATTATTCATGCTAAACGTAGATACAAAAATGCTTTCCAAAACTCTAGCAAGCAGATTTGTAAGAGTAATTGGGTCCCTAGTGTAGCTGGACCACTGTTGATTCATTGTGGGCACCAGTACACTTATGAACCTGAGACTCTTTAGCTATGAAATGTACTCAACTGAACAAACAAAAATGAAGGGCATTTAAGAGACGCTCAACATTGAAAAGGCTTTTGCTACTATCAACTGGGTATATTTGATTGAAGTCCACACCAGAATGAGCTTTAGACCTAACTAGCAGGGTTGAGGTAGACTTTTATGCCAGGATGGCAGGGACCGAGCCAGAGGCCTGGTGTTTGACGAATGGAATATAGAAAAGGTACCAGGCAGGGTTTCCTCTCATCTAATTTTTGTTTGGGCTAGCAATGCAACTATGGGGAAACTGGGGAGGAGATGCACTGCGTACAATGTCACTGTACACACATACTCTAGTTTGGCCAACCACAGGTCTTAGGCCCCTGCTCCTACAAGAATTTAACAAGTTTCTGAGTACTTCTGGATTGTGCATCAACAAGAGTAAAAGAATCCTGTACCCGCTAGTAAGTCTGGTATCTGGTGTCTTGTAGGAAAAACCCTGATAGAGTTTGCGGCCACAGGTATACTGTGGGAGGTGGACGTGTTTCGCTATCTGGACATCCGAGCAATACATTCAACTAAACAGTATGGCTGTAAGGTAGAGTGGGGACAGAAGATCTCAATTCAATTCTTTGACATCCCCTGCTCTTCATTATGAGGAAAGTGGCAATCGGTAAAATGTTGTTACTTCCCCACTGTCTGTCTACCCTACAAAACACTTTGTGCCTAATTCCAGTAGTTAACTTTTGTGGGCGAGACTGCCTTTTGGTGTCACTGGTGGGGGCCAAAAAAGAAATAGAATTTGACTAGATTCTCTAATGCTGGATAGAAAACGGGGAGGGCTCTGCCTTCCAGACCTGGAATACCGTTAACAAATCTAAGCTACAAGATGGTGCACTGAATTAGAAAACTGAAAAAAAAGTCTGCTTAGGAGCTATGTAGAGGAGGAAATACTGCCAACCTGCTTCATAGGAGGAAAAAGCCTACTAGCAGACACCCCACATGTCGTGAGGCAAGTAGCAACAGTGTGGAAAACTGAGGTCAGAAGGGTTCTGAAGAGACTTCTGTTCTGTAGATCAATCCAGATATATTGATTACAATTATTCCAACAACTGATACATACACCACCTCAAGATCATCACTTTGTCTTGAGAGACTTCGGTTCTCAACCATGAGACGCTGGTCACCACATTGCTTACAGGATTTCCAATGAGGGTGGACGACATAAGTTCATTTCAAGATAGTCTGCAAGAGAAGCAGCAAAAGTAAAAATCTACATGGAATTACCCACACCACAGTGTTTGTAATTAATCCAAGCCCACTCCTTCCATTAGTGGCCCCTATTTCTTTGGTACCAGAATCCTAGAGTTAGGTAGGAATCTTTTTAACCATCACCACTATCAAAGCAGCAACACCATGGCTACTCAAAAGTATACTTCTCCAGAGCAAACTCCAGACTTTCCTGCACGTGATATTTTATTATACAGGAAAGTGATAACATTACATGCAGGAAAGTAGATCATTGTAATCTTTTTTCACTATTCACGACTTTTGTGAACCCGACAGTCTCCCTCCTGGTGGAGGATAGTAGATGACCTGGAGAACTGAACACTCAGGTGATAAGACCCAATGATGATGATGATGATTCTCACCTAACCACAGGAGCGGAGAATCAAAATATACTGTTCCTATGTTAGTATGATTGTGGGTCTCCGTGACAATCCTATAGAGATTCTGGAAAATCGACATACGTGATTCACTCCCTTTGATTGTGAACATATTAGCTGTGAAGGCGGAATTATGCTCTGCTTCTGTAGTAGGGGATCTCTGTGTATAGTCATAATCATGTGAATGGTCCCGCCCATGTGCGTGGACCCCGGAGCTCTTCAATAGATATAGTCTCTTAAGGTGTCTTCCACTGCAGTCCTGGACAGACACTTAAGAGATAATAAAAGACAACAATGCAGCCTGAAAACCCCAGGCTACTCTAGCCATTGCTTCATCCTGAAGTGAAAAGGATAGCCAGGTAACAATTAAATTTAACTATTTTACTGAGTTTCACACATAGAGAAACTCCTCTTCACAAAAATCCCTTTTTCATGATAGAGTTGAAGGGCTGGACAGAGTAGCCCCATAGGCTGCCATTATATGTCTGTAAATGGATACCATGCCTTTAAGGATCCTTCCAGAGACCCTCGGTATCCCATGATGCACAGCCAAAGGCCAGTTACTTTCAGTTCTTTTTTCCGGCTCCTGCTAGCAGAACCCTGGAGCATTAGCTCTTAATTTTTGAAGTTTTTTTTCACTCTTAGTGATTATTTCTGGATTTTTGCAGTTTTACTCAACGTGTTTGGCCCTTGTCTACATTCTGCTGTGGTTTTTTGGCAGAATTTCTGCAGTTTTCTTGTCTTTATGCTATCTCTATCTGATAAGTGCTGTGACCGCAGTAGGAAAAAGGCCAAGTTTGAAGCTCAGAGTTTGTGCTCTGTGCTTGCCTGTGTCTTATGTATTTGACACTTGTCTTCTCTGTAAAATCTTTTCCAGGCACCCTGCTGACAGGGAGAAGATTCGGCTCTCAGGGTTGGAGCAGGGAAGACTGAAGGCATCTTCTTTAGCCTCTGGGTAAGGAGAGGGTGGGGAGGACCCTCATCAGAGCAGCCTAGTAAGCTGAAATCACAGAAAGGCAGAAACCCAAATCGGTATCAAAGACACCATCTCCCAGTACTTAACAAACGTCTCTGAGATTGAAGGCCAGCTATGATGCAGTTCCTGGAGAAGGTTAAAATCCCATGGCTTGCTTGCAGAGGACCACCTAGCAAAGTTGGATTCAGACCTTCAGAAAGTTGAGCTTATAGCTGTCACACACAAGCTACCAAGACTATGTAGAAGCCAAACAAAGAGGGATAGTATCGGAGGCTGTAAAGGAGGCTATCATAGTCATGGAACTCAATCTGGATAGGGACCTAGAAGAGCCAGGTTTGTAAGGACCATTATCCATGCTAAACATAGATACAAAAATGCTTTCCAAAACTCTAGCAGAGCATGATGTGCCCTCTGGGGTGTTCCCCAGCAGGAACGCAACTGACAAACTTATGCGGTTCCGGTCAGCGTCGAGGAAGGCGACGTTGAGAGCAGGTAGGGCACCGATATGCTCTCCGTCGACCCAAGACTCCGGTGAACGCAACGTCCAAGGTGAACGTCGAGGAGTAGACCTGGAGGACCTCGACATTGTGGAGATGGTAGACGTTGAAGTGAGGAATTGACGTTGAAGGGATGATAGACGTCGGGGTGGAGTAATGTTCGACGTCGAGGTGGAGTGATGCTCGGCGTCGAAGTGCAGCATACTCGACGTCGAAGTGCAGCGATGCTCGACGTCGAAGTACAGCGATGCTCGACGTCGAAGTACAGTGATGCTCGATGTCGAAGTGATGCTCGACGTCGAAGTGAAGGTCGACGTCTGGGTGAAGTGAGGTTCGATACCGTAGTGACGTTTGACATCATGGTGATGGTCTAGGTCGTAGGGATGGCGACGTCGTAGTAATGGTGACGTAGTGAAGTTGACCTCATAGGTGTATCGAGGAGAAGTTGACGCCGAGGGGTCATTACCTTTTTTATTTTTTTTTCAAACAAGGGGTACCAGCCACCAATTTCAGTACTGCTAATTAATACTGCAGATTCTAAATAAAACGCAAAAAATCATTGTACTTTACTTTCATATTTGTATTGATTCAACTTCATTTCAAACAACTGTTCGTTACTCTTGATGCATAGGAGGAATACACATTTCATTCAGTATATTGTGCGAATCAAAATTGTATGAAAAACATTTTACAAAAATATATAATCAAAAACAAAGACAAAACACTGCTGTATTTGCATCAATTAATTACACCAGTCCAAAATTTCAACAATTGCCTGCCAAAATTCAAATTCTATGTGGCACTATGACAGGCAGGCTGCGGGGAAAATTATTTTTTATAAAAGTTCGCTCTCTGGGTATGTTTCAATTATGACACCCTCACTAGAGTCCCATTCAATGTTGGTCCCTCACAGACGATGAAAGACAAGCCGACACGTTTCCAATCCCCTTCTGCATTGGCGGATTATCATCAGGGCTTTAGACCACGGTGTAATCCTGGTATTTAACAAAATATTATATAATGAGTAGTGCCTGTCTTTGCCTCTCCTTATCAAACTTTTAAATAAACCAACCCACTAAGTACATACCAAGAGTACCTTATAGCTTTTGATAGGCTTCTTTTAAAAGTCCATCTTCTGTCCCTAAACACAACCAAATTGATTTGATAAAAGTTTGAGTCTGACGTTATGGGACAATCTTAACTACTATCTTTGTTTTTTATGACTTAGAGTTGGAAGCACTTACTGGAGTCTTCAAACATCTATTTAGATGACTCCCCAATTGTGTTCGTGTTTCCAGACACGGTCAGCTTAGGACGTTTTGAATTCATCCGGCAAACAATTAAATTGCCATTGTTTATACAGACCGGAGTTGCTTACTGTTTGTGTCTTAGGAAGAGCTTTCCACCGCATTTCTCTTACTTGTATGAAAGTTTCCTCTTCTGCCATATGAATTGTATCCTCATCTAAATTTGGGGCAGCATCATTTCCTGTCGCAACCAGAGGAGACTTTTTTTTTTAAAAACGCAGTGTAAATGGAAAGCTATTTGTGTAAATGTGCGCTTTCATCGTCCTTATTAATCTATCTGCTGCAGCCCATTATGTTATTACATTGCACGTCGTCGCGATGGAGTACTTGAACCACTGTGACATTTTTGTTCTGTATGGCAGTTTCACCGCCCGTCTACTTCACATTTCATAACGGTGTTTGCAGCGGGTTTCACTTACTTTGCAGCTGTGTTCTTCTGGTATAGATTCAGTCTTCTCTCACCAAACGTGTATCACTCGATGCTTGTGCTGTCTCTGCCTTTATGCGTGTCATCATTGTGTTCCTTGTCCCTTTGGATTATGGGACTTGTGGTTCCAATGTTCAAGTTTGTGCTTGGTTCAACTCGCTTAGCTCATTTAATCCTCTAGTTGTACAATGGAACTTTAGAATTAGATACGCTTCTTTTTTAGCCAGCATATTTTCTAAATGGCCTCCGCGTGGGGGCAATTTAATACCGAATAGTACAGTCCATTGAAAGTCTCTTTCTGAATGTTGTTGGTCAACAAAATGTTGCACCATTGGGGCGGTCAGTACTTGATTTTTGATGCGCGATCTATGTTGTACGATTCGCTGGTTCACCTGTTGGGTCGTTTTGCCAATGTATATTTGAGAACATGGGCATTTGATCGCATAAATGGTACAGTTAGTGAACTCCTTGTGTGTCCATTTAATGCCGTCCTGTATAAACTCATGGCCCTCAATTGTCGTACCGCCGACGGAGCAGTCCCCACATTTTCTGTGACCTTGAACGGGGGGTAACTTCCACTGCGTGCGCAAATCACTGACTGGCGTTGGTGTTCGTCCCAAGTCGGCTCTGATTATTTTTTGCCCAATGTTTTTATTTTTATGCATGGCAAATAGAGGTTTTTCCATCTGGAGGTCCAATCCGGTTAAAAGGTGGCAATTTGATAGGATGATCTTCTTGTATTTATTGGTATGTGGACCAAATGTGGATACACACACCAGTTTCTCCATAGGAGGTTTCACTCTGTTGATTAGCAGGGTGTCTCGTGGTGTATACCAAGCTCTTTTGACAGCGTGTTTCAACAATTTTCGGGGATAACCTCGATCTCTTAATTGGTCATTAAAGATGGATGCATTAACCATAAAATCTTCTTTGCACGCGCAATTGCGCCTTACTCTTAGTAGCTGTCAGTATGGTAAATTGTTTTCAGATTTTTGGGATGGGAGCTCCGATAGTGTAAGATGGTATTTCTGTCAGTGGATTTCCGATGTAGTGTTGTAGTTAGTTTCTGATTATCTTCAAATACTTACACGTCAAGAAATGTCAATACTGATTTACTTTTTGTCATGGTAAATTTGATATCTGGATGTCTTGCGTTTAACCATTCATGGAATTGTGTTAGTCGCTCTTCAGGGCCACTCCACACGCACCAGACGCCGTCAATGTACCTGTACCACCGTGTGATACAGTCGCTTAATGGATTATCGTTGTCGATACATTTTCGTTCAAACAGGGCCATGAACAATATGGCCGTTTAATGTGCGAAAGGACACCCCATTGCTGAGCCATTTACCTGCATATAGAACGTGTTCTCAAACCTGAAATAATTACGCTTCAATGCAATTCGAGACAGATCTAAGATGAAAGCTGTCGGGACTCGGTGTGTTCTTGTACATGTTTCAAGATAAAACTCCATGGCTTCTAGCGCTTGGTCCTGGGGGATTTGTGTATAAAGTGACGTTACTTCAAAGGACACTAGCCACTGCAAATTACTGTTGAACGATTGACCTTCATTTTATTTAAGAAGTCCGTAGTATCTCGCAAATATGAGGGTACTTGGATGATTAACTGCTTCAAGAAAATGTCAACGTATTTGGCCACTGGCTCTAATATTGATTAACACCCGGAGACAATCGGTCTCCTGGGCAGGTCTGTCATGTTTTTGTGGATTTTGGGTAGGAAGTTAATGACCAGGATACGCGAATTTGTTTTGTTCAAGTAGTCCTACTCCTTCGGTCCCAGGATTCCTTCGTCCAGTCCCAATTTGAGTTTTTCTTTTATCTCTTCCTCGATAAGGCGGGTGGGATCTTCACTCAGCGGTCTGTACCATTCTTTGTTCAAAATTTGTTTGTTCGCTTCTGCTAAATGCAGGTCTCTGGCCCACACTACAAGTGCTCCCCCCTTGTCGGCGGGTTAAATAATCACAGATTCTTCATTCTGTAAGTTCTTAATCGCCTTGTGCTGTTGTTTCGATATGTTCATTTGAACATATTGTTTTTGTTTTTCAAGATGGTTAATTGAAGACATGACTGCTTGTTCAAATGCCATCACTTGTTTCGGCGTCAGGTGTGGTGGAGGGGTAAACGTACATTTTTGGGTTAGGCCCGAGGCTTCTTTGTTTCCTTGGTATTCTTTTCCTGCAAAAAACACCTTCAATTGAATCTTTCGAAAGAGATCCAATGTCTCTATTTTCAAATTTGCAAAGTCAGTCCGTAATGAGGGGATACATTTTATTCCCAACTCCAGAACTGATTTTTCGGCTTGAGTTTGTACTCTTGATGATAAATTGACTATGGACGTGGTATTCAACTCTTGTAATAGTTCTTGCGGGTTCTCATTTCCCATTGTGGTTGAGGTGGCTTGAAGCGTACTCTGTTTCTCGGGTCGCCTTGTTCTAAAAAAGGGCCCTGTCGCTTAGATGTCCCTTCTCGGGAATTTGTGTCACCAGATGAGTCCAAGGAGGATGACTCCGAAAAGGTTGTGAATCGGTTTTTTGATCTTCCTTGGTATTAGGTTAACACTCTGCGTGCTTCTACATGTGTGTAGTAATCTTCTTTAAGATTAGGGTATACAGTTTCAATGTTGACATTTTTTGTGTCCTTCTCAAATTTGTTGGTCTTGAAATTGATTGTATTGTTCTTGAAGGTCTGTACCTCCTTTTCAATTTTCTCTAGCAATGCTCTGGCATCGGCTTCAGAGTGATTGTTTCTAATGGATATAGTTATGCTCTCAAGTTCTTCAAGTTCTTTTTGACATATGCGGGCTGCAGTCTCGATAGTATGTACCATTAAGTCTCGGCTACAATTTGTGCTGATGAAGCTGAATCCTTTTTTTATATTCGGGATCCCCGGTAAAGACCACAGGATATTCTTTACTTGTAATCCCCACGGGATCGTCCCTGCTCTAAAATGGGATAAGAGGAGGGGTCATTACCGGCGCTCAACGTTTAGGTCCTGTTCCAGACCTCGCTCCGTGGTGAGCCTATCATCGTCGGCGGGGACTTCGTGTTCCCGGCAACGTCGACACTAGATTCTGAGCAGTGGATCAACGTAGAGGAGCCCTTCTGATGGACAGTCTGGGGCTACTTACACGTGGTCTGCTTGCAAGTTTGGAGTATTCGCGTACCTACTCACCATCTAGGTCGCCTCCTGCTCCACTCCCATTGGTGATGCCACCGGGGTTGCCGCTGAATTCTCTCTGGCTCCTCTCCCACCCACTGCCTCAGGGGCCAGTGGCTCCTCAGCCTGCGACACCCTGTGGAACCTTGTTGACCCAGAACAAGGTCTCGTTTTGAGGCATCGGTTGCATGGGCTCCGCTGTCTTCCATAAGGTCCTGTCGTCACCGTTATGGACGGTCTTGGTTCCGACATGCCAGGGATACATCTTCCACGAGTGCGGGGAGGTTCTCTCCGACTCTTACGAATTTCCCCCATAGCGGGTTGTTCACTGGTTGGCGGTACTCAAATTTCGTCCATTGCTACCTGCCAGGAGGTTCTGGCTTTGCGTCTCCCTCTACAGTGAGTGATGTTTAAGACTCTGCAGATAACCACAACAAAAAAGGAATTTAATTTCTTCCGTCCACTGCTTCCGTTGGTTCTGGGTTTGGAGGAACCGGCTATAGTACTGTTTATATTTTTCCAGAGTCGGACCCTTCCTTCCTTCCGGTTGCACCCTACTCCTGACTTTGTCAGAGTGGTGGCGGCATGAAAACAACATGCTGGTGGCCCGCTCTTGCTGGGCCGTTGCGATACTTCCCTGTGGGAGTCCCTTCAACAATTTGTGGCTCTCATGCCCAGAGACAGGAGGAAAGCCTTACAGAGATAGTATAGAGGGCATTATGGTTTTAGATCTATTCATCGGCGCTGCAGCGGATAATTTGCTCCTGGCGACCCCAGGGTATTGCCTTGATTTTTTTCTACAACGACATACTTGTATTAGTCTGCCATCTCTGAAGACTGCGGCACAGCAGTGTGTTTCTAATCTCCCGTTCTCTGGCACAACTCTTTGGCTCCCATGTGGATAGCGAGTTAGCCCGCATAAAGTCCGTAGCGGAGACTTTGAAGGCTGTAGGTTTGGGGAAGCCTGGAGAATGGCTTAAGACCTTCTGCCTTTCTAGCGGCGTTATTCCTCCCGGATTTTTTTACGGAGGTCTCGGGCTGCCATTGAATGATTCAGGACAAGTGGGTGCTGAATATTGTGCGCTGTGGATACTCGACATTACAAGTTCTCCTCCATCAAACCCTCCAACTCGATCAGCTACATATGCGAGTTGTGGAAGGAGGCTGACGCCCTCTTCCAGAAAAGGAAGATAGAATCGGCTCCTTTGGGACAGAAAAGAACGGGACTGTACTCACTCTTCCTTCTAGTGTGCAAGAGGGACATGACCGGGTTTGGACACGTTTTGTATTAGCAACAAGCAGACACATGGGTTCGCAGAGTAAAAATTCTGGTTGTTGTCCCTGCATTAGGTTCCCCCGCAACTTCATCAGGGAGGCTGGCTATGCGCAATAGATCTGCAGGACGCAGATTTTCACATACCCTTAGCGATGAAAATATTGCACGTTCCTGTTTTTCGCAGTGGCAACAACCATTATCATTACTTTGTGTTGCCTTTCAGCCTGAAGTCATCACCTCAGACATTTTCCATACGCAAGGCTGTAGTGGCGGCGCATCTGCAAGGGAATAGTGTCTTAGTCTATCCATATCCAGACGTCTGGTTGATCAAGGCAGCTACTTTCAGGTAGCGCGCCTACATTTCGATCGGACTTCCAATCTTTTACTTCGTTTGGGACTCCGCATCTACCTCACGAGGTCTGTCTCTGCTACTGTACCCGGTCTACAGCACCTCAGGGCCCCTATCGACGCACGCACAGCGAATGTGTGTCCTTCGGAGGAGAGACGCTCATCGATCCTTCGGAAGGCTCTAGCGCTCATGATTATGATAACCCCAACGGTGAGAACAGTATTGTCTCTCCTGGGCTTTATGGCTCTATGTGTCTTCCCCTCTCCAATGCACGCTTCCATATGAGACCCCTACTGGGATGTCTGGAAGGTCAGGGAACCAGACACTGGGGGTTTGGGAAGACAGGATTCACCTGTCACGAAAAGCTCTACAGTTCATCCCCTGGTAATGTTTTCCACGAAATCTCTTCTGGGGGATTCCCTTCCACAAAGAGATGCCAGTGCAACCCACAGTGCTGGGTGCTTCTCTACATGGCTGGGTGTGAGTTCTGACCCTCTTCGGATACAGGGTACATCGTCCCCGAAAGAGACCAGGTACCACATTGGTTTCCTGGAGCTTTGAGAAGTCCGGATAGCCCTAATGCCGTCCAGCCATAGTTTCACACCTGCTTCCTGTTTGTCCAGATGGTCAATACGGCAACACTGTTCTGCCCCTACAAGCTGTGAGGATCCAGTTCTCTACTGTTGTCTCGGGGATCCCAGACAGTCTGGCTTCGGCTGTTAGCCATGAACCTGACTAGCATGGCAATTCTCCTTCCCTGTGTTCAGAATGTTCAGGCAGGCGCTCTCGGCAGACTCATTCGCTTAAACCGCACATGGGTCTTGCACGGCGAAATGGTGCAAGACATATTCGAAGAATGGTATACTACGGGAGTCGATCTGTTCTCTGCCGCAGGAAACAGCAGATGCCGTGACTTCGCCTTCAGGTTCTGCCACCCTGGGACTCTGGGGTAGGCTCTATAGATCGATTGGTCAGGCGTTTTTTTCTCTATGATTTTCCGCCAATTTTCCTGATTCAGACTGTGCTGATCCAGTTCTCTCTCTTACGGGCCTAGATGATCCCCGTGGCTTCGGAGTGGCCCTGTCAGTGGTGGTTCACAGACCCACTCCTGTCTCTTCTGCCATTTTCTCTTTCGCGTAGGCAAGACCTTCTGAGGAAGTTCGGCGACAGACGGTGCACTCCGGCCTCTTGTTGCACTTAGCGGCATGGCCCCTGAGCTCGTACAGTGCGGACATTTGAATCTTTCAGGACTGTATGGCGATTTTATATTTGAAAAAAAGAAAGGGGAGGAAGGACAAGCTTCCATCTACACACATGTCCTATGCTTATAGGAGATGAGATTTTACATTTGGTGTGTTTTTAAGGACTTGGATCCTGCCTCCTGTAAGGAAGATGTCCTCCTTCCTTACTTCCTTCTCTTGGCTCGATCTGGTTTTCTTTGCCATTCCATAGAAGTTTACCTGGCAGCTTTGACTGCGTATAGGAAATGTCCTTCACAAAATTTTGTTTGAAAATCCCAGTCGTCTGAGATTTTCTTGAAGGATTGACAAAAGGGTTTCCTCCCATTTGGCGCCCTTTGCCTTCTGGGAGTTGCATGTAGTCCTGTCACGATTGATGAAGGTACCCTTTGAACCCTTCCGTAGAGTTTTTTTTTCTTCAGCATCTGTCCTGGACAACGGCTCTCATTGTGGCCGTCACTTCTGCCCGCAGGGTCAGCGTATTTCAGGCTTATGTTGTACATCAACCTTATACGGTTTTCATTCCTCTACGGTAGTTATGAGGACTCCATCTTAGTTCCTTCCTAAAGGTGTCGAGTTTTATGTACCCAGTACTGTTACACTGCCTACAATTATTTATTAATACAAAGCTCCCCCCATTTGGAAGGAGGCACCCAGTCGCACAGCTCAAAAGTTAGACAATAATGTCTATAAACAGTTCATCAAGGTTGATTCCACGCAATGTTGGGGTTCCTTAAGTATTTAATACTTGATCAAAAAGTTCAATGTAGTTCCATAAAGCATAAACTTCATTCCAACGAAAAAAATCATCCGGTTCTAAATCCTCCCCAATGCATTTCGGGCAGATGACAAGCCCTTCCTCAGGGGACAACTCTACAAACAAAAGGAAAATGCCAAAGTATCACTGGATATGACCCATATAATACAAAAAATTGCATCACACAAATCAAGTCATTGTGTCATTAACCACATGTGCAAAACTCAGAACAGAAGGGTGAGTACAGGTCACTCGGATCAAGTTCCTTAAAACAGAAAGTGTCAAACGTATAAAGCAAATTCGTGAACGTTGTAATTACACTGGTATAAAAATGAAGTGCCTGACCAAAATGTGAAAGTGGTGCTCCTCAGTGAAAATGGTAAAGAAAACAGTGTGACGAAAGTAACAAACCACCAAGGCGTGTGTAAAAGTGAACATAACCCATGGTGTGACGCACTCGCAAGCACGGTACTCACGGAAAAATTACATCCGTGACTCTTAGGTCGCGATATCTGTAAAACGTGAAACAGTGATTAGAATGCGGTTTAAAGTAAATCCGGCATGTATGCCGAGAAGGTAACAAAGTCCCCAATGTGGAGTACTTACAGTGTCAAAAGGTTGTTCTGAAACAACGTCAACTCAGTCTCGGGAACCCCACGGAAGTTCAAACTCAGAGGAAATTAGTACCGGCTACCCACGTGTGCATGCAGATAGAAAGCGGACTAGTAAGAAAAAAGGTGACGCCATGTTGAATAAGGGAAGTGAAGTAAAGCGAGTGTTGGTCTCGGTCAAGACCGAAAAAAAGGTCTATCACCGTAAGAAAAAAATAGTAACATAGGTGATGCGGAAAAGGTAAGAAATGCATATGTAGAGGTTACGAAACACATTACAATGACACAATATTATGACATAATATAACAGCTGTAAATGAGTACAGTAATGGATATATGGGTATGTAATCTGCGATTCAAAGATGACATAAAAATTCCATGCGATCATTCAGGCCGTGTGGCTGCATCGATGCCATGTAGCGAATCCAGAAGTTCTCTCTCTTTAGCAAAGTCTGCTTGTTGTTGTGTGTGGGAGTAACTTGTTCCAGTACCAGATATTTGAGTTGGGCAACAGAGTGTTTTAAGTTCAGTGAAGTGTGCTGCAACAGTGGATTTAATATTTCCAGTTCTTATATTGCTTTTATGTTCAAGTAGACGGGTTCTGATCTTTCTTTCAGTATGACCAACGTAGCATTTCCCGCAGGGACATTTTAACATGTAAATTAAATTGGCAGAGTTACAGGTGGCATTTACTCTCAATTTGATTGGATGACCCTTCATGGGGTGGTTGATGACATTACCTTGGATGCAGTTATTGCAATTGCTGCAATTGTAACAGGGTCGAAGACCTTTGAAGGTAATTGGTTCACTTTGTTTGTTGGTTCTCTTCAGAATTTCTTTAAGGTTGCGTCCCCTTTGAGCTGTGCGACTGGGTGCCTCCTTCCAAATGGGGGGAGCTTTATATTAGTTTCCACATTCACGCTGTGAGGTACAGACAGCGTAATTCCCCGTGAGCACGCCACAGACCATTACTTTGATTTAACTTTTGAACTATCTTGCTGTGAACTTGAAGTGAGCATGTTTAAACTTGTTCGCAATATCAGACTGCGACACTATTTTCAGAATATAGTGACTCCTTCAAGCACTGATGATGACATGCTAAGAGGATTACGCCCACGTAGCACCTTCATAGCTCCTGTGAGCCACAAGATCATTGATATGTTCGAGAATATGGTTAAAAGAGACCTAGCCAAGATGCCATTTCAAGCCAGAGCAAAACGTGAGAATCTTACTGTTGCCGAAAAAAACACTCTACTCAAAATTGCAAACAATCCTACTATTGTGTGCCAAACAGCAGACAAGGGTGGCGCCCTAGTCATCATGGACGCCACATTCTACGAAGAACAAGTATTGGCCCACACCAGTGATACCAACACTTATGCTTCACTGATGAATTTATGACTGTACTAATTGGAATCATCAAACGAGCATTTGATAATGGAATCATCAATGATCGAACTCGACGGTATCTGACTCCCGACAACCCCAAGCCACCGACACTATACATGTTGCCCAAGATGCACAAGCATCCAACTAGACCACCATTCAGGCCCATCATGTCAACTAAAGGGTCTATCCATGAACACGTTGGCAAATTCTTGGACAGATATCTTCAGCCTTTTGTTTTAAACACCAGATCACACATCAGGGACACAACTGATTTCCTTGTCAAACTTGAAGAAGTGACCAAGACATCAGGAGATGAAGAATTATTGCTGTGTACTGTGGACGTCTGTTCACTATACACATCAGTACCACACGATTTGGGTATCAACGCCATTGAACATGAATTATCCAACTCTGATCTGGATTCAGACATGCAACTTCTGCTCATGGAACTAATGGTATTCACACTGTACCACAGTTATTTCACTGTTTTCAACCAATGGTTCCACCAGCTGTGTGGAACCGCCATGGGAAATTGTGCAGCGCCGTCCTACGCTAACATTTTCATGAAAGCCTTTGAAGAAAGACCTATCCTCAACCAAAATGCCTAGCAAAATCATGGTAAACTCTTTTTGAGATTCATAGATGATATTTTCATTCTATGGAAAGGAACAGAGATCGAGTTGACTGATTTTTTAACGACTTGGAATTTGATCAACGACCGAGTGCAATTCACTTGGAATATGGACAGAGAGCGCATACATTTTTTGGATGTTAAGATTCAATGCAACTCTGGGAACTGGAGTACCACCATTTTTCGAAAACCCACTGATCGTAATTCACTTTTACATCATCAGAGTTTCCATAGACCTGGGCTGAAACGTAATCTGCCACTGTCCCAACTCATGCGAGTCAAACGCATAGTCTCTTCGGAAGACACATGTCAGCAGGAAATTTTCAATATGGTAGAAAGACTTAAGGCACGTGGTTATCCACAACAAATTCTCGATACAGCAGTCACCCGTATCGGGGAAATGAAGCGTGAAGAATTGTTACAAACCCGTGTCAGGACGGAGAGCACCCGGATGGTAGTGGTTTCCAAATATACCATTTTGAGTAATCAATTCAAGAACATTATTTGTAAACACTGGTCCCTGCTCAGTCTCGAACCTGATTTTCATGGCATTTTTGGTCAGCCACCGATGTTTGCGTACACCAGGGGACGCAAGCTTAAAGAAATTCTGAAGAGAACCAACAAACAAAGTGAACCAATTACCTTCAAAGGTCTTCGACCCTGTTACAATTGCAGCAATTGCAATAACTGCATCCAAGGTAATGTCATCAACCACCCCATGAAGGGTCATCCAATCAAATTTTTTTTTTTTTTGTATGTTCTTATATAGCGCTCGACTACCCGGAGGCATCTCGGCGCTTGCCTTGGGAACCCGTCCTGGCTTTTCCCTGTGAGATAGCCCCTAACGGGCATCCCCAAGGTGAAAGCCAGGCATCCCGCCGCAGGGGGCCGTTGTGGAGATTAAGCAAGCTTAATGCCCAGAGTTGCAGAGTGTGAACCCATGATTAGGTCAGGCACCGAAGCGAGAATTATCGAGTCCGTGGACATTTGAGCTGAGAGTAAATGCCACCTGTAACTCTGCCAATTTAATTTACATGTTAAAATGTCCCTGCGGGAAATGCTACGTTGGTCATACTGAAAGAAAGATCAGAACCCGTCTACTTGAACATAAAAGCAATATAAGAACTGGAAATATTAAATCCACTGTTGCAGCACACTTCACTGAACTTAAAACACTCTGTTGCCCAACTCAAATATCTGGTACTGGAACAAGTTACTCCCACACACAACAACAAGCAGACTTTGCTAAAGAGAGAGAACTTCTGGATTCGCTACATGGCATCGATGCAGCCACACGGCCTGAATGATCGCATGGAATTTTTGTCATCTTTGAATCTCAGATTACATACCCATATATCCATTACTGTACTCATTTACAGCTGTTACATTATGTCATAATATTGTGTCATTGTAATGTGTTTCGTAACCTCTACATATGCATTTCTTACCTTTTCCGCATCACCTATGTTACTATTTTTTTCTTACGGTGATAGACCTTTTTTTCGGTCTTGACCGAGACCAACACTCGCTTTACTTCACTTCCCTTATTCAACATGGCGTCGCCTTTTTTCTTACTAGTCCGCTTTCTATCTGCATGCACACGTGGGTAGCCGGTACTAATTTCCTCTGAGTTTGAACTTCCGTGGGGTTCCCGAGACTGAGTTGACGTTGTTTCAGGACAACCTTTTGACACTGTAAGTACTCCACATTGGGGACTTTGTTACCTTCTCGGCATACATGCCGGATTTACTTTAAACCGCATTCTAATCACTGTTTCACGTTTTACAGATATCGCGACCTAAGAGTCACGGATGTAATTTTTCCGTGAGTACCGTGCTTGCGAGTGCGTCACACCATGGGTTATGTTCACTTTTACACACGCCTTGGTGGTTTGTTACTTTCGTCACACTGTTTTCTTTACCATTTTCACTGAGGAGCACCACTTTCACATTTTGGTCAGGCACTTCATTTTTATACCAGTGTAATTACAACGTTCACAAATTTGCTTTATACGTTTGATACTTTCTGTTTTAAGGAACTTGATCCGAGTGACCTGTACTCACCCTTCTGTTCTGAGTTTTGCACATGTGGTTAATGACACAATGACTTGATTTGTGTGATGCAATTTTTGTATTATATGGGTCATATCCAGTGATACTTTGGCATTTTCCTTTTGTTTGTAGAGTTGTCCCCTGAGGAAGGGCTTGTCATCTGCCCGAAATGCATTGGGGAGGATTTAGAACCGGATTATTTTTTTCGTTGGAATGAAGTTTATGCTTTATGGAACTACATTGAACTTTTTGATCAAGTATTAAATACTTAAGGAACCCCAACATTGCGTGGAATCAACCTTGATGAACTGTTTATAGACATTATTGTCTAACTTTTGAGCTGTGCGACTGGGTGCCTCCTTCCAAATGGGGGGAGCTTTGTATTAGTTTCCACATTCACGCTGTGAGGTACAGACAGCGTAGTTCCCCGTGAGCACGCCACAGACCATTACTTTGATTTCACTTTTGAACTATCTTGCTGTGCAAGTCCCTCTCTCATTCCTTTGGATTACAATTATTTATTGTCAGAATCCCTGTTCCCCTGCTGAGAGAGATTCCTTCCCTTTTGTTGGAAGGATCTTGTAATTCCATTTTGGGCAAGAATTACGAAATCTGTAGTTCAGAACAGCTATCTGTGATCTATAGCTCGGTTTGAACTGGTATAGCTACCTCAGAACAATCTGTTTCTGGGTTACTTGTTTTCCTCTATTCAGCTGTGTTATCAGACAGCTGACACTTTGCTTAGTGAGCCTAGGGCTCATTTTACCTGAGGTAAAGCAGCTGCTGTGCCTTTACTTCATAGCATACCTATTTTGGAATTCTGTAAGGCTGCCACTAAGAAGTCAGTACATACCTTTGCTTAACACTACTGTCTGAACTCTGATGCCAGGGCAGAAGCTCAGGTTGGACAGGCTTCGCTGCGAATTCTTTTTGCAACATAGTGGGTGTGTTTGTTTCTTCCACCGCTGGGGTTGTTTTTTGGGATGGGCTTGCCATTCTATTCACATGATTATGGCTATACACAGAGATCCCCTACTACATACGAAGTCGTTTCTCATGTGTAACTCCAGTTTTGTAGTAGGGGTATCTCTGTGATAGTCATAGGCAACCCACCCTCCTCCCCGGTGGATGAAACCGTGATATCCTGAGGCACCAGGCCTTTCTTTATACGCCTTCAAAAAGAACTGAAAGTAAATGGCCTTTGGCTGTGCATCATGGGATACCAAGGGTCTCTGGAAGGATTCTTAAAGGCACTGTATCCATTTACAGACATATAATGGCAGCCGATGGGGCTTGTCTGTCCAGCCCTTCATCTCTATCATGAAAAAGGGATTTCTATGAAAGGGAGTTTCTCTATGTGTGAAACTCAGTAAAATAGTTCAATTTAATTGTTACCTGGCTATCCTTTTCACTTCAGGATGAAGTAATGGCCAGAGTAGCCTGGTGTTTTCAGGATCCATTATTGACTTTATTATCTCGTAAGTTTCTATGCAGGACTGCAGTGGAAGACACCTTAAGAGACTAGATCTATTAAAGTGCTCCGGGGTCCACGCACATGGGTGGGACTATTCACATGATTATGTGTATCACAGAGATAACCCTACTACAGAACTGAAGTTATAAGTAAGAAACTACTCCTTCTCTCTCCCTCCCCTATTCTGTGTATAGTAAATTAGCATGTCAAGGCAAGGAGATTCAAAGGGCATACCACCTTTCATATGTGAGCCTGGCTTTCCCCAGACCTGAGAGATGTTGCCCCTTAAGGCCCATTTGGCGCCAGGACCGGTGGGAAATTAGCTTTGCAAGGAGGTGTGTTACACCTCCAGGCTAGTCACACCCCTAAGGTGGGCAGCCTGAAGTGAACACAAAAGAAAATTCCATCATCTTGTGTGTGATGGAATTAGGAATTCTTAGATAGGGAGAGGCCCACACCCCACAGGAAGTGGTAATTTAGGGGGTGTAGTGATTGCAGGGGTAAGTAGCCGATTGGCTACTACTCTTCACTCCCTTACCGCCCCCAAATTGAGGATTTAGGGGGTCCCCTGGCACCAGGAAATCATATTTGACTACAGGGAACCAAGGAAGAAAGAAAAAGGACCGAAGAGAGCGAGAGCCAAAGATTGGTGCAAACCACTGCCAGGCTGCTTGCACTTTGAATGTCTCTGGGATCGACTTTGCCAAGGGCTGGACACCCTCCCTCAAATACTTAAAAGCCCGCCGACCACCTCAACACCCGGGAAAGATCTCACTTGGAGTGGAGGAACTGCTCGACTGTATCTGCAGGCACTGCAAAGCATCTGCCACTCCATTGTTTTGCTAGCCATCGGGCTCACTGAAGGAGCAATGCGACAGGGGAAAGGTCTTCATGCTCCAGGTCAGATCCGTCTCATTGAATTGAATCCGCATTTCTAGAGCGTGTGGTTACCCGGAGGCATCCCAGCGCTTGAAGCAGTCCAATCACGAACTCTGTGCTGTGTTTAGGGGAACAGAAAGGTTTTTATGAGTTTTCGAAAAGCCAGATGGTTGGTCTCAAGACTAATATGGAGGGGGAGACGGTTCCACAACCTGGCGACATTATACAACTGCTGAATACTGATGCTAAAGTTAACACAAGTGTTGGTCAAGCTGCTCTGAAGAAGTCTCTTGGCTGACACCTTATATGGAGTCTCTCAGTCTTACCCATTTTGCATAAAGTTATTGTTCCATATGCTAAAGAGCCACAGGACTATGAAGTTGTTTAGCTTGCTGTTCTAGTCTAAAGTTTGAGTATCAGTGAAGATTCTACGATGCAAAAGAAATGGTTATTTACTTGTAGTCCTGACTCTGAATTATAGGAATCTTCATTGATGCCCTAAACAATTCTCGCTACTCCCCAACTTCTTTTCTTGGGCATATCGACTAAAATCAAATGTATTCCTTGTCTCCCTTATTTGGTTGAAAAAGAACTGACATTGTTGTATAAAAACAAATACAACTTTAGTTTTAGAAAAGATTTCCAACCAGGGCAAAAATATGAACTCCTTGTAGGAGGATGAGATTGAATTTTGTGCATGTTATTAATTTATTTGGTTTCATAAATCTAATTCTTGATATTTTAATGACACCCTTCTTGTTTCTAACTCAGGCTTCACCCCTGGAGCCAAAGAGCTGTTTCAGCAGGAGAACCACCTTGCAATGTACCTCCTACCTAGTGACGAGATGGTGAAGGAGACGATTCTGGGCAAATTGTCAACCGTGGCCAAAAGAAGGCCACCTTTAAGCCACATGATTAGCCTCTTCATACGAGACGCCATCAGCAGTAAGTAGAGAAATCTGAAAATTCTTTGCCAATGACTGAGGCCCGAATAGAGGAGAGAAGTGTATTTACTTCCTCATGCTAGCTCAAACAATTAGGGGTGACAAGATTCTAACCATTTAATGGAAGAGAATAACTGAGGTTAGGATGGCTGCATTTTTCTTAATGTATAATATCTTCATATATTTTGTTTTTATACTAGTTTATGAAATTGCCTTCTGCATGTCAGTCATTTTAGACTTTAAACTTTTTCCTGAGAACTGTCTCTAAGTGAAAGCTGCTTTTCTGTTGCATCACAATTATTCTTGGTATCTAGCTCACAGGGAATGGAGAGTATGAATCGGAAAGAGACTAGAAAGAAGCAGCTGTAGACCTGGAACTTTACTGATACCCACAGCTTCATGTAGATAAACTCATTTTAGCACCAGTTCTATCCTAGCTTTTCAGTGGTAAGGGCTGATGTGGGGTAGATGAAACTCAACTGCTTACTGCCAATATTTCTCATCCAATATACCTTACACCTACTTCATATGCATTCTTAAAATGATTGCCATATATCAAAATGGATTCTGGTAATGTGATCTTTACTTTACTATCTGATCGGGTGGAAGACTGTTTTTCTCTTTTTCTTTCCCGTAGACACAGAGCAGATGTTGTCTCATGGCACTGCTGATGTCATCCTGCAGAGTTGCACGGATTTCTGGGACGGTGCAGACATCTACCCTCTTTCAGGATCTGACAGGTGCAGTTAATTGATTTTGGCTTACATTTTGTGTTTGTTTTTTGTGAAATAAGTTCTTTTTCCATCAGAGTAAGTGTACAACAGCCGGGTCATGTTTGTGACTAAGAAGTCCCTACTGCCGTTTTGCTAGCCTCTTCCACGTCTGCTGCTTCTGTTATAATGCTTACTAACTGATGCTCGGTCTTTCGCAGTGGCAACTCCTCCGCTAAGGCGGAGAAGCGTTGCCTCACTGCTCCGCGAGCAGTAGTTAAAAGAAAACAAAAATTATAATAGCCAACGTTATTACCATTTTAGTTTTCCATTTCCTCATGCAGGGCTGGACTGCCAGAGCAGGGGCCAGGAAGAGGAGTAGTTGCTCCACTATTAAGTGTGCATAACTGTTTGGCCGGCCCTCTCGGGCAGCCCATAAGTCATGAGCACTTTGTGTGTTCAGCATCCAGGCTGAATTACAGCCTGGTTGCAGAACATGCCCAGGCCCTCATTTCCCGCGTGCTCAGACCAAGCACAATGCTGCTTTGCAACGTTGTTTGGGTAGGGGAGTCAGGAGCTTTGGTGCTTCCTGGTTCCTGCTTCCGAGGAGCGAGTGGCAGCAGCGAGCGGACTGGGAGGTGGCGGCCGGCCGGATGGCCGGCATGAAGGTAAGTGGTTTTGTTGGAATTATTTTAATTAACAAACCCCCCCTACCCGCCACCCCTGGTAAATAGCAGCCGCCACTGTTCTCTACTTTGCCATTGTTATCACTATACGAACACTTCAGATTCGCCTCTCCTATGTTTCAGCCCACTTTTTCTAAATATTTTCTTTAGTTTTGTATTGTCTGACGGAGACTTCTAACTGCATATTCTTTACCTTAGAATTATTGCAAGGTGTCAGACTGGATATGGAAATTTTAATGAGCAGTAGCCCTGCGCGCTGGTAAGAAGCGGTGATTTGCTCTGCGTGGTGTTGTCCACACTGGAAGTAGCAAGTGCGGTGCCTATATAGGTGCCACTCCAGCACGCTGATGTCAGTTGTTTTATTTCTGCCCCAGTCAGAGCAGATCCAGAGAAAGCTACTGTAGGAAGTAGGCTCTGTATGTGATAGTTCGAGGCATGTGAGCTGTAGATCACATGCTTTGCATACTCCTGCCATCTAGTGTTGGGTCCAGATATTTGCAAGTTGTTTTTCTTCGAAGAAGTCTTTCCAGTCACAAGGTAGGGGACTCTTCCTTTTGGTGATAGCACACATAGGCATCAACTCCATTGTTGGATTGTTTTTTTCCGCAATCGGGTTCGGACGTGTATTGCTGCGCTCTTAACCCAAACTTCAACTCAGCCAAAACGAAAGGCTTCGGTCCTACCCCAGCTTTCGAGCCACAGTCAGCATCGACAAGATGTTTCAAACGCCCCGTCCTCTGGCTTGGCACCAAAACATGTCTCTAAGCCCTGGATCGAGTCAGCCGAAATCAGGCTCAAAGCCAAAAACCGCTTTGGAGACGAAATTGTTGACACCGAAAACAAAGCCTCCTTCAGCACCAAAACCCTCAGTGCTGAAAAGTGATTCTACCCCGGCACCTAAATCTTTGGCGCCGAAACCTAAAACTGTTCCTTTGAAGCTGCGCAATCTGATCTTTGACACCTCAACACCCAAATTGACCCAAAAGAAAAGGAACTTTATATAAATCCTGATACAGGACGTGTTCTTACTAAGTCACCTCAGAAACAAAAACCTGTGTCAGAGAACGCATCTTTCTTTATTCCTTTCAAGAGGAAGAATGTGGGTACTAACCCTTCTGCTCCTCCTCTTTTACCACGTTCCCCAACGCCAACCCCTCCACCTTTGTGTAATTTACTGATTACACCAACTGTCGATGATGGAGATGAGGGGGACAATATTTAACCAAGTATTATCAAACAGATTTACCTACAGATAACAACCCAGGTCTTTACCCAGCAGAGCCTTCCCCTCCTGACGGCAATGTAGGATATCTAGATTACTTGCTAGAGCTGCAAAATATCATGGGGCACAGTTACACAAGGAATCTTTAGAGGAAGGTTTCCTATTTGAAATGCTTAGTGCCACACAAAGGGCTAGTCACACTCTACCTATGCTTAAAGGCATGATGAGACATGCCGCCGACATCTTTAAAGGTCCAATATGATATCGCACTCTCTCCCCCAGGATTGATAAAAAATATCAATCTGCTCCCTCAGATGCAGTCATTATTAAAGGACAGTTACCACTAGACTCTTTGGAGGTCTCTAATGCCAACTCACAGACTACAGGGGATGCTCCCCCTCCAGACAGAGTCAAAACTATTAGACACCTCTGGCAAACGAGTAACCGGCCAAGCAGCAAATCCTTGGCTCATTGCCAAATTCCAGGCCCTGCTATGCAGATATGATAGGGCACACTGGGACGAAATGGAGTAGTTGCTACAACACCTCCCAGATGAGCCCAAAGCAAAAGACCAGGATTTAGTCTAGGAAGGGAAGCTCCTATCCAATTCCTGAATAATATGCGATTTAGATGCTGCATACAACGCAGCTGAAGAAATCAACACTAGTGTGTTACTGAAAAGACATGCATGGTTGAGGATTTCTGGTTTCAAACCAGAAGTACAACCGTCTATTTTAAATACTCCTTTTGACAAGGAACATCTATTTGGGTACAAAGTAGGTAAGTCGTTAGAAAGAAAATAAAGAGACACCGAAGTAGCCAAGTCTATGGGAACTTTGCAGTCTCCTGCTAATCTGGGCTCCTTTTGTCGATTCTTCTGTAGTGGAGGGTCGCAAGCCATGTTCTCAGATAATATTGCCACCTCTTACAAAGGCAACAGTCAATCTTCCTCTAAAAGGGGTTTCTTTAGAAGTGGATATAGAGGTAACAACATCAAAGGTTGAGGCAAGGGTTCTGCACCATGTAATTCCCCCTCCCCCAACAAGCAGTGACTTGCCTACACTTCCCTCCCCAATCATTTAACACCTTTCGGGGGACGTCTTCTACAATTCCTCCCCATTTGGCAATCTATCACCACAGACAAATGAGTGTTAGGAATTTTCCAATATGGTTCTTGCCTAGAGCTTACCAACAATCCTCCAAACATACCACCACATTCTCACAAAATGTTACCAGAAAATTTACATCTACTTCAGCAAGAAATTCAGTCTCTCCTCTTCAAAGGAGCCATAGAACCTGTGCTGTTATAACATAAAGGGACGGCGTGTACTCCCTGTACTTTCTCATCCTGAAAAGGACAGCTCCCCGAGACCTATTCTAGATCTCAGACAACTAAACCTCTACATACTGTCAGAGCATTTCCACATGGTAACACTTCAACAAGTGTCCAGCTTCTACAGCAGAGTAGACTTAAAAGACGCATATTTCCACATTCAAATTCATTCTGCT
The DNA here is from genome assembly GCF_964263255.1 of Lissotriton vulgaris. Taxonomy (NCBI): domain Eukaryota; kingdom Metazoa; phylum Chordata; class Amphibia; order Caudata; family Salamandridae; genus Lissotriton; species Lissotriton vulgaris. The sequence goes on along the minus strand of NC_141695.1, from coordinate 614,126,700 downwards.
CATCGCAAATACCTCAGATTCATCATAGCGGATCATCATTACGAATTCAAAGTACTACCGTTTGGAGTCACCACTGCTTCCAGGGTATTTACCAAATGTCTGGCAGTAGTCGCAGCACATCTTAGAAGACAACAGATCCTTGTCTTTCCATACCTGGATGACTGGCTCATCAAAGCCAGTTCTTACCAAATGTGGCTCCAACACACTCAAACCACTATTCACTTACTTCACCAACTAGGGTTTACAGTGAATGCGTCGAAGTCTCGTGAATAGCCTTCCAACACACAAGCTTATCTTGGAGCCACGACAGATGCTCACAAAGCTCTAGCCTCCCAATACAGTCAGGATTCACAGTATTCAGTCCCTTCTCACTCAATTTCAGCCCAACCAATCATTGCCAGCAAGAGTCTTCATGAAACTGCTAGGCATGATGGCGTCTTGCATTATAATTGTTCCCCACGCAAGACTTCACATGCATCCCCTTCAAGAATGCTTAGCAAATCAGTGGAACCAGTCGCAGGATCAGTTGACCAATCTAGTGATGGTGGATGGCCGCACCCATCGCTCTCTGCAGTGGTGAAACCCACAAAATATCCAAAGGGTCAACCTTTTCTTGACTGTGCTCCACAGACCATGCTAACAGCAGCCGCAACGGTCACTGTTTGAGGCACTCACCTACAGAATCCAAGGATTATGGACTCTTAAAGTACAGGAGCTTACATATCTTTTTTATCTGTTTCTAATGCTCAGTCTTCCTAACTCACCTTATAGGCAAAACTGTCTTAGTCCGCACAGACAACAGGACAGCTATGTACTACATACAAAAACACTCTCCAACTGTCACGCCTAGCACAAGCCATTTGGAAAGGGGCCATGCATCACAAAATGTATCTCCTAGGAGAACACCTTCCATGAGTAAACAATCAAATTGCAGACCTTCTCAGCATACAGAGACCACAAATCCACGAGTGGGAACTTCATCCCCAAATTCTTCTTCCCTACTCTCAGGAATGGGGATTTCCTCAAATAGACCTGTTATCCACAGCTCCAACCTCAAAATCGACTCTCCAAAGCCAATGCCCTATAGATGAACTGGTCAGGGATATTTGCCTACCCTTTTCCGCCTCTCCCACTCATTCCGCTGGTAGTTCAGAAGCTCAGGCAAACATCCCTAATACTGATTCTCATAACTCCCACATTGGCACGTCAACCCTGGTTCACCACCCGGCTGGAGCTGTCAGTAGTTCCACACCGAAAGCTGCTTATCAACTCCAGTCTCCTCACTCAGAGCCATGGAGAAATCAGGTATCCAAATCCCAAGGAACTCAATCTGGAGATTTGGCTCCTGAACTCATGGAGTTTAGTTATTTACTATTACAACCAGACTGTATGAATATCCTGAAGGAGGCTAGGAGACCTACTGATAGTGCATGTTATGCAGCAAACTGGAAACGTTTTGTTATATATTGTAACAATATCAATCCCCTTGATGCTTCAGTACAACACATCCTCTGTTATCTTTTACACTTGCAGCAATCTGGATTATTTTATACATCCATTTGATTGCATTTAGCAGCAGTAGATGCATACTTACAAAACATACAACACGTATCTCTATTCAGGGTACCAGTGACTAAAGCCTTTATGGAAGGACTAAAAAGAGGACTATCACCAAGAGCTTCCCCTGCACCAGTATGGAATTTGAACATAGTCCTTACAAGGCTAATGGGATCACTTTTTGAACCAATGCACAAGTGTCAACTAACTACAATTTATCTCATGGACCTTTGCTTCTCATCCAGGGGATACTCCTCAATAGTGGTAATCTATAAATAATCCCCGCCCATGTGCGGGATCCAGGAGCATATAGAAAACGCATAATATATATATATATATATATATATATATATATATATATATATATATATATATATATATATATATATATATATATATATATATATATATATATATATATATATATTCTTTTTTTTCTTTTTTTTCAGGGCTACAAAACAGACAAAAGTGCCTTTACCTATTTGGGTTAGAATAAGTGAATGTAATAAATGTATATGCACTTTACTTTTGTTCAAAGCTGAGAATAATTATAAAATGCTATCAGTTTGCTGTCATATGTTTTTAAAAAGGGAAAGCACTTGAGCACTTTATCTAAGAAACGCCATAAACAAAAAAGACACAAGTAAATACAAGCAAATGAACACATTACAAGATGGCCACCACAATGTTTGTGAAATGTATGTTGCCATCTACTATGTCAATGAATGATTATGTCTTTATAATGGCGCAAGTTTTAACACGCAAATTGACACTGACGAAGCTTTTTGGAAGCGAAACGCGTCTGTTAAGGGTGACGGGGTTACAATAAAATTTACAAAATCGGAGACCTGTGTGCCGGCCTGATTTCAGCCTTATTGGAGTGAAAGTGTTCGAGTGTGTAGCGGCTCACCTCTGCTGGCTGAGGCACCCGGGAGAAGGAGGAGCAGCGGCGGTGAACGAATCGGTGCTTTAAGTTAATATGGCCGCCAGCCCCGAGGCAGTTTTGAACGACAATTAAAGATACGGAGAACTTGGATGCAACTCCGAAACAACAGAAACACATACCGATTGCCCCGCCCGAGATCGCTGAACGGCAGTACTGGCAGCGTCGGCTGGCGCTCCGGGAGCACCTAAGGAGATCTCGGTGAGTGAAGCGGCAATTGCGAAAACAGGATTAATTGGTTCAGCCTCTGTCCCGTAACTGGTCCCGTAACAATATCGTAACCCCTAAAAGTGTGATAAGTCACCACCCTAAAAGTTTAATAACACCTCTCAGCTTTGAGCATATGGTTAAAGGAACATGTCGGACGCAGGGGAGCTAAGAGAAGAAAGGGAAACAGCAGCGAATCTGATGTTCAAGTCAGCCACAGAAAGCCTGGCAAATGCAAGTGCAAATACGACCTCAACATCGGCAACACCAATAAACAATCTAAAAATACTATACCAAAGGCTGGAAAGACTAATGGAGAGAGAAGTGAGAAAGTGGTGGGAAGCCACTTCTCTCCAACGTTATGTGGAAGTTGACAGGATTCCGCGAGGATTACGAATTTTTACCGTTCCCTCGTATGAAAAACCAAATCCTGCATTACTTAAGGAATGGGCAGAATACCCAGCGGAATCTGCGAAAGGAATGTTTTGCATGCTGATCAAATACGCTTGGATAGACCGAGATGACTGCCTCAAAGAAATAAATGATTTGGAAGAGCTAATCAAAAGAGAAAAAGACACAAAAACAGGTGAAGATTTGAGAAGAGTGATGACAAAAAGAGTGAAAGAGTACGAGTTGGGAATTAGAAAAAGGAAGCAAATCAAATTCCAACGCGATGAGCAGGACTACACGACGGGAAGAATACTAACATTTGCCCGAAAATTCGATGCGACAAGAAAGCGACTCGCACAAGGCACAGCAGGACCGGGCAATATAGAAACTTCTGAATCGGAAGTTTCAGATGAGGAATTAACAGAAGCAAGGGCAAGTAAAGAACAAGGAAAGGAGGTTCCTCCTTTTTTCGACGAATATCAAGTCATAAAGGAAACAAGACAAAGACCACAACAACGGAATCACCCTCCCCTACAAAACCAAAGAGGAAAACAAGGAGGGGCAAGAGGGGGAAATACAGCAGCCGCTTCACCAAGAGTCACGAGGAGTGCATCGAGGAACAAGAAGTGGTGAAAAATATGGAAGAAAAGAACATCATCAACCTCTCAAACCGAGTATTGACAAAAGAAGAAACCTCCATCCTAAAGAAAGGATTACATTTTTGTCCAGCAGCAGACTTTAACCTGGTAAACACCAGAATTGACTTATTCAAATTTATTGGTAAATCTCAAATTTCAAAAAATATTTGCCCAACAAAGCAAAAATCAAAGCACTGGTGAAATCAATCTCACAAACATCAATTCCGAAACAACGGAGGAATTCCTAAACACCCCCCCAAGTAGTAGCATGCTATTACATGCAAATACACAGGAGTTTGAGGATGAGTCACAAATGAACAATGGGACTATTGTACAAACACGTGACCCAAGTAACTTGAAAAATAAATCAAAAAAATTACCAATGGCTCCGAATGACGCAATTGACATTTTTAACGATGCCATTCAAAGAGACTTGGAAAAACTAGCGAAGGAAAAGATGGATATGAGGAATTCAAACATCTCAAGAAAGGAGTGGGAGGCTATTAAATCTCTAAAAAATGATGCTTCCATAGAAATCAAACCTTCTGATAAAGGAGGAAATATCGTAATTCTCTCCAAAGAAAACTATGAACAAGAAGCATTAAAACAATTGGGAGATCCGAAATGCTACACCACCATCAACAGACAAGAATATGTAAAGAGTACACTTGAATTCCAAGAAATGCTAGTGAAATGGAGAGAGGAAGGAATGATAAATATGGACGAATTCCTATATTTACAATGCGAGGCACCTGTATTACCAACATTCTATCATCTGCCAAAAGTCCATAAGAATCCTAAAAGACCACCAGGACGTCCAATAGTATCATCAATCGGAAGTCTGCTAGAAAACACGTCACGATTTAGAGACAATTTCCTGGCGCCAATTGTAAAAGATCTTCCCTCCTATGTGAGGGACACCCAGGACTTCCTAAGACAGATAGACAATATCACATGGGAACCCAACATGCTCTTAATCACTCTGGTTCTCTTCCAGGGGATCCTCATCAATAGTCATAAGCACTGAATATTCCCGCCCATGTGCGGGACCCCGGAAACAATATAAAAATATATATGTATAAAACACATATATCTCGCTCCACATATATGTATGTACATATATCATTTTTCTCACATCAATGCAGCCCCAAAACTGAGGCTAAACAATGCAAACACATATACATGAACTGCAATTAGTAAGGAATCAAAAAACACATTAGGTCAAAAAACCCTTGGCCTTTGTCTTTTAATGAGTCAAACCACTCATAAATCCTGAAAATTTCTTATAAATAGACATTGTTAGCCCTCAGGCTGCATTGCAAAACAATATCATAGAAAATGAAACCATTTTCACAATAACTGGCACCGTGCCTTTAAGGCAGCCATGACCCCAGGCTTCCCATCATGCCTCAGGGGTGACAGTTAGGTCAGTTGTTCTTTGCATAACCCTGAAGACAGGGCTCAACCACAAGATTGAAACAGTACCAAATCTCATTTACCTGGGGAGGCGGGTGGGTTGCTTATGACTTTGATGAGGATACCCCTGGAAGAGAACTAGGATTACAGGTAAGTAACTTATCCTTCTCTTCCAGGGGATCCTCATCAATAGTCATAAGCACTGAATAGAATAGCAAGCCCATCAACCACCTGCAGGTAAATGAGAAGTACATGACCCAACCAAATCATAACAGCCAAAAAACTTCAGCTGTTAAACAGATTCCTCAGGGAGGCTTGGCCCACCCGGGTATCTGCTCTCGTGTCAGAATCTAGACAGTAATGTCTGGTAAATGTATGGACAGACCTCCAGGTCGCCGCTTTACAAATCTCAGACATGGGCACATCCTGCAGGTAAGCCGCCGTGGCTGCTCTACCTCTAGTAGAATGCGCCTTAGGGGTACCCCCTAAAGTCTTCTGCGCCAATTGGTAAGCAAGCTTGATACACGAAACGATCCACCTGGAGATAGAACGTTTCGAGGCTGCATGACCAGTTCTGATCGATCCGTAGTTAACAAACAATTGATCAGAATGTCGAATAGACTTGGACCTGTCCAGATAGAACTTTAAAACCCTTTTCAGGTCCAAAGAGTGTAACGCCCTCTCAGCTGGAGTAGAGGGATTAGGAAAGAAAGTGGGTAAAGAGATAGACTGATTGACATGAAAATCTGATACCACTTTAGGCAGGAAAGAAGGATGCGTTCTAAGCACCACTCTGTTCAAATGAAAGACTGTATACGGTTCTTTAGTACATAGGGCCTGAATTTCGCTCACCCTACGGGCTGACGTAATCGCTATCAAAAAAGCCGCTTTCCAGGAAATATGCTGTAAAGAAGCTTTATGAATAGGCTCAAAAGGCGAACCCATCAATTTTGATAGGACTAGGTTCAGCTCCCAAGGCGGAGCAGGAGGCCGTACAGGAGGGTACACCTTCTTTAGACCCTGCAGGAAATCTTTTACTGCAGGAAGCTGAAAAAAAGAAGTTTGTGAAGGTGATCGCCTATAAGCTGTAATAGCGGCTAAATGCACCTTAATGGAGTTAAACTTCAAACCTGCTTTAGTCAGGTACAACAAGTATGGGAGAACTGCTTCTTCCTGACTTTTTACCGGATTGTGACTATTCTGCATGCACCACATATAGAATCTTGGTGGACAAAGGCCATGCATTGATGTGAGAAAAATGATATATGTACATACATATATGTGGAGCGAGATATATGTGTTTTATACATATATATTTTTATATTGTTTCCGGGGCCCCGCACATGGGCGGGAATATTCAGTGCTTATGACTTTGATGAGGATACCCCTGGAAGAGAACTAGGATTACAGGTAAGTAACTTATCCATGTTGTCAATCTTTATACTTGTATTGCCCACGAGAACGGCTTAATGGCAGTGAAATGGTTTTTAGACAGAAAATCTGAAAGGTTTAGGCAACATAATTCTATGCTGCTATCC